>NC_134087.1:183117275-184367275 GCF_000715075.1 Nicotiana tabacum | reverse complement strand
ATTCTTTCGCATCATGCAATGCAGACGCCCCCAATTCCTTAGCCTTTTGATACCGCTCTTCAGCAGCTGTCAACGCATCCATTGAATTCTGTTGTGCAGTTGCCCTCTGCTGTGCAATTTCCTCCAAAGATGGAGCTTTTCTCTCCTCTGTACCCTCTTGCTTTTGCATTTGCTCTTGTTGCATTCCCCCACTGGAGAACTCGAGCCCTCCAACTTTAGCAGGTTGAGAATGAAGCGTAAGGCTTTGGCCCTCATGTCCAGGACCAATAGCAACACCTTTGATATGAATATCTCTTCTTGCTTTCTCTGAAGCCATTGTTACGAAATACTTACTGCTCTAATTCAGTTTTCTTTTTGTATTCTTGAAAAGAGAAACGACCATGTATATAAAATGGAAGAAGCAATTAAGAGGTTAATATTCGAATATGGTCGGTTGGTATTCCAGGACAAGTGGCGAGTGATGACTTCTTTTTTTTATAACGTGGTGAGAGGAGGAAATAGCCAAACTGCATTAGTCAGCAACTCAATGCTAACGTGTCTTGCTGTTCGTTGTTACTCCATAAGCTAATTGACAATGTGTCATGAAACAACTCTTAAGACAAAGTAATACTCAAGAACACTCAAACCGGGAGGATTACGTTAATTTGATTTTTGCTTATTTTGATGATCCTCGATACATGTCACGATCCAATTCTATTATAAATCGTGATGGCGCATCACGACGCTCAACACCATTGCTAGGCAAACTAACACCTTACAATCTAGTAACTTCCCATTTTAAATAAGTTTACCAAGTAAATGACTTTTCTCATTTTAAAAGATTTACAAAATGACAAATATAAAATACTTAAACAGAAGCAACTGAGTACAAATCGAAATCATACAATGAATCCAAAATTATGAGTCCACTAGTGTGTGTGCTAAGGCCTGGTGTCACAAGTATATGAGCTACTAGTAAATTATACAAAATAATTCTACTCTATTGTCTGAAATAGAATAGACAGAAAATAAATCAAAAGAGAGACTTCGGCTGCTGCTGAACGGCTCGGAAAGGCAGCTCACCATGTAGTCTCGAACCAGAAGTCAAGCATGCACACCAGACTGATAATCAGAAGCAACTCACCACGATATGTGCATAAGTATAGCGTGAGTACATAAACAACATGTACCCAGTAAGTATCTAGTCTAACCTCGAAAAAGTAGTGATGAGGGGTCGACTTCGACACTTACTAGTGGGCCAACAATATAATAATATGAAGTTCTATTCAAACATGACATATAAAATGATAATAGAACTCAGAGCAGGAGAATAAGTAAACAATCCTTTCATTTCAAGTAAGAACCGAGTCATTTCTCTTATCTAATCCCTTTACCTTTTCGGTCCATGAAACAATATCAAATATAAAAAAGGGGTTCCAATATCTTTAAGCACGATTTTACCGAGGACGTATGACCCGATCAAATACAAATATAAGTATACTATGCACTGTCGAGGGTCGAACGGTCGGAAGCATAGATATATCAAATAACCTGCGAGGTGAACTGCCCGCTCCCATGAGAGTACTGGAAAAGTCACCCCGCTCGCTGAATATGCTTGTGACGTGGTTAAATATAATTTATCAAGTTAAACATAACATCCCTCAATTCTTTTTAAAAGAAAGAAATTCAACTTGAAACCTTTCAAATCTTAAAATCCTTAACTTAGCCCCATTTGATACAATTAACAAATAAAATCAGATAACACTGTCCACAAAAGCATGGTGTAAGCCTAACACTATAAGGACATGAGTAGGAAAAGTAGCTACGTATTAACTTTCGTCACTTTGTGCGTACGTATCCCCCACAAATAGCAACACATATTAATTAAGTTCACATATGAGGTTAATTCCCTCTTACAAGATTAGAAAAGAGACGTACCTCGTCTCAAGGCCCACTTTCCGGTCCAAGATTTGTGTCCAAACCCTCAATTTGGAGCCAAACGACTTGAAACTAGTCAAATGTTATATAAAATAATTAATACTTGCTTAAAAGTTCATAACCTAACTATCAAAGTGATTTCCCAAGTCTATTTGCAAAAATCCTAAAACTCACCCCCGAGCCTACATGCCCGAATTCCAGAAATTTTTGAAGAAAGTTGTTACCCATACCTTATGAACTCAAATATATGATTTTTACTAAATTCCATAACAAATTTCGTGGTTAAATTTCATTTTTATCAAAAACCTAGGTTTTCACCTAAACCCATGATTTTCACTAATTTACTACCCTTAATCTATGTA
The DNA here is from genome assembly GCF_000715075.1 of Nicotiana tabacum. Lineage (NCBI taxonomy): Eukaryota > Viridiplantae > Streptophyta > Magnoliopsida > Solanales > Solanaceae > Nicotiana > Nicotiana tabacum. The sequence continues at coordinate 184,364,996 of NC_134087.1, read as the reverse complement.
TTTAACTCAAAATTGTTAGAAATCACTTACCTTCAAGTACTAGGTGAAAACCCCTCTCAAGAAGCTCCAAAAATCGCCCAACAATGGAAATAAATGAGCCAAAATGACTAAGTCCCAGACAAGAGGGGTTGCTCTTATGGTAAGCAACCTCCACTTCCAACCAAGAGGTTGTGAGTTCGAGTCTCCCCAAGAGCAAGGTGGGAAGTTCTTGGAGGGAAGGATGTCGGGGGTCTATTTGGAAACAGCCTCTCTACCCCAGGGTTGGGGTAAGGTCTGCGTACACACTACCCTCCCCAGACCCCACTAAGTGGGATTATACTGGGTTGTTGTTGTTGTTGTTGTTGTAAAATGACTAAGTCCCATTTTAAAAGAAACCTCACTGCCTCCAGTGATTCCGCACCTGCGGTCACAGGGCCGCACCTACGCCATCGCTTCTGCGGACAAAAGTTTGCTTCTGCAGAAGTGCCCTGGGCCGGCTGGCTTCGCTTCTGCGGACGGGGTCCCGCTTCTGCGGAGGTTGGGGCGCACCTGCAGACCCTGGGATGCCTTTCCTTGGCCGCTTCTGTGAGGCCTGGCTCGCTTTTGCGAGCTCGCACCTGCGGTTGGCCAAGCGCAGGTGCGATTATGACAACAGCTAGAGCTTACGCTATTGCTCCTAATTTTCAACTTGGTCCGAGCCTCGTCCGATTGACAGTCGGGGCCCCTGGGGCCTCGCCCGAATATACCAACAAGTTTGGAATCATAAAACAAACTCGCACGAACTCTCGGAACGCTCGAAACAAAATTGAAACTAATAATCACACCCCAAAACTAATTGAATCAAACTTATGAACTTCAAGTTCTTCAATTTACTCCCAATGCGCCGAAACATACTTAAACTAATCGAATTGACACCAAATTTTGCGTGCAAGTTTTAAATGACATTTCGGAACTATTCCCGCTCTCGGATTTTTGTTTGGACTTCGATATCACCAAAACCCTCTCCAAACCATATTTAAAGAACTTCTAAAACCTCCAAAGAACGAACTTTCACTATTAGGCGCCAAAACGCTCCCGGTTCATCTAAAACCCGATCCGAACATACGCTCAATTCTGAAATTATCATACGAACCTATTGGAACCGGTAAAATTCCGATTTCGAGGTCCTTTACTCAAAATGTTGACCGAAGTCAAACTTGGCCTTTTTAGCCAACCTTAAGGAACCAAGTGTTCCGATTTCAACCCGAACCTTTCCAAATCCCAAACTAACCATTCTCGCAAGTCATAAAATAAATAGCACGTACGAGAAGTCTTATTTAGGGGAACGAGATTCTAGAAGGCAAAACAACCAATCGGGTCGTTATAATACAGAAGAAAAAGTTCGGGCACTATTAAATATGGGACTGTAGAAACGCATTCAGTCATTAAAAAAAGAGGATTTTCTTGAGTATCGAGGAGTCAAGAAATTTAGGCCAAAATATCAAATGAAAGCAGATCGAATTTTTTCATTCCTGAAGAGGTGCATGTTGATACCCAATATTTTCCTATAAAAGTTAAAATGCATATATATCTTCAAAATCATACATTAGCATCAATTGGTATTTTTCCATAATTTTTATTAAATTAATTTATCTTAGTATTTTATCCATACAAATAATTACAAATTGCATCATAAATAGTTTTATAATTATGTTTTTGGCTTAATTTTATCATTTGCATTTGTACTAAGTTTCAATTATTGCACAAATAATCACATTTATATTTTTAAGATGCAATTGCAATTACTTTGCAATTATAGCCTATGCATGCATTATTACATTATTTTACTAGAAAATAGCCTTTTATATTTTTAAAATATTAAGTAATTATTTTAAAATATTTTCAGGCATGAAAATCATTTTTTACAACTAATTAGTTATTTTTAAAAATTGTTTTATCAGTTAAATGAGTATTTACAAAATGGCCCTCTTATTTTCGGATTTAGCCTATTAAATCAGCCCAATTTCAACCCCCAATTCAATTAAACCAGCCCAAATCTACCCAGCCCAAATCCATAACATTCAACCCGGCCCCAAATCCTTTTAATCTTGGCCATTGATCATAGAGATCAACGACTATCGTTCCCCCTTTCCTTTTTTAGTCCCAATGACCCCCAAACCCTAGTCATTTGCCTACACCTGCCACCCCTGAAACCCTCTCCTCTCTAATTCTCTCTAACACCAAACTTAACCCTATCTGCCGCCACCCAAAATCAGCCATAATCCCTTTGATTCCTACTCGATCTATGACTTCCCATGGCTGTACGAGGCCTCTACTTGTCTCTTATTTTCCCTGGTTGATCGATTGTGTGGTTTCGTGGAAGAACCTCGAAGAGATCTGGTCCAGATCTCATTCAAAACTCTTCAAGAGTCTGTCTATGGTCTGTGAGTGCTTTCTATCAAAGTTTCACGGCTCAAACCTTTGATTCGAAGGCCAGATTATCTTTAACCTTTCTCTTTTCTTCAAAACATAGCATTTGAACTTGAATCCGTCCAGATCTGGAGAGATTTGAGTTCGTCATTGCTTTTTTCCTTAAGGCTCCTTTATTTCTTTATTGAATAATCGATTTTTAAACATTTTGTTATATTAAAGTTTGTTTTTCTTAAAGTTTGTTATATTAAAGTTTGATTTTTAAAGTTTGGTTGAACCTCTGGGTATATGAAGTATTTTCAAACTTCCACGGCTATTATTTTAGGTTTTTTACTTCTCTACTACTAACCAGTTTTTAGGCACTACGCTACTTCGAGTTTCGATTTCTATAATTTCTGTTGTCCAAATCTCTGTGTGTTGACATGCTTTCAAGTTTTCCATAGTTGTTTTCTTTCTTTAAGTGTTTTCAAATTATGGCTTTTTTGAATTATTTTCCGTCTAATTTCTTTGTGTTCCTAAAAGTTTTACTCAACCTATTTTGTTTATGGGAATTGATATGTTCTTTCCAGAATTGCTGAGTCATTTGCTCTGTTAAAAATTCGTATGCATGATTCTTGATTATTTATGTGTTTATGACCTTAATTAATCGTTCTTAACTTATTTAATTGTTGTATATTTACTGATTCTTTACATGATTCTTTCCTTAATTAAACCCTTGATTATTTTATTCTGAAGGCCTCTGATTCTTTACTTCTTTACTCAGTCTGATTTGAACCTCTTGCCTTAACTAGTTCTTGCCATTACCGTTGGCTAATTGCCCCAATTAAGGGGAAGATTATGCTGAACCTCTTTGTGTGATTGATTCTGAGATCCCTTAATTGCTGATTATTGATTACTTTACCTTATTTTCTCTACTCTTGAACTACTATATAACTCTCTTCTTTAACTTCTTACACACGAACATTAGTTCACCATTACTCTTACACTCTAAAAAGCTCTCTGTTCTTTCTGCTACTTGTGATCTTCATTAGTCTTGCTGGTTGTAAGCCAAGGCTAGAAACTATACAACACCTGTCTTACATCTTGTGTTCTCTTTCCCTTAACTGGTATGACTCTGATTAAATTTTAGAATCTAAACCCTATGTGTTTCATTACTGGCTTAGTTCATCAGTCATGAGTTCATTCCTGCTCTTATTTACTGTTTATCCAGCATGCCTAATATTGTCTGGTTCAATATGTGATTAGCATGTCTCAACTCTACTTGCCTGTCTACTGTTTATCTAGCATGCCTACTACTGCCTTGTTCAATATGTGATTAGCATGTCTCAACTATGCTTACCTGTCTACTATTTATCTAGCATGTCTAAAATCTTGTATTGTTCAGTGCGCGATTAGCATGCCTCCATTATAAATGCGTGTGTGGTGTTTTTCCTAGTCTGTTCATTTAAGTCCTTTCCTACTCTGCTTTGCCAAGTCACTTAGTCTCTCTAGTTGTATGTTTGAGGTTTATGCATTCTCAACATCTTTGCTCCATGTAATTAACTTAGTAATTATGTACATCTATTTGCTTCTATGCTCCACTATACACTAAGGTGTGTTATATGTGTCCCCAACCTCTCTCTCTCTGTGTGGAACCTGCTTGCCAAGTGTTTCTGAATATGGTTGTTCTGTGATTTGTGTTTTGATTTCAAAGTGTTTTCATACTTTCCACAAGCTATTTTACCACCAAATTAGTACTGGTTTTCAGAAAATATTTTCACCTATAAGAGTTCTCTCTATATTGTTTACCAAAACCCTTTTCAAATTATGCACTCCCACTTATTCTTAGGTTATTAAGTCATATCCCTCTGGTATGTGTACTGCTTAGAGGTCCCTGAGATCTCTCTGAACTCTGGTATATCAGAGCTGGCTCTTTCACACTGCACATAATCAATCTTTATTTGAGAAAATCTGGGTGTGAGCACTGCCCGGGATCCTTGAGGTCCTTAGGGAACTCTGACACACCTAGACACAAAATGTGGCAATGAATCTTGGGCATTTGAGACTGGTGAAGGCCTGGTACACCAGGATTTGCTTTGGGCCTACTTCAGGCTCCCTATAGCTTAATTTATATCTATTTATGTAATTTTTATTCAATTATTGGTCTGTAACAATTAATTATAAACAGATATTGGGGTGACCAGTGAAAAGGGAGGGTAGTTATATGGTACTATGGGTAAAGCTGGGTAGATAACATGCATATAGGGTTTACTTTGGTTCAAATTTGTTTTGTTAGATAACATGCCTATAGGGTTTGCTTTGGTTGAAATGTATTTGTTAGACAACATGCCTATAGGGTTTGCTCTGGTTGAAATAAGTTCTGCCTACTTTACTTTACATGATTAGACACCATGCCTATAGGGAATAAAATAACTAAGGTTCAGTTTTCATTACGTTATATATTCAAATCCGTCTCTTTAGAAATCATACATGTAGGTTTAATTGGTTGTCACACCTACTCAGTCAGTATGCGTGTGTAATAATAACTAATAGTAGTTTCACTCATCAAAGATAGAACTCATGTCCATAGAGTAATTATCATATTCAAACTGGAACTTCTTATAGTGTCTTATTAAATGTCACTAGAAAGCATGCCTATAGGATATGAGAACTTTATACTGTTTCCAGAATCGTGACTGCATATACATACATAGGCAAGCCTTATTACGTTAAATAACTGTGAAACTAGTTCTATTTATATGTGAAATTAACCAGGCTTAACATGCTATAAAACTAGTAGGCAAACTGGTTAGGATTCTGCCACTTTCCTTAGGCATATCTTGTATCTGTAGCATCCATCTAGATATCATGTTCATAGGATTTCTGAACTTTTTCACAATCTGTGTTGTAGACGTGTTGTTTGTTTGCCTATATACGTGCAGAGGTAAATATGAGCCTTCTAACTGTTTGTCCCTATCTTCTTGTCCAACATGTTATTTGTTTGTCGCCTAGATTTTTACCTTTTAGAAACCTTAGGTTGTCTAGAACTGTCCAGATATAGAAGTCCTAAATTCCTCCAGGACATAAGGAAGGCACGAGTAGCAGCATGCTTAGAGGTCGTTAATTAAACTCACTTATATAACTGCTAAAGGGAGGGTAATGGGTAGTAAAAAGATATGATGACCTGCGCGTTAATGTCACGTGTAGCCCCTCTCATTGAGGAGTGATTACCGGGTATTGAATGATCCTGTAGGCTAATCAACTTAGGACTCCCCTTTCCCAATTCCCCTATTTGTTTAAATTCTATAAACATCATTTCCTTTACATATACATGTGTAAGCTGTCCAAACCTCTCTTACTTTCATTTCCTTGATCATATATGTATTGTGAAAACTACATTTATTTGCAAATGTGTGTTGAAACTATTTACTTGTTAAAATGACTAATTCACATAGTTTAAGTTTGGTCGGGACCCACCGTTGTGGACCGCGAGGGGTGACTAACACCTTCCCCTTAAGGTTATTTCGAGCCCTTACCCTACTCTCTGGTAATGCAAACTAGTTACACGAGTTAATTACTCTAGGTGCCTTAACGCACCATAATCCGTTAGGTGGTGACTCTTCAAATACCCAATTCTCAAAAGGAAATGAGTTAATCCCCCATGAATGTCGAAACCCGAACTCCCGCAAGGGAAAAAGAGGGCGCGACAACATGGAGACTCTACTGGGGATATTTTAGGCTCTTACTATAACGAACTTATTTTTTGTGAATTAGTCCAAGCATGCTTTATCCCACGTACCATTTCCCCTTATTTGAATTTAAGTGTCTATTTTCAAGCATTTATGATTTCTTTATTTTCTTGAAACTGACTTGTCTCTTTGTTTTCTTTTTCCATAACTGTCTTTCAATTATTTAAATACTTCATTTATCATATTTTTACGTGCAAATACTTGACAACATGTTATTTATTGTTGCATAAATCATGCTCAACATCATATTCCCACTCGTGCGTAACCAATACTATAGCAACGCTTGATGAGTGTTTGTGCTCTTCCTATATATCACCCTTTAAATTTGGAAAGGCGTATTTGCGATAAAACTAGTCGATCAACGGTCCATTCGACAGTTTCGTGCCTTTCCCCATCAAGTTGTCCGCTTGAGGGTCCCAATCTAGATTTCTATAGAAGCCTTACTCTGATTAATTGTACATGCATCATGGTCAAACCTATCCGGGTTAATATGTTGTCCGTATAATAACCTTTTAAGATAAGCCTCGTCCAAAAGTCCATCGGGTTTTTCACAATCCCAACGGACATAACCACGATTGTGTGCATTAATTTGGAGAAATAAGTGCCAATATACTAATCATTACTGTATAAATAAATGAACCTGGAGGGGGAAAAGGGCCTAACTCTCTCTTGTTTTGCAGAAAATGAGGCACGAAGTCCCCAGATTCGGTATGGTTGGTAGCATTCCTCCACTTTTGATAAATTTGTGGATGGATCTTCCCTCAAGTGATCAAAATCATGTGAAAAAAGTCTTGGGTAATTTACCCTCACTATTGGATCTTCAACCAAACAAGATGCTAATCGAGGCTGCCACTCTATTTTGGGATAAGGAAAGGGCTGTATTCCGTTTTGGACACATAGAAATGACTATCATTCTAGAAGAAATAGGGGGATTTGTTGGGTTGCCTCGGGATAGCCCTGGTCTTGTAGCACCTGAAAATCGCACCACTAGAGAGTTCCTTAAGATGATGGGGCTAAAGAAAAATGATGATTTGGAGTGCCTGGAAAACTCCTACATACCTTTTGATTTCCTTTATAAAAGATACGGTCACAACAGCTCTTACCGTATTTTTAATGATGAGTTCTCAATTACTTCTTTAGGCTAGGTTCATAAGGATGATATGGAAATGATTAACGAGTGGAAAGAAAGAGCTGTTAAATCCAACGAGAGGCTGGAATATCTGGAGTACAGTTTGATGGAATTGGAGGGGAAGATGAGGAAGAGGGTCACCGACTGGCAGAACGCTAAAGGAAATGAAGGAGGGCATCTGGCAAGGGCATTCCTACTGTTGAACCTGCACGAGTTAGGAGAGTTGATCGACAACAACATCCGGTTTGGAGAGGGTCCTTCTAGAACTAAGTAGATTAGATTTACTTGCTTTCCTTTTTAAATGTAATAAGACCAAGTTCCATTAGCAACATTATCTTATTTAGTCTCGTTTTGGGCGTTTATTTCTTATATTAATGAAATGAGGCAATTAGTAGCATCAAATTTCTCCAAATTTATTTGTCGCTAGGCCTACCTCGAGCACAACAAAGATCCAAAATTAGGACGCGAATTTATATTCCTGTAATATGTGTTTAAATACTGCAAACATTTCAGAATCCTTACTGACTTGTTTACCTTTTGTTTTCATTATTCTTTATTCCCATCCCCTAAGGTTGGTTATCTTATACTGGCATCATCAGTGTATTACACCAGATCTAGAGGCCATCCACCTCCTCCTCCTCCAAGTAATACAAAGAGCAAAGGGAAAGCTAAAATGGACAATTTAAGTTGTATTCGAAAAGAGAATGTGGAAAATGCAAAAACTTCAGACGATTGGAGTACTCCAGCACCATATGATTTAGTTTTGAGGTTAGAACAAAAGATACTAGAGATATAGGGAGAGCTTGAGCAGGTCCACAACTTGGCAAACCTATCCCTCACTCTGAATGTTCGCGACATCAACACAAAGAACCCAGCACCTCCCCAAAACACACCAAACCAACATCCACAAAACCCTCCTACACTGCATCAATATGCAACCCCACCTCAAAATTTCAATCCCTTACCAGTACCAACTCCGCCACAACACCACCATCAACCACCACTTATCACACTCCCCAGAACATACCACAACTCATTCTTGATCCTCAAAACTCAACCAATGACCACTACACCCAAGCACTTGGCACTTACCAAAACAACCCTATATATGTGGAAACCGTACCTCACTCTATCCAACCAACTTCCTATACACCTGAATCCACTGAGAAGGACCTGACTTCCTCAGGTATCTCATCTTCTTCATCGGAATCACTATCCTCATGTTGCGTTGTCACATTACATGTCACAGTCACTGGTTCATCAGGAAAAGTAACAATAACGCTATAGAAAGAAAAAATATGGAAGATAATAATAAATAATAAAGAGCAATGCATTTGATTAAGACTTAAAACATCCAAACGAGTATGGCTCGATGAATCAAGCATTTATTTTGAAACAAGTGAGTCTTTAAAAATAAAATTACTAAAAATCTTAAATGCCTAGAATGGCTATAGGAATAAAATCTACCAAGATACCCAGGGACTCGGCGGACCCGGGATGGTGTGGTGGTCCAGTTCCTGAGAATAACTTCACAGTCTGAATAGTGAGGCCTTCTTCCTCCTCCTCCATTATTGCACTGCAGTCCATGTCTTAATCCTCCAAGAATAGATTCCTCAGCCCAGCTAATGCTCCTTCTTCTGCAGTTCCCTCTATTGTATCAGCTTGGTGAAAAGCTTGATCCAAATGTGGCACTGGTTGCTCGAGAGGATAATATGGTCGGCACCATGGAGGTGACCAATCATCATACGCTTGCCATGTATACTAGTATCCGAGCCCGAAGATAGTACCATGACGTTTCAGCTATATTGGTTTGGTAATACTCTGGAGATTCTTCCCAAGCCCTTTGCCGGGCTCATATCTAGACCATGCCAGTATGCTTTTTATTTTGCTACTCCACCATTTGTCTTTCTCAATGGCATTGACACGTTCGATGTGATGATAAGGTTTCCCATCCTAGCCTTCTTCTGTTCCCAAAAACAAAAATGGTTTGACTGGTGTAAATGGGGTTACTCCCGTCTCCATGAATGATCACCTCCTAACGGTTCCATTCAAATTTTAAGGCTTAATGTAATGTGGAAGCCACAGCACCAGCAGCATGTATCCATGGATGGCCCAATAGAAGATTGTATGAGGCTGGTATGTCGAGCACCTGAAACTCGACGTCGAACCAAGTTGGCCCCATATGCAGGCAAAGGTTAATTTCCCCAATCGTGGCCCTTTGAGACCCATCAAAAGCTTTCACGTTCATGCTCCCTACCCGTATTTCATGAAAACCTTTGTCCAATTTTTTTAGACTATCCAACGGGAAAATGTTGAGGCTTGAACCCCCATCAATCAAGACCCTGGCGAAGAATTTGCCTTCAAATTGCACCGTGATATGTAATGCTCGGTCGTGATTCAATCCTTCAGGTGGTAGCTCATCCTCGTGGAAGATTATTTTATGACTTTCCAGCACCTGCCCTACCATATTGGCCATCTCTCCGCATGTGATAATGTTGGGTACATAAGCTTCACTCAACACCTTCATCAAAGCATTCTTGTGCGCATCTGAATTTCGCGATAGTGACAGTATGAATATCTGAGCTGGGGTTTTGTTGAGATGATCGATGACGGAGTATTCCCTTACTTGTACTTTCCTCCAAAGGTCATCTGGCCCTGTTTCAATGACAGGCTGTTTGGTAGTGGTATCCTTACTTGGTCCTCCCAAGTGTTCAGGTGTATAGATTCTCCCTTGCGCAGCATCAGATTCCTCCTTCTTTGCCTTTCACTTTTGCCTAGCCTCGGCAACGTAATCCCTGGGTATTGCTTTTGAGTAGAAAGGATGTGTGGTTGATACTGTCACCGTGAAAGGTGTAGCCACTTCCACTTCAAATGGAACAGGGGTTGCCGTAGGTGGAGTTACCTCTACCTCAAATGGAACTGATGCAGCTACCTCAACTTCGATCGGTGACTGAGTCTGCACTACAATAGGAGTAAGCGTGACTAAAGGTTTAAAGTCATCGCCTTCTCGAATGAGCCCAATTGACCCATCAGGATCCCATTCTTAGTCTATCTCTATCACATGTATCCCACCACCTTATGATCTAGGAGAGGGTTGTTGAGGACATTGGGTGCAGCTTCTTTCGCCTGTATGACCTTTTTGTCAGTTAGCGTCTGGATTTTATCTTTCAATGTTCGGCACTCGTCAATGGTGTGCCCTTTCATACTGGAATGGTATGCATAGGTTTTGTTTGGGTTGACCCATTGGGATGGATTCTCTAGTGCCACAATAGTAACATGGGTGATGTAACCAGCGGCTTTCAACCATTCATACAACTGGTCGATGGGTTCAGCAATAGTGGTGTATTGTCTAGGTGGTTTGCGGTCAAAATTGGGTCATGGTCTTGGATAATTTTGGCGAGTTGGAGGTGACTGGAAATGAGATGGTTGGGAATTATAGGTATGATAGACAGTGGCCGGTTGGGAATATTTGGGAGATGAAGGTTGATATGTGAGTGGTGGTATTGGTACGTAGGTGGAGATATTTGATATGTGAGTAGAGGTGTTTGATATGTAAGTGGAAATTTCGGGCCTTGAGCCACCATTCCTTTCCCTACATCTCTCTTCTTTGATATACCGCCTGATTGTAATGCCTTGTTTGTGGCCTGTAATGCCTCAAAGTTTGTTACCATCCCGCTCTTGATGCCTTCTTTGATTCTTTCTCCGAGTTTGATGATATCAGAGAATTTATGATTTCAATAACCATCAACCTTTCATAATACTGTGCTCTAACGAAGAACTTTTTCATTTGTTCCCCGTCCAAAGATGGTATGACCTTGGCTACTTCTGACCTCCAGCGGGTAGCATACTCACGGAAAGTCTCAGTGGGCTTCTTCTTAAGGTTCTGAATGTATAAGACATCTGGTGCATTTTCTGTGTTGAACCTGAATCGGTCCATGAAATCAGATGCCATACTCACATAGTTGGACCATTTCTTAGGATCCTGGCTGATGTACTAGGACAAAGCATCTCCCGTAAGACTTCTCATAAAGAGTTTCATCCGGATCCTTTCATCCTTTCCGACCCCAACAAGCTTGTCACAATAGGTTCTCAAATGAACCCTGGGATCACCTATACCGTCAAACATCTCGAACTTGGGAGGTTTGTAACCCTCTAGCAGTTCTACATCTGGCTATATGCATAGGTCTTCATAGTTCAAACCTTCTATCCCTTTGCTTCCTTCGACACCCTGAACTTGACTTGTCAACTTTTTGAGTTCCTCAGCCATGTTTTTGATGAGTGTCAGGGAGGTTGAAAACTTTGAGAATAAGCCTAAGCCCAATCTGGACGAAACCGAAGCAGTAAATTTGGGGGGCAATTAGACCGTCAAGGAGATTCGCATCAGCATTCACTTGTCACCAACAGAGAAAGAGGAGTATATTCGTTTCTTAAAGGAATATGAGGACATTTTCGCATGGTCGTATGATGACATGACCGGTTTGAGCACATCCGTAGTGGCTCACAAGTTGCTTACTAATCCCATATGTCCGCCGGTGAAGCAGAAACTCAGAAAATTCAAATCAGATATGAGCCTGAAAATCAAGGAGGAGGTTACTAAGAAGATCAAAGCCAAAGTTCTCAGGGTGGTTGAGTACCCAACCACCCTGAGCCAACATTGTGATAGTTCCGAAGAAGGATGGGAAGGTCAGAGTATGTGTTGACTATCGAGACTTAAACAGAGCAAGTCCCAAGGATGACTTTCCACTGCCAAACATACACATCTTGATCGACAATTGTGCCAGGTATAAAGTCCAATCCTTTGTATATTGCTTCGCGGGCTATCACCAGATCTTGATGGATGAAGAAGACACAGAGAAAACAACTTTTATTACACCATATGGGGTATACTTCTACAAGATGATGCCATTGGGTTTAAAGAATGCTGGGGCTACTTACATGAGATCCATGGCAACCATCTTCCATGATATGATACACAAAGAAATAGAGGTGTATGTGGACGACGTCATTATCAAATCTAAGAGGGTCTCGGATCACATAGCGGACTTGAGAAAGTTCTTTGATAGGTTAAGAAGGTACAACTTAAAATTAAACCCCGCAAAGTGTGCATTCGGGGTTCCCGCAAGAAAGTTACTGGGATTCATTGTCAGTCGTCGGGGGATCGAGATGGATCCGTCTAAAGTCAAGGCTATTTAGGAGTTACCACCACCTAGGAGCAAAAAGGACGTGATGAGCTTCCTAGGACGTCTCAACTATATCAGTCGCTTCATATCACAGTCCACAATCATATATGAACCCATCTTCAAGATGCTGAGGAAATATGCCGAGACAAGCTGGACCGAGGATTGTCAGAAAGCTTTCGACAAAATCAAAGAGTACATGTCCACACCACCGGTCTTGGTCCCGCCAGAGCCGGGATGACCTTTGCTACTATATCTATCTGTATTGGATAGAGCCTTCGGATGTATTCTGGGAAAACATGATGAGACATGGAGAAAGGAGCAAGCCATATATTACTTGAGTAAGAAATTCACACCTTACGAAGCACGGTACTCTCTACTGGAGCGCACTTGCTGTGCTTTGACCTGGACGGCCCAGAAGTTGAGGCATTACTTTTGTGCCTATACCACATACCTCATATCCAGGATGGACCCTTTGAAGTACATATTTCAGAAACCCATGCCGACTGGGAAGTTAGCCAAGTGGCAGATATTGTTGAGTGAGTTCGATATCATCTATGTAACTCAAAAGGCGGTCAAAGGAAAAACATTGGTAGATCATCTTGCTAAAAATCTGGTGGGAGGAGAATACAAAGCCTTGAAAACATATTTTACTGAAGAAGAGGTGTCATTCGTAGGAGAGGACATTACCGAAGCATACGACAGTTGGAGGATGTTCTTTGACGGAGCTATAAATTTCAAAGGAGTGGGCATTGGAGCAGTTTTGGTATCAGAAACAGGTCAACATTATCCGGTATCTGCTAAACTTAGATTTCCCTACACCACCAACATGGTAGAGTATGAAGCCTGCATACTGGGGCTCAACATGGCAATCGACATGAATATTCAGGAGTTGCTGGTAATAGGTGATTCAGATTTGCTTGTGCACCAGGTACAAGGAGAGTGGGGCACCAAGAATTCCAAGATACTACCATATCTGCACTATGTACATGAATTGAGAAAGAGGTTCACAAAGATAGAGTTTCGGTTGTGCGCAGAATTCAGAATGAGTTTGCTGATGCCTTGGCCACTTTATAATCCATGATACAACATCCGGACAAGAATTTCATTGATCCTATCCCAGTGAGAATTCATAATCAGCCGGCGTATTGTGCCTATATTGAAGAGGAAACAGATGGAAAACTTTGGTTCCATGACATCAAGGAGTATTTGGTGAAAGGAGAATATCTGGAGCATGCAAACCACACTCAGAAATGCACACTCCGAAGATTGTCCAATCACTTCTTCCACAGCGGAGGAAACTTGTACAGAAGAACTCCTAATTTGGGATTGCTAAGATGTGTCGACACAAAAGAAGCTTCTAAACTACTTGAGGATATATATGCTGAGACCTGCGGCCCACATAGGAATGGTTTTGTCTTGGCTAAGAAGATACTTAGGGCCGGTTACTTTTGGAGGACAATGGAGACAAATTCTGTCCAGTATGTCCGCAAATGCTACCAATGCAAAGTGCATGCCGATATGATAAAAGTGCCTCCAAATGAGCTCAATGCAACAAGCTCACCTTGGCCATTCGTTGCCTGGGGAATGAATGCCATCGGTCAGATTGAGCCTACTGCTTCAAATGGGCACATGTTTATTCTAGTAGCCATTGATTACTTCACAAATGGGTAGAGGTTGCGTCTTATAAAGTTGTAACCAAGAAAGTCGTCGCAGACCTTGTCAAAGATCATATTGTTTGTCGATTCGGAGTTCCCAAGTCCATTGTCACTAATAATGCCACCAATTTCAACAGTGATCTGATTAAAGCCATGTGTGAAACTTTCAAAATCAAGCACAAGAATTCCACAGCCTATAGACCTTAGATGAATGGAGCCGTAGAAGACGCCAACAAAAATATCAAGAAGATACTAAGGAAGATGATAGAAAACCACAAACAATGGCATGAAAAGCTACCCTTCATTTTGTTAGGATACCGCACTACAGTTCGCACATCAATCGGGGCAACTCCCTAATACTGGTTTATGGTACCGAAGTTGTCATCCCAGCCGGGGTAGAGATTCTTTCTTTAAGAATCATACAAGAAGCCGAACTAAGCGATGTAGAATAGATAAGGAGCCGCTATGAGTAATTGGCCCTTATAGACGGAAAGAGAATGAATGCAGTATGTCACGGTCAGCTTTACCAGAATAGAATGTCCAGAGCTTTCAACAAAATGGTCAAACCAAGGCAATTTGCACTAGGACAGCTGGTGCTAAAGAAGATCTTCCCACATAAAGATGAAGCCAAAGGGAAATTCTCTCCCAACTGGCAAGGTCATTATATGGTTCACAGGGTGCTAATAGGAGGAGCACTCATACTTGCATAAATAGATGGAGAAGTCTGGCCAAAACCAATTAATCAGACGCAGTTAAGAAATACTATGTTTAGACTATTTACATTTCTTCATCTGATGTAATTGAACTATTCTTGACCTAATTCTCGTTTAAGAGGGGATACTTAGGCATCCCTATGGGTTTGGTCATATCATAATAAAATTTTCATTTTCCCCCAAGATCCGAAACTAGGGTAGAATTTTGAGGAGGACCCTCAAAATTCGGGGGCAAGTCCAGCCAACACCAACATATGCTAGACGGTCAGAAATCGGTTAAGAAACTGGGGCAAAAGTTTGAGAAGGATTCTCAAAATTTCAAAGAAGGTTCAACAAAGCTCGTTACCCATAAACGGTTGAAGGATCATCTACCAAACTAGGACAGAATTTTGAGGAGGACCCTCAAAATTCTAACATGAGAAAGTTGCAATGTCTCTGAAATGTGTTACAATCACTAGTTCATCTAAAAACTACTTGATATTTCGCTATGTTTCTAAAAATAACTCTATTTTTATCAATAATTGCATATTTTACGAAAACTCTATTTTCATAACCGTTAGGTGTTACTCAGGGAAACTCAAACAAGGCCCCTAGAACGGAGCAAAGCAAGGCTAGCGGACAAAGGCATGAACCAACCTCCCCCTCACAAAACTTACAATTTTTCTTTGAGTGCAGGCACATATGACGTAATGATAACATCAGTAAATATATACACGTAACAAGATCACTATCAACCGGGCCACCAGACACCAAATATATCTCCAGCTAAGAAATATGTTACTCTTATTTGCTACTCATTCTTTGCATGGGACTAAGCCTTGTCCTGCATATTTGTATGAGGCTAATCTCTGCCTCTATATTTGCATGAGGCTAATCCCCGCCTCCATATTTGCATGAGGCTAATCCCTGCCTCCATATCTGCATGAGGCTAATCCCTACCTCCATATCTGCATGAGGCTAATCCCTACCTCCATCCTGCGTGAGGCTAATCCCTATCTCCATATTTGCATGAGGCTAATCCCTGCCTCCGTATTTGCATGAGGCTAATCCCTGCCTCCATATTTGCATGAGGCTAATCCCTGCCTCTCTATATACATGAGGCTAATCACTGCCTCCACATCTGCACGAGGCTAATCCCTACCTCCATATTTTCACGAGACTAAGAATTGTCTCTCCTTGCATAAATATTGGTATGTTCCGGTATTATCTATTTGTGTTTCTATCAGGATAAGCTCTGCCCTTCATTTCATAAGACTAAGCCTTGTCTTGTTGACATCATATTATTGCATCTCATAGGCTGAAATATTACTAATCCGTCCAAACGCGTAATAGTCTAAAGGCATCATCCTCATAGGCGGAAGACACCATGCCATGGCCTGAGGATCTCTCAAATTTGCATAATCATTATTCAAAGGCGTCATGGTTTGGAGGAACTATATTCATGGCCCGAGAACATCATTTCATGGCCTATGAGTCCCTCACCAAACAATTCATGGCCCAGGACATCATGGTCTGAGGACATCATCCTTAACTGTCCAAAGACAACTTTCATGGTCAAAAGGGAATCCGCATCATGTTTAGATTTTCGCACAAATACATGTTTGTAGTATCTCTTTATCTGCAGGTGACCTCGTAAGCAACTACTATCCTAGTAGGAATGACCTCGCTCCAGTTCCTTCGCTATCTCAAACTTGACCGTTCACCATAACCACTCTTACATTCATGCCGCAATCACGTGTCCGTTCTTGTAATGACTTCATCGGTACATTCTGCCGATAGATCCAAAACTACACATGGCCTGATTCCTATAAAACCAGGGATATGTAGGCAGCTCAAAGACTAGAGTCCGGCCTCTATCTTTCAAAACATCCCATTCGGTCAAAATTGGCCATCATTTCTTTACCCGAAAATTCTTTCATCCTTCTCGGATAAAGAGGGATAGCTGTTGATACCTAATTTTTTCCTATAAAAGTTAAAATGCGTATATATCTTCAAAATCATACATTAGCATCAATTGGTATTTTTCATAATTTTTAAATTAATTTATCTCACTATTTTATCCATACAAATAATTACAAATTGCATCACAAATAGTTTTATAATAATTTTTGTGGCTTAATTTTATCATTTACATTTGTACTAAGTTTCAATTATTGCAAAAATATCCACATTTGTATTTTTAGGATGCAATTGCAATTACTTTGCAATTATAGTCTATGCATGCATTATTACATTATTTTACCATAAAATAGCCTTTTATATTTTTAAAATATTAAGTAATTATTTTAAAATATTTCCAGGCATGAAAATTATTTTTTACAACCTATTATTTATTTTTAAATTTTTTTAATCAATTAAATAAGTAATTAAAAAATGGCCCTCTTATTTTCGGATTTAGCCTATTAAACAAGCCCAATTCAATTAAACCAGCCCAAATCTACCCAGCCCAAACCCATAACATTCAACTCGGCCCCAAATCTTTTTAATCCTGGTCGTTGATCACAGAGATCAATGGCCATCGTTCCCCCTTTCCCTTTTTAGTCCCAATGACCCCCAAACCCTAGTCATTTGCCTACACCCGCCGCCCCTAAAACCCTCCTCTCTAATTCTCTCTGAGACCAAACTTAACCCTATCCGCCGCCACCCAAAACCAGCCCTAATCCCTTTGATTCCTACTCAATCTATGGCTTCCCATAGTTGTACGAGACCTCTAATTGTCTCATATTTCCCCTGGTTGCTCGATTGTGTGGTTCGTGGATGAACCTCGAAGAGATCTGGTCCAGATCTCATTCAAAACTTTTCAAGAGTCTGTCTATGGTCTGTGAGTTCTTTCTATCAAAGTTTCACGGCTCAAACCTTTGATTCGAAGGCCATGTTCTCTTTACCCTTTCTCTTTTCTTCAAAACTTAGCATTTGGACTTGAATCTCTCTAGATCTGGAGCGATTTGAGTTCGTCATGCTTTTTTCCTTAAGGCTCCTTTATTTCTTTACTGATTAATCAATTTTTGAATATTTTGTTATATTAGGGTTTGTTTTTCTTGTTGTTTGTTGGTCGAACCTCTGGGTATCTGAAGTATTTTCAAACATCCATGGCTATTCTTTTAGGTTTTTTACTTCTTTACAACTAACCAGTTTTTAGGCACTATGCTACTTCAGCTTTCAATTTCTATGATTTCTGTTGTCCGAATCTCTGTGTGTTGACGTGCATTCAAGTTTTCCATGGTTGTTTTCTTTCTTTAAGTGTTTTCAAGTTGAATTATTTTTCGTCTAATTTCTCTATGTTCCTAAAAGTTTTACTCAACCTATTTCGTTTATGGGAATTGATATGTTCTTTCTCTTTGCTGATTATTGATTACTTTACCTTATTTGCTCTACTCTTGAACTACTATATAAACTCTCTTATTTAACTTCTTACACACGAACATTGGTTCACCATTACTCTTACACTCTATAAAGCTCTTTGTTCTTTCTGCTACTTGTGATCTTCATTTGTCTTGCCGGTAGTAAGCCAAGGCTAGAAACTGCACAACACGTGTCTTATATCTTATGTTCTCTTTCCCTTAACTTGTATGCCTCTGATTAAATTTTAGATTCTAAACCCTATGTGTTTCATTACTGCCTAAGTTCATCAGTCATGAGTTCATTCCTGCTCCTGTAACTGTTTATCCAGCATGCCTAATATTGCCTGGTTCAATATGTGATTAGCATGTCTCAACTCTACTTGCCTGTCTACTATTTATCTAGCATGCCTGCTACTGCCTTTTTCAATATGTGATTAGTGTGTCTTAACTATGCTTACCTGTCTACTGTTTATCTACCATGTCTAAAATCTTGTTTTGTTTAGTCCGTGGTTAGCATGCCTATATTATAAATGCTTGTGTGGTGTTTTGCCTAGTCTGTTCATTTAATTCCTTTCCTACTCTGCTTTTCTAAGCCACTTATTCTCTCTAGTTGTATGTTTGAGGTTTATGTGTTCTCAACATCTTTGCTCCATATGCATGTAGGTTTAATTGGTTGTCACACCTGCTCAGTCAGTATGTGTGTCTAATAAGAACTAATAGCAGTTTCACTCATCAAAGATAGAACTCATATCAATAGAGTAATTATCATATTCAAACTGGAACTTCATACAGTGTCTTGTTAAATGTCACTAGAAAGCATGCATATAGGATAAATGAATTTCAAACTATTTCCAGAATCATGACTGTATATACACACTTAGGCAAGCCTTAGGACGTTAAATAACTATGAATGCAGTTCTGCTTATATGTGAAATTATCCTGGCCTAACATGCTATAAAACCAGTAGGCAAACTGGTTAGGATTCTGCCACTTTCCTTAGGCATATCTTGTATCTGTAGCATCCATCTAGATGTCATGTTCTTAAGATTTCTGAACTTCTTCACAATCAGTGTTTTAGACGTGCTGTTTGTTTGTCTATATACATATAGAGGTAAATATGAGCCTTCTAACTGCTTGTCCCTATCTGCTTGTCCTACATGTTATTTGCTTGTCGCGTAGATTTTTACCTTTTAAAAACATTAGGTTGTCTCAACTGTCCAGATTTAGAAGTCCTAGATCCCTCCGGGACCATAAGGAAGGCACGGGTAGCAACACGCTTAGAGGTCGTTAATTAAACTCGCTTATATAATCGCTAAGGGGAGGGTAATGGGTAGTAAAAGGATATGATGACTTGCGCGTTAATGTCACGTGTAGCCCCTCTCATTGAGGAGTGATTACCAGGCATTGCATGGGTATGATCCTGTAGGCTAATCAACTTAGGACTCCCCTTTCCCAATTCCCCTATTTGTTTAAATTCTATAAACTTCCTTTACTTTACATATACATGTGTAAGCTGTCCAAACCTCTCTTACTTTTATTTCCTTGATCATATATGTATTGGGAAAACTACCTTTATTTGCAAATGTGTGTTGAAACTGTTATTCACATAGTTTAAGTTCGGTAGGGACCCACCATTGTGGACTTTGAGGGGTGCTAATACGTTCCCCTCAAGGTTATTTTGAGCCCTTACTCTACTCTCTAATAATGCAAACTAGTTACATGAGTTAATTACTCTAGGTGCCCTAATGCACCATAATCGGTTAGGTGGCAACTCTTCAAATACCCAATTCTCAAAAGAAAACGAGTTGTTCCCCCATGAATGTCGAAACCCGAACTCCCGTGAGGGAAAAAAGGGGCACAACAGTGCATATCTTGCCCAGATCTTCTTCCATAATGGTACGGAACAATAGTGTCATTGGGGTAGATACACAAATCACCTTAAATTTAAGAAGCCAAGTCGGTGAGTTGGTCCGGGTAGAGAGAATATAAGAATTTATTTTATCGACGGTGTTAATCAAAGGCAACTCAAATGAGGGGTCCCACGGACTTCTTCCTCGAAGTTAAAGTCCCAGTTCCTGTCCCTGAGAGAAGTGGAAGGACTTAGGAGGATATGAGTGCCCTTTGTCCTAAGAAATAGGGAGTGCTTCGCCTTCAAGCCAATAATAAAATCGAGCTATTATGAGATCATGATAGTTCACTGATACCACTACAAGAAATTGAGGATACGACGACATTTATTTACTGACTATTGAAATAAATGTCGGGAAAAAAATAATTTTTTGAAATTTATGACAAAATGTGGTAAAAACTACGACATTTGATATAAATTGTTGTAGAAACAATGACATTTGATACTAAATGTCATTAAAAATTACATTTGATACCAAATATCATAAAAACAAAGACATTTGATATAAAATGTCGTCGAAACAATGACATTTTTAAAGAAATATTGTAAAAAGTGCGATATTTTCCACAAAATATCGTAAAAACTAAACATTTGGTAAAAAATGTCATTAAACAACGACATTTGATGCAAAATGTAGTAAAAACACTTATATCAAATGTTTGTAAAAACATTTTTGATACGAATGACAAAACAATATGACCATACTTTAAATGTCATATTATATTTCGGTAATTACGAACATTTACATCTACTATTGAAAATTTCTCTAATTTTTCGAATTTTTAAATCATTCTTTGCCTCAAATCCCTGAGCATCCTCTATTATGCCCATAGTGCGGAGGATATGGTGGCACTCCTCCAGACATCTCTAAGCATACTCTGATTCTAGACCACTGAATGTAGGAGGGTCATACTTCTTATACCTCTCAAGCCTTTGAAATCTTAAAATCCTTAACTTAGCCCCATTCGATACAATTCAAAAATAAAATCAGATAACACTGTCCAAAAAAGCATGTAAGTAAGAAAAGTATATACGTACGGACTCTCGTCACTCCGTGCGTATGTAGCCCCCACAAATAGCAACACATATTAATTAAGTTTACCTATGGGGTTAATTCCCTCTTACAAGGTTAGAGAAGAGACGTATCACGTCTCAAGGCCCATTTTTCGGTCCAACATTTGTGCCCAAACCCTCAATTTGGCGCCAAACGACTCGAAACTAGTCAAATGTTATATAAAACAATTAATACATGCTTAAAAGTTCATACCCTAACTATCAACGTGATTTTCCAAGCCTATTTGCAAAAATCCTAAAACTCACCCCCGACCCACTTGCCCGGATTTCAGAAATTTTTGAAGAAAGTTGTTACCCATAACCTTATTAACTCAAATATATGATTTTTACTAAATTCCATAACAAATTTCGTGGTTAAATCTCATTTTTATCAAAAACTTAGGTTTTCACCTAAACCCATGATTTTCACTAATTTACATGTTATTAGCTACCCTTAATCTATGTATTTAACTCAAAATTGTTAGAAATCACTTACCTTCAAGTACTAGGTGAAAACCCCTCTCAAGAAGCTCCAAAAATCGCCCAACAATGGAAATAAATGAACCAAAATGACTAAATCCCATTTTAAAAGAAACCTCACTGCCTCTAGCGATTCCGTACATGCGGTCACAGGGCCGCACCTATGACATCACATCTGCGGACAAAAGTCTGCTTCTACAGAAGTGCCCTAGGCCGGCTGGCTTCGCTTCTGCGGTCCCGCTAGGTTGGGGCGCACTTGCGGATTCTGGGATGCCTTTCCTTGGCCTCTTCTGCGAGGCCTGGCTCGCTTTTGTGAGCTCGCACATGCGGCTGGCCAAGCGCAAGTGCGATTATGACAACAACTGGAGCTTCAGCTGTTGCTCCAAATTTTCAACTTGGTCTGAGCCTCGTCCAGTTGACACTCTGGGCCCCTGGGACCTCGCTCGAACATACCAACAAGTTTGGAATCATAAAACGGACTCGCTCGAATTCTCGGAATGCTCGAAACAAAATTGAAACTGATAATCACACTCCAAAACTAATTGAATCAAACTTATGAACTTCAAGTTCTTCAATTTACTCCCAATGCGCCGAAACGTACTTAAACTAATCAGATTGACACCAAATTTTGCGTGCAAGTCTTAAATGAAATTTCAGAACTATTATGGATCTCAGAATTTCATTTGGACCTCGATATCACCAAAACCCGCTCCAAACCAAATTGAAAGAACTTCTAAAACCTCCAAAGAACCAACTTTCACTATTAGGTGCCAAAACGCTCCGAAGCCATCAGAAACACGATCTGAACATACACCCAAGTCCGAAATTATCATACAAACATATTAGAACCGTCAAAATTCCGATTCCGTGATCGTTTACTGAAAATGTTGACCGAAATCAAACTTGGCCTTTTTAACCAACCTTAAGAAACCAAGTATTCTGATTTCAACCCGAACCTTTCCAAATCCCGAATTAACCATTCTCGCAATTCATAAAATAGTAAAAGCATGCACAAGAAGTCTTATTTAGGAGAACAGGGTTCTAGAAGGCAAAACGACCAATTGGGTCATTACAATATAGAAGAAAAAATTCGGGCATTATTAATTATGGGATTGTAGAAACGCATTCAGTCATCAAAGAAGACGATTTTCTTGAGTATCGAGGAGTCAAGAAATTTAGGCCAAAATATCAAATGAAAGCAGATCAATTTTTTTCATTCATAAAGAGGTGCATATCTTGCCCAGATCTTCTTCCATAATGGTACGGAACAATAGTATCGTTGGGGTAGATACACAAATCACCTTAAATATAAGAAGCCAAGTCGGTGAGTTGGTCCGGGTAGAGAGAATATAAGAATTTATTTTATCGACGACGCTAATCAAAGGCAACTCAAATGAGGGGTCCCACGGACTTCTTCCTTGAAGTTCAAGTCGTAGTTCCTGTCCTTGAGAGAAGTGGAAGGACTTAGGAGGATGCGAATGCCCTTTGTCCTAAGGAATAGGGAGGGCTTTACCTTCAAGGAGATAATAAAATCGAGCTAATATGTGATCATGATAGTTCACTGATACCACTACAAGAAATTGAGGATACGACGACATTTATTTAGTGACTATTAAAATAAATATTGGCAAAAAAAGAAATTTTTGGCATTTATGACAATATGTCGTAAAAACTACGACATTTGATATAATTGTCGTAGAAACAATGACATTTGATACTAAATATTGTTAAAAATGACATTTGATACGAAATATCATTAAAACAACCACATTTGATATAAAATGTCGTCGGAACAATGACAGTTTTAAAGAAATATCGTAAAAAGTACGATATTTGCCAAAAATATCGTAAAAACTAGACATTTGGTACAAAATGTTGTAAAAAGATGACATTTGGTACAAAATGTCGTAAAAACAACGACATTTGATGCAAAATGTAGTAAAAACATGACACTTATATCAAATGTTGTAAAAACATTTTTGATAAGAATGACAAAAAAATATGACCATACTTTAAATGTCATATTATTTGTCGGTAATTACTAAAATTTACATCTACTATTGAAAATTTCTCTAATTTTTCGAATTTTTAAATCATTCTTTGCCTCAAATCCCTGAGCATCATCTGCTATGCCCATAGTGCGGAGGATACGGTGGCACTCCTCCAGAAATCCCTAATTATCCTCTGATGCTAGACCACTGAATGTAGGAGGGTTATACTTCTTATAACTCTCAAGCCTCCGCTGCTGCTCCCCCTCTGAAGCTACTGCCCTAACCTCGGGCTGAACTGGGGCTACAGGTGGTATCGGTATAACCTTTAGGATCTAATCGACCTGAACCCATTGCTCTGGGGTACGGGCGGCGGGAGTCTGTGCTCCTCCCCTGGCCTGGGATGTGGCTGCAGCAAAGGGAATCAACTCTGCCTGAGCTAGAGTGGTATACATGCTCATGAACTGTGCAAGGGTCTCTTGGAGATGTGGAGTAGTAGTAGTAGGCGTATCAGGTGCCTGTGCTCCGGCTCGAGCTACTGGTGGCTCCTCTGTAGCATCTTTCCCGGGTGCTCTGACTGCACCCCGTGTGCGTCCTCGGCCCCGGCCTCTGGCGCCTCTAGCAGGGGGCGTGGGTGCCTGGTCATCTCCGGTAGCACGTGTCCTCACTATCTATGTGAGAATAGAAGACAGAAGTTTAGAATTTCGAAGTCAATAATCTCGCACGACAAGGAATCAAATGAAGTGGAATTTTTTTTCCTAATAGGTCCATAGCCTCCCGAAGATAAGTACAGACGTCTCTGTACCGATCCGCAAGACTCTAATAAACCGGCTTGTGACTCACGACTCCTACAAACCTAGAGCTCTGATACCAACTTGTTACGACCCTAGTTCTCCCTTCGTGACGGCACCTAGTCTCTACGACTAGGTAATCCTAACATTGCAGAAAATGGAATGAAATATAAAATCTATCAACAAATAAGTAAATTTAAACAAGGAATGCAATGTCGCTCGGCATATTCAATAATCACTTCCGAACAGTACATAAATTCTCCCAAAACCTGGAATGTCATAAGTTACAGGCTAAAGAAAGAAACAGTACTCCCATACTCCAGAGTCTAATACAAGAAGAAAATACAAGAAGGGTTGACATGGGGTGGAATAGATAAGGACTTCGAGGTCTGCAGATGCGGTAGATATACCTTGAAATCTCTACAGCTGGCTCACCTTACTAGTGATATAGCTGGTAAGAGGTACCTGGATATGCACACGAAAAACATGTGTAGGAAAGGGCATGAGTACACCACAACGGTACCTAGTAAGTGCCAAGCCTAACTTCGGTCGGGTAGTGACGAGATCAGGTCAGGGCCCTACTGGTATAAATATAATGAAATAAGACAGAAAACAAGCATTACTGTAAAACAAGTATGAACTTTAACATGAATAAAATTCAATGAAAGCCAACAGCTCAGAATACAGTTATTGGAATAGGGGATCTCCCCGGATACCGACCCGTAGTCCCAAACGTAAATGTGTAGGGGGATCTCCCGAAATACAGTTCCGTAGTCCTAAAGTAAATATGCAGCTAAACCAAACAGAGATAACATTTATAGCAAGAAACCACACAATTTAGGCTAAATCTGAGTCAAGCAAGAACAGGAAATCTCACTACAACATGTTGCACAACGTCCAGATATGCAGTTAAGGCAATTAAGGCAGTTAAGGCACGTAGGCATGCTTTCCTAAACTAAATAGGATAGTTACATATAATAGTGTTACTCAATAAAAGGAAAACAGATATTTGCTTAATGAAAATGTGGTTTTCAACAAATAGCCTGTGTACGCACTCGTTACCTCACGTACACAGCGCTCATATAACAAACAGTACCAAATCCTAAGGGGAGTTTCCCCACACAAAGTTAGGCAAGCCACTTACCTCGAACCAAGCTCAATCAATCCGAAACAATGCTCTTTCCATTAATATCCATCTCTGAATGGCCCAAATCTAGCCAAATCAATTACATAATGTAAATATAGCTACAAGCAACTAATTTAGCTAATGAAATCAAAGCTAAGGCAAGAAAATATAAAAATGCCCAAAAAGCCTCCCCGGTCCCACGTCACGAAAATCGGGTAAAAGCCACAAATTATGAACACCCATTCACTCACGAGATCACTCGGGCAAATCATCCAAATTTAACGCCTAAATCGCACTCAAATCTCAGATTTTTGGTTGGGGAACTTTTCCCCAAATTTCACAACTTCCTCACTCAAATTCATTAATTTAATGAAGAAAACAACTATGGATTAATGAAATATGATCAATATAGGATTAGGAATCTCTACCCAATTATTTTCTCTGAAAAACTCTCGAAAAATCACCTTCCTCCGAGCTCTAAATCGAATTTTGTGAAATGAACTTCAAACCCTCGAATTTGCCCTTTTTTGCCCAACGATTATCGCACCTGCGGGCCAAGGATCGCATTTGTGGTCCCGCGCCTGCGGAATTTCCATTGCAGGTGAGGTTTTTCACTTAAAGCACCTCGTCCACATCTGCGATGAAGAGGTCGCACCTGCGTGTGCGTGCCTGCGGACAATGGTCCGCTTCTACGGTCCCAAACCGCTCCTGCGGTTCCTTCTCTCGCACCTGCAGGCATCGCAGATGCGGAACTCCCCTCGTACCTATGATCCCAGAACTCCTTCCCATTTCTGCTTTTGTGGTTCCACAACCGATTCTGTGGCTCCCCACCAGCGGCCCAAAGTGCGCAGGTGCGAAAACACCAGGTGCAGCAACTTCAGCAATTTGCATAAGTCTCAAACCAATCAGTTAAGCATCTGAAACTCACCCAAGGCTCCCGGAACCTCAACCAAACATACCAACCAATCCTAAAATATCATACGAACCTAGTCGATCCCTCAAATCACATCCAACACTGCTAAAAAACAAATCAGTCTCCAATCAAAACTTAATGAACTTAAAACATCCAAATTCGACAACTGATGCCGAAATTAATCAAACCACGTCTGTTTGACCCCAAATTTTGCACACAAGTCATATTCAACTCTACGGACCTATTCCAACTTCCAAAATCGGATTCCGAACCCAATATAAAAAATTCAACTAACGGCCCAAAACTCCAAAAATTCGACTTTGGCATTTCAAGCCTAAATAAGCTACGGACCTCCAAAACACAATCCGGACATGCCTCTAAGCCCAAAATCACCCAACGGAGCTAACAAAATCGATGGAACTCCATCCCGGAGCCATCTTCGCATTGTTCCAACTACAGTCCAAATACTAAGACTTAAGCTCTCATTTAGGGATTAAGTGTCCCAAAGCACTCCGAAACTCAAAACGAATCATCCTGGCAAGTCACAGTAGCACAAATAGATATGGGGGAAGTAGTTAATAGGGGATCGAGGAATTAATTCTCAAAACGGCCGGCCAGGTCATTACAGTTTCATACTCTCAGCACAAAGTTTAGAAGTATTACTTATTTCGAACAAGCCAATTCCAATACCGAGCAAGCCAAGAAATGCTCCAAAATACCATCTCGCACGTACCAACCTCTAAACGTCTCAAAACTAGCCAAACGCAACTCAAATACATCAAATAAATCCAAAGGAAACAATTCCAAATTATAATGATCGAATCCTTAATAAAAACCCAAAACCGGCCAAAAGTCACACACGGGACCGCGCCTCGAAACCCGACAAAACTTACAAAATCCAAAAACACATTCAATTACGATTCCAACCATACTAGTTTCACTCAAATCCCACTCCAATTCAATGTTCAAAACACAAAAATTTACATTATGAAACTTTAGGCCAAAACCCCCAATTTCCTCTTTAAATTCAACAGCCAATTGGTAAAAATGAGGATGGATTCATGAAATATAACCAAAACCGAGTAGAGAACACTTACCTCAATTCATATGGTGAAATTTGCTTCAAGAGCCGCCTCAATCCGAGCTCCATAGCTCCAAAAATGTGAAAATGGCTGAAACCCTCTGAATGGAGTACTTATAATCTGCCCAGGCATTCCTCTTATGAGAACGTGGGAAAACCATCGCGTTCGCAATGAAAAGAATACACTACCTCTAAACGAATCTATGTGATCACGAACAAATATCCGCTAACGCGGAGAACAACTCAGCAGCCTCTCAACATACATTACGCGATCGCGGATTGAACTATGCGAATGTGAAACACACTGCACCCACACTACGCGATCACGTCCCTCTAATCACGACCGCGATGAAGAAACATCTATGTTCCAGTTCTCCCTCTGCGCGATCGCATCACTCGCTTCACGATTACAAAGACCACACGAGGCACCAGAAAACCAGATTACACCAGCAATCAAACATGAAGGAAAAATGATCTGAAATCATTTCGAAACACGCCCGAGCCCCTCGGGACCCCATCTGAACATACCAACAAGTACCATAACATAACACGAACCTATTTGAGGCCTCAAATCATGCATAACAACATCGAAACGATGAATCGCACCTTAAATCAAGCTTAATGAACTTTGAACTTCAAACTTCCACAATCGATGTTGAAACCTATCAAATCACGTCCGATTGACCTCAAATTTTGCACACAAGTCACATTTGACATTACGAACTTTCTCCAACTTCCAGAATCGAAATCTGACCCCTATATCAAAAAGTCCACTCACTGTCAAACTTTCTAAAAATTCCAACTTCCGCCATTTCAAGCCAAATTCAATTATGGATCTCCAAATCACAATCTGGATACGCTCCTAAGTCCAAAATCACCCAACGGAGCTAACGAGACCATCAAAACTCTGATCCGAGTTCAATTATGCAAAAAAGTCAAACTTGGTCAACTGTTCCAATTTAAAGCTTCCTAGTTGAGAATCTTTCTTCCAAATCAATATCGAATAACCTGAAAACCAAAACCGACGATTCAAACAAGTAAAAATACATCATACAGAGCTACTCACGCTCATAAACTACCGAGCGAAGTGCAAATTCTCAAAATGATTGATCGTGTCATTACATCCTCCCCCACTTAAACATACGTTCGTCCTCGAACGTCCCCAAAGTTGTTCTTAAGCTGCCAAACCGCCATGTAACCTTAACATGCACATACCCCGGGGTGATCCCACGTCACCCTATCCTATATAGGTCTTACAGCACAACATAACTAAAATTTCATAATTCAACCTAGCCCATAAACCTTATAATCAAATTTCCAACAACCAAAATTTTTTTCCTACGGATCCGAACCTCGCAACCTACACACTGTATAAGTCTAAAACAGTTGTATCAAGCCATCACCATAACCCACGATGTAATCACATGATATGTTGCATAACTCAAATACTCATAGAGATAATTTCTAATCACAGCTGCTCAAAACAACCCAATACCGGTAATAAACCTCATGTCAAACAAAACCTCGTTCTAACACCTTTGTACACTACCGATGATGAAAGAAACATGTAGAACTCATAACCATTCATTAGATCAACCAGTCATGGAACTCCCTCTCCTTCAACAAGAACTATAGCCAATTCTAAGCCGACTTTCGATATTATCCTTCCAGACATACTATAATCAAATTTGATAGTACCCATTCTAGGTCTAATGACCTCATCTCATACAACACGAACACTATATTGACATGCCACATCAGTACAATCTAAAGCCATAACCCGTGCAATCTGTGCACCAATAAGCAATATTCCAAATGTATTTAGTCATGGAAAATGACTCAAACGAGAGAACTGTCTCACAAGCTCAATAAGTACCACCACAATGAAACGCAGAAAATCCATCACACATCCGTAGAACCATAACACACAAATCTATCACAAAGGATTGTACCTTGACATGACTCCGCTGCAATGCGTGACCCCATCCAAATGCTGGCCCATATTATATACCTCGAGCCACCCTACTCAAAATTAATAACCACGCGGTATTCGACATCGAGTACCCAAACTACATTACCATAACCACGAAGAAGCAAAGGACATAATGCCATACAAAATCCGAAATAACATAGCCAATATGCCGTCAATCATGCAATACCCAAATACTCATCTCGCTAAAATTCCGTTATAAGGACCCAATAGAACCGCACCATGTGTGCATATAACCAACAATTCACACTCCTCGTAGCATTGAAGAGTAACTCACAGATCATTTCAGAAAAAGAATAAGCTCAACATCAACTGAATGGCACATCCCTCAATAATAGCAGTATGGAGCCAACCAACTCGACCTGGTGCAGAATACACATCCTCGTTGGGCCTACCAATGGGCCCCAAATCAACTACGGTCATCTACAAATAGATAATTAACCATCCGAAGGTCCATAATGAGTGAATAATAATACATACTATCATCTGGATAGCTTTGGCCACAACATCACATTACACAACAATGAAACAATCTGCTCCAGAGAATTCCCAGTCTCCAAATCTATAGAACACACGAATCGCCATATCTGATCCCAACTCCACCGCCAGAATGTCTAACACATCTCTCATACATGATCATCCCACTAGGAATACTCCTATAATTCTTCCGTGCCACATAACAATATCTTAAAATCAGTAGTCGATCAACCAGGAGAGTGCCACAACACAAATGAAGTATCCGTAAATCAAAACACTATGCGCCTTCTGAAATGTACACTCTCCTCAAGAAATACCAAAAAGTAATATCATTCATCTAGACATCTGAAACCATCTATGCCGCCTAATAATTAAGGACCTTCCTTTTGAAACCGAATCGTGACCTTGCATATACAAATCCCAATCCCACACAACACACTACGCCTATTATTCCTTCATATGAAAGATACGAAAACCTCATAATCAACTCTGAGTCACAAGTTGAATATATATATTCAATTATCCAGGAACCTTCCGCTTGATCTCATCTAGGAGAAAATTACAATACACAGCATGTTCCACCCACCAGTAAGAAATATACACCTCGAGCCGTGGTAGTAACCATCGAGAACTCTTGGAAACCCATTTTCACATAATCAAGCCATCAGAACTAAATCTCTCTAGCTCAACCAAACCACACAAGTTGCCAAAACTAAGAGCATTACCACGAAACACCTATAGCGACTTGTCACATCATAAGTACCCAAAGAACTGATTATATCCATTACTGTGCTGATCCAACCTACTCTCAAGTTGTCCTAATTCTCCGAGTTCTTCCCAAATTGCCTTCAAATTGATACTTATCCTTGCTAGAACACTATGATCCTTAACTAGACGTGCCCTACGAACTCTAGCATAGAACCATACAACCCGAAAGCTCATAAGACGTTGAATTCCCTATTAAGAACCCCAAAAGTACCACAACTAAGATACCCACTGTCACGCCCTCTTTTCCCTTTGCGGAGTCCGGGTTTTGACATTCATGGGGGAAATACTCGTTTTCCTTTGGGAATTGGATATCTGAAGAGTCGCCACCTAACAGATTAAGGTGCGTTAGGGCACCTAGAGTAATTAACTCATGTAACTAGTTTGCATTACCAGAGATTAGGGTAAGGTCTCAAAATAACCTTGAGGGGAAGGTGTCAGGCACCCCTTGCGGTCCACAATGGTGGGTATCAGCCAAACTTAGTGTGAATTAGTCATTTAACAAGTAAGCGGTCTAAGCACATATTTTGCAAATAAAGGTAGTTTATGCAGTCTGAACACATATACAATTAAGAAAGTTTAGATGGTCTAAGAATATGTAAACTAAGGAGGTTTGAATAGTCCAAGCATACATACATAAACCAAGGAATTTTAGGCAGTCTAAGCACACATATGTGAATTAGGAAAGGGAAGTCCTAAGTTGATTAGCCTATAGGATCAATCTGTGTAATGCCCTGTAATCCTCCTCAACTAGAGGGGCTACACGTGACATTAGCGCACAGGTCATCATTTCCTTTTACTACCCATTACCCTTCCATTAGTGGTTATATAAGCGAGTGTAATTAACGAACTCTAAGCATGCTTTACTTGTCCCTTCCTTATGTCCCGGAGGCATTTAGGACCTCTATACTTAGGTAGTTCTAAACACTCTTAAGGTATTTAAAAGGTAAAATCTAAGCGACAACAAAGAACACATAGGACTGTCAAATAGGGAAACAATTAGGGGCTCATGTTTGCCTCCACACATAATCAGATACATAGCACGTCTCGAAACAGCTATTTTTAAAGAAATTCAGAAAGCCTTAGAACATGATATCTAGATGAACATCACAGATACAAAATATGCAGAAATGTTTAAAGCGAAGTGGCAGAACCCTTAGTCATCTTGCCTATTGATTTTATAGTCTATTAAACATGGACAATTTCACACATAAACAGAGCCTGATTTCATAGTTATTTAATTACCTAAGACTTGCCTAGGCGGGGGTCTATATGCAATCGTAATTGTGGGAATTGGTTAAATAACTTGAAGTTATTTGGCCCTATAAGCATGTTGATCTAAGTGATTAATACTACAAAACTGATTTTATGCATGTTTACACTAGGGCATGATATCTATGTGTTGGATTGTTTTTTAAAACCTTTTATAGACAGTTATTTATTC
The DNA here is from genome assembly GCF_000715075.1 of Nicotiana tabacum. NCBI lineage: Eukaryota > Viridiplantae > Streptophyta > Magnoliopsida > Solanales > Solanaceae > Nicotiana > Nicotiana tabacum. Next base: position 184,332,845 of record NC_134087.1, on the reverse strand, counting down.
AAATGACGTAGGCATGGTTTAGAGCCAATGCAAACAAAGTCCTAAATCAGGATTTCTAATGCACATGGAGATGATTATTTTTTATTAAACATGATTACAGAAGCAGTTTAATGACATGATTTCCAGGTGATAATAACCTAGGCAGAGTCAGAGAAAGAAGTGATGAACTTATAACATGTTTCTAATATGCAAAATATAAATGTGATTGTCCTAAGGCAGATTTTCTATTGCAAATATTGTAGATTCATGACAACAAGTAACATAGCATATGGGCCTAAAGCATGATTTCTATCATGACATATACTCGAAGCAGGATTATTGTTGCAAATATACATATAAACTAAGAGCATGATTTTTACTATGCATCAACTTAAAGCATGGTATCTACCCAATTTCCCACAAACATTATATAGGAACCCTCCCCTTTTACTAATCAACCCAACATCTATTTACAAATAATATTATTACAGACCAGGATCAAATGAATTACATAACTAAATGAAACTATACTATAGGGAGCCTAAATTAGGCCCAAAGTAAATCTAGGAATGTCAGGCCTTCAATAGAGTCTCAGAAGCCAAAGATCTCATAGCCAATAGTATGTGCCTTGGTATGTCAGAGTTCCCTATGGACCTCAAGGATCCCGGACAGTGCTCACACCAAGATTATTTCTCATAAAGGGGATTGGTTATGTGCAGTGTGGAAGGGCCAGCTCTAGTATGCCAGAATTCAGAGAGATCTCAAGGATCCCTAAGCAGTACACATACTAGAGGGGAAGAACTTAATAATGTAGGAGTAGGGTGAGAATGCTTGACATAGTGTTGAAAGACATAGTAAAACAGCTTAGAGGTGAAAAGATTTAGAAACAGTTTTTAGAAGAATACTGGAGTAAGTAACAGTTTTGAAATCATTTCGAGGAAAGCATACTCAACAAACAACCCAATTGACCATATAGTGCCCAGATTCACTCAGTAAGTAGACTTACAAATAGGGATGAAGGGGATTGTGAACATATAGGGTTGAAACCATATAAATAGGGAAACAATTGATACAGCAAATGTACAGAACAACCAGGATTTCTACTAAACAAGTTGGTCATGGTAACATACAGTTGAGACATAGAGAAAGAATGTAGCAAAATCATGTTGAAGACAAAGATGTGTTGAACAACATTAGACATAATCAGGGCCAATTGGATGCACTAGAAAACTAAATAACTAACATAGTCATGCCAATTAAAGGGAGGGGGTAAGGGAACTAAGTAAACATGCTAGGCAGGTATCGAAGAACTAAGTGAAGCTAGACATGCTGATTACATATAAGGAATAATTTAGACATGCTTAATAACAGCAAGCAGAGAAACAAGTTGAGTAACTAATACAGGAATAAACATGGAACACATAAGGTTGAGTGTCAAAATTTAACTAGAGGCATACCAGTTAAAGAAAAGAATGCAGAATGTAAAAAATAGGGCAGTTCCTCTATCTAGTCTTGGCTTTCAGCTGGCTAGACCAACAGTCAGCACAATTAGCAAAGAAAAAAAAAGAGATTTGAATGTATGCGTGTGTATTCTGAACAGTGTTCATGTGTTTGAGAGGTAGAATAAGAGTATATATAGAGAGCTTAAGGGGTGAATGAAAATAAAGTAAAAGAACCACAGTTCAATCAATTAGGAGCAATTAATCAGTCACAGAATCAATTCCCATAAAGGAGTCCGCAATAGACCCCTTAATTGGGGGGAACTCAATTAACTGTCACAACAGGGGGTCCAATTAAGGTATGGACTCAAAACAAATTCCATGTAGGGAGTCAGTAGAATTCCAAAAAGCATACTGATAACTAATTAAGGCAAGTATGATCAATTAAAGTCACAAACAAAGAAATAAATAAAATTTTAGCACACACTGATTTTAACAGGACATTTAGTAGGAATCAATCAGTAAAATCTTCAAAGAATACTGATTTTATTCACTAAATAGAAATAAATTAAGTAAAACCTCACAGAAATACCGGATTTAATAAGAAAAGCTGGTTCGAATCATCAATAGAGATCAATTAGGGCAAAAATCCCAAAGAATACTGGATTTAACTGGGAGAATATTTGAATCCCTAAATAGAATCAGTGAGTGCAATTGATTCACATAAATTAACATAATAGAAGAATTCAGTGTATCCATTAGAAACATTTAGGGTTCGAGCATACATACAAAGATTAACCAAATACTTAAAGAGATGAACAGATTAAACATTGAAAGTAGAAAAACCCTCTTGAAGAGAAGTCTGGGAAGAACCTTAATTTGAAAACACTTAAGGTTGATTGATAGTATAGAAGTCAAAGGACCCTCAAAGAAGACAACCATGGAAACTTGAAGGCACTTTAATCACATAGAGATTCGAACAACAGAAATCAGAGAAATCAAAAACCTAAAGTAGCGTAGTGCTAAAATCGGTTAATAGTAGAGAAGTAAAAGAACCTTAAAGAACAACCATGGGAATTTGAAAATACTTCAGATACACAGAGGTTCGATCAACAAACAACAAGAAAACCAAACCCAAATATAACAAAGTGCTCAAAAATTGGTTAATCAGTAATGAAATAAGGGAACCTAAGGAAAAAAGCAATGACAAACTCAAAATCGCTCCATATCTACAAGGATCTGGACGGATTCAAGTCCAAACATTAGGTTTTGAAGAAAAGAGAAAGGGTGAAGAGAATCTGGTCTTTGAATCAGCGATTTGAGCCGTAAAACATTGATAGAAAGCACTCACATCCCATAGACAGACTCTTGGAGAGTTTTGAACAAGATTTGGACTAGATGTCTTCGAGGTCCTTCCACGAAATCACAAAATCGAGTAACCAGGAAATGTAGGAGACAAGTAGAAGTCCCAAACAGCCATAGGAATCCATGGATCGAGTAAGGATCGGAGGGATTAAGGCTGGTTTTGGGTGGCGGCGGCTAGGGTTAGGTTTAGGTCTCAGAAAGAACAGATAAGAGAGGATTAGAGGGCGGCTGTATGGGGAAAATGATTTAGGGTTAGGGTTCATTAGGAATAAAAAATAAAATGAAGAACGATGGTCGTTAATCGTTGTGATCAACGGCCAGGATTAGAGGAGTTTGAGGCCGGGTAGAGGTATCTAGGTTTGGGCTGGGGTGGATTTGGGCCTGGTTTAATTGAATTGAGATTGGGGGATTGAAATTGGGATGGTTTAATAGGCTAGGTCCAAGAAAATAAAGGAATAAAAGGGCTATTTGTTAAATACCCATTTAATTGCTAAAACAATTTTTAGAAAATATCTAATATAATTATAAAAAATGCTTTTCATGCCTAGAAATGTTTTAAAATAACTACTTAATATTTTAAAAATATAAGAGGCTATTTTTGGATAAAATAATATAATAATGCATACATGGGCGATAATTGCAAAGATATTGCAATTATAACCCCAAAAATGCAAATATGGCTATTTGTGAAATAATTAAAACTTAGTACAAATGCAAATGATAAAATTAAGCCACAAACTTATTATAAAACCATTTGTGATGCAATTAGTAATTATTTATATAAATAAAAATACTGAGATGAATTAATTAAAATTCTTAAAAATGCATAAATTATGGAAAAATATCAATTGATGCTAATGCATAGTTTTGGAGGTATATATGCATTTTGAAAAATATTATAGGGAAAAATTGGGTATCAACGCCCACAATGAAGAGGCCTTCCCTGAATCTAAAGTCACCTCCTTCCCCTTTCCTGATACTGAAATGTAGAATCCGTAAGGATATAGAAATACCGCGAGTCTCGACAACATCTTATGTAAATCTCGGTTTCTAGCCATACACAAATCCTGAATAATTCTCAATTGCTACATATAAATATTAAACTCATTAGAACCCTCTCGAGAGCCTTGCAGTCCGCTCAAATATCAATTAAACCGACCAAACGGACCGAGAGACCTCTGCCCCATTAGCACACCAACACCCAAGGAAATAACCCACACTCCTAAGCAACCGAGCAAATTCCTACTCCATGCACACTACATCCTTCACGAATAACCACTCAATTATTTCATGATTCCCATATACCCATAGAGTCTAATACAGCCTATATCCAGAATTCCTTTTCTCGAGTCATCCTTGATCTCAACCTTTGTAAGTCATAACTGATTCACAAGTATACCTCGAACCAAAACAAATACAACACATAGTCGTGTAATCAACTCGTCGATAGCACACTCCCCCACTTGGCTCAAAGCCATAGATCAGAAAACACAATAACTCAAAATGCCAATACCCGATTACTGCCACAATACCGTAGTAAAATTCAACTTAATCCTTTATAATCTCACATACACAACCCACAGAGTACCTCAAATCATATGCAAATCTCACATTCACCCTAGTAACATGTCACGACCCAAATCGATGGGCCACGATGGGCACTCGATGCCCTTACTCAACCGAGTACCAATGTAACGTATCTTTCTCATTACATCAACATGGGTACATGGGACAGAAGGGCCGTATGAGGTAACAAGAATAAAACATGAGAGATCACTCGACATAAAACCACCCAACCTAATATACTGACTTATACATATGAGTATGGGCCTATAAGGCCAAAATAGTCACTCGTACATTGAACATAGGCCGATAAGGTCATACAATATTTCATATACATGACATATATCTACAAGCCTCTAAGAGTACAAAAATATAATAAGGCCGGGATAGATCCCTGACATACCAATCAATACATGTCTAAATCATACTAACCAATTAAGCAACTTCGGAGTAAATGGAGAGCACCAACATCTTTCGCTGAGCTGATAGCCTACTTGGAGGACTCTCAACCTATCTATCGGGACCTGCAGGCATGAAACGCAGCATCTCCAAGCAAAAGAGACGTCAGTACAAATAATGTACCGAGTATGTAAGGAATGAAAATCAGTAAATAATAGACATGAGAGAAACATGTAGTAAAAGACTCAACATGTATATCTGAATAGCTCTGTGAATCATTTAATACTTATAATTTCATGCATATGCGTATGAATGGTATGTCGTGCATAGGTACATGTGTTTATAACATCATCAAACCTCTTAGGGCATCTCATTATATCATCTCAGTCTCTGTGGGCAAAATCATCAGCGTATACCAGCTGATCAAGTGGTGGTGCATATATAACGCCATAAACCTTTCTCATATCCTATATACATATATATACATATATACGCGTATATAACTCCATCTAGTCATGGGTCAATGTACATGTATGATGAATGCAGTGCATGAGAAGTACGTCAATAAAATCTCTCGGAATGTCATACGACCATTATACCTTTGATTAATGTCATGAAATAAAATTTATCAACTTACATATTTTCTGAGACCCATGAACAGATGATAGAATAATATGACACGTGAGGAATCAAGAACATAAGTATCTCTAGTATTTCTATGAATAGAGTCATTTATGGAAATTGTGCATTTGCTCGTTTTGTTTGTGTCGTATAGATCATGCCAAATGAAAGAAGGGATAGCCTTAACATACCTGAGCTGATTCTCTTGACAATCCCTCTAACACACGTCAATTGTGACAAATCACATAACGACGGATCGAAGTAGGGAAGAATCCGTATGATATTTTTTGAGAAAGATTGTACCTGCTCTTTTAGAATTGCAATCCCACGTTGCTATAATATTACGTAGTCTTTGTATGAAATGGTTGAAGCAATAACGTTGCTATTGTAAAATTATCCTTGCTGAAGCTTTTTCTTAAGATGTGAGCAAATTCAAGAACGTTGCTATTGCAAAATTATGCTTGTTGAAGCCTTTCCTTAATTTAGATGTAAAATACATCTTCATTTGTGAGTAGAGATGGGATTTAAGGTCTTGGTGGTGTGGGGCACACCTTTCAAGGATTGGCCACCAAACATCCTCCAATTTTTTCCACATTAGCATGTGATTTATGAATCATTATTCAAGACCGCTTTGGCTTCCACATTTTAGCTTATCCATTCCCAACCAATTTAACCACCAACATCTTAATTAATTGTTAATCCCCCATTAACTAATAATTACCTAATTATACACATAATTAAGAATTACCTCAAATTACTTAAAATAATACTCACTTTTAACAAATCTTATTCACCTTACTACCATGGTCGTGTGATATCTTGTATGGCACTAGTTCATAAATATCGGTTATTTTAGCTCGGGCCGTATTTTATCCCAACATGTCAAACTTCGACGAAATTCATTTTCTTCGATTTGCTTACCCTCTCACCTTTACGAATTTACTCATCACTTGTTTTAAATAGCATAATGCTTATAATCTCAAAATAATCCCATTCTCGAACTTACGACGAAACTTTAACGTACAAAAATGTGGGATGTAGCATCTCATTTTCGAGCTTATACCAATTTACTTATGGCATACTTCTATATATGAAAACATGGGGTGTAACATCATTTACCCCTTTGGAACATTCGTCCTCGAATGTTGATTGATGCACTTATTTGTCTCATAACCGGACAGCTCTTACGAATGGTTTTAATACTGACCTTACCATTTAGGCAATTGTTCTGTGAATAAATCCAAAGGCCAGGGCATTCACCCCTTTAGACCTCTTTCTCACACCATGACTTATGGTCGGAATCCTTCCAATCTCGTAACTGTTGCTTCCTTCTGTCCTGCAGCCTGTATGACTCTGACCTTATAAGTGCGCTTATGCGACTCTTCTCTCCTATTTCCCTCAACCTTTTAGCCAATATCTAAGACTCACTTTGTAAACATATACAAAGCTTGACAAGATGTCCCTATAGGCATCTATAGGTATACTTGAAGTTCTTTGCTCAGTACTTTGTTGAACTTACGAATATTGCTATATCTTGTTTCACGGTTATCTATCCGCTTGACTTTACTACCATAACTCTTACTTCGATTTATCGTTCTGAGGCTTGCTACCAAATTCCAGGTTGCTCTCATTGCTTCTTATCATAGATGTATAAGTCCAAGTCCTTTATTGCTTCCTTATTACTATTCATCTAAAGGATGGAATCCTTATTTCCTCTCATATATTGGAACTTTATCCATATATTGTTGATTCACCTCAATATTAATCTAAAATATACTTACTGATAACTTGAAACCTCTTACATAATCACTAGGGCTTACGTTGCATCGTGGAACATTTTAAGTGATTTTCCTGATCTACTTGGGGCGATATGATACTATACTTCCATGATCGTACTTCATAGTATCCCAACATGATTCATCTTATGGTATTCTAATCCCATGTCGTATGTGAATTCTTTTCTTCTTCTCTCTTTTTTCCTTCAAATCATTACTCAATTGAAGGCCCAAACGTCATCCTTTATCTATTACAATTACACTGTCATTCTACTATTAGGGCAGCGTTCCATCTTTTCTAAATGCTATTAGTCTTAGACTCCTTTGAGTTCATTTAGGCTATACCGATCTTTGTATAACTTTAGAGAAGCCATCAGCTCTTCTTGTTTTTTATGGGCTTGATCCTGAGAACTTATCCATTCTCGTCACCTTCTCACTTGCCCTTTCTTATCCTTACTCCTGTCTTCCTAAAATCTTGTCGCTTTACCATACTTTAGCTTGCGACCTACACATATCTATTTATATTACTCGCAACCTTCCTTCAACTTGCTTGTACCATAGATTTCCTCATGTTATTCTGGAACATCAAGCGAGACATCACATCGTCTGTAACTCTTCTTTACTCTCTTGGCTAGATTTTTCGGTACCTAGAAACCATAGGCTGGAATATCTACCACTGACGATGCTGCTATCATTCCTGGATACTGAATCCCAGTGCTTCTAGCCTTTTGTCTAAAGTATGGACAATTCACAACCATCTGCATTTGAGTATCTCGTACGTTCTTCACCTTTACCTTACTTATCTTAAAATCTCGCATCACATCTTCTATCTCTTTCACAACCTCCCTTTCATATAAGTTTTACATCCACAACTTGAAACTCTATTACAATACTTGCACCTCTGGTGCATACGCAATCCAGTAGGAGCTTCATACTGACTTCTTATAAGGCTGGTACTCTTCTAACTAACTTTATCATAGAGCCATTATAAAATGTGGATGTTGTACTATCTCTCTTGTACCTCTGATATTAAGAGTGATTTTGCTATGCTTTCAATAACGATTTCTATAATTTTTCGGGTCCAATTATCAGGCTCCTGATTTACTTAGTTGATGTAACTTTTTAGTTTCCTCTTCCCTCTAATCAGTCTTTATATAGGCTTAAGCTATCTTCCAATCTTTGGCTCATGGTATTAGTTATTATTTTAGCCTTTCATGGATGCTATGTAATATCCATGATACAATATTCCAACCATTCAATCCTTTGTCTATGACCTAGACTCAATTTTTTCCTTTAACTTATATTGGAGTCTTCTATGATTGACAACATATATGCTACATAGATAATACTCTTAATTCTTGAGTGCATTCATAATGTACTAACCATGGATCATCAATCGAATAATTCCTTTCGTTCCTTCTCAGCTTTCTTTAAACGTAAGCAATTACTTTTCCTAGTCTTTCTACCCCTTTTTACGTACATACTTGGATTATCTTAGCGCTCACGAATACTAGAATCCCATGTAACCCATATGATCTCGAATATCACTTACTTCTTGTTCATTAGTCACGATAGGTACCACTTTCTTATGGAGTTCATACAATGTGGTTGTGAGACTGTTGTGATAAGACCATTTCCTTTTTAGGTTACTGAGCTTAGGTTGAAGCCTTCTTCCTTATTTCCTCATCTAGTCTTTCATTGTAGTACTTAGGTAGGACCATCTGACTCTTGTAAAGATGCGAGCTTATTACATCGTATATTGGACGGAATTTTTGATGTCCTTCCTCACCTATAATTATCCGTGGTTACTTACCTCCATGCCCTTCTGCTTGTAGGGTTGCATCTGAACTTGATATTTTGACTATCTTCCTAGTGGTATTCTCTTTTATTTCTGTAATACTCATACAGTACCTTTAACTACCCCAACTCCTATCTAAATATTTCTCAAGGATCACTATGTCAAATCTGCGAGACTGAATTCCCCATGTTGGGGTTCACTATGTTTATCTTGTATGATCTGTTAATTTGTCTGTATCCTCTTGTCTAGCCATAACGAGGCTCTTCCTGAATCAACTACTAACTACTCGTTGTCCCATTCTCATATCTATATTCCGCAAAATCTTTCTTGAGTTATTTCCTTTGTCTTAACTTACATCTCGTACTGACTCCTTATCTATCAATAACATCTCGGGCAGGGACCCTTACTCACCTTGCGGTAATCCTTTTGTACCAAGGATAACAAAATTCCTTACTCGCGATGGTGACACTTAGTGTAACTGACCCTTAAGCTTAACTTTGCTCATATTGCTTGCTTTAAGGAAGCATCTTCTTGAATGACCTTTAAAAGGTATTCTTCTGTTGCCCTTCTATTATTGCCGGAACGCAATCTCTGAAATTCTCATGATGCTGACTATTATCAAATCACTCAGTCCCTAATTCATATTTAGTTTATCTTGTTCACCAGCTCATACTGATTTCTCATACTCTGGGGTCTAACTTTTCCTTCTAGTAGTCTTGTTGGAGTCACGTACTCATTTCTCGAAATGAGGATATGACTTTATGGCCTATATCCTTTTATTGTCTCAAGGCCTGCCACCTCTCGCCTTTTCCTTCACTTGACTATAGACTCTATAATACTGTCATCTTTTTGATCTACCATTGTCATCCATGTATCATATCTTACTCATAATGCTTCATTGATTCTCTTCTTATTTCCTACTTATATTTATGTCTATCACTTTATTCTGAAAACTTCAACAAGACATTCTTTTGCTTTTAGCTCCCCTTGCTCCATCTACTGGCTCTTGGGGTTGCCTAACATTCTTTCTCTACTAGGGATGGGAGCCATACTAAGGTAATATTTATCCCTTTCAAGGCTTCCAATGCATATCTTTGTAGTACACATATCTAGATGTACTATTTTAGAGTGCATCATCTGGGTGTCTTACAAGGAGATCTATTAGCACATTTGCAATGTCCTTCGGATATGTCAACTAACGCAAATAATCCATCCACCATTTTGGATCACTCTAACCCCGGTTGGATCCTGATATCTATCCTTCACTTATACTACTTCTGTTAGCCCCCATAGGGCATAAATAAGATGGGTATGGCCAATTGTACATACCTCTGTTATTGTTGAAAGTAACTCGAATTGCTTATATTTCTCTGCTTGAATTGTAAATACTTAATCTTCATTAACTGAGTACCTCGTACCCTTCTTCACCTTGTTTCTTTTACTTGCTGAAACTTGTATCTATCTTTCCTTAAGGCTCCTTATCAAGAAACATACACGTCTTAGTACACACATGTTCTGCTGAAGACCTCACATTTATTCATTATAAGCATGAAGAATAATCGAGTTCCTCTGACTCAACTCTTCCACATCCATATGTAACCTCTTACCAATTGTCTTTCTAGATGTAGGTATCGTCATATTGCGAATAAAATAGAATTTAGGAGTTCGAATTCTTATAACTGAGCTCTACCACATGATCTAGACTAAGAAGAAAGAGTGACAGTCCTAAATGTCATGTAGCCTCTTGCTTATAAATGTGGTGCACGACACACCCATAAACAAGATTCTACTACACACGGCTTGTAGAATCCCTATGACAGAACTGCTCTGATACCACTTTTGTTACGACTCAAACCGATGGGCCGCAACGGGCACCCAATTCCCTTACTCAATCGAGTACCAACATAACATATCTTTCTCATTACGTCAACATGGGTAAATGGGCCAGAAAGGCCGTATGAGGTAACAAGAATAAAACATGAGAGATCACTCGACATAAAACCACCCAACCTAATATACTGACTTATACATATGAGTATGGGCCTATAAGGCCAAAATAGTCACTCGTACATTGAACATAGGCCGATAAGGTCATACAATATTTCATATACATGACATATATCTACAAGCCTCTAAGAGTACAAAAATATAATAAGGCCGGGATAGATCCCCGACATACCAATCAATACATGTCTAAATCATACTAACCAATTAAGCAACTTCGGAGTAAATGGAGAGCACCAACATCTTTCGCTGAGCTGATAGCCTACTTGGAGGACTCTCAACCTATCTATCGGGACCTGCAGGCATGAAACGCAGCATCTCCAAGCAAAAGAGACGTCAGTACAAATAATGTACCGAGTATGTAAGGAATGAAAATCAGTAAATAATAGACATGAGAGAAACATGTAGTAAAAGACTCAACATGTATATCTGAATAGCTCTGTGAATCATTTAATACTTATAATTTCATGCATATGCGTATGAATGGTATGTCGTGCATAGGTACATGTGTTTATAACATCATCAAACCTCTTAGGGCATCTCATTATATCATCTCAGTCTCTGTGGGCAAAATCATCAGCGTATACCAGCTGATCAAGTGGTGGTGCATATATAACGCCATAAACCTTTCTCATATCCTATATACATATATATACATATATACGCGTATATAACTCCATCTAGTCATGGGTCAATGTACATGTATGATGAATGCAGTGCATGAGAAGTACGTCAATAAAATCTCTCGGAATGTCATACGACCATTATACCTTTGATTAATGTCATGAAATAAAATTTATCAACTTACATATTTTCTGAGACCCATGAACAGATGATAGAATAATATGACACGTGAGGAATCAAGAACATAAGTATCTCTAGTATTTCTATGAATAGAGTCATTTATGGAAATTGTGCATTTGCTCGTTTTGTTTGTGTCGTATAGATCATGCCAAATGAAAGAAGGGATAGCCTTAACATACCTGAGCTGATTCTCTTGACAATCCCTCTAACACACGTCAATTGTGACAAATCACATAACGACGGATCGAAGTAGGGAAGAATCCGTATGATATTTTTTGAGAAAGATTGTACCTGCTCTTTTAGAATTGCAATCCCACGTTGCTATAATATTACGTAGTCTTTGTATGAAATGGTTGAAGCAATAACGTTGCTATTGTAAAATTATCCTTGCTGAAGCTTTTTCTTAAGATGTGAGCAAATTCAAGAACGTTGCTATTGCAAAATTATGCTTGTTGAAGCCTTTCCTTAATTTAGATGTAAAATACATCTTCATTTGTGAGTAGAGATGGGATTTAAGGTCTTGGTGGTGTGGGGCACACCTTTCAAGGATTGGCCACCAAACATCCTCCAATTTTTTTCACATTAGCATGTGATTTATGAATCATTATTCAAGACCGCTTTGGCTTCCACATTTTAGCTTATCCATTCCCAACCAATTTAACCACCAACATCTTAATTAATTGTTAATCCCCCATTAACTAATAATTACCTAATTATACACATAATTAAGAATTACCTCAAATTACTTAAAATAATACTCACTTTTAACAAATCTTATTCACCTTACTACCATGGTCGTGTGATATCTTGTATGGCACTAGTTCATAAATATCGGTTATTTTAGCTCGGGCCGTATTTTATCCCAACATGTCAAACTTCGACGAAATTCATTTTCTTCGATTTGCTTACCCTCTCACCTTTACGAATTTACTCATCACTTGTTTTAAATAGCATAATGCTTATAATCTCAAAATAATCCCATTCTCGAACTTACGACGAAACTTTAACGTACAAAAATGTGGGATGTAGCATCTCATTTTCGAGCTTATACCAATTTACTTATGGCATACTTCTATATATGAAAACATGGGGTGTAACATCATTTACCCCTTTGGAACATTCGTCCTCGAATGTTGATTGATGCACTTATTTGTCTCATAACCGGACAGCTCTTACGAATGGTTTTAATACTGACCTTACCATTTAGGCAATTGTTCTGTGAATAAATCCAAAGGCCAGGGCATTCACCCCTTTAGACCTCTTTCTCACACCATGACTTATGGTCGGAATCCTTCCAATCTCGTAACTGTTGCTTCCTTCTGTCCTGCAGCCTGTATGACTCTGACCTTATAAGTGCGCTTATGCGACTCTTCTCTCCTATTTCCCTCAACCTTTTAGCCAATATCTAAGACTCACTTTGTAAACATATACAAAGCTTGACAAGATGTCCCTATAGGCATCTATAGGTATACTTGAAGTTCTTTGCTCAGTACTTTGTTGAACTTACGAATATTGCTATATCTTGTTTCACGGTTATCTATCCGCTTGACTTTACTACCATAACTCTTACTTCGATTTATCGTTCTGAGGCAAAAGAGACGTTAGTACAAATAATGTACCAAGATGTAAGGAATGAAAATCTGTAAACAATAGACACGAGAGAAACACAGAATAAAATACTCAACATGTATATCTAAATAGCTCTGAGAATCATTTAATACTTCTAATATCATGCATATGCATATAAATGTCATGTCGTGCATAGGTACATGTGTTCATAACATCATCAAGCCTCTGAGAGCATCCCATCATATCATATTGGCCACTGTGGGAAAAATCATTAACGTATACCAGCTAATCAGGTGGTGGTGTGTATATAATGCCATAACCTTTTCTCATATCCCATATACATATATATACATATATACGCATATATTACTCCATTTGGTCATGGGTCAATGTACATGTATGAATGAATGCAGTGCATGATAAGTACGTTAATAAAATCTCTTGGAACGTCATACGACCATTATGCCTTTGATTAATGTCATGAAATAAACTTTATCAACTTACATATTTTCTGAGACCCATGAACAGATGATAGAATAATATGATACATGGAGAATCAAGAACATAAGCACTTCTAGTATTTCTATGAATATAGTCATTTATAGAAATTGTGCATTTGCTCGTTTATTGTGCCGTATAGATCATGCCAAAAGAAAGAAGGATTCTTTGAGAAAGATTATACCTGAGCCGATTCTCTTGACAATCCCTCTAACACATGTCAATTGCGACAATCACATAACGGCGAATCGAAGTAGGGAAGAATCCGTACGATATTATTTGATAAAGATTATACCGTGCTCTCTTAGAATTGGAAATTCCACGTTGCTAAAATATTATGCAGTCTTCGTATGAAATGCTTGAAGCAATAACGTTGTTATCATAAATTATCCTTGCTGAAACTTTTTCTTAAGATGTGAGCTGTCACGACCCAATTCACGAACCTGGTCGTGATGGCGTCTCTCGTGAAGACAAGGCCAGCCAGACCAAAACGGAACCTCTTTAAGCAGTTAATTATCATAAACAGTAATAAACATAATATAATATCCATAGATTGCGAAAATTTAACGATAACAACAGTGGAAACCATCCTGACACAGCCCAAACCGGGGTGTCACAAGTCATGAGCAACTAAAAAATCTGGATACAAGTCTACTGAACACTAATTCCGATACAATAATTCTAAAAACATGAAAATGATAAGATAAGGGAGGCACGGGGCTGCGAACGCCAACAACTACCTCGTAGTCTCCAAATCACTACTTGAACTGGGAGAATCAGCACTCAGGAGCAGACTCTGTGATGCCTGAATCTGCACACATGGTGCAGGGAGAAATGTGAGTACTCCGACTCAGTGAGTAATAATTATAAATAATGGCTGAAAGTATGAAAACACTTAAAGGCACAAAGTAATTCCATATCAAGTAGTAAAATCACTTAAAGCAGTAAATCGGTGAAAAAATCAAATTATATCCCTTTTTAAAACAAGTAAAAACAGGTAACTTAACAGGTAAATAACAAGTAGAAATCTGCCCCTCGGACACAGTATCAATCGCTCAGAACAGTATCAGCCCCTCGGGCTCACTCTCAATATAGTATCAGCCCCTCGGCCTCAATATCAATCACTCAGAACAATATCAGCCCCTCGGGCTCAATTTCAGATCATAATGGTTACCCGCGCTCACTATGGGTGCGCAGACTCTGGAGGGGCCCCTTACGGCCCAAGCGCTATATCAAGCCACCTTGTGGCATCATCACTCGGCACTCGGCCTCACATCACTCAAGCCACCTCGTGGCATATAAGGTATCTCAGGCCCTTGGCCTCATATCACTCAGCATATCCTCACATATGGCCCTCGGCCTCACTCAGTCCAAAAATCATCACAAGCCCCTTGGGCATTAGTAAAACAATAGTTCTCAGCCCAAAACATGATGTGGAAATATCAATTAAGTTTCAAATCTGAGTAAAAGTGGTTGAGTTTGTAAAAGAGTAGATATCAACAGGACTGAGTTCTAATAATAAGTCAAGCAGTGAGGGAAACAGTGATAAAAATCCCCGAAGGGTCCAAATAGTTGGCACGAAGCCCAAATATAGCACTCAACCCAAATCATGATGATAACAAATAAATTTCAGTCAAATACGCGGTAAAAATCATCAATCGGGACGAACCCCAGTAGTAAAGGACCCCACGCTTATCATCTAGCGCGTGTCTCACCTCAATATAGCACTACGATGTGCAATCCGGGGTCTCAAACCCCCAGGACATCATTTACAATCATTACTCACCTCGAATTGGCTAATTCTCTAGCTCGCGATACCTTTGCCCCTCGAATTGGCCTCCACGCGCGTCGAATCTATCCAAAATCAGAACAAATACGTCACAATATGCTAAGGGAACAAAGCCGAAGCGAAAACATTCAAAAAATATCAAAAATTCCGAAATTAGCAAAACCTGAGCCCCAGGCCCATGTCTCGGAATCGGGTAAAATTTACATTTTCAGAATCCTCATACCCTCACAAGTCTAACCATACCAAAATTATCCAATTCTGATACCATTTGGTCCTTCAAATCATCATTTTACATTTTTTAAAGGTTTCACAATTTTCTTCCCAAATCAAAAATTAAATAATGAATTCAGTGATAGATTCATGTATTCTCGCCAAATCTGAGTTAAAATCACTTACCCCGATGAATTTCTTGAAAAACCTTCAAACAATTGCCAAAATCCTAGCTCTCTAGGTCAAAATATTAAATAAAACCCAAAACCTCGTATTTATAGAGTACCCCTCAGATTTCAGCCTCCGCGGGCTGCACCAAATCGTCTGCGGGCCGCACAAGCTAGTGCGGTCCGTGCAAAAACAACCGTGGCCGCACAGGCCTTCCTCTGCAGTGACAGGCTTTAGTATTTTGGCCATAACTGTTTCTACAGATGTCCAAATTGCAATATCTTTCCCTTTCTGGAAACTAGACACAAAGGGATACAATCTTTGTTTTTGAATCATCTCGAAATTCCTTGTATATCAAAAGATATGAGCTTCCGAAGTAGGACCAGCAAATCGTTCCCCACCGCGGCCGCACACCATTTTGTGCGGTCCGCATGACACCTATCGCGGCCGCACTTCTTATTGTGCGGTCCGCACAGCACATACCGCGGCCGTAATTTTTTTTGTTCGGACCGCGCGGGTGGTTTCTGAGGCCTGAAACCCTCCTGGACCTGCTACAACTATGATTTTCGGCCTAAAACATCCCGGAACCTACCCGGGACCCCCGAAACTTGAAACTAATTGTACCAACACATTCCATGACATCGTTCAAACTTGTTCAACACTTCGGAACGCTTACAACAACATCAAATCACCAATTTAACATAGGATTCAAGCCTAAGAACTCCAAGAACTCTTAAATTATGCTTTCGCTCAAAAAGTCTATCAAATCTCGTCCGAATGACCTGAAATTTTGCACACACATCCCAAATGACACAACGAATCTACTGCAACTCTCGGAATTCCATTCTGACCCTTATATCAAAATCTCTCCTATCAACCCGAAATTGCCAAAATATCAATTTCGCCAATTCAAGCCTAAATCTCCTCTACAATTCCAAAACCCATTCCGATTGCGCTCCGAAGTCACAAATCACCTCCTGAAGCTAACCGAACCATCGAAACTCACATTTGAGCCGTCTAACTTATATGTCAACATCCGGTTAACTTTTTCAACTCAAGCCTTCTTAAAAGAGACTAAGTGTCTCATTTCTTACCAAAACCACACCAAACGTAAACCAATCAACTCGACCACATAAAACACGAATAATGAAGCATAAAGATGCAAAAATGGGGGAAACGGAGCGGTAACTCATGAGATGATTGACCGGGTCGTCACATCCTCCCCAACTTAAACAAACGTTCATCCTCGAATGAGTCAAGAAACATACCTAAAGCCTCAAACAGGTGAGGGTATCTGCTCTGCATCACCCGCTCAGCCTCCCATGTAGCCTCTTCCTCAGGCCGACCTCTCTACTGCACTTTCACTGAAGCTATATTCTTTGACCTCAACTTCCGAACCTAACGACCCAAAATAGCTACTGGCTCCACATCATAGGTCAAATCATCATCCAACTGAACCGTGCTGAAGTCCAAAACATGAGACGGATTCCTAATATAC
Organism: Nicotiana tabacum; assembly: GCF_000715075.1. Lineage (NCBI taxonomy): Eukaryota > Viridiplantae > Streptophyta > Magnoliopsida > Solanales > Solanaceae > Nicotiana > Nicotiana tabacum. The sequence continues at coordinate 184,315,366 of NC_134087.1, read as the reverse complement.
TTCCGGAGCATAGAAACATGAAATACTGGATGCACACTCGACAAGCTGGGTGGAAAAGCAAGCTCATAAGCCACCTCCCCAATCCTCCGAAGCACCTCAAAAGGCCCAATGAACCGCAGACTCAACTTCCCTTTCTTCCCAAACTTCATAACACCCTTCATGGGCGAAACCTTCAGCAAGACCTTCTCACCGACCATGTAGGACACATCTCGAACCTCCCGGTCCCCATAACTATTCTGACGCGACTGCGCTGTACGAAGCCTCTCCTGAATTACCTTCACCTTCTCTAAGGCATCCTGAACCAAATTTGTTCCCAATAGTCTAGCCTCGCCGGGCTCGAACCTACCAACTAGAGATCTACACCGCCTCCTGTACAAAGCCTCATACAGATCTATCTAAATACTCGATTGGTAGTTGTTGTTGTAAGCAAACTCTGCAAGCGGTAGAAACTCATCCCACGAACCTCCAAAGTTAATAACACAAGCCTGCAACATGTCCTCCAATATCTGAATCATACGCTCTGACTGTCCGTCCGTCTGAGGATGAAAAGCTGTGCTCAACTCCACCTGAGTACCCAACTCTCAATGAACAGATTTCCAAAACTGGGAAGTAAACTGAGTACCTCTATCTGAGATGATGGAAACCGGAACACCATGCAACCGAATAATCTCCCGAATATAAATCCCTGCCAACCGCTCTGAAGAATAGGTAGTACACACAGGGATGAAGTGCGCGAACTTGGTTAGCCGATCCAAAATCACCCAAATAGCATCAAACTTCTTCAAAGTCCGAGGAAGTCCAACCACAAAGTCCATAATGATCCTCTCGCACTTCCACTCGGGAATAACCATCTGCTGAAGCAAGCCACCCGGTCTCTGATGCTCATATTTTACATGCTGGCAGTTGAGACACCAAGCTACATATCCCACAATATCTTTCTTCATTCTTCTCCACCAATAGTGCTACCTCTAATCCTAGTACATCTTCGTGGCACCCGAATGGATAGAATACCGCGAACTATGGGCCTCCTCCAAAATCAACTCTCTAAGCCCATCCACATTGGACACACAAATCCCGCCCTGCATCCTCAACACACCATCCTCACCGGTGGTCACATCTCTGGCATCATCATGCTGAACTATGTCCTTAAGGACAAGCAAATGCAGATCGTCATGCTGGCGCTCTCTGATGCGATCATATAAGGAATACCGAGAAACCACACATGCCAATACCCGACAGGGCTCCGAAATATCAATCTTATGAACCGATTGGCCAAGGCCTGAACATCAACCGCAAGGGGTCTCTCCCCAACTGGAATTTATGCCAAACTCCCCATGCTCACTGCCTTTCAGCTCAAAACATCAACCACCACATTGGCCTTTCCCGGATGGTACAATATAGTGATATCATAATCCTTAAGCAACTCTAACCATCTTCGTTGCCTCAAATTAAGATCTTTCTGCTTGAACAAATGCTGAAGACTGCGATGATCAGTGAATACCTCACAAGATACGCCATACAAGTAATGCCTCCAAATCTTCAATGCATGAACTATGGCGGCCAACTCTAAATCATGAATAGGGTAGTTCTTCTCATGGGGCTTCAACTGATGAGAAGCATAAGCAATAACTCTACCCTCCTGCGTCAATACACAACCAAGCCCAACTCTCGAAGCATCACAGTATACGGTATATGAACCTGAAGCTGATGGCAAAACCAATACTGGAGATGTGTTCAAAGCTGTCTTGAGCCTCCGAAAGCTCTCCTCACACTCGTCTGACCATACAAATGGAGCACCCTTCTGAGTCAACTTGGTCAAGGGCGATGCAATGGATGAGAATCCCTGAACAAACCGACGATAATAGCCTGCCAACCTGTGGCTGAGGACGGTCTGGGCCTACTCTGAACCACCTCTATCTTCTTCGGATCAACCTGAATACCCTCGTTGGACACCACGTGCCCCAAGAAATCCACTGAACTGAGCCAAAACTCACACTTGGAGAATTTTGCATAAAGCTTCTCCTCCCTCAATCTCTGCAATACAACTCTCAAATGCTCTGCGTGCTCCTCCTAACTACGCGAGTACACTAGAATATCATCAATGAATACAATAATGAACGAATCCAGATAAGGTCGAAATACACTGTTCATCAAATGCATGAATGTTGTTGGGGCATTGGTCAGCCCGAAAGACATGACAAGAAACTCATAATGACCATATCTGGTCCTGAAGGCATTCTTAAGAATGTCTGAATCCCTGATCTTCAACTGGTGATAACCGGAACGAAGATCAATCTTGGAGAACACTCTCACTCCCTGAAGCTGATCAAATAAATCATCAATGCAAGGCAAGGGATACTTGTTCTTAATTATTACTTTGTTCAATTGCCTATAATCAATGCACATTCTCATCGTGCCATCCTTCTTCTTCACAAACAAAACCGGTGCACCCCAAGGTGACACACTAGGCCGAATGAACCCCTTATCTAGGAGTTCCTGAAGTTGTTCATTCAATTCCTTCAAATCTGTTGGTGAAATACGATATGGCGGAATAGAAATGGGCTAAGTGCCCGGCACCAAGTCAATACCAAAATCAATATCCCTGTCCGGTAGCATGCCCGGCAGGACTGCAGGAAACACATCGGGAAAATCCCTCACAACTGGGACAGAATCAATACTAGGAGTATCAGCTCCAACATCCCTCACAAACGCTAGATATGAAACACAACCCTTCCAAACCATACGTTAGGCCTTCAAGAAAGATATCACTCTACTAGGAACATAATCAGTCACACCACGCCACTCGATCCGCGGTACACCCGGCATAGCCAAAGTGGCTGTCTTAGCATGATAGTCTAGAATAGAATGACATGGAGATAGCCAATCCATGCCCAAAATGACATCAAAATCCACCATGCTCAATACCAATAGATCTACTCGGGTCTCCAGACCCCCAATAGTCACCACACATGACCGGTACACACGGTCTACAACAACAGTATCGCCCACCGAGATAGATACATGAACAGGTAAGGCAAGAAACTCACGGGGCATACCCAAATAACAAGAAAAATATGATGACACATAAGAAAAGGTGGAACCGAGATCAAATAATATAGAGGCATCTCTGTGGGAGACTGAAACAATACTTGTAATGACAGCATATGAAGCAATAACATCTGGCCTACTTGTAAGTGCATAGAAATGGGCCTGACCGCCCCCTAATCGACCTTCCTCTCTGGGGCGACCCCTGGCTGCCTAACCTCTACCCTTAGTTGGTTGGGAGGGTGGTGAGGTAACTGGAGCAGAAGTCGAGGGTTGAACGCTCTGCTGAGATGAACTAGCAATATGACGAGGACACTGCCTCCACACATGTCCAAACTCTCCCCACTCAAAAAAACTCCCAGGTGTTGGAGAAGGGGACTGAAGGGAACCCCTCGCACCGGAGTGACCAGCTGGTGCACTCGGCATAGAATAACCCTAAGCTGACGGAGCACGAGATGAACTCTGGGCTGGAAGGGAACTAAGTGATGACTGGCCTTGCTGAATACCGTGATAACCATAACCCGAAGATGCCCCATGATAACCTGGGCGAGCTGACTGAGCAGTCCTGAAAGAACGGCCTCTACCATGCTAAAACTAGCCCCTCGAAGGAGCACCAAAGTAACTGCTAGATCCTTGAGGCCTCCCTATCCTCTTGATCCTGACGGTGAACCGTCTCAATCTCGCGAGTGATATCAACCACCTCTCAAACGTAGCACCCAACACCCTCTCTCAGGTCATAAGAATATGGAGATTATAGTTAAGGCCATCAACAAATCTCCTGATCCTCTCACGATCTGTCGGAACCATCCAAATGGCATGACGAGCCAACTTAGAAAACCCCGGCTCATACTATGACACAGTCATATCCCCTGTCGCAACCACTCAAACTATCTACGCAGCTCCTCTCTGCAAGACTGCGGTACATACTTCTCCAAGAAGAGAGTGGAGAACTCATGCCAAGTAAGGGGCGTTGCTTCAACCGGCCTACGCCTCGCATACGCCTCCCACCAAGTGAAGGCAGCCCCAGTAAACTGAAAGGTGGTAAATGCCACACCACTAGTCTCATTAATCCCTCCTGTGTGGAGCATCCGCTGACACTTATCAAGAAAACCCTGGGCATCCTAGCCCTCAGCACCACTGAATGACGGAGGCTGGAGTCTACCAAACCTCTCAAGACGACATTGCTCATCATCCGGCATAACTGGCACAACAAACTCCTGAGTTGGTGCAACCGACTGAGCTGGAGGTGCCCCCAGTATCTGTAGTCCCTGCACTACCTTCTCAGGTGTGCGAGCAGCGGGGGTTTGATTACCTCCCCCAGCTGTGAAGTAGCTGCTGCTGTAGTGGCTGAAACTGCCTGAGCCAGGCTAGTGCAACTAATAAGATCTGTGCCAAGGCCTCGTGAAGACCCGGAATCACGATGGGCACAACTGGTGCCTAACTGGTGCTACTGGAGAATCCATAGCTGGAGCCTGATCCGGAGCTAGGGCAGTTGGTGGATCTACAGGTGCTACCCTTTCTGCTATGCCTCTGCCGCGACCACAACCGCGTCTACGGCCTCTGGTGGTCTCAGCTGGTGGCACTGGTGGTCGTCCACCTCGTATGCCTCTGCCGTGACCACAACCGCGTCTACGGCCTCTGGTGGTCTCAGCTGGTGGCACTGGTGGTCGTCCACCTTGTCCATTAGCTCACGTCCTCACCATCTATGAGAGAATGGAATAACAGAAGTTTAGTACTCAGACCAACACGTTTGCACGACAAGAGTTTCAAGGATATGAAGTTTTTCCTAAAAAGGTTTTGCAGCCTCTCGAGGATAAATATAGACATCTCCGTACCGATCCGCGAGACTCTACAAAACCCGCTCATGACTCGTGATACCTATGTAACCTAGGCTCTGATACCAACTTGTCACGACCCAATTCCCGAACCCGGTCGTGATGGCGCCTCTCGTGAAGACAAGGCCAGCTAGACCAAAACGGAACACCTCTTTAAGGATTTAATTATCATAAACAGAAATAAACATAATATAATATCCATAGACTGCAAAAATTTAACGATAACAACAGTGGAAACCATCCTGACAAAGCCCAAACCGGGGTGTCACAAGTCATGAGCAACTAAGAAATCTGGATACAAGTCTACTGAACACTAATTCCGATACAATAGTTCTAAAAACATGAAAATGATAAGATAAGGGAGGCACAGGGCTGCGAACGCCAACAGCTACCTCGTAGTCTCCAAATCACTGCTTGAACTCGGAGAATCATTGCTCAGGAGCGGACTCTACGATGCATGAATCTGCACATGGTGCAGGGAGTAATGTGAGTACTCCGACTCGATGAGTAATAATTATAAATAATAGCTGAAAGTATGAAAACACGTAAAGGCACAAAGCAATTCTATATCAAGTAGTAAAATCACTTAAAGTAGTAAATCAGTGAAAAAATCAAATGATATCCCTTGTTAAAACAAGTAAAAATAGGTAACTTAACAGGTAAATAACAAGTAGAAATCCGCCTCTCGGGCACAGTATTAATCGCTCAGCATAGTATCAGCCCCTCGGGCTCACTCTCAGTACAATATCAGCCCCTCGGGCTCAATATCAATCACTCAGAACAGTATCAGGCCCTCGAGCTTACTCTCAGATCATAATGGGTACCCGCGCTCACTGTGGGTGTGCAAAATCCGGAGGAGCCCCTTACGACCTAAGAGCTATATCAAGCCACCTCGTGGCATCATCACTCGACACTCGGCCTCACATCACTCGGCACTTGGCCTCACATCACTCAGGCCACCTCGTGGCATATAAAGTATCTCAGGCCCTCGGCCTCATATCACTCAACATATCCTCACATATGGCCCTCAGCCTCACTCAGTCCAAAACTCATCACAAGCCCCTTGGGCATTAGTAAAACAGTAGTTCTCAGCCCAAAACATGATGTGGAAATATCAATTAAGTTTCAAATCTGAGTAAAAGTGGCTAAGTTTGTAAAAGAGTAGATATCAACAGGACTGAGTTCAAATAATAAGTCAAGCAGTGAGGAAAACAGTGATAAAAATCCCCGAAGGGTCCAAATAGTTGGCACGAAGCCCAAATATAGCAATCAGCTCAAATCATGATGATAACAAATAAATACCAGTCAAATACGCGGTAAAAATCATCAATCGGGATGGACCAAGTCACAATCCCTAGTAGTAAAGGACCCCACGCTCATCATCCAGCGTGTGTCTCACCTCAATATAGCACTACGATGTGCAATCCAGGGTCTCAACCCATCAGGACATCATTTACAATTATTACTCACCTCGAACCGGCTAATTCTCTAGCTCGTGACGCCTTTGCCCCTCGAATTGGCCTCCACGCGCGTCGAATCTATCCAAAATCAGAACGAATACGTCACAATATGCTAAGGGAACAAAGACCAAGCAAAACATTTGAAAAAATATCAAAAAACCTGGAATTAGCAAAACCCGAGCCCTGGGCCCACGTCTTGAAATCGGGTAAAATTTACATTTTCAGAATCCTCATACCCTCACGAGTATAACCATACCAAAATTATCCAATTCCGATACCATTCGGTCCGTAAAATCATCATTTTACATTTTTGAAAGGTTTCACAATTTTTTTCCCAAATTCCATCCTAAATCACGAATTAAATGATGAATGCAGTGATAGATTCATGTATTCTCGCCAAATCTGAGTTAAAATCACTTAACCCGATGAATTTCTTGAAAAACCTTCAAAAAATCGTCAAAATCCGAGCTCTCTAGGTCAAAATATTAATAAAACCCAAAAACTTGTATTTATAGAGTACCCCTCAGATTTCAGCCTCTGAGGGCCACACCAAATCGACCGCGGTCCGCACAAGCCAGTGCGGTCGTCCAAAAACAACCGCGGCCGCACAGGCCTTTCTCTACAGTGATAGGCTTTAGTATTTTGGCCATAACGTTTTCTACATGTGTCCAAATTGCATTATCTTTACCTTTCTGGAAACTAGACACAAAGGGATACAACTTTCGTTTTTGAATCATCTCGAAATTCCTTGTAGATCAAAAGATATGAGCTTCCAAAGTAGGACCAGCGAATCCTTCCCCACCGCGGCCGCACACCATTTTGTGCGGTCCGCATGATACATACCGCGGACACACTTCTTTTTGTGCGGACCGCGCGGGTGGTTTCCGAGGCCTGCAACCCTCCTGGACCTGCTACAACTATGATTTTTGGCCTAAAATATCCCGGAACCTACCCGGGACCCCCGAAACTTCAAACTAATTGTACCAACACATTCCATGATATTGTTCAAACGTGTTCAACACTTCGAAATGCTTACAACAACATCAAATCACCAATTTAACATAGGATTCAAGCCTAAGAACTCCAAGAACTCTTAAATTATGCTTTCTCTCAAAAAGTCTATCAAATCTCGTCTGAATGACCTAAAATTTTGCACACACATCCCAAATGACATAACGAAGCTACTACAACTCTCGGAATTTCATTCCGACCCTTATATCAAAATCTCTCCTATCAACCCGAAATTGCCAAAATATCAATTTCGCCAATTCAAGCCTAAATCTCCTCTAATTTCCAAAACCCATTCCGATCGCGATCCGAAGTCACGAATCACCTCCCGAAGCTAATCGAACCATCGGAACTCACATCCGAGCCCTCTAACTCATAAGTCAACATCCGGTTGACTTTTCCAACTTAAGCCTTCTTAAAAGAGACTAAGTGTCTCATTTCTTACCAAAACCACACCAAACACAAACCAATCAACTCGACCACATAAAACACGAATAATGAAGCATAAAGAAGCATAAATGGGGGAAACGGAGCGGTAACTCATGAGACGACTGACCGGGTCGTCACATGAGCAAATTAAAGAACATTGCTATTGCAAAATTATGCTTGCTGAAGCCTTTCCTTAATTTAGATGTAAAATATATCTTCATTTGTGAGTAGAGATGGGAGTTTAGGTCTTGGTGGTGTGGGCCCCACCTTTCAAGGTTTGGCCACCTAACATCCTGCAATTTTTGCCACCTTAGCATGTGATTTATGAGTCATTATTCCAGACCTCTTTGGCTTCCACATTTTAGGTTATCCATTCCCAACCAATTTAACCATCAACGTCTTAATTAATTGTTAATCCCCCATTAACCAATAGTTATCCAATTATCCAAATAATTAAGAATTACCTCAAATTACTTAAAATACTACTCACTTTTAACACGTCTTATACACCTTACTATCATGGTCATGTGATACCTTGTATGGAATTCATCCATAAATACCGAGTATTTTAGCTCGGGCTATATTTTATCCTAACATATCAAACTTTCACGAAATTCATTTTCTTTGATTTTCTTACCCTCTCACCTTCACGAATTATTCATCACTTGTTTGAAATAGCATAATGCTTATAATATCAAAATAATCTTATTCCCAAACTTATGTCGATTAACTTACGACGAAACTTTAACGTAAGAAAATGTGGGATGTAGCATCTCATTTTCGAGCTTATACCAATTTACTTATGGTGTACTTCTATGTACGAAAACATGGGTTGTAACATAACAGCCAAGTTAACTCCCATAAGCGACCCAAACTCAAATTACAACACATATAATTCAATGGCAAAAGGGAACTATCTACAAACCAACATAGGGATGACACAACCTCAGAACACCCCGTAGGAGATAAGCCACCTGCTTAGCCTCAATCTGACATCTCTTCATACCCTTTCATAACCACAACTACTGCAAAATCGCTTATTCTTCATGAGTCTAATCTCAACAATAAGACACGAGAACCTAAATTGTTTCGGCATTAAGCAACAAGAAAGATCCTTCAATACAGTCATAACTCGGAAGCATATGTTGCATCAAGACAGAAACCAAACACCCAATAGTCCTTTCTACATCTCAAGTAAACTCTTCTCGTCACATTTGAATAATCTGAACACATCTCGCGAGGTCAGGTCAGGCCCACTGGTCATCGAGCCATAAATTCCACTCATAGGAACACTACCGAACATATAAGTCCCAAAAGCACGTGCTCACACAATCAAAATCTCTATTCTCAATCTACAGTCAAAATTCCGACCTGAAGTCCTCCAGACTAGCCCAGTATTGGCACGCTGAAATCTCATCTCGCACCTCATCCATGGAATCACAAGCCGTCGATGCACTGTTGATACCAAGCGCTTCACATGCCCATACGAATGTGTGGAAGGAATTCAAAGAGTTACACTTCAAGCTGAATCAATGTCGCACGATAAGGATAGAAAGATGGGAAGTATATCCTAAATGTTCTCTAGCCTCTCGAAGATAGGTATGGACATCATCATACCGATCCGTAAGACTCTGCTAGACACTTGCTCATAACTTAAAGAACCTATGAACCAAGAGCTCTGACACCAATCTGTCACAACCCCAAATTCACTAGTCGTTATGGCACCTAACCCAACCCGCTAGGTAAGCCAAATAATAACTATCCAATTCCAATATTAATAATAAGGCAATTAAACAAAAGAAATTATTTGAATCTTATACATTTCCCAAGGACTGAAAGTACAAATCATGAGCTTCTAAGAGTAGAATCTATAAAGCTGGTATGAAGTAAATACATCATCTTTCGAAAAGTACATAAACAGAGTTTTATTATATCTAAGGCTACCATGAACAAGAGGCAGCTACAACCTGAATGCAGGTACGTCTTCAAGTCCAGCTCCTGCCGAACACAGCAACATCATCAGCCGATATCTGCATACAAGTTGCAAAAGTGTAGTATGAGTACACCCGACCCCATCTACTTAATAAGTAACAAACCTAACCATAGGTTGAAAGTAGTGACGAGCTGGAGCAAGGTCGGGTCCGATAACAATAGCCAACATAGTTCATAATAACATAATGCAGTAGTAAAAGAAGTATCTCAGAAAATAAAACTCAGCTCGTTCACAGTTCCAGAAAATAGATCAACTTTTCAAGTATATCAGTGAAAGCCCAAACCTTTTACGAAAATACCAAAAAAGGAAGTAAGTTTGAAAACTATAATTTTTCTGAAAAATCCTTTCAACAATAATTAAGATATTACATTTTTCTTTTTTTTTAGGTAGCTAGTGTAACAGATATTGCTATGCTCATATGTCAATATGTGTGAGAAGTCATGAATGACGTGATACCGTACAACATGAAGAATAAATGCATTTCTATGCATGTATGTCATGTGTGCATGTCAATGCCATGTACCTCAGTAATGAACGCATGTACTTGTCGACGCCCCCTTTTCCTCTAACCGTGGGGTCAGAGATCGGGTATACGACATTGGGAGGACAACTCTATTCCCTTTCGAGAATTGGGTTTGGAAGTTGAAGAGCCGCCACCTAATGATTATAGTGCATTATGACACTTTAAGAAGGGTTTGAGATGAAGAGACTAGAGATTGGGATAAAGGCTAGAAATTATCCCAAGGGGAAGGTGTTAGGCACCCCTCAAGCTCCACTAGTGTGGTTCCCGGCCATGTTGCAATTGTGACTTTTAAGAAGACAAGTAAGATAACAAGCAAAGGGATTCACATAGCTTAGCAAACAAGCTTAAGAGTTGAAGAAATAGAGTGTTTAGAAAATTAGGCTTAAAAGAAAACTAAAAAATTAACAAGTAAAGGGAAAGGGGGTCCTAGGTTTATTGATAATATGGATCACATCAATGCAATATCCAGCAATCACTCCTCAAAAGAGGGGTCGCACGTGATATTAGTGCATCGGTCATCATATCCATATCTACCCTTCCCACCCCGTTAAGGTATTAAAGCGCGTTTAGTCTCGTTTACTTATTGCATGCTAATACCCGTCCCGACCTATCAGTCCCGAGGTATTAGTACTTTTAATTCTAAGAGGGAAGAAAGGGATGGGGCCTTTATGGAGTTTAAAGGATAAAATTCTAGTTTCGACATTCAAAACAAATATCAAATAAATGGATGAGTAAACAAGCAAACAAGGCTCAAATAAACCCCTTAAATCAGACAACGCTTAGTTTAGCATGTCTTAGCATATACTGATTTGGTCTTAAGTTAAAAATTAAGCGACGAGCGGACTGGTTCAACACATATATTTAGACAGAAAGTCTGCATTAGGCAACTCGGATACAATTGTCAGAGATTAAGGCACTTAATTAACACGAGTGGGATTACTGATTCTTTTGAAAAATAGATAGAAAATTTTTGAAGAAAAGGCAAGCCGCATAATTAACAAAACGACGTAGAATAGTTCCCAGAAGACAGACCATTGAATTGCAGATTAGTAGAGAAAGAGCAATTTTAAACAAGTTTCAAAAGAGGCAGATTGTTTAAGGAGAAAACGAGTTCGAGTTGCAGAACTTATTAAAAATGATAAAATACAGAAAAGTGATATGTAACTGAGTTGGAAATCGTTCATCGAACTACCAGAAAAGGCAGTAAGTTTCAGAAAGCATGTAAGTTTACCAGAAGATTAGGTTTTAGAAAGAGTTGCACTAATCTGAGAAGAGGCTCAATGGTTCGGAGAACCACTGGTTTTTGTCCGTTAGTCAATGAAATCGTTACTGCTTTTAGACGAGTGAGGCAAGTTTGATTTTAAAAAATTCCTATAGACATGATCTCTATGAGTCATTTGTTTTAAACCATGTTAACAAACTTGTAAATAGATGCTGATTTGATTAACCCTAAAAATTTACCTAATAGCGTGAACATGCACATTCCCATAGGCATGATATCTATATGCAAGATTGCAGAAAGTTAAATATTGTCTCCTATAGGCATGATTTCTATGTGATTGGATCAGAAACATTAAAAAGAATTAAAACCCTAAAGCATGGTTTCTACCCTTTGATGCAGGAAAGTAAAATCCCTCCCACACCCTTTTACTAGATTCCCCGAGTTTGTACAAGTTATTACAGACCAAAAGAAAAGATAAAAATACATCAAAGACCAACAGTTGCATCCGAGGAACCTAATTCAATCTTAATGTCTAATAATATGTGAATAACCAATTCGGAATCCAGATTTCCAAAGCCTTCTCTTATCCAAAGTGTTTAAGAGTTCCAAGGAATCTCAAGGATTCTCGGCATTGCTTACACCCAGGATACCATTAAAAGAATAGTGCAGTGTGGAAGAGCCAGCCCTCAGGCATCCAAGTTCAGTGGGAACTCAAGGGTCCCAAAGCATGGCTTGCAAGAGGGGGCAAAACTTAATTGCTAAGAATGAGTGTAAGTGTGAAAAGGGGTTGGGGAAGTCATAACAAATTGGTGGTCATACCCATCCATAAGGCTGGCTAGCACACCCCCTGACCAACCTGTTTAGCCAAACAAATGAGAGCAAGACCTATTGAAGGTCAGACCAAGGTCTGGACAGTGATTAGGACACTGCCAGACCAAGGTCTTAGGCTCAAAGCACACATAAAGGGAAAGGGGAAGTGGGAATTGGTTTGAGTTAAGGGGTTCAAAGAACCCAGTTCAAAGTCATGGGCAGCAATAACAAAGTGTTGTCATGGCTAGAACCATACTCTCATACAAAGAGGAAAAAGGAGAGGGAATTCACATAAGAAAAGTAGCCACAAAGTTGCAGAAACATAGTAAAGAAGAACATAACAGACTAAGAAGTAAACACATAGTGGAGGAGCATTATTTAAATTAAGAGTGACATACCAGTTGCAAAGTAAATAAACAGCAGAATAACAGAGTAAGCAGACAGCCAGAAATCAGCAGGAGCAGACTTTAGTCTTCAGCAAAAACACTTAAGGGTTCAAAAGGAACTCAAGAATGTTTCAGGTAGTAAAAGAGAAGAAGAGCAAAGTGTTCAGTATTAGAAGCAGAGAAAACAATAGTAGAGAAAGTATTGAACTTGTGTCGTCTCGAGTGTTTGTGTAAAAAAAACTCTGTTAGAACTTGTGAGAGCTGTGAGCTTTTATAGTGCAAAAATGAGTAGACAAGAAGGCAAGGAAATAAAATTGAAGTCAATCAAATAAAATCTCCCTTAGTCAAAGGGATTTGATTTCAAACGAGAGTAGGTAATTAAGGAAAGGAAAATAATGAAAACCTTTCAGCGTAGCATAATAAAGGGTAGGTTCATACAGAGTCTATTTAAGGTAAGAAACTATAGTACACGGTTTTGAAAGAATAAGGAAACAAAGTAATCAAACATCCGGAAAGTTTTAAAAGCCTTGAATGAACTTAGTCAGGAAAATAGGAAAGAGGCTAAGTTGTAAAAAATCAGTAGCAAATCAATCGAGCCTCAGTAAAAGGAGATTGAAATCAATCACAAGCTAATAGTATCAATCCAAAAAGAACAAAACCCTCGTATATAAGCATGCTAGCATCAAGCAAGAAAGAAAGATTGGCATAAACAATTTTAGAATCATAAGCAAAAAAGGAAAGCAAGTTTCAGTTCAGTCTATGAACTCAGCAAAAATTTGAGAGCCTAGGGTTTCTAGAGTAGAACCAAAAGCTTGCAAAATCCCCAAATAGGGTTTCAGTCCGAGTAGGACACACAAAAAGAGAAGGCAAACTCAACAAGCCTGGGGAACTCTTTCAGAATTCCCTGAGGAAATACACAGATATACGTAGCAATTGAAAGCAGTAGAGTGCAAACTAAAACTCAACCAGTTTAGAAGAGAGAAGAGATGCCATAGAAGTTTAGGAAGTAGTAAAAGAAGCAAGTTCAATAATCCAAATAAATCCAGTAAGAGTAAACACTTTCAGTACCAGAAATAGTAAAGGGACAGGCAAGATAGGCGTATAAACATGCTTATAGAAAAATCAGTAGAAGCAGTAATAGAACAAAGGCAGAGAGACATGCATATTAACAGCAAATCATAAGAAACAAACGAAAACCCTAAAGCATGGCATGAACACACAGATTCACATAAAGAAAGAAGGAGAAGAAGAAAAATTGTTTTAGGATTTTTTGAAAACCCTAATTTGAACAGACTAATTTTAAAAAGGGAAAATTAGGGGAAATCATTAAAACATCGAATAGAGCATAGATCTGCTACAAGTCTAAGAAAATAAGGAAAGAAAAACCTCGAATCAAGCTTTTTAGCGTTTCTCGAAAACCCTAGAGACGAGAAGGCCTAGAATGGTTTGGTCTCTGAACGAGTCTGGGCCATGCTAAGCCTTGTCAAAGCTCGAACATGCCGGAATGGGGCCGGAGAAACCAAAGGAACTCAGATCGGCGGAGGACCTGAACAACCCTGTTGAAGATCGAATCCTCGAAGAACCTTGAATAATCATGGTTTGGGAGTGAAGGGAAGAGAACACAGGTCGTCCATGGCCTGAGAAGCCATGGACTCTGGTGAGAACTAGTCGGAGACGACGACAGAGGCGGCTAGGGTTTCGAGTGTTAGAGAGAATTTGAGAGGATGAGAGAATTCGGGGGCGGCTACTTTGGAGAAATGATTAGGGTTAGGGGCTGGGGCAGAATTAAAAAAGGAAAGAAAGAACGAGGGTTGTTGATTAAAACAATCAACGGCCAGGATTTAAAGATGGGAAACAGGCGGGTTAGATTAATTGGGTTTGGGTCGGGTAAAAATTGGGTCGTCTAATTGGGCTGAGTTGGGGTCAAAATTGAGGTTCAATTGGGGGGTCTAGATAGGCTATAATTGAAAGAAATTGAGGCCATGATTGCAATAGCCAGTTTTCCTTTTTGATTTTTATAAAAATAGTAAAGGATGTTTTAAAACCAAATTAAAAATACTGAGTTGATAAAAAAATATGTAGTTATTAATTTAAAAATATTAGTATTGATTTTCTAATAAAAATTGCTATTAAATCTAGAAGTAGGCTAAAATTGCAATTTCGTGCAATTTTAGTTTAAAAATACCAAATGGACTTGTAAAATTATGCGAAAATCATGTAAATTATATTTTGCCGTATATGTGAGAGTAAAATAAATTATTCACCAAAATGGCAAGTTTTGGGAATAATTAATGGATTTTATAGTGCACAATAGGCCATAAATTGATCTTAAAAAATTATTAAAATACCAAAATCTTTTGGGGTGCTCATATATGCACACACATGCTATTTTGAAAGTGTTTTGAGTATATAAAAAATACATAGGGAAAAATTGGGTATCAACAGCTGCCCCTCTTTACCCGATGAGGATGAAAAGTTGTCGGGTAAAGATAAGATGACCAATTTTGACCGGAATTGGAGATTGTAGAAGAATTTTGACTGTGCTCTGGTTTCTGAGCTGCCTACATATCCCTGGTTTTACAGAAATCAGGCTATATGTAGTTCAGGAACCATTGACGGAATATGCCGATGGAAATTCGAAAAGACGGACGCGATGGTCAGATTTGAGAGGTATTTGGAATCAGATAGGTTGAGGAAAACCGGAGCGGGATCGCTTCTTTTGAGACGGTCGTTCGCTAGCCGGTGTACCTGTAGATGAGCAGATGCACATATTGTGCGTAATTTAAACATGATGCAAATTCCCGTTGGACCATGAATGTTGTCTTTGGACGGTTAGGATGACGTCCTCAGACTATGATGTCCTGGGCCATGAAGAGCATAAAATAAAGATTCGCAGGCCAAGAAATGGTGTTCTCGGGCTATGCAGATGGTGCCTCCGAACTATGACGCCTTTGAATATGTTGGCGATTTTTCAGCCCATGAGAAGGTGGCAATCTTTCAGCCGAATGAATGCAAAGAGTGGCGATATTTCAGCCAAGGCGTGAATTTAAATGCAGGTGGCGATCTTTCAGCCAAAGCAAGAATTTAAATAAAGTGGTGATATTTCAGCCATGCAGGATGGAGACAGAGCTTAGTCTTGAAAGGCAGATAGATAGCCTTATGCAATATGGAGGTAGAGCTTAACCTCGAAAGGCAGAGAATAGCCTTATGCAAAATATAGATGGAGAAAGAGCTTAGTCTCGGAAGGCAGATAGATAGCCTTATGTAAAAATGCAGATGGAGACAGAGCTTAGTCTCGAAAGGCAGATAAGTAGCCTTATGCAGGATGGAGGTAGAGCTTAACCTAGAAAGGCAGAGAGTAGCCTTATGCAGGTGATGATGGAGGTAGAGCTTAACCTCGAAAGGCAGAAAGGTAGCCTTATGCAATGCAGGAAATGCGGATAGAGACAATGCTTGGTCTCGAAAGGCAGATAAGGTAGCCTTATGTAGGTGATGATGGAG
Organism: Nicotiana tabacum; assembly: GCF_000715075.1. Lineage (NCBI taxonomy): Eukaryota > Viridiplantae > Streptophyta > Magnoliopsida > Solanales > Solanaceae > Nicotiana > Nicotiana tabacum. The sequence continues at coordinate 184,299,154 of NC_134087.1, read as the reverse complement.
GTAGAGCTTAACCTCGGAAGGAAGAAAAGTAGCCTTATGCAAGAATGCAGATGGAGACAGAGCTTAGTCTCGAAAGGCAGATAAGTAGCCTTATGCAGGATGGAGGTCGAGCTTAACCTCGAAAGGCAAATAAATAGCCTTATGCAAAATGCAGATGGAGGTAGAGCTTAACCTCAAAAGGCAGAAAGGTAGCCTTATGCAGTGCAGGAATGTAAAGGAGCAAATAGTAGTAATTTTCTTAGCTGATAGGCGGTTGCGATATCATGACTGCTGGGGAATGTTGGGTGTAGATAGTAGACCTTTGTGAGTTGAGTGATTGTTTCGAGGGTTTCGACTTTTGAAGAGTGAATGCATTTTGCATTGCGATCTGAGTTCCTGCATCCAAAGAAAAATCGTGAGTTCTGTGGAGGGGGAAGGTTAGTTCGTATCCCTTGGATCCTGACGTTACGTATCATTGGGGTAGCATTGCTAAACGACGGTGATGCAAATGATGCTTATGCATGATTCAGTAAATGTAATATAAGTATATATATTTTGAAAAAAAAAATGATTTTATTTTGGATGAACCAACAACTGCAACGTGGTTCAAGACACGACAACCTTGCTTGCTCCGAAATTTTGAGGGTCCTCCTCAAAATTCTGCCCCAGTTCACTGGGCTGGCGCTGCTGACGGCTGTGCTGAATAACTGAAAGCGGATCGATTCCAGAATTTTGAGGGTCCTCCTCAAAATTCTGCCCTAGTTTACTGGGTTGATGTTGATGCGAAAGCCGAAAAACAGACTTCGGAATTTTGAGGATCCTCCTCAAAATTCTGCCCCAGTTCCACTAGCGGGGAAAATGGATTTTTTATTAAAATGTGACCGAACCCATATGGCTGCCTACGTATCCCCTCTTAAACGGGAATCAGGTCAGGCGTAGTTCAAATTACATCATAAAGAAAAGCATACGATCAAATGTAGTATCTCTTTACTGCGTCTGAGTTGATCGGCTTCGGCCAGACTTCTCCATCCATTTCTACAAGAATAAGGGCTCCTCCGGTTAGGACTCGGTGAACCATGTATGGACCTTACCAATTGGGAGAGAATTTTCCTTTGGCTTCGGCTTAATGTGGAAATATCTTCTTCAACACCAGTTGTCCTGGTGTAAACTTCCTTGGTTTAACTCTCTTGTTGAAGGCTCTGGACATTCTATTCTGGTATAACTGACCGTGACAAACTGCATTCATCCTCTTTCCATCTATGAGGGCTAACTGCTCGTAGCAGCCTTTTACCCATTCTGCATCATCTAACTCGGCTTCTTGTATGATCCTTAATGATGGAATTTCTACCTCAGCGGGAATGAACGCCTCTGTACCATAAACCAGCATGTAGGGAGTTTCCCCGGTTGATGTGCGGACTGTGGTACGATAACCCAATAAGGCGAATGGCAACTTCTCATGCCATTGTTTGTGCCTCTCGATCATCTTCCTTAGTATCTTCTTGATGTTTTTGTTGGCCGCTTCTACGGCTCCATTCATCTGCGGTCTATAAGCCGTAGAGTTCTTGTGTCTGATCTTTAAAGTCTCACACATTGTTTTCATCAGGTCGCTGTTAAGATTGGAATCGTTGTCGGTGATGATTGACTCTGGAATTCTGAACCGACAAACAATACGGTTGCGGACGAAATCTGCTACCACCTTCTTGGTAACTGCTTTGTATGATGCTGCTTCAACCAATTTAGTAAAATAATCAATTGCTACCAAGATGAACTTGTACCCGTTTGACGCGGCAGGCTCGATTGGACCGATAACATCCATTCCCCAAACAGCGAACGGCCATGGTGAGCTTGTTGCATTAAGCTCATTTGGAGGCACTTTTATCATATCTGCATGTATCTGACAGCGATGGCACTTTCGGACATACTGGATGCAGTCTATTTCTATAGTCATCCAAAAATATCCTACTCGGAGTATCTTCTTTGCTAAAACAAAACCATTCACGTGCAGTCTGCAGGTCCCTGAATGTACTTCCTCCAATAACTTGGTTGCTTCCCTTCATCGACACAACTTAGTAAACCCAAATCAGGAGACCTCCTGTACAGGATTCCTCCGCTGTGAAAGAAATTATTGGATAGTCTCCGAAGCGTGTGTTTCTGGGTAGCATTGGCAAGCTCTGGATATTCTCCTGTGGTCAAATACTCTTTGATGTCGTGGAACCATGGTTTCCTGTCGGCTTCTTCCTCAACATGAGCACAATAAGCTGGTTGGTCATGAATATTGACCTGGATGGGGTTAATAAAATTTGTATCTGGATGCTGAATCATAGATGACAAAGTGGCAAGTGCATCGGCGAACTCATTCTGTACCCTGGGAACATGCTGGAATTCCGTCTTTCTGAACCTCTTTCTCAATTCCTATATGTGATGCAGATAAGGGAGTATCTTGGGATTCTTGGTTGCCCATTCTTCTCGAACCTGATGTATGAGTAGGTCCGAGTCTCCGATTACTAGTAACTCCTGAATGTTCATATCAATGGCCAGTTTAATCCCTAGAATGCAGGCTTCATATTCGGCCATGTTGTTGGTTCATGGGAACCTGAGCTTGGCGGATACCGGGTAATGCTGACCGATTTCTGATACTAGGACTGCTCCTATGCCAACTCCTTTGAAATTTGCAACTGCGTCGAAAAACAACTTCCAACCATCATAGGATTCTGCAATATCTTCTCCTATTAAAGATACCTCTTCATCGGTAAAATACGTTTTTAGGGGCTCGTATTCTCCGTCTATGGGATTCTCGGCGAGATGGTCCGCCAAGGCTTGCCATTTGATTGCTTTCTGGGTTACGTAAACAATGTCGAATTCACTTAGCAGGATCTGCCACTTGGCGAGCTTGCCAGTGGGCATGGGCTTCTGGAAGATATACTTCAGAGGGTCCATTCTGGATATGAGATAAGTAGTGTAAGCACATAAGTAATGCCTCAACTTCTGCGTGACCTAAGTCAGAGCACATCAAGCGCGTTCTAAAAGAGAATACCGGGCCTCGTACGGTGTGAACTTCTTACTGAGATAGTAGATGGCTTGCTCTTTTCTCCCTGTTTCATCATGTTGCCCCAAAACACAACCAAATGCTCCATCCAACGCTGCGAGATAGAGCAAGAGGGGTCTCCCTAGTTCGGGCGGAACCAAGACTGGCGGCGTAGACAAGTATTCCTTGATTCTGTCAGAAGCCTTTTGACATTCATCGGTCCATTTGGTAGCAGCGTCCTTCTTCAACATTTTGAAGATAAGTTCGCAAATGACAGTAGACTGAGCTATGAATCGGCTGATATAGTTGAGTCTTCCCAGGAAACTCATCACATCCTTCTTGTTCTTTGACGGCGGCAATTCTTGGATAGCTTTGACCTTTGATGGATCCAATTCTATTCCTCGACGAATCACGATGAAACCCAATAATTTTCCCGCAGAAACCCCGAATGCACACTTGGCGGGATTCAGTTTCAAATTGTACCTTCTCAACCTGTTGAAGAACTTTCACAAGTCTTCCATATGATCTGCAGCTTTCCTGGATTTGATGATGATGTCATCCACATACACCTCGATCTCTTTGTGTATCATGTCGTGAAAGATGGTAGTCATGGCTCTCATGTAGGTAGCACCAACATTTTTCAATCCAAACGGCATCATTCTATAACAGTACATCCCTCATATGCGTGATAAACGTCGTTTTCTCTGCATCTTCTTCATCCATCCATATCTGATGGTACCCAGCGAAACAATCAACGAATGACTGCAGCTCATGCTTGGCGCAGTTGTCGATCAAGATATGTATATTCGTCAAAGGAAAGTTGTCTTTGGGACTGGCCCGGTTGAGATCCCGGTAGTCGACACAGACTATAACCTTCCCATCCTTCTTTGGTATCGGCACGATGTTGGTTAACCATGTCGGATATTCTACCACCCTGAGAACCCTGGCTTTGACTTGCTTAGTAACCTCTTCTTTAATCTTCAAACTCATGTCTGGCTTGAACTTCCTGAGCTTCAGCTTTACCGGCGGACATGTAGGATCTGTTGGCAACTTGTGAGCTACGATGGATGTGTTGAGGCCAGTCATATCGTCATAAGACCATGCAAAGATATCCTCATACTCTTTTAGGAACTCTGTGTACTCTTTCTTTTCTGATGGCGACAAATGTGCGCTGATACGTGTTTCCTTGACATTTTCAGTATCACCCAAACAACTTCGGTCTCATCTAGATTAGACTTAGGCCTATTCTCAAAGTTTTCAACCTCTCTGGCAACCTCTTCTAGTATATCATCCTCTTCTGAATGTATATCCGTTTGTTGCATTGCCTCGTTGCAAGTCACAGTTATTGGTTCATCATCAAGATATGTAAGAGTAACGTTGTGTAAAACAAAGTAAATGATAGAGAAAAGTAATAAGAGTGCAATATATAATGAATTTGAAATGCTTTGATTGAAATTAATAATCGTTCGAGACATCAGAGCTCTTTTTGAAAGTAAAGACAATGCAAAAAGGAAAAGCAACTAAGAAAATAAAGATGCGATGCATGATGCTCGTTCAGCCTTGCTACCCCGAAGATGTCCGGACACTGGTGGTCCTGACCGACCAATTGGTGAGGCGTTCCCCTCGGTTCACGGCTTGAATGGAAGGGCCTTCCTCCCCTTCCTCCTCGAAGATAACACAACAATCCATATCATCTTCCAGAAACAGGTTCTTTATTGCTGCTAGTGCCTCGTCTTCCTCTGATCCGTACAAAGTGTCGGATGGCTGAAAAGTCTGCTCCAACTGAGGTATAGGGTGCTCCAGCGGATAGTATGGTCTGCGCCATGGAGGTGACCAGTGGTTGAACTCCTCCCAAGTGTACTCATACCCTAGGCCAAAAGTGGTACTTTGCTTCTTCAGCTTGATAGGTTTGGTGATACCCTACAGGTTCTTGCCAAGTCCTTTTCCGGGTTCATACCCGCTCCAATTCAGGATGCTTTCGATCATGCTATCCCACCACTTGCCTTTGTCTACAGCATTGACCCGCTCGATGTGGTGGTACGTTTCTCCTCCTATCCTTCTTCTGCCTCCGATCATTGGAATGGTTTGGCGACTGTATATAGGGTTGCTACCGTCGCCATGAATGATTACTTCCTGATGATTCTGTTCAAATTTTACAGCTTGATGCAAAGTTGATGCTACAGTCCCAGCGGTGTGGATCCAGGGTCGTCCCAGCAACAAATTATAGGATGTTGGTACGTCAATGACTTGGAACTCGACATCAAACCAGGTGGGTCCCATCTGTAGGAATAGGCTAATTTCTCCAATGGTGGACCTCTGAGATCCATCAAAAGCTTTGACACTGATAGCCCCGTCTTTGACCTCGTGCAATCCCTTACCCAATGTCCTGAGAGTTATCAATGGACAAATGTTGAGGCTGGATCCCCCGTCGACTAAAATCCTGGTGATAAAGTGATCCTCGCATTGCGTAGTGATGTGCAATGTTTTGTTGTGACCAAGCCCTTCCGGTGGTAATTCGTCCTCGTGGAAGGTGATCTTGTGGATTTCCAGTACCTGCCCCACCATGTTCGCCATTTCGCCTCCTGTTATGTTGCTGGGAACATAAGCTTCACTCAGTATTTTCATTAAGGCATTTTTATGTGCCTCAGAGCTTTGCAGAAGAGCCAGAATAGAAATCTGTGCTGGAGTTCTGTTCAGTTGCTCGACGACTGAGTACTCTTTGGCCTGTACCTTCCTCCAAAGGTCATCGGGTCCGGTTTCAACAACCCGCCTGGAGGCTTGCTTGCTGGACTCAGCCAAGTGCTCCGGGGTATATACCCTGCCTGTCCTAGTCATGCCCTGTGCGGCAATTGCTTTCCCGGTATATGTCTTTCCTTTCCTTCTAGACTCAGCGGTGTAATCCCAAGGTATAGCATTAGTCTTGAACGAGGTCACGTCTGCCATGGAGACCAGAATAGGCACCTTGGGAGGTAACACAGTAACTTTGATAGGTGGAGGCGTTTTTGGAATTCCGAACTCAACCTCAATCGGTTTTGGCGCCTTTGCGGAAGGTGCTTCAAACTCGAGCGGTACTGACACATTTACCACATTGCCCTTAGAGGGCTGAATCTGAACAACAATGGGATTGAGAGTAACTGCTGGCTTCTTAGGTTCGTCTCCTTCAACTATCAAACCGATTGACCCCTCGGGGTTCCAATCATCTTCAATCTCGATCATATGGATGTCTCCACCCTTGCGGTCAGGCAGGGGGTTATTGCGGACATTAGGAGCGGGATCTTTTGCTATAATGATCTTGTTGTCAATCAGGTTCTGAATCTTGTCTTTCAACGAGCGACACTCATCAATGGTATGGCCCTTCATCCCGGAATGGTATGCGCAATTCTTGTTTGGGTTGATCCATTGGGAAGGATTTTCTGGAGTTACGGCTGGAATAGGGGTAACGTAACCGGCTTCTTTGAGTTTTTCATAGAGTTGGTCAATTGGCTCAGCGATGGCTGTATATTGTCTGGGAGGTCTGCGGTCAAAATTTGGTCTGGGTCTAGGGAAATTTTGGCGAGTGGGAGGTGATTGATAGTGAGAGGGTTGGGCATTATAGGTTTGGTAAACAAGTGCAGGTTGAGAGTATCTGGGTAAAGTGGATTGATATGCAGGAGGTGGAGATGATTGGTAAACGGGTGGTGGAATTTGATAGGTGGGTGATGGTGTTTGGTAGTTTAGGGAAGGTTGGTATGTGAGTGGAGTTGAGGGGTATGATTGGTATTTCATAGGGGAATTGTTTCTTTGTGCAGCCATCACGGAATTCACGTCCTTTTTCTTTGACGTGCCACCAGACTGTAAAGCCTTGTTGGTGGCCTGCAATGCTTCAAGATTAGTGACCATACCGTTCTTGATACCTTCTTCAATCCTTTATCCCAACTTGATGATGTCGGAGAACTTTTGACCCTCTATCAACATCAGCCTCTCGTAGTATTGCGGGTCCTGATCCCGGACAAAGAACCTATTCATCTGCTCTACTTCCAAGGTCGGCCTGACCTTAGCAGCTTCTGTCCTCCAACGAGTAGCATACTCGCGAAAGGTCTCCACGGGTTTCTTCTTCGGATTTTGGATGTAGAACACATCTGGTGCGTTCTCAGTATTGAACCTGAACCGGTCCATGAAATCGGACGCCATATTCACCCAACTTGTCCATTTCTTCGCATCCTGGCTAATATACCAAGATAATGCGTCACCCTTCAGACTCCTCATGAACAGCTTCATGCGGATCTTCTCGTCCCTTCTGACTCCTACCAGCTTATCACAATACATTCTTAGATGGACCATGGGATCACCTATACCATTGAACATTTCAAACTTGGGAGGTTTGTACCCCTCTGGGAGTTCGACATCTGGCTGAACACAAAGATCTTCATAGTTCAAACCTTCCGCACATTTGCTATCTTCGACACCCTGGACCCGGCTGGTTAACCTTTTGAGCTCAGCAACTAAATTCTGAATGAGGGAGTCTTTGCTATCTGATTCAGGTGTATCTGAGATAGGCTGGGCATAGTGGGGTACAGTGTCTACAAAGATGGGAGAGTTCTGGTTGTTTGTGGTGTTTTGGGGTTCGGGAATGAGTAGTGGAGTGTTGTTGCAAGTGTTGCAGGCTTGGGTATGAGCGGGTTGTGCTGGTGGTGGTGTAGTATGGTTCTGGTTGTTGGCATCAGCAGCGGCAAGAGTGATTGACAGACTTGCCAGGTTTCGAACTTGTTCCAATTCTTCTCGAAATCTCAGCAAAGTTTGCTCAAGATGAGCAGCAGTTTCCTTAGTGATTGAAGCGTTCTGAGAGGTTTCCTCGATTTCCTTTCTAGCACTGGTATCTCCCATTTTGCCTTTGTTCCTGTTTCTGGTAGGACACGGAGGAGGAGGAGGTGGAGGGCCCTTGGATCTTGTTGAGTATGCTGATGGTGCCAGAATGCACGAACTAACCTTTGGGGAGGGGAATAAAAATAAAGAAAAACAAAAAAGGTAACAAGTTAGTGCGGGTTGTGAGAAGAAAATGTTGCAATATTTAAACACATTGTGCAAGAATATAAATCGCGTTCTAATTTGGGTGCCTCGTTATGCCTGAGGTAGGCCTAGCGAAAAATTAACTTGGACAACTTATAATGCTAAATGCCTCATTTTATTGATAAAAAATAAGATGACTCCAAAACGACGCTAAATAATGGAAAATAAAATGTCACTAGTTGCCATCGGCATTATTACATCATTAGAAGCAAAATAAAAGACTCCTAACTACTTGGTCCCTGAAGGACCTTCCCCAGATCCTATATTCTTGCCTCCCTCGTACAGCTGCACCAGCTCGCGCAGTCCCAGCAGTAAGTAAGCTTGGGCCAGGTGCCCACCTTCATTACCCTCAGTATTCTCACAATCGTCGATCCTCTTTAGAAATTTACCTTCCAATTCCACTAAGCCTCGTTCCAGATACCCCAGCCGGTTGTTGGCGTTGACAGCCATATCCTTCCACTCGTTGATCAGCTTCTTGCGGGCTTCCTGTATTTCCCGGTGCTTGTTCTCGCATTCTCGCATCCTTTTGCGCAGTTGATTGTATTTAACCTTTGTTGCAGTCTTTTCATCAATAAGCCTATGACCATGGACAAACCCTGGGTGACCCAAACCAATGTGATCATCCTCCAACCAACCCAAATAGTGCGGCACACATCCGGCATGATACCTGTCTGGTTCGAGAGATTCCCTTCCCAAAACAAGCTTGCAGTGCCACATGTGCTGAGTTTGACACCTGTGTGGGCTATCTTCATCCTGAAAGTCGGCTCTGAAGTGACTTATCTTGTCGACCCTTGGTATGATTTGTTTCCTCCCTGCCTGTCTCACAGCTCGGGGAGGGACATAAGGGTAAGTTCTTCTCAAGCCAATGAGTATAAGGAACGGTGCATCCCGAGATCGAACAATAAATTCCCCGGTTGGGAACCACTCATACATCCATTGTACATGCTCTTATTTCAGATTCTCAAGCAGTTCTACCCATCCACTGGCGTCTTCTGGCTGAGCAAACATATTGGGCGTAAAGTTCATTCGCTTTGGGTGATGAAAAGCTATATGGCCATCCCAATCCCTGCGTATGATATCCTGTCTGTAGTAGCATTGTTGAAGGTGTTCTATGAGCCAAAGTTGAAATAAGAAGTTGCACCCTTCAAAGTGCGAGGCTCCTTGTTGACACTTTTCCAAAGCCCGGTATATTTCAGCAACGATCATGGGTACTATGCTGAAAGTTTGCCCATCAATACCCTCCATTAAAGTCTTGGTCACCATGGCTAGTCTGGTGTGGATCCTAGCCTTCTTCATAGGGAAAATTATCATGCCCAAGAAGCAAAACATGAATACAAAGACCCTTCTATGTATGTGTCCCAAAGAAGTGAGGGCAAACTCGTCCATGTAGGTGCGATAGGACTTGTTGTAGCCATATATCTCGTATAAGAAGTCAAATGGTATGTAGGAGTCCTTCAAGCAAGAGAGGTCGGGATTTTTCTTGAGTCCCATCATCTTAAGAAAGCTTCTACTTTTACGGTTTTCCGGCATAAGCAAACCCGGAGTCTCCCAGGGGATTCCAGCTAGGTCCCTTATCTCTTCTAGAAAAGGGGTCATTTCCAAGTCTCCGAAGCGGAACACTGATCGATCACTATCCCAAAACAAAGTGGCAGCCTCAATGATCTTGTTGTTGGGCTGGATTTCCAAAAGTGAGGGAAAATTCCCTAAGTATTTGCGGACGAGTGTCTGCTTACTGGAGTGAAGATCTCCCCACCAATTCAGCAGCCTTGGAAGATTGTTGGACACCATACCGAATCTGGGGACGTCGTGCCTCATTTTCTGCAAAACAAAGTGTTAGGCCCTTAACCCCACCAGACTAGACTATTTGAATCAATAATTAGCAAAAGGCATTTAGTTCTCCAAATAAATGCTAACGTAGAGGTGTCCGTTTGAGTTTCAAGAAACCCGATGGACTTTGGTTTAGGCTATCTTAAGGAGTCATTATGTGGACAACATAACTGACTCGGCTAGGGTTGACCATGATGCATGAACAGTTTCAAAGGAACATGGTTTCTACTTTTGAAGTGCTAGACAAGGTACCCTTGAGCGGACAACTCAAGAGGGAAAGGCGCGGAACCGTCGACTACACCGTTGATCGACTGGTTTTACCGCAAATATGCCTTTGCCACATTTAGGGGGTTTATAATATCGGAAGGGCGCAACCACTCATTATAAGCGTTGCTATAGGATTTGTTTTGGCACGAGTGGAATATGATGTTGAGGAATGCAGTTATAACAATGAGACAAATTGCATGTATTTTCACGTTCATAAAGTAAAGATTACAATAAATGCTCAGTAATTACAACAGAATTGAAATAATAAGGCAGTAAAAGAAAAAATTAAAAGGAAAGAAAAACATGAAGAGCCAAGTTAGTATTTTGATGAAATAATTAAAGACAGAAGGTAAATGCAATTAAGGAAGCAATAAAGTCACAAAGCACGTAATGGTAAAAGCCTTAAAGGATTCCCCGACAGAATCGCCATGCTGTCGACGCCCCCTTTTCCTCTAACCGTGGGGTCAGAGATCGGGTATACGACATTGGGAGGACAACTCTATTCCCTTTCGAGAATTGGGTTTGGAAGTTGAAGAGTCGCCACCTAATGATTATAGTTCATTAGGACACTTTAAGAAGGGTTTGAGATGAAGAGACCAGAGATTAGGGTAAGGGCTAGAAATTATCCCGAGGGGAAGGTGTTAGGCACCCCCAAGATCCACTAGTGTGGTTCCCGGCCATGTTGCAATTGTGACTTTTAAGAAGACAAGTAAGAGAACAAGCAAAGGGATTCACATAGCTTAGCAAACAAGCTTAAGAGTTGAAGAAATAGAGTGTTTAGAAAATTAGTCTTAAAAGAAAACTAAAAAATTAACAAGTAAAGGGAAAGGGGGTCCTAGGTTTATTGATAATATGGATCACATCAATGCAATATCCAGCAATCACTCCTCAAAAGAGGGGTCACACGTGATATTAGCGCATCGGTCATCATATCCATATCTACCCTTCCCACCTCGTTAAGGTATTAAAGCGTGTTTAGTCTCGTTTACTTATTGCATGCTAATACCCGTTCCGACCTATCAGTCCCGGGGTATTAGGACTTCTAATCCTAAGAGGGAAGAAAGGGATGGGGCCTTTATGGAGTTTAAAGGATAAAATTCTAGTTTTGACATTCAAAACAAATATCAAATAAAGGGATGAGTAAACAAGCAAACAAGGCTCAAATAAACCCCTTAAATCAGACAACACTTAGTTTAGCATGTCTTAGCATATACTGATTTGGTCTTAAGTTAAAAATTAAGCGGCGAGCGGACTGGTTCAACACATATATTTAGACAGAAAGTCTGCATTAGGCAACTCGGATACAATTGTCAGAGATTAAGGCACTTAATTAACACGAGTGTGATTACTGATTCTTTTGAAAAATAGACAGAAAAGTTTTGAAGAAAAGGTAAGCCGCAGACTTAACAAAACGACGTAGAATAGTTCCCAGAAAACAGACCATTGAATTGCAGATTAGTAGATAAAGAGCAATTTTAAACAAGTTTCAAAAGAGGCAGATTGTTTAAGGAGAAAATGAGTTCGAGCTGCAGAACTTATTAAAAAATGATAAAATACAGAAAAGTGATATGTAACTAAGTTGAAAATCGTTCATCGAACTACCAGAAAAGGCAGTAAGTTTCAAAAAGCATGCAAGTTTACCAGAAGATTAGGTTTTAGAAAGAGTTGCACTAATCTGAGAAGAGGCTCAATGGTAAGGAGAACCACTGGTTTTTGTCTGTTAGTCAATGAAATCGTTACTGCTTTTAGACGAGTGAGGCAAGTTTGATTTTAAAAACTTCCTATAGACATGATCTCTACGAGTCATTTGTTTTAAACCATGTTAACAAACTTGTAAATAGATGCTGATTTGATTAACCCTAAATATTTGCCTAATATCGTGAACATGCACATTCCTATAGGCATGATATCTATATGCAAGATTGCAGAAAGTTAAATATTGTCTCCTATAGGCATGATTTCTATGTGATTGGATCAGAAACATTAAAAAAGAATTAAAACCCTAAAGCATGGTTTCTACCCTTTGATGCAGGAAAGTAAAATCCCTCCCACACCCTTTTACTAGATTCCCCGAGTTTGTACAAGTTATTACAGACCAAAAGAAAAGATAAAAATACATCAAAGACCAACAGTTGCATCCGAGGAACCTAATTCAATCTTAATGTCTAATAATATGTGATTAACCAATTCCGAATCCAGATTTCCAAAGCCTTCTCTTATCCAAAGTGTTTCAGAGTTCCAAGGAATCTCAAGGATTCTCGGCATTGCTTACACCCAGGATACCATTAAAAGAATAGTGCAGTTTGGAAGAGCCAGCCCTCAGGCATCCAAGTTTAGTGGGAACTCAAGGGTCCCAGAGAACGGCTTGCAAGAGGGGGGCAGAACTTAATTGCTAAGAATGAGTGTAAGTGTGAAAAGGGGTTGGGGAAGTCATAACAGATTGGTGGTCATACCCATCCATAAGGCTGGTTGGCACACCCCCTGACCAACCTGTTTAGCCAAACAAATGAGAGCAAGACCTATTGAAGGTCAGACCAAGGTCTGGACAGTGATTAGGACACTGCCAGATCAAGGTCTTAGGCTCAAAGCACACATAAGGGGAAAGGGGAAGTGGGAATTGGTTTGAGTTAAGGGGTTCAAAGAACCCAGTTCAAAGTCATGCGCAGCAATAACAGAGTGTTGTCATGGCTAGAACCATACTCTCATACAAAGAGGAAAAAAAAGGAGAGGGAATTCACATAAGAAAAGTAGCCACAAAGTTGCAGAAACATAGTAAAGAAGAATATAACAGACTAAGAAGTAAACACATAGTGGAGGAGCATTATTTAAATTAAGAGTGACATACCAGTTGCAAAGTAAATAAACAGCAGAATAACAGAGTAAGCAGATAGCCAGAAATCGGCAGGATCATACTTAAGTCTTCAGCAAAAACACTTAAGGGTTCAAAAGGAACTCAAGAATGTTTCAGGCAGTAAAAGAGAAGAAGAGCAAAGTGTTCAGTATTAGAAGCAGAGAAAACAGTAGTAGAGAAAGTATTGAACTTCTGTCGTCTCGAGTGTTTGTGTAAAAAAAACTCTGTTAGAACTTGTGAGAGCTGTGAGCTTTTATAGTACAAAAACGAGTAGACAAGAAGGCAAGGAAATAAAATTGAAGTCAATCAAATAAAATCTCCCTTAGTCAAAGGGATTTGATTTCAAACAAGAGTGGATAATTAAGGAAAGGAAAATAATGAAAACCTTTCAGCGTAGCATAATAAAGGGTAGGTTCATACAGAGTCTATTTAAGGTAAGAAACTATAGTACACGGTTTTGAAAGAATAAGGAAACAAAGTAATCAAACAGCCGGAAAGTTTTAAAAGCTTTGAATGAACTTAGTCAGGAAAATAGGGAAGAGGCTAAGTTGTAAAAAATCAGTAGCAAATCAATCGAGCCTCAGTAAAAGGAGATTGAAATCAATCACAAGCTAATAGTATCAATTCAAAAGGAACAAAACCCTCGTATATAAGCATGCTAGTATCAAGCAAGAAAGAAAGATTGGCATAAACAGTTTTAGAATCATAAGCAAAAAAAGGAAAGCAAGTTTCAGTTCAGTCTATGAACTCAACACAAATTTGAGAGCCTAGGGTTTCTAGAGTAGAACCAAAAGCTCACAAAATCCCCAAATAGGGTTTCAGTCCGAGTAGGACACACAAAAAGAGAAGGAAAACTCAACAAGCCTGGGGAACTCTTTCAGAATCCCCTGAGGAAATACACAGACATACGTAGCAATCGAAAGCAGTAGAGTGCAAACTAAAACTCAACCAGTTCAGAAGAGAGAAGAGATGCCATAGAAGTTTAGGAAGTAGTAAAAGAAGCAAGTTCAATAACCCAAATAAATCTAGTAAGAGTAAACACTTTCAGTACCAGAAATAGTAAAGGGACGGGCAAGATAGGCGTATAAACATGCTTATAGAAAAAACAGTAGAAGCAGTAATAGAACAAAGGCAGAGAGACATGCATATTAACAGCAAATCATAAGAAACAAACGAAAACCCCTAAAGCATGGCATGAACACATAGATTCACATAAAGAAAGAAGGAGAAGAAGAAGAAGAATCGTTTTAGGATTTTTTGAAAACCCTAATTTGAACAGACTAATTTTAAAAAGGGAAAATTAGGGGAAATCGTTAAAACATCGAATAGAGCATAGATCTGCTACAGATCTAAGAAAATAAGGAAAGAAAAACCTCGAATCAAGCTTTTTAGGGTTTCTCGGAAACCCTAGAGACGAGAAGTCCTGGAATGGTTTGGTCTCTGAACGAGTCTGGGCCATGCTAAGCCTTGTCAAAGCTCGAACATGACGGAACGAGGCCGGAGAAACCAAAGGAACTCAGGTCGACGGAGGACCTGAACAAGCCTGTTGAAGATCAAATCCTCGAAGAACCTTGAATAATCATGGTTTGGGAGTGAAGGGAAGAGAGCACAGGTCGTCCATGGCCTGAGAAGCCATGGACTCCGGTGAGAACTAGTCGGAGACGACGACAGAGGCGGCTAGGGTTTCGAGTGTTAGAGAGTATTTGAGAGGATGACAGAATTCTGGGGTGGCTACTTTGGAGAAATGATTAGGGTTAGGGGCTGGGGCAGAATTAAAAAAGGAAAGAAAGAACGAGGGTCGTTGATTAAAACAATCAACGGCCAGGATTTAAAGATAGGAAGCGGGCGGGTTAGATTAATTGGGTTTGGGTCGGGTGAAATTGGGTCATCTAATTGGGCTGAGTTGGGGTCAAAATTGAGGTTCAATTGGGGGGTCAAGATAGGCTATAATTGAAAGAAATTGAGGCCATGATTGCAATAGCCAGTTTTCCCTTTTTATTTTTATAAAAATAGTAAAGGATGTTTTAAAACCAAATTAAAAATACTGGGTTGATAAACAATATGTAGGTATTAATTTAAAAATTTTAGGATTGATTTTGTAATAAAAATTTCTATTAAATCTAGAAGTAGGCTAAAATTGCAATTTCGTGCAATTTTAGTTTAAAAATACCAAATGGACTTGTAAAATTATGCAAAAATCATGTAAATTATATTTTGCCATGAATGTGAGAGTGAAAGAAATTATTCACCCAAATTGCAAGTTTTGGGAATAATTAATGGATTTTATAGTGCACAATATGCCATAAATTGGTCTTAAAAAATTATTAAAATGCCAAAATCTTTTGGGATGCTCATATATGCACACATATGCTATTTTAAAAATGTTTTGAGTATATAAAAAAAATACATAGGGAAATATTGGGTATCAACAACACTCACACTCCCGGAGTACTTATCACACTGTCTCTAACTTTCCACTCATCATGCTCAACTACTCAGTACAGTATATGGCCAGTCTGGCTCAGGGAAAATCCATCCCAGAATATATACATTAACTGACCATCAATCACTCAGTATTGAGTAGGGAAAAATCCAGCCCGTGGGAAAGATTCATCCCCGGGTATATAAATGCTTCGGACAAGATCCATGTCCAGGGAAGATCCATCCCTAAATGTAATCAACCACGCTCACTGGGTTGTGTACAGACTACGAAGGGGCTCCTACAGCAGAAGTATCATAACATCAATATAACCGATGTGGCGTACAGCCCGATCCCATAACTGTCACTCATAATTAGGCTCTCGGCCTCACTCAGTCATCAATCTCTCCAGTCTCACTAACGGGCTCACAATATCATGAAACTAACCTGACAGCAATGATATGATGTATCAATAAATAACAACTGAGACTGAGATATGATATGAATGCATGAATATGACTGAGTATGAAATATCAATGAAATTAGTGAAATGACAGTAAGAAACGACCATTATGGGTCCCAACAGTATTAGTATAAACCCTAAACATTATATCATGCATGATTGACAGCTCAATTACTTTATCACATGGTGAAAACACGGATATCAACAAAATAGAACCGTTGTACAGTTCCATAGAAATAATAGAGTCACAAATTCACTTGGTGCACGCCCACACGCCCGTCACCTAGCATGTGCGTCACCTTAATACCAATCACATAACACGTATTTCGGGGTTTCATACCCTCAGCACTAAGTTTAAAAGTGTTACTTACCTCGAACAAGCCAATTCCAATACCGAGCAAGCCAATCGATGCACCAAAAATGTCGTCTCGTGTGTACCAACCTCCAAACGGATAAAAACTAGCCAAAAGCAACTCAAATACATCAAATAAAGCCCAAGGAAATAATTCAAAATGATAAAGATCGAATCCTTAATCCAATCCAAAACCGGTCAAAAGTTACACTCGGGATTGCGCCTTAGAACCCAAAAAAATCACAAAATCCAACAACTCATTCAATTACGAGTCCAACCATACTAGTTTCACTCAAATCCGACTCCAATTTGATGTTTAAAACTCAAAAATTCACATTATGAAACTTTAGGCCAAAACCCCCAATTTCCTCTTTAAATTCATCAACCAAATGCTAAAAATGAAGGGATTCATGAAATATAACCAAAACCGAGTAGAGAACACTTACTCCAATTCATATGGTAAAATTTTCTTCAAGAATCGCCTCAATCCGAGTTCCATATCTCCAAAAATGTAAAAATGGTTGAAACCATCGAATGGAGTATTTATAATCTGCCCAGGCATTCCTCTTATGCAAACACGGGAAAACCATCGAATTCGCGATGAACAGAATACACTGCCTCCAAACGACTCTATGCAATTGCTAACAAATATCCGCTAATGCGAAGAATAACTCAGCAGCCTCTCAACATACACTATGCGATATCGGATTAAACCATGCGAACACGAAACACACTGCCTCTACACTATGCGATCGCGTCCCTCTAATCGCGACCGCGATGAAGAAACTTTCAAGTTCCAGTTCTCCCTCTATGTGATCGCATCACTTGCTTTGTGATAGCGAAGACCACACGAGGCACCTGAAAACCATATTACACCAGCAATCAAACATGAAGGAAAAATGATCTGAAATTAGTCCGAAACACACCCGAGCCCTTCGGGACCCCCATTCGAACATGCCAACAAGTCCCATAACATAATATGAACCTATTAGAGGCCTCAAATCATGTATAACAACATCGAAACGATGAATCACACCTTAAATCGAGCTTAATGAACTTTAAATTTCAAACTTCCACAACTGATGCCAAAACCTATCAAATCACATCCGATTGACCTCAAATTTTGCACACAAGTCACATTTGACATTACGGACCTGCTCCAACTTCCGGAATCAAAATATGGACCCTATATAAAAAGTTCCACTCCCGGTCAAACTTTCCAAAAATTCTAACTTCTGCCATTTCAAGCCAAATTCAATTACGAACCTCCAAATCATAATCCGGACACGCCCCTAAGTCTAAAATCACCCAACGGAGCTAATGAGACCATCAAAACTATGATCCGAGGTCAAATACCCAAAAAATTCAAACTTGGTCGACTATTCCAATTTAAAGCTTCCTCGTAGAGAATCATTCTTCTAAATTAGTCCCGAATAACCTGAAATCCAAAACTGACGATTCACACAATCATACGGAGCTACTCACACCTGTAAACTACCGAGCAAAGTGCAAATTCTCAAAATGACCGGTCAGGTCGTTACATCCTCCCCTACTTAAACATACGTTCATCCTCGAACGTGCCCAGAGTTGTTCTTAAGCCACCAAACTACCATGTAACCTTACCATGCACATACATGGGGTGATCCCACGTCACTATATCCTATATAGGTCTAATAACACAACATTACTGAAATTTCATAATTCAACCTAGATCATAAACCTTAGAATCAAATTTTTAACAACCGGAATTTTTTTCCTGCAGATCGAACCTTGCAACCTACACACTGTATAAGTCTGAACCAGTTGTATCAAGCCATCACCATAACCCAAGATGTAATCACATGATATGATGCATAACTCAAATACTCATAGCGATAATTTCTAATCACAACAGCTGCTCAAAACAACCTAATATCGATAGTAAACCTTATGTCAAAAAAGCCCTCGCTCAAAATAGGTCATATTGTAAGTTTTTACAAGTTTATTTTGCTCATATATTTTATTAAATTGTTCTTTATTCACATAGAAAGTTGAATTATTTTTTAGCATCATATGCTCTTAAGTTATTTGGTTTCTTCTTGTAACGACCCGCCCAGTTGTATTGAGAGTAATAGCCCTGATCCCCTATTTACTGCTTTCCTTGTATCTTTTTCTGCATATATGATTGCCGTGAGGTTTTGTTGGTGGTTTTGGAGTGATTTGGGACACTTAGCCCTTAAAATGGATGCTTAAGATCTAAAAATTTTACCATAGTTGGAATTGTGTAAAGACGACTCCGAGTGGAGTTTCGTCAGTTTCGTTAACCCCGTTGGGTAATTTTTGACTTAGGAGAGTGTCAGGATTGTGAATTGGAGATTTTTAGCTGAATTAGGCTTGAAATGGCGAAAGTTAAATTTTTTGGAAAGTTTGACCAGGAATGGACTTTTTGATATCGGGGTTGGATTCCGATTTTAGAAGTTGGAGTAGGTACGTAATATTGAATATGACTTGTGTCAGTAATGTTGAATATGAATTGGAGGGTGATTCGTGTTTTTAGCATTGTTTGGTGTGACTTGAGGGCTCAACTAAGTTTGTATGGTGTTTTAAGACTTGTTAGTATATTTGGTTGAGGTCTTGGGGCCTCGGTTTGATTTCGGATGGTTAACGGATCAAATTGGAAGTTGGAGGAATGGCTGAAGGCACCAGTTCTGGTATAATCGCACCTGCGCAAGATTGACCACAGGTGCGAGCTCGCAGAAACGAGCTAAGGGGCGCAAGTGTGGTTTGGAAGGAGAATGTCAGAGGTCATAGGTGCGAAGGTATAGCCGCATCTACACATCCGTAGATGCGGAGAGATGACGCCGAAGCGGATAAGGCTGGCCTAGGGCAGGGTCGCAAAAGCGAGCATTCCTCCACAAAAGCGAGCCCACAGGTGCGAGCCGTAGTCCACAGAAGCGGAATTTTGAACGTTAAGTTAACTCCACATATGCGAGTGTCTTCGCCACAAAAGCGGTACCGTAGAAGCGGAAATTGGATCACAGGTGCGGTTTGACTGGACAGAAAAAGGCTATTTATCCCATTTTCATTTTTAGGACTTTGAGAGCTCGGTTTTGGGTGATTATTTAAAGGATTTTCAGAGAAAGCTTTTGGGTAATGATTCTTAACTCACTTATGGTTATATTCCACTAATTTATAGTTGATTTCATCATTTAGTTAAGGAATTGGTTTGAGAAAATTGGGGAAAAGGTTGGAAAGTTCATCAACCAAGTTTTTGAGTTTTGATTGGGTTTTTGATATCGTATTTGAGTAATTTTGATACGAGTGAACTCGTGAGTGAATGGGTGCTCGTATTTGTGACTTTTACCCGATTGCGAGACGTGGGTCGAGGTCGACTTTTGGGGAGAATTTCTAATTTCTTGCTAAAGTCTTGATTTCATTAATTAGATTTATTTCCTATAGTTATATTTATGGTATGTAATTGCTTTTTGCTAGATTTGGGCCATTAGGATACAGAAAAACGTGTAAAAGGTATTCTTACTGATTGATAGAGCTTGATTCGAGGTAAGTGGCTTGCCTAACCTTGTGTAGGGGAAATCCCCTTAGGATTTGGTGTTGTTGTGATACTTCTGTGATATGAAAGTGTCGTGTACGCGAGGTGGCGAATGCGCACATGAGCTATTTATTGTAAAATCTGATTTTTACTGAGTAATAACATGTTTCATCTTAATTAAATTATACCAGCATGTGTAGTTATCCTGTTTAGCTAAATTTCGCATGTCTACGTGTCTTAAATGCCTATTTGAACTCTGTGCAGAATGCTTAGTTGAATTTCCTATTTTTCCTTTATCTGTATCAATCTTAACTATAGTTTTTCTTGCTGTAAATTGTTGTATTCGTTGGTTTCGAGCTGTGTGTTTACTATTGGGACTACGAGGCGGTACGTCAGGAGATCCCCTACACATTTACTTTTAAGACTACGAGGTGGTACCTCGAGAGATCTCCTTGCACATTTACTTTTGAGACTACGAGACGGTACCTCGGGAGATCTCCTCGCATATTTACTTTTGGACTACGAGACGGTATCTCGGGAGATCCCTTGCTATTTATCCCTATGTGTTGTACTTGATATTTTCTGTGGTTTTTCTCTTGTTAAATATCCAGTCTCTTATTACATTGCTATATTCTTCTGCCTTATTTATTATATACCAGTGGGCCCTGACCTGACCTTGTCACTACTCGACCGAGGTTAGGCTTGGCATTTACTAGGTACTGTTGTGGTGTACTCATGATACTCTTCTACATATATTTTGTGTGCAGATACAGGTACTTCGTATTAGCCCCGCCATCAGTGACCAATAAGACTTTGGAGATTTCAAGGTATATCTGCTACATCCACAGACCTCGAAGTCCCCCTCTATTCCCTCATATGTCATTTAAATTTATGTACCTTTTCCTTAGACTTTGGTGTATAGAGATACTAGATTACTTCTATAGCTTGGGACTTATGATTTTTCGGGTTTTGGGAGTACTGTGTATGCTAGAGTGTTGGCTATTGAACATGCCGAGTGGCATTTTTATCAGTTATTTAATTATCGGTTGCAGTTAGTTGTTAAGTTTTTACTTTTATTTTTGTTATTTCCGCAATTTGTTAGGCTTACTTAGTCGTAGAAACTAGGTGTCGTCACGACGACTTACGGAGGGAGATTTGGGTCGTGACACTTCTATTGCATATTTCTTATAAGGTTCAGAATTCTAATGTCTTCCTTATTTCTTTTTTGGATATGTGGTGATTCTGTGTTGCTTGAGTATAAAACAATTTTAAGAGTATATTCTGATGTATGGTTCATTTCATCTAGCTAAATTGATCTCTTACTTAAGAGATAATTAGCGGGCAGTTTTACTTAGCGTAGAAGTCAAATTTACTTTATCTTATTTAGTGACCTTATCTTTCAAATGCAATTAATAGAAGTATCTTGAGTGATCTTGGAGATGTCATTACTAATGTGAAACATATTATAAACGGATTTGATTGAGAAGTTTTTATTAGTAGTTAAGTTTCAGTATGTTGATAAGATTCCCGTTAAGTATGATTTTACTCTCCTGCATAAGGTATTTAGACTCTTGCAGAACTTGGAAGAAAGACTAAGTTAAAGACTCTTTCCTAGATCAGGAAAATAAAGATCTATGATTGAAATGCCATCATATTAGGAAATAAAAATTATTATTTGATGTTGTCCTGTTTTTTATATCTTGTATTCACAATTTTCTTAACTACCAGAGTAACCAATCTAATATTTCTTCTCAGGTTAACATAATCAAGAAGACTGAAGTTAGTGAAGTTGGCACAAAGAAAAAGAAATAGGTAAGTTTGAAAAAATTACAAGATTCTTGTTCCTCCTTTTCAAAGGGAGAAACCCTTCATGTTATAGTTTGCAAAACTTATATAATATTCATTAGTTTTCATCTCACTATACCATTTACGGAAACTAATATTTCAAAATTCAACCCTCCCCTCCCCCTACAAAAAAAAAATATCTTCAACTGTATTATGATATTACAGTATTTCAGTTGTTGTTGTGTTTGGGCGGTTGCGTTCACTTTGTTGGATTTTTTGCTATATGTTGTCCATTTCTTTCTCTCTTCAGCTGCTAGTGTTACATTCATTAAACCTCAATATGTTATTATTTTTGGTATTCCAATTGTTTTAGAGGAGGAAAGAATTAACTTTATTATAAAGTTATAATTTTTTTTGTGACTTCTTTTGCAACGTTTTTGAAGTAAGTGATGTCAATTGCTGGAAATGAAAAGCTTGACTTGTGGAGAGTTGGTTTTATATGATTTATTCTAGAAGTTAAGGTGTCACGACTCTAACCCGGACCCGGTCGTGATGGCGCCTCTCGTAAAGACAAGGCCAGCCGACACTTCCCATTTTCCAATTATTAATGATTAATCATTTGACAAACAGTCGAAACATGATAAAAATAGTTCAAAGTAGCAGATAATATCATAAATACGCAGAAGAACAACCAAACACAGCCTTAACCAGGGTATCACTAGTCATGAGCATCTATAAGTCATAATACAAGTTTGCTAAGTCTATAAGCTAGTATAAATATCTGAAAAGAGATAGAAACGGTTAATGAGGAGAAACACGGGACTACGGACGTCAAGCAGCTACCTCATGGACTCCAATATCTGCCGGGAGCTCTCAACTCGTACAGGCAGGATCAGCAACCCCTGAATCTGCACACAGGGGTGTAGGGAGTAAAGTGAGTACTCTAACTCAATGAGTAACAAATGTAAATAAAGATTGAAAGCAAGAAATCACGTAAGGCACAAAGCATTCTATAATGAAGCAGTAAAACCATTTAAAATCAGTAAATCAGTGAAAGATAGGTAAAATCCTTTAACTCAAATGTAGTTTCATGAAAAGCCTTTTTCAATAATTAAGCAGGTAATTGACAGTCAATTATGAAAAGCAAACACATCAAGTCTCGCCCCTTGGGCACAGTATCAACAAATCCGCCCCTCGGGCAATATCGTAGAACAGCACCAGCCTCTCGGGTAATCACATAGAACAATAACAGCCCCCCGGGCTCAATCTCACATCATAATGGGTACCCACACTCACTAGGGGTGTGCAGACTCCTGGAGGGGGCCCTTACGGCCCAAGCGCAATAACAAGCCATCTCGTAGCATCAAAACTAGGCACTCGGCCTCATATCAATCAAGCCACCTCGTGACGTACCTATCTTAGGTCCTCGGCCTCAAATCAGTATCAGTGTTTCCTCAAAACATAGGCCCTCGGCCTCATTTAGTCAAAAATCCTCACAAACCCCTCGGGCAATAGTAAAACAGTGTTTCTCAGTCCAAACATCGTTTAAAATATCATTTAAGTCTTAAAACAGAGTAAACATGGTTGAATACGAAAAGCAGTGAAATATAACATGACTGAGTTCAAGTACAAAGTTAAAACAGTGAGGAAATACCAGTAAAAATCTCCGAAGGGTTCAAATAGTTGGCACAAGGCCCAAATATGGCATTCAGCCCAAATAATGATAATAACAAATAGATTTCAGTCAAAAACGAGATAAAATCATCAATCGGGACGGACCAAGTCAAAATCCCCAATAGTACACAACCCCACGCTCGTCATCAAGTGTGTGTCTCACCTCAATATAGCACTACGATGTGCAAATCCGGGGTTTCAAACCCTTAGAACATCATTTACAATCATTACTCACCTCGAACCGGTCAAATCTCTAGCTCGCGATACCTTTGCCCCTCGAATCGGCCTCCACTCATGTCGAATATATCCAAAGCAGAATGAGGACGTCAAAATATGGTAAGAGAACGAAGCCCAAGCGAAAACGATTAATAAAGGACACAAATCCCAAAATTACCAAAACCCGACCCCGCGCCCACGTCTCGAAATTCAATAATTTTTACATCAATAGATTCCTTATCTCCCCACGAGTTTATACATATCAAAAGTTCAGAAATCCGACCTCAAAGGGTCCACCAAATCCTCAATTAAAGGCCTAAGTTTTCAAGCCCTAGTTTCCCCAATTTTCACCCTTAATTTCCATGATTTCTAGCTCTAATCCATGAAATAATAGCATAGGAACGAGTTTTAAGTCCAAATTTCTTACCTCAATGAAGTTCCCCTGAAATCCCCCTTTCAAATCGTCCAAAAAGCTCCCAAGCCGAGATAAAAATGGTGAAATTAGCTCAAAATTCGTGAAGGCCACAATTTATACTTTCTGCCCAGTCATTTTTGCATCTACGGCCAAATTACCGCTTATGCGGTACCTCATATGCGGTTCTTGTCCCGCTTCTATGAAAATCACTTAATGAACCAAACCGCTTCTACGATCAATCTTCTGCATCTGCGCCTTCGCAGGTGCGGTCCATCCACCACATCTGCGGTCGATGCCTTTCCAGGCATTCCCGCTTTTGCGATCCCTTATCCGCATTTGCGACTTCGTAGATGCGGTCGCATTAGCCGCTTTTGCGATTCCTGCTCCTCAAGCCCCTTTTTCACTTCTGCAGCCTATCTCCCGCATGTGCGGCGTCGCACCTGCGCTCCCCAATCCGCAGGTGCGAAAATACCAAAAGCCGTAAAGTTCAGCAGCTACAACAAGGTTTCAAACTCCCCGTCAACCATACGAAATCACCCTGAGGCCCCCGGGACCTCAACCAAAAGTACAAACATATCCTAATACCTTATTCAAACTTTTACCAATCTTTAAAACACCTCAAACAACATCAAATCAACCAAAACACATCGGATTCAAGCCCAAATTTTCTAGAATCTTTCAAATTTCACTTTTGATCAAAAACCCAACCAAACCACGGCCGAATGACCTGAAATTTTGCACACACATCCCAAATGACACAACGAAACTATTGCAACTCTCGAAATTCCATTTTGACCCCTATATCAAAATCTCGCCTACCAACCGGAAATCGCCAAAATATCAACTTCGCCAATTCAAGCCTAAATCCACTACGAACCTCCAAAACTCATTCCGATCACGCACCTAGGTCATAAATCACCTCCCGAAGCTAATCGAACCATCGGAACTCACATCCGAATTCTCTAACATATAAGCCAACATCCAGTTGACTTTTCCAACTCAAGTTTTCTCAAAAGAGACTAAGTGTCTCAAACCTTACCAAAATCATTCTGGATTTGATCCGACCAACCCGATACCACATAATACGGGTAAACCAAGCATAAAAATCAGAAATGGGAAAAACGGAGCGGTAAGTCATGAGACAACTGGTCGGGTCATCACATAAGGAAATTAATTCTAACTAGGAGTGATCTTAATGTACTTACACGTTGAAATTGCTATCTTTTATGATTTAGTTAGATTTGAGTTTTACGTGAGAACAAATCATTTGATTTGACATCATCTATCTTGTACTAAGTACATTTTATATTGCTACTTTGTTCTTCGGTTAGAGTATTAAAAGATGTTTGCTTTACATTTATTTCATATTTGTTATAAAAATTGACATTTGTGAATGTAAATGTGTTCATCATGAAACTAAACAGAACATTATTATTTACATTCTAAAAAGTATGATACCGACATTAATTTAAATGTCAAACAATTAATGCGACATTTTGCTATGTTGTAAAAGATGCCACTATTTTTAATGACATTTACGTAAAGTGGAAACGACATTTTGTATATGTTGCGAATTTTCTTATTGACATTTACCAAAATGTCAAAAATTTCAATAGGGCATTTTGTGAAGATCATGCATAAATGTCGTATTTGTTTAGTAACATTAATCTAAATGTCAAAAATTTTAAGTAACGTTTCCTAGATGTTGTAAACTAAATGTCGTAACATTCTTACAGATATTTACCTAAATATTGTTAAATGTCATAAATTTCTTATTGACATTTACTTAGATGTCATAAAGTAAGTGTCGTAAATATTTTACCGATTTTTACCTAAATGTCATAAAATAAGTGTCCTAATTTATTTCCGACATTTACTATCACGATCCAGTTCTATTTTAGGCCATAATGGCACCCAACATCATTGCTAGGCAACCAATAGTGAACAACCTAGTGATTTCCCATTTTAATAAGTTTTTTTGTAAATAGCTTTCCTTAAATCAAAAGGTTTAATATATAACGGATTTACAGTAATCAAACGAAAGCAGCTAAATGCAGTCATAACCGTAGAAATAAACCAAAATCACAAGTCTACTAGTGTGTGCCAAGACCTGGTGTCACAAGTGTATAGGCTACTAATAGAATATATAAAAGATTTCTAATCTACTGTCCGAAAGGAAATAGACAGAACAATAAACAAAAGAGAGACTTCGGTTGCTGCTGAATGGCTCGGAAGGGCAGCTCATAGTGTAGTCTTGTCACAGGGGTCAAGTATGCGCACCAGACTGATATCCAGATGCACTTGTCTCAGATCCTGCACATTTAAGTGCAGAAGTGTAGCGTGAGTACATAAACAACATGTACATAGTAAGTATCTAGTCTAACCTCAAAGAAGTAGTGACGAGGGGTCGACTTTGACACTTACTAAGGGCTAACAATAAGATATTAAAATAATAACTAAGCATGGGTTACATAAATATAACAAGGACTCAAAAAAATAGTAATAATAAGCACTTTTTCCATTAAGATTATATATCAAGTTTACTTTCTATCATTTGACAATTTATGTCTCAAGTAAATGAACAATATCAATTATAAATGGATTCCAAAGATTTATCATGCGCAAATTATGTCGAGGTCGTACAGCCCGATCCAACATAATATTTAAACTGTGCACTATCCAGGGTCGAGTGACACGAACCATAGATGCATCTATCTTCTACCGAGGCGTTCGGCCAGCTCCACAAATTGCAAATATTTTAAAGAAAACACAATTTCTCATTTACAGTCAAGTGTTCCATTCACAACTTCAAGCAAGTGAATTTAACCTTTTACAATTCTTTTAGCAATTTCCAATATGACTTAAGCAATTATATTAACAAGTAGGGGTGCAAATATTTCGAGTATACCATGATATGGGTCCTAGACTACCTAGACAATAGCATAATTAGTAGCTACGTATGGACTCTCGTGACCTCGTACGTACGTAGCCCCCACAAATAGGAGCACATATTAATTGTAATTCACCTATGGGGTTAATTCTCTCTTACAAGGTTAGAAAGGAGACTTACCTTCTCTCAAAGCCTACTTTTCGGTCCGAGATTTGTGCTCAAACCCTCAATTCGGTGCCGAACAATCCAAAACTAATTAAATAGTGTATAAACTAAACAATACACATTCAAAAATTCATATTCCAACTATTAAATTAATTACCCAACCCGAAATGCAAGATTTCTAAAATTTACACGGAAATTTTTGAAGAAAGTTGTTACCCATAACCTCATGAACTCAAATATATGATTTTTACTAAATTCCATAACTAATTTCATGGCTAATCTCATTCTTATCAAAAACCTAGGTTTTCCATCTAACCCATAAATTTCACAAATTTACAAGTTAAAATCTACCCATAATCTATATATTAAACTCACATTAGGTAGAAATTACTTACCCTCAATAGTTAGGTTGAAATCTCACTTTTTGAAGCTCCAAAATCGCCTAAGTGTGTGAAAAATGAGATAAAATATCTAAGTCCCGTATTTAAAACAAGCTTCTGCCTAGTTATGATGTTCTCCTACGCAAACGTGGAATAAGCCTCGCGTTCGCGAAGGCCTAAGATGCCTAGGCATTGCGAACGCGATAACTCTTACGCTAAGGCGAAGAGAAAAGTGGTCTGGCCCTTCCCGAACCAATTTCCCTTATGCGAACACGAGTGGGTCTTCGTGAACGTGTAAGCCCAGGCTCACAAGGCTTTACGAACGCGAGGGCCTTATCGCGAATGCGAAAGGTAATTGCCCTCTACCCGAAATCCTTCTTCGCGAACGCGATAGTTCTCCCGCATTCGCGAAGAAGGAAACCAGAACTGGAAAATCTAGTTTCTCAGATTTAGCTTCGGGCGGTTTGAAGCGCACCAGAGCCCCTCGGGACCCTGTCCAATGACACCAACAAGTCTGTAATCATCATATGGACCTGCTTGAACTCTCAAAATGTGTAAAACAACAACAAAACGAAGAACCACCCCCCAAAACCAAATTTAATTAAACTATGAACTTCAAGTTTCCAAATCGCTCCGAATGCACCGAATCATGTTTAGCCTACTCGGAATGATACCAAATTTTGCGTGCAATTCTTAAATGACATTACGGAACTATCCCAGTCTCAGAATTCCATTTGGACCTCGATATCACAAAGACCTACTCCAAACCAACTTTAAAGAATTTTAAAAACCTCCAAAGAACCAATTTTCACTATTAGGCACCAAAATGCTACCAGATTATTCAAAACCCGATCCGAACATACGCCCAAGTCCGAAATCATCATACGAACCTATTGGAACCGTCAAATCCTGATTCTAATGTTGTTTGCTAAAAATGTTGACTGAAGTCAAACTTAGTCTTTTTAGCCAACTAACCATCCCACAAGTCATAAAATAGTAAAAGCATGTACGGGAAGTCTTATTTAGGGAAACAGAGTTCTAGAAAGCAAAACGACCAGTCAAATCGTTATATTTACCTAAATGTCGGAAAATTACCGACATTAAAATTAACGACCTTTGATGCAAATGTAAATTAAATGTCGGTAAATGAATTTGTGATATTTAAACAGCTTAGTACGACATTTATTAAATGTCGTCATATCTCCACTTTTTGTAGTGTACATAGGTCTTCTTTACTTTGTCTTTTGATTATGATACATCATGCATGAACATGCTAATATGTGATCGGGGTAAACGGTGGTTAGATATTGAAGGAAGGGCTTCGCTTTCCTATCGCTTTCTAAGGCCGGTTTATTTAGAATTCTTATAATATGTGTGTGCACCACTTAGAAAGGAGAAAAAAATTATTAAGTAAGAATTGATTCCTATTAAATATCTCAACATTCAACTAAGTGCAGTATTTAGCCTTTTTAGAGTATATGGGCGCCAGTAGATAATTTGGCAAAAAGACAATTGGTTCATGTGCCCCATATATTTAGCTATAACTCCGCCCCAGGACTCCTAATAGTGTATTTTGATCGATTTGTCGTAATTTGAAATCGTGTTGAATTCATGTTCTATGGCCCAAAATGGCAAAAGTAAGGAATGGTCATGACGAAGCAATGACTATTGTTTATTATGTCGTTTCTGATGGGTCCACAAAATATATGTGATTTAGAGCTCGTCGCCCAAATTCATGAAGATTAGCACAAGAAAAAATGAAAATTGTCTTGAATTCTTGTTTTATGGTCCTTAAACGCTAAAAAATGAGGAACATTCATGACGAAGCAATGACAGTTATTTATCAGATCGTCTCTGATGGGCCACAAAATGTAGGCAATTTAGAGCCCGTCGAACGAATTCATGAAGATGGCATAGATATTAGCACATGAAAAATTAAAAATTGTCTTGTATTCTTGTATTATGGCCCTAAAATGCCGAAAAATGGTGAGTATTCCCGCCTGTTACGTGGGTGACCCAGGTTCGATCCCCAGCAACGGCGCCACAAAAACTTGTTGCGACCAAAACACTCACACAAGTGCACGCGATCGACAAGTAATATAGTAGTAAGTAGAGTATCGTTCCCACGAGGAATTGTGATCAACTTATCGACTGATGTAGACTCAAACAATTATCAATTCAAGCTAAATTATCACAAAATATATAAAGAACCAATTTACAATTTACCTAGTAATTAAACAATAATTCAATACAAAATTACTACACCAATTTCACAATATTTTTATAACAATTTGGATAAATATATTCCCGGGTCATGGACTTACTAGAAATTATGCTACTATTTTAGCTTAAGATGGATTTATTGAATTATTCGGGTTATTGATTATAAGGTTAATAATATTCATAAGAATCTTTCGAGTTCTTATGCATCTATTCAAGTTAAACTAATACCTATATGTCTATGGTATTAATATTAGCAAGAATGCATTTACAATTCCTATTTTTCAACCAAGCAAGGCAATTAAGTATAGTTCTATCTTAATTGCGAATCTTTCACCCGATGCCCAGGATCCGGATCTTGCTCTATTTGATTCTATATGCAACCAAGAATTTCCTTTTTCAAGTTTAATTCAAGATTCGTAAATAATATTTCACTGTTAGCTACGCAGTAAAATAATTAGAAGCAGAATCAAATAAACAACCCATAACGATAGATTCAAGATCTTCAATCTAAGCTTCAAATAACATAATTATCTAACATCCATGACCCAAGAATACTAGAGTTTTTAGCTACTCATAATCATACAAAAATCAACAATAAAAGTTTTAAACATAATATTAACAAGCAAATAGAAGAAAGTTTAGAAGAACTCTTTGAATCCTTGCTCCAAGATGTTGTTCTTCTTCTCCTTTCTTAGCTCCAAGATGAAGCTCCTCCTTCTTCTATGGCTTTTTCTCCCTCAAAATCTGATTTTTTTCCCTCAATAATGGAGCTTTATTTATGTAAGTTGTTGCTTTATGTAAGTTGAGTGGGATTAAGAAGGAATTCCGATTTTACCCCTAAATAAAGTCTCTCTGAATAGGACCCGCATGAACTATCGTGCGAAGTTTGAAAGTTCGCGCGATAGTTCGCGCGCTTCTCTTGGCTTCCAGGCAGAAACATTCACGAACTATTGCGCGAAGTTTGGAACTTTGTGCAGTAGTTCGCGCGCTTCAGTAGCTCAATTTTGTCCATTTTTCCATCTCGTCCTTGCACACACTCGACTCCTAGGGGTTGTTCTTGCTCATAAATCATTTCAATCTCCTCTTGAAAGCATCATTTAGGCTTCTCATCCTGCAAGGTATACATATTTTGAGTAGAGCCTGTTTTTCCATCAATTAACCATACTATGACATCGGAATATAATCAAGCAGAAGCATAAACAATAGCTAAATCACTTAGATTTCGCTTATTATCAATACCCCACACTTAATTCATTGCTAGTCCTCGAGCAATCAACTAGAGAATTCTTTACTCAACCCTTTCCCTTAACGCCTTACACCTAGAATAATGTACATGTATTACGCTTAGCAGTGAACAATCCTAGCCTCAAAGTTGACTCTCAAGTGCCATACAATATTCACACTTCCTCAAAGTACTCTATATAGAAGTCAAGACTTGCTTTTCCGTCACGAATCATATGCCCTCATAATTATATCAACAAAAACTGAATTCAATCCATCACATTCAATTCATATGCCCACATATATCAAGGAAATCACTCAATCTCACAAAGGAGGTCACATGCATGCAATTGGTACCATAAGCTTGCCCTTAACGTAAATCTCTACTAATGTAGGCTAGCTCGATCCAAAATTAATTAGGACTTTTTCATGGTTGTAATGTGGGCTAAGGGACGGGTAGGATGTATTTAGGAATAGTGACTCAACCCCTAAGCACTTTAACACATCACACAAACACTTTTCAGCATAAATTCTTTAACCCACTTCTCATTTATACACAATGTCATCCCACATATACACACTTTTTCTTTAAGCACTCTATTAATTTATTCCCACTAGCTAGAGCAAGATTCTTAGCTCCAAATTTTTCACTCAATTTCTGCTAGTGGTGTATTTGTTTACAACATAAGTTCACCTTTCATCTTTTTATTGGTTCCACTCAAAAGCCACCCCACACTTATTTCCTTCTTACTTCTTTTAGCGCTTTTCTCACAATTAAAGTACTTTAAGAGGTAAAAGGATCAAAACAATGTCAATTAAGAACAAAAGGGTATAGGCTTGTAATGCGGGTGCCAAACAAAAAGTCTGAAGGCTCAAAAGGGTTTACTAGGGACAAATTTTATTTTTAATAAGAAATTAAGCTCAAAAAGGTCAAAGAAAGCCTAACATCATTTTTTAAATTGAGCATCACCTCAAATTTCGCTTCAACTCACATACCGGGCAAGTTCTAGACACAAGTACAATACATGGACTACACAAATACTCACTACACATGGCATATGACTCATTCCAGATCAGCTCATCAAGACACTCCATTACGAGCATTCAATTCAGTACAAACATACAAATTAATGCACTGTCAGTGAGATTCAACAATTAAGACTAAGCGTTACACTCTAGGGTCTATTGTATTCAGGTGTGTCAACGCTATGAGTTCTCTTCTATAGCTTGCATCCATTTATTTAATATACAAGAATAAATAAAAAAACTACATATGCTCACTGAAAAACTACATATGCCCGGTTCAAAATAAACCCTTGGAAAAGAATCGTGGCTTAAAGAAAAACCAAGCGGGATTTGTTATACCACCTAAAAATACCAAAAATAAAAACAAAAATCTTTTTGTTGTTTTCAATAAGCTCAGTCCCTCAAGAACTCCTATCCAAAAGAATCCGTCATCGGGCCGCGCCAATATTACTACTAAAAAAAATATGTTTAAGAACAATTACTCCAACAATACTAAATATCCATAATAATAAAAACAAAAGTGAAATAATTTTGAGGAGCAATAATATTTGATGAGCTTTAATATCCCGATTGAGATATGTGATTGTATGGCTATCCGTTAATTAACTTTATATATCTTATGATAAAATAGTTCAATTTTTGGATCAAATTAAATATGTGATAAGGTGATGCAGATAGTAGACGATTTTTCACTTATAATTGTTGGGCGTGGTAATATTTTAAAGTCTTATGATGACTGGATATAATGATGCCATTTGTTGAGGTAAAGACGATGGGTTTAAGTCCCATCGCACTATGATGATAAGAGTTGGGTTTGAGTCCCAACTCATTACGGCCTAACATGACTTTATATGGGTAAGGCATTGGGTTTGAGTCTCAATGCAACATATTGATGATACAATGATAACTAAAGAAAAATAATATATTTTTCATGAAAAAGCATGAAGTTTGTCCCACTTGATTTGCTCCATTCTTGAAGTGAATGTGATAACGGTGCATAATAAGTCTAAATAAAAATAAGTGGTTGACCATTGAACGTGGGCGTGCCAAAGATTAAATAATAACAGTCATTATTATGGTAATTGTAAAAAGGAGAACAATAAGGGTTCTCAAAATGATCATTCAAAGGTGAAGGAATATGTATCAATGTGGTATGTTAATACGAGACACGTTCACATGATTATAGTATATTCATTGAAAATGTGACGTGTGATAAGCATTGTAAATGCAGGCTCATTCTTGAAAGTAAATGTTGAAATATATATGTGATAAAAATTATGCATAAGAATGTTCTTATGCATGGTTGGATAAATACCACAACTCACCTCTAAGGGAGGTTTGAGAGAGATAAAGATAATGAATATTACAATATGGTTACATGAATATGTCATTGGTCGCGTACATGTGATACGCCAAATATTAGTTTGTCGTGCCTTATAAAAGTTATTAAAGGCAAAATTAAAGCAAGAAATAATTTTGCTTATGATAATTTTGACCATGACAATTTATTACGATATAAGTGTTCTCCGTAAAGGAGACATTTACCTTATGAATGGTATGATAAAAGATCTTATAGTACAAAAGTTGGTAAGAGCTCCGAAAAAACTAATTTGTTACTACCGGGATGAATAAAATTATTCATGACATTGATATTGTAAAGTCTCAAAAGAAATTTTTTGAGTTTCAAATGTATAAGTCAAAGTGATTGTCATATTGAGACAATAAATAAAAGGAAGATTGAATATCTTCTCTATAATCATACCGGGTAAATATGAAAGGTTACTCGATTTTATTTCTATTTGTACTACACAAATATAAGCATGATGCTTGAATCATAAGCTAGAAGTAAACTAGAGGCTTACTAAAACAAATATTAGTTGGCATAACCGGTTAACCATACCGGTTCAATTATGATGCGAAAAAATTAATCAAGAATTACATTGGCATATATTAAAGATTAGAAGATTTTTCAAGAATTCTCTTGTGCTGCTTATTTTCATGATATACCAGTTAAGGTTGGGATTGTATCCCTTGATTTCTCGAACAAATAAAAGGTGATAAATATATGGGCCCAGTCACCTGCCATGTGGACCGTTTACTATTATATGATTTTAATAGATGCATCTATTCTATGGTCACATATGCATTTGTTATCAACTTGCAGTTTGGTTTTTGCAAGGTTGCTTGCTCAAATTATTAGAGCACAGTTCTAGAATATAAATTATGATGATTTATCTTAATAATACTAGTTTAAATCCAAGTTGGTTTAGTAGAAATTATATGCCTCCAATTATAGCTAAATCATTGGTTATGAGAACAAAACTCTCAAAAACAAAATTTTGTATGAGAAGTATTATTAATATACAACAGCACTTGTACGCATCTAGCCAAGTTATAAAAATTTCTCCCTATCACAATCGGTTCTGGGCCAGGAACCAAATAATTTCTATATAGAAATATGGATGTGCTATATGATTTAATTATTCCACCACAATGCACAAAGATGTTTTCCCAAAGAAGGTTGGGAAATGTGTTGGTAATCCCAACATTAGGGGGAAAGAATGGGCAGCTGAGGAAGTGATACATGAAATGAATATTATAAATACATATAGATCCTCGTATAAGAAAATATGAACTTAAAGTTCAAGTTCAAGTGATAATTCATTTACAAATTATTGTCAGGCGCATTTGCTGACCCAAAGCTAAATGTCATATTTCAGCTGTTAATGCTCCAAATAGAATAAAGTCCATGAGGGACAGAGTCTATGCCACGCATGAAGCGTAACAGACCAATCGGTTCCAAAGATAAAACTCCTTGAAGAAAGATAGGGGCAAATATTCAAAATGGTCATAATAAGGAGGCAAGTGCTCTAGAAGAGCACCACGACATAACACTTCATAAGACTTCATGGGAGAGGCTCAAGTACCTGAAAATAATGAGATAAAGAAACATAAAGTTATGTCTTTATTAGGTAATAATGGAACCGACATAAAGTGATTGTCGACGATATTGTTAATATAATGTAGCGCTAAATATTATTAATATTGACGAGGATCTTGAGCTCAAATTTGTCATGAAATTTGGACAGATAAATGATTGGCCAAAATAAAATAAAATAAATATACGCAATCAAGATTGATTTCACCTGAAAAATGTGAAGTTGGACGGATAGTCCCAACACCTAAAAGTATAAAGCCAGTGGAGGTATAAATGTGCTCTTGTGCGAAGAACGACAAGTCGATAGACATAAAGATGACTTCTGTCACAAGAAGATTTGTAAATATCCTGGCATTGATTATATAGAGACATGTTCTCTTGTAGTGGATGTAGTCATTTTAGGTTTTAATCTGGCAATACATAAAAAACTTGATATACGTATAATGGAAATCATTAAAGGATTTAAATTGTTCTGAAGCATATTATGGTTCCCAAGAAATTTATTAAATAAAGCTTCAATAATCCTTATACGGATTGAAACAATCAGGGCGCATGTGGTATAATCGCCCGAGAAAATACTTGTTGAAGAAAGGGTACAAGAATAATTCAATTTGTCCTTATAAAAGGATCCGGATTTGAATTTGTTATAATTGTTGTGTATGTTGATGATTCAAATATCATTAGAACTCCCGGGGAGCTTCATAAAGCAGTAGACTGTTTAAAGAAAAAATTTGAAATGAAAGATCTTAGAAAGACAAAATTTCATCTTGGTCTACAAATTGAGTATATGAAAGATGAAATTTTTGTCCATCAATCAACATACACTGAAAATATTTTAAAGCGATTCTATATGGATAAAGTACATCCACTAAGTAACCCGATGGTTGTGTGATCACTCGATATAAATAAAGGTTCATTCTTACCTTATGAAAATAATGAAGAACTTCTTGATCGTGAAGTACCATATCTTAGTGCAATTGATGCACTAATGTATCTTGCTAACACTACAAGGTGTGACATAACTTTTTCAGTTAATGTCTTAGCACGATATAGCTATGCTCCTACAAGGAGATACTGGAATGAAATCAAACACATACGTTATCTAAAAAGGATTACCGATGTGGGCTTATTTTATGGAAATGATTGCAATTCCGATCATGTTGGTTATACCGATGCGGGGTATATATATGACACACACAAGGCTTGATCTCAAACATGCTATGTGTTTACATGTGGAGGTATTGTCATATCTTGGCAATCGACTAAGCAATCAATTGTGGCTCCTTCATCTAATCATGCTGAGATAATTGTTATTCATGAAGAAAGTCGAGAATGTGTATGGCTGAGGTCTATAATACATCTTATTCGAGTTAAAAATGATTTGAAGTGTTACAAACTACCCACAATTTTGTATGAAGACAACACATCATGAATAGCCCAATTGAAGGGATGATTCTAAAAGGAGTTAGGACAAATCGCATTTCACCAAAGTTATTTTCCATACATGATCTTCAAAAGAATGGTGATATCAATGTGCAATAGATTCTTTCAAGTGATAATATGGCTGATTTGTTCACCAAATCTCTACCGACGATAACCTTCAAGAAACTAGTGTAGAAGATTAGGATGTGAATGATCAAGCATGTGAATTGGTGCTCTCATCAGGGGGAGTTAATATGTTTTGTACTCTTTTTCCTTTACAAGGTTTTGTCTCACTGGGTTTTCCTTGCAAGGTTTTAAATGAGACAACCAAAATGCGTATTTCTAAACATGTGTACTCTTTTTCCTTCACTAGAAATTTTTTTCCCATAGGGTTTTTTCCTAGTAAGGTTTTAACGAGGCATATTATCTTTGAACATCCAAGGGGGAGTGTTATGATAAATATCACATTATGGTGGATGTCTACTCTTCTTCCATAATTTTCATCTCAAATGCTTAATGACATATTTTGTATGTTCAGTGACATATTTCATGACATATTTTCTTCACTTTTATGCTTATATAAAGGCCTTGTAATAGATAGGAAAATACACATAATTGAAGAAGAAAATCTCTTCCTTCTCTCTATCTCCATTTCTTGTTCATGTTTTACTAAATTGCTTATATTTCTTATTCATGTTTTACTAAATCGCTTTTATTTTATAACAATTATTTACTTTCCGTGTTTATTTTCTTAGCAAGTTAAATTGGAGTCTCATAATTACTTGTTCTAATTTTGTGAACTTCCACTAGATATATCAAGCAAAGTGTACGGGAGAGCTGTCCTCTCAAAGTCAAATTAGTGTTATAGTCGGCTAAACACACCAATTGTACAAAAAAATCGGTACTATCAGTTTCTATAACTTAATCTCTCTATCTCTCTCTCTCTCTCTCTCTCTCTCTATATATATATATATATATATATATATATATATATATATATATATATATATATATATATATATATGCAAAAGAAAAAAGGCGTATAAGTAAAATAAAATGACATAACTTAGTCAAAGTAAGATAGTTAGTTTATTGGTAAATTCCTTGAAATTTAAGGTAGTGGTCAGTGGTTCAAAGCTTTACAGCTTCATTTTTGAGCAATATGGTTTCCGTTTTTTCAAAAGCTTTTTCAGGTCTTAGGAAACTTGGCAATCTTTTCATAAAACTAGTGGAGACAAAGAAGCATGTGACTTATCCTCTTGTTTTTCAACTTGTGAAATTTGCTTTACTTTTGTCAATTGCTACTGCTACAGTTGAGAGAGCTTTTTCGACAATGAAGTTAATAAAGATGGATTTGTAGAGTCGAATGGATGATGAGTTTTTCAGTAGTTGTTTAGTGCCTTACATAGAAAAGGATGTATTTAGTATTACACCTAATGAGGCTATTATGAATACCTTCCAAAATATGAAACCTCATCAAGGAGAGTTATAGTAAGGTACTTTTTTAAAAAAGGTATGATGTCGTTATTATATTTGTTTATTTGTCTACTTCTTTAAATATCGACACCACTTATGAAAAATCATGCTTACGCCCTTGCTTATAGGACTAACTAATACGGACCTCAACAGAACTTGCATAGTTGTCTTTAATGTCACGTTGAATCTGCTTGGCAGAATCCCCAATAGATTTCATGATCAAGACAATTGGCTGAATCCCGCAAAACTATTTCATAGAAGCTCATTGATATCTACTTTTTATAAAGCAAATTGACTTCGATTCTTGAATAATCCACATCACTTCTGCTTCTATTGGAACCTGCACAGCCGCATATATATCAAGTAGCTCAAGTCAGTGTGGTTATGTAACGACCCGACCGGTCGTTTCGAGAGTTGTAGCTTTGTTCCCTTTTTTCTACTCATTTTTGTGCTTCCCTATTATATTATGACTTATCGGGTTAGTTGGTTCGGGTCCGGAGAGAATTCAGTGTGAATTGAGATACTTAGTCTCTTAATTGAAAGCTTAAGTTGGAAAAATCGATCGGATGCCGACTTATGTGTAAACGGCCTCATATTTAAATTTTAATAGTTCTGTTAGCTCTATTAGGTGATTTTGGACTTGGGAGTGTATCCGGATTGTGATTTGGAGGTCCGAAATAGAATTAGGCTTGAAATGGCGAAAGTTGAAATTTTGAAAAGTTTGACCGGGAGTGGACTTTTTATGTCGGATTCCGATTCTGGAAATTGCAATAGGTTTGTGGTGTCATTTGTGACTTGTGTGCAAAATTTGAGGTCAATTGGATATGATTTGATAGGTTTCGGCGTCATTTGTAGAATTTGAAAGTTTCAAAGTTCATTAGGCTTGAATTCGTGTGCAATTCATGTTTTTAATGTTGTTTGAGGTCATTTGAGGGTCCAACTAAGTTCGTATGATGTTTTGGGACTTGACGGTATGTTTGGTCGAGGTCTCGGGGGCCTCGACTGGATTTCAGATGGTTAACGGATTGGAAATGGACTTTGAAGATTGCTGAAGTCGGTTGATGTTCTGTGTTCTTGTGTCCTTCTATGCGATCACGAGGATGGGTCCGCGATCGCGAAAGGTCTTTGAGGGATGTTGATTTCTGCCTCTACGTGTTCGCAAAGTGAGGGACGTGATCGCGGAAGTTGAGAAGTTTGTGCGCGATCCACTATAAGGAAGTGAGGCAATTGGGGTGGCACACAGTGTTCTTCGCGTTCACGAGTTGTGTATCGTGATCGCATAAGCTTGGAAAGGGTGGTTCTCCGCGTTCGCGACTGGGATCATGCGATTGCGAAAGAGGATCTTGTGAGTCGGGCAGAATTGTTCTACGCAAATGCGGCTATTGTTCCACGATTGCGAAAGCTAATAACTGGGCAGCAGTGATAAATTTCAAAAATGAGGGTTTGAACCCATTTTTTCATATTTTGAGCTAGAGACCTCTTATTTGGGAAATTCTTGAAGGGATTTTCAAGGAGTTTATTCGTGTAAGTGATTCTTAGTTAATTTTGGCTAAATCCCATATTTATGTCTTTAATTCCATCATCTAATTTGTGGTTTGGGGTGAAAAATTGGGGAAAATGAAGAAGAGTTCTTAGGCTAGAATTTTGAGATTTTGAATGGGATTTTGTTATCGTATTTGATTAAATTTGGTATAGTTAGACTCGTGAGTGAATGGGCTTTTGGGTTTTGCGACTTTGACGGATTTCGAGACGTGGGACCGGGAGCCAGGTTTGAGCTAATTTCCGATTTTGGCTTATAATTTCGTATTTTTCTTGTGGGATTGATTCCTTTAACCTGTATTGATTATATTGTACTGCTTGTGGCTAGATTCGGGGCATTTGGAGGCCGATTCGCGAGGCAAAGGCATATTGGAGGAGAGTTTTGCTCGGATTGAGGTAAGTAACAGTTCTAAATCTGATTCTGAGGGTATGAAACCCCGGATTATGTATTATGTGATTAGTTTGGAGGTGACGCACATTCTAGGTGACGGGCGTATGGGCATTTTTTTTATTTGGTTCGAATTTTTCAGTTATTTTTTTATTAAAACCAAAACTAAACCAAATTTTTTCGGTTTTTAAAATTCAAAATGAAAAACAAATCAAACCAAAAATGTATTTGTTTTTTTGCTCTATTGGGTTCGATTTTCAGTTTGATTCGATTTTTCAGATATTTATGAGTAGCTCTAGTAGTTAGGATATGATGGTGGCTTGGAAAAAGGACATGAAATTTGTTTAAGAAAAAAAAAGATAGGTTTAAAAGCAAGTACGCTACTAATGACCAATACTCATTGACGTTCGAGTTCATTATATTTTTGAGTGTTTCTAAATCATGCAATACGAATTAATGATTATATCCACTTTTTCGTGAGTTAATGTACATGCTAATTTTTTAGGAGTTTTTTCATAGATCTTATCTGACTGAAATTTCATAGGTCCATCAGAAACGATCTTATGAACAATACTCATTGCTTTGTCATAATTGTTCCTTATTTTTTGACTTATTACGACCATAAAATGGGAATTCAAGACGATTTTTATTTTTTCTTGTGCTATAGTCCACGCCATATGTATGAAATTAGACGACCGGATCCGAATCACCTCAAATTTTGAGGGCCAGTCAGAAATGACCTAATGAACAATATACATCGCTTCGCCATGAACGTTCCTCATTTTATAGTATTTTAGGGTGTTATAGAACAGGAATTCAACACGATTTCTGACTTTTCATGTGCTATAGTCCGTGTCATCTGCATGAACTCGGGGAACCGGCTCCAACTTGCCTAAAATTTTACGTGCCCATCAGAAACGACCTAATGAACAATAGTTATCGCTTCTCTATGATTGTTCCTCATTTTTTGTGTTTTCAAACCATAAAACAGGAATTTAGGACGATTTTTAATTTTTTATGTGCTACAACCCACACTATCTGTATGAATTCGGGCGAAAATTGGGTATGATCCAGTATTCCTTATGGCCCTAAAACGCCAAAAATGAGAAACGATCATGGAAAAGTAATAATTATTGTTCATTAGGTAATTTTTATGGGCCCATAGATTTTTCTACGATTCGGAGACCGTCGCCCAAATTCTTAAAATTGGCGTGGATATTAGCACACGATAAATTAGAAACCATCCTGAATTCCTATTATATGATCATAAAATGCCAAAAAATAAGGAATAGTCATGTCAAAGCAATGACTATTGTTCATTATATCTATTCTGATGGGCCCAGAAAATTTTATGTGATTTAGAGCTCGGCGCTAGAATTCATGAAGATAGCATGGATATTAACACACGAAAGAATAAAAATCGTCTTGACTTCCTGTGTTATGGTCCTAAAATGTCAAAAAATAAGGAACATGGCGAAGCAATGACTATTGTTTATTATATCGTTTCTGATGGTCCCACAAAATTTTAGGCGATCCGAAGCCCGTTGTACGAATTCATGAAGATGGCGTGGACATTAGCACACGAAAAATTTTGAAAGAATTTTTTACACGCTTGATCCTTTTTTAACTATTATTTAAAAAAATAGCATCATTTCTTGTTTATTCCATAAAGTGCACTTTTTTTCATTATTAGCATATTATAAAAATTAAGCTCAATATTTAATAAGTTAACTGACTATACTAATCACGATAAGTACTTTTTTTCCATCTCCGTCTCCTTTTCCAACATTCATCTTCTTCACTCCATTTTCGAAAATCTATGCACATGTGAATGGCACCTAAATTCAAGATGTATTGATTTATACGTCTTTTATACTTTGTATATCAAGTATCACTTTAATTCAAAATGTATTTTTATATATATTTTTTTTTTGTATATTTATTTGTGAAGTTCCACCTTTTCTTAAGATGTATTTTTAATGTATATTTCAAATATATTTTTTTTGTCAACTTGCCATTTTAATTCAGGATGTATTTTTTATGTATATTTTTTTTGTATATTTATATCTAGTGTCATCTTAATTAAATTTAAGACATATTTTTTATGTATATTTCACATGTCTAAGTGTCATCTTAATTGAAGATGTATTTTTTATGTATATATTTTGTATATTTTATATGTGTTAATTTAATGTATATTTTTATATATACGTTTTGTATAAATTAGCATATATTATTATTGAAGTAATATCTTTATGTTAAAAAAAAGAAGAAAGAAGGAAGAGAAAAACTTAAGAAAGACAATTAAAAGGAAAAGGAATGGAACAAATTTAGAAGATATATTGGCTTCGGCAGAAAATAAAATTAAGAAGAAAACCCCAAAAGGTAAAGAAGGAAAGATAATAGATAAAGAGAGAGAGAAAAAAAAAGGCATGATTTTTGTACAAAGAATTATTGATTTTTCATTCAATTTGTTTATGTTTAGGGATTAATAATTAATATTCCTATTTTAATGGAAATGTGTGCTACAAATATAAATATTTTCCTGCCACAACTGTAATACTGGGTTTCATGCTAAGAATTTGTTATATTTCTTCTAAACTGTGACAGTTATGGAAAGTTCCCGTTTGATTGATGATGTAAGAAACTATACATCATTAACACGCAGAATTAAACCACTGTTTATGTGTCTTGAAACAACTTAGGCTAAGTAGTAAGTAAAACATTAGACTAGAGGACTTCAACTATTATTTACTGTGAAATGATTTGTTATTGAATATTTTTGCTTGATGTTTGACACTGGCTGGACTTTAAAGGCAAAGGAAGCCAATGTCTCAAAGATTAATACATTATGTTTTGCTTTCACACATTTTAAGACCCATTCGTAACCCTCGATCAGCACAAATTCAGTAGGAGTACATAACATTAGAAAAATTAAATTGTTGAAAAGCGTTTTAATTTGGTCACCGGTTGAGAGCTACATATGGCATAACTAGTTTCATAATTCACAAAGTTGAAGACACCAAACTTAACTAGTTTCAGTAGGAGTCTATGTTCATTCTCAAATTAGTTAGTATAACATTTTATAAGGAGAACAATTGGCTTATAATAACAACACCTGCTGCTTCCTCTTTATCTTGGTTTTCTGTACAAAGCCATCTATTGACTGGCAAAAGAAACACTAAAGCCATCTATTAATAGTAGCATTATATCTACAGAATCTCCCACTCAGATTCAGAATGATCATTAGCTGACAATTTTTTTGTGTTCGCGTTCGCGGCGTGAACCTGCATCACCTTGTCTTCATCCTCTAG
Source organism: Nicotiana tabacum (assembly GCF_000715075.1). Taxonomy (NCBI): domain Eukaryota; kingdom Viridiplantae; phylum Streptophyta; class Magnoliopsida; order Solanales; family Solanaceae; genus Nicotiana; species Nicotiana tabacum. Next base: position 184,256,324 of record NC_134087.1, on the reverse strand, counting down.
GTTAGGCAGTTGATCTCCATGTAATGCCCCAAGCTCCTCATACTCTTTCCTCGTCGCCTTCTTTTTCGTAGAAAATACTTCCCGCAGCTTCTTCTGAGAAAATAACTGAACTGTCAACAAAATCTAGATTCGCGATGAAACCACCCTCCCACCACAACCAAACCAACAAAAACCATATAAATAGAAAGCAAGAAATGCAAATATAACACGAGGGGAAGGAGGAGAGGGAAATGGGACCTTGTACGACTTCCGTTTGACTGAGCCCTGGGGAATATGAAGCCTGCCCCCATCAACCAGAACACATGTTCCCCCCAAATTTGATTCATCAAACTGCTCTACAATTTCCACATCGGACTCGTTTAAATCATACTTCTCCAGTGTATTAGAACAATATCTATCTGTTCTTTCTGTAAAAGATAACATCAGCAGACACAAAAAGAATGAGAGAGGATTTTAATAAAGGTGCAATTTTGAGGAATCAGGATGGAAATATCTGAAAAGCAGGAGTATGCTGGTCGGTTGCATAAAAAAGGATATAAAACCTACTCTCCAAGATTATATCAGAGTAATAAAGAGTCTAGCATTACGGGTATACAGAAAAATGGAAGCAAAAAAGAGAAAGGAGGAAATCCTTTTTTACTGATAAATATTGTAAGTACCTCCGTGGGATTTATTGAGCTCCTCACGAGCAACCTCAGCGTTGTGAGTATTACTGCTAATTTCTGATCCAGTCTCACCTGCCAACTCCTTGTCCGTATGCCTATCTGCTGCCATATAAGAAGTTAACATAGAAAAGGAGTGAGAAAAATAAAACAGAATACTGCTAAACACATATACCATGAGAGTCTGATTGCAAGTCACAAATAACGGCTGTGTTTCTGAGATCTGGTTGACTCTTCCCAACAGATTCAACTGATAAACTCATGTCAGAAGCTGCAGCATTACTCGAGATTCCAGCAGCAGGCACATTTGTATCCATAATATGATTGTAAACCTCCTTTGTTGCTTCTACAGAATCATGTCCTTTAACTGAGGCCGAGGGCGAAGTCATGGTCATGCAGTCAGATGCCACTTCAAAATCTCCCCTAACCTTAGAAACTGAGGAAAATTTGATTGCATCCCTTGAGACGAGACAGATAGCATCAGACTTCTTAGATGGAGGATGACTATCTCTAACAATCTCTTTGATCCCAACATTTTGACGTCTATAAACTCCTCCATTTTTGCTTTTCCCTGACACGTCATAAATTAGTCTACTAGCAGTTTTTTTCTGGGCCACTAAAATGATTGATAATCGGTATCCTTACCCTTGATCACTTGAGTATCATCAATTAATTTCTTAGTAATTCCCCTCGGGTTGAGTCCTTTAAGGTTTGCTTTCAGCTTCTTCTTGATTTCAGTGTGAGCATAGGGGTTCAGAGACAAGTCAGTAGCTGCGACTTTCACGGGATCTATGTTACAATGAGGATGCATATCTAGCATCACATCTGAATAGAACCTCTTGACACTTGCACCAACAGTCTGCACCTGATTTTCAACATATCTAACGGTGTCCTGTGATATATCGTGTTCCCAGTTACGATGGTGAATGCTTAATTGGTCAAAGTAGTGCAAGGTGAATAAAAGATACTACACATTGAAATTATGAACAAGTTCAAGATGCAATTGACCCAATTTGGTTATTAAAAAACAAATGTAGTATCACTCCTTTTGATACATTAACATGATAAGCACCCGATCCTTCCAATGAAACATAGTTTACCAACTCAAGAGTTCAGAAAGTAGCAAACATAAATTTCATGTGAATGGAAAAATGAAATAAATGTAGTATTTCTTTTTAAACTAAAAGAGAGCAGTCTTCTAATAAAACTCAAGACAAGATCAGCAGTACTGCAACAACTACGCCTCAATTGCTAAGCTTGTCGGGATCAGCTGTATGAATCCTTACTAAAAAAAAGGGCAGCCCAGCGCACAAGGCATCCACGTTCACGCAGGATCCGGGGAAGGGCCGCACCCAAAGGGGTAAGATGTAGACAGCCTATCCTGATGTAAGCATTAGTAGCTGCTGCCATGGCTTGAACCTGTGACTTATAAGTCACACGGAGACAACTTTACCGTTGCTCCAAGGCATCCCTTCCTAACCATATAAATATAGGAATCCTTAAACCATATAAATATAGGAAGTTGCTTGTCATGCAGAACTTGAAGTACAATGCTATCACCTAACTGCAAAAGTCAGGATATAGTTTTTGCCAATTCTAGCATTTTGTTAATCATTGAGACAAGTTGAAGTATCAAACATGTCCAACCTACAACAAATTTCTAATAAAATAAGGCTAGTATTATGGGCTACGAATGAGGGGCAAGTTTGTATAGTCTTTATCTAGACTTTCCTCTTACTAAACCCAATGTCTTTTTCCTTGTAACAAAAGATACAAGCACCTATTAGTTGGGTACAAAGGATATATCGAACATATGTTGTCACTAGTTAAACAGGAATAAAGAAAAGTTAATTTAGAGAGGAATGAAGTTTACCTGGTACATAACCTCTTCCATCTCCAAACACATAGCTTCAAATTTGTGGTATATATTTCCAACCCATGATATACCTTTCATATCCATTGCATAACACTTTGATACCTTTTCCGGGATTCAACAAAGTACTGCAATATGATATAGCTTTCAGCTGCAGAACTCGACAAGTTGCTGCACTATTAGAGCTTGTATAAGATCATAAATAAAAAAATTCTCTTGAGCAAGATTATTCGCCAACTTCAATCAAATGCATGAGCCACCCCCTCTCTAAATCACCGCACTGATGTAAAATTGATGCCCCAAGATAAACAAGACACAAATAATCCAATCTCCACAACAAAGTTCAAACGGTGCACTCATAGAACCATTTATTAGTATTAGCAAAATTCTGTTCATTGTTTACCTGAATTATAACAGTACAGTTGAAACTCTCTAAACAGAACTTGAAACTAAATCAGAATGCTTTGAATTAGCATATAAATAGCACAAGCTCGTCTATTTGTAACATTATTTTATTTCTCTGGATTAAAGGGACATGGTAAGTATTCTTATAATAGGATGATCCGACCTACTGCTACATTAACAGTCATTGAACCGATCAAGTAAAAGAATACAAAATAGTCCAAAAACTCAACCATTTAACTAAGAGAAGTCATTTGATAGGCTCACCGGATAAGTTCACCCCGTGTTTCAACAATCAAAACTTCAGCCGTTCATAAGTTTCACAAATCAATCAGCAAAACAGATATCTTAGATAATTATAAAGAAGGCAAGAATGGAATTTTTTTAATAAGATGATGATGGCAGCCAAGTGCAGCGCAGGGGCGGATGCAGCTTTACATTACCGGGTTCGTCTGAACTAGTACTTTTAACGCGGCGCATAAATTTACAAAGCTCCACTAAAAATGCAACAAATAGTAGGTAACCATAATTTTTTGATAAGTTAGTAGGTAACCATAAGTCTAAAACTATAATAGGTTTAATCCGTAGAACTTAAATCTTGGATCCACCTCTGAGTGCAGCCAAGGGGTTTCTTAACGGAATGACGTTTTAGTGATTCATCATACAAATAACAAAACCCAGAACTCCTTAAAAAACTTGCACAGCTATAATTCTTGGACCATATGCTTCATGTATGTAGAGCAACTTTTTGGCCTACAAATGGACAAAATGGAATATCTGCAGTAATCAAGATTCCAAAGCCTTTTCGGTCAGCTAAAGTCAACAAAAGGGTTTAAGGAGCTTCCGTATTACCCAAACTACACCTCATACCAAATTTACAACAAAAGCATTCCAAACCCATGAAATAATTCATCAAAAACATGACACAAAGCAAGCTACTTTACCTAAAACCCCATAAATTTCACATAGAGAAGATATATCAATCCATTTCTTTCAAAACGATAAGCACATAAAATAAAACCCACCAGCAAAGTTCAATATATACAACAACCAAATAATTATCATCAAACCCCACAAAAGAAAAGGCAAAAGGTAGCTCGGACCACAATTACGCAGTTTTACCTCTGCAAGAGACTGTTTACCCTCGAACCGTGACCTCCTAGTCACAAAAGAAAAGGCAAGTATGTACTAAAAAAAAACTATACTTCCGCCCCTAAAATTCTTCAAAGAGAAACAGGTAAAATTCATCATCGCCATGATCAAGAAACAATACCCACAAAACAGAAAGCAAATATACAATATATAGCTTTATTAGATTATCACTATCTATCTATTACAAAAGAAAAATTAAAAAAGCAGCTTGGTTAGTATAGGAAATGATCACTATAGTTGAAGCATAAGAACTTACTGTTTAATAATAAGAATACCCAGAAGCAAAAAGTGAGTCCTGGTATTTTTTTTTTCAAGACAGGTAAACTTTTGCTAGAACGATTGAGAACAAAAAGCACAACACAAGTAGGACAGAGAGAAACAGATGAGTTGGGGGAATTTTGTTGAGTTGGAAAATTTTCGAGAAACGTAAAGGGAGAGAGAGTTCCGCCTGGTTTCTTTGTCGACACGTGTGCAAAAAAGCCTGCCTTATGAATTGTGTAACATCAGCGAGAAACGATAGTCATACGTAATAAAATAGGAGTAGTTTCTATTTTAATGAAGAGTATTTTACTTGGAAGAATGATTAAAACACAAGAAAAAGAAAAAGCTTGATCGTACTTATCCATTTCCATTTCCTACATTGCTTACAAATTGTGCAAGTCCTTAATAATTCGCAAGGTTTATCTATTAAATAACAATTACTCTAACGTGTACATCTGTCGATGCTTTCTTTTTATTTATTTGTTCCAAAAAAAATATCATACTTTTTTATTTAAAAATTATATAATCTCGTGTTTAATCAAACATCACCACATAAATTAAGATTATATGCAAACTAGTTTGTACAAATTTTAGTTATTCCAACAGATATATACACTTTCCATACATTTTCTATTGGCTACTCTGTTCACCAACATTTAAAAAAAATAAAAAAAATTACATACTTAAATATTTATGTCGGGTAACATTAGTACTGGCTCGACCGAGATATTTTGGAAGGACAATGTAAGACAAAGTAACTAATTTTCTTGTGATTACTTTTTGCTAATCGAAGGTCCATTATATATGATACACTAGACGGTTAGTGTTATACAAAAAAGCCAATATCATGATCATAGTATGCAAAGAGAGAATTGAATGAAAGTTTTATTTGTATTAAAGAGAGCAAAGATAACAAGAAGTCAATGTGGTACCACGAGAGAGACACCGATATAGAAATTTGAATGCTTATTGAAAACTTCGACTACTACACACCAAAGTTACAAAAGATGATTTAAATAAGCTAGAAAATCATAATGCAAATAACGAAGTAAAGCTAATCTATATTTAATGAAAAATGACCTAAAGTTCTACAAAGGAAAAGTTGGTCGAATGGATTGCACTGGGAGAGGACGCGTCCGTGTTCTCAGCTTCAGATGGTGCGCGCTCCACGAGGGTGCTAGTTAATTACTACTATCTTCATTTTAATTTATGTAAATCTGTTTGATTGAGCACGGAGTTTAAGAAAAAAGGAAGACTTTTGAAATTTGTAATCCTAAACAAGTTAAAAAGGGGCCCAGAATATTTGTGTGGTTATAAAAGCTTCTCATTAAGGTAGAATTGTAAGTTTAAACTAAATTGTTACCAAATTTAGAAATTGGTCATTTTTTTAGGAACAGACCAAAAAGGAAATAGGTTCACATAAACTAGAACAAAAGGGAGAAGGTATCTGCTTGTAGTCGTTGGCTGCACACGAACGCTGCCTGCTGAAGGGAGATGTTTAAATTACCTTCTGATGGACGCGGGCTATCGATAGGACGACATTGGCACATGCGCCACCAAGACCACGGAATCGTGCGCTGGGAGCTTCGTCAAGGCACCGAGGAGCGCGATAAGCTAAGGGGTCATGGGGCATATCTCAAAAGTAATCTATGACATTCTTCCGCACCTATTTAGCAACGTGCTTGACACCTTCCTTGCATGATAGTCATCCACCAGGTTGTTGAAAGCATTGACGCTTAACTTTCTTCTATGTGTTCTCCTCTGCATCATATTCTCTCTATTTCACCAAGAATTTCTTATGGTCTTTTGGTCATCAAGTAGAGCTTCTATCATTCGTTTTCTCACTGATATGTTTCTCGATGTTGGTTTAGTGAGCTGGCTTCTTGAGAGGTCATCCTTGTCTTCCTAGAAAGGTTTAAGCAAACTAACATGAAAAATATGATAAATCTTCCACCAAGAAGTGATACTAACACGATACGCTACTTTCTCAATATGTTTTGAATGGGCAAAGCTCCTATGTTTTTAGCAGCAGATAGGAGTCCTCGCAAATAAGTATTGCTTTGGAATCTTCATTTACCTTGTTCCCAACTTGATATTCCACAAGCGACAATTTAGATCAACATGGTTCTTCATTCGGTTTTGAACCTTCTCAAGATAGCTCTGCATTATCTCAAAGGCCAATGCAAAAGTAATTGTGTCAGCTACATTAATTTGTGGAGGTACGCATCAATATATTAATCTTTTTCTTTCTTCTGCACGTATGGATAAAATGTGCTATTTGGTTTTGTTTGTTGATAAAATGGAGGCTCGCTTCCGATGTTCTGTGTGATAAGAATGTGTCACCAAAACTTAAAGGTAAGTTCTATAGAGCGATGGTCAGACCGACTATGCTGTATGGGGCGGAGTGTTGGCCGGTCAAGACATCCCATGTCCAGAAGATGAAGGTGATGGAAATGAGGATATTGAGGTCGATGTGCGGGTATACCAGGTTAGATAAAATTAGAAATGAAGTTATTCGGGACAAGGTGGGTATGGCCCTTGTAGAGGACAAGATGCGGGAGGCAATAGTTAGATGGTTTGGGCATGTGAAGAGGAGAGGCATTGATACTCCGGTGAGGAGGTGTGAGAGGCTGACATGGGAGGGCCAACGGAGAGGTAAAGGCAGGCCGAAGAAGTATTGGGCAGAGATCATTAGGCAAGATATGACGTTGCTCCAGCTCACTGAGGACATGACCATGGATAAGAAGGTATGGAGATTGAGAATAAAGGTAAAGAGTTAAATGGTCGAGTGTTGTCCTTGTTTGTAGCAGTAGCTTTGTTGTCTTGTGTTTCAGTTTTCTGATTGCATTACCTTTTGCTAATTTTGTATTTTGCTTTGGTTGTCATATCGGTTTGCTTGTTGTTGTTTGCCCCTCCCCTTCCTGAGCCGAGGGTCTTCCGGAAATAGTCTCTCTGCCTTTTTAAAGGCAGGGGTAAGGTCAGCATACACTCTATCCTCCCCAGACCCCAATTGTGGGACTATACTGAGTATGTTATTGTTGTTGTTGTAGATCTTCATAATGTTTACCCAAAAATATGAGTAACAATTAAACTTATTTGTAGTTTTAAAGATACGTGATTTAGTCCAATACCAATCGGTAAACAAGGAATTAAATATCTAAATTGAAGAAATAAAGCAAGTCAAACCAGTGTGCAAGCCAAGTTTTGACCTCGAGTTATGGTGTCCTCGAGGTAGGTTAGAAAGAACAACAAAATTATAAGGCAACTCTAATGAATGGTAAGCAAGAAAAATGAAGAATGTATATTCTCTTGTCACTGAATAATGTGTTACAAATGAATGGGCTCCCTTTTATATAATAGGGGGTCCTAAGTAAGGTATATTTCTAATTATAGTAGAGAATCTTATTGGACAGTTGTCTAACCGCCAAGTACAAATCCGTTCCGGAATTTACGCCGGGATCTTCGGCCCGTTGAGGGAATCTCGCTCTTTCTGTTACTAAACCATAACGGTATCATCTCGATGTTGGTCATACTCGGCCTTGGTTTTCATCGAGCACTTCGGTCTTCCAGTTCTATACTCCGCCATCGAGCTCGAGCCAGGTCCGTTTTAAGCTTTTTCTCGAAGCAACTCCCCGAGCCTACAAAATCGGGCATACCTGATTTCAACCGTATACACATAACTTCCTCAACGGCGAAATTAAAGTACATAATCATAATACTAATAAAATTACCAATAATCATTTGTGTTTTAGTTTTCACACGTTGGAATATAGTCCCTTGATAGTACAACTAATTCCAGGAAACTTTTGGTCATGGGTTTTTTATTTAGGAACTCTGTTGACCCTAAAATTCGAGTAACAATTAAACTTGTATTATGGTTTCAAGGATATATAATTTAATCCAATATCAATTGATAAACAAAGAATTAAATAGATAAATTAGAGAATAAAGCAAATCAGATCAGTATGTAAGCCAAATCTCGACCTCGACCTATGATAGTCTCGAGGTGTGATAATAGGAATAGCAAATGATAAAGCAACTCTAATGAAAAGTAAGTGGAATAGCAAGAAAGTAATGATGTATTCTCTTATCAGTGAACTAACATCCTTACAAATGGATGGGATCCCCCTTTATATAATGGGGGAATCCTAAATAAGGTACACTTCTAATTATAGTAGGAAATCATATTTGACAAATGATTAACCACTGAAGACCAATCCATTCTGAAATTCATGTCATGATTTCTGGTCTGTTGCGGGTATCTCACTCTTTCCGTTACTGAATCATACCGGCATCATCTCGAAGTATGCCTTCTTCTGACCTCGATAAGTGATGTTGACCCCGACCTTGGAAAGGAACTTCGACCCCGAGCTCGATGTCCTGGTCTTCTGACGTGGTATCATTTTTTCCATCGAAGGACGAAATCAGGTAGCCCCGGTTTCCACCGTATACAGATAGTCCCCTCGTTTCTTAGAATAAAATGATAAGAAACGACTTGAGCCTTGATTTTCTAGAGACCCCAAGAATGACATCATCCTCGTGACATAAGTGGTCGAGGTGACCGAAACGTCCAGTCTATACAGTTCCTCAAACCATTCATGCTTGCCAACGACGGTCGGCTATTAGCACCACCGAACCATCGCCGTGAGCCTATAAATATCGGCTTCCTGGTTGAATCAAAACTTTACTTCTACCTTCACAAAGCTTTCTAAGTCTCTTCCTCTCTCCATCTCTTATCTTCCACCACCCGTAGAGTCAATTCTGTTAGTACCAAAACACCAATTTTCATCTCTTTCCGCTTCCTTCTATCTAAGTCAATTGAGAAAACCTCCAAGACCATTCCACAAAAGGAGAAAGCTTCTTCCTCTTCTTCCCCGCCGACCAATGATAAAATGCCGGTAGAATCGCTCCCTCACGAGTATGTTCCCAGCCCTTGCATCCTAAAGTTTGACATTAAAGTCGAGAACCCTTTATCGATCCTTGGCCGATGTGAGCATGAGTTGAGATACATTTTCTCGATACCAGTGAAAAATCTCAAGGCTATAAAGAGAGATTGTAGCTAAGGGCCGAGGTCATGGTACAGATCCCCAATCCCGAAGAGAGCATTACCACTCATGTGGAAGGGTTCCTAAGTGTCTATACTTACCCCTTCACACTGTGTCCTATCGACCCAGTTATTATTGATTTTTGCAAGAGGTACCAGGTCACCCTCGGTTAGGTTCACCCATCATTTTGGCACATAGTGATCATGCTTCGCTTTTTTTCCAGCAAGGCCAAGGGGTTGGAGTTCACCCTCAACCACCTAATACGGTTATATCGACCTCGGCTTTTCCGAGGGTTGATCAAGCTCCAACGCCGAGCGATGAAGGCCTTTTTACGAGCAACAATAAGGACAAAGATCGGGGTTGGATGACACGGTATGTGCGGGTTTGGACTTGCGACCTCATCCCAGAGGAGAAAATGTCGTTCCCAGAGAAGTGGAACCCCGAACGTAAGTGATACCTTTTATTCATTAGTCTTCGTACTCCATATTTTTCTTTATGTAATGCCTTCATCTATTTTATAGCGGTCACTTGGATGCCTCACGCGGTCACTGACCTCGAAGATTGGGTTCGAAAGTTGGCCGCGACTTCATCTTATGTCAAGCGCTTCTGGAGTGACTTGGCAAGGGGCAGATGGGAAGCCAAACATTATGGTAAGTTTATTTTGTAAGCTTTCGATTCCCCTCCCCCCAACTCTTTTTTTTAAAGTTTCTCTTTATTTACACTTGACTTTCTTTTATGCAGGCATTGAAGATGTCGCTGAAATGAGGCCGACCTTGCCTGGGGAAGAGCTCGAGTCCACGGCCCCGAAGTCGGGGAAAGATAATAAAAGGAAGAGGGTCTCGGAGTTCGAGGATCCCCAACCTACAAGGACTCCAGTCCAAAGACGCAGGAGAAATCTCATCTCTATGACTATAGAGTCGGCCTGCCAGCTGGGAGAAGAAGAAGATGATGAAGATAAGGGCGACGACTCGATGTTGGTGATTCGAGTAAGGAAGCCGGTCGAGTTCACCAAGTCTTCCAAGTCAGACGCGGTTGTCGAGACCCTGCCTCGTGATGAGGAGGCTTCGAATAAAGATTCAGGCAAAGACCCCGAATCGCTCGAGGTTGAGATTATCCCTAGAGAATCAATAATCATGCCAGAAGGGTCGGTTTTGGGACCCCCAGGGCTGATCAGAGTGCCGCGAGCGATTCGCTCAGGGCCATGGAAATAGGTCACTCTCCCTCTCTACCAGCCTTTTTTGAGAAGGCCATAAGGGATGCTCGGGCTCTACAGATGCCTGACATAGGTGGAGTCCCTAGTGAAGAGGATCCCTTCCGGGATTGCTTTACTGGGGTTGATGATACCGCCAATCCCAACGATGCATCCACCATTTTTGAAGAGGCCCAACGCCTTTTATCTTAAGTAAGTATTAATTCCCATTGTTGTAATTTTCCTTTCCTTCTTCTCCCTTTATCCTACCTTATATCTTTCTTTTTGCGTAGGCTTTCACCAAGTTTAGGGCCGATCTGAGCCAATGTGAGGCCGAGCTCCAGAAGACCTCGGAGGAGAGGAATGCTTTGAAGCTCCTTTGCGGTCAAAAGGAGGAGGAGCTCAGGGACCTTCGAGCAGACTTGGCCCAGGCTCGTAAGGAAGAGGCTGAGCTAGACGATCAGGTAACTATCAATTTTAAAGAGTATGGTCTCGACCCAACTGTGGAGGCTAATACTTCAGTATCCCAGTTGCAGCAAAAGCTAGAAAGGATCGACCTGCTCCAAAGGGAAATCGATCAAATCAAAGCTGACTGTGATCAATGGAAGGAGAACATGGACCGCCTTGCCGCAGAGAAAGAAGTTGCTTTGGCCAAACTATCATCGGCCGAGGTCCAACTTCGGGGCACTAAAGAGAAAAGTTCAGCCCAAGCCAAAAGGATCGAGGAGCTCGAAGCCGAGATTGATGTGGCCAAGGTAGAGGTCGGGGAGACGAAGATCGCGACTGACAAATCCATAGTCATGTACTTGGCCGATGCCGAGGTTGCTCAAATGTAGCTAAAGGAGGCTTCCAATCGAGAGTGACGAATCAATGACTTGGCAAAGTGCCAATCCCGGAAGGAGACCCTCGAGGAAATCCACGCTCGAAGTATTGACCTCTCCGAAGAGATAGATCAAGCTAAGGAGCTTGAAGCTGATGCCAGGTTTCTTGTCTCCTTTGATGACGACAATGATGATGAAGGCAGCGAAGGCAGGTCCGATAACGATGAGAGGCCCGAAGGAGAAGCTGCCCACGAGGGAAAAAACAGCCCCGGGCATAGTTAGGATTTTTTATTTTTCCCTTTCTTTTCTGTAAGACCCCCATCTGTCCCTTGTACATATTTTTGCCTATATATATAAGGAAATTTTCCCTTTTGAATGACTTCTCAACTTTTATCTACAAACATGTTTTTTTCTTTGCAAAATTTTAGTACAATCTTATGCTTTGAACGATACATTCGAGATTTTGGTTTTGGGGTGGCTTCTTCGAAGTCACCACAGTCGAGTTCGAATAAGGTTCAAACTTGAGGCATAGAACCTTTAGGGTTTGTGTCAGATAATAATGAGTCCCCGAGCTATAGTCAAGTCAGTTCTTGTTTAGGCTCGGATAATCGAACCCTTAGGTCCAGATAGAGTGAGAACAAGATCTCGAACTCCAAGTGTATTGGCCCTTAGGCTCTTTAGATTGGGCCGATATGGCCTCTAAAAGATGGCTATTTTCCCCCTCTTTCGTCTTAAAATACTTAGTACAATTTTCTTTATGCTCTAGTATGTATATTTTACCCATTGGTGTTTTGAGAGTTCGATGTCGATTAAAACCCCTCTGCTTTTTGTGCCTTAGCACGTTTGTGTTAAGATAATTTGATTCCTCTTAAAGTTTTTGAGGGCTGATCTTATTGAAGCCCTTTTGATTATTTGCCAAGGGTAGCCTTTTTTAACTGGTTTTTCAAAGAATTTGAAGGCTTATTGTGATTGTAGGATTCGGACATCTCCTAGCAGCATTAATTTGGATGTAGCCTTTGGGTATGCCTCTTGGGATTATTTTCCAATGACACTTCGATTAGTCCCTGAGAATAATGTCCTTGGCCTATAGATCGAGGGGTACCTCTTTGAGGTCTTATGAATTCAAGTTTAGATAACTCAAATATGTCGATCGTCGATGACAGTCCCCGAGTGTTCGAGGTGTATTTGTGCTTGGCCCTTGAGCCATTTCTCACAAAATCATAAGTATGGAGCTCGTATAGTAGAAAGTTTTCTTTTAGACACAAGATGTTTTGCCATCGGGGCTCGACTTTCCTCGAAAACATAATATCCAAGGGTGATGCCCCCTAGTATTCGAGGTTGATTGCAAAGAAGCCTTGGATGCTGTTGAATTTTCCTCAGTTAAAAACCTCGCCGGAAAAACCCATTTGGGATAAAAACCGATCTAAGGGAAAAAGAGGGAAACGCGTGCTTTAAAACCTAAGGTCCTCATGTTGAAGAGTTTCTCGACGTCTTCGATCAGACACCTGCAATAAGTTAGTATCAAATACAAATGGAAAGGGGGAAAATCATACCTTGGCAATAATACTGTTTGAGGAGTGATACATTTCAATTGTTTGGCAGTTGTTCGCCCTTCATTGTGCCAAGTTTGTAAGATCCATTGCCAATGATACCGAGGACCTGATATAGTCCTTCCCAATTTGGGCCTAATGTCCCTTTGTTTGGGTCTCGAGTATTGAGGGTGACTTTCCTCAGAACTAAGTCCCCGATTCTGAAGTGGCGAAGGTTGGTTCTTCTATTATAATATCCCTCGATTCTTTGCTTTTGCGCAGCCATCCGAATGAGCGCAGCTTCTCATTTTTCATCCATTAGTTCGAGGCAAGTATTCATAGCCTTGTGATTTGATATTTCCGTTATATGTCGAAATCTGGTGCTAGGTTCCCCGACTTCGACCAGAATCAAGGCCTCGAGCTATATACTAAAGAGAATAGGGTTGCTCCCATACTTGACTTTGATGTTGTTCGATATGCCCAGATAACTTCGGGTAGAATTTATATCCACTTCCCCTTAGCGTCGTTCAACCTCTTCTTTAAGTTTTGAATTATAGTCTTGTTTGTCGATTCTGCCTGTCCATTCCCACTAGGATGATACGGTGTTGATAATATCCTTTTTATTTTGTGGTCCTCGAGGAATTTCGTTACCTTGCTGCTGATTAATTGTTTTCCATTGTCACACACTATTTTGGCAGGTATCCCAAATCGACATACGATGTGATCCCAGATGAAGTCTATAACCTCTTTCTCTCTTACTTTCTCAAATGCTTGTGCTTTAACCTATTTAGAGAATAGTCAGTCATAAATAAAATGAACTTAGCTTTACCTGGGGCCGTTGGCAGAGGGCTGACGATATCCATCCTCCATTTCATGAATGACCGCGGGGATAGGACTGAATGAAGTTGCTTTCCGGGCTAATGGATCATCGGTGCAAACCTTTGACATTTATCATATTTTCGAACAAACTCCTTAGTGTCTTTTTCCATGCTATCCCAGTAGTATCCTGTCATGACCCAAACTAATGGGTTGCGACGGGCACTGATCGCGGCAGACTCAACCTAAGGATCAGTGGGCGTTAATACTTTTACCCAATAGAGATATCGGGGTCGATTTTCCACAGGGAACTTCAAATTGGAGTCGAGTATTTGTATGGTCTAGGATAGTGTTTTAGCTCATAATTGATCTTCTAACATTTTTGGTTTTCTTTTGTTTAAGAGCTACAATTTATCAACTACAGTTGTAAAACTAGGTTATGCTAAAATTATGATTCTAAATTGTATGCAAGATAGATAAAAGCACTAGGGATGCAGCATTTACCTAGGTGGTCCACTAACGGGTAGAAATTCCTAATGCAAGAATGACGAATATGGGGATTATGCTATAACCGTTGCACCTTTTACACCCACTCTCACACCTCTCGGTAGAGAGAGTGATTTTGGCCAATTTACACTCTCGAGACCAAATGGGTAGGCTAATTTGCCCAAGCAACTTATGGTTCAAGTTGGGTAAGTACTCTCTCGAGGTTTAACCCGTTAATTGGGACTACCATTCTCATGGGTCCATCCCGATTCCTTGTTGGAGTTAATCTTGAGGTCATAGACTCTCTTTATTAAGAAGAGACAAGACCCACTAAGCTAGACTTAGTGTTTGCAACCACCAAATCTTAGTGAAAACTTAAGATTAATCCAAATAGCAAACACCCAACATCATTCATGCACTAAACAATCACACCCATTAATTTCCCACACTAGGGTTGAGCCACAACCCTAGCTAATGGGTTTAGCTAGACATAGTAGTAACAAAAATCAAAGAAATAATAGATGAAATTGACATAATAGTTAACTACAATGTTAATCTACTTGATTCCACTTTAAAAATAGAAGAAATGGCCCAAAATAGGCTGATAATAGGGTAACACGAGTTCAGCTGCTCTCTGCTCTCGAACTGCCTTTTTCAAAAAACTCCTGCTAAAAAGTAAAATGTTATATTTATACTTCACAGGAAAAACCGGACAAAAATACCCCTGAGGGTCTGGCGCGGACCGCGCACAAATGACGCGCGGCCGTGTAGGGCTCTGGGTATTCATTACTTGCATCTGGTACTGGGGGCGCAGACCGCACAAAAGTGACGTGCGGTCGCATGAACTTCATCCACGCGGACCGCACTGATTAGGTGTGCGGTCGCATGGGCTTTTGTCTCGAGTGATTGCTTCTCTGATTCTCTTAGGCGCGGACCGCACAAAAAGGGACGCGGACGGCGTTGGAACTGAGTGCGGACCGCGCGAGAAGAGGCGCGGACCGCGCAGCTTATCTTAAAAATATCATGGCCTCTGAACTTTCCTGCGCGGCCGCGTGGCAAAACAGTGTGGTCCGTGCAGGTTGAACTTGGATATACCCAGCTTCTGAACTCTCCTGCGCGGCCGCGTGACAGAACAGTGCGGACCGCGCAGGGCCTTTTGATCCCCCCTTTCAGTTGTCTCTTGACACTTGGCAGATTTCACTCCTTTTTGAGCTGATCTTTAGTATTTGTCATCTTGTCGCTCAAACCTGCAATCAAGTGTCATTTGTAAGCATTTTGGGACTATTATATGGCAATAAATGCACAAAGCTCAGGTAAGAATGGGTATAAAAAACATGCAGAAATCACAGTTATCAACTCTCCCAAACTTAAACCTTTGCTTGTCCTCAAGCAAATAAAATGATACCTACCCCTCAATGGAAAACAACCAAGTAATTCCTGTTTATCCTAAAGTAACCTCAGCATGCATCAATTGGGACTAGCAATTGCCCTCAATGCAAATGCATCCTCAACATATTTAAACTTGCAAACTTGTGGATCAAGTGCGACACAAGAGCATCAAGAGTTGACACATTTCATCACGGAACCTTTCTCAATTTCTTTGGTCATCATGGAACCCAAACTCACATATCCTTGACTTTCCCTGAGTGAATCTCACCTATTAGAGTATTTGCACACAAATCGAGATGAATGGATTTCTCTCTCGTCTCTCACAAAGAAGAGGCCCTGAGTCCGGCTCTAAGTACCATATGTTTGCCCCTTATGTAAGTATCCACTAATGTAGGCTTCCCTCAACTCAAGATCATATAGGGCTTTTGAGGAGTCATTGTGACGACTTTTGGTAGAGGTAGGACGTGTTTTTGTTCAAATGGGTTTAATCTTCCCTTAAGCCATTCTTTTGATTTATTTTGGCACACATTCTTGACTCAATTGAGTAGTTCACTTCTTTCAAGGGGTTAGAGGGACACATTGTCACTCTTTCTTTTGCAATTCAAATCCTTTCTCCTTTTTATCACTTTTCTACCCCTTTTTCACTTCTTTTTGTCGTCCTTGGATTCCCTTTTTGGTTTTTATTCATTTTTGTCTTTCTTTTTGTCTTTTTCTCTTTTTCATTGCCTTCCTTTTCTTTTGCTTTTGCATCTTTTTAGCACATTGATGCCCTTCCTGTCTCTCCCCCCCAAACTTAGACATTTGTCATTTACTCAAGGGAAGATTTGGATGCCAAGAGGGTGTTTCGTTAGGAACGGGTTTAGGTTTTTAGCTTGGTTCATGAACGAAAAAGATTTAAGGCTCAAAAGGGTTGAACTAGGGATTATTTCATTGGTAGGTCATGAAAAGTGTTCAAATTTTGCATTTTGGATCAAGGAGAGCCTATACTCACGTCTCAAGTCAAGTTCTACCTATGATTTCGCCTCAACAAACATTCAGGGCAAGTTCTAGACCATCGGCTCGGTACTTGGGCTCGCGATTCGAATTCTCACCACACACACTCAAGGGTTTCCTAAGACGGAGTCGAGGTCCTACAACAACCTTAGATATGATTCAAGCGCCCCATGGCCCAAAATGACCACGTGATGATTATTTGGTCAACATAAGAGTCTCAAGGCCACAACTTTCACCATCCTAAACACAACATAATGTCTTCGACCATAGGATCAAAGGCAAATGTGTTAGGCCCAAGTGAGGCTTTGCCTGAGGTATCCTTAACTACAAAAAACTTTGAAAATAAATAAATAAATAAAAAAGAAAAGAAAAATCAAAAACGGACTCAAACCCTTAAGAAGTCACACCATCTATCATTGGGAAGAGCCACCCGGTTCGCACAATATCTACCCTTGGAAAGAACCGTGGCATTAAGAAAACCAAGGGCTTATTGCAAACGCCAAAACAAAACACAAAGGCTACGAGCCTAACTTTGCAACTAAAACAAAAAATAGAAAATCAAGATGAAAACCTAATGAATATGTACAAACGGGGAGTAGAATATACAACCAGGGGGAAATGAATATATACATAAACTCTGAAGATCATCTGGAATGAACAGTTATACACAAACCATCTATCCACTACTAATGTATAGAAATTAAAAGAAGGTAAAATAATATATACAGTCATCCTGACAGTTAATCCAAATAGTAGGGCCACACCCCCATGAATAAGAGCTAGCATTGTCCCCAATGCTAACTACCAAATAAGACATCAAAAATCAAAAATAAGCAAAGGATATAGAGCGGCCCCTCAAGCCTCATCAAACTGGTCCCCAGCCTGCTGCTGCTGGGACAGGTGTCTGCTCATGATCCTGCTCATCAACTAGTGGAACTGAAGAGGGCTCAACATCTGCTGTATTAGACGGGGGAGCCACCTCGATCACTATTCCCTCTGTATTAGGAAGCTTCCTCTTCTTCCTTGGCCTATCCTCCTCTGCTTGTGGCTGCTCTACTGCTGGCTCTCCAGCTGGATCTCCAAATAATAAGTCGAATGGCATCTGATCCGCTAGCAGCTTGTCCACATCCCCTCTCAACTGTGCAACTGACTCCTTGGAAGCTTTCTGTTTCCTTAGCTTTTTGTGCTCCCGAGCCAATTTTTCCAAAGCTTTTCCATGTTCCCCAACCTCCTTGGTCAAGGTATCCTGTGTTGCCATCATCTTTTCCTGGTTGGCCAAGATCTTTTTCAAAACATCCTCAATGGCGGAGGGAATCTCTACGGTAGCTGGTGCTCCCTGTGCCTGCACAACAGTGGTCAAAGAAGATAACTTGGATGTCGCAACTGACATCCAGTTGTTTAAACTGGCAAGGGAGTGTGCGAGCTGGTTGGTAGTGAACCTGTGAGTCTTTGATGAAGGAATCACCGGATCAGATGCAATTGATGGACCAGCTGTGGAGGAAGGACCTGGGGGAAGTGTCTCATTAGGAGTAGGGTTAGAGGGCTGCTCTGTCGCAACTGGCTCTTCGGACTGGCCAGGTGCGGAGAAGGTAGAAGATGGAGTTTTCTTTCCTCTCTTTGGGTTGTCCGGACCCAACTGATCATACCATGAGTAGGGGGCCACTGTAGGTGTAAGCACGTGATTTTTGCTTCACGGACAATCGCTCCAAAAGAAAATAAAAATAGAGACAAATGACTTCGCTGTACAATTTTTCGAGTTTTCCGTGACATGTGTTGTTAGTCATTTGTGGGTCTGTCCATTTTGCATTTAATCATTATCAAACAAAATACAAAAATATGTATGCATTTCTAGGTTGTAATTTAACCATTTAAATTTTTTTTTATATAGGTGTGTGAATAATTGTGTTAAGTATTGATTAATGGGTATTTCAAATTCATTTTTTAATTTAGTTGTATTTCAAAAAATTAGAAAACAAAATAAAAAGTGCAAGAAATCGGATTGGGCCCATGATATTTCAAAATTTTGAAGGCCCAAAACCAGCCCAAGTCAGCCAACCCAAGACCCATCCGCAGGTCATCGAAACGACGTCGCCCAATATCAAGACTACGTCGTTTCAAGGACGGCTCATCTCAGCCGTTCCAACCAATCCAATCCAACGGCCCAGGCTCCCTGTCAGTAACCCGTTTCCAAACCCGACCCAAGAACCAGTCCGAACCAACCCCCAACCGAGGCCAAACGGTGTCGTTCCATTCTAAGTAAAAGATCCTGGCCATCAATCTCGATGCATCCAACGGCTAGGATCTAATTACTCTTTACGTATATAAACTTAACCCTTCACCCCATGCCCCCTATCCGAACCCCCCCTTCACTCGTCTCCTTCCCCAAGCTTTGAACCCCCAAACCCTAGCAGCCGCCCTGATATCCCTTTCACCAGAACCCGGCGGCATGAACGTCGGTAACCACCCCCTTCATACCCCTGAAACATCCAACCACCCTGAGCACGAATCCACTAACCATGTACCTCGAATCACCTCCCATCGTCTCGAATCTGGATTTGAAGATTCGAGACAAAACTCGATCTATACCAAACCTCACCATCTTCGTACCAGACACTCCCATGACTTCCCTCGTGACCAAACCAAGCTTGGTTTGGTCCGAATCTACCCACAACTTCTAAAAACCAGATCTGAAAATCCAGACCCTAGAACACATGAACCTGTGGAATCCGGCCAGTCTTGACAGGGGTCTGAGGTCTAATAGACCTTAACCAAGGTGTTCTCATGTGAGAACACCCTGGTTAAAGTTTGTTCGGTCTCAAATGGTCAAAGTTGAGTCAGATTTGGGTCAGTTTGGTTTAAACATTTTTCGGTAAGTTTTTCTTTTCCTTTTTGTTTTATTCAACTGCTAATTAAGTCGTTAGCATGCTTTGTTGTGATTGTTTGTTATTTTCTGATAGTTTTCTTAATTTCTTCCATCTTTGTCAAAGACCTTTTTATTTGGTCGATTGTTTTCTGTGTATGATTTGAATGTATCCTGTGATAAGCATGTCCGATTAGGATAGTCGTACAACTTCACGTAAGTGAATGAACCAGTTGATTGTTAATTGGATGCTTGGCATTAGCTGTGACTACTAGCTTGTAACTGCATTGTAAACAAATCAAAAGAATCAGGCTAGGGCAGTCTTGAATTGAACTTTCAGAAGTTCAAAATGCCCTGATGCTGCAAGGGGTTTAGGGCAGTAATAATCAAGGTTAACAAGGGTAGTCTGGGGTTCGAGAAAAACAGGAAAAAGCTTAGTTTAAGTGAGCTGACAAGTAGGGTACTAATTTAGGATTAAACTAATGCAAATGGGGAACAAGACACAAGAGTATGGGGGTTTAAAATGAATACTTAAATGAACCCATAACTCTTGATTAAAGAATAAGGCCAAGCGTGGGGAACAAATGGCTGGCATCAAAAGATGCTTAGGCATGGGTTTAAAGGGTATGGGCAGTCTGCAAATTGGCTGAATCCAGGCAGCTTGACTGCACTGGTTGTTTGGCTTATAAATAGGCCATTTCAGAACTTAAAAGGGGCTGAAAAATTTGGTCTTGAAGAGAGGTCCTGTGAGTTGAAGAAAACTGGAAAAAAAACAGAAAGAAATTTTCAGAAATACTGTAACTAAACACTGTCTGAAAACTACAGAAGAATTCATATTGGTCGAGCTGTCTTGGCCAAGTTCTGCTGTTTGCACTGATTGAGCTGCTTGTGATTGTTGAACTGTTGGTGTTGCTGCATCGAATACTCTGTTATTTCTTTTGTTTCACTACTCTTTTCTGGGATTACTTGTTTGGTGCTCGACCATCTGTTGGTTTTCTTTGTTCTGGAAACTGTTGCTGTTTGTCTGTGGACTGCGGAGAACATTTGTGGTTGTTGGTTTGCTGTTGTGTTTGTTGTTGTTTGGTTGTTGTTGCTGTTGCTTGTTGCATACTACTCAACTGATTACTCTCCTTCTTCCTTTCCTTTCCTTACCAGGTACACGACTAATACCACCAATGTAACTTGAAAGTTTGAGCATGAATGCAAAAGAGAAGACCTGTAGATTGTCTTTATATATACAAGGACTGTTGTATTAAATGTCATGTATTATATAATAGTTACATTTTTGTTTGGACAATAGAAGTAGCCGGCATGCCTAGTATATCAATGTAGGTTAGTGAATGCTAGTTCATATATGTATGCTGTTAGATGAAAATATTCCCATTGCAATAAGTCGTATCTTAGACTTAGTTTGATTGTGTAGTATATTCTCTAATGTAGGTCAAGTATGAAAACTATCCACTACTAGTTAAGTTCTCTCCCTTCTGTCAAATTGTCGCATATAAATTGATAAACTCATTTTTAGAACAAAGAACCAGTTCAGGGCCTCAACCTCATGAAGGTCGAGCCCAGATCGAAACAGACCAAGCAGGCCCGTATCGGATAAACAGTGGCCCAAGTCTGGCCCATCTCGCATGAGCTGGGTTTGGGCCCATAATGTTCGATTAGTTGTCCATGGGCGTGATCACGTTTTTTTTATTATTCTGTAAAAGCATTTTGAATCTTGCTATAAATAAGCCTGCAAGCATGTAACTAATTTGGGCTATCTACTGTTTTCAATTAGTATAGACAAACGCGACAAGGAACGTAGTTTCTATAGGATATCCTTTTAAAATAAGGACGAGATGAGCCTCGACAAAAATAAAGAAAAACGCACAAATTGCGGGGCCCTCGTTAAATGTATATATTGAAGCATTCAGTCCCTGAGGTGGGTCGTTTAGCAAATCTCACGACCTCCCGAAATAATAACGCGATAGCCTCTTTAAGCGCGTATTTAATAATTTTACCTTCTTAAATTCGGGTGCGCATTTATGTGACCCAAATCCAAATCTCGACGGATTCGAAATGTGTTTCTAATCATGGGTACATTGATTGTGACGTGGTTCGAGATGCATGTCCATGACGTCGCAAATTCCTTTTAAAAAATAGAACGAGACGAGCTTCGACAAACAAAATGTACAAAGCTGCGGGGCCCTATAGAAATGTATATATATCAAAGTATTCAGAATTCGGGACGTGCCGTTTAGCGAATTTCACGGCTTTTCCCAAAATAATACCACGATAGTCTCTTTGGGTGCGTATTTAATAATCTACTTTCTTAAAACTTGGGTGTGCATTTCATGCGACCCAGATCCAAATCCCAAAACATCAAATAAAATATGTTCCGGATCGCGGGTGCATTTCATGTGACGCAGTCCAAAGACATGTTTTAAGCGATGTTCACATTCTTTTGAAATAATAATAATAAAGCGGTAAAAAGTTAAAATTTGCACATAAGTTCATATTTGTATAAAATCAGATAATCAAGCCAAATATAACAGTTGAGCGACCGTGCTAGAACCACGGAACTCGGGAATGCCTAACACCTTCTCCCGGGTTAACAGAATTCCTTATCCGGATTTCTGGTACACAGACTGTAATATGGAGTCATTCTTTTCCTCGATTCGGGATTAAAATTGGTGACTTGGGACACCCTAAATCTCCCAAGTGGCGACTCTGAAATAAATTAACAAATCCCTTTCGATTGTCCTTTAATTGGAAAAAACTCCCTTGCGCCCTCGCGGGTGCGCAAAAAGGAGGTGTGACAGCTCTGGCGACTCTGCTGGGGACTACGACCAAGAACCACTGGTTCAGGGTTAAGAATTCGAGCTTAGAATAATTGTTATTATTTGGCTTTATTTATTATCTGATTTTATTACATGTTTTGAGCCTAATGTGCTAAATGCTGCTTTTACCGCTTTGATATTACGTGAACTGTATATAAACTGTGCCGAAACCCCTATCCTCCCTGAGTCTTCTAAATCATGAAGAAGGGTGTACTTCATACGACTTCTTTTCTGTATAGTGTCAAATCCCAATTTAGAACGAGGTTCGGACAAGTTGCTAAGCCGGTGAAGCTTCTGTATTCCCGATACGCTGCCCCTCGGCTCGAGCTGTCCGCTCGGGTAAGCCAGGTCTAGAACAAACACCCAGGTTCTGAACCTAGAATAACTCAACTTCATGCCGGATCCCTAGTAGGAACGCTTATTTGCATCATGTGCATTTTTGACTTAGGGGACTCAACACAGGGGTTGGGTCCGTCTAGGAATAGCAACCTGAAATAGAAAAGGCCATCCTGATGCATCCTACTCACTGCTTGTGCATTTATTTGCTTCAAACATGCATGATGACCGGTTTTGAATGTTGGGAAATTTTTACAAAAAAAAATAATAAATAAAAAAAATGACAAAATGCAGATAGAAGAGAAAAGAAAATGGGTATATTTATGAGGAAAAGAGAAAAGAGAAAAAATAGCAAGCTGAGAATGAGGAATGAGTTTTTATTTTATTTTACTCTATTTTCAAAAAAAAAAAGAAATAATGATAAATAAATAAACTAGTTAGTTTATTACCCGAACTACGTCGGTTTGATTCTCACCGGATGTGGGATACGTAGGCAACCTTCATCGGGTCCAACTCCCTTTTTCATTTTACCAAAAATGATATACCATAAAGCATATATGTACATATATATACACATGTATATAAATACATATATTGTTTGTTTTTGTGATCAAAGATCTTTTGTTTAGAGTCAAAATAAAGGTTTTTGTCTTCGCCTAAAAGGTCACCTTAATAAATGTGCAGGATGAGCACAGAGCAAAATGAACCATTCTCGGCCCTCAGCGAGGTCCCTCTACAACTCCACATGTGGTGGAATGACTTGGAAGCCGATAGCAAAGGGGTAGTAGGAAGAATATTGGGAGGTTTTGTAAATTTGTTGGGTGTTAGGCCGAGGACAGATATTCTTGAAGCTATAATACCATTTTGGGACCCAACCCGCAATGTATTCCGTTTTGTTGACTTTGAACTTTCACCGACACTTGAGGAAGTTGCCGGATATGCGGGATTGAATGAGAGGTTAAGAGGGCAATATTTGCTTTCGCCAAGGCCAGTGTCTCCGCATGCGTTTCTGGATCTACTAAGCATTAGTCGGAAGGTACAACATGACGATTTATCGAGAGGATGTTGTGATCTCCATTTCTTGTATCAGCGGTACGGAACCCCGCAGGGTTTCGAGGAACCGAACCTTGGGCTAACTCACGGCGGGAACAGAAACAAATGGGAAGCAAGACGTACTTTGGCTTTTATCACAGCATTCTTGGGAGTCATGGTCTGTCCAAGGAAGGATAAAAAGATAGAGATAGGTCTGGTAGGGATGGCCGACGTGGCAATCAAAAGAACCAATAGTACTGTGGTTCCTTTGATTTTGTCCGAAATCTACCGGGCTCTGACTATATGCCGATAAGGAGGCAAGTTCTTCCAAGGTTGCAACCTGTTACTTCAGCTATGGATGCAGGAACATCTCCATCACCGAGTAGGATACATGAACCACGGGTTGACCGAGAGGAATTGTATCAGCGGATTCAAGAAGCGCATGACAGGCGCCAGATTTCCTGAAGGTGTCGAAGCATGGTTTACACGGTTAAGGTCAACAACAGCTGACCAAATTGAATGGGCATTCGGTTGGTTGACTGATACTGAGGTGATCTACATGTCGGCTGAAGAATGTCATGTTCTCTTAATGGGGCTTCGCAGCATCCAGCCATATGCCCCTCATCGGGTATTACGACAACTGGGCAGGTTTCAAGTAGTCCCTACTGATGAAGATCAGAGCAAGCATGCCTTGGAATTAAGCCCGGGAGTCATATTCCCCGAGGAGAAGATTAGAAAATTGTGGCATGAATGTAGATTCTTGGAGCCCAAGACCATGGTGCAAGAACTAGCTAAAAGTGAGGTAGACCCAAAGTACGATGCTTGGTTCGAAAGAAGGTTTCAGATTCGGCAAAGACCTGCTAAAAGGTCCCACGTCCAACACTTCACAGATGATTCACAAGAGCAATGGGGATGGTTAAAAAGGGAGGAAGGTTACCGGGTTGAAATCAGGAAGCTAAAGCAACAAGTCGAAAGGCTTGTATTTGAGAACAATGTGCAAGTCGCTTCGGAGCAGGCTGAAAGAAACAAGCTAGCCCAAGAAAACCAAACCTTGAAGGCCCGCCTTCGCCAAGCCAGTAAGAGTAACGTTGACCGACAGAAGCGTCGCTCCGACGAAAGATTGATAGCGAGTTTGAGAAATCAGGTCATCCAAAGCCAAGAAGAATTAGAACAATCAGAAGCTTGCATAGCAGGGATGAAGGTCAGATGGGCAAAGTACACAATGGCCCGGAAGAAGCGTTTGCAACAGGTCATAAGGGATTATGAAATGAGCGTCGGAATATTAAGGGAGACGAACTCCACTCTACATGATCGGATCGTCAAACAAGCACGAGACGCCCAGGCCGACAGAAGACATTGCTACGATGCAATGGCCTGCATGGAAAGACAAATGGAGTTGTTCCAGGATCGACTTGCCGACAATGCTCAGGCACTGGGGTTAAAGAACCAACAAATCAAGCAGTTGTTCAGCGAAAGGGATAACATTCGAGCAAGGATTGATGAAATCGGGCATTACATCTACATGAAATGCTTGGCATGTGAGCGAACACCTCGGAAGACCCTCCTTGTTTCCATCATGGGCTGCGTCCACCGGATTATGAACGAGTTGAAGAGCCTGCAAAGAGACCTCACACCTAGAGCCGCGGAGAGGCCGAATGATGCCTCGCGGGCCCTTAAGTTGGAGAATTAGTTTTTGGTCAAGTCCTGTTTATTTGGCTTTTGTTGTTTTCCCATATGTTGTTTTCTTTTCTTCAAACCAAGTTTAAAACCGTGGAGTCTGTACTGTTGCTATTTTTGTTTGAAACAATGTGTAATAGCAAATTTTGTTAATGAAATTAAGTGACTCCAGAAGAATTTCTATGTGTCTTTGAGGCAGAACTACGCCTGGTCTGATTCACACGGGGACGTGATACGTAGGCAATCCCCATAAGATTCGACCGCTTTTAATAAAGAAACAAAAGAAAATACAAAAATAAAATAAAACTCAGGGTTTCCCAAAGTACTTTAAAAAGAGACGAATGAGCAAACCGGGATGACACATGTTGTTTGAAGCAAAGCATGTAGAAACGGTTAACTGCCTAGGTGCATTGCATCCTCTATGTGTTATGGTCAAATCTGTTAAACTCTAACGCTAACGAAGTTTGGTATTGTCTGATTCAGACAAGTTAGTTGTTAAAGAACTCTGGCAACACACTCATACCAAACCAGATCCAAAGGACCGGTAGCAACAAGCATGACTACTTCAGAGAATAGTAATGAGGAAGAAAGGCCGATGAGCCAGTTGTTAAAAGAAGCGATGGAAAAGATTGAAAGGATGGGACTAGAGATGAATGCAATGCAGCTAGCCCTAGCCAAAGCCCAAAAGAGCCCTGAACCACTGGGACACATGCCGGAATACCCTCACTTCGGCCCTTCCACGAGTCTCCCAAATCCCCGTTATCATCAAGAAAGAAGCCCTCATGATTCCCAAGCTCCACCACCCCATCAACCTCTCCCAACACCCAGTATTCCCATTTTTGTGGGACCAACATCAGCCCTTTGCAAAGAACGACCAGTGAGCCATTGTTTCAGGCTCACGATATACAATACTATCCCCCTGAGCCTACATTCCATGCACCCGAGCCACAAACTTACAATCCACATTTGGAAGTGCCGGCAGAAATTGAAAAGCCGGCTAAGGCCCCTGAACAGGAGGAAGTATTGAGAAAGTTCAAAAGCCTGGAGCAGTCCTTCAGGAACTTGCACGGACTGGGCAATCAAGTCAGCGTAGCATACAAAGATCTGTGCCCTTTCCCAGACGTCCAACTCCCGGCTGGGTTCAAGATGCCTAAGTTTGATTTATATGAAGGGCACGGTGATCCCATGGCACATTTGCGGGGATTCTGTAGCAAAATGAGGGGCAGTCGGCAAGGATGAGTTGCTGATAGCTTATTTCGGCCAAAGTCTGAGCGGATCTGCACTAGAATGGTATACCAGGCAGGATTCCAGTAGGTGGTATACTTGGGATGATCTGGCGTAGGCTTTCGCAGGTCATTTCCAGTACAATCTCGAGATAGTCCCTGACCGTCTCACATTATTAAGAACTGGGAAGAAACCTGGGGAAAGCTTTCGCGAGTTCGGATTCCGTTGGAGAGAACAAGTAGCTAGAGTCGATCCTCCCATGAGAGAGGGAGAGATGGTGGACTATTTCTTGCAAACATTGGATCCAACCTACTTTGGTCACTTGGTGACAACGGTTGGAAAATCTTTCAATGAGGTGGTCAAGATAGGGGTCATGATAGAGGAGGGTCTAAGGTCTGACAAAATCTTGAACTATTCGGCACTCAAGGCCACAACCCAGGCTATTCAAAGCGGCACAGGAGGTGCGCTGAGAAGAAAGAAAGAAGAGGTTGCCACGATCGAGGCAGGCAGTTGGTCTAGGGCTGGCAGGCCACACTACAACCAACCCAGACCTCACAGGTCAAACTACCCATACAACCCACCACAAAATTTCTATCCACCTCAAGAACCACATTGTTCCGTACACCAGGCCCAGGCATACACCCAGCCTCCGGTTCGCCCGCAATGGCGCGCGCCGGCTCCCCAGAACATATATGCACCACCACAAAATACCTATCCACCACCAAGGGCGTATAGAAACCCTTCAGGGGCAGGCTTTCGGGAAATCCAGATGCTAGGAATGACAGGTTGCGGAAACAGAGAACTTTCACGGAGTTGGGAGAAACCTACACCGCTTTGTTCCACAAGTTGAGGCAATTGGGTTTGGTTAGTCCTGTCCAGACTCGAGAACCAAATCCCCCACCTCAGAATTTGGATCGATCAATAAGTTGTGAATACTGCTCAGGGATGCTCGGGCATGATACCGAGAAGTGTTGGAAATTGAGGCATGCCATACAGGATCTCATTGACACCAATAAGATCGAGGTCCAGACACCGAAGGCGCCTAACATCAACCAAAACCCACTACCAGCGCACCACGAGACTTACATGATTGAGTTGGTGTATGAGGGAGGAGAGTTGAAAAAACCCTCACAAACAGTGATGATGATCCAAGCCGCCCCGAAGGAAGTCTCAACCAGTGGGGGAACGAGGGTACAGTCACAGAGAGGGAGCGTCAAGCCAGTAGTGATATTGGGAAAGAGTCCATCCACCGTAACAAGCAAACCCGAGCCAAGCAAGTTGGTAATATCAGGGATTCCGCCCGCACCTGCAGTTGTGTTGAAGGGGGCACATAGAGAACTGGTTACCATAAAGCCTGTAGTCCAGCTGCCAATGATTGATAGCAAGGTTGTGCCTTGGAAATATGAAAAGGCGGTGGTGATGTACAAAGGAAAACAGGTGGAAGAAGTCAGTTGTGAAGCGCAAGGGCTGACTCGATCAGGTCGATGTTTTGCTCCGGTGGAGCTAAAAAGAACCAACCCAGTTGCAACCAAGAAACCTGTGTCCGAAGAAGAGGCTGAGGAGTTCCTGAGGAAGATGAAAGTGCAGGACTACTCCGTGGTCGAACAGCTGAGAAAAACACCGGTCCAAATCTCTCTATTGTCATTACTGATCCATTCTGAGGAGCATCGTCGGGCCCTGATGAAGATATTGAACGAAGCTCATGTACCCAATGAGATTTCTGTAAACCACCTGGAAACCATTGCCAACAAGATTTTCGAGGTGAACAGGGTAACATTCTCAGATGATGACCTGCCGGTGGAAGGTACGGAGCATAATAAAGCTTTATACCTAGCTGTCAAATGTGAAGACTCGGTGGTAACTCGAGTATTGGTGGATAACGGCTCAAGCGCCAATATTTGCCCACTATCTACCTTGAACCAGTTAAAGATCGACCACGGAAGGATCCACAAGAACAGTATCTGTGTCCGAGGGTTTGATGGAAACGGAACAGCCACTGTAGGGGATGTTGTGCTTGAACTGACCATTGGTCCAGTCCTGTTTACCATGGAATTCCAGGTGTTAGACGCCACAGTATCTTACAACATGCTGTTGGGACGACCATGGATTCATGCAGCCAAAGCGGTGCCCTCCACCCTACATCAGATGGTGAAGTTCGAGTGGGAAAGACAAGAGGTCGTGTTACACGGCGAGGACACAACATGCACCATAGGCGGAGCCATTGTACCTTTCATAGAGACCGCTGATGACAAAGGTCCTTGGGTCTACCAGATTTTCGATACAGGGTCGGCCAACAAAATTTCTGAAGGAGAAATCATCCCGCACCCTAGGGTAGCTGCCGCAACAGTCATGATGGTCTCAGAAATGCTGGGTAATGGATTTGTGCCAGGAAAAGGCCTGGGAGTCGAGCTTCAAGGGATTGTCCAACCTGTCTCCCTTCCTAAAAATCTGGAAACTTTCGGATTGGGGTTCAAACCAACCGCAGCAGATAGGAAGCAAGCGCGAAAAATGAAGAAGAAGGTTTGGTTTCTGCCCAAACCAGTGCCACGTCTCTCAAGGTCTTTTGTCAAAGCAAGTGCCAGGGGGTCACCGGTCCCGAAGATTCTAGGACCATTGATCGGTATAAATGAGGACCTGAATTAGAGTTTTGAGAGGCTATTTGCTGATGTCAGTATGGTGGAAGCTGGAGAAGGTTCCAGCGGAACAGAGATACAGTTTGTGGGGCCTGAGGCCAAGACCAACAATTGGACAGTTACTCCTCTTCCTGTCCGAGGGGAGTCTTGGTAGTAGGCTTTGATTTATGTTTTGTTTGTTTGTTTGTTCGGATTATTCAAGGGTGTAATCCAAATTTTACTTTCGTTTTGTAAAAGTGTGAACCCTTTTATCCCGCAAGTTTAATAAAGTTCTCTTCTTTTGTCCCATTTTAATTTTGTTTTGTTCTTTTTCTTTTTGAACAGTTCTCTTTTTACTGGTTCTAATGACATGGCATGCACAGCGGATCTTCGACCTAGTCTAATAAATCAATCAGAATCCGACTCAATGATGCGAGAGGTCATTTGTGACGATGAATCTGAATGTGACGAAGGTGAAGCCTTCGAAGAAATAAACCGAGAACTGTGCCAATTTGAAGAGAAACCCAAGCCTAACCTAAATGACACTGAGGCTGTGAATCTAGGAGACGCTGATAACGTCCAAGAGACCAAAATTAGCATCCACATTGAGCCGAATGTCAGGGAAGAATTGATCAAAACCCTCATGGAATTCAAAGATGTTTTTGCATGGTCATATGACGATATGCCTGGATTAAGCACCAATTTAGTGGTTCACAAATTGCCCACTGACCCGGCATACCCTCCGGTCAAGTAAAAACTAAGGAAATTTAAAATAGAAATGAGTGTAAAGATCAAAGAAGAAGTGATTAAGCAGTTGCAGGCAAAGGTCATTCGGGTCACTCGATATCCCGAGTGGTTGGCCAATGTGGTACCAGTCCCAAAGAAGGATGGAAAAATCAGGGTGTGCGTCGACTACCGCAACCTCAACAAAGCAAGTCCCAAGGACAATTTTCCATTGCCCAACATCCATATCTTGATCGATAATTGCGCTGGGCGCGAGATCGGATCCTTTGTAGATTGTTATGCGGGTTATCATCAGATCCTAATGGACGAGGAGGATGCGGAAAAGACAGCGTTTATTATGCCATGGGGAACCTACTGCTATCGGGTAATGCCATTCGGGTTAAAGAACGCCGGGGCAATGTACATGCGAGCAATGACTGCTGTGTTTCATGACATGATACACAAAGAAATCGAGGTGTATGTTGATGATGTGATCATCAAATCTTGGCGTCAGGAGGACCATGTAGCAGACCTAAGAAGATTTTTCCAAAGACTCCGGAGGTATGATATCAAGCTTAACCCGGCCAAATGCGCATTCGGGGTTCCATCAGGAAAGCTGCTAGGATTCATCGTCAGTCGACGGGGGATTGAGTTAGACCCGTCCAAAATTGAATCCATCCGAGATTTGCCACCGCCAAGGAACAAAACAGAGGTAATGAGTTTGCTGGGTAGACTCAATTACATCAGCAGGTTCATCGCTCAACTCACCGCAACTTGTGAGCCCATATTCCGGCTGCTGAGAAAGGATGCTGCGGTAGGTTGGACGGCAGAGTGTCAGGAGGCCTTTGACCAAATCAAAGGGTATCTGTCTAATCCACCCGTCTTGGTCCCGCCTAAGCCAGGGAAGCCCTTAATTCTTTATCTGACGGTCCTGGAAAATTCATTTGGTTGTGTGCTGGGGCAACACGACGACACAGGAAGGAAGGAGCAGGCCATCTACTATCTTAGCAAGAAATTCACAGTACATGAGGTCAAGTACACTCGACTCGAGAAAACATGTTGCGCCCTAACTTGGGTAGCTCAGAAGTTGAAACACTACCTGTCTTCGTATACTACTTATCTCATATCCCGTTTGGACCCATTGAAGTATATCTTTCAGAAACCTATGCCCACGGGAAGGTTGGCAAAATGGCAAATTCTGCTCACAGAGTTTGATATCGTCTATGTGACGAGGACAACCATGAAAGCCCAGGCGCTGGCCGATCATTTGGCAGAGAATCCCGTTGATGAAAAGTACGAGCCCTTAAGAACGTACTTTCCCGACGAAGAGGTAATGCATACAAATGAGATGGAATTAACTGAGGAACCAGGTTGGAAGCTTTTCTTCGATGGAGCTGCAAACGCAAAAGGGGTTGGAATAGGGGCAGTACTCATTTCTGAAACAGGACGCCATTATCCTGTTACGGCTCAACTACGCTTCTATTGCACCAATAATATGGCCGAGTATGAAGCTTGCATTCTGGGTCTGCGCTTGGCTGCTGACATGGATGTCCAAGACGTCTTGGTCTTGGGAGACTCCGACCTCTTGGTACATCAAATTCAGGGTGAATGGGAAACACGAGATCTAAAGCTCATACCATACCGACAATGCTTGCATGATCTGAGCGAGCGATTTCGATCGGTGAAATTCAAACATATCCCGAGAGTTCACAATGAGGTTGCGGATGCCTTGGCCACCTTAGAATCAATGCTGCACCACCCTGACAAAATGTATGTTGATCCTCTGCACATCCAGGTCCGTGATCAGCACGCTTATTGCAACGCCGTAGAAGACGAACCAGATGGCGAACCCTGGTTTCATGATATCAAGGAATACCTCAGAATGGGGATATATCCAGAACAGGCCACTGGAGACCAAATAAGAGCCCTTCGGCGTTTGTCGAATGGTTTCTTCCTCAGCGGAGGAGTGTTGTACAAAAGAACCCCGGATTTGGGATTGTTGAGATGTATAGATGCCGATCAAGCCACGACGGTTATGGTAGAGGTACATGCTGGAGTTTGTAGGCCACACATGAGCGGATATGTATTGGCAAGAAAGATCCTTCGAACAGGGTGTTATTGGCTCACCATGGAACACGACTGTATCACTTTCGTGAGGAAATGCCATCAGTGCCAGATACATGGAGATCTGATTCATTCTCTGCCAACAGAGTTACATACGATGTCAGCACCCTGGCCGTTTGTAGCATGGGGCATGGATGTCATTGGACCTATCGAACCAACAGCATCCAACGGCCATAGATTCATTCTAGTGACCATTGATTACTTCACCAAATGGGTTGAGGCTAAAACCTTCAAGTCGGTAACCAAAAAGGCAGTGGTGGACTTTGTTCACTCCCATATCATCTGCAGATTTGGGATCCCAAAAGTGATCATCACGGATAACGGTGCGAATCTTAATAGCAGCTTGATGAGAGAGGTATGCCAACAATTCAAGATTACACACCGCAATTCCACCCCATATCGTCCCAAGGCAAATGGAGCGGTCGAAGCAGCCAATAAGAACATCAAGAAGATATTGCGAAAGATGGTGGAAGGGTCCAGACAATGGCACGAGAGATTACCCTTTGCTCTGTTAGGTTACCGCACTACCGTCCGGGCTTCTATAGGTACAACTCCTTATTTTTTAGTGTACGGAACCGAGGCCGTAATACCAGCAGAGGTCGAAATTCCGTCCCTCCGGATTGTCGCTGAAGCCGGGATTGATGATGAAGAATGGGTCAAAGCTCGATTGGAACAGTTGAGCCTGATAGATGAGAAAAGATTGGCAGCAGTGTGCCATGGTCAGCTGTACCAGAAGAGAATGGCAAGAACATATAATAAGAAGGTGCGCCCCAGGAAGTTTGAAGTAGGGCAGCAGGTATTGAAGAAGATCCTCCCACATCAGGTCGAGGCAAAAGGCAAATTCGCCCCAAATTGGCAAGGGCCTTGTATCGTGACCAGAGTATTGTCCAACGGTGCTTTGTGTTTGACAGATTTCGAGGGTAGATGTGTCGACATGGCTATCAATTCAGATGCAGTCAAGAGATATTATGCGTAATTTCTTTAATTATGGCAATTTTTGGTTCATTTGTTTGTATTTGGCATTTATTGGATAATGAGATGACGGAGGCAATTCTTTCTTCTATCCAAACACTTTTAACCCTTGCTTCCCCCTTTGAGCCTTAAGTTATTCTTTCATACCCCTCTTTTGGAATCACTAATGGAAAAGACATGAAAAAAAAAGAGAGAAAAGAAAAGAAAAAGAAAAATGAAAAGAAGGAAAAAGAAAAAGGAAGATAAAAATCATAAGAAATACAAAACCGTTGGGAACTACGTTTGACCTGATTCCTCGAAGAGGATACGTAGGCGCCTCACGGCTCGGTCATAGTGTGCATCATAGTGAATATAGGATGCATAATGTACATAGTGTGCATAATAGGCGCAGTGTGCGTAACGCACATAGCTCAACATAAGTATAAAAAATAAATTCCTCAAGCAAGAAAACTGGGGCAGAGGTTATGTTTTAAGTTCCAACAAAGGTTTGATTCCAAAAGTTGTAGCACATCACCCATCAAATTATGTTCATTTTTATAACCTTTCTTTAACCCCACACCAAAATCAACATCAACGTCCAAAAGACCTCCCGATCAATGTCCAAGAGATGCCAAGTCAGGCAAATAAGGCCGAGAATAATACACTGATCCCCAGCAAAGAAGAGGATCGTAAGACTGGGAATGAATTGATGGTCAAAGGAATCTCCAGAAGAGAGGGTTGTATCTACAACACCCCGATTCCTCGAAAGAAATAAAATGAGAGAGTCTTATCGGTGAAAACCTTCACAGGCACCGAGAGGCGACGTAAGATGAGGGATATGAAATGAGAGAGTCTTATTGGTGAAAACCTTCACAGGCACCATAAGGCGCCGGGAGATGAGAGAAAAGAGAGAGTCTCATTAGTGAAAACCCCTCGAAGGGCACTATGAGGCGACAAGACAGATCAACAAAAGCTACCACATTCGCAACGAAATGGACACTCATTTATCATCCCCAGCAAGTCAGACCATCGGGCAAATCGATTGATACAAATAGACTGGGTCGGGAATCTATGGTGCACGTCATGATCACGGGAACCAGTCATATCCTCCAGATAAGTTCTTCTGAGTTTCTTCTCCCACCAAATATTGGTTCAGAAAGATTTTCTCCTTTTCTATCTTTTATTTTCTTTTCCTAAAATTTGTCTTGAAAGGATTTTTCAAAGCTTACTACCAGAGACCGAAGGGGAATTCGTCCAATGCAGGATAGCACAAACAGTCTTAAAGGCCGGTCCCAGGCAATGCAGTGATCGTGCCCTGCAGTTTTGGAGGAAGTAAGCTCCTAAAGGGAGTGGATTCGGGAGTAAAAGCAGACTCCCACCGCAAGTGCTTAAAGAGAAAGCAGAAAAGAGGATAAATTGAAAATCAATCCCCAACAGGCTAGAGACCCCCAGCAGGCAATTTTGCCCACCAACCAATTATGGGGACATAGAGCAAGAAAAAGGGAAGAGAGGAAAAATCATCAGCCGGAAAGGCACCCTCTACCACCACGATTAAAACTAACTAAATCCTTTTGTCTGCTGCAGGAAAACAAAGGATTGATAAGGGGAGCAAAATGCAACGCCAGGGAAACCACCAAAAATCGGGGCAGAAAATTTTCTACCGATTGTCGAAAATTTTCTCGGAAGAACGGGGAAACAATTTCAAATACATTTTAAGTTCTAGGTCGCCCACCAGTATAATGCAGGAATACATTTAAGTTCTAGGTCGCCCACTAGTATAATGCGGGAATACATTTAAGTTCTAGGTCGCCCACCAGTATAATGCGGGAATACATTTAAGTTCTAGGTCGCCCACCAGTATAATGCGGGAATACATTTAAGTTCTAGGTCTCCCACCAGTATAATGCGGGAATACATTTAAGTTCTAGGTCGCCCACCAGTATAATGCGGGAATACATTTAAGTTCTAGGTCGCCCACCAGTATAATGCGGGAATACATTTAAGTTCTAGGTCGCCCACCAGTATAATGCGGGAATACATTTAAGTTCTAGGTCGCCCACCAGTATAATGCGGGAATACATTTAAGTTCTAGGTCGCCCACCAGTATAATGCGGGAATACATTTAAGTTCTAGGTCGCCCACCAGTATAATGCGGGAATACTTTTAAGTTCTAGGTCGCCCACCAGTATAATGCGGGAATACTTTTAAGTTCTAGGTCGCCCACCAGTATAATGCGGGAATACATTTAAGTTCTAGGTCGCCCACCAAGTAAAATGCGGGAATACATTTAAGTTCTAGGTCGCCCACCAGTATAATGCGGGAATACATTTAAGTTCTAGGTCGCCCACCAGTATAATGCGGGAATACATTTAAGTTCTAGGTCGCCCACCAGTAAAATGCGGGAATACATTTAAGTTCTAGGTCGCCCACCAGTATAATGCGGGAATACTTTTAAGTTCTAGGTCGCCCACCAGTATAATGCGGGAATACTTTTAAGTTCTAGGTTGCCCACCAGTATAATGCGGGAATACATTTAAGTTCTAGGTCGCCCACCAGTATAATGCGGGAATACATTTAAGTTCTAGGTCGCCCACCAGTATAATGCGGGAATACTTTTAAGTTCTAGGTTGCCCACCAGTATAATGCGGGAATACATTTAAGTTCTAGGTCGCCCACCAGTATAATGCGGGAATACTTTTCAGCTCTAGATTTTGGAATCAGTAACCTCACCTGAAGGCGGAAGGTTACAACAGAGACCCCCAAGCAGGAAACAATAAAATCCCCAGCGCAAAGAAGCAGTTTGGGAACGTTATAGCACGCCCAACATAACAAACTATGATACCACTGAAGAAACCATTGGAAGGTTTAAAGAAGAGGGCCATGTTCCTAGCAGATCAAGAAAAGTGATGAAAACTGGCATTCAGAAAAAGCAAAGGGCCAGCATCATCTCCCAAGTTCACAAAATAAAGGCATCAGAGGAAAGCGTTAGCCGACAAGGAAGCAAGGCAACAAGAACAAGTTGAAGATAGATGAGATCTCATACTCTAGCTTAGCTTCTTGTTTTTCCTTTCAAGAACAATGTAACAGGGAGATTGGTTGAGCGGTAGCATCCTACAGCAGCATGCAACAGCGCACAATAGCAGCGAACACTACAATCACACGATAGTCCCAGCTACCAAAATTTTCCCGAACTACATTGACCTGATTCCTGTTCAGCCCAGGATATGTAGGAAACCTTTGAAGCAAAGGTTCGGTCAAATCTTTTTCAAAAAATGCTTCACACGGAGTACTCGGACGAGCAAAAATCGCCCGCTTTATCTTTGCGCGAAAACCCTTCGTGTCTTCGTGCAAAGAGGGGCAGCTGTAAGCACGTGATTTTTGTTTCACGGACAATCACTCCAAAAGAAAATAAAAATAGAGACAAATGACTTCGTTGTACAATTTTTCGAGTTTTCCGTGACATGTGTTGTTAGTCATTTGTGGGTCTGTCCATTTTGCATTTAATCATTATCAAACAAAATACAAAAATATGTATGCATTTCTAGGTTGTAATTTAACCATTTAAATTTTTTTTATATAGGTGTGTGAATAATTGGGTTAAGTATTGATTAATAGGTATTTCAAATTCATTTTTTAATTTAGTTGTATTTCAAAAAATTAGAAAACAAAAAAAAAAGTGCAAGAAATCGGATTGGGCCTATGATATTTCAAAATTTTGAAGGCCCAAAACCAGTCCAAGTCAGCCAACCCAAGACCCATCCGCAGGTCATCGAAACGACGTCGTCCAATACCAAGACTACGTCGTTTCAAGGACGGCTCATCTCAGCCGTTCCAACCAATCCAATCCAACGGCCCAGGCTCCCTGTCAGTAACCCGTTTCCAAACCCGACCCAAGAACCAGTCCGAACCAACCCCCAACCGAGGCCAAACGGTGTCGTTCCGTTCTAAGTAAAAGATCTTGGCCATCAATCTCGATGCATCCAGCGGCCAGGATCTAATTACTCTTTACGTATATAAACTTAACCCTTCACCCCACGCCCCTATCCGAACCCCCCCTTCACTCGTCTCCTTCCCCAAGCTTTGAACCCCCAAACCCTAGCAGCCGCCCTGATATACCTTTCACCAGAACCCGACGGCATGAACGTCGGTGACCACCCCCTTCACACCCCTGAAACATCCAACCACCCTGAGCACGAATCCACTAACCATGTACCTCGAATCACCTCCCATCGTCTCGAATCTGGATTTGAAGATTCGAGACAAAACTCGATCTATACCAAACCTCACCATCTTCGTACCAGACACTCCCATGACTTCCCTCGTGACCAAACCAAGCTTGGTTTGGTCCGAATCTACCCACAACTTCTAAAAAACCAGATCTGAAAATCCAGACCCTAGAACACATGAACCTGTGGAATCTGGCCAGTCTTGACAGGGGTCTGAGGTCTAATAGACCTTAACCAAGGTGTTCTCATGTGAGAAAACCCTGGTTAAAGTTTGTTCGGTCTCAAATGGTCAAAGTTGAGTCAGATTTGGGTCAGTTTGGTTTAAACATTTTTCGGTAAGTTTTTCTTTTCCTTTTTGTTTTATTCAACTGCTAATTAAGTCGTTAGCATGCTTTGTTGTGATTGTTTGTTATTTTCTGATAGTTTTCTTAATTTCTTCCATCTCTGTCAAAGACCTTTTTATTTGGTCGATTGTTTTCTGTGTATGATTTGAATGTATCCTGTGATAAGCATGTCCGATTAGGATAGTCGTCGCATAAATAACTTATATAGGTTCCCAGTGATTGACCAAAGTTGTCTGAAGCCCTTTAGGTCCTTGTATGTAGTTGTTTATATGAACGACCGATTGTTACCTGTTATAATTAGTATAGTCGACTTGATAAATGTTGTCGATTAACTTCCTACGACTGAATGCTCAAATATTCTAATTCGTACAACTTCACGTAAGTGAATGAACCAGTTGATTGTTAATTGGATGCTTGGCATTAGCTGTGACTACTAGCTTGTAACTGCATTGTAAACAAATCAAAAGAATCAGGCTAGGGCAGTCTTGAATTGAACTTTCAGAAGTTCAAAATGCCCTGATGCTGCAAGGGGTTTAGGGCAGTAATAATCAAGGTTAACAAGGGTAGTCTGGGGTTCGAGAAAAATAGGAAAAAGCTTAGTTTAAGTAAGCTGACAAGTAGGGTACTATATTGGGATTAAACTAATACCAATGGGGAACAAGACACAAGAGTATGGGGTTTAAAATGAATACTAAAATGAGCCCATAACTCTTGATTAAAGAATAAGCCAGGCGTGGGGAACAAATGGCTGGCATCAAAAGATGCTTAGGCATGGGTTTAAAGGGTATGGGCAGTCTGCAAATTGGCAGAATCCAGGCAGCTTGACTGCACTGGTTGTTTGTCTTATAAAGAGGCCATTTCAGAACTTAAAAGGGGCTGAAAATTTGGTCTTGAAGAGAGGTCCTGTGAGTTGAAGAAAACTGGAAAAAAAACAGAAAAAAATTTCCAGAAATATTGTAACTAAACACTGTCTGAAAACTACAGAAGAATTCATATTGGTCGAGCTGTCTTGGCCAAGTTCTGTTGTTTGCACTGATTGAGCTGCTTGTGATTGTTGAACTGCTGGTGTTGCTGCATCGAATACTCTATTATTTCTTTTGTTTCACTACTCTTTTCTGGGATTACTTGTTTGGTGCTCGACCATCTGTTGGTTTTCTTTGTTCTGGAAACTGTTGCTGTTTGTCTGTGGACTGCGGAGAACATTTGTGGTTGTTGGTTTGCTGCTGTGTTTGTTGTTGTTTGGTTGTTGTTGCTGTTGCTTGTTGCATACTACTCAACTGATTACTCTCCTTCTTCCTTTCCTTTCCTTACCAGGTACACGACTAATACCACCAATGTAACTTGAAAGTTTGAGCATGAATGCAAAAGAGAAGACCTGCAGATTGTCTTTATATATACATGGACTGTTGTATTAAATGTCATGTATTATATAATAGTTACATTTTCGTTTGGACAATAGAAGTAGCCTGCATGCCTAGTATATCAATGTAGGTTAGTGAATGCTAGTTCATATATGTATGCTGTTAGATGAAAATATTCCCATTGCAATAAGTCGTATCTTAGACTTAGTTTGATTGTGTAGTATATTCTCTAATGTAGGTCAAGTATGAAAACTATCCACTACTAGTTAAGTTCTCTCCCTTCTGTCAAATTGTCGCATATAAGTTGATAAACTCATTTTTAGAACAAAGAACCAGTTCAGGGCCTCAACCTCATGAAGGTCGAGCCCAGATCGAAACAGACCAAGCAGGCCCGTATCGGATAAACAGTGGCCCAAGTCTGGCCCATCTCGCATGAGCTGGGTTTGGGCCCATAATGTTCGATTAGTTGTCCATGGGCGTGATCACGTTTTTTTTTATTATTCTGTAAAAGCATTTTGAATCTTGCTATAAATAAGCCTGCAAGCATGTAACTAATTTGGGCTATCTACTATTTTCAATTAGTATAGACAAACGCGACAAGGAACGTAGTTGCTATAGGATATCCTTTTAAAATAAGGACGAGATGAGCCTCGACAAAAATAAAGAAAACGCACAAATTGCGGGGCCATCGTTAAATGTATATATTGAAGCATTCAGTCCCTGAGGTGGGTCGTTTAGCAAATCTCACGACCTCCCGAAATAATAACGCGGTAGCCTCTTTAAGCGTGTATTTAATAATTTTACCTTCTTAAATTCGGGTGCGCATTTATGTGACCCAAATCCAAATCTCGACGGATTCGAAATGTGTTTCTAATCATGGGTACATTGATTGTGACGTGGTTCGAGATGCATGTCCATGACGTCGCAAATTCCTTTTAAAAAATAGAACGAGACGAGCTTCGACAAACAAAATGTACAAAGCTGCGGGGCCCTATAGAAACGTATATATATCAAAGTATTCAGAATTCGGGACGTGCCGTTTAGCGAATTTCACGGTTTTTCCCAAAATAATAACACGATAGTCTCTTTGGGTGCGTATTTAATAATCTACTTTCTTAAAACTTGGGTGTGCATTTCATGCGACCCAGATCCAAATCCCAAAACATCAAATAAATATGTTCCGGATTGCGGGTGCATTTTATGTGACGCAGTCCAAAGACATGTTTTAAGCGATGTTCACATTCTTTTAAAATAATAATAATAAAGCGGTAAAAAGTTAAAATTTGCACATAAGTTCATATTTGTATAAAATCAGATAATCAAGCCAAATATAACAGTTGAGCGACCGTGCTAGAACCACGGAACTCGGGAATGCCTAACACCTTCTCCCGGGTTAACAGAATTCCTTATCCGGATTTCTGGTACGCAGACTGTAATATGGAGTAATTTTTTCCTCGATTCGGGATTAAAATTGGTGACTTGGGACACCCTAAATCTCCCAAGTGGTGACTCTGAAATAAATTAACAAATCCCTTTCGATTGTCCTTTAATTGGAAAAAACTCCCTTGCGCCCTCGCGGGTGCGCAAAAAGGAGGTGTGACAGTAGGTACCGTAACATCATATCTTTTCTTCTTCACTTTCAACTCTCTGAAGTAAAGGGAGAGTGTGTTCGGAAAGGGGAAGTTTGTTTTTGTTTCGTTCCCGACTTGATAAATCACCCTCGACATTATGTTTCCCACATTCAGAGGGAAGCCCGCCATGATAGCTGCCACCAAGACAGCCCGAGGAAGGGGGACGGAGTGATCGTGTGTAGACGGGTTAAGTCGAATACACACGAAGGTTAACCACCCTTTTGCTTCAAAGTTGAGGGTGTTCCGCAAAATCTTTTCCGGTGCCTTCAACCACACAGAGATTGTACCTGGAGCTGCTAAATGCTCGTCCAACCACGGACGAACCTCCTCTTTCAATGCCAGCTTCTCAAGATATTGAGACTCGTCCTCATCTGCAAACCCCAAAAAGTCATTCAGCGACTTCCCATCAAAGACTACTATCTTGTCCCTTACTTTTGTTGTTTTAAAGTTCCGAACTGTGTGGTGAACATTGCAATAAAACTCCTTCACCATATGCTCGTTTTCAAATTCGACTCTCTCTTTGAAGAATCCCCAACCCTCTCTAGTGCGGAATTGTGCTTGCATGTGAGGGTTGAGTGGGACAAGATCGGCGTCTATGAACCGCCTTTCCGGAATCAACTTTCTCTTCGGCCACCATTCCCTGAATTTGTGGAAAGCGACCTCGCTGACAAACCTATCCTCCCATGCTTCTAGTTTCCTGGTTCTCTCTATACCTCCAACCTGTGGTTCACCCCTTCGGCATATCCTCCACTATCCCCTGATATTGAAGCTGTGGGAGACGTGGAGTAAGTGCTCCCCTTGTCTTTTTCTGCTCCGAACTCATCAGACGAGTCCGAGATAACATCGACCGGCTCCTTGGAAGAGGCTATATCATCATGATCCGGGGAAGGAGGGTCACGGAGTTGGAATGAAGTGGCCCTATGTGTTGGAGAAGACTCCGAGGTAATGCTCCGTGACGAAGCATACTCACTCCCCGTGGAGTGAGATGCAGCTTTATCTGCTTCCCTGGTCTTAGGATTTAGCTTTACAATTCCTTTTCCCCTTCCCCCACGGGAAGAACCACCTCTCCCGGATTGTATTTGTTTCCCCGTTCACTTCTTAGCTACATGTTTTTGAACCATTGTCTGCAAGGAAGACATGTCTAGAATTGTTAGTAAAAGCACATGATATGAAATGGACAGTTCAATTGAATGAAAGAATTGCAGACACAGTTTCACAGATAGAGGAACGCGGACCGCACCAAAAGGCACGCGGTCCGCGCAGTTTACTGATTCACACAATGGTTTCTCTGAATGAACCGATGCGGTCCACACTGTTTTGTGTTGCGGCCGCGTAGCTTCATCGCGGACCGCACAGAAATGGACGTGGACCGCACAGGTGAACTGCCAAAATGGTGACTTCTCTGAACTTTTCACACGCGGTTCGCACTGTATTGGACCGCGGCCGTGCTAGACTCACGCGGACCCCATAGAAATGTCACGCGGACCGCATGGAGGCGATTCATCATAGCACACAAAAATAAGCCATGCGGACCGCGCAAAAAATGTTGTGCGGCCGCATAGGGCAGATTTAACTGAGGCGGAAAACAATTTTCTCTTTAAGTCCCATTTTGATCGGAATTTGACCCCTCAGTGTCCCTACTCAATTAATTACATGGATTTATGCCCCTAAGTCTCACTAAACAATAGAAATCCAAACTAACAGTCATTAAGAATTAGTGAAAATAAGAAGTTATACTAGTAGAGAGTAATGAGAAGAAACAAAAAATTAGGCTATGCATGAAATGAACAAGATTTGTTACCAGGGATTAGTGAAAAATCGACTAAATGAGCAGGGAGTGCGGATGAACAGTGAAAATTTAGAGCTCCAGATGAAAATTTGCGAAAAGGTTCAAATGAGGCCCAAGGCTTTTATTTATAGAAAAACCCTGGGGCTTTCAGCTTACCTACCAGCGCGGCCGCACAAAAATGGCCGCGGTCCGCGCTGGTTTTCTTTTAGTCACAGTTTGACTACTCAGCTCATGCGGACCACACTGCTTTGATGCGCGGCCGCGTGGGAGTTCATCAGAGACTTGGTAATTCTAGATTCTCAAACGCGGACCGCACAGAAATGGACGCGGTCCGCGTTGAATTTTTTCTGAGGATGAACTCACTGCTGCTCAAGCCCACGCGGACCGCACTGCTTTGATGCGCGGCCGCGTGGGGCAATTTCCATGGACTGATCATTTTTTTTTGTACTTCTTCCCTGCACTGGTTCAACATAATCCCTGCAACACTTCACAAATTATCAGCTCAAAAATCCTACTCTACAACAGAAAAACAAAGAAAAGGAAAAAGACATGGGTTGCCTCCCACGAAGCGCCTGATTTAATGTCGCGGCACGACGCATGTTACCATCACAGTCATTTCAAATGAATGCGCGCCACCACGTGGCTGTCATCAATCTTTCCCAAATAATGCTTGACGCGATGCCCATTGACTCGGAAGACTTCACCATTTTTATTTTTGAGATCAGCGGCACCAAAGGGAGTTATCCCAACCACTTCAAAAGGGCCACTCCACTTGGACTTCAACTTGCCCGAAAATAACCTCAACCGGGAATTGAAAAGAAGAACCATATCACCCACTTTGAATTCCTTCCCTCTGGCATACTTGTCATGAAGGTACTTCATCTTGTCCTTATACAAGGACGAGCTGGAGTAAGCATGAAACCTAAACTCATCAAGTTCATTCAATTGCTCTACCCGAAGATTTGCAGCTACATCCCATTCTAAGTT
Source organism: Nicotiana tabacum (assembly GCF_000715075.1). Classification (NCBI taxonomy): domain Eukaryota; kingdom Viridiplantae; phylum Streptophyta; class Magnoliopsida; order Solanales; family Solanaceae; genus Nicotiana; species Nicotiana tabacum. The sequence continues at coordinate 184,213,004 of NC_134087.1, read as the reverse complement.
CAACTTTTTCAGCGCCCACATAGCTTTATGTTCCAATTCTACTGGAAGATGACAAGCCTTACCAAACACCAACCGGTACGGCGACATACCAATTGGTGTCTTGAAAGCTGTACGATAAGCCCAAAGAGCATCATCCAATTTCTTCGACCAGTCAGTCCTATTTGCATTGACAGTTTTAGATAAAATACTCTTAATCTCACGGTTGAACACCTCAACTTGGCCACTCGCTTGAGGATGATAAGGAGTGGTTACCTTGTGATTTACCCCATACTTGGCTAGCAGAGAGTCAAAAGCCCGGTTGCAAAAATGAGAACCCCCATCACTAATTATGGCACGTAGAGTGCCAAACCTCGTGAAGATACTCTTTTTCAAAAATGACACCACACTTCGAGCTTCATTATTTGGCAAAGCTATGGACTCAACCCATTTCGACACATAGTCAACCGCTACCAAGATGTAAGTGTTGCCACAGGAACTTACAAATGGTCCCATAAAGTCTATCCCCCAAACATCAAAGATGTCAACCTCTAGAATTGTGTTAAGGGGCATCTCATCTTTCTTCGAAATTCCTCTGGCACGTTGGCATTCATCACATCTTTTCACGAAGTCACCGGCATCCTTGAACAACGAAGGCCAATAGAAACCATAGCTCAACACTTTAGATGTCGTCCTTACCCTGCCATGATGGCCACCATAGGGCGAAGAGTGACAAGCTTCCATAATACTCAGTTGCTCTTCTTCAGGAACACACCGGCGAATTACACCATCGGTGTAGATTTTAAAAAGATATGGCTCATCCCAATAGTAATCCAAGCAATCCCGCTTGAGCTTCTTCCTTTGGTTAGAAGAGAGCTCATACGGAACCACACCGGCAACAAGGTAATTGGCAATGTCGGCAAACCATGGCATGTCTAGCATTGAAACCGAGAGGAGTTGTTCATCCGGAAAAGCATCATTTATCTCAAGGCCATCCAAAGGCCTCCCTTCCTCCTCCAATCGAGACAAGTGGTCCGCCACTTGGTTTTCACTACCTTTTCTATCAATGTTCTCCAAATCAAATTCTTGAAGAAGAAGCACCCATCTCATTAACCTCGCTTTATAATCTTTCTTCAACATCAAATACCTAAGGGTGGCATGATCGGTATGAATAATCACTTTGGCCCCCATAAGGTATGGGCGAAACTTCTCCATGGCAAAAACAATGGCAAGCAATTCCTTTTCGGTGACCGTATAGTTCCTTTGAGCTTCATTCATTGTCTTACTTGCGTAGTACACCGGATGGAACATCTTGTTGATTCTTTGGCCCAAGACCGCCCCCACCGCAACATCACTAGCGTCGCATATGAGCTCAAAGGGCAAGCTCCAATTTGGTGCGGTAATAATGGGGGTAGTCGTCAACTTTTGCTTTAGAAGCTCGAAAGCCTCCATACATTTCTCATCAAACACATATTTGGCATCTTTCTCAAGCAATTTACACAACGGGTTAACTACCTTAGAGAAGTCTTTGATGAATCTTCGGTAGAAACCCGCGTGTCTAAGAAAACTCCTCACCCCTTTGACAGAAGTAGGGGAGGGAGCTTCGAGATAACTTCAATTTTCGCTTTATCAACCTCAATCCCTCTTTTTGAAATTTTGTGACCCAACACAATGCCTTCTTCTACCATAAAATGGCATTTCTCCCAATTGAGAACCAAGTTTGTGTCTTCGCATCGGGCCAATACACGATCCAAGTTTTGCAAGCAATCACCAAAAGATTCCCCGACCACACTAAAATCATCCATGAAGACCTCCAAAATGTCTTCCACCATATCGGTGAAGATTGCCATCATACATCGTTGGAAAGTCGTCGGTGCATTACATAATCCAAATGGCATTCGAGAGAAGGCGAATGTGCCATAAGGACATGTGAAAGTTGTCTTTTCTTGGTCTTCCGGGGCAATGATAATTTGGTTATAGCCTGAATACCCATCCAGAAAACAATAGAAAGTCCGGCCTGCAAGACGATCAAGCATTTGGTCCAAGAACGGCAATGGGAAATGATCCTTTCTAGTCCCCTTGTTCAACTTCCGGTAGTCCATGCATACCCTCCAACCCGTCACAGTACGAGTCGGAATAAGTTCATTATTGTCATTAGTCACTGTGAGCACGTGATTTTTGCCTCATACAAATTACTCCAAAATAATTCCTGAAATTAGGTTTTTTCTTTAATTATGTGTTATTTTTAGGAAATATTGTACGGATTTCCTGTTTGTTTGCATAGGTATATGTGCGTGAGTAATTTTATTAATTCATTTAAAAATACAAAAAAATAAATAAATAATATAATATGTGCATTTAAGATTTAGTTTTTCAACTTAGGAATTAACAGGTTTGTTTTACAGAAAGAAAATCACAAAAAAATATGCATATGTGTTTCTTGCCATTGTGTTGATTTTATTTAAATTTTTAATTTGAATATTAACTATTATAGGTGTTAAATAATATGAGTATAATTTTATTTTTGATTTTTACAATTTATTTAGATTTTTTGTCTAATTTTTGTAATTAAAGAAAAATAGAAAATGAGTCATAAATGTGAAGGAAAATCGGACCTGGACCGAAATCCAGACCCAAACCAAATTAACCCCCCTCACAGCCCAATCCAAACACCCTTTTTGCCCGGTCCAAATCTCATAAGACATCCGAACGACGTCGTTTCAGCAGGCGATCAATCACGGCCATTGATCCTGCATGATCCAACGGCTCAAAGGCCGTCTCCTTTACCCATTCCCTGGCCCGACCCGTTGCCCGGTTCAAACCAACCCCCAATTAAAACCAAACAACACCGTTCCCCTCAAAGGAATTGATCCAGGCCGTTGATCTCGCATGATCGAACGGTCAGGATTCATTTTTCCCCCTAGTATATATAATTAAACTCATCACCCCACGCCCCCTAGGCCATACCCCCCCCCCATTTCCCCTTCGTCTCTGATATTCAGAGACCAGATGAACCCCACCGTCCACCACCGTGCACCGCCCACCGGAAATCGCCTTGCGGCGATTCCGGTTGTCCAAATGACCCCATCTTAACAACATAGCTTCCCCACGACATCCTCTTTACAGATCTGGTGTTAGTTTCCCTCGAATCAGGCCCCAACATCTCAAATCTTCGATCAAAGTTTGGTCTGAAAACCCAACTTTCTCCGATGACTTCCTAATTAACACCATAGTTTCCCCTGTCCATCCTCGTCATGAACCTGTTAGTAGCATAGTTCGAATCTTCCTAGAACTACTCGAATCTTCATTTAAAGATTCGAGTAAAACCTAACCCTACCCCAACCTACCCCAAACTCACACCAGTTATCCACCTGACCTCCCTCGTGCCTAAAACACCATTGGTTTGGTTCGAATATGTCTAGAAATGTTCGAATTTTAGATCAAAGAATCAGCAACCCTAAAAATCCAAATCGTGGAATTTGCCCAAATTAAATGAGAGATTGAGGTCTAAGAGACTTTAATCGAGGTATTCTCAATTGAGAATACTTCGAATAAAGTCTGTTCAACCTCAAAAGGTCTGAATCCTAGTTTGAGCCTATGTCTGTATGAGTTCTGAAGGTTGGAGGTATTTTTCCTTTTTCTTTTCCTGTGTTTATGGTTTTTGTTTATCCGTGTATTTGTGTAGTTTAGTTTTGATTAATTGTCCACATTCTTTCAATTCATCTTTTCATTCCCAGTATCCCTTTTATTTGGTTGAATTTGTTTATGTTCTTTGTTGTGAATAGTTATAGGATGTCTAATCAATTCGGATAAGTTCGTCGATTAGTTGTTAAAACCTCTGTTCTTGTCAATGCCGATTGAAATTGCTTGATTATTTATAGACTGATTGTTGACAATTATTGTTGGTAATCAGTTGATTAGTACTCGTCAATTAAATCGTTCTTGTTTGTAAATCAATAAGTTCGTCAAATGGATGTGGTGTATGTTGATCTCTAGGCAATTAGTTTCAGGGCATTGTCAATATGCTGACAATGTTCCTGCATTCATGTTGATCTTAGTTCGATTTTCAATTTCAGTTTAAATGGTTTTGCTGAGTTCTGTGTGGTGTTAATATGTTTTTATTCAAGTTCAGTCTGTTAGTTCCAATCAATCTGTGAGGATAGGATGGTTGTTTGATTTATTTTAGGAATTGGTTGTTAGCTGTTAGGCAGATTAGTTTAGATAATTGTTAAGTGTGGGCAGTTTGGTTAGGGCAGTAATAGTAAGGGAATTTCAGGGGTGTTTGGGGAATAAAACAGTTAGCATGATACTTTATTGCTAGTGCTTTATCAGTGGGGTATTAATTAATCCTAATGGGAAACCAAAGAAAGTGGAAGGGGCTGAAATTAAGGGGAAAAGGTATCCTTAGTGGTTTGATTAATTGAAAATCCAGACTTAGTGTTATTTGAGTGGAAATTTCTGATTTTAAAAGGGGAAAAGGGGTCCGGGCAGTAGGCTGAAAAGAAGGAAAATAAGTTGTATAAGAAGAGGTGTTAGGGACTGATTTCAGCAGAGAATAGATAGAGAGGAGGACAGACAAGAAGAAGATAGACAGAGAAAAAAAACAGAAAGAGAAAAACAGGAAAAAAAAGAGCACACACACACACACACAAAAGAAAAACATAATAGAAAAAATAAGAGAAGTCAGAAATATTGTTTCCTCATATCTATCCTGGTTTGTCTGGTGATACTGTTTGATTGAATCTGAAATTTTCATAAAATTTCTGCTACTGTTCGTTTGGTTTTTCACGGGTCTTGTTGTTTTTGCTCAAATCTGCTGAATCATTGGCATTTTTCTGTTGTTGGGTTTCTGTTGCTGCTATTGCTGAAGTATTACCTCTTTTACCCTCATTTCCAGGTGCATATCTGTAGATTCATGTCATGAAAAGCTTCAACATTGCAAGTAAATGAAGTTTGGAATTGCAATTATGTCCTCTACTCATTTAAATCTATTAGTTAAGTTTCAGTTTTGTTTTAGTTGGTTAATATAGTATTATACTTGACATGAGAACTATTAGCCAATTGGCCTTTTGAAGTAGTATAAATTCTGCGGTAATCTTATTTATTTTGAAGTTTAGTGATGACATTTATTTTCGAATTGTCAAGATAGGGAACATGGCAGAAAGCTGGCCATTAATTAAATCTTGTGATCTTGTTGGCTAAGTATAGGATAGTATGGAAATATCAAGAAACTACATTACTAGCATATCTCGTCAAACATCCGATTTTTGTTTAAAGCTAGATGATGTAAGTTGTGTTTTGTTCGTATATGGCGTGATAACGGTTATGTGTATAACCATAGGTGAAAGGTGAATTGATATAATCCGTTACGTTTACGATATTGGAATATTACGGATGGTTCAGATGTATAATTACGTTACATGTAATGTCATTTTATTAAATCAATTTGTAGATTAGTTTTTTTTTCTTAATAACAAATGGCCCATTTATTTTAGGAATGCGATTAATTCATTTCTTAAAAATAGTATATAAAATAATGTCAATAATTTTACAAAATGTAGATTTATTATTTGTAAATAGCTTGCATAAGCCGAGATAAAGAAAATTGGCTTAATTTTATCTATCCCAAATTCAATCATTGTAAGCAAATTAACCAAATAATTAGAACTTTGGACTAAAAACAAGTTGATGAGAAGGAGGTGGGATTTATAAATACGAATTGCAACATTTTAAGTCAAAGATATACAAAATAGAGTTCGCTCCGAATAGAACAATGAAAATTCTTCGAAAACTATTAGTTTGCTTATCAATTAATTCTTTCCTAGTTTTGCACGTAATTCGTTTTTGTTTTGGTAAATTTTCAAACATATACACTTAGTCTTAATCCTAGGAAAATAACAAACAATTTGTGCATATAATTATCAAGTACTAAAAATACATAAACAAAATACGGATACTGTATTCACGATAAAAATGGTAGTTTTAGTTGCACGTTGTTTATTTTTCATATCATTAAATCTTTAAATTTGAATAGTTTTTAGGTATATAATTCATACGTTTAAAATATAACCTGTGGTCAACACCTAATAAATTTTGAATTTTTTTCAAGAAATTTGGAGGCGACCCAATCGGTGATTTCCCATGACTTTCACATTTAAAAATAGATTGACATAATAAACATTTGTAGAGAATATATATTACCATCAAGAATATTTTGTGTAATTAGGGATACGTTCGCGTGACCTAATTACATTTTCTAAAGGCAGTTCGGATTATGCGTTCGCACAACTTTGAGCAAATTTTTAATAAAAGGGGGTTCTTCGGAGGATATTAAATTAATTTCATATAACCCGAGATGTGCAGTTCACTATTTAATCATACAAGAGTGACGAATGTTCTTAATTTTATTTTAAGCACAATTTCGAACATAAGTTTTTTTTTATAATAAAAATATAAAAAATATTATCAATCTTATTGTATACACGTATGCGTGACACGATTCTTTACATTTATAAAATATATATATATAATACGAATATACGTACGCGTGATTCGTTTCAAGAAAGGTCTATAATTGTAAACAATCTAAACAAAAGCGGTAACAAAATCATGCAACAAGAAAAAATGTATTTAGTAAGTCGAGATAATTAAGCCAAGTATAAAAATGGTTAAGCGACCGTGCTAGAACCACGGAATTCGGGAATGCCTAACACCTTCTCCCGAATTAACAGAATTCCTTACTCGGATTTTTGGTTCGCAGAATGACAAACAGAGTCATATTTTCCTCGATTCGGGATTAAAACTGGTGACTTGGGACGCCATAAAATTCCCAGGTGGTGACTCTGAAATAAATAAACAAACCCCGTTTCGACTGTCCTTTAATTGGAGAAAACTCATTCACCACTCGCGGGGGCGGAAAAAGGAGGTGTGACAGCTCTGGCGACTCTGTTGGGGATGAAGACCCAGAACCACTGGTTCAGGGTTCAAGAATTCAAGCTTAAAATAGCTGTTATAGTTGGCTTTGTTGGTTATCTGATTTGCCCACATATTTGTTCTTAATGTACTAAACGTTGCTTTTACCGCTTTAATATTATCTGAATTGTGTATATAAAACTGCTACGAAACCCTCCTTCTTTCTGAGTCTTCTGAATTTATGGTGCACACGTGCGCGTGGCCCACCTTTCTGTTAGAAGTCATACCAAATAAGACGAAGTTGGGACAAGTAACTAGGCCGGGTAGACTTTCGTGCTCCCGGTACGTTGCCCCCACTTCGGCTCAAACTGTCCGTTTGGGTAAGCCAGGTCTAGAACAATCTGCCTCAGGTTTTTCACTTAGAATAACTCAGCCTCGTACCGGATCCCTAGTAGGAACGTCTATTTGCATCATGTACATTTGACCTTGGAGACTCAACATAGGGTTGGGTCTGTCTAGGACAGGTGAACCCAAAATGAAAAGACCATCCTGATGCATCCTACTCGCTACTTGTGCATTCATTTGCCTCGGATTTGCTTGTTGACCGGCTTAATTGAAAAATAAATCATTGTGAGAGCCGAGAAATAAAATGGGTTGTTTTAGAAAATTCCTAAAATAGTTTTAAATTTGAAAAAAAAAAGAAGAGTTAAATAAAAAAATGATTTTTCTTTTTATGAGTGTCTGTTTTCAAAATGAGTTTTGATTTTGTTAAAATTAATCGCAGATACAAAATGAGCACCACCCAAAACCCACAATTCGCAGATGTAGATTAGTTTCTATTTCGGCTTCAGATGTGGTGGCATGAGTCAGGAGAAGATGGTCAGAAATGGGTCATTAAGCATTTGGGAACTCTCACAGATATTATGAAAGTTAAACCACGTGATGATTTGATTGCGGCGTTAGTAACTTTTTGGGACCCTGTTCACAATGTCTTTCGTTTCTCTGATTTCGAGCTTACTCCTACATTAGAAGAGATAGCTGGATATGCTGGTTTTGATGGAGATTTGAGAAATCAAAATCTGATATTCCCAAAGGCTCCCTCAGTGCATCGATTCTTTGGTCTTCTGAACATCAGTAATCAAATCAGAAAAAGCAATGTTGTCTACGGGTGTTGTTCTTTCAACTTCCTATATTCAAGGTTCGGAAAGCCGGACGGATTTGAAATCCATGAAAAGGGCCTTACTAACAAACAGAACAAAGACACCTGGCAGATTCACCGTCGCTTCGCTTTCATGGTGGCTTTTCTGGGAATCATGGTCTTCCCAAACAAAGAACGAACAATTGATATTCGCACAGCGAAAGTCGTACAGGTCCTCACTACCAAGGAAAATCACACCCTTGCCCCGATCATTCTCTCCGACATTTATCGGGCGTTGACTTTATGTAAATCAGGGGCAAAGGTCTTCGAAGGGTGTAAAATTTTGTTGCAAATATGGATGATTGAACATCTCCAACATCAGCCCAAGTTCATGCAGTATGGTCCAAGCAATGATAATTTTATCGAGAGTTATGAAGAAAGAATAAAAGATTATAAGTCTCCAAAAGGGATAGAAGCATGGGTATCTCATCTAAGATCTTTAACGGCAAGTCAAATTGAGTGGACTTTGGGATGGCTCCCGACAAGAGAAGTGATACACATGTCAACCTTGAATAGTTATTTGCTGCTATTGGGATTGAGAAGCGTCCAGCCATATGCGTCGCAGAGAGTTTTAAGACAACTAGGGAGATACCAAGTGGTACCTGATGATGAGGATTTGAGTATGCAAGTAATCGAGTTACACCCCGAAGCCACTCTTCCCGAGGCTTTAATTCATCAGATGTGGAATGGATGTCAATACTTGAAAGATGATACTCAAGTTCCAGACACAACAAAAGGCGAGATAAATCCAGGATATGCAAGATGGTTTGAGAAACGATCCCGCGTGGATGATGCACCAGAACCCGATCTAAGAAGGCCAATAAAAAGACCCCATGTTCAAACCTTTAACGATAAAATCCAAGAGCGATTGATTTGGGGAGAAAAGGAAAAGGGATACAAAGCGACTATCCATGCCTTAAAGGAAAGTTTGAGGAACCTCAATTTGGAGAAAGACTTACAAGCACAAGAAGCAGAAGGTGAAAAGAAGAGTTTGGCTTGTGAAAATAAAAATCTTCACGCTCAATTTCAAAAAGTGAAGAAAGCTTCTGAAACACCAATGAGAAGTTGGAAAGATCAAAAAATCATCGCCAATCTTTTGGAAAAAATGCAAGATTATGATTCCATTTTGGCAAAAACCGAAAAGGCGTTGAGCAAAGCTAAAGAAAGAATCCAACAATTACACGAGGAGGCCAAATCTAATAAGGAATGCCAAGTAAGGCAATCCGAAGAAGACAGGGCACAATTCAAGAAATAGAAAGACCGTTGGATGCATTCAGAAGCTCAACTCCATGCACAATTGGAAGAAGTGAGAAGGTACAATAGAGAACATCAGCACGCAGACATCGACAGAGAAAGAGCACAGGCAAGACTCGATCAGGCCAGACTCCGAGCTCAATTAGAGTCAGATTTAGATCGTGAAGACCGTATCAGAGATATAGCCACCACTCGCCAACAGCAACTACAAAACCAAGACCAACGTCTCCAAGATTTCAGGGCACAAATCCATGATTTAGCGGTTTACACCTTTCAAAGTTATGTAAACTGCCAAGGGATGGATTATGAAAGGTTTATAGAGCATGCACCTATTTCTGCCCGTCATCTGGCAATGGAGTTAGAAAGAATGTATCGCACGCTAGGAGGTCAGCCGGGTCAAGCCCCACCGTGAGCAGATGATCCAATAATTGAAAACAAAAGTGGGAAGTGGAGCATGTTCAGAGCTGTTAAGAGTTGTGTCTTTTGTTTGATTTGGGTTTGTGTCAAGTTTTTAAACAATTTTCTTATAATGTTTTCCAAATGTAGTGTTTGTTCCATCTTTGTATTATTTCAAGAATAAATAAAAGTGTTGACAATTGCTTTACGGCCGGAACTACGCACGGTCTGATTCATGCGGGGGCATGATACGTAGGCAATCTCTATAAGATTCGACCACAATCATAAAAAGGAATAAAATAAAGAGTGAGTGACAATAAAAAGAAAGGTCAAGAAAAGCTGGGATGACATAAGCAGCCGAGCAAATGCATGATAGAAAAGGGTTATTTGTCTAGGAACATTGCATCTCAACGTGTAATTATATATGTGTTAAACTCTCAAAACTAACAAGTTTGTTCATTTCCAGAATTCAAGCAGTTAGTTTTTCTAAGAGTATACTGGCATATTATCATTATCACACCAGATCAAAAGGACCGATACCCGAAAGCATGTCTATCCCGGATGTCGACACAGGTATTGAGATAGAGGAGATGGATGTCGGTAAAATGAAAGAAGAGATGCTTAAACTTAAGCAGCAAATGGCCGAGATGTATCGGGCCTGGTCTACAGGGCAACCACCCCCATCTTACCCAGCTAACCCTGCCTCCACCACATCGCTAGCCTAAACTCAGGATAGTCCTACCACTAAACTATCCCCGAGTTTCCCCATCTACCAGCACTACCGAGGCACCACCTCTCATACACCGCAGTCTCCACCTCCTAAATCAGTTCCATAGCCTCCTCCACCAGTAACTCCTATCTTTGTGGCACCTCCCACAGCTACATTCCATAAATCTCCTAGTGAGCCTATATTCCAGGCCTAGGAGAACCAATACTACCCCCCGGAGCCCACTTTCAAAGCCTCCGAAATCCATTCATTTACTCCCCGTTTTGACCTCCCAACAGAAATTGACAAACCAGTCAAAAATACCGAACAAGAAGAGATGTTCAGGAAGGTCAAAAGCTTAGAACAATCGTTCCGAGACATGCGAGGGTTAGGAGAGCAGGTCAGTGTGGCCTACAAGGACTTATGTTTGTTCCCAAATGTGCAATTACCAGTTGGTTTCAAGATGCCCAAATTTGACCTATACAACGGGCACGGCGATCCAGTAGCCCACTTGAGGGGTTTCTGCAGCAAGATGCGAGGAGCTGGGGGAAGAGACGAATTATTAATGGCTTACTTCAGTCAAAGTTTGAGCGGATCAGCTTTGGAGTGGTATACCCACCAGGACCATGGGAGATGGTACACCTGGGATGACCTGGCACAGGCATTTGCTTGTCACTTCCAATACAATCTGGAAATCATCCCAGATCGACTATCCTTGACAAAATTTGAGAAAAAGCACAATGAAAGCTTTAGAGAGTATGGTTTCCGGTGGAGGGAACAGGCAGCAAGGGTGGACCCTCCAATGAAGGAAAGTGAGATGGTAGATTACTTCCTACAAGCCTTGGAGCCTACTTACTACGCCCATTTGGTTTCAACAATAGGAAAATCATTCAACGAAGTAGTGAAGATGGGAGGTATGGTGGAAGAAGGCCTCAAGACGAATAAAATCATGAGTTATTCGGCTATTAAGGCAACTACTCAAGCTATTCAAGGCGGAGTAGGAGGGATTGGAAAGAAGAAAAGGGAGGAGGCGGCGATGGTTGATTCAGGAACTTGGTCAAGATCCAGAGGTTCACCTCATTACTACAATTAACATCGATCCCACCAATCAACTTACCACCACAATTCACCCCAACACTACTATCACCCGTCAGAACCTCATTTTTCCGTCAACCATGCGCAAGCATACAATCAGTCACCTGCCCACGCTCATTGGCGTGCTCCTGTCATACCAAGTACCTATCCTTATCCGCGAACCTACCCCGGACCAGGTTTCAGGCCTAATCAAGCACTCAGGGGTGAAAGGGTGCAGAAAAAGAAAACCTTCACTCCATTGGGAGAATCCTACACTAGTCTGTTCCACATGTTGAGACAGTTAGACATGCTAAGGCCGATACAATCCAAGCTGCCCAATCCTCCTCCAAAGAATCTGGACTACACCGTTAGCTGTGAGTATTATTCTGGTACACCATGCCATGATACAGAAAGGTACTGGCATTTAAAGAATGCAATACAAGAGCTGATTGATACTAATAAAATTTAAGTTCAAACCCCCGAAGCTCCCAATATCAACAGAAATCTAATGCCAGCCCATCAGGAGGCCAATATGATAGAAATAGTACGGGCTGATGTGGAAACAAAGAAGCCGTCACAAACCGTCATGATGATTCGGTCTCATGAAGCCAAGCCAGATGAACAGTTAGCAGAGGAGAAGTCGGTACCTAAGCAGAACAAAAATGGTGATGAGGCATCTGTGGTAGTTGAGAAGGGATCTTCGAGCAAAGTTGCCACGAAGCAGGAGGGGTTAAAGGTGATTGTACCAGGGGTGGCCAGCAAACCCATCATAGTCGTGGAAGGAGCCCGTGTAGATCGGGTTATTATCAAGCCAGTAACCCAGTTACCAGTGATCAACAACAAGGCTATTCCATGGAACTACGAACGGGTGACAGTAATGTACAAAGGAAAAGAAGTCAAGGAAGAAGTCTGTGAGGTGCAAGGCTTGACTCATTTCGGAAGATGTTTTACTCCCGAAGAGTTAAGAAAAACTAAAAATAATCCAACACCAATGAATAAAGTCGTGACTAAAGAAGAAGCGGAAGAATTTTTGAGAAAGATGAAGATGCATGACTATTCTATCGTGGAACAGTTGAAAAAGATGCCCGCTCAAATTTCATTATTGTCATTGCTAATCCATTCTGACGAGCACCGTCAAGCTTTAATGAAGATCTTGAATGAGGCACACGTTCCTGATAAGATCTCCGTGAATCACTTGGAAAAAATAGCCAACAAAATCTTTGAGGCAAACAGAATCACATTTTCTGATGATGAATTGCCTGTGGAAGGTACTGAGCACAACAGAGCTCTTTACCTCACCTTGAAATGTGAAAACTCCGTAGTGACCCGGGTGTTGGTTGACAACGGGTCAAGCGCAAACATCTGCCCTCTCTCCACTATAAGAAAGTTGAAAATAAAAGAGGAGAGGATCCAAAAGAATAGTATTTGCGTACGGGGATTTGACGGTGGAAGCAGAGATTCATTTGGCGACATAGTGCTGGAACTGACAATAGGGCCAGTTGAATTCACAATGGAGTTTCAGGTGTTGGATATAGCTGTTTCTTATAATTTACTGTTGGGTCGACCATGGATCCATGCTGCTAAAGCAGTCCCGTCAACACTACACCAGGTGGTCAAGTTTGAATGGGAAAAACAAGAAATAGTTGTGCATGGGGAAGACAGTTTAAATGCTCACAGCAATGCCATTGTACCGATCGAGGGAGTAGAAAATGACCAGGGACCATGGGTTTACCAGGTTTCCAACACAATGTTGGTAGAGAAAATTCTGGAGGGGAAATACATTCTGAATCCAAAGATAACCGCCGCATCAATCATGGTAGCCTATGAAATGTTGAAGAATGGTTTTGTACCCGGAAAAAGTTTGGGCTCATCTTTGAAAGGCATTATACAACCAGTATCTCTTCCCGAGAACTAGGGAACATTTGGATTGGGATTCATACCCACTGTCACAGACGTGAGAAAGGCCAGAAAGCCAAAACAGAAGGCATGGGTCCTTCCAAAGCCAGTACCACATCTATCAAAGTCTTTTGTCAAGTCCGGTACCAGAAATCACCCGATAACAACAATTCCTAAATCCATGATTAATCCTGAGGAGGAATTAATTGAAAGATTTGAAAAGTTGTTTGACGATGTGAACATGGTGGAAAGCGGTGAAGGTTCTATCTACGCGGAAGTTCAATTCGTTGGGCCAGAGACAAAGCTTAATAATTGGAAAGCCACTCATCTCCCCATTCGAAAGGAGTCTTGGTAGTTTATTTTGATTTTCCTTCAATTTGTTTGGGTTACTTCAGGGTTGTAATCCAAATGTTTATCTTACAGTCTGTTTGAAGTGTGCAAACCTTGTTATCTTTCATCATCCAATGAAATACAGTTTCCTTTTCATTATCATTCCTGATAGTTTTTCTTTTCTTTTTCTTCTTTTTTTTGTACAGTCTTTTTTACGCTGGCTCTAGTGAAATGGCATGCATAAGGAATCCTCAGCCCAGTCTTAAAAATCAATCTAGTTTCGAAATAATAATTCAAGAAGTATATTGTGATTATGAATCAGAATATGATGAGGATGAGGCTTTCGAAGAGATTAGTAAAGAGTTAATTCATTTTGAAGAAAAAACCAAACCTAACCTGAGTGATACCGAAGACATCAATCTAGGAGACACAAATAATATCCGAGAAACTAAAATAAGTGTCCACCTCGAACCAAAGATCCGGGAAGAGTTAATTAAAGCACTCATCGAATTCAAAGATGTTTTTGCATGGTCATATGACGACATGCCAGGCTTGAGCACTGATTTAGTGGTTCACAAATTGCCCACTGATCCAATGGTGCCTCCTGTCAAGCAAAAGTTGAGGAAGTTCAAGACTGATATGAGTGTAAAAATTAAAGAAGAAATCACCAAACAGTTGGATGCAAAAGTCATTCGGGTCACTCGATATCCTGTTTGGTTGGCTAATGTCGTTCCTATGCCAAAGAAAGACGGCAAGATTAGAGTATGTGTCGATTACCACAATCTCAACAAAGCAAGTCCAAAGGATACCTTCCCATTGCCCAATATCCATATTTTGATCGATAATTGTGCCAAGCATGAGATAGGATCGTTTGTGGATTGTTATGTCGGGTATCATCAAATTCTGATGGATGAAGAAGATGCAGAAAAGACGGCATTCATCACCCCATGGGGAACTTATTGCTACTGGGTAATGCCATTTGGTTTGAAGAACGCCGGGGAAACTTACATGAGAGCAATGACCACGGTGTTTCATGATATGATACATAAGGAGATTGAGGTATACGTGGACGATGTGATTATAAAATCAAAGCATCAGGCCGACCACGTTGGGGATTTGAGGAAATTCTTCCGGAGACTTCGCAGGTACAACCTCAAGCTTAACCCTGCCAAGTGTGCATTTGGTGTTCCATCTGGAAAGCTATTGGGATTCATAGTCAGTCGGCGAGGCATAGAGCTAGACCCATCAAAGATCAAAGCCATCCAAGAATTGCCACCTCCAAGGAACAAAACTGAAGTAATGAGTTTGTTAGGGAGGTTGAATTACATCAGCAGGTTTATTGCTCAGCTCACGACAACCTGTGAGCCTATTTTCAAATTGTTGAAGAAGGATGTTGCGGTCAAGTGGACTGATGAGTGTCAAGAAGCATTTGATAAGATAAAAAGGATACTTGTCAAACCCACCCGTGCTGGTTCCGCCAGAGCCAGGAAGACCTTTGATTCTTTACTTGACAGTCTTGGAAAATTCATTTGGTTGTGTATTGGGGCAACATGACCTCACCGGCAGAAAAGAACAGGCCATCTACTACCTTAGCAAGAAGTTCACAGCTTATGAGGTTAAGTACACTCATCTGGAAAGGACATGTTGCGCCCTAACTTGGGTAGCTCAGAAATTGAAACACTATTTGTCATCCTACACTACTTACCTCATTTCGCGTCTGGATCCGTTGAAATATATTTTTTAAAAGCCTATGCCAACAGGGAGACTTGCAAAGTGGCAGATATTGCTCACAGAATTTGACATCATCTATGTGACTCGGACTGCAATAAAAGCCCAAGCATTGGCCGATCATTTAGCCGAAAACCCGATCGACGAGGAGTACGAGCCATTGAGAACTTATTTTCCCGATGAAGAAATAATGCATATCGATGAGATGGAGCAAATTGAAAAACCTGGCTGGAAACTTTTCTTTGATGGGGCTGCTAACATGAAAGGAGTCGGGATAGGAGCTGTAATTATTTCTGAAACCGGGCATCACTATCCTGTTACGGCTCAACTTCGATTTTATTGCACCAATAATATGGCTGAGTATGAAGCTTGTATTTTGGGGATAAGGCTAGCTGCAGACATGGGTATCCAGGAAATCTTGGTCTTGGGAGATTTGGATCGTCTAGTACATCAAATTCAAGGAGAATGGGAAACACGAGACCTGAAGCTCATACCATACCGACAATGTTTACATGATCTTTGTCAACGGTTTTGATCAGTGGAGTTCAGGCATATTCCAAGAATCCATAACAAAGTCGCCGATGTATTGGACACCTTGGCATCAATGTTGCACCATCCGGACAAAGCTTATGTGGATCCACTGCATATTCAAGTCCACGATCAACACGCTTACTGCAACATGGTTGAAGAGGAATTTAATGGTGAACCATGGTTCCACGACATCAAGGAGTATATCAGAATGGGGATATATCCAGCGCAAGCCACAGGGGATCAAAAGAGAACCATTAGGTGGTTGGCAAATGGATTCTTCTTAAGTGGAGGAGTTTTGTATAAAAGAACACCAGACCTTGGATTATTAAGATGCATAGATGCTAAACAAGCTACGGCTGTCATGTCTGAAGTACATTCGGGAGTTTGCGGACCCCACATGAGCGGATATATGATGGCAAAGAAAATTCTCCGAGCTGGTTACTATTGGCTTACCATGGAGCGAGATTGTATCAGTTTTGTGCGCAAATGTCATCAATGCCAGATACACGGGGATTTGATTCATTCTCCACCATCCGAGTTGCACACAATGTCGACACCATGGCCCTTCGTCGCTTGGGGCATGGATGTCATTGGACCAATTGAGCCAGCAGCATCCAATGGGCACAGGTTCATTCTGGTAGCCATTGATTATTTCACCAAATGGGTTGAGGCCAAAACATTCAAATCGGTGACCAAGAAAGCTGTGGTAGATTTTGTTCACTCAAATATCATATGTCGATTCGGAATCCCGAAGGTGATCATCACATATAACGGTGCTAATCTTAACAGTAGCTTAATGAGAGAGGTATGTCAATAGTTTAAGATTGTACATCGCAATTCTACCCCATATCGGCCCAAGGCAAATGGAGCGGTCGAAGCAGCCAACAAAAACATAAAGAAGATACTTCGGAAAATGGTAGAAGGTTCAAGACAATGGCACGAAAAATTATCATTTGCGTTGTTGGGATATCGCAATACTGTTTGCACTTCAGTAGGAGCAACTCCTTATTTGTTGGTATATGGCACTGAGGCGGTAATTCCTGCAGAAGTTGAAATTCCTTCCCTTCGGATCGTCGCCGAAGCTAAGATTGATGATGATGAATGGGTCAAAACCCGTTTGGAATAGTTAAACTTGATTAATGAAAAATGATTGGCAGCAGTATGTCATGGCCAATTGTATCAAAGAAGAATAGCAAGAGCATACAACAAAAAGGTGTGTCCCCGAAAGTTTGAAGTGGGGAAACATGTGCTGAAACGTATTCTTCCACATCAGGTTGAAGCAAAGGGCAAATTTGCCCCGAATTGGCAAGGACCGTTCATTGTGACCAGAGTATTGTCCAATGGTGCATTATGTTTAACAGATATTGAAGGAAAATGCATAGACATGGCTATCAATTCTGATGCGGTAAAAATATATTATGCATGATTTTTCTTTGGTATAGTTATTGAATGTTTGTATTTGGCATTATTTCGAAGATTGGAATGACAAAGGCAATTCATTCTACTATCTAAACATTGTACCCTTTGTTCCCCCTTTGAGCCATATTTGTTTCTTTCCTACCCTCTTTTGGAATCAATTAAAAAAATTATTATTATTGAAGTGAACTACGTTTGACCTGATTCCTCAAAGAGGATACGTAGGCGCCTCACGGCTCGGTCATAGGGTGCATAATATGCATAATATGCATAAAATGAAACATCAAGAGACCCCCAATCAAGAAACTGGGGCAGGAATTGTATTGGCAATAAGAAAAATGATTCCAAGAGTTGTAATTTTAAACCCATTTCAAAATTGTTTAACTTTTGATACCCTTTCATTCCAACCACATACCAAAAGACCTTTCGATCAATCTTAGAAAAATGCAAAGTCAAGCAAATGGAGATGGTTCATAACACTCTGGTCCAAACAAGAAAAAGCGATGAAAATAAGAGAGTCTTATAGGTGAAAAACCGCACAGGCACCATGAGACGACGGAAGCTGAGAGAAAGTAAAATGAGAGAGTCTTATTGGTGAAAACCTTCGCAGGCACCATAAGGCGAAAAGGAATTAAGAAATAAACAAATAAGGAAGGTTTGTCAGTGAAAACTCTTTAAGACACTGCAAGTCAAACAAGGTCCGTAAGTCGGCAAAAAGTAAAATTGGTTTGTGGAAGTTTTGGAAGGATTGAAAAGGAGATTGGTTAAATAGACTGGGCTGATTAATCCAAAATGCATACCCTGATCATTGGTGCCAGTAACTCCAATCAGATAAGTTCCTTATTCCTATCTCCAACAGTCATCCAAATTTGGATTTTTCTTTTCATTCTTAATTGTCGAAATCATCATGTTTTGTCACTAATAATCTTACTCATCTAAAGTTTTTTAGGTAAGTTTCGTTCCAAGCAAATAAAAAGGAATGTCAAGGTATACCACCAAGATTCAAGATTGCACAAAGCAAAATACGGCCATGATAGGCGGGAAGTAATAGGACGAAAATAAGATATGGGTGTGAGAAAAGTTGAATCAGAAAAGTGGTTCAGTAATGTCAGGAGAGACATATGATTACGATTGAAGGGGTTTGAAGTGAAAACAACAGTTGGGGATCCTACGGTTAAGGATCAATTATGAGGACAAAATAGTCTTTTTAACCACTCCAAGGCAGTAAAACAGGACAAAGAGAAACTCCACCCCCAGCAAGAATGCCACAACTAACCACCATGCCTTAAACTAACAAAATTTTCTTTGATTTTAAACAGGGGCAAAAACAATAGTTGTTTCAGGAAACACCCGGTGAGAGAAGAAGCAGGCGTCCACCTGGAGAATAAGGAAGAACAATTAAAATAGCAGTCAGGCGTCCCCCTGGAGAACAAGGAAGAGCAATGGAAGTATTAGCAGTCAGGCGTCCACCTGGAGAACAAGGAAGAGCAATGGAAGTATTAGCAATCAGGCGTCCACCTGGAAAACAAGGAAGAGCAATGGAAATATCAGCAAGCAGGCGTCCACCTGGAGAACAAGGAAGAACAGTTAAAATAGCAATCAGGCGTCCACCTGGAAAACAAGGAAGAGCAATGGAAATATCAGCAAGCAGGCGTCCACCTGGAGAACAAGGAAGAGCAATGGAAGTATTAGCAATCAGGCGTCCACCTGGAGAACAAGGAAGAGCAATGGAAATATCAACAAGCAGGCGTCCACCTGGAGAACAAGGAAGAACAGTTGAAATAGCAATCAGGCATCCACCTGGAGAACAAGGAAGAGCAATGGAAGTATTAGCAATCAGGTGTCCACCTGGAGAACAAGGAAGAGCAATGGAAGTATTAGCAATCAGGCGTCCACCTGGAAAACAAGGAAGAGCAGTTGAAATATAGCAAGCAGGCGTCCACCTGGAGAACAAGGAAGAACAGTTGAAATAGCAATCAGGCGTCCACTTGGAGAACAAGGAAGAGCAATGGAAATATTAGCAATCAGGCGTCCACCTGGAGAACAAGGAAGAGCAATGGAAATATCAGCAAACAGGCGTCCACCTGGAGAACAAGGAAGAACAGTTGAAGTATCAGCAATCAGGAGCCCACCTGAAGAATAAGGGAATACAATTCAAATTTTAAGTAATCAGGAGCCCCCCTGAAGAACAGAATGGCAATTTATTTTTTTGACATTGCTGGTTGAAGTCAAGAGCCCGCCCATATAATAGAGGAGTACACTTAGAGTCAATAAAGCAGAGGAATCCAACCGAATCCCCAGCAGGAAACAACAAGAATCCCAAACAGAGGAAGGAAGTACAAGACACAATGAAAAACAATGCGAAAAGAAATAAGCAGTTCGAGATCGGTGGTCAAAGAAGAATACAAGACAAATCGGAAACAAAGGATACCAAAGAGTCACCAAGACATCAAAGCAACAAGAAATGCAAGGGCATGATCTAGATAAGATTTTGTAATTCATATACCATGGTCTAGTCTAGCTTTTTGTTTTCTTTAAGCAGGGTGTAATAAGGAGGTCAGCAAGCAGTAAAAGCAACACGCAACAGCAGTAACATCACAGTCCCATGGTAGTCCCAGCTACCAAAACTTCCCGAACTACATTGACCTGATTCTTTATAGCCAAGGATATGTAGGAAACCTTTGAAGCAGAGGTTCGGTCAAATATTTCAAAAAAATGCTTCCCACGGCGTATTCAAACAGGCAAAAATCGCTCGTATCCGCTCACTTTATCTTTGCACGAAAACTCTTCGAGTTTCCGCACAAAGAGGGGCAGCTGTGAGCACGTGATTTTTGCCTCATACAAATTACTCCAAAATAATTCCTGAAATTAGGTCTTTTCTTTAATTATGTGTTATTTTTAGGAAATATTGTACGGATTTCCTGTTTGTTTGCATAGGTATATGTGCGTGAGTAATTTTATTAATGCATTTAAAAATATAAATAAATAAATAAATAATGCAATATGTGCATTTAAGATTTAGTTTTTCAACTTAGGAATTAACAGGTTTGTTTTACAGAAAGAAAATCACAAAAAAATATGCATATGTGTTTCTTGCCATTGTGTTGATTTTATTTAAATTTTTAATTTGAGCATTAATTATTATAGGTGTTAAATAATATGTGTTTAATTTTACTTTTTGATTTTTTACAATTTATTTAGAATTTTTGTCTAATTTTTGTAGTTAAAGAAAAATAGAAAATGAGTCATAAATGTGAAGGAAAATCGGACCTGGACCGAAATCCAGACCCAAACCAAATTAACCCCCCTCACAGCCCAATCCAAACACCCTTTTTGCCCGGTCCAAATCTCATAAGACATCCGAACGACGTTGTTTCAGCAGGCGATCAATCACGGCCATTGGTCCTGCATGATCCAACGGCTCAAAGGCCGTCTCCTTTACCCATTCCCTGGCCCGACCCGTTGCCCGGTTCAAACCAACCCCCAATTAAAACCAAACGACACCGTTCCCCTTAAAGGAATTGATCCAGGCCGTTGATCTCGCATGATCGAACGGCCAGGATTCATTTTTCCCCCTAGTATATATAATTAAACTCATCACCCCACTCCCCCTAGGCCATACCCCCCCCCCCCCCCATTTCCCCTTCGTCTCTGATATTCAGAGACCAGATGAACCCCACCGTCCACCACCGTGCACCGCCCACCGGAAATCGCCTCACGGCGGTTTCGGTAGTCCAAATGACCCCATCTTAACAACATAGCTTCCCCACGACATCCTCTTTACAGATCTGGTGTTAGTTTCCCTCGAATCAGGCCCCAACATCTCAAATCTTCGATCAAAGTTTGGTCTGAAAACCCAACTTTCTCCGATGGCTTCCTAATTAACACCATAGTTTCCCATGTCCATCCTCGTCATGAACCTGTTAGTAGCATAGTTTGAATCTTCCTGGAACTGCTCGAATCTTCATTTAAAGAAGAGTAAAACCTAACCCTACCCCAACCTACCCCAAACTCACACCAGTTATCCACCTGACCTCCCTCGTGCCTAAACCACCGTTGGTTTGGTTCGAATATGTCTAGAAATGTACGAATTTTAGATCAAAGAATCAGGAACCCTAAAAATCCAAATTGTGGAATTTTCCCAAATTAAATGAGAGATTGAGGTCTAAGAGACTTTAATCGAGATATTCTCAATTGAGAATACTTCGAATAAAGTCTGTTCAACCTCAAAGGTCTGAATCCTAGTTTGAGCCTGTGTCCGTATGAGTTTTGAAGGTTGGAGGTATTTCTCCTTTTTCTTTTCCTGTGTTTATAGTTTTTATTTATCCGTGTATTTGTGTAGTTTAGTTTTGATTAATTGTCCACATTCTTTCAATTCATCTTTTCATTCCCAGTATCCCTTTTATTTGGTTGAATTTGTTTATGTTCTTTGTTGTGAATAGTTATAGGATGTGTAATCAATTCGGATAAGTTCGTTGATTAGTTGTTAAAACCTCTGTTCTTGTCAATGCTGATTGAAAATGCCTGATTATTTATAGACTGATTGTTGACAATTATTGTAGGTAATCAGTTGATTAGTACTCGTCAATTAAATCGTTCTTGTTTGTAAATCAATAAGTTCGTCAAATGGATGTGGTGTATGTTGATCTCTAGGCAATTAGTTTCAGGGCATTGTCAATATGCTGACAATGTTCCTGCATTCATGTTGATCTTAGTTCGATTTTCAATTTCAGTTTAAATGGTTCTGCTGAGTTCTGTGTGGTGTTAATATGTTTTTATTCAAGTTCAGTCTGTTAGTTCCAATCAATCTGTGAGGATAGGATGGTTGTTTGATTTACTTTAGGAATTGGTTGTTAGCTGTTAGGCAGATTAGTTTAGATAATTGTTAAGTGTGGGCAGTTTGGTTAGGGCAGTAATAGTAGGGGAATTTCAGGGGTGTTTGGGGAATAAAACAGTTAGCATGATACTTTATTGCTAGTGCTTTATCAGTGGGGTATTAATTAATCCTAATGGGAAACCAAAGAAAGTGGAAGGGGCTGAAATTAAGGGGAAAAGGTATCCTTAGTGGTTTGATTAATTGAAAATCCAGACTTAGTGTTATTTGAGTGGAAATTTCTGATTTTAAAAGGGGAAAAGGGGTCCGGGCAGTAGGCTGAAAAAAAGGAAAATAAGTTGTATAAGAAGAGGTGTTAGGGACTGATTTCAGCAGAGAATAGATAGAGAAGAGGACAGACAAGAAGAAGATAGACAGAGAAAAAAAACAGAAAGAGAAAAACAGGAAAAAAAAAAAGCACACACACACACACACACAAAAGAAAAACATAACAGAAAAAATAAGAGAAGTCAGAAATATTGTTTCCTCATATCTATCCTGGTTTGTTTGGTGATACTGTTTGATTGAATCTGAAATTTTCATAAAATTTCTGCTACTGTTCGTCTGGTTTTTCACGGGTCTTGCTGGTTTTGCTCAAATCTGCTGAATCATTGGCATTTTTCTGTTGTTGGGTTTCTGTTGCTGCTATTGCTGAAGTATTACCTCTTTTACTCTCATTTCCAGGTACATATCTGTAGATTCATGTCATGAAAAGCTTCAACATTGCAAGTAAATGAAGTTTGGAATTGCAATTATGTCCTCTACTCATTTAAATCTATTAGTTAAGTTTCAGTTTTGTTTTAGTTGGTTAATATAGTATTATACTTGACATGAGAACTATTAGCCAATTGGCCTTTTGAAGTAGTATAAATTCTGCGGTAATCTTATTTATTTTGAAGTTTAGTGATGACATTTATTTTCGAATTGTCAAGATAGGGAACATGGCAGAAAGCTAGCCATTAATTAAATCTTGTGATCTTGTTGGCTAAGTATAGGATAGTATGGAAATATCAAGAAACTACATTACTAGCATATCTCGTCAAACATCCGATTTTTGTTTAAAGCTAGATGATGTAAGTTGTATTTTGTTCGTATATGGCGTGATAACGGTTATGTGTATAACCATAGGTGAGAGGTGAATTGATATAATCCGTTACGTTTACGATATTGGAATATTACGGATGGTTCAGATGTATAATTACGTTACATGTAATGTCATTTTATTAAATCAATTTGTAGATTAGTTTTTTTTTTCTTAATAACAAATGGCCCATTTATTTTAGGAATGCGATTAATTCATTTCTTAAAAATAGTATATAAAATAATGTCAATAATTTTACAAAGTGTAGATTTATTATTTGTAAATAGCTTGCATAAGCCGAGATAAAGAAAATTGGCTTAATTTTATCTATCTCAAATTCAATCATTGTAAGCAAATTAACCAAATAATTAGAACTTTGGACTAAAAACAAGTTGATGAGAAGGAGGTGGGATTTATAAATACGAATTGCAACATTTTAAGTCAAAGATATACAAAATAGAGTTTGCTCCGAATAGAACAATGAAAATTCTTCGAAAACTATTAGATTGCTTATCAATTAATTCTTTCCTAGTTTTGCACGTAATTCGTTTTTTTTGGTAAATTTTCAAACATATACACTTAGTCTTAAGCCTAGGAAAATAACAAACAAATTGTGCATATAATTATCAAGTACTAAAAATACATAAACAAAATACGGATATTGTATTCACGATAAAAATGGTAGTTTTAGTTGCACGTTGTTTATTTTTCATATCATTAAATCTTTAAATTTGAATAGTTTTGAGGTATATAATTCATACGTTTAAAATATAACCTGGGGTCAATACCTAATAAATTTTGAATTCTTTTCAAGAAATTTGGAGGCGTCCCAATCGGTGATTTCCCATGACTTTCACATTTAAAAATAGATGGACATAATAAACATTTGTAGAGAATTTATATTACCATCAAGAATATTTTGTGTAATTAGGGATACGTTCGCGTGACCTGATTACATTTCTAAAGGCAATTCGATTTATGCGTTCGCGCAAATTCGAGCAAACATTTTTAATAAAAGGGGGTTCTTCGGAGGATATTAAATTAATTTCATATAACCCGAGATGTGCAGTTCACTATTTAATCATACAAGAGCGACGAATGTTCTTAATTTTATTTTAAGCACAATTTCGAACATAAGTCTATTTTTATAATAAAAATAAACAAAAAATAATATTATCAATCTTATCATGTACACGTATGCGTGACACGGTTCTTTACATTTATAAAATATATATATAATACGAATATACGTACGCGTGATTCGTTTCAAGAAAGGTTTATAATTGTAAACAATCTAAACAAAAGCGGTAACAAAATCATGCAACAAGAAAATATGTATTTAGTAAGTCGAGATAATTAAGCCAAGTATAAAAATGGTTAAGCGATCGTGCTAGAACCACGGAATTCGGGAATGCCTAACACCTTCTCCCGAATTAACAGAATTTCTTACTCGGATTTCTGGTTCGCAAAATGACAAACAGAGTCATATTTTCCTCGATTCGGGATTAAAACCGGTGACTTGGGACGCCATAAAATTCCTAGGTGGTGACTCTAAAATAAATAAACAAACCCCGTTTCGATTGTCCTTTAATTGGAGAAAACTCCTTCACCCCTCGCGGGGGCGGAAAAAGGAGGTGTGACAGTCACCACAGTCATTCCTCCCTTCTTTGGCACACATTGTACTGGAGAAGTCCACGAACTATCAGAAATTGGATACACCACACCGGCGTCAAGCCACTTGATGAATTCCTTTTTAACCACCTCTTGCATGGCTTCATTGAGTCTCCTTTGATGTTCAAGAGAAGGCCTAGCATCATCCTCCAATATTATCTTGTGCATGCAAAACGCGGGGCTAATACCCCGAATATCCGCCAAGGTCCATCCAATTGCCCGCTTGCGCTTTTGAAGAACCGCCAAAGTGGCTTCAACCTACACGTTAGTCAAGCAAGAAGAAAGTATAACCGGCAAAGTAAAATTAGGACCAAGAAATTCATACCTGAGGTGAGGAGGAAGTGGTTGCAACTCCAACACCGGTGGCTCCTCAATAGATGGCTTGGTGGGAGGAGTTTTGCGATTTTCAAGATCAAGAGATAACTTCCTCGGTTCATAAGAATATGAGCCCATGTCATGTAATGCATTCACACACTCCACCCTTCTAGCATTATCATCAACATCCATGTTCAATAGCACGGCCTCAAGTGGGTCCTCAACATTAGCCATAGCGCTTGTGTCATCCACTATCATTGTTGTGACAATGTCAACAAACGAGCACACATCATTGCTATTTGGTTGCCTCATTGATTTGCATACGTGGAACACCACCTTTTCATCACCAACACGGAAGGTCAATTCTCCCGCTTCCACATCAACCATGGCCTTTCCCGTAGCTAGGAAGGGCCTCCCAAGAATGATAGGCACCTCAAAATCCATTTCACAATCCAAGATCACGAAATCGGCTGGCAATATGAACTTATCAACATGAACAAGGACATCATCAATAATTCCCAAAGGCCGCTTCATTGATCGGTCCGCCATTTGAAGCCTCATAGAGGTTGGACGAGGTTGTCCGATTCCCAAGGTCTTGAAGACCAAATATGGCATTAAATTGATACTTGCCCCCAAGTATCAAAGGGCTTTTGCAAAGTCGGCACTTCCAATGGTACATGGGATAGTGAATGCGCCGGGATCCTCAAGTTTTGAAGCCATAGAATGCACAATTGTTCTTACTTGATGGGTCATCTTGATTGTCTCACACTCCATTGATCTCTTTTTTGTAACCAAATCTTTCATGAACTTTGCGTATCCCGGCATTTGCTCGAGTGCCTCCACCAACGGCACATTGATAGTCAAACTCTTCATCATTTCAATAAATTTCTTAAATTGGTTGTCACCCTTTTTCTTGGCCAACCGTTGAGGGTAGGGCGGAGTAGGTCTAGGCAAGGGTGCCTTGGCTTTTGGCACCTCCGGTTCGGGCATATCAATGACGTGTTCCCTAAACGGGTTCACGGCCTCTTGAGTCTCCTCCTCACCCTCATCAATTGCAATTCTCCCATCATCATTTGCACTTGATTCGACAACATCCTCAACTACCAATGGGATCTCATCATTTTGCAACTCATCTTCATCTACCGGAACTCGGTTATCTCTTGAGGCATGCACATCACCGCCTCTTCCACTTCGTGTTGTCACTGCCATCACATGATTGTTGTGTCCTCCCTTGGGGTTTACTACCGTGTCGCTTGGTAGAGCACCCTTTGGGCGAGTATTTAAAGATTGAGAGATTTGGCCTAATTGCACTTCCAAGTTCCTGATAGATGTGTTATGTGAAGCTAATTGGGCCTCGGAATCTTGATTTTTTTCATCATTTGTTCGACCATGCTCTCTATTCGACTCATGTCATTGCCCGACGAACTCGACCCTTGAGATTGGAACGGAGGTGGGTTATTGGGCTGTTGATACATTAGAGGCCTTTGATATCCTTGCCCCCTAATACCTTGACCACCATTGTTGTTGTTCCAATTGTTGTTCCCGCTCCAATTTCCTTGATTCCCAGAATTATTGTTCCCCCAATTGCCTCCTTGATTGTTGTTGTAATTCCAATTGCCGCCTTGTTGATTTCCCCAATTACCTTGGGGTCTCCATTGCTGATTCCCTTGGTTGCCTCTATTCCCTTGGTAGTTGTTGACATATTGGACTTCCTCACTTTGGTCATCAAAACCTTCATTCGAATACCCACCACCATCATTGTTGTTGTCATATTGTTCACAATTACCTTGAGGTTGTTGTCCTCTTTGCCTCCTTTTCAACATAGAAACACCTTCCATTGCATTGACTTGGCGCGGGTTTTGGACTTGTTGCAATTGCGCCTTTGCTAATTGATTCATAGTTGTTGTAAGTTCGGCTATTGCTTGGCCATGATCGTGCAATTCCTTGTGCAAATGGATGACCGTGGGGTCACCTTGTGGCACGTTTGCTCGGCTTTGCCATGCCGAAGAGGTGTCGGTCATTTCATCAAGTACATAGCATGCCTCTTGGTAAGAAAGTTTCATAAAATTTCCTCCGGCCAATTGGTTCACAATGCATTGATTTGTGGTGTTGATGCCCCGATAAAAAGTTTGTTGAATCATAGCCTCAGTCATGTCGTTATTAGGGCACTCTTTCACCATTGTTCTATATCTTTCCCATATTTCATGCAAAGGTTCTGTTGGCTCCTGCTTGAAAGCTAGAATTTCATCCCGAAGAGCCGCCATATGACTTGGAGAGAAGAACTTGGCAATAAATTTGTCCGCCAATTCATCCCATGTTGTGATAGAATGATTGGGGAGCCTTTCTAACCAATCCAATGCTTTACCCCGAAGAGAGAACGGGAAAAGTCTCAATCTCAACGCGTCCTTGGACACGTTTGTCTGCTTGCTACCCCAACAAGTATCCACGAACCCCTTCAAGTGCTTGTAGGCATTTTGATTGGAGGCACCCGTGAAATAACCTCGTTGCTCGAGCAAGGTCAGCATAACATTTGTGATTTGAAAGTTCCCCGCCCGGATTCGGGGAGGAACAATAGCACTGGCGTATCCTTGATTTGGTAGAACTCTGGGAGCCACTCTCGGCGGTTGCGGAAGAGGGTCTGGAATGTTGTTGTTCTCATTTGCATTTATATTGACATTCTGACCTCTCCGTGGAAGTTGAGGTAAGACCTCATCTTGTTCTATATCTTCTACCTCCTCCCCCACTATCACATTGCCGAGAGGGTCATTTGCATTAAGAGCCATGGTACCTGATTGATCAACACGCAAAATTAGTAAATAAGAAGGAAAGAGAAGCAAAACACAATACTAGCTACACAGATAGTCAACACCGTAAAGCTCCCCGGCAACGGCGCCAAAAAGTGATCGCGGCAGACTCAACCTAAGGATGAGTGGGCGCTAATACTTTACCCAATAGCGATATCGGGGTCGATTTTCCACAGGGAACTTCAAATTGGAGTCGAGTATTTGTATGGTCTAGGATAGTGTTTTAGCTCATAATTGATCTTCTAACATTTTTGGTTTTCTTTTGTTTAAGAGCTACAATTTATCAACTACAGTTGTAAAACTAGGTTATGCTAAAATTATGATTCTAAATTGTATGCAAGATAGATAAAAGCACTAGGGATGCAGCATTTACCTAGGTGGTCCACTAACGGGTAGAAATTCCTAATGCAAGAATGACGAATATGGGGCTTATGCTATAACCGTTGCACCTTTTACACCCACTCTCACACCTCTCGGTAGAGAGAGTGATTTTGGCCAATTGACTCTCTCGAGGCCAAATGGGTAGGCTAATTTTCCCAAGCAACTTATGGTTCAAGTTGGGTAATTACTTTCTCGAGGTTTAACCCGTTAATTGGGACTACCATTCTCATGGGTCCATCCCGATTCCTTGTTGGAGTTAATCTTGAGGTCATAGACTCTCTTTCTCAAGAAGAGTCAAGACCCACTAAGCTAGACTTAGTTTTTGCAACCACCAAATCTTAGTGAAAACTTAAGATTAATCCAAATAGCAAACACCCAACATCATTCATACACTAAACAATCACACCCATCAATTTCCCACACTAGGGTTGAGCCACAACCCTAGCTAATGGGTTTAGCTAGACATAGTAGTAACAAAAATCAAAAAAAATAATAGATGAAATTGACATAATAGTTAACTACAATGTTAATCTACTTGATTCCACTTTTAAACTAGAAGAAATGGCCCAAAATAGGCTGATAATAAGGTAACACGAGTTCAGCTGCTCTCTGCTCTCGAACTGCCTTTTTCAAAAAACTCCTGCTAAAAAGTAAAATGTTCTATTTATACTTCACAAGAAAAACCGGACAAAAATACCCCTGAGGGTCTGGCGCGGACCGTGCACAAATGATGCGCGGCCGCGTAGGGCTCTGGGTCTTCATTACTTGCATCTGGTACTGGGGGGCGCGGACCGCACAAAAGTGACGTGCGACCGCATGAACTTCATCCACGCGGACCGCACTGATTAGGTGCGCGGTCGCATGGGCTTTTGTCTCGAGTGTTTGCTTCTTTGATTCTCTTAGGCGCGGACCGCACAAAAAGGGACGCGGACCGCGTTGGAACTAGGTGTGGACCGCGCGAAAAGAGGCGCGGACCGCGCAGCTTATCTTAAAAATATCATGGCCTCTGAACTTTCCTGCGCGACCGCGTGGCAAAACAGTGTGGTCCGCGCAGGTTGAACTTGGATATGCCCAGCTTCTGAACTCTCCTGCGCGGCCGCGTGACAGAACAGTGCGGACCGCGCAGGGCCTTTTGATCCCCCCTTTCAGTTGTCTCTTGACACTTGGCAGATTTCACTCCTTTTTTAGCCGATCTTTAGTATTTGTCATCTTGTCGCTCAAACCTGCAATCAAGTGTCATTTGTAAGCATTTTGGGACTATTATATGGCAATAAATGCACAAAGCTCAGGTAAGAATGGGTATAAAAAACATGCAGAAATTGCAGTTATCAGGCACCCGGTACCTTACTCAAGCGAGTACCAACGTAACGTATCTTTTATATCATTCTATCATAGGTAAATGAATTGAAGTAAAGCATGAGGGAATACAAACTTATGCATATGAAGTACGGGCCTATAAGACCAAAATAACCACTCGTACACTGAACATAGGCCGACAACGCCATACAATCCTTACGTATATGGCATCTATCTACAAGCCTCTAAGAATACGTAATTTTTATAAAGGTCGGGACAGAGTCCCGCCATACCAAACAATACACGTCTAAATCATACTAACCAAACAAGCAACTCCAAAGCGAATGAAGTGCACCAACATCTTCCGTTGAGCTGATATCCTACCTGGAGGGTTCTCGACCTGTCTATCGGGACCGGAGGGCATGAAACGCAGAGTCCCCAGGCAAAAGAGACATCAGTACAAATAATGTACCGAGTATGTAAGGAATGATAGTAAATAATAGACATGAGAGAAATATGGAGTAAAAGACTCGACATGTATATCTATGTAGCTCTGTGAATTATTTCATTTTTATAATGGCATGCATATGCATATAAATGTCATACCATGCATAGGTATATGCGTCCATAACATCATCATAAGGCATCCCATCATATCATTTCGGCCTCTGTGGGTAAATCATCAACGTATAACAGCTAATCAAGTGGTGGTGCGTATATAACACCGTAATCTTTTTCCATATCCCATATACATATATACGCATATATAAAGTCATCTGGTCATAGGTCAATGTACATATATGAATGAATGCAGTGCATGAGAAGTACATCAATAAAATCTTTCGAAACGTCATACGACCATTATACCTTTGATTAATATCATGAAACAAAATTTATCAACTTACGTATTTTCTGATACCCATTAATAGAAGACATAATAATAATTCACATGGAAAATCAAGAATATAGACACCCCTAGGATTTTTATGAATAAAGTCATTTATGAAAGTTGTGCATTTGCTCGTTTCGTTTATTTCGTATGGATCATGCCAAAAAGAAAAGAGGGATAGCCTTAACATACCTGAGCCGATTCTCTTAACAATCTTTCAACACACATTAATTGTAACAAAATACGTAACGCCGGATCGTAGTAGGAAAAAATCCTTATAATATTCTTGAGAAAGATTACACCGTTCTTCCATAGAATACCACTCACGTTGTTGCTACTACAATGTAGATTGACGTTAAGTTTTCCTCTTCAGTAGAGTATTTGAAGATGTTTGAGACTTTTGGAATGGTTTGCACGTGTTGTGAAGAGAATCTATTCAAATTCATGGTGTAGATTGTAGAGAAAGAAGAAAGCAAGATTTGTGTAATGCTGCTTGGGATGGTAGCGCCAATCTTCATTGCTTGGAAATTCAAATGACATGTTCTCATCCGTAATCTTTTGTATCAAAAATGAAGTTTACCAATTTCAAATGATTTTTTTTAAAAGGGTTAGTTAGTAGGTCCCCCACTAATTTAATGACTTAGCCCCCTTAATCTTCCAAATGTGCCATGTTGTACTTTAATTCAAGAGTCATTCTTTTAGTCTCTTAATGGCTGCCACGTTGGGTAGATTTAAACTTATCCAAATTTTATCCACCAATTTCCTTAATTACATGGTTAAGCTTCCACTAAAAATCCACAATTAACCAAATATTTACATAATTAAGAATTACCTCAAATTACTTAAAATACTACTCACTTTTAACACACTTTGTACATCTTGCTATCATGGTCATGTGGTATCTTATATGGTACTAGTCCATAAATATCGGGTATTAATGCTCGGCCCGTATTTTATCCCAACATGTCAAACTTGGACGAAAATTCATTTTCATTGACTTGCTTCCCCTCTCACCTTCATGAATTTACTCATCACTTGTTTGAAATAGCATAATCCCTATAATCTCCAAATAATCTCTTTCCTGGACTGATGTCAATTACCTTACGACAAATTCAACGTACAATATTTCAGGGTGCAACATCGTCGTAATTTAATACTGCAAAGTGTAACATCATCGTAATGTAACACTACAAGGTGTAACATCATCGTAATATAATACTGTAGGACGTAACATCATCGTAGTATAATATTGCGGGACGTAATATCGACGTAATATTATGGGGCGTAACATCATTCCCCCCTTTGGAATATTCGTCCTCGAATGTTGATTGATGTTCTGATACAACTTTTGCCACGACCCAAACCAATGAGTCGCGACGGGCACCCGGTACCTTATGCAATCGAGTACCAATGTAACGTATCTTTTATATCATTCTATCATAGGTAAATAAACCAGAGTAAACCATGATGAAATACAAACTTATACATATGAAGTACGGGCCTATATAACCAAAATAACCACTCGTACACCAAACATAGGCCGACAAGGCCATACAAGCTTTACGTACATGACATCTGTCTACAAGCCTCTAAGAATACGTAATTTTCATAAGGTCGGGATAGAGTCCCGCCATACCAAACAATACACGTCTAAATTATACTAACCAAACAAGCAACTCCTAAGTGAATGGAGCGCACCAACATCTTCCGCTGAGCTGATAGCCTACCTGGAGGGCTCTCGACCTGTCTATCGGGACCTGCGGGCATGAAACGCAGAGTCCCCAGGCAAAAGGGGCGTCAGTACAAATAATGTACCGAGTATATAAGGAACGAAAATCAGTAAATACTAGACATGAGAAAAATATGGAGTAAAAGACTCTACATGTATGTCTGCATAGCTCTGTGAATCATTTCATTTTTATAATATCATGCATACGCGTATAATGTCATACCATGCATAGGTATATGCGTTCATAACATCATCAAGCCTCTGAGGGCATCACATCATATCATTTCAATCACTATGGGCAAATCATCAATGTATACCAACTGATCAGGTAGTGGTGCGTATATAACGACGTAACCTATATATATATATATATATATATATATATACATATATATATATATATATATATATATATATATATATATATATATATATCATCTGATCATGGGTCAATGTACATATATAAATGAATGCAATGCATGAGAAGTACGTTAATAAAATCTCTCGGAACATCATACGACCATTATACCATTGATTAATATCATGAAACAAACTTTATCAACTTACGTATTTTCTGAGACCCGTGAATAGAAGATATAATAATAATTCACATGGGGAATCAAGAATATAGACACCCATAGGATTTCTATGAATAGAGTCATTTATGAAAGTTGTGCATTTGCTCATTTCGTTTATTTCGTATGGAGCATGCCAAAAAGAAAGGAGGGATAGCCTTAACATACCTGAGCGTATTCTCTTAACAATATTTCAACACACGTTAATTGCGACAAAATATGTAATGTCGGATCGTGCTAAGGGAAAATCTTTATGATATTCTTGAGAAAGATTACACCGTTCTTCCATAGAATACCACTCACGTTGCTGCTACTAAAATGTAGATTGACGTTAAGTTTTCCTCTTTAGTAGAGTAGTTGAAGATGTTTGAGACTCTTGGAATGTTTTGTATGTGCTGTGAAGAGAATCTATTCAAATTCATGGTGTAGATTCTAGAGAAGGAAGAAACATATTTGTGTAATGCTACTTGGGATGGTAGCGCCAATCTTCATTGCTTTCCTTGGAAATTCAAATGAAATGTTCTCATCCGTAATCTTTTGTATAAAAATGAAGTTTAGCAATTTCAAATGATTTTTTTAAAAGGGTTAATTAGTAGGCCCCCCACTAATTTAATGACTTAGCCCTCTTAATCTTCCAAATGTGCCATGTTGTACTTTAATTCAAGAGTCATTCTTTTAGTCTCTTAATGGCTGCCATGTTGGGTGGATCTAAACTTATCCAAATTTTATCCACTCATTTCCTTAATTACATGGTTAATCTTCCACCAAAAATTCACAATTAACCAAATATCCACATAATTAAGAATTACCTCAAATTACTTAAAATACTGCTCACTTTTAACACACTTTGTACATCTTGCTATCATGGTCATGTGGTATCTTGTATGGTACTAGTCCATAAATATTGGGTATTAACGCTTGGCCCGTATTTTATTCCAACATGCCAAACTTGGACGAAAATTCATTTTCTTTGACTTGCTTCCTCTCTCACCTTCACGAATTTACTCATCACTTGTTTGAAATAGCATAATCCCTATAATCTCCAAATAGTTTGTTCCTTGGACTGATGTCAATTACCTTACGACAAATTCAACGTACAATACTACAGGGTGCAACATCATCGTAATTTAATACTGCGAAGCGTAACATCATCGTAATGTAATACTAGAAGGCGTAGTATCATCGTAATATAATACTGGAGGACGTAACATCATCATAATATAATACTGCGGGACGTAATATCGACGTAATATTGCAGGGTGTAACATCACTCCCCCTTTTGGAACATTCGTCATCGAATATTGACTGATGCTCTTATTATTCTCATAACTCATAGCTCTTGCGAGTACTTTAATATTCTCCTTTCCATTTAGGCAACTGTTCTTTGAATAAATCCAAAGGCTACTACATTCCTCCCTTTAAGCATCTTTCTCACACCACGACTTGCAGTCGGATTCCTTCTAATCTCATAATTGTTGCTACCTTCTATCATGCAGGTTGTACGATTCTAACTTTGTATGTGCGCCTATGTGATGCTTCTCTCCTCTTTCCACTAGCTCTTAGCCAATCTCCAGGCCTCACTTTGTGAACATATATAAAATTATGTCAAGTTGTCCATCTGGGTGTCATTAGCTTTACTACCTCTAAGTAGGTCATACTATACCATGACTCTTACTTCGATTTATTGTTATTGAAGTCTGCGACCAAACTCCAGGTTACTCTTATTGCTTATCCTATATGCATAAAGCTAAGTCTTTTAACGCTTCTTCATTACTGTTCATCTTAAGAATGATGGTCTAATCTCATCTCGTACTTTGTACCTTTTATCCATCCATTGTCGATTCACCTCAATGTTGATTCCATTGATAACTTGAAACTTCTTATGTAATACATTTCCACTAGGGCTTATGCTATATCGAGGAATATTTGAAGTGATTTTCCTGATCCACTTAAGGGTGATACTGTACTTCAATAATCGTATTTTATAACATTCCAGTGTGATTCACCTTACATTTTTAATTCCGTACAATCCATGAAATCCTCTTCAAATCATTACTCAGTCGAAGGCCCAAACGCCATCCTTTATATATCACAATCACACCCTCATTCCACTACCAGGGTAGCATTCCATTTTTTTCTAGATATTATTAGTCTTAGACTCCTTTGAGTTCATTCAGGATATACTAAACTTTCTATAACTTAGAAAAACCATTATCTCTCTTGTTTTCATGGGCTTAATCCCGAGGACTTATCTATTACCGTCACCTTCTCACTTGCCCTTTCTAATCCTTACTCCTGTCTTCCTAAAACCGTGTCACTTTACCATACTTTAGCTTGCGACCGATTTTCTTATATTATTCTGGAACATTAAGTGAGATATCACATTATCTCTAACTCTTCTTTACTCTCTTAACTAGACCTCTCAATACCTATAAACCATAGGTTGGAAGATAAGCCACTGACGATGCCGCTATCATTCCTGGATACTGAATCCCAGTGCTTCTATCCTTTTGTTCTAAGTATGGACTATTCACAACCGTTTGCATTTGAGTATTTCATACGTTGTTCACCTTTACCTTACTAACTTTACAATCTCGTATCATATCTTCCATCTCTTTCATGACCTCCCTTTCACCTAGGTACAACTCACATCCATAACTTGAACTTCTATTATAATACTTGCACCTCTTTACATGACTTGATGAGAGCTTCATACTGACTCCTTATAAGGCTGGTACTCTTATAACTGGATTTATCGTAGAGCTGTTATAGCATATGGTTGTTGTACAATCTCTCTTGTACCTCTGATACTAAGAGTAATTTTGCAACATTCTCAATCACGATTTCTATAAGTTTCTGGGTCCAATAATCAGACTCCTAATTTACTTCGTTGATGTAACTCTTTAGTCTCCTCTTCCTTCTGATAAGCCTTTATGTAGGCTTAAGCTATCTTCCGGTCTGCGGCTCGTGGTATTAGTTATTACTTTAGCCTTTAATGGGCGTATGTCTATGCCCTAGGCTCAATTTTTTCTTTTTAACTTATACTGGAGTCTTCTATGTCTGTATGATTATCAACATATATGATACATGTATAAAATTCTTAACTCTTAAGTGCGTTCATAACGTAACTAACTCTGGATTATTAATCGATTGATTCTTTTCGTTCCTTCTTAGCTTTCTTTAAATGTAAGTAATTACTCTTCCTGGTCCTTCTGCCCCCTTGTCGCATGCATACTTAGCTTACCTTAGTGCCAACACATATTGAATTCCATACAACTCATGTGACCTTAAATATCACTTTTGATTTTACCTCTCGTTCATTAGCCACCGTAGGTTCCACTTTCTTATGGAGTGCATACAATATTGTTGTGAGACTGTTGTTACAAGACTATTTCTTCTTCAAGTTACTATGCTTAGGTTGAACCCTTCTTCCTTATTTCCTCAGCTAGCCTTTGTTGTAGTACTTAGGGAGACCTTCTGGCTCTTGTAAAGTTATAAGCTTGATATATCGTTTACTCGACAAAATTTTTTATGTTCGTACTCACCTATAATTGTCCATAGTTACTTACTTTCACACTCATGTGCTCGTACGGTTGCGTCTGAACTAAAGTTTTCACTGTCTTCCCAGTGGGACTCTCTTTTATTTCTATAACACTCATACGGTACCTTTAATTATCCCAACTCCTATCTGAATATTTCTCAAGGGTCACAATGCCATATCTATCTGCGAGACTGAATTCCCCATGTTGGGGTTCACTATGTTTATCTTACACGATTTGTTGATTTATTTGTATCCTCTTGTCTATCCATAACTAGGCTCTTCCTGAGTCAACTACTAACTACTCGTTGGCCTATTTTCATATCAATACTCTGTGTAATCTTTCTTGGGTTATGTCTTTTATCTTAACTTACGTATCGTACTAGCTCCTTATTTATCAATAATATCTCGGGCAGGAACCCTTACTTTCTTTTCTTGACATCGTGCTTGCATAATGTTCTGGAATGGTGACATATCTATAGGATTTGGATAAGTGCAATCTTATCCCTTTCTCAGTCTTATCGCATTCTTCCTTTATTATTCCATAGTTACTACAACCACTTAATTCTGACTTAATGCTACATCACTCTATATTCCCCCCTTTAGGGGAGTACTAAGATTTAGCGCTACGATGATCTACATATATATGTTTTACTTCTTCATCTTTGGTGTTTTTTCAGTTCATCGGTAACGCTTACTCGCCTTGTGGTAATCCTTCTGTACCAAGGATAACAAATTTCCTTACTCGCGAGGGTGACACTTGGTGTAGCTGGCACATAGAGTCCCTTAAACTTAACTTTGCTCACATTGCTTGCTTTAGGTAAGCGTCTTCCTGAATGACCATTCTCTGAATTTCTCATAAGTCTTCTTCTGTTGTTCATTCTATTATCAATGGAATGCAATCTAAAATTCTCATTATGTCAACCATTATCACCTCACTCAGTCCCTAATTCATGTTTAGTTTATATTATTCACCAGCCTATACTGATTTCTATTATTCTGGGGTCTAACTCTTCCTTTTGGTAGTCATATTGGAGTCACATACGTATTTCCTGAAATGAGAATATGACTTTATGGCCTATACTCTTTTATTGTCTTAAGGCATGTCACCTCTCGTCCTTTCCTTCCCTTGACTATAGACTTGTAATATTTTCATCTTTTTAATCTACCGTTATCATCCATGTATCACATCTTACTCATAACGCTTCATTAACTCTCTTCTTATCTCCTACTAACATTTCTATCTATTACTTTATTCTGAAAACCTCAACAAGATATTTTTTTTGCTTTTAACTCCCCTTGCTGCATCCACTGGCTCTTCGAATTGCCTAACATTCTTTCTCTACTAGGGACGGGAGTCATACTAAAGTAATATTTATCCCATCAAGGCTTTTATTGCCTATTTTTGTACTATTTTAGAGTGCACCATTTGGGGGTCTCAAAAGGAGATCTATTAGCACTTTTGCAATACCCTTCGGATATGTGAACTAACGCAAACAATCTATTCACCATTTTGGGTCACTCTAACCCCAGTCGAATCCTGATATCCCGTCATTTTCTTAAAATACATCTGTCAACCCCTATAGGGCACAATTGAAATGGGTGTGATCAAAAATTGTATATATCTCCGTTGTTGGTGAAGGTAGCTCGAAATGTATCTTCACCTTACTTCTTTTACTTGTTGAAAATTGTACCTTCTGACTCTTTCATTACTTTTTACCATAAGAGTGGATAGATAATCTTGTCTTAGGGCTCCTTATCAAAATGCTTACACGTATTAGTACACACATGATCTACTGAAGACCTTACATTTACTGATCGTAAGCATCATGAAAAATCGAGTTTCTCTGACTAAACTCTTCCACAGCCACATTCAATCTCTTACCAATTAGCGTTCTGGACATTGGTATCGTCTTATTATGAATAAAATGGAATTTAGGAATTTGAATTCCTACGACTAAGCTCTACTACATGATCTAGAATAAGAATAATGAGTGACAGCCCTAAATGTCCTATAGCCTCCTGTTTATAAGTGTGGTGCACAACACACCCATAAATAAGACTCTACTAGACACAACTTGTAGACTCTCTAGGATAGAACTTCTCTTATACCACTTTTGTCACAACCCTAACCGATAGGTCGCGACGGGTACCAGGTACCTTAAACCGAGTACCAATGTAATGTATCTTTCATATCATTCTATCATAGGTAAATGAACCGGAGTAAAGCATGAGGGAATACAAACTTATACATATGAAGTACGGGCATATAAGACCAAAATAACCACTCGTACACTAAACATAGGCCGACAAGGTCATACAATCTTTACGTACATGATATCTGTCTACAAGCCTCTAAGAATATGTAATTTTCATAAAGGACGGTACAGAGTCCCGCCATACCAAATAATACACGTCTAAATCATACTAACCAAACATGCAACTCCGAAGCAAATGGAGCGCACCAACATCTTTCGCTGAGCTGATAGCCTACCTGGAGGGCTCTCGACCTGTCTATTGGGACCTATGAACATGAAATGCAAAGTCCCCAAGAAAAAGGGACGTCAGTACAAATAATGTACCGAGTATGTAATGAATGAAAATCAGTAAATAATAGACATAAGAGAAACATTGAGTAAAAGACTCGACATGTATATCTGCGTAGCTCTGTGAATCATTTCACTATTTATAATGTCATGCATATGCGTATAAATGTTATACCATGCATAGGTATATGCATTCATAACATCATCAAGCCTCTGAGGGAATCCCATCATATCATCTCGGCCACTATGGGCAATTCATCAACGTATACCAGCTGATCAGGTTTTTCCATATCCCATATACATATATATATATATATATACGTGTATATAACATTATCTGGTCATGGGTCAATGTACATGTATGAATGAATGCAGTGCATGAGAATTACGTTAATAAAATCTCTCGGAATGTCATACGACCATTATACCTTTGATTAATATCATGAAACAAACTTTATCAACTTACGTATTTTCTGAGACCCATGAACAGAAGATATAATAATAATTCACATGGGAAATCAAGAATATACACACCCCTAGGATTTCTATGAATAGAGTCATTTATGAAAGTTGTGCATTTGCTCGTTTCGTTTATTTCGTATAGATCATGTCAAAAAGAAAGGAGGGATAGCCTTAATATACATGAGTCGGTTCTTTTAACAATCTTTCAACGCACATTAATTGCGACAAAATGCGTAACGCCGGATCCTAGTAGGAAAAATCCTTATGATATTCTTGAGAAAGATTACACCGATCTTCCATAGAATACCACCCACGTTATTGCTACTACAATGTAGATTGACGTTAAGTTTTCCTCTTCAGTAGAGTATTTGAAGATGTTTGAGAATCTTAGAATGGTTTGCACGTAATATGAAGAGAATCTATTCAAATTCATGGTGTAGATTGTAGAGAAGGAAGAAAGCAAGATCTATGTAATGCTACTTGGGATGGTAGCACCAATCTTCATTGCTTTCCTTGGAAATTCAAATGAAATGTTCTCATCCGTAATCTTTTGTATCAAAAATGAAGTTTAGCAATTTCAAATGATTTTTTTAAAAGGGTTAGTTAGTAGGCCTCCCACTAATTTAATGATTTAGCCCCCTTAATCTTCCAAATATGCCATGTTGCACTTTAATTCAAGAATCATTCTTTTAGTCTCTTAATGGCTGCCACGTTGGGTGGATTTAAACTTATCCAAGTTTTATCCATCTATTTCCTTAATTACATGGTTAATCTTCCCCCAAAAATCCACAATTAACCAAATATCCACATAATTAAGAATTACCTCAAATTACTTAAAATATTACTCACTTTTAATATACTTTGTACATCTTGCTATCATGGTCATGTGGTATCTTGTATGGTACTAGTCCATAAATATCGGGTATTAATGCTCGGCCCGTATTTTATCCCAACATGCCAAACTTGGACGAAAATTCATTTTCATTGACTTGCTTCCCCTCTCACCTTCATGAATCTGCTCATCACTTATTTGAAATAGCATAATCCTTATAATCTCCAAATAATCTCTTCATTGGACTGATGTCAATTACCTTATAACAAATTCAACGTACAATACTACATGGTGCAATATCATCGTAATTTAATACTGTGAAGCTTAATATCATCGCAATGTAATACTGCAAGGCGTAACATCATCGTAATATAATACTGCAGGATGTAATATCGACGTAATATTGCGGGGCGTAACATATCATGCTCTAATGATTTTGTGAATCAACGATTCGGCATTGGAGTGGTTCCCACAAGTGCCTTCATGGATCTCTCGTAAAACATAATCGGTGTCTCTTGGTCCTAAACATATTGCCAATGGTCCATCGATTGTCCTTCTATATATTGTTCCATCTTCATCCAATGTGAATCGAGCAACTTTGGTTCGTAGGGCCCTCGACTCTTTTGGTCCGATGGGAGCTTTCATTTTTCAAGTATTTAATATATTTATTCCTCCAATCCCAGGTCAAGCTTGTAGAGTTTATCTCGGCATGACCTTCCTCAATCACAGATCTCGAGAGTTGAACGACAGTCCCCGAGCTGATCTCATCTTCCTCGACCGATGACCACAGATTTGCAAGTGCATCGGCCTCACTGTTTTGTTTTCGAGATACATGCTGTAAAGTCCACTCCTTGAAATGGTGCAAAGTTACCTGCAGCTTGTCTAAATACCTTTGCATTCTATCCTCTCGAACTTCGAAGGTTTTGTTTACTTGATTCACCACCAGTAAAGAGTCACACTTGGCTTCAATGACTTCTGCTCCCAAGCTTTTAGGTAACTCGAGACCTACAATCATGGCCTCGTACTCCGCCTCATTGTTAGTCAACCTAGAAATTTTGATAGACTGACTGCTAGTGCTACTTGTGGGCGGCTTCAAAACGATGCCTAACTCGGACCCCTTCACATTCAAAGCACTGTCCGTGAAAATGGTCCATACCCCCCGATGATGTGCCCGATATTATCAAAAGTTCTTTCTCAACTTCGGATACGAGGGTTGTCGTGAAATCAGCCTCGAAATCCGCCAAAATTTGAGGCTTAATGGTCGTTCGGGGTTGATACTTGATATCGTACCCACTGAGTGCGATGGCCCATTTGGCCAATCGGACCGATAGTTCGGGCTTGTGAAAAATATTATAAAGTGGATAAGTGGTTAACATTCATATGGGGTGATATTAAAAGTACGGTTTTAACTTTCTAGAGGCATTTATCGGTGCGAGTGCCAATTTCTCTAAGTGTAAATATCTAGTTTCTGCTTCTCCTAAGGTTCGACTTACATAATAAACGGGAAACTGCGTACCTTGTTCTTCTCGAACTAAGATACCACTTACTGCATTTCCGATACTGCCAAGTACAAGTAAAGTTTCTCATCTGCTTTTGGAGTGTGAAGTAGTGGTGGGCTCGATAGGTATTGCTTAATTCCTCTAATGCTTGTTGGCATTCCGGGTCCTAGGAGAGATTATTCTTCTTTTTTAGTAGAGAGAAAAATTTGTGGCTTCAATCTGACGACCTCGAGATAAATCGACCTAAAGCAACTATTCGTCCAATTAACCTCTTCACGACCTTTACACTGTCCACGACGATGATGTCTTCGATGGCCTTGATTTTATTGTGGTTGATCTCTATCCCCCGATTTGACACCATGAAACCCAGGAATTTGCCCGAACCGACCTCAAAAGCACATTTCTAGGGGTTGAGCTTCATGTTATATTTCCTCAAAATCTCAAACATTTCCTGCAAATGAGACGAATGGTCCTCTACGTGTAGGACTTAACTAGCATGTCATCGATATAAACTTTCATTGACTTACCTATTTGTTCTTCGAACATTTTATTTACTAGGCATTGGTAAGTAGCTCCAACATTTTTTAGCCCGAAGGGCATTAAATTATAGCAATATGTTCCATACTTGGTGATAAATGAAGTCTTTTCCTGGTCTTTTGGGTTCATTTGAATTTGATTGTACCCGGAGTACGCATCGAGAAAGGTAAGGATCTCGTGGCCAGTCGTGGCATCGATCATGTGATCGATGTTAGGTAGTGGAAAAGAATCTTTGGGGCTTGTCTTGTTTAAATCTTAATAATCTACACAAATTCTAAGTTTGTTTCCTTTTTTAGGGACTACAGCTACATTGGCTAGCCATTCGGGATATTTTACCTCCCGAATAGACCCAATTTTGAAAAGTTTAGTTACCTCGTCATTTATGAATGTGTGCTTTACCTCGGACTAGGCCTTCTATTTTGTTTCACCGGTTTGAACCTAGGGTCAAGGCTTAGCCGATGCGTTGTTATCTTCGGTGGGATCCCTGTCATGTCTAAATGGGACCAAGCAAGACAATCTATGTTATCAATAAGAAATTGAATAAGCTTTTTCCTGAGTTTGGGGGTTAATTTCGTTCCTAGGTATACCTTTCACTCGGGTATGTACTCGATCAATATAACCTGTTCCATCTCTTCGACCATTGATTTGGTGGCATTCGAATCTTCGGGAACCATAAAAGTTAGAGGAGTTAGAAAATCCTCTTCTTCTTCTTCTATCTCCGGCTTCCCTAATTCGATCGAGGTTGGTGGTGTGATTGCTATTTGGCTTCCTGTTTACCTTTGATGCTCGACTTTTTCGAGTTTCATAGCGTTGATATTTGCGTTACCTCATTGACCGCAAACATTTCCTTTGCATCATGCTACTCCCTGTATACTGTTTTTACACCGTTCGGCATCAGGAATTTCATCATTTGGTGGAGAGTCGAGGGGATTGCCCTCATGTTGTGGATCTAAGGTCTTCTGAGTAGGGCATTGTACCTCATGTCGCCCTCGATCACGTGGAATTTTGTATCTTGAATGGTTCCAGCCACGTTCACTGGCAAAATAATCTCCCCTTTAGGTTTTTCACTGGCCATATTAAAGTTGTTTACGACCCGAGCTACGGGCACGATTTGATCTTGTAGGTCGAGCTGCTCCACGACCCTTGATCAGATAACATTCGCCGAGATACCTTGATCTACTAAAACACGCTTAACCTAAACTTTATTTAATAAGATAGAAATTACTAGAGCGTCGTTGTATGGCTGTGAAATGCCTTCTGCTTCTTCGTCGTTAAATGATAAGGAGCCTTCGGGCACATAATCTCGGGTTCGTTTCTCCCTGGTGATTGATACCTTAGTGCATTTGAATATGGGTCCCTGTGGAATGTCAACCCCACCGACGATCATATGAATAATATGTTGGGGTTCCTCATATTCATTTCTCCTGTTGGCATCCCTTTCTCTGAAATGATTCTTGGCTCGATCGCTGAGGAACTCTCGAAGGTGGGCCTCATTGAATAGATAGGCTACCTCCTCTCTTAATTTCTTACAATCCTCGGTCTTGTGACCGTGCGTGCCATGATACTTGCACATCAAATTTGGATTTCTTTGGGAAGAATCGGTCTGTATGGGTCTGGGCCACCTAGTATCTTTGATCCTTCCGATTGCCGATACAATGCCCAATGCGTTGATGCTAAAGTTATATTCTGATAATCGAGGTGCCTCTATGAGATCAGCATGCTTA
This sequence comes from Nicotiana tabacum, assembly GCF_000715075.1. NCBI lineage: Eukaryota > Viridiplantae > Streptophyta > Magnoliopsida > Solanales > Solanaceae > Nicotiana > Nicotiana tabacum. The sequence goes on along the minus strand of NC_134087.1, from coordinate 184,168,835 downwards.
TCAAAACCACTTTTGCTCATAAGCCCCCGAGAATTCTGTCCTCTATCAGTTCTTCGGTCATTCCGGGCGGGATTGCGTCCTGAACTATTGTTCCTTCGATCTGCAGTATACGGTTAATATCCTTCTCTGTTTAACCTTGGCTCTCTGTCGACGTCCCTTGAGGTTTTAACTGCCAATCTGTTTGGATGTACTGAAATGGAAGGGGCTCCTAACTAATCGTTCTCGACCCTGATCTTCGATTGATATCGATTGTGCACATCTGCCCAAGTTACAGCTGGATACTAGACCAAATTTTGTTTCAACTGTCGTGATGCTATCGAACTTCGCTCGTCCAACCCTTGGGTGAAAGCTTGAACGGCTCAATCATCTGTAGCCGGTGGCAACTCCATGCGTTCCATTTGAAATCGGGATACGAACTCCCTCAGCATTTCGTTATTCGTTTGTCTTATCTTGGAAAGGTCAGATTTTCTTGTTGCGACTTTTATGGCCCCGGCGTATGCCTTCACGAAAGAATCTGCTAACATGGCAAATGTGTCGATGGAATTTGGTGGCAGCGTGTGATACCAAATCATTGCTCCCTTTGATAAAGTTTCCCTAAACATTTTCAACAAAACGGACTTAATCTCATCATCTTCCAAGTTATTTCCCTTTCTTCCGCACATGTACGAAGTGGTGTGTTCATTAGGATCAGTGGTCCCGTTGTATTTATGTATAACTGGCATACGGAACTTCTTAGGAGTAGGCTTCGGAGCCGCACTTTGAGGAAAAGGCTTCTATAGGAACTTTTTCGAATCCAAACCCTTTAGGATCGGGGGTGACCCCGGTATCTGATCAACTCGGGAGTTATATGTTTCCACTTTTTTATCATTATCTTCTATTTTCTTCTCTCTTGACTCAATTCTTTTGGTGAGCTCCTCGAGCATTTTTATTATTGTAGGATCAGTCCCTAATTCGTTACCGTTCTATCTTTCTAGCACTGGCTCTGTATGGCGAGTGATTTCTGGGTCGACCCCACTTGGAGTCCTATGTTGATTTTGCAACTGAGCGGTAGCGGCCTGTTGAGCCTGTAGTATCTCGAATATCACCTGGAGACTAACTCCTACGTCTCCTCTGCCCTGTGTACCTTGACCACCAAATCGGCCTTCCTTGCGTACACTCCCTTCGGGGTTCGCACTAGGTCTGTATTTAGAGCAACATGTGAACTGATATCGACTGGATCGGCAACCAGTTCCCCTACGAGATTAGCCGGTGGCACCCCGGCTCCTGGAGCAATTACATTGTCATTTTCCCTTTGAAATCCGAGAAAATCATTGCCATGTACAGGTGCGTTTTGTGAGTTTGATATGTTTTAACCTGAGAGCAAAAAATACTTGACAAGAACAAGTGTGAAATAATGTCTGTTATCAGAATCAACACTGAAACAATCACTATTATCCTTAGCCCCACGGTGGGCGCCAAACTGTTTACCCTAAAATTCGAGTAACAATTAAACTTATATTGTGATTTAAGGATATGTAATTCCATCCAATACCAATTAATAAACAAGGAACTAAATAGATAAGTTAGAGAATAAAGTAAATCAAATCAATGTGTAAGCCAAATCTCGACCTCGACCTATGATAGTCTTGAGGTATGATAATAGGAATAGCAAATGATAAAGCAACTCTGATGAACAGTAAGTGGAATAGCAAGAAAGTAATAAAGTGTATTCTCTTATCAGTGAACAATAATCCTTACAAATGGATGGGATCCCCCTTTATATAATAGGGGAGTCCTAAATAAATGTACACTTCTAATTATAGTAGAAAATTATATTTGACAACTGATTAACCACCGAAGACCAATCCATTCCGAAATTCATGCCATGATTTTTGGTCCGTTACGGGTATCTCGCTCTTTCCGTTACTGAATCATACTGGCATCATCTCGAAGTATGCCTTCTTCTGACCTCGGTAAGTGATATCGACCTCGACCTTGGAAAGGAACTTCGACCCCGAGCTCGATGTCCTGGTCTTCCGACGTGGTATCACTTTTTCCATCGAATGACGAAATCGGATAGCCCCGATTTCCACCGTATACAAACTCTATGAAATTCAAAGTATTGCAATTTATTGTTAAAAACCATTAACTTGTATTTTTAAAATTATAAGAATACAAAACCTACTGAAACTGTTTTATACTAATCTACATCTACAATATATTAAAAGCATGAACCTCTTTAGCTAAAAGTCAAATTACGAAACTACCCTTATTTATGAAAATTTATACGAAATTACCCTTATTTATGAAAAATTATACGAAATTACCCTACTTAATTTTAAAAAAAAAAAAAAACTACACGTGCCTCTCTCAACATCGCACCTCTCTTCGGCAACAAACGCCTTATCATATTCTGATCCACTCCAACAATTGCATCGATTCATTTGGTTAAGTCAGAATTCCATGACAACTTTCTCTCAATCTTCGTTTTTCTCCATTAAAATAACAATTATGGAATCTGAACTCTATTTCACCAAATTCTTATCCTTTTCAATTAGTCTTTTCCTACTCAGTTTTTCCTAATCTCCTTTTTTATCAGATTTTTGGCGCTATTACTATTCCATCTTCCCAACCCTAAATCCTAGCCCATAGTTATCTCTAGCAAAGTCAAGTTGTAAGTTTCTTGGTTTTGTTTTTCGTTTATTTTATTAAAAGTTTACCTTAATTGGTTTCTGAATCATTGTTTACATTTATTCAACTGATATAATCTATGAAATTGTTAGAATTGGGAGATGACTTTTAAAGTGTCAATTTTTAAGGCTTGATTAGAGTTTATTTGAAATTGCACTTTTCTTCCTTACCTTTTTTTAGTTTCTCTCTAGCCTTTGTTTACTGTTATTGTTTAAATATGTAAATATAAATACATCATCACTCAAATACTCCATAGTCCCATCTTGTAATCATGATTTAAATGGTTAGCATGGTATATAAACTGAATCAAAAAAACACAGTTTATGGTCCGACGGAAAAAAAAAGACAAAAAAATTATATAAGGAAAGGAGGAAAGACATTGAGGAATAGTCAATAGTAATAGGTTTTAGACTAATGAAAGTTGCAAAAAATACTAGAGCATTCTGTCATGAATATCCTTACTTTTGGTCTGTGTCCGAAGGAGTATTATGTCCGTGTCCGAAGGAAATACTCATCCTGCACCTTAGTTCCTACACTATCTTTGTACAATGTATCACTATTAAGTTATTTTGCAACGGTTATATCAGTAGTATTTATATCAACTTTCCCTATACTCTTGGTTGTTATGTATGTAAAAATGCATATACATTAAAATATTAACTTAAATGACTTTTTACCCGAGTTTTGTTGTTACTATATTGTTGTCTTATATAATATTGTAATAGCCTTTTTGTCGCTGCTATGGAGAATCTCTATATTGTTATGTAGAAAATTTGCTCCCTTTAAATTAAAGCATAACAACGACAAAACAAGTGTTAACAATGGTTTGTTTGACATCGTATGGAAATACTTGTGAAATGTTATCCTTATAAGAAAATTTGCAGCCTATAACTTTGAATCTGTTTGTAAATCATTTTTACAAACCCACGTTTGCAAGTATCTTAGTTAAATTTAATACTTCTATAAAACTATTAAATTACTCTTCTTTTTTTTGGTTAAAATAAATTTTTTATTTCACCAAGTAATGACTTCACATGCATCTAACTCATTTGGACTATTGAGAATTACTCTTTTATTTTATAAATCCTCTCATGTCCATGCTTCACAAAAAGTGTCTAAATCAAGTATGTTATGTCCTTGCTTAGTTTTACCCAATTCTATGTGTAGATATAACTTTTGTCAAGAAGCTTAAATCAATAAGCTAATTTTAATTAAAGGCGTCACACTTTTGTTGTATGCTCATGGTATTATAATAGTCCTCTGCTTAATATTTTGCAAACTAGAAGTCAGATTTAGGCACCTATTGTATACTCAAGCTATTTTGAGTTCACTTGATGTTTTTCCTAAACAATACTTTATATCGCTCCCTCCAATATTAATAAGTTTAGTACTCCTCTAACTGGCGCCCAGGATAGCTCGCTCAAACAATTGGTAGTACTTCATTTTTTAGTTATTACAGTTATTCCAATATCAATTCTATATTAAAAGCACAAAGACCCTTAGTAAAATGTCGTTCGCCTTTTTTGTCCTTTAAAAATAGATTTTATAATGAACAAAATCGTAATTAAGTTATTTTTCAAATTTAAACTTTTAAATCAGCTAAAAAAATTCTTATTAAATCTTTCCTTATTCGAACTAATATGTAGGACTTTAAATAAACTTTACCATATACTAATCCTTTTCTTATTTGAAAAAATATCTAAATTCAACAATAAATAAAATACGTATATATTTGATGGCCCGTAGACTACAATGGAGAACGAAGCACGCATATAGCAATGGATGACATGGTCCGCGTGAATATTGTTACTCTTCTTTTTGGGACTCCAAAAGAGGTGAACAAGAGTGTACTACATAGAGATCACTATGTAAACTCTAATAAAATTTACTTTACATTAGTAATTCATTGCCCAATCTGTAGAGGTAGGCTATGCCGGTATGTAAAAAACTTAAAAGATCTCTTCTCATGTTCTATCGTATTTTTCTCTCTTTATAATATATTTTTTTCTTGTTAGGTGTGTAATTATATATATTAATTATTTATAACCATAAATTGGTCCTTATTTATTTAATGTCAATATTATCACCTTTTATGTATTTTTTAGATTTGTTTACTGTGACGACCCGAAGGGTCATCACCGTAGTTCTTCCTTGTTCCGCGCTTTCGAGGCCTTGAAAACCTTGCTTTTAGTTGCCTCGATTGGCGTGCGCAGTTCGGGCGCGTAGCCGGAAAATTTTTATGTTAGAATATGTGAATTATGTGAAACATTTGATGAATTTTGGTATTAATATGCATAATGTTGACTTCGGTCAATATTTTGGGTAAACGGACCCGGACCTGTGATTCGACGGTCCCGGAGGGTCCGTAGAAAAATATGGAACTTGGGCGTGTGCCCGGAATCAAATTCTGAGGTCCCAAGCCCGAGAAATGAATTTTTGAAAGAAATTGTTTTTCTGAAATTTGATATGAAATTTGAAATAAAAAGGAGTTAGAAAATATAGGTATCGGGCTCGTATTTTAGTTCCGACGCCCGGTACAAGTCTTAAATATGTGTTAAGCACTATCTGTAAAGTTTGGCTAAAAACGGACGTCATATGACGTGTTTCAGACTAAAAATGGAGAATTTGAGTTATGAAAGTTGAAGAAAGAAAATCATGTGTTTGAGGCTTGATCCTATGTATATGATGTTATTTTGGCGATTTGATCGCACGAGTAAGTCCGTAAGATATTTTTAAGGTTGTGTGCATGTTTGGTTTGGAGCCCCGAGGGCTCGGGTGAGTTTTGAATGGGGCCCGGGAGGTCTTGGACTTAAGAAAATGCAGGTTCAGGTGTTGCAGACACCAGCGCGGCCGCGGTCATTTCCGCGCGGTCCGCGCTAGAGTTGCGCGGCCGCGATGCATTTTTGTGCGGTCCGCGTGGCTGAGTCTGAGGGCTAGGGTTTCAGGTCAACCAGCGCGGCCGCGCACCAAAACAGTGTGGTCCGCGCTGGGAGGGTTCAGAGAAGCCCCAATTTTTCTCCCACTCGGCGCGGCCGCAACACATTTTTGTGCGGTCCGCGCCAGGTCCTCAGAAAGGTATACAAGTTCGGAAATCTCAGTCATTTTTCACTTTTCAAAAACCCAAAACCTAAGAGGCGATTTTCCAAACAACTTTTCTTTTCCAAAACGATTGGTAAGTGATTTCTAACTTAATTTCTTTATCCCTTAACATCTTTTAACATAATTTCAACTTCAAATCAAAGATTTTTATGGGAAAAATTGGGTGTTTTGGGTAGAACCTAGGTTTATTACAAATTGAGAAGTTGGACCTCAATTTGGGGTCCGATTTTAAAATAAATCATATATTTGGATTCATGGGGGAATGGGTAACCGGGTTTTGGTCCGAACCTCGAGTTTCGACCACGTGGGTCCGGGGGTATATTTGACCTTTTTGGGAAAAACCTTGAAAAATCTATTTTCATGCATTGGGGATGATTCATTTAGTAATTATTAATGTGATTAAGTAACTCATGACTAGATTCGAGCGGATTGGTGGTGGAATCAAGAGGTAAAGCTATACTAGAAGCGTGAGTTGAGTTTGGAGCATTCGAGGTAAGTGTTTGTTCTAACTTTGGCTTGAGGGATTAGGATTTGGATGTTATTTGCTACGTGTTAACTGTGGAGTACGGTGTATAGGCATGGTGACGGTTATCTATGCACCGGAGTCTAGCATGACCGTGAGTCGTAGTTGCTTTTAAATTCGAAAGATGTAAAACAGTTGAGCTAATTACTTGCTAATATAATTATGAAGTGATAGTTGAGAAGCAGATGAGTTAAAGAAGGAAGTGTGGTATTTTTCCCTTGCCGGGACCTATTGTTGATTTGTTCTCCCTTGCCGGGATGTTTAATCTTGTTGTATATTCCCTTTCCCCGATTGGTTGTGACTGATGATTAGGTAAGGAAGAGCGATTATGCATGAAGGGTCTTTCCGTGCCATGTTTTGATAATTATGCACGAAGGGTCTTTCCGTGCCATGTCTCTAATTTTTTATGCATGAAGGGTCTTTCCGTGCCATGTCTCTAATTATTTGTGCACGAAGGGTCATTCTGTGCCTTGATGTGAGAGTTATGTGAGAAAAAGCACGAAGGGTGATGTCGTGCACTATATTTGACAATTTTGGTGAGAATTGAGAGTAAAAGCACGAAGGTTGGTGCCGTGCAGTTGTTGATTCACTTGCTCTCTTTCATAGATGCTAATTATTCAGTTTTCATCTCTCTGTTCATTGGTCTTATATCTAAATTGTTACACCCCACAGCATGTCCCCTCCCTATTATCTGTTTAAATTCTGTATATCTTTCCGTTGTTGCACATATATCTGTACAGATTATTTGAGGTAGGTCCGGTCTAGCCTCGTCACTACCTCGCCAGGGTTAGGCCAGGCACTTACCAGCACATGGGGTCGGTTGTGCTAATGTTACACTTCTGTGCCCTTTTTGTGCACAGATTCGGGAGTAGCTTACGGACCGCAGTAGCAGTAGATTGGGAGCGTGCCTTCAGTCTAGAGACTCCTAGGTAGTTCGCTGGCGTGCGTGGGCCCTGAGTCTCATCTATTTTATTTCTGTTTGTTTTAATTGTATCGAAGCAGACTCCTTATGTATTTTCTTTCAAACTCTTATTTTTAGTATCTTATAGTAGTCCGTGAGTATTGTGACACTAAATCTTGGGTAGAGGATGATGTTAATTTTTCCGCATTTTCGTTCATTTAATATTAAATTAAGGCTTTCGCTTGAATTTATTGTTTTTATTATTATCTTGTTGAAAATTAGTTGAAAAGGTATGTTAGGGTTGGCTTACCTAGTTCCGACAGTAGGCGCCATCACGACTCCCGATGGTGGGGAATTCGGTTCGTGATAGGTTGGTATCAGAGCCCTAGGTTACTTAGGTCTCACAACTCACAGACAAGATTAGTAGAGTCTGAGGGATCGGTACGGAGATGTCTGTATTTATCCCGCAGAGGCTACTGAGTTAGGAAAACTTCACCTTGTTCATTCTTGTCGTGCGATTCTGTTTCTCAAACACTGATTGTCTTTCCACTCTATTCTTTCGCAGATGGCAAGGACACGTGCTTCCTCTTCTACCGCGCAACAGCTTGAGCCCCCAGCAGCAGCCCCTATTAGGGGCAGAGGGCGAGGCCGAGGCCGTGCCAGAGGCCGAGGCCGGGGCAGAGCTCAGCCCCGAGCAGCATTTCAAGTGACGGAGCCTCAGGTCGATATTGAGGAGTAGGTTCCGGCCCCAGCTGTTTCAGTGGGCCCAGCTCAGGTCCCAGAGGGTTTCATAGCCACTCCAGTGCTTCAGGATGCTTTGGTCCGACTGGTAGGCTTTATGGAGGGCATGTCTAGGGCGGGTTTGCTTCCCGTAGCCCAGCCACATCTCAGGTTGGGGGAGGAGTTCAGACTCCCGATACTCGTACTCCAGAGCCGGTAGCTCCTCAAGCTCAGGTTCCAGCAGTTCAGCCAGCCGTGGCAGTTCAGCCAGCTGTGGCAGCCCAGCTAGGTATTGTGACTCAGTCCAGTGATGGTGCGGCTATGTCCGCGGATGCTCTGTGGAGGCTAGATCGGTTCACCAGGCTCTTCACTACCACATATAGTGGCACACCTTCAGAGGATGCCCAGAATTTCATATGCAGCTGTCATGAGGTTCTTCGGACTATTGGTATTTTAGAGACCAATGGGGTCGACTTTGCCACTTTTCGCCTAGCAGGATCCGCCAAGACTTGGTGGAGAGATTTCTGTTTAGCCAGGCCAGCAGGGTCGCCATCATTGACCTGGGATCAGTTTTCAGAGTTATTTCTAGGGAAGTTTCTCCCAGTTACTCAGCGGGATGCCCTTCGCAGGCAGTTTGAGCGTCTCCAACAGGGTTCGATGTCAGTTACCCAGTATGAGACACAGTTTATTGATCTTGCACGCCATGCCATTGTGATACTCCCCACCGAGAGAGAGAGGGTGCGGAGGTTTGTTGATGGGTTGGTTTAGCCGATCCGTGTTCAGATGGCCAGGAGTGCCGGGAGTAATATTACATTTCAGGAGGCGGCAGATGGTGCCCGCCGGATAGAGCTGGCACTTTCTCTAGGAGGTGGTCATGGGTCTGATAAGAGGCCCCGTCATTCGGGTAGATTCAGTGGTACCTCGTCTGGAGGTAGGGATTCTTATGGTAGAGGCCATCCTCTGAGGCCTTTTCAGTCAGCTCTCCAGACTTCTCATGGTTCACCAGTGAGTCGTGGCTCTCAGCCGCAGTATTCTGACCAGCAGCTCTTCAGTTCTCCATCAGCACCTATCAGTGCCCCGCCACTTTGTTACTCTCAGCAGTCGAGGGCTTGTTTCACTTGCGGCGATGTGAGGCACATTGCCAGGTATTTCCCTCGAGATTCCAGCATCTCTCAGCAGCCGGGACCTCACCCGATGATCCTGGCACCAGTTGCCCCACAGCCTGCCCAGCCAACTAGAGGCGGGGGTAGAGGACATAGAGGTGGAGGTAGAGGTCTTAGAGGTGGAGCTCAGACCGCTAGAGGTAGGGATCAACCAACAGTAGATCGTCCCAGGGATATGATTCAGGGAGGTGGGGCCCAGCCCCATTGTTATACTTTGCCAGCCAGGCCAGAGGCTGAGTCATTAGATGCTGTGATTACGGGTACTATTCTGGTCTGTGATAGGGATGCTTCTGTGCTATTTGATCCCAGATCTACGTATTCATATGTGTCATCCTATTTTGCACCATATTTGGTTATGCCTAGTGACTCGTTGAGTATTCCTGTTTATGTGTCAACACCGGTGGGTGATTCTATTGTAGTCGACCAAGTTCATCGTTCTTGTATCGTAGTGTTTGGGGGTCTTGAGACCCGTGTTGATTTGTTGCTTTTGGACATGGTCGACTTTGATGTTATATTGGGGATGGACTGGTTGTCCCCGTATCATGCTATTCTGTGTCACGCCAAGACCATGACCTTGGCCTTGCCAGATTTGCCCCAACTTGAGTGGAGAGGGACCCCAGGCCATGCCACCCGCAGTGTTATTTCGTATGTCAAGGCTCGACGTATGGTCGAGAAGGGGTGTCTAGCATATCTAGCATATGTTCGCGACTCTAGCGCAGAGGTTCCATCAATTAACTTTGTTCCTATTGTTCGGGAGTTCCCCGAGGTTTTCCCTTTAGATCTTCCGGGTATGCCGCCCGATAGGGATATTGATTTTTGTATTGATCTGGCTTAGGGCACTCAGCCTATTTCCATTCCGCCATATCGCATGGCCTCGCCAGAGTTGAAAGAGTTGAAAGAGCAACTTCAGGACTTGCTTGATAAGGGTTTCATTAGACCTAGTGTATCACCTTGGGGTGCACCAGTGTTGTTCGTGAAGAAAAACGATGGGTCGATGAGGAAGTGCATTGATTACCGGCAGTTGAACAAGGTGACGATAAAGAACAAGTATCCACTGCTGCGGATTGACGATTTGTTCGACCAGCTTCAGGGTGCGAGGGTGTTTCAAAGATAGATTTGAGATCTGGCTACCACCAGCTGAGGATTAGGGCGTCTGATGTCCCTAAGACAGCATTTCGCACTCGGTATGGGCACTATGAGTTTTTGGTCATGTCATTCGGATTGACTAATGCCCCAGCAGCGTTCATGGAGTTGATGAACCGAGTGTTCAGACCTTATTTGGACTTGTTTGTGATAGTCTTCATTGACGATATTCTTATATACTCCCGCAGTCAGGAAGAGCATGAGCAGCACCTCAGAGTGGTCCTTCAGACCCTAAAGGATAGTCAGTTGTATGCTAAGTTCTCAAAGTGCGAGTTTTGGTTGAGTTCGGTCGCATTCCTGGGTCATGTCGTATCAGCAGCAGGTATTCAGGTAGACCCGAAGAAGATAGAGGCAGTCAAGAACTGGCCTCGACCAGCTTCAGCTACGGATATTCGGAGTTTCCTGGGGTTGGCAGGTTACTACCGTCTGTTCGTGGAGGGGTTTTCATCCATTGCAGACCCTATGACCAGATTGACCCAGAAGGGTGTCCAGTTCAGGTGGTCGGACGAGTGTGAGGTGAGCTTTCAGAAGCTCAAGACGGCTCTGACTATGGCACCGGTATTGGTTTTGCCCACAGGTTCAGGGCCATATACGGTCTATTGTGATGCATCTCGTATTGGGCTTGGTGCAGTGTTGATGCAGGAAGGTAAAGTCATTGCCTATGCTTCGAGGCAGTTAAAGATCCACGAGAAGAATTACCCGGTTCATGATCTCGAGTTGGCAGCCATTGTTCATGCCTTGAAGATCTGGAGGCATTACTTATATGGCGTGACGTGTGAGGTTTACACTGATCACAAGAGTCTTCAGTATCTATTCAAGCAGAAAGCGTTGAATTTGAGGCAGAGGAGGTGGTTAGAGTTGCTAAAGGATTATGATGTTACTATTTTATACCACCCGGGGAAGGCCAATGTGGTGGCCAATGCATTAAACAGGAAGTCCGCCAGCATGGGTAGTCTTGCTTATATTCCAGTCAGCCAGAGATCGCTTGCTTTGGATGTTCAGGCCTTGGCCAATCGTCTTATGAGGTTGGATATTTCTGAGCCTAGTAGAGTGTTAGCTTGCACGGTTGCTCGTTCCTCACTATTAGAGCGTATCCGCGAGCGGCAGTTTGAGGATCCCCATTTGTATGTCTTGAGAGACACGGTGCAGCGTGGAGGTGCCAAGAAAGTAACCTTAGATGATGATGGTGTATTTAGATTGCAGGGGCGAGTTTGTGTGCCCAATGTTGATGGGATTCGAGAGTTGATCTTAGCGGAGGCCTACAGTTCTCGGTATTCTATTCACCCGGGCGTCGCAAAGATGTATCAGGATCTGAGGCAGCACTATTGGTGGCGTAAGATGAAGAAAGACATCGTTGCGTACATGGCTCGGTGTTTGAATTGTCAGCAGGTTAAGTACGAGCATCAAAGACCCGGTGGTCTATCTTAGAGGATTGCACTTCCCGAGTGGAAGTGGGAGAGGATTACGATGGATTTCGATACTGGACTTACGATGACTCGGAAAAAGTTTGATGCAGTTTGGGTCATTGTTGATAGGCTGACCAAGTCAGTGCATTTTGTTCCTGTTGCAGCCACCTATTCGTCCGAAAGGTTTGCCGAGATTTATATCAGGGAGATTGTTCGCCTTCATGGGGTGCCGCTATCTATCATTTCGGATCCGGGTACGCAGTTTACCTCGCATTTCTGGAGAGCGGTTCAGCGAGAGTTGGGCACCCAGGTTGAGTTGACTACAGCATTTCATCCCCAGACGGACGGTCAGTCCGAGATACTATTCAGATTCTTGAGGACATGCTCCGAGCCTGTGTCATTGATTTTGGAGGCTCATGGGACCAGTTTTTTCCTTTAGCAGAGTTCGCCTACGACAACAGCTACTAGTCCAGCATTCAGATGGCTTCGTACGAGGCGTTGTATGGTAGGCGATGTCGGTCTCCAGTTGGATGGTTTGAGCCGGGAGAGGCTCGATTATTGGGTACGGATCTGGTTCAAGAAGCCTTGGACAAGGTCAGGATTATTCAGGATAGACTTCGTACAGCTCAGTCCAGATAGAAGAGTTACGCAGACCGCAAGGTCAGAGATGTTGCCTTCATGGTTGGTGAGCGGGTATTGCTCTGTGTTTCGCCTATGAAGGGCGTGGTGAGATTTGGGAAGAAGGGCAAGCCCAGCCCTAGGTTCATCGGTCCATTTGAGATTCTTGATCGTGTGGGAGAGGTGGCTTATAGACTTGCCTTGCCACCTAGCTTGTCAGCTGTGCATCCCGTGTTTCATGTGTCTATGCTTCGGAAGTATCGCGGAGATCCATCGCACGTGTTAGATTTCAGCACTGTCCAATTGGACAAGGATCTGTCATATGAGGAGGAGCCGGTGGCTATTCTAGACCAGCAGGTTCGACAGTTGAGGTCGAAGAGTTTTCCTTCGGTGCGTGTTCAGTGGAGAGGTCAGCCTTCTGAGGCATCGACCTGGGAGTCCGAGTCCGATATGCGGAGCCGTTACCCTCATTTATTTCCCGACTCAGGTACTTCTTTCTTTTGTCCGTTCGAGGACGAACGGTTGTTTTAGAGGTGGAGAATGTGACGACCCGAAGGGTCATCACCGTAGTTCTTCCTTGTTCCGTGCTTTCGAGGCCTTGAAAACCTCGCTTTTAGTTATCTCGATTGGCGTGCGCAGTTCGGGCGCATAGCCAGAAAGTTTTTATGTTAGAATATGTGAATTATGTGAAACATTTGATGAATTTTGGTATTAATATGCATAATGTTGACTTCGGTCAACATTTTAGGTAAACGGACCCGGACCTGTGATTCGACGGTCCCAGAGGGTCCATAGAAAAATATGGTACTTGGGCGTGTGCCCGGAATCAAATTCTGAGGTCCCAATCCTGAGAAATGAATTTTTGAAAGAAATTGTTTTTCTGAAATTTGATATGAAATTTGAAATAAAAAGGAGTTAGAAAATATAGGTATCGGGCTCGTATTTTGGTTCCGACGCCCGGTACAAGTCTTAAATATGTGTTAAGCACTATCTGTAAAGTTTGGCTAAAAACGGATGTCATATGACGTGTTTCAGACTAAAAATGGAGAATTTGAGTTATGAAAGTTGAAGAAAGAAAATTATGTGTTTGAGGCTTGATCCTATATATATGATGTTATTTTGGCGATTTGATCGCACGAGTAAGTCCGTAAGATGTTTTTAAGGTTGTGTGCATGTTTGGTTTGGAGCCTCAAGGGCTCGGGTGAGTTTTGAATGGGGCCCAGGAGGTCTTGGAATTAAGAAAATGCAGGTTCAGGTGTTGCAGACACCAGCGCGGCCACGGTCATTTCCGCGCGGTCCGCGCTAGAGCCGCGTGGCCGCGATGCATTTTGTGCGGTCTGCGTGGCTGAGTCTGAGGGTTAGGGTTTCAGGTCAACCAGCGCGGCCGTGCACCAAAACAGTGCGGTCCGCGCTGGGAGGGTTCAGAGAAGCCCCAATTTTTCTCTCACTCGGCGCGGCCGCAACACATTTTTGTGCGGTCCGTGCCAGGTCCTCAGAAAGGTATACAAGTTCGGAAATCTCAGTCATTTTTCACTTTTCAAAAACCCAAAACCTAAGAGGCGATTTTCCAAACAACTTTTCTTCTCCAAAACTATTGGTAAGTGGTTTCTAACTTAATTTCTTTATCCCTTAACATCTTTTACATAATTTCAAATTCAAATCAAAGATTTTCATGCGGAAAATTGGGTGTTTTGGGTAGGACCTAGGTTTTCTACAAATTGAGAAGTTGGACCTCAATTTGGGGTCCGATTTAAAAATAAATCATATATTTGGATTCATGGGGAATGGGTAACCGGGTTTTGGTCCGAACCTCGAGTTTCGACCACGTGGGTCCGGGGGTATTTTTGACCTTTTTGGGAAAAACCTTGAACAATCTATTTTCATGCATTGGGGATGATTCATTTAGTAATTATTAATGTGATTAAGTAACTCATGACTAGATTCGAGCGGATTGGTAGTGGAATCAAGAGGTAAAGCTATACTAGAAGCGTGAGTTGAGTTTGGAGCATTCGAGGTAAGTGTTTGTTCGAACTTTGGCTTGAGGGATTAGGATTTGGATGTTATTTGCTACGTGTTAACTGTGGAGTACGGTGTATAGGCATGGTGACGGTTATCTATGCACCGGAGTCTAGCATGACCGTGAGTCGTAGTTGCTTTTAAATTCAAAAGATGTGAAACAGTTGAGCTAATTACTTGCTAATATAATTATGAAGTGATAGTTGAGAATCAGATGAGTTAAAGAAGGAAGTGTGGTATTTTTCCCTTGCCGGGACCTATTGTTGATTTGTTCTCCCTTGCCGGGATGTTTAATCTTGTTGTATATTCCCTTTCCCCGATTGGTTGTGACTGATGATTAGGTGAGGAAGAGCGATTATGCACGAAGGGTCTTTCCGTGCCATGTTTTGATAATTATGCACGAAGGGTCTTTCCGTGCCATGTCTCTAATTTTTTATGCACGAAGGGTCTTTCCGTACCATGTCTCTAATTATTTGAGCACGAAGGGTCATTCCGTGCCTTGATGTGAGAGTTATGTGAGGAAAAGCACGAAGGGTGATGCCATGCACTATATTTGACAGTTTTGGTGAGAATTGAGAGTAAAAGCACGAAGGTTGGTGCCGTGCAGTTGTTGATTCACTTGCTCTCTTTCATAGATGCTAATTATTCAGTTTCCATCTCTCTGTTCGTTGGTCTTATATCTAAATTGTTACACCCCACAGCATGTCCCTTCCCTATTATCTGTTTAAATTCTGTATATGTTTCCGTTGTTGCACATATATCTGTACAGGTTATTTGAGGTAGGTCCGGTCTAGCCTCGTCACTACCTCACTGGGGTTAGGTCAGGCACTTACCAGCACATGGGGTCGGTTGTGCTGATGTTACACTTCTGTGCCCTTTTTGTGCACAGATTCGGGAGTAGCTTACGGACCGCAGTAACAGTAGATTGGGAGCGTGCCTTCAGTCCAGAGACTCCTAGGTAGTTCGCTGGCGTGCGTGGGCCCTGAGTCTCATCTATTTTATCTCTGTTTGTTTTCATTGTATCGAAACAGACTCCTTATGTATTTTTTTTCAAACTCTTATTTGTAGTATCTTATAGTAGTCCGTGAGTATTGAGACACTAAATCTTGGGTAGAGGATGGTATTAATTTTTTCGCATTTTCGTTCATTTAATATTAAATTAAGGCTTCCGCTTGAATTTATTATTTTTATTATTATCTTGTTGAAAATTAGTTGAAAAGGTATGTTAGGGTTGGCTTGCCTAGTTCCGACAGTAGGCGCCATCACGACTCTTGATGGTGGGGAATTCGGGTCGTGACATTTACACACGGTTTGTTTTAGTAATCACATGTTAAAAGTGCAATTAGAACTAATCTTGAAAATACTTTGCAAGGACATGAAAAGGAGTTCAAGCTCTTTACGCCTTAGAATGTAATTATTAAAGTATGCGTCAAGAGAAAAAGAACGTGCAAGAAGAATCAAGGATTCTGTTTCTAATGTGTATGTGCAACTAGAACTCTATAAGACTAATCAACGTTAACGTTTGTCCTTTGATTTGGCTGTTAATGCAACCAAAGTATTATTCTTTATTTATTTGTCAATTTTAGAGATTTGATTGAATAGATATATTAGTTATTATGGTAGTTGGAACCTTTCTTTTAATTTTTCTTTATGGTAAATTTATACTTTGAAGGTCACTAAAATTCTTTAGTGCTCTGTAAATAAGCATTGTCACAAACTTTTTTTTAGCTTTAATTTAGGATTTTTTATGAAGGAAATAACTAAACCAAATTCTTCATCTTTACAAGTCCAAAGATATTTTTTTTCCTTTTTTGCATTCAACTACTACATCAATGTAATAACCAGTTGTGGCATACACAAAAAATTTTGTAAGTGGTGTCAATATTTAAAAAAGCGAACAAATAAATAAATCACTATAATAATAAGTGGTGTCATATTTATACCAAATATTTTCATTTTTTATGATCTATACATATATATTTATGTTTTGTTTTTCAAAGCGGTGTCATGTGATATTGCTTGAGATAAGGTGCCTATGCCCATGGTAATAACACTCTATTTTAAGGTTTTAGATAAATAGGATCGATATTAATTCATTATTTTCAGGAACTCAATTTTTTTAGTTTTATTTAAAATTCAGACACTTTTTTAAATGATACCTGTAACGTGGCTTTTATAAAGTTTATACTTATTGATATATGGTACACGCGCAATGTGCATATCCTTAGACTAATTTTCACTAAATTAATCAAAGCTATTACCATCATAAATTATTCCTATTTTACCCCTTCTTTTTAATATTTTGCAAGCTGGCAGCTAGATTAAGGAACCTATTGCCTACTCAAGCTATGTTGAACTCACTTGATGTTTTCCTAAATAATAGTTTACATTGCTTGCTCCAATATTAATTTGTTTAGTACTCTTCTAGCAGCTCTCTACGATTGCTCGCTCAAACGTTTTATAATACCTCACTTCTTAATTACTACAGTTATTCCCATATATTGACTACATTATAAAAGCTATCACCAACACAAATTGTTCCTGCTTTTACAAATATTTTAAGCTATTGTCTATTTGAAATGACAAAATAAAACATAATAGAAACTACAAAACCTATTACTATTATATTATTTTCCTCTGACAATCTAACCATCTCAGGTTAAGAGCACATGGCGACTAAAACAGAATTAACAAAACAATATGTACCTATTAACAAGGTACCAAAATATTCATCCAATTGGATTATGAAAGTCTTAGTAATCCCGGATGAGTACAGTAATGCCATACAAAACCCCTGAAGGTATTTTCAGAATTCTTATATTTGTTGATGAAGAGGTAATACCATTTTACATTTTTACTTTGCACTTTACTAATTTATATTATTTTTTTATAACATAAAATGTTGGTTACATCTTTAATAGGGGACAAAAATTCAAGTAACACTTCAATAAGCATGTTGAAAAGTGGAAGGACTTCTTTGAACCAAAGAAGAGCTCTACTAATAATTAATACTTTTTAGTTGAGCTATAATCATTTTTCTACTTGCTAAGATGGCCCATTCTGTTATGAACAGCACATAAATGACATTTTAATGTAATGATGGAAATACTTCTCTTATCAAACATTCCTCTACTTTACCATCATTGCTGTGTTTGACAACTATTTGTTGCGAAGAATTATCAAATTAACCTTTACGGTTTGCTCTTCTCCATTACTAACACGAAATAAGAAATTACTGAAATTTGGATCTTCTTTTGCTCTCATATTCATCGTAAAATGTATCTTTTTCATTAAAGGTCACAAATATGATTTCACTAAACTTGCATTAATTGTCTCTGCTCTTGTAAATTTTGGAATTAACAACAGAAAATACTTGTCGGGATTCCTATTTTAGCAAGTAGAAATAAATTTGTGGATCAATTAAATAAAATATTGATAGACAAGTTTCCTGTGAAAGCAAGACATTTATTAGTTTTGACTTTGCAGAAGATGATACCAACAATTCCTATCAAGAAGAATACCTAAAAACTTTAACACCAAATAATCTTCCTCCACATAGGTACATTGTCAAACCCATTATATTATTTAAGTTTCTCTTATTTTATTTCTTTTTCTCTCTCTCTCTATATATATACATACACACACTTTTTTGCTTACAAATACTAATAAAATTTCACATATTTATATTTCCATGAATAGGTTGATTTTGATAGAAAATGCGCCCATCATGCTACCTAGAAATTTGGACCCTTCAAATGGCTTATGCAATGCTACAAGGATGATCTGCAGAGGATTTGATGACAACGAAATAACAACGGGTCAATCTACTAAGAAACATGTGTTTATTCCAATATTCAACACCCCCCCCCCCCCGAAAATGAAGGATATTCTTTCAAATTCGTGCAAAAATAATTCCCTATACTCTTATATTTTGCAATGACAATAAATAAACCTAAAGGTCAGACAATACTCAATGTTGGATTATGTCTATCACAACATGTTTTCTCACATGGAAAACTTTACATTGCATTTTTACGAGGGATATCAATGTCGATACACGAGTCTTGATTATAATAGACAAGTAAAACGGATGGAAAGAACATATACGAGGAATATCGTCTATAAGGAATGTTAGGTGAGATACACTTAATTATAATTTTTAACCTCAAATTCACAAAATAAGTATGCAAATCACTTGTATCTAATTACACTTTTATTGTTCATCTTTGTAGGTTCTAATGAACGATTCAACTGACTACGTTCCCCAATAACCACCACAAAAATTTATTATATATTCTTTCATGTATACTTACAAAAAACTTTATTTTAATAGTTTTAATATTATTTTACAATACATGTATTAATTAACGAACTCGATACACACATGCAACGTACGTGCCGAGAAACTAATTCAACGAGTATATAAAGCTGATGTTTCATGTACAACAGCTTCAAAACGTACTTTGGTCAAGTATGAAACTTTTGCACAATTGTTTTCTCCATTTATTTGCAAGTATCGGCATTAGAGATTATTTCCTACCAGAGTAACAAAGTAATGGGTAGAACTCTGTCACGACCCAATTTAGGATTGTGACCGGCGCTTAGGAGCAAGTATTCCCAAGTAAGAATCATCGAAAATTGTACAGAAAATCGGACAGAGTTTCCCCTGTGTTTGGACCATCCTAAAAATTTTCCTGTCTAAAATCAACAACCAAACATCCTAATATCATATCAAACAATTGACAACTTGTCAATTAACCAATACAAGTCTTCACCATAACTAAACCACCAACTAACCACTAGAAAATACTAATTTATCTCCAACTTTGATAAATGAGAATGATACTCAACATAAGACTATAATAACGAAAAAATACTCATGACACTAAAATAATGACTATGGAGCGACTCTAAGAGTTCAATGAAAAGACCATAACAATAAATAAAATCTCTGCCCACGCGAACAAGTGTGAGGCTCACCGAGAAATATCAATTTGTGCGCTCTAACTAACGAAATCCTCGTCTGCGTCAACTGCTGTCTCTAAAAAAAATTAGCGAGGAATGAGTCGCTAGCTCAGTGAGTAATAACACTTAACCACAACCGTTTTTATTTGGGACAAGTCAGAAACATGCTAGTATCTCAAACAAGAGATAACATAAAAATTCCTTTTCAGAAATAATAATTAATTTTCAGTCTCATCATGTTCTTCATGTAGTATACAAATAATAATTTAGTAATAAGCTCGGTAACCACTGTACAATATTAATATTCATATTTGGGAGGTTTCAATGAACGGATCATGTAATCGGTATAATTGTGGACTTCTTTGCAAGAAGTCAGATATAACGGTAGTCCCTACTCGAGGGAAATCGGTAACGGTATGTTAGTTCTACCTTCCCACAAGCGAGGGCTATAACGGTAATCTGTAATTACAAGGTGCACCAGGTCTAACGAACCCGCCGTTAGCTACGGGATCCTTCAATGTCTACTCCCATTTATACTTGTCTCTGTAATCCGTATATACCCATAGAAAATATTTTAAAATAATATAGGGCATTTCGATTCTTATCAAATCATATAATTTTTTTTCAATAACAGTAAATTCAAGTAACGGTAAAATAGATCTAGTGACAATGAAAATATTTAAAAACAACGGTAATCTTCTCAAGTAACTATTTCGGTATCATATCGAGTAAAAGACTTATCCCACATGCAACTTAAAATAATCGGTAACATATTCATATTAAAAATCATGTGTAAATCATGCAAGTTATGAAAACACAAATTGCGGTAAGATTACTACTCACTGTAATCGTGTTGAAATATCAAACTCGTCACCTCGAGCGATCTGTACGATTTTCTTCAATCAATCTATAATCACATCAATATCGATCTTGTGTTAATTTCTTTGTTTAAGCTAATTCATAGCTAATATAGATTACCCAAATCCTCAGAGTTTTACGTTCCACCATCAATTTCCCGAATTATATTTATCCATACTATGAGTAATTCAACTAGTCTATAACCTATCAATTTCAACTTACTCGTATATTTATTCATCAATATTTTTCTTTTATCCCAGATTATGCCAAACATATGTATAAATCTAAATCATTAAGGATCACTGTCAACAATAATTTCTTTTGTACATACACTGAGATGATAATCTTAACCAAATTGAAGTAAGAAAATTTACCCTCTGAATTGAAAAATAATGTCTTCAACAAAAGCCTTTGAATCTCTGTTTGGTCCTATAATTTATTGATATTACTATATACAAAGGGCATTAAGAATTTGATTTATTTTCGTATGAAACTGTTTCTTGTCCTCATATAGTTTCTACACTAGACTAAATTGTTTGCTATAAGATTAATAAAATATTTATTCATCTAATGAGAAGCCATGTTCGTACTAAATAAAAAGTAACTTAAATTTTTTTGTTTCTTCCCTTAGTTAACAAAATAATCACTAATATTATGCTAAGTATTGAGTGAAGGAAATCTCATATAGATTACCTTGGAAAAAAGAATTAGAATTCAACTACCTAACTTATTCTCCTCCTCCGTAAATCCGTTTGCTAGAAAAGAGCAAACCCAACTTTGTGATTTTGCCTTCGATGCTTCTGTTCGTTTTTGCTTCTGCCGAGTTAAATTTAGCTAACGTAGGGCTTTGACCCTAATTCATCTCTTATTGTATTTTTTTTGTTGCAAATTACATAACTACCCTATTTTTTTAATTTTTTTTTAATGAGGAGTATTACATTCTCCCCGTCTTATAAAATTTGATCCCCGAATTTAACTCAAGTACGTACCTGTAGACTGAAACAAATGGGGGTACTTGACTCGCATATTATCCTCTATTTCCCAAGTAGCTTCTTCAACGGCATGATTTCTCCATAAAACTTTCACGAACACAATTTCTTTTGACCGTAGCTTTCTTACTTGTCTATCAACAATTGTCATCGGCTCTTCCTCGTAAGACAACTTCTCATCAAGCGGTATAGTTGGTGCTTCAAGCACCTGAGATGAGTCTGATATACATTTTCTTAGCATTGAGACATGAAACACTAGGTGAATAAAAGATAACTCAGGAGGAAGTGTCAAACGATAAGCCACAGCTCCCACTCGGTCTAGTATCTCATACGGTCCTATAAACCTGGGGCTCAACTTGCCTTTTTTCCCAAATCACACCACACCTTTCATGGGAGAGACTCGTAAGAACACTTTGTCTCCAATTGTGAACATCAAATCTCTTCTTCTCTTATCAGCATAAGACTTTTGTCTACTTTGAGCTGTAAGCAATCTCTGTCTGATCAACTGGACTTTGTCCATAGCTTCTTGTACTAAGTCGGGTCCCAATAAGTTAGTCTCACCAGTTTCAAACCATCCGATAGGAGAACGACATCTTCTACCATATAATGCTTCATATGGTGTCATTTGAATACTGGACTAGAAATTATTGTTGTAAGCAAATTCAGCTAAAGGTAGATAAGTGTCCCAACTATCTCCAAACTCAAGAATGCAAGCTCTCAACATATCCTCCAAGATCTAAATAGTACGTTCAGACTGCCCGTCTATCTGTGGATGAAATGCAGTACTAAGATCTACTAATGTACCCAATGCTTCTTGAAAAGATTTCCAAAAACGTGAAGTGAACTATGATCCTCTATCAGAGATGATGGATACTGGAACTCCGTGAAGTCAGACAATTTCGTTCATAAATATCTGTGCATACCTGACTCTACCATATGTAGTCTTTATCGGCAAAATGTGTGTTGATTTCGTCAGTCGATCTACAATCACCCATACCAAGTCATAACCTATAAGGGTTTGTAGTAGCCCGGTGACAAAATCTATAGTAATTCTTTCCCATTTTCACTCTGGAATCTCAATTTGTTGTAGTAGTCCTACGGGTCGCTGATGCTCAGCCTTGATCTACTGACAAGTCAAACAACTAGAAACAAAGTTAGCAACATCTTTCTTCATACCTTCCCACCAATAAAATTGCTTCAGGTCATGGTACATTTTTGTGGATCCAGGATGTATAGTGTATTTAGTGTTGTGAGCTTCTTTAAGAATAGCATGCCTCAACCCATCTACGTTTGCTACACATAGTCTGTCACCTATTCGAAGAACGCCATCACTTTCAACAATCATATCCTTGCTTTTACCAGCTAAGGCCTTATCTCTATATTTGCATAATCGTTCATCCTCATATTGGGTGGCCTTAATGCGCTCAATTAATGAAGACTTAGCCTGAGCACAAGCCAACAATGCCTCTAAATTTCTGACACTAAATTTGATACTTGTATCTTCTAGTCTCTGAATATCTTTGGCCAAAAGTCTCTTTGTAGGGGCTATATGTGCCAAACTCCCCATAGATTTTCTACTCAATGCATCAGCCACCACATTGACTTTTCCAGGATGATACAAAATAGAACAATCATAGTTTTTGAGTAGTTCCATCCAACAACGTTGCCGAAGATTTAGATCTCTCTATTGAAAGATATACTTCAGACTTTTATGGTCAGTATAAATCTCACAAGTTTCGCCGTATAGATAATGTCTCCAAATTTTTAGAGCAAATACCACTGCAGCCATCTCCAAATCATGTGTTTGATAGTTTTGCTCGTGCTTTTTCAATTGTCTCGAAGCATAAGCAATAACACGACCATTTTGCATGAGAACACATCCTAATCCCACCCTCGAGGCGTCACAGAATACTAAAAATCCTCCAGAACCTGATGGTAAGTCTAATATTGGTGTAGTTGTCATACGCGTTTTGAGCTTCTGAAAGCTCTGCTCACATTCCTCCGTCCACTAAAACTTTGTATTTTTCTGTGTTAGCTTGGTCAATGGCGCTACTATTCTGGAGAAATCCTGCACAAAACACCTATAATAACCTGTTAAGCCTAAAAAGTTGTGAATCTCTGTAGGAGAAGTAGGTCTGGGCCATTTCTACACAGCTTCGATCTTCTTAGGATCTACCATAATTCCATCTTTGGATACAACATGCCCCAAAAATGCTACCGAGTCTAGCCATAATTCACACTTCGAGAACTTAGCATAAAGTCGATGTTCTCGCAATGTCTGCAACATAGTCCTGAGATGATTCTCGTGTTCTCTTTGGCTACGAGAATATATCAGTATGTCATCAATAAATACTATTACAAATCTATCTAGAAATGGCTTGAACACCATATTCATTAAATCCATGAATGTAGCTGGATCATTAGTCAGTCCGAAAGGCATCACAAGAAACTCATAGTGCCCGTATCGAGTTCTGAAAGCAGTCTTAGAAATATCTTCATCTTTGATTCTAAGTTGATGATAACCAGAACAGAGGTCAATCTTTGAAAAGTGGGCAGCTCCTTGTAACTGATCAAACATGACATCTATACGAGGTAAGGGATATTTATTGTGTATTGTTATTTTGTTCAACTGCCAGTAGTCAATACACAATGTCATGGATCCGTCTTTCTTATTTACAAACAGTACTGTTACACCCCATGGTGATACACTAGGTCTAATAAAACCCTTATCTAACAAATCTTGCAACTGTTGCTTTAGCTCCCTCAACTCTGCTGGTTCCATTCAATATGGGGGTATCAATATGGGATGTGTGTCAGGTAGCAAATCAATACCAAAGTCTATTTCTCGTATTAGAGGCAATCCTGGTAAATCCTCAGGAAATACATCAGAAAATTCTCTCACTACTGGTAAATTTTCTATACTAACTGTTTCCTTTATTGTATCATTTACAATAGCTAAGAGACCCAAGCAACCCTTCTTCAGAAGTCGTTGAGCCTCATAAAAGATACAATTTTGCAAGTCTCTGGAACCAGACTCCCTCTTAGAATAAAACTGGGTTCTTCTGGTATCTCAAACTTAACTATCTTTGCATGACAATCGACTATAGCATAGCAAGAAGATAAATAATCCATTTCCATCAGTATGTCAAAGTCAATCATATCAAGTACAATAAGGTCAGCTAGAGTATCTCTACCCTCAACCCGAATCTGACAAGCACGATACACGTATTCAGCTAATAGAGACTCTCCAACAGGAGTAGTAACTAGAAAAGGATCATTCAATAGCTCGAGCTGTCTACTAAATCTCAAAGCAAAGTACGAGGACACATAGGAGTGAATAGATCCCGGATCAATCAACGCAAGTGCATCAAATGAACAAACAGAAAGAATACCTGTAACCATTGCATTCGAGGCCTGAGCATCCTGTCTAGTAAATGCAAAAACTCTCGCCTGACCTCTACCAACATTTCCTTGTCCTTGATTCACAGTAGCACGGTCTCCATCACCTTGACCTCTATTTCCTGCATCTATAGCACCTGAAGTATTACGAGTAGTCTGAGTCGGTGCAGCTGACTGAATAGAAGCCTGGTTGAAATTTCTCGGAGGCTGAGGGCAATCCCTCAAGTGATGTCCCAACTGCCCACACCGAAAGAACTCTCCAGTTAGAATACGACATTGGCCCAAATATGATCTACCACAAGTCTGGCATACTGGAGTAGTGGTATATATCCGGCCAGAATTACGATGTCCAGAAGATGATGGTCCCCTATTACCTTGTCTGTAATGTGGTCTATATGTGGATTGTGAAGACATGTGTGTCCCTGCTTGAGAACCCTGTTGTTGTTGTTGTTGTTGTTGTTGTCCCTGATTTCCTGCTCTTCTATATTTACTAAAACCACCATTGAAAGCCCCTCCTGTCTTGGACTTCTTACGTAAATCACTAGTTGCACGCTCCTCACGTCCCTTGTTTTCAATCTTTCTAGAAAGGTCGACTACATCAAAGTAGGATAAAGTCTTCATCTGTGGGGCTACTACAGTGTATAGATGACCAACCAATCCATCAACAAACCTCTGAACTCGAGCTTCTTCGGTAGGCACTAAGTGAGGAGCATATATAGACAGCTTACAGAACTTAGTGTTATATGTTGGCACATCCATATCTGGAGTCTGAACCAATCTCTCAAAGTCTCTAGCATATTGTTGCATCAGACTGTCTGGAAGAAAATTATTCTTGAACAACTTAGTGAACTTGTCCCATGTCAGTGGTAGTGCTCTTGCTGGCCTTCCTAGCCATACCGTTTATTACTATGTGTTGGCCATATCCTCTAGTTTGTAGCTCGCACGGCTCTCTCACTAGAACATCCAAGAGCACGTAATGCCTTAAGTGTCCCATCCAAGAAAACTTAGAGGATCTACTCAATTATCGGAACCTGTGATTTTTGGTGATTTCAATTTCAGAAACTCTTGTAGGGATACTGTGACTAGGGGTGTCAATGGATATTCGAAAACCGACTAAACCGAACGAACCGTACCGCACCGAACAGACTTTTAGGTTTCTTTTTAAGAAACCGTAGGTTTTTATATAAATATATAACCGCACCGATAATTAAGGTAGGTTTTTTATTTTATAAAAATAAACCGAAAAAATACCGAATCGTACCGAATAAATTTTACATGTAAAAAATATATTTATTTAGTAAGTTTAAAAATAATAATGCATTAAATTTTCTTTGAGCCTTGAAATTATGAAAACTATTACAAGCCAACAAGTAATTAAACTCAAAATACTAATTTCTAAAACCTATTATGTTACTTCTACTTAAACTAACTTATTTCAAGTATCTTTATTAGAAAGACACAAAGTGTTCTAGCGATTATGAGTAACAAACTATAATGTATTGAATATGTTTCCTTTCATATAATTAAGATTTATCTTTTTGAATATTTAATCTTCTATAGACTTCATTCTTGAGTCTCAGCTTGGTATATCTTTCAACTCGTGTGATTAATATTTTCTTTGCCTTTGTTTGATTTCTTTTATGTTGTTGTAGAATAGTTGATGGATCTATACTCTAGCCATCTTTTTTTTAATTCATCACCCTTTTAAACAGTAAAAATGTCTAGAGAGTTTTGCTAAGTCCTATAAAAGAACGTATATTATTGCAATTCTACTTTTACTGGTGAATTTTACATGATATTAAAAAAATACCGAAAATTAATCGAACCGTACCGATACCGAAGAGAAGCCGACATGATTGGGACGGTTTCGAAAAGTCTAATTTTGGTTATACATAATAGAATAACCGAAAAATTGGTATGGTACAAATTTTATAAAATAACCGGCCGAACCGAACCATTGACACCCCTAACTGTGACGACCCAAAGGGGTCATCACCTGTTGCTAATTGAATCTCGTGTCTCCGAGGCCTTGAAACCCTCATTTAGGGTTGCCTCGATTTGCATGTGCAGTCCGGGCGCGTAGCCGGAAAGCTTATACATGAAATTCTGTGAAAAATGCTAAGTTTTGATATTAAAATATAAATTTGACTTTGGTCAACATTTTGGGTAGACGGACCCGGACCCGTGATTTGATGATCTCGGAGGGTCCGTAGGAAAATATGGGACTTGGGCGTATGCCCGGAATTGGATTCCGAGCTCCCAAGCCCGAGAAATGAAGTTTTGAGTGAAATTGTTTTCTTGAAATAATTAAGGAAATTGAAAATAAAATTTGATTAGAAGACTATGGTATCGGGCCCGTATTTTTGTTCTGGCACCCAGTACAAGTCTTATATATGTTTTGAATCACTCCTGTAAAGTTTGGTTAAAAACGGACGTCGTTTGACGTGATACGACCCTAATTGGGAAATTGATGTTTAAAAGGAAATCTAAGAAAAATTCATTTATCTTGAGGCTTAATTCGATGTTCATGATGTTATATCGATGTTGATCACACAAATATATTCGTAGAGTGTTTTTGAGGTAGTGTGCATACTTGGGTTAGAGCTTCGAGGGCTCGGGTGAGTTCTGAGTAGGTTCCGGGATGCCGTAGGCTTAAAAGACCAGATGTTGCAGGTTCAGGAAAATATTGCAGGCCTCTGAACCCTTTGGGAAAACTCATCTTCATACATTGGGGTTGATTCATTTAGCACCTATTGATGTATTAAGTAACTTGTGACTAGATTCAAGCGGATTGGTGGCGGAATCAAGGGGTAAAGCTATAATTGAGGCTTGAGTGGTGTTCAAAGCTTCGAGGTAAGTGTTTGGTCTAACCTTAGCTTGAGGGATTTGGAGTTGAGTCTTATTTGCTACGTGCTAATTGTCGAGTACGACGTATAGGCATGGTGACGAGTATCTATACGTTGGTGTCTAGCATGATCGTGAGTATTTATATTGCGGATATTCTGATTTTGTTGTATCTTCCATGCCTTAATGATGATTTCTATATATTGTAACAAGCATGTGAAAGAAATTATGATCCTTAAACTTCAAGGAGCATTGGATCGAGTTATAATACGAATTGTGAAAGGATACGAGATGATTGAACTCATATGAAGCGTTGGCTTAAGTGGTAAAGTGAGATAAGAAATGAAAGTGAAAGAAAGAGAAAGAATTATTAGATTTCTCCCTTGCCGGGATGTTTGTTACTTTGTTGATTATCTCCCTTGTCGGGATGCTGAAAATACTGATATTGTTCCCTTGCCGAGATTTAGCTGTTTAATTGTATTCCCTTGCCGGGATTTCTACCATTATTTGTCTACTCACTTGCCCCTTTGTTTGTGATTGTTGTTTGGGGTGAGGAAGAGTGTTAAAGCACGAAGGGTGATGCCGTACATTGTTTGCTATTGTGAGGAAGAGCGTAAAGCACGAAGGGTGATGTCGTGTATTGTTTTTGGTGAGGATGAGAGCAAAAGCACGAAGGGTGATGCCGTGTAAATTGTTGACTTGTGATTCTTGTTGATATTCTGGCTTTGTTGCTTCTTTCTTTATTGAGGATTCTATTTGAAACTGTTATCTCCCCACAGCATGTTTCCCCTTCCTACATTTATTGGTTATTTCTGTATTTCTTTTCCGATGTGTGTGTGTGTATATATATATATATATATATATATGAACTGCACAGGTTTATTTGGTAGTCTGGTCCTAGCCTCGTCACTACTTCGCCGAGGTTAGGCTAGACACTTACTAGCACATGGGGTCGGTTGTGCTGATACTACACTCTGTGCTCTTTTGCACAGATCCAGGTCTTGGACAACAGCAGTAGCACGGGAGCCAGCCTTCATTCCAGTGAGACACCGACGTAGCCTTGCAGGCGTCCGCAGGCCCGACGTCTCCTCTATCTTTTGTTTTAGTCTGTTATCTCATGTTTTCGAGACAAACAGTTTATATTTTTCTTTCAAATGGTTATATTTAGTACTCTTAGAAGTTCGTGAGTAATGTGACACCGGTTCTTGGGTAGAGGCATATGTTGATTTCCGCATTATTGTTCAGTCTCTTAAATTTACGTCTTCCGCACATTTATCTAATTCCGTTGCTTTCATGTGATCACTGACAATTGTTAAAAGAAGTAATGGTTAATGAAGTAAGCAATTAAGGATTGGCTTGCCTAGCTCACATTAGTAGGCGCCATCACGACTCCCGAGGGTAGGAAATCCGGGTCGTGACAAGTTGGTATCAGAACTCTAGGTTGCATAGGTCTCACAACTCACGAACAAGCTTAGTAGAGTCTGAGGGATTGGTATAGAAACGTCTGTATTTATCCCCCATAGGCTACAGAGTAAGGAAAATTTCACATTTGTTCTTTCCTGTCGTGCGAATCTATTCCTCAAATGCTAATTGAATTCCTACTCTATTCTTTTGCAGATGGAGAGAACACGCGCTTACTCATCTACCACTCAGAAGCCCGAGCCCCCTGCAGCAGCTCCCACTAGGGGCAGAGGGCGAGGCCGTGCTAGAGGGCGAGGGCGAGGCCGTGCTAGAGGCCGAGGTATGGGCAGAGCTCAGCCTCAAGCAGCAGCACCAGTGGCGGAGCCTCAGGTTGATTTTGAGGAGGAGGTTTCGTCCCCAGCAATGCCAGTGGGCCCAGCTCAGGTCCTAGAGGGGTTCATTGCCACCCCAGTTCTTCAGGATGCTCTGGTCCGATTGGTGGGCCTCATGGAGAGTGTCACCCGAGCGGGTTTGCTTCTAGTAGCACCAGCCACTTCTCAGGCTGGAGGAGGGGCTCAGACTCTTGCTACGCGCACTCCGGAGCAAGTAGCTCCCCAGGTTTAGGTTCCAGCGGTTCAACCAGCTATGGTAGTTCAGCCGGGTGTAGTGGCTCAAACCGGCGATGGAGCGGCAATATCCGCCGATGCTTTAAGGAGGCTGGATAGGTTCACCAATCTCTTCACTTCTACATTCAGCGGTGCATCTACTGAGGATCCCTAGGATTTTCTGGATAGTTGTCACGAGGTTCTTCGGAACATGGGGATCGTTGAGACCAATGGAGTTGATTTTGCTACCTTTCGACTATCTGGATCCTTTAAGACTTGGTGGAGGGATTATTGCTTAGCCAGACCAGCTGGTTCGCCATCTTTGACTTTGAAGTAGTTCACAGCGTTGTTTTTGGAGAAGTTTCTCCCCGTGACTCAGAGAGAGGCCTTTCGGAGGCAGTTTGAGCGCCTCCAATAGGGTTCTATGACGGTCACCCAGTATGAGACCAGGTTCATTGATCTAGCTCGCCATGTTCTTGTCATACTTCCCACCGAGAGAGAGAGGGTGAGAAGGTTTATTGATGGTCTTATTCAGCCGATTTGTCTTCAGATGGCCAAGGAGGCTGGGAGTGAGATCACGTTTCAGGAGGCGGCCAATGTGACCCGCCGAGTTGAGATAGTTCTGTCACAGGGAGGTGGTTGTGGGTCGGATAAGAGGCCCCGTCATTCGGGCAGATTCAGTGGTACATCATCTGGAGGTAGAGATTCATATGGTAGAGGCCATCCTCCTAGGCCCTTTCAGTCATCTCTCCAGGTCTCACATGGTACTTCAGGTGGTCGTGGTTCTCAGACGCATTATTCTAATCAGCGGCCTTACAGTGCGCCACCAGCTCCCATCAGTGCACCACCGCTTCAGAGTTTCCGAAGTGGTCACTCAGGTCGACAGGGCCAGCAGTTTCAGCAGCCGAGGGCTTGTTACACTTGTGGTGATCTGAGTCACATTGCCAAGTTTTACCCTCGGGCACCGGGTAGCTCTTAGCATCAGGGTTCTCGTGCGATGGTACAAGCACCAGGTGTTCCACAGCCCGCCCAGCCAGTTAGAGGTGGGGATAGAGGTGCTAGAGGTGGAGGTAGAGGTTCTGGAGGTGGAGCTCAGGCCGCCAGAGATGGAGGCCAGCCAGCAGCAGGCCGTCCCAAATAGGTAGTTTAGGGTGGTGGGGCCTAGCCCCGATGCTACGCCCTTCCAGCTAGGCCCGAGGCTAAGGCTTCAGATGCAGTTATTACAGGTAATATTCTGGTTTGTGATAGAGATGCTTCAATTTTATTTGATCTGGGGTCTACGTATTCGTATGTGTCATCTTATTTTGCACCGTATCTGGTCATGGCTAGCGATTCATTGAGTATTCCTATTTATGTGTCTACACCGGTGGGTGATTCTATCGTGGTCGATCGAGTTTTCTTGTATTGTTGTGATTGGAGGTCTTGAGACTCGTGTTGATTTGTTGCTTTTAGATATGGTCGATTTCGATGTTATATTGGGGATGGACTGGTTATCCCCGTACCACGCTATCTTGGATTGCCATGCCAAGACTGTGACCCTAGCATTACCAGATTTGCCCCGTTTAGAGTGGAGAGGACTCTTGGTCATTCTACCCGCAGTGTCATTTCGTACGTGAAGGCTCGACGTATGGTCGAGAAGGGGTGTTTGGCTTATTTGGCTTATGTTTGTGATTCTAGTGCTAGGGTCGCCTTTATTGATTTTGTGCCCGTGGTTCGCGAGTTTCCTGAGGTCTTCCCTTCAGACCTGCCGGGTATGCCACCCGACCGGGATATTGATTTTTGCATTGATTTGGCTCCGGGCACCCAGCCCATTTCTATTCCGCCATACCGTATGGCCCCGCCTGAGTTGAAAGAATTGAAGGAGCAGTTACAGGACTTGCTTAAGAAGGGTTTCATTAGACCCAACATTTAGCCTTAGGGTGCGCCGGTGTTGTTTGTTAAGAAAAATGATGGTTCGATGAGGATATGCGTTGATTACCGGTAGTTGAACAAGGTCACAATCAAGAATAAGTATCCATTGCCGATGATTGATGATTTGTTCGATCAGCTTCAGGGTGCCAAGGTATTTTCAAAGATTGACTTGAGATTTGGCTACCATCAGTTGAGGCCATCCACAAATCTCCTAATCCTCTCACGATCTGATGGAATCATCCAAATGGCATGACGATCCAACTCAGAAAACCTCATCTCATACTGGGTCATGGTCATACCCCCATGCGTCAACCACTCAAACTACCTACGCAGCTCCTCTCTGCGGGACTGCGATACATACTTCTCCAAGAAGAGAGCGGAGAACTGCTGCCAAGAAAGGGGTGTTGCACCGACAGGCCTACGCCTCTCAAAATCCTCCCACCAAGTAAAGGCAGCCCCCGAGAACTGAAAGGTGGTAAATGCCATACCACTAGACTCAAGAATCCCTGCTGTACGGAGCATCTGCTGACACTTGTCAAGAAAACACTGGGCATCCTCGCCCTCAGCACCAATGAACGATGGAGGCTGGAGCCTACCAAACCTCTCAAGACGATGCTACTTATCATCCGATATGTCTGGTACTACGAACTCCTGAACTGGCGCAATTGGCTGAGTTGGAGGTGCCCCCAGCGTCTGTAGTCCCTGCACTACCTACTCAGGTGTGCGAGCAGCGAGGGTCTGATTGCCTCTCCCGGCTTGTGAAGTAGCTGTTGCGGTAGTGCTGAAACTGCCTGAGCCAGGCCAGTGCAAACTGATAAGATCTGTGTCAAGGCCTCCTGAAGACCCAAAATCACGATGGGCACAGCTGGTGCCTGAACTGGTGCTGTTGGAGCCTGATCCGGAGCTGGGGCAACTGGTGGATCAACAGGTGCTGCCCTCGCTGCTCTGCCTCTGCCACGTCCACGACCGCATCCACGGCCTCTGGTGGCCTCAGTGGGTGGCACTGGTGGTCGTCCACCTCGTCCGGTAGCTCGCGTCCTCACCATCTGCGAGAGAGTAGAATAATATAAGTTTAGTTCTCGGATAAACAAAGTCGCACGATAAGAATTTCAAGAATGTGAAGTTTTTCCTAAAGGTTCTACAGCCTCTCGAGGATAAATACAGACATCTCCGTACCGATCCACGAGACTCTACTAAACTGGCTCACGACTTACGAGACCTATGTAACCTAGGCTCTGATACCAACTTGTCACGACCCCAACTCCGGTCGCGATGGCGCCCAACAGACGGCTAGGCAAGCCTGACCAACTAACAACCTCAATCTATTTTCTTATAAAATCATTATCAGCTAACACAGTTAAATTGCTAAATTACTCTAATAAGAGTTTAAGACAACGAGTTAAATATACAGAAATCAGATGATAATACCACTACATAGCCCATACAGGTCTGGTGTCACAAGTCTCGAGCCTCTAGTACAAGTTTAACAGCCTAATACATAATCAATCTAGGAAATGCGGATAAAACGAAAGGATAGAAGGCAAAGATCCGGGCTGCGAACGCCGTGCAGCTACCTCGATACTCCCGGATATGAACTGATCGACTGAAAATCCTCACTCAGCCTCTAGAACACATGGATTTGCACACAAGGTGCAGGGAGTAATGTGAGTACTCCGACCCAGTGAGTAATAATCATAAATAATGACTGAGAATAAGAAATCACGGAAAAACACGGAGTAATCTATAATGTGGCAGTTTTAAACAAGTAATGTGAAAGCAATAAACCAATGAAAATGAAATGTGGTAATGCTATAACAAATAAGCAGTTAAGTGACAGTCATGAAAGGAAAATCAACACATAGAATGGTACCCTATAGTACCCGCTGCGACGTGCAGCCCGATCCATACATTTCGTCGATGGCGCTCACTGGGGGTGTGCAGACTCCGGGAGGGGCTCCTTACGGCCCAAGCGTAATATCAAGCCATCTCGTGACATCAAATCTAGGCCCTCGGCCTCATATCAATATCAGTATAACACTGCTGCGGCGCGCAACCCGATAGTATCCTCACAACTGGCCCTTGGCCATACTCAGTCCAGAAATCATATAAGCCCATCGGGCATTAGTAAAATAATAGTTCTCAGCCCAAAACATCATTTAATATATCATTTTTTGTTTCAAAACCGAGTAAAAGTGGTTGAGTTGTAAAACAATGGAAAACGGTACGACTAAGTTTAAGTAGTAAGTCAAAACAGTGAGGAAATAGTGATAAAACTCTCCGAACGGTTCAAATAGTTGGCACGAAGCCCAAATATGGCAATCAGTCCAAATAGTAATGACAACAAATAAGCTTTAATCAAATACGCGGTAAAAGCATCACCGGGGACGGACCAAGTCACAATCCCCAATAGTAAACGACCCCACGCTCATCATCAAGCGCGTGTCTCACCTCAATATAGCACTATGATGTGCAAATCCGGGGTTTTAAACCCTCAGGACATCATTTACATTCATTACTCACCTCAAACTGGCAAAAACTCTAGCTCGCGACGCTTTTGCCTCTCAAATCGGCCTCCTCGCGCGTCGAATCTAACCAAAACCAGAACGAATACGTCACAATATGCTACGGGAACATAACCCAAGCGAAAACAATCGAAAAATATCAAAAATCCGAAATTAGCAAAACCCGAGCCCCGGGCCCACTTCCCGAAACTCAGAAATTTTCACATCATTAGATTCCTTATCACCCCACGAGTTCATGCATATCAAAACAGAATAATCGGAGTTCAAATGACCCCTCGAATCCTCAATTTAAGCCCTCTTAGACTCAAGCCCTAGACCTTCATTTTTTACCCTTAATTTCCATGATTTCTAGCTCTAATCCATGAAATAATAGCATAGGAACGAGTTTTTGGTCCAAAATCCTTACTTCAATGAAGTTCTCTTGAAATCCATCTCACAAATCGCCCAAGAAGCTCTTAAGCCGAGGTCAAAAATGGTGAAATGACCCAAAATTTCGCGAAAGCTCTTTTAATTCTTCTACCCAGTTGTTCCGCATCTGCGGCCTCCATCGCCGCTTCTGCGGTAATTCCTCCGCATTTGCGGAATCACTTAGGGGGCCAGGTTCCGCATCTGCGGTCCACGAGCCGCATCTGTGACTCCGCAGGTGCGGTCCATATGCCACATCTGCGGCCCCTGGCAAATTCTTCCCAAACTGCTTCTGCGGCTCTTCTTCCGTATGTGCGGCACCGCACCTGCGGTCCAAAATTCGCAGGTGCGGAAATACCAGAAGCAGCAAACTCTGAATTCTCTTAAGTCCAAAAATCTTCCCGTTAACCACCCGAAATCACCCCGAGGCCCCCGGGACCTCCACCAAAGGCACCAACACAAACCAAATACCTCATTCAAACTTGTTCCAATCATCAAAACACCACAAACAACACTAAAACCACCAATTCACATCGAATTCAAGCCTAAGTTTTCTAAAAACTTTCGAAACACGCTTTTGATCAAAAACTCAATCAAACCACATCCAAATGACCTGAAATTTTGCACACGCATCCCAAATGACATAACGAAGCTACAACACCCGAGATCAAAATCTCGCCTATCAACCGGAAATCGCCAAAATACTAACTTCGCCAATTCAAGCCTAATTCTACACCGGACCTCCAAAATCACTTCCGATCACACTCCTAAGTCACAAATCACCTCCCGAAGCTAACCGAACCATCGGAACTCACACCCGAACCTTCTAACTCATAAGTCAACATTCAGTTGACTTTTCCAACTTAAGCCTTCTTAAAAGAGACTGAGTGTCTCATTTCTTACCAAAACCACACCAAACGCAAACCCATCAACTCGATCACATAAATCACGGATAACGAAGCATAAAGAAGCAGAAATGGGGGGGGGGGGAGAACGGAGCAGTAACTCATGAGACGACTGGCCGGGTTGTCACAAAAAGCGAAAATTTATTTATAATGACTGAGAAAAATAAATAAATAATAATCAACTATGATAATTCAAAATTCCATGCAACAAATTAATAGTTTAGAAATAAATAAGTTAGTCATGTAGGTAATTTCAACAATGAATATTAACTCTCATAATTTTATGATGAAATAAAAAAGAAAAAATGTAATTACTTATATTGTTCATATTATTAGAATAAAAATATGACATATAAAAGAATTCTTCATTTATATTTTAAACAAATTCAATATATGATTTAGGCCAAAATATGATACCATTTGGATTAAAGGTAACA
This sequence comes from Nicotiana tabacum, assembly GCF_000715075.1. Taxonomy (NCBI): domain Eukaryota; kingdom Viridiplantae; phylum Streptophyta; class Magnoliopsida; order Solanales; family Solanaceae; genus Nicotiana; species Nicotiana tabacum. The sequence continues at coordinate 184,133,335 of NC_134087.1, read as the reverse complement.
CATTAACAGTAAAAAATTAATTAAAATATCGTATCAAAATAAGATGTAAAAAGGGAATAAGATAAACATAAGGTACATGTAAAACAAACCTTGCATCGTAAAAGGGGGGAAATTGCAATTGGCGAAAGTTGGAAGGGGTATTTCTTTCCCAAGTCAAAGAGGCATAAGAATTTTGCCAATAATTAGTACTCCATATAATATGATTGATAGAACACTAGAAAAATGCTTAAATTTTAAGTTCTAGATTTGTGCATATGATCATGACGATAGAAGTGAATATTTGACTCCCCCGCTCCTCCACTCAAAATAAAAAAGAGAGAAGGATTATTGAAGGAAAGGGAATGATAATCGGAAATAAACTACGATACATACAATTAAGAGATTAAACAAATTATATAAGGTAGCTAATAGAAATAATTGCTATAAAAATTAGGTGAAATGTGCAGCTCTTGCATGTTATTCATAAACTATTTGCATTTCAAGCCATAATTGAAACTAACTAACTTAACTAAGAGTTACATCCAATTATTATTATATAGTGCGGATTAATTCTAAAGAAACGTGCTTCTGCATATGGACAATTTATGTCGCTCTTTCATGATTGACACATAGTATGATGGTAATGAAAATTGACAAATGATAAAATATTATATTTAAAGAATTATTTGTTGTAATTTAAATTAAGAGATTATTATATATATTTTATTTAATTAATATAAATTCTTGAATCGTGTTACATTTCAGGTTTATATCACTAATAATGCCAATTGTTATTCGATGATCATATAATTCATATCTTTTAATTTCATAAGTTTTCGTTCTTGGGATACATTATGCGGAGAAGCAATATGATATTTTTGATTTTTTTTTGAGATAATTAGATTTAAAATGCTAAAATAAGCAACATTGTAACTTAATATAATATTATTGGTGACGTGCATTGCGTAATACTAATTTCTATTGTAAAAGCTAAAAGTTGAGAGGTATTAGAATCACAGTTTCAGCTCGCTGCTTCTCTAATCAGAAGATATATGCGGCATATCTGAACCCTAGCTATACAAAAATCTAAACATCTCTCTCTCTCTCTCTCTTTTAACAGACTTCGGCAGCTCACAGAGCAGCAATGGCGGCGGCGGCGGCGGCTACGGCCACTTCTTTCTCCATCTCCTCCTCCACTTCTTCCGCATCCAAATCCCTAAAGCCTGCTCTTTCCGGTAGCTTAGGGTTCCTTTCTTCTTCGTCCCCATCGCTTAAGCCTCTCCGAGCTAAATCTCTTTCCTGTAATGGCTCTGGCTCAAGCTCCGGCGCGGCTCTTAATGCTCGCATGGTCGCTGCGCCTGCTACTATCAAGGCACCGTTTTCTCTCGATTTTGAAACTTCCGTATTCAACAAGGAGAAAGTTACCCTTGCTGGTCACGACGAGGTGCATCTCTTCCCCTATCTAATGTATTTCACCTATTACCTCCGTTTCAAAAAGAATGGCGTATGTCTGTGTGTGAATTTTGTTTTTTGGTTATATTTTAGATATTATAAACTACATTGAAAAAGCTCAAATTTGCTCTCCATTACACGTTTGGTCTATTGCTTAGCAAATTGTCTTGTAGTTGACCTTGTCATCAACGGAGCTACTACGTGAAATGTGTGGACTCACGTGTCCAAATTTTTTGTAGGAAAAAGGTCCAAATTATCCTACAACTTTTTACTGTTTTGAAATTATTTCAAGTTGGAGCTTGTTGCTGTTATCTAAATTTCCAAAGGTAGGGATGATGTTAGACAAAAACTTAACAGAGTGTAAAGTTGTTTAGTTTGGAATAACAAAGGGATAAATTGACCATTTTCCCTTTTTAAAATATTGTTACAAAATCTTCTTTGAAAAACTCAAACAAACAGTCTCGCATTTTATTTTTGAAAACTTTGGCAGAAGTACCATATAATTCAGTTTTTTTGGCAGCGGAAGTATTAGTGTTATTTTTGTTCGGCATATCTGTGATGAAAATGTTTATTTTTGTATGGGGAAGTTCTTGGCTTTGACGTGTAACGTATATTGTTTGGGATTGTGGTGTAGTACATTGTGAGAGGAGGGAGAGATTTGTTCAAGTTGTTGCCGGATGCATTCAAGGGAATCAAGCAGATTGGAGTCATAGGCTGGGGTTCTCAGGTGAAATTTCTTGGTTTTGTTTTTATTCAGTTGATTCAATGTGGATATCTGTAGGATGTTTCATTCTGACTGCATATTGGAATATGAAATTAATGCAAAGAGAAAGCTTGCTGTTTGAAGCTCAATGAAGTCTGAGGGAATAGTATTTTTGAGTGCGATTTGATACCACGAGTTTAGTTAACTAAAATTTTTGAAAAAGATTTCTCTTTCTATATGTAGAAGTTTAGAATTTTTTTTGTCTCATTTGCTATTTTTCGAGAGAGGTTCAATCTTTCGGATGTACTTAATAAAAGCAACACTACTCATTTTGTTGACTTTTCAGAAATCGTATTCTCGCCCAGCGTCTGCTCTACATGCTATTTCTAGCATATTTGCTGATAATGTTTCTCTATTCTATTGTTACCTTCTCAAAAAAAAATGTTTCTCTATTCTAGTATTTCTCGAGAGGTTACTTCGTCCTCCATTCAAAATTGATGTATTTCACACTGTGCTTCCCTTGATAATCGGTTATGTCGTTGGATTTCATCATTAACATAGAAGGTATTTTTTCACAATATATCTGAATACTGTTTTGACTAGTGGGCTAGTTTAAATATATAGCATTGAATTATTTTAGCTAAAAATGCACTTTTTTTTGGGTTTAGGTGAGATTTGATGTTATTCCTCTCTTCTGTTCATGCTTCATTCCTTTTTTTTCTACATTCAAGTAGCTTAGTGATAACTTCTTATTGGTAGGGACCAGCTCAAGCCCAGAATTTGAGGGATTCTCTTGCAGAAGCAAAATCTGATATAGTTGTTAAGGTAACACTTCATTTTCTTCTGGTTTAGAAGTTGAAGTTGAAACTGGATTTAATCTGGTGTTGATACAGATTAATTCCTCATAGTGTTGAAGCTTATGAAGTAAGAATGTTGGTCTTATGCAGATTGGTTTGAGAAAGGGTTCACACTCCTTTGCTGAGGCCCGTGCTGCTGGGTTTACTGAAGAGAATGGTACCTTAGGGGACATATATGAAACTATCTCTGCCAGTGATCTAGTGCTGCTTTTGATTTCTGATGCAGCTCAGGTTGGCACATTGTTTTAGCCTCATGTTTTTTTCGTGACGACTTGGTAATACTTTTTATTGAAGGCTGCCCTTGACCTGATAGTTCAATGTCTTGCCTAGGATGCTAGATATCTTGTTTTAGTGCTTCCTACTCTTCCAAAGCACGATAAAACTTAGTTTTCGTATGTCAAAAGTCATAACTTTGTGCTTTCTGCTCCCACCACTGGTGATTAGATGTGATTTTGTTGTTTAGTGTATACTTTCACTAAACTTAGTGTTTTCTATGGGGAGATTGTGAACATTCTAAATAGAATTGATACTAGTTTATTTTGGTTAGCAAAAACACAGATTATTACTGGAATCACGTTTTTCAAAGAATATTTCTCCAAGTCATCAATTGATAATCTCGTGTACCAACTGTATCCTTGAACTTGTTATTCAATGGACACATATTTGAACTGAAATAGAGAACCGAAGGATGGAAATTAAAAAAAGGATTAAAAATAAACTTTTTTGACACATTTTACCTCAAGAAAATGGAATTATTGATAGCTTATCAGACAGTGTATTCCTTCACCAGGTTTGCAGGTAGTGCCAGTTGCTTCACTACTCCTTTTTTTCTGAATTTTCTGATGTATGTGCAGGCTGACAACTATGAAGAAGTGTTTTCTCACATGAAGCCAAATAGTATTCTTGGTCTTTCGCATGGATTCCTTCTCGGCCATTTGCAGTCAATGGGCCTTGACTTTCCCAAGAACATTAGCGTGATTGCTGTATGTCCCAAGGGTATGGGCCCATCAGTCAGGAGACTATATGTGCAAGGAAAAGAAATCAATGGTGCTGGAATCAATGCAAGTTTTGCAGTTCACCAGGTCTTCCGCGGCCCTTTATAATTCACCCTCTTCCATTTTCCCTCAAACTCTTGGCTTTTATGTTCTATGAGATGTAATGCCTTTCACTGTACAGGATATTGATGGAAGGGCCACAGATGTTGCTCTTGGGTGGTCAGTTGCCCTTGGTTCCCCCTTCACATTTGCTACTACCCTAGAACAGGAATACAGAAGTGATATATTTGGAGAGCGAGGTTAGCATGTTTCCGAAGTCTGTTTTTTTCACTTACTAAACCAGTATTGTTGAGGTTCACTGGTTTTCTTGTTAGGCATATTACTTGGTGCTGTCCATGGCATTGTTGAGTCATTGTTCAGAAGGTACACCGAAAATGGAATGAGTGAAGAGCTTGCATACAAGAATACTGTTGAGTGCATAACTGGAAACATTTCTAGGACCATATCAACAAAGGTAAAACTTAACTGTTCAATCTTTTGATTTGATGTATCATTTCTAGCAAGATGCTTTTGTAGCTTCTCAAATTGTTCTGAAAGTGTTATATGTGTACTATACATGTTTACTAGGGTATGTTAGCTCTATACAATTCATTTACTGGGGATGAAAAGCGGGAGTTTGCGATTGCATACAGTGCTTCATACTACCCCTGCATGGAGATCTTGTATGAGTGCTATGAAGATGTTGCAACAGGTAGTGAGATCAGGAGTGTTGTCTTGGCAGGCCGCCGCTTTTCTGTAAGTTGATTCTTCATCTTTAGTTTCGTAACAGTTGATCTTTCTCTTTCTCTCTCACACACCCTCACCCCCCCTCCCCCCACGCCCAAAAAACCCACCGATGATGAGAATGGTGGAGGCGCATTAGTTTTTAATATCCTTGATGGAAACTAGATTGTATTGCCTGTACTAATTAGCTTTTGGTGCTTTTCCCCTACATTTTCGTTTGACCACATGACAAAATTGTGTATCCTTGTGGTGAAACCTAATTATACAAGGGCTTCTGCAGCATTTTGGAAAACTCAAATACTGATTATCAGATGAAGATTATTAACCTTCTTTTTTGTACATACAGGAGAAAGAGGGATTACCAGCTTTCCCAATGGGCAAAATAGACCAGACAAGGATGTGGAAAGTTGGTGAGCATGTTCGTGCAACACGACCATCTGGTGATCTGGGTCCTCTGTATCCTTTCACTGCTGGTGTCTACGTCGCATTGATGATGGCCCAGGTTTGCTTTTTATTTCATCCATTTGTTTAATTTTATTTTTATGTTTGAGCCGTTAAAGGACGTCTTGCTGTGTGTATTTTGAGCTTCTGTTGACTTATATCTCCTTAAAACCCTTCTCTTATCTGCTCTCTCTTTAGCTACAAGCCCTTTTTACCTTCCTCCCAATTTATTTTCATTTCTTTTTTCTGTTTATTCTGGTTTCCTCTTTGCTTCTTTCTCCTTCTGAATATGATAACGGTACATGGATGTTCAACACCTATGGTTTTAGCTAAGTGTGAGAGCATCTCGGTCTTGTTTGATGAAGTTCAGCTTTCTGGAAGTAAAATTTTGCTCGAGGTTTTCGCAAAATTCTAACAGGTGGCCTCTTGCAGAAAGCTTCCTGAAGTGCTAAAAAATAAAAACAACCTGAAAGCTCAGTCGAGATATTGGAACTTACCTTAATATCTAAAAAGAAAAAGCAAAGAGATATGCCCGTATTATGTAACAGATCTTTGTCACCTAATGTTTTGTTCTTTATCAAATGCAAACAGATAGAGATTCTGAGGAAGAAAGGTCATTCTTACTCGGAGATCATAAATGAAAGTGTCATCGAGTCAGTTGATTCCCTGAATCCTTTCATGCATGCACGTGGAGTGTCATTCATGGTTGACAATTGCTCAACAACAGCTCGTTTAGGATCTAGGAAGTGGGCCCCTCGATTTGATTACAACCTCACCCAGCAAGCATTGGTGGCAGTCGACAATAACGCTCCCATCAATATGGATCTTATGACCAATTTCGTATGTGATCCTGTGCACGAAGCTATTGAAGTTTGTGCCCAATTGCGACCAACAGTTGACATTTCAGTTCCTGCTGATGCTGACTTTGTCCGTCCCGAGCTCAGACAAACTGGCAACTAAAGCTCTTTGTATCACTCATCTTGAGATGGTGATTATTTCGGTGGAATTGGAAGGAGTAAGGCTCTGAGTTAGGAGGTGTGTGTATTCTAGTTGAGCATTTTTAGAGGCGAATCATTGCTGTATGCTGTGATTTTTGGAGGGTATGATCCAAGTAAACATATTTCTATTAGTAATTTATATATAAAAAAAATCAACCTTTTCGTTTGTGGTTATCAAACTATATGATCTCTGTACTTCGGATTTATATGTAGCTTTTGCATATCAACGGAATAATAACACTGCTCAGTATCTCTTTAGCTACAGAAATATTTTCCGAAATAAAAGGTGCAAGTCTAGTTGTATGAACAGGGTGTCGTTGTGAACAATGATCGAATTTGTTCTTGTTTTTCTTCTTCGTTTTTTACCTCTGCAATCTGTTATAATTTTTCTCGAGGTGATGGAAACCATCAGCATTGTTCCAATAGGCAATAGTGCTAGCCTTAGTGCTAGGCAAGCAACCTGCTATAACTTAGCAAGGACAAAAGTTGCGTGTAGTATAGGATTTTTTACCTCCTAAGGTTAACATCTTATTTATTGTAAATAAATACCATTTTAAAAAATTATATTCTATAGATATCTTTTAATGTTTATAGCAAAATGTCTAATTTTGGTTAGCTCTAAGCCACTAAATACGCTATTCAGTTACACTATTTTCTTTCTCTCTCTACTTTCATACATACCATTCTCTTCCCCCACTCCTTAAAAATACGATTCTCAATCTCAAAATTCCTCTCACCCACATCACCTACCATTAGTTAAAAACCCCACTCTCCTCCCTCCTGCACTTTCAGACGACCCTTCAGATCTTCAAACTATCAGGCCTACCATTGACAATACAATTGAATTGCTCATCAATAAGAGAACAAGAACCGGGTTTGTACAAAGGATAAGATTCACCTGTAACTCAATTCCTATCAAAGAAATCACAATTCAACAAAGATTTAACGAAATCTTCATCTCCTTTCTTCACTGACACATCCAAATTTGTCCCATTTTTATGCTTCTTCACCAAAAAAAAAAAGTGAAATTTTTCTCACTTCCTTCTCTATAATTCCCCTTTCTCCATTCTCATTTGCAATTTTATCCCTAGAAGAGTACTTTGGTGCTGAATTTTCAGTCTGATTCACATTAACTGGAGACTTTGTAGCCTCAATTGTGCTCTGATTTGCCTTCAAACTTCTAACTTTATCATCAAATTTTTTTACTTTGAGTCTGACTCACATAAGGGAAGGGAGGTCCAAAACATAGAAACAGAGAGAAAAAGAGAGAGGACGTAGTAGACTTCGAGCCATATGAATATTCATCTTCATTATTATTTAGTAAATAGATGAAGAATCAAAGTCAAAATTAAAACTTGGAGACAATGAATTTTGAGCAAGAGGAAGACAATATGATGGACGAAGATCTGTTGGGTTTATGGTTTTTCCGATGAAAAGAGTTGTTGGTTCTTGGTTTTTATGCTGTATTTTAATGTATTTCGTTGTATTCATTGTATTTTTTTCATTGTAATTCAATGTATCTCGCTGTATTTCATGTATTTCATTATATTCGCTATCTTTTGTTTTCATTGTATTTTCAACGTATCCCGTTGTATTCTATGTATTTCGTTGTATTCACTGTCTCGCTATATACCATGAATGTATTCATATATATTTTTAATTAATATAATTTATGTATTCAGATGTATTATATAATTTCTCTGAAGATTGCTATATTTTTGAGGTATTTTTCGGTTGAGAATCTTTTTTATACAAGAAAATACAAAATTTGTGTGTTATAATTGAGTTTGTTGAGTTATATTAGGAGTCTATTATGTTAATTGATTCACTTTCCGTTTAAAAATAGTGTAATCCTCTGTTTCACGCCGTGAATACGGTCGAATACAATAATCTGTCCAGGTGTAATCCCATGTTTTACTCCATAAATACAGTCGAATACAACAACTGATTAGCTGGACTTCCCTGATTCACGCCTATTTTTGTTACTGTATTCATCAAAAGTAGCTTAAATACATCTAATACATCTTATAACAACCGAAAACGTATCTACAATCCGTACTATAGCAAATGGTATCTATAGATAGCTAATTACCACAAAAAGATAGTGCTTTATGAAAATTACGTAAATTGTCCACTTACAAGTAAACTGGACACTAGGGGTGTGTTTGGTATGAAGGAAAACATTTTCCGGAAAATGTCTTCCAATTTTTCCATGTTTGGTTGGCTTAAATATTTTGGAAAATATTTTCCACATCAACTTATTTTCCTCCAATTAGAGGAAAATGTTTTCCCTATTAAGATAAAGGAAAACATTTTCCAAAACTCTTTTTCAATCTTCCCCACCCTATTCTTCATCCCTACCAACCCCCACCAACTCATCCCCCACGCCTCTACCCTCATCCACCCCACCCCTACCCTACCCCACCCTACCCTCGACCCCCACCACCCACGCGTAATAGAAATCTATAATATATTAAAAGCACAAAGCCCCTATTGAAATGTCGTTTATCTTTTTTACCCTCCAAAAATTAATTTTACACTAGACAAAATAGTTATTTTATTATTTCTCTAATTTTATAGACTTTAAAATCAATTAAAAACTTATTATATTTTTTCTTATTTGAACTATATAAAAGTCTTAATATTTGGACTTTAACTGACATGTAACATATTAATTAAATCAAAAACCAACGGTACCATCCAAAGCAAAGCTACACTACCATCGTTAAATATCCTTCGAAAATTCTAAAATGTAAAACAAAAGCAAGAAAAAGAATTTGAATTGAATATTGCCATTATTTAAAACTTTTAAATGAAATAATATTTAGGATTTTAAATTCATAATTTACCACTTTTACTTCTTTGAAACTTCTTACCCTCTTAATTAATTAAAAATGAATTTTATTTCCAGCTAAAAAATATAATAATTCAGAATAACATCGAAACCTGGACAAATCATAGAAGGAAGAAAACAAGCTGGTCAAGCCAAATATGTATTGTTGAGTCATTCAGCAGCCAAATATTTTTTATTTTGCTTATAATTTTGGGAAACTTTGGAGGAAACATTTAAAAATACAAAATTGGTTGTTCGGTCGAAATTAATTGTATTTTTTTAGTTATGAAGCTCAAATTGTTCTCGTGTGAAAAAGTAAATCAGCATATTAGTTCCTTTGGGTTTATGTGAAATTTTTTAAAAGAATAATTGGATTCTTGAAGGAAAATAGAGTTGTGAAAACGTTGAGTAATTTGGCGCCAGGGGAGGGGGGGGAACATGGGAATTGGGGGGAGGGTGGGTATGAGAAGAGTATCATAGAAAATTATATTCAAAAAAAAAAATCTACTCTGTAATAATCGAACATTAAAAAATATTTTTCGGAAAAAGTTTTTCATTCACCAACCAAACATGGGAAAATAAGTGATAACACCATTCATTTTCCAAGAAAACAATTTCCAGAAAAATATTTTTCTTCGTACCAAACACACCCTAGATCTGATTCTTTTTTCTTGATGTCGAAGACGGTTATGTTTCCACTGAGAAAAAAGAGAAAATGGGGTTTTAGTTCAACGGTAAAGAAATAAGGCACAAAATGTGTAATAGGTGTATGTCACGAGTACTAATCGTGTTGCTAATTAAAGCTTGATATTTAAGTAGAAAGGTAAAGGGAAGGGCTACTTCCATCTCTCGATTCGTATACCAGTGTTGATATTAGCAATTGAATGATTCTCACTTAATTCTAACATTATTATTCTTTTAGAATTAAGGGTTCAAAATATAACGTTTGTGAAAGGTTTAGTATTTTTTGAATGTATTTCATGTCAAAAATATTGAGTTCCATTGAATTTGTAGCTAATACGCTACATCTGCCACCTCTTTTTTTGGGCAATATCATGTAATGAAAGGATAAACATTGAATCTTTTAATTGAATATTCTAATGGTTACAAGAAAATTAAAAATAAGTATAATATACCGAACCACAAGTAAGATTACTGTTGCGAAGCTTACATCCATTAAATTTGTAGATATTTCCTTTCTATTTTTATTTTACCACCAAATAATGGTAAACACAAACCTTATGAGTTGGATTATAATAATGTTAGGGGGAAAAAAAACTGTATTGTGTTTACTTCCACTGTAGTGGCGGGAAAGTGGACCCCAAAATGCTTTTAACGTGTTACCATTAATTCTATCACTAGTACTCTATATAAATATCCCGCATACGCTCAAAATTTCAAAATCCACATACTTTCACAAACACACGCAAAATTACGCGGAGAAACAGAGAGAGAGATGGAAATGAGTGGAAATGGAGGCAGAAGGATGAGCGGAAAAACACAGAAGAAGAAGAAGAAGATAAGCTTAGAGAATTACCTGGATATTATTCACAGTCACAAGCAACTCGATGATCTCAATATCGCTAATCTCAAGGAGGTATCTCTCTCTGTTCTTAGCTCCTCTCTGAATTTACAGTCTATTGTATAGTGAATTAAATGCGGTTCCGATCGATTTGCTTGACTATAATTTCCTTTTGTCGTTCAGTATTTCAAAAATCGTTTGAGAAAATACGCTAACATCTGCTTGTTTTAGAGTATTTCTTCACTGTTTCGTTGTTTTACCTAAATTTCATACTCAGTGACGTCTCTCCTACTTGTTTCTTTGTATTCTGAGCTTAATAATGTGGCTTTTTAAAAAGGAATTTTGTTTGTAGTCGTTTTGATGCTTGAAACTGCCAATTTCAATAAAAAGCATTATCAATCTGAACTGGCCATCAATCTCTGTATATCAGTCTGTATATAAACTGAGATTACTCTACTCTACAATGTATTGTATTAGTGAATTAGATACAGTTCCGATCGATTCCTTGAATTTTATTATAATATTTTTGTTGTTCAATATTACAAAATTGTTGATAAAATCTGCATAGATCTGCTTGTTTTAAACTGGTACTATTTCTATACTGTTTCGCTGTTTATCTAAATTTCATGCTCGGAGGTGAGAATCTCTCCAACTTGTTTTTAATCGGAGCTCAATAATGTGAATTTGCAAAGCAAATTTGTTTATAATTTATTTGTAGAGTTGTTTTGATGCTTGAAACTGCCAATTTCATAAAATGTATTATCAATCTGTGCTGAGTCTCTGTTCCTTGTGCAATGGGAATATTCGAGACATATAAATCCAGCTTAATCCTTTTCTGTATATACTGATGATTTTTGCAGATCATTAGCATGCACGGATTCAAAAAAATGGGGACTACAAAGGTAAAAAAATATAGCTCACGGCGTTCCTATTTTTTATTATTATAGCTAATTAATGTTTACTTACCTTGCCAAAATTGTTTACACAGAACGTTCTGATTGAGGCGGTGAAAACAATGGAGTTAATGGACCTTAGTCGCTCCACATTACAAGAGGAAATATCATCAGAAGAAGCGTTTGTTTCTGTTGATGAAGCAATCAAACACCTAACTCAACTCAACTGGCAAGAGTGCTGTGTCGCCTCTCTTCAAACCATTTGTTTCTCTGCTGATGAAGCTGTTAGAGACTACTCAAATCACTGCCACGAGAAGAAGACAAAGAAGAAGAAGACTAACAATGATGCTTCAGCTTCCTCAATGCCGAATATTATGCTGCCACCAACTGACAAAGAAGGTTCGATCCGCTAGAAAAAGATGTACTGATTTCTCTAATTTCGTTGTTGCATAAGATTTTTACCAGCATTATTCAAATGAAATAGAATTCCAAATAGTGGATACAAGTAGTAGTGATTGATGCATATATAGTTGATTGATTGATTGACAACCATGGCAATTGATTTTTAAGAGTGGCAAGCAAATGCAAATTGTGTGGTACAATGTTTTTTCCCATTTCTAACACATTTTACTGGATTGCTTTGGGATAAATTTCACCAATGGTCATTCAAGTTAAGTTCTGTAACACAAAAGTCACCTTTTTTTTTTCTGGTGACACAAAAGTCATTTTAGTAAAACCTAGTTGACATAAAAAAGGATAAAAGTGACCGGAAGATACAAATTTTGGCCGGAAAACTGACGCGACTATTCTAATCCTCTAATTAATTTAGTGAAATGGATTAATACAGTTAATATTCTCAGAAATTTTTTACACTGATATGTGGGGTAATTCTGGTACAAATGAAGTAACAGGAAGTCAAGCTGCTGATGAAGGTTGAGTATTAACTTGACAAAGCAGTCAACTATTACTGAGGTGACTACTTCCCTAAAAATTTTATGTATTAATGTATCGACGTTCTTATAGTTTTAATTTTTTTTACATGATTTGGTCCTTCAGGTTGCTACGCAAGGTACTGATGTTGAACGAGATGGATATGGTGGTTCTACTCAAGGTGATGTTGTTGGGCGTGATGGATATGGTGGTTCTCCTCAAGGTGATGATGTTGGACGTAATGGATATGGTGGTTCTACTAAAGTTACTAATGTTGGACTTGATGGATATGGTGTTCCTAGTCAAGGTGATGTTGTTGGACGTGATGGATATGGTGGTTCTACTCAAGGTGATGATGTTGTTGGTGTTTCTAAGAGAGGCAGGAGTGTGAAGAGAAGAATCATGACTGAATATGTTACTACTGCGCTTAAAAAGAAGTCTAGAGTTTCTAAGCAGTAGAGTATCTTGAAGGGTGTTTTTGGATTTTTGCCTTAAATTTACAGTTTAAATGGGACACCTAATGAGGATGCACTCTTTACTGCTCATTAAGCAGTTTCAGCCAAAATGCATCATCCTCTTGATAAACTGGAATTCTACTGCACAAAGGGCACTACTAGCATTTCCAAAAGGAAAATAAACAAAGAAAACAAACTTTTGGAATGGGTCTATGTTAGATTGTCAAAAGAACATGCACTGATTGTTCGTCATCACTCTAAAGAGACATTTTTGTTACAGGAGTCTTGAACCAACAGTATCAGTTAGTTGCTGATGTAAGCAAATATGGTCAACCCAAGCCAAAAGCTCAGTGAACTTTTCTTTTTTCGTTTCATATTTGTCACTTTATTACTAAATCATAAACGTCGGATTTTATCATTTTTAAAGCAAATGTTCCAAAAAATTCCAAAAGTTGGGGATTTTTAACAGATAGAAAGTAGTGTAATTCTTGATATAAAGAGTGAGATGCAGACACCTTCTCCTTCCAGAATATTATCTGCACACCAACGCTATAAAAGAAAGCTTATAGCTTTAAAGCTACATGTGGGAGGCACGAACTATACCAAAACTCAGGATGGATCATAAAGGTTTGAGAGACAAGCACAGCTGATATCCTCCATTCAGCTGCAGCTGTCATCTGAAAAATAAAACCAGCTAGAGACCAACCAATCATTTATAATGACTCAAACAATTCACTATAGATATGACATCCGACTAATGTGAAAACAATCTCCAGCAAGATGCAACCGTAGGTGAAACAAAGTATCTATTAAGACTTAATAAACAATCGCCTGGATGAATCATCATTCTCCCCTCTGCAACACACATGGTAGGTTCTACTCATTTGCCCATCACTGCAAGCGCACACCAAAATTTAGAATGAGTAGGGAAACTACATTAATCCCAAAACATAGACAAAGATGTATAAAGAACCCACCTCGGCATCCTCAACTCCACTCGCTTTGTTTGCAGCATTTCCCCTTTGTACATCTTCTATTCAGAAAGGAAAAAGAGAGAACTTTTAACAATAATATGGTATATCAGACTGATGAGTTTCCTCTTGATGGTAACAAAGAACGAAATATATTCAATTTGGTTGCATTGTTGTAGTGCCACAGAGGGCACCTTTGTTATAGCCTTTGTCAACTCAAAAGTCTTAACCTGCTAGTTTAAGTAATCTTAACTTCACCCTAAATCAGAAAGCAAATAAATATATTTAAAAAAAATGGGGGGGGGGGGGGGCAGATTTGTGCAGATCCTTTCTTAAAATAATCCAACAGTTGATAATACACTGTATGAACAAGAAAAAAAATCTCCAACTATTAGTATTTTCTGCCCGATTTTTCCCTTCTCCCTACAAAAAGGACGTGTACAACTCTTCTTTTTGTCCCCTAGTGTTTTAATTCCCGAAAATAATTTGCTAACAGTACAGTGCATTCCACGCTAAATACCATCTAAAGGTCGGAATAGATCAACTAATTCGTTCAGAGGATATCTCTCATCTGTGATAGGCAACTTAGCACCCACGACGACTCAAGTTTACCGTAGCAACTACGAGGAGAATAGAGCAGGTAGAAAGTTAATGAACCAGCAACTAGTAGATTATGCAAAAACCAAAGCAACCTTGAGAATATGCCTTGCACATACCTGCATCCTCTGGAATGTCAGAAGTCCACAAGGTGAGATTGTCCCTCAAAAGCTGCATAATCAAGGTGCTATCTTTGTAGGAGTCCTCATTAAGGGCATCCAGCTCCGATATTGCTTCATCAAAAGCTTGCTTAGCCAGGTGGCATGCCCTGATGAAAACAGATTCTAATCAACTGAGATGAAAAACATGTTGCGAGTAGACTTCAATTAATGAAAACCACACAAACCTTTCAGGGGAGTTCATTATCTCATAGTAGAAAACAGAGAAATTTAAAGCCAAACCCAGCCGAATGGGATGGGTAGTTGATAATTCAGACTCCACAGTAGTTGTAGCTGTCTGTACACAAGGTTTAGAACGAACAATAAGTGGAAGTAGATACATGTTAGAAAACAAATACAATCACTACACATGTAACATGAAGAGAGGGGAATGGAAGAAAATGACAAGGGGAGAGGCCCTATATCACATTAACAATCAAATTTAACCCGAAAAGCCTTTTACTTCCCAACATCCAAGTAACCAAATTGGGGCACACAATGTGGTAGTTGACACAAATTAGTAGATGTTACAAGAAAAATAAGAAATTTGTTGCACACTTAAACATCATGTTTATGCCATGTGCTGCATCATGAAGCTGAAAGAAAACAAAAGTAATACACTAAGGAGAGCCCTGGTACAAGTGGCATTGTGGCAAAAAACTGAGGCTCCATAGGATATAACCAATAGATCATGGGTATATCAATCTTATAGTCTGTATTTGTCAGCTACATTGTTATCAGCTAGCATGCAGATGTTAACATTTACGTCCACTGCCATGCATCTTAGAAATTAAAAGGATTGGTTGAAAACCAAGAAACAATAAATGCAAACTAATCCAGTAGAATTATTCAAGGATATTACCACAGCCAAACCTCGATAACAGTCTTCATTCATAAAAAGGTTATCCACTGTATCAAATTCTTCTTTAGCAAATCATGAAGCTAAACATCAACCATTCAATAACAACCAAATCTCCACTCCAAAAACCTTCTTAGGAGCTTCAGAATTGCAGTGAAGTGTTCCAAAATGAAGATAGCACTCACATCGAGCATGCCAACCATTGCTTATCTTTCCTCAGATAGGATTAGAGGTAAAATGTTGGATTGAATAACAGTCGTGGATTACATTTTAATAAGACATACCAAAAGTAATTGACCATCTTAAGCGGGATTCTTTCCAAGCCCTGATAGATGAGTGACAAAACAGGATCTTTCTCACGCGTGCTGCAGTTCAACATAAGCAATACAGATAAAAAAAAATATCCTTCCACATTCGAAATCTCCGACTTTTCCCACTCCACCGAATCAACCTTTTGAAATCTTCTCTTTTGCATAAAGAACTCAATCTTCAATACAACAACAACAACAACAACAACAACAACAACAACAACAATAACAACAACAACAAACCCAGTAGTTTCTCACCAAAGAACTCAATCTTCAATCAGAATGAATATTTAGATAGTTTCAAATACAAAAGTTATATCTAGAGAGTGAATAGCCTCAATTTAAGTAATCAGACATGGAGCAATCGAGCAGAGCATATGCTAGCACTTACTTTTAGATAAGGATGCTGGCACTCATTAAAAAGGAATCAACCAAGAAATAAGAGGAAGATCACAGGCAACAGACAATATGTATCATTGTATTCTTCTTTATAAAAACAGTATAATTTTTTTCTTACATGCTTAAGTAACTGAATACCTGATATGCTTTTAAAGACAGATCAGAAACCTCTTTCTTGTCATTCCCAGTTTTGAACTCTGCAAGGTATCGATAATAATCCCCTTTCCTGCACCAAAAGATAAAACGAGCTAAACAAAAATGAACAACCTATGAAGTTCTGAACTTTCTAAACACCAAACTCAACATTTCTGACTCAAAACAAACTATATAATACAAGGGCCTCACATTTTGTAGTAAAACACAGTTGATTCTCCAGAAGTACATGAAGGAATTAGATGCTCATCAATCACGGTCATGATATTATTGCAAATGTCGGTGAGCTCTAACTCCACTTTTTGCTGGTACTCCTTAATCCGCTTCACATTCTGCTCATTTCCTCTAGACTCTTCCTTCTGCTCGATGGAAGACAAGATCCTCCACGATGCTCTCCTAGCTCCAACCACATTCTTATAACCAACAGAAAACAAATTCCTCTCTTCCACTGTCAATTCAACATCCATATTTGCAACATTCTTCATCGCATCGACCATCTCTGTAACATATTCTCTAAATATTACAAAAAGAGTACGGAATAAAATTAAGCAAATCCAATCGGTCATAGAACATATAGAATCTGTTCTGAACGGCTCAGTGAAGGAAAAATTTCACTAGTCGAAGTTCTGAACAAAAACATTTTTGGGGAAGAAGTGTCTTGATTCTTGAAGGACTTCTGCAGCAAAAAATGCTCACCGAGAACTTCAGAAAAGCTACAATCCTTTTTCATTACAGTGGTGTCCAGGCCATCTTGCACACACATCGATTATTTCACTGGGTACTTCCTACCTCCCACTAACACACACATCGATTATTCCACTGGGTACTTCCTACCTCCCACTAACACAGGTACTAGGCAACTCTTTACAAAAGCTACAATTATCCATACACTAGTTTTCTCTAATGCAAAAACTTTTTAATCAATAAAAAAAATTAACTTCTCCTAAAAATTGCCCAGCCTGCAAATTCTTCGAATACACAGTAGCAGCTAGTAGCTCATTGAAACTTGAAATTTTAAAGCATTGAAATTTGATTTTAGATTATGAAGCTTTATGTAATAAATAAGGAGTAAGCGAATACACAACTACTCTACTTAAGCTTTTAAGCAGTAAACTTAAAGAACACAAACATTAACTTAGATCTATGCATATAGAGATCTAAAGAAAAGCTTAATTTACATGTAGACCGAAAAAATAAGAAGGAAAAAGAGGAATGAAACCCTAACCATCGTAGCGCTCAGCTTGCTCGGCAAGCTTAGCGATGTACACGAAGTTCTCACGTTCACCCATTTTCCGAAGATTTTTGTTCTGTGTGTTGAAAAGGGGAAGAATTTTTCCCCCTTTTTCTTTTTTGGTTTTGTGGCACTGACAAATGTTCTTACTCTGACAACGATTTTTCTGCAGTCAGACAGAGAGTGAAAATGAAAATATCAAAAGTAGGGCTTCTCGACTGAGTATATGCACATTCTCTACCTGAACTCTTTTGTCACTATACTTTAGCCCCTACAATTTATTTATATTTGAAGAATTAACCTAAATCGTCGCTCACGTAATCTCTTAAACTAAAAATAGCCACCGAATATATCAAATATATATATATATATATATAATTTATGTATAATTATATATAATTGATGTGTAATCTATATATACCGGTTAGAAAAAGTAACAGTATTTGATCGCTATTTGTGTAACAATCCACTAATGTAGTTCCACAAAATTATTCAGTTCCTAGTGAGTAGTTGGGATCAATGTTTTAAAAGGCATGGCGTGAGGCTAGGCGTTTTATCCCTGACGAGGCGAGGCGTAAGTTCTGAGACATAGGGCGTAAGTCCCACAGATCTTTAAATTTTACTAATTTCAAGAATTTTAAGATAATATAAAATAAAAAATAATTATAAAAATTACATTAAAATCATAAAATTATAACAAATAATTCATTTAAAATATTTATAAATTTTAATTCAACTATGAATAAATTATAATTCATTCAAAAGTAATGTATTCGTTGCGAAATCTTATATGTATCTCTTAAGGAATAATGAATCTTGAAAGAATTTTGATATTATAATTTGATTTTTTTAAAATACTCCTTTTATTTAATAAGCTTTCTATTTGAAAGAGAATTTATATAAAAACATAATTCACAATTTAAATCTGATTCTCTAGCATCATTTATTTTTAAGTTTCAACAAGTTAGTAAAGTGACACATAATTCACCATATTATACCATGATAACTAATTATTTATAAATAGTTACTAGCTAATACTAAGTTATTAAATTAATAAGTATCGTATCTTGTAAATGTGAAAAAATAAAATTTTGGAAAATAATTATTAAAAAAATTATGGACTATTATATGATAAAGACATAACAAAAATTAATAAATAAATACTTTTAAATGAAAGATTTATTTAAAATTTACTATCATAGCAGTCTTACAGCTTGTTTGGATGATTGTTACGCATCGTTTTATAATGTATCGTATCGTACTGTATTGTATTATACTGTATCGTTTGATAAATACAATGTTTGGATAGATTGCGTCATTTGTCATCGTTTCATGATATCACGCACAAGCAATATGAAGAATAAACTTGCAATATTATAAAGAAAAATACGATACAAGGTAAAATTACTATATAAAATGGTAGGGTAAATGACAAAATAAAATAATTTAATAATAATAAAGGGTGAGATTGAGAGAAAAAGACAAGGTAATGACGCGACCACACCAAATTGGTCGTTACATAAAGTGACACATTTTGTCGTTATATAACGACGGATTTAACGATATGATAAAATAAAATTTAAGTAACAATCAAAATAAATATTGGATTTAAAGTAACAATATGATACGATACAATGGGTAACAACCATCCAAACAAACTGTTAGTGGATAAAAGTGTAATAATTTTTATTTTAATTATGAAATAAAATATTCTCAGCTTAATGATTTATGATTAAGAAAAAAATAATTCTGAATAGTCAACGATTTATTAAGAAAATTCGAGAATTTACAATCTTAGTTACACACAATTGCATAAAGTTCTATTAAGCGAGGCCATTACGTTGGGCGATGGGCACGTCTGAGGCGTAAGCCTCGACGACCAAGGTGTAAATATCACGGTACTAAGCCCTACACATAAGCCTAGGGGCGCTTTACGAAAGATCCGCCCCAGAGCGAGACTCGGGCGAGTCCCAATTATACCTTTTAAAATAGAGGTTAGGATCAAGGCTAGCACACTTTCATCGTAGACTATTTTTGGAGTTAAATTGTGATGACCCGATAGGTCATCTTATAATTTAAAACCAAATTCTGTGTTCCAAGGACTTTAAAACCGTATTTTATCCCTCATCAATTTGCGTGCGCACTCTGCGCGTATTTTTGGAAAGCTTTTATGTTGAAAGTTAATGAAAATAATAATTTTTGCCTTTAAAAAGATGATTTAGTTGACTTCGGTCAACGTTTTGAGTAAACAAAATCGAACTCGTAGTTTGACAGTCTCGGTGGGTCCGTATCGAAATATGGGACTTGGGCGTATGCGCAGAATCAGATTCGGAGGTCCCTAGCCCGAGTTATGATTTTTTGTTAAAAATTGTAAGTCTGTAAATTTAATGGTTTTTAAGGAATTGTTAATGTTTGATCTTGTTGGTATCGGGTCAGTATTTTGATTTCGGAGCCCAGTACATGTTAAATATAATATTTAAGTCTTGTCTGTGAAATTTGGTGAGAAACGGAGTAGGATTGACGTGATTCGGACGTCCGGTTGAGAAAATAAAAACTTCAAAGTGTTCTTGAGAATTTCATTTGATTTGGTGCTAAATTCGTAGTTCTAAGTGTTATTTTAGCGATTTGATCACGCGAGCAAGTTCGTACGATATTTTAAGACTTGTGTGCATGTTTGGTTTGGAGCCCTGAAGGCTCAGGTGAGTTTTGGATAGGCTATGGAGTGATTTGAACTTGGAAATAATTGCTAGTGTAACTAATGGTGTTGCAGGCCCCTGATCTCGCAATTGCAAGGTCAGGCATCGCAATTGCGACCTCTGAGGGGTTTGCATTTGTGAGCTTCTCATTGCAAATGTGAAGAGAAGCTAGGCCATACAGTCTTCGCAATTGCGAAAAATTCTTCGCATTTGCGAAGTAAAGATGGGAGGGGAAGTGATTGCAAATGCGAATTTTTCGTCGCATTTGCGGAGATTCAAGTTCGCAATTGCGAAAGCAGCAGAGATGTGAAGGACCTCGCATTTGCGATGGTCCCTTCGCAATTGCGAAGCTCAGGTCGCAAATGCGATATCTGCAGCTGTGTAAAACCTAACTTAGACGGGATTTTTGTTCATTTTTCAAAATTTTCAAAACAAGAAACCATCTAGGCAATTTTCCAAAGACCACTTCTTTCCCAAATTATAGGCAAGTGATTCTTAACTCATTTCTTCCAATCTTTCACTCCATTTTACAAGATTTCAACCTAGAATCTAAGATTTTCATAGTGGAATTGGGAATTTTTGGGTAGAAACTAGGGATTTCGAAATTTGGAGATTTAGACCTCAAATTGAGGTCTTCCAAAACTAATTATATATCCGGGCGGGGGTGAATGGATAATCGAGTTTTGGTCCAAATTTTGGGTTTGGACCAAACGGGCTTGGGTGTTGACTTTTGTTGACTTTTAAAAAAAAAAGGCCTAAATTGAATTACTTGCAATCGTGGGTAGTTTCTAAGGCTTAAATTGAATTGTTTGGTTGGTAATTTACTAGATTCTATTGGTCCGGAGGCCTGTGTGAAGGGAAAAGTGGTGATTGAGCTTTGAGTTTGGTCGTTGGAGTGAGGTAAGTGTCGTGGTTAACCTTGGCTTGAGGGATTAGGTATTATTTTCCTATTTGCTACGTGTTTGGATATTGAGTGCAACGTATAGGTGAGGTGACGAGTACCTATACGTTGTTGTCGATTCATAGCTTGTGAGTGAGTCTTATTCTTGTAAATGTTGTATTCTTGATCACATTGTTCATGTTTAGACTAGCTATTTGATGTGTTGAGCAATTTCTTATCACGTTTTACTGAATTTAGTATTGATTGAGTATTGACTCAAAGTTGAGGGTATTGTGGAACTAAGTGTTGAAGCAAGATTTGTTCTTGATATTCCTATCTCCCCGTTGTCATTGTTTATTATTTTGGTGAGGGAGAGTGTTAAAGCACGAAGGATGATGTCGTGCACGTTTCTGTTATTTATTATGGTGAGCTTGAGTGATAAAGCACGAAAGGTGATGTCGTGCACGTTTCTGTTATTTATTATGGTGAGGTTGAGTGTAAAAACACGAAGGGTGATGTCGTGCACGTTTATATTACTTTATCTGGTGAGGTTAAGAGCAAAAGCACGAAGGGTGATGCCGTGCACTTTCTTTTGTTGTGTTTACCCGTTTTTATCTGTTTAAGGTATATTGATTGTTCATGTTCTCAGTTCCGCTGTAATTCTTTGTCTTGTAATCCCCTCAGCATGCCCCCTTCCCAATACTTCTTGCCTTGTTTCTTTAGTTATTGTTATTAGTGTACATGTATTGATAAATTGCACAGGTTTGTTTGATAATGTCTTGTCCTAGCCTCGTCATTACTTCGCCGAGGTTGGTAAGTCGGTTGTACTAATAATGCACTCTGCACTTTCTATGCAGATTTCGGTACTGGACCATGTTAACCCGAGTTGAGTTGCTGACTTCTATTTCACATGAGACCCAAGGTAGATCTGCCGACGTTCGCAGATCCTGGAGTCCCCTTCCAGTTATTTGATGAGGAGGCTCCAGCCCAAACCATTCTAGTGGGACCAGCTCAGGTCCGAGAGGGTTTAATTGCTACCCCCGTACTCCAGGATGCTTTGGTCTGTCTAGTGGGCTTCATGGAGAGTGTGGCCCAGACCGATATATTTCCTCTAGCACCAGCCATCTTTCAGGTTGGAGGAGGAGCATAGACTCATGCTACTCACACTCTAGTGCAGATGGCTCCCCTGTACCATACTCCAGCAGCTCAGCTAGTTGGAGTAGTTCAGCTAGTTGTTGCGGTACGTGCCACTGGTGGATCAGCTATGTCCTCCGAGAGCTTATTGAGATTGGACAAGTTCACCAAGCTCTTTCTAGTTCATTACAGTGGGGCAGCTTTTGAGGACCCACATGATTATCTTGACCGCTGCCATGAGGTGCTGCAGAACATGGGGATAGTGGAGTCCAATGGGATCGATTTTGCTGTGTTCCAGATGATAGGGTCCGCCAAGAGATGGTGGAATGACTTTGTGTTGACTAAACCAGTTGGGTCGCCTGCTTTGACTTGGGACCAGTTCTTTCAGATATTTCTTGAGAAGTTTCTTCCTGTTACACTAAGAGAGGACTATCGCAGGCAGTTCGAGCGTCTCCATCAAGGCAGTATGACCGTCACTCAGTACGAGACCCGTTTTGTTGATTTGGCCCGTCATGCTCTCCTTATACTTCCTACCGAGAGGGAGAGGGTGAAGAGGTTTATTGAGGGACTCAATCAGCATATCAGATTGCAGATGGCTAAAGAGACTGGAGCTAGATTTCTTTTCAGACTGCTGTCAATGTTGTCGGGCAAGTCGAGATGGTTTTAGCTTAGGAAAGTGGTCAGGGGTGTGACAAAAGGCCTCATCACTCCGGTGGATTCAGTGGGGCCTCATCTGGAGGCTGGGGTACTTCCGGCAGAGGCCATCCTCCCAGGCCATGTCATTTAGCACTCCAGACTTCTCATGGTACTTCAGGTGGTCGTGGCCTTCATACGCAGTATTCTGATCATCTAGCCTACAATGCACCACCATATCCTACCAGTGCACCTCTGCTTCATAGTTTTCAAGGTGGTTACTCAGGCCACTAGGGTCAATTTCAGGGTCATCAGCCACAACAGCCGAAATCTTGTTACTTGTGGCGATCTGAAGCACATTGCTAAGTTTTGCCCTCGAGCATCGAGCAGTTCTCAGCATTAGGGTTCTCGTGCCATTGTCCCGGCACCGGATGTTTCACCGCCCGCTCAGCCAGCTAGAGGTAGGGGTCAGACAGCTAGAGGTGGAGGCCAGCCAGACAGGGCTCGTCCTTGAGATGTAGTTCAGAGTGGTGGGGCCAGCCCCGATGCTATGCTTTTCTAGCCAGGCCTGAGGTTGAGTCATCTGACACGGTTATCACAGGTATGTTCTCAGTTTGCAGTAGGGATGCCTCAATATTATTTGATCTAGGTTCTACTTATTCATATGTGTCATCCTATTTTGCTTCATATTTGGTAGTGCCTCGTGATTCTTTGAGTACTCTTGTATATGTGTCCATACATGTGGGAGATTCTATTATTGTAGATCGTGTCTATCATTCATGTATGGTCATTATTGGAGGTTTTGAGACTCGTGTAGATCTCCTACTTCTCGATATGGTTGATTTTGATTTCATTTTGGGGATGGATTGGCTGTCACCTTATCATGCTATATTGGACTGTCACGCTAAGACATTGACCTTAGCTTTGCCAGGGTTGCCTCGATTAGAGTGAAAAGGGACTCCCGGTCATTCTACCAGCAGGGTTATTTCCTATATGAAGGCTCGGAGTATGGTCGAAAAGGGTTGCCTAGCTTATTTGGCTTATGCCCGCGATTCTAGTGTGGAGGTTCCTTCCATGGATTCTGTACTAGTTGTTCAAGAGTTCTTGCAGACCTGTCGGGGATGCCACCCAATAGGGATATTGACTTCTGTATTGATTTGGTCCCAGACACTCAGCCCATTCTATTTCTACATACCGCATGGCCCCGCCAGAGTTGAAATCGTTAAAGGAGCAGTTGTAAAATTTGCTTGATAAGGGCTTTATTAGATCAGTGTCTTGCCTTGGGGTGAACCCATGTTGTTTGTAAAAAAGAAGGATGGGTCGATGAGGATGTGCATAGATTATCGGCAGTTGAACAAAGCCACTATCAAGAACAAGTATCCATGCCGAGGATTGATGACTTATTTGATCAGCTTCAGGGTGCAAAAGTGTTTTCAAAGATCGATCTAAGGTCTAGCTACCATCAATTGAGGATTAGGGCATATGATGTCCCTAAGACGGCTTTTCAGACTCGGTATGGGCATTATGAGTTTCTAGTGACGTTATTTAAGCTGACAAATGCCCCATCGACATTCATGGATTTGATGAACTGGGTGTTCAAGACCTATATGGATTCCTTTGTGATTGTTTTTATTGATGATATCTTGATCTACTCTCGCAGCCGAGAGGAGCATGAGCAGCATCTTCGGATCGTTCTTCAAACTCCGAGAGATAGCCAAATATGCTAAGTTTTCAAAATGCGAGGTTTGGTTGAGTTCAGTTGCCTTATTGGGTCACGTTGTATCAGTAGAGGGTATTCAGGTGGATCCTAAGAAGATTGAGGTAGTCAAGAACTGGCCTAGACCCATATAAGCTATAGAGATCCGGAGTTTCTTGGGATTGGCGGGTTATTATTGTCGGTATGTGGAGGGGTTCTCGTCTATATCAGCACCGTTGACCAGATTGACCCAGAAGGGTGCCCCATTCAGATGATCGGACGAGTGTGAGGTGAGCTTCCCGAAGCTCAAGACAGCTTTGACTACTACGCCGGTATTAGTGTTACCCACAGGTTCAGGATCTTATACAGTATATTACGATGTATCCCGAGTTGGACTTGGTGCGGTATTGATGTAGGATGGCAAGGTTATTGGTGGCAGCATTATTGGTGGAGGAGCATTATTGATGTCGTGCACGTTTTTTGTTATTTATTATGGTGAGGTTGAGTGATAAATGTCATGGGCAACTTTTCAGCCGTGCCCCATGACCCCTTGGGCGCACCCCGTGGCGTCCTAGCAAGCCTTCCAATGCCTAGCGCCATGGACGGACCCGTGGTCTTGGCCACGCCAAGTGACAAGCGCGCATGTGCCTCTATCGCCCCACTGATATCCCTCGCCAGCGCCCAACCGCAGGCCGATGCCAACAGCGTCGCGCGCGCAGACCCTGATGCCAAAGACTATGCTGCTGACAACGGACCTGTTTCTGCCTTATAGAAAACTAAGTCTTTTTCATTGTAAATATAGAGTAGTTTTATCCATGTACTTCCATTATATTTCTCTAGCTTAATCAAGTCTAGTCTTGTAGCTTTGGTTTATTTTTTTTAAGTATTATTAGGGGGGATCAAGCAATCAAACTTTCTAGCAAGCAAACGATTCTCTGTACTGGTATCTCTCCCCCTTGACACCGCGTTGCCTTTCTGTAATAGCTTTCATTAATGCAATCAAGCTTTCTTTCATTCTCAATTCTCATTCATGTTCTCTCAATTGCTCTTGACATTGGTTTTCCCGTATGGCATTGACAATCTAGTCTAGCGTATGCAGGGGACCTCAATTGGCGGACATCAACTGCACTGACATCAGTTGCTTTGCCTTACGCCGCCCTTCCAAGGAATCTCAGGAAGGCGCCGCATAATAGTTGGTATCAGAGCCTAGGCTCGACATCGGACAAGGGAACGCATTGCCATTACCACCATTTCTGACCATGGTGAATCATGGGGACCGCATTGCGGCCCTTGAACAGACGGTCGACGAATTACTGCCCATCATGGATACGGTGCCTGAACTAAGAACCAGCCTAGGGCAAAGGTTGGACGACCTGGACCGCAGGGTGCTCCAGGCCGAAGTTGACATAGAAAACATCAGTCGTGACTCCGGGGAAGACCGGCAAATGGTAGCCACAGAGGCAACCAAAATTTTTGGCAAATTCGAGGGACTCCAACAGGAGTGTGCCGAGGATTTAGCTTACTGGGCACAAGAGGCAGATAGGGTGACTTCCATGCAACAAACTATTGACGACTTGACAGACAAGCTCAATGTCGTCAATGCTGCTTTACAGGGCCTGTTGCGAGGCGGTGGAAACCAGATCGGGGGCGCTGCAAACCCCACTTCCGTGACACAAAAACTGAAAGTTCCTGAGTCAAAGCCATATAGTGGAGCTAGGAATGCCAAGGAAGTGGAGAACTTCATCTTTGATGTCGAACAATATTTCGATGTTGTTGGGGGCCTAGAAGAAGCTAAGAAGGTAACAACAGCTGCCATGTATCTTTAGTGTGATGCTAAACTCTGGTGGCGGGTGAAATACGAAGCCATCAAAGCCGGTGAAGATGCTCTCGAAACATGGGCAGAATTGAAGGCAGCCATACGCCTACAGTTCTTCCCTGAAAATGTTGAATAAAATTCAAGGAGAAAGCTACGGGAGCTCCGCCAGACCAAATCCGTGCGGGACTATGTGCGTGAATTCTCCGTGTTCATGCTAAGCATACGCAACATGGGGGACAAAGACAAGCTCTTCACTTTCCTAGAAGGGCTAAAACCTTATGCCCGTATGGAGCTACAAAGACAACGGGTAGATACCCTGCCCAAGGCGATCCAAGCAGCTGAATGCCTTGGGGACTATCAAATGGAAGCTCGGAAGGATAGGCCTCAGCCACCTGCCCGAGTGGGATTCAAAAGGGGCCAGTCTAGCAATGGTGGCCCTAGCAGAAGTGGGGGAGATTGGGGCTCAACCAAACCTAAGGCTCCCTCCACAAGCAGCAACAGTGTTGCGTCTAACAACAATGATCGGGGGAGGAAGCCTCCTTTAAG
Organism: Nicotiana tabacum; assembly: GCF_000715075.1. Taxonomy (NCBI): domain Eukaryota; kingdom Viridiplantae; phylum Streptophyta; class Magnoliopsida; order Solanales; family Solanaceae; genus Nicotiana; species Nicotiana tabacum. The sequence goes on along the minus strand of NC_134087.1, from coordinate 184,106,417 downwards.
ATGTCGTCATTGTAGCGGACCACATTGGAACAATGAATACCCACATGCACAGATGAACGCCCATCAAACTTTTGATGATGGGACTGATAACGACACAGACGATGCAGATCAAACTGAACCAGTAGGTGCCTTCAATGCAATTGTTGGCTCCATTTCTGAGGCATTAGCAGACACTAATGCTGGTATCCGTAAGAAGAAGGACCCATGTCCCGTCACCAAGAAAGGAAAAAAGAAGGCGGATGATGAGACTCCTCTTAAGCACAAGAGGACCTTAATGTTCATTGAGATGAAGGTGGATGGCAAGCCCATTCGGGCCATGGTAGACACGGGTGCTACCCACAACTACTTAGCCTCGACTCAGGTGGAGCGCCTTGGTCTAGTTGTAGGGAAAGGTAGAGGCCGTGTCAAGGCTATCAACTCACCTCCCCAGCTAGTGGGTGGAATAGCCAAAGAAGTACCGGTGAAGCTTGGCCCTTACGAAGGAAAATTCAACCTATGCGTGGTAATCATAGATGACTTAGAGTTGATAGTTTGGATTGGAATTCCTGAGGCAAACCAACACCATGCCTGTACCGTATGCTGACATGTTACTGATGATGGGAGCAAACGGGACCAAGCCCTGCATTATCCCGTGCATGCCTATGAAGATGGCCGTTAAAAACATCTTGGTCTTGTAGTTGAAGAAGGGGGTCGAAAGAAATGAACTCACGTTCCTGGCAACCCTCTGCATTGAAGATGTAGAATGCTCCTCGGGTCCCATTCTTGAGCCCGTGAAGGAGCTACTACTAGAGTTTGAAGATGTCATGCCACAAGACATGCCAAAGCGACTACCGCCTAGGCGCACTGTGGACCATGAAATTGAGTTGGTGCCGGGCGCGAAGCCATCTACCCGGGCGCCTTGCAGAATATCACAACGCGAACTCATCGAGCTTCGGAGACAATTGACGGAAATGCTAGACACAGGGATTATCGTGCCCTCCAAATCCCCATACGGGTCCCCTGTGCTATTCCAAAAGAAACATGATGGTAGTCTACGACTCTGTGTGGACTATCGGGCTCTAAACAAAATTACTGTGAAGAACAAGTACCCTATTCCCGCCCCCGCGAGGGTACAAGGAGTTTTTTTCCAATTAAAGGACAATCGAAACGGGATTTATTTATTTATTTCAGAGTCGCCACTTGGGAGATTTAGGGTGTCCCAAGTCACCAATTTAATCCCGAATCGAGGAAAAGAATGACTCCATATTACAGTCTGCGTACCAGAAATCCGGATAAGGAATTCTGTTAACCCGGGAGAAGGTGTTAGGCATTCCCGAGTTCCGTGGTTCTAGCACGGTCGCTAAACTGTCATATTTGGCTTATTTATCTGATTTTAATACAATTATGAACCGATGTGCCAATTTTAACTTTTACCGCTTTATTATTATAATTATTATTTTTTAGGAATGTGAACATCGCTTAAAACATATCTTTGGATTGTGTCACATGAAATGCACCCACAATACGAAACATATTTTATTTGATGTTTTAGGATTTAGATTTGGGTCGCATGAAATGCGCATCCGAGTTTAAGAAGGTAAAATTAATTAAATCGCGCCTAAAGAGTCTAACGCGTCATCATCTTTGGGGAAGGAAGTGAAATTCACTAAACAATCCATCCCTAATTCTAAGTAAAAATTTTTTTTTTTTATAATTAAATAAATAAATGAGAATGGAGAATCCTATACATTTGTATTATTTACATCTATTTATTTTTAGCGAACTCCTTTAATAATATCCTTTAATGACTACCTTTTTATTATTACTAAGTTTTTTATAAATATAAAATCAATATCTACATTCTTGAAAATGACATATTAAATAGAAAAGAAAACAAATATTAGCAGAAAGTAATAAAATTATAATCATAGATACAACATGGAATTATCGAAAAGTAAAAAAAAGTAAAAAAAATAAAAACTAATTATCCCATAGTTGGATTAAAATTCAAATTGTTAGTAAGACTATCTATTTATTTTTAGCGAAATCCTTTAAGAATATCCTTTAATGACAACCTTTTTATTATTACTAAGTTTTTTATAAATATAAAATCAATATCTACATTCTTGAAAATGACATATTTAAATAGAAGAGAAAAACAAATATTAACAGAAAGTAATAAAATTATAATCATAAGTACAACATGGAATTATCGAAAAGTAAAAAAATAAAAATAAAAAAAAACTAATTATCCCATAGTTGGATTAAAATTCAAATTATTAGTAAGACTTAAGCTTATTGAAACTAATTATTTACAAATACTGAAAATTGAAAGAAATAAAAATAAAAACTTGAGTACTAAATCATATTTCTAAAAATTTAAACAATTTAACATTAACTAACTTTGTTTTAATTCATCATGTCCTAATACTTGTTTGCAAACTAATTCATGTTATAACTGAAATTGACTACATGATTCGGATTAACTTATCGTTGACGAAAAACCTTGTGAATAAGGAACTTAGTTAATTTTTGCCAAACTGATTCAATAACGCCATTTTTACGTTATTTCTTCTATATTTTTTTTTTACTTAAACAATTTTAATTAATAAACAGGTTTAAATATATTTCCTAATAATCTGGTAAAGACGTTATTTAATATGTCGCTATAATATGCCTAGTTATGCCGATGACAGTGATTTACGGAATAATAATACATGAATAACCTAAATACAATACAAAAAATTAAATTAAACTAAATTAAAAATTTAACACTCCATTCTTCATTTCAGCTTACAAAATGCCAAAATTACAGTTGTGTACCTGATATTGTCAATATAAGAAGAAGAAAGTCAGCAACGTAATACGTAACACAGCAACAGCAACAATAACCAGCAATAACCAGTCAACGAAAATCCCAGTGACAGCTTTGAAAAATTCAAAATAAAATCCAGGAATGCCGAAAATAACGGACAGAAACCAAGGGAAATTTTCAGATTTTTGAAAGGCTAGTTAATCTTCAACCCTTAATTTCTACACCTGTATACCAGAATATTTCTCAGGTGTGTACTACTTTCTCTTCTAATTTTCAAATTTTTTTTTCTTTGTATGTTTTTTCTTTTCTTGAGAGTTTCAATGTTTTTTTTTTTCGGAATAAATGTTCAGCTTTTTTTTTCAATCTCTTTTTTTTTCTGTCTGTATTTCTTTTTTCCTCTCTTCTTGTGTTCAAGACTTCACATATATATATCCCATCCCATAAATCAATTAAAATCAATCCCTTTCTCTACCAAACCCATTATCTTCCCACTCATCCCCATTACATTAAATAAATATATCACACCACCCCATTATATTTTGTCCCCCATGCTTTATTTAAAATAATACAAGATTCCCCTTTAATTTAAATCTTGTCCCCCCTTTATATTAAATAATCATATCACAACCCACCCCATTTCATTTTGTCCCCCATGCTTCAAATAAACAATTACAAAATGTACAATTCCTAAATTACCCCTTCCGATCCTACTGAAATTACCAAACTACCCCTGAACGTATTACAAATTTACCAAACTACCCATCAGCTATAACACATCAATTAATCAAACTTAACCAAAATATAGACAATATGATCAATTTCTAACAATGTTCAAACAACAATATGAACATGGATGAACATCATAACAACAATATCATATGAACATGATTTTAACAACATTTCAACAATAAATCATATGAACACAAATTGAACAACCAAGAATAACTAAAATTTGATTGAACAATATTTTAGCAACAAACAATCCTATTTTCGGATTCAACAACAACAACAAACAAAGTATGAAGATTTCTAAATTCAATCATATTGAACTTAAAATCAACTCTAACAATATTACAACCAACAATTCCTATATTAAACTTAAACAACAAGATTATGAGACAAATTCAAGAAATAATCATAAATGATAAACAAGAAATCAAACTATACAAATTTCGGATTCAAGAACAATCAAACAAAGTATGAACATGAATTGAATCTATTTTATGACAACAAACATGACGGATTAAACGATTAAAGCAATATATTCCTTTAATACAACTAAATTCTTTAAACAAATAACAAAATCAACGAAGAAACAATTATGAACTTAAACTTGAACTTAACAATATTAACAATTTCTAACAATACATACACATGAAACAAATTGAAGAAATAGTTGATTAAATTTCAATTTGAATCTAACAAACATCAAACTAACAAATACTTACTTAAACAATAAAACAAACATGAAATAAACATGAAAACAACTAATTAAACTTCCATTTTAAAATCTGAAAATTAATTTAACAAACAACACATAAACATGAACTAAAAATTAATTCAAACGATAAACAAAACAAACATTTGTTGATTTTAGATCCGAAAACTATCAAAACAAAATAACGGACAAAATAAAATTCAAAAACTACTAACCGGATTGAAACGAACGAACAAGTGACCAACCAACAACGAACTCGAACAGTGATCGACGACATCGACCAAAACTCATCCATGTGCGCGAACTCGACTGGCGTTGACGCCGAAGTGAAGCAATAGTCGATGCAGCAGCGTGGTTTGTTTTCAACTGTTCGACGTGCACATAGAGTCGTGTGGTCTGGGAGCAGCTGCTTAGTAGAAGGAGGAGAAACAGCATCAACGAACCTTGATGAAGGTAGAAACAACAGCAGCTCGACGGAGGAATTAGTGGCGATAGCCGCGGCGACGAAGAGAAGACGCAGTCGTGACAGCAGCCATGAAACGCGAGCAGCAGTAGAAGAAAGTTGAAGCAATAGCAGCGACAACCATGGCAGCAGCACGAAGAAAATGAAGCTCGCAGAACAGGAGCAACTGGCCGCGACGGGGTTGTTTGGACGTGACTGAGTTTATGGAGCTAGGAGGAGGAACAGTGTCGACGGTGTGGAGGAGCAGCGGCTACGGTGTGGAGGACGACGAAGCAGTGGCTATGGCTATTCGAGTTGAAGAAGACGAAGTGAGGCAGCAACTAAGAGGATGCTGAAGGAGAAGCAACGGGTAGTCCATGGTCGAGCTTGAGCTTCAATGGAGAAACAACGTTGGGGCGATGGACTGTTGCGTCGTTTGTTTGTGTATGTGTGTGTGAGTGTGACGACGTGAGGGGGTGTTCGTGGTGTGAAGGTGAGTAGCCATGGTTGGCTATGGCAGCCATTGGAGCTTGAAGTTTTGAGGAAGAAGAAAGAGAATAGGGGGGGTGCGGATGCTTTAGGCATTTCTTAGGGTTTTCTTAATTTTTTTTTTTTTTTTATTTTGTTTGTAAAATAAAAGGGGTGTTGGGTTATGGACTGGGTCGACCCAGTTCGAAATGGACTGGGTCGTAGGGAAGGTTGGGCCATTTTTTGGGCCTATGGCTTGAAATCGAAGAAGAGGCCCAATTCCGACTTTCTTTATATTTTCGCTCTCTTTTCTTCTTTTATTTTTCTAAAACTAAATTATAAAAATACTTAAACTATTATTAAGAACTAAATTAAGTTATAAAAGCGCAAATTAATTCCCAATAACAATTAACGCACAATTAAGTATTAATTAAGCATAAAATTGTATATTTGGACATTAAATGCTAAAAATGCAAACGATGCCTATTTTTGTAATTTTTAATTTTTGTAAAACAAATTTAATTATTATCAATTATAGAATTAAATCCTACATGCAAAATGCGACATATTTTTGTATTTTTTATTAATTTAGCAAATAAACACGCACAGACAACTACAAATAATTATTCAAAATATCACAAAATTGCACACCAAAGAAAATCATTTTATTTTTGAATTTTTGGGAGTAATTCTCATATAGGGCAAAAAATCACGTGCTTACAGCTGCCCCTCTTTGCCCGAAGACACGAAGGGTTTTCGTGCAAAGATAAAGCGAGCGATTTTTTGCCCATCCGAGTACTCCGTGTGAAGCATTTTTTGAAAAAGATTTGACCGAACCTTTGCTTCAAAGGTTTCCTACATATCCTGGGCTAAACAGGAATCAGGTCAATGTAGTTCGGGAAGTTTTTGGTAGCTGGGACTACCGTGAGACTGCGATGTTACTGCTGTTGCATGCTGTTATCACTGCTTACCGATCTCCTTGTTACACCGTGCTTAAAAGAAAACAAGAAGCTAGGCTAGACTAAAATTTGTTCTTGTTGCCTTGCTTTCTTGTCGGCTTGTGTTTCCTCCGGTGCTTTTCTTCCGATGCTTTTCTTCCTTTTGACACATGGACTTGAGTTTATGCTGGGACCTCTTGTTGCAACCTTCTGCTTCCCGGTGCTGGGGGATTTTATTGTTTATTGCTGGGGATTCCTGTTGTAACCTTCCGCCTTCTGGTGGGGTTACTGATTCCAACCTCTGTAATACAAGACTAAAAAGTTGCTTCAATGCAAAATTATGAAATGTATGCCCGCATTATACTGGTGGACGACCTAGAACTGAAATGTATTCCCGCATTTTACTGGTGGGCGACCTAGAACAGAAAAGTATTCCCGCATTATACTGGTGGGTGACCTAGAACTTAAAAGTATTCCCGCATTATACTGGTGGGCGACCTAGAACCTAAATGTATTCCCGCATTATACTGGTGGGCGACCTAGAACTGAAATGTATTCCCGCATTATACTGGTGGGCGACCTAGAACATGAAATGAAAAGATAAATGTATTCCCGCATTATACTTGTGGGCGACCTAGAACATGAAATGAAAACATAAATGTATACCCGCATTATACTGGTGGGTGACCTAGAAATGGAAAACTGAAATGTATGCCCGCATTATACTGGTGGGCGACCTAGAATATGGAATGAACAGACAAAATGTATTCCCTCATTATACTAGTGGGCGACCTAGAACTGAAATGTATTCCCGCATTATACTGGTGGGCGACCTAGAACTTAAATGTATTCCCGCATTTTACTGGTGGGCGACCTAGAGCATGAAATGAGAACATAAATGCATACCCGCATTATACTGGTGGGTGACCTAGAACTGAAATGTATTCCCGCATTATACTGGTGGGCGACCTAGAACATGAAATGAAAACATAAATGCATACCCGCATTATACTGGTGGGTGACCTAGAACATGAAATGAAAAGACAGAAATGTATTCCCGCATTATACTGGTGGGCGCCTAATTGGCAAAGAATAATTTGAATTTGTTTCCTCGATTCTCCGAGAAAATTTCCACTTGTGGTAGAAAATTTTATGCCCCAATTCTGGCGATCTTTCTTATGGCGTATCTTTAGGCCATCATCAACACTTTATTTTCCTGTTCAAATCAAAGAAAATTTAGTTAGTTTTTTTTTTTTTTTTTTTTTTTTTGAAATATGGCGAATGGTCATGTCACTCCTGATGGGGATGATTGTTCTCTTTCCCTTATTCTTGTTCGGCGTTCTCAAAACTTGTTGGGGATGATGTTATTTGCTGGGGATAACATTCTGCTGGGGACGGTTTTTCCATTTATTCCTTCACCATTTTGTATCTCAAAAATTTCTGGAGGTTATTTTGCCGAAGATGAATTTTCCTTTCTTCCCTTCCCCTTCTGTGTTGTCCGACCACCTCGTAGCTTGGTCGATATTCGGTCGGAGTACTCTGGGGATCGTCTTGGAACTTGGCTTACAATTTCCTCAACATATTTTTTTTTTTTTTCGGCTCTTCCCCGTACTTTCCTTGCCATTTTAGGACAATATTATTCGGCCTAGCAACCAACGTCTTTTGCCTTATTGCCTTGTCTCTTGCCTGCCCTTTTCACTTTTTATGTTGTACCATTTTGGCAACTGGTAGTAAGCTCTGAAAGACCTTCCTTAAAACATAAATTTCTAGAAAAATTCTTTTAAACAAAGAAATGAAAAGATAGAAAAATGAGAAAATCTTTCTGAACAAAAAAAATGAACTTATCTGGGTGATACAACCGATTCCAATGATCATGTTGTGCATTCCGGATTAATCAACCCAGTCTATTTGTGTCGATCAAACTTTCTGATGTCTTCACTTGCTGGGGATAAATAGGTGCCCAATTCTTTGCAAAATACGGATCTTTTCCGTCAATCTATCTTGTCGCCTTATAGTGCCCTTCGCGGGGTTTTCACTAACAAGGCTCTCTCATTTCTCACAACTCCCGTCGCCTTATGGTGCCTGTGAAGGTTTTCACCGATAAGACTCTCTCATTTTGTATTTCTCAGCTTACGTCGCCTTATGGCGCCTGTGAAGGTTTTCGCCGATAAGACTCTCTCATCTTATTTTCTCAGCTTAGGATTGGAGTGTTGCCGATAAGATTTATCTCTGCCGGGAATTCTTTTGGCTAAAAATTCTTTCAATTCATGATCCTCATTCAGTCAGGGACCGATGTTTTATTCTTGGTTTTCATTTGCCTATCTTAACACCTCTCGGATACTGATCGGGAGGTCTTTTTTGGATATCAATATAGGTTTTAGAAGAAAAGGATATAAAATTCAAAATAACTTTGATGGGTAAAGTATTACAACTCTTGGAATCAAACTCTTTTTTTTTCTTTTTTTTTCAAAATTTAGAAACATAATTTCTGCCCCAGTTTTCTTACTTGGGGATTTTTCTTTTGATTTTTTTTTTCTTTTTTTTATTTTATACCTTATGACCGAGCCGTGAGGCGCCTACGTATCCTCTTTGAGGAATCAGGTCGAACGTAGTTCACTGACTCCTTTGTTTTCTTGCGACCTTCAAAAAGTTTTTTTTTCATACATTTTTTCATTAATGATTCCAAGAGAGGGGTATAAAAAGATAAGTATGGCTCAAAGGGGTAAAGCAAAGGTTAAAAGTGTTTGGATAGAAGAAAGAATTGCCTCCGTCATTTCATTATCCGATAAGCACTAAGTATAAACAAACAAATAAACAACAAAAGAAATTACACATAATATCTTTTGACTGCATCAGAATTGATAGCCATGTCGACGCATCTTCCTTCAACATCCGTCAGACGTAAAGCGCCATTGGATAATACTCTGGTCACAATATACGGCCCTTGCCAATTCGGGGCGAACTTGCCTTTTGCCTCAATCTGATGTGGGAGGATCCGTTTCAATACTTGTTGCCCTACTTCAAATTTTCTGGGCGCACCTTCTTATTGTATGCTCTTGCCATTCTCTTTTGATACAACTGGCCATGACATACTGCTGCCAATCTTTTTTCATCCATTAAACTCAGCTGCTCTAGTCGGGTTTTGACCCATTCATCATCGTCAATCCCGGCCTCAGCGATAATTCGAAGGGAAGGAATTTCAACTTCCGCTGGTATTACTGCTTCGGTTCCGTATACCAACAAATAAGGAGTCGCACCTATTGAAGTACGAACAGTAGTGCGGTATCCTAACAACGCAAATGGTAGCTTTTCATGCCATTGTCTGGATCCTTCAATCATTTTCCTCAATATCTTCTTTATATTTTTGTTGGCTGCCTCAACTGCTCCATTCGCCTTGGGCCGATACGGAGTGGAATTACGGTGTGTAATCTTAAACTGTTCACATACTTCTCTCATCAAGTTGCTGTTAAGATTAGCACCATTGTCCGTGATTATTATATTTGGGATCCCAAATCTACAAATGATATGGGAATGGACGAAATCCACCACTGCCTTCTTGGTTACAGACTTAAAAGTTTTGGCTTCAACCCACTTAGTGAAATAATCGATGGCTACCAGAATGAACCTGTGACCGTTCGAAGCTGCCGGCTCGATAGGCCCAATGACATCCATGCCCCATGCTACAAATGGCCATGGTGCGGACATTGTGTGCAATTCCATTGGTGGAGAATGAATCAGATCTCCGTGTATCTGACACTGATGGCATTTTCGTACGAAACTGATACAATCATGCTCCATAGTGAGCCAATAATATCCCGCTCGCAGAATCTTCTTTGCCAACACATATCCGCTCATATGGGGCCCACAGACTCCAGCATGTACCTCTGTCATCACTATCGTGGCTTGACCTGCATCAATACATCTCAGCAATCCCAGATCTGGGGTTCTTTTGTACAACATTCCTCCACTGAGGAAAAATCCATTTGCCAGTCGTCGAATGGCTCTCTTTTGATCTCCGGTTGCCTGCTCCGGGTATATCCCCATCCTGAGGTATTCCTTGATATCATAAAACCATGGCTCGCCATCCATTTCTTCTTCTATTATGTTGCAGTAGGCATGCTGATCAAGAACCTGAATATACAATGGGTCAACATGGATTTTGTCTGGATGGTGCAACATCGATGCTAAAGTGGCCAAAGCATCGGCAACCTCATTGTGAACTCTCGGGATGTGTCTGAACTCCACTGATCGAAATCGCTTGCTCAAATCGTGCAAACATTGTCGGTATGGTATAAGCTTCAAATCCCGTGTTTCCCATTCACCCTGGATCTGATGTACTAGGAGGTCTGAGTCTCCCAAGACCAAGACGTCCTGAACATCCATGTCTGCAGCCAATCGTAGGCCCAAAATACATGCCTCATATTCAGCCATGTTGTTGGTACAATAGAAACGTAGCTGAGCTGTAACAGGATAGTGATGTCCTGTTTCTGAAATAAGTACTGCTCCTACTCCAACTCCTTTTGCATTAGCAGCCCCGTCAAAGAAAAGCTTCCACCCTGGTTTCTCATTAAGTTCTAACTCCTCTATATGTATCACTTCTTCATCTGGAAAATACGTCCTCAAAGGCTCGTATTCTTCATCAATAGGATTCTCAGCCAAGTGATCGGCCAATGCTTGAGCTTTCATGGCCGTCCTCGTCACATAGACAATGTCGAACTCTGTGAGTAATATCTGCCATTTTGCCAATCTTCCTGTGGGCATAGGCTTCTGGAAAATATACTTTAATGGATCCAGACGCGAAATAAGGTAAGTAGTATGTGACGACAGATAATGCTTAAACTTCTGTGCTACCCAAGTTAGAGCACAACATGTTTTCTCAAGTTGAGTGTACTTATTCTCATAGACTGTAAACTTCTTGCTGAGATAATAGATGGCTTGCTCTTTTCTTCCTGTGATGTCGTGTTGACCCAACACGCAACCAAACGAATGATCCAGGACCGTTAGATAAAGGATTAATGGCCTCCCCGACTCAGGTGGAACCAATACAGGTGGATTGGATAAATAACCTTTGATCTGGTCAAATGCCTCCTGACATTCTGCCGTCCATTCTATCGCGGCATCTTTCCTCAGCAATCGAAAGATGGGTTCACAAGTTGTTGTGAGCTGAGCGATGAATCTGCTGATATAGTTCAATCTTCCCAACAGACTCATTACTTCTGTTTTATTCCTTGGTGGCGGCAATTCCTGGATGGATTTGATCTTTGACGGATCCAACTCAATGCCTCGCCGACTGACGATAAATCCTAACAGCTTTCCAGATGGAACACCAAATGCACATTTGGCTGGGTTGAGCTTAATGTCGTACCTTCGAAGTCTTTGGAAAAACTTCCTAAGGTCTGCTACGTGGTCTTCCTGACGCTTGGATTTGATGATCACATCATCTACGTACACTTCGATCTCTTTGTGTATCATATCATGGAACACAGTAGTCATTGCTCTCATGTATGTTGCCCCAGCGTTCTTTAAACCGAATGGCATTACCCGATAACAATAAGTCCCCCATGGCGTAATGAAAGCTGTTTTCTCTGCATCTTCTTCATCCATCAAAATCTGATGATACCCAGCGTAGCAATCCACAAAGGAGCCGATTTCTCGCCCGGCGCAATTGTCGATCAAGATATGGATATTGGGCAATGGAAAGTTATCCTTTGGGCTTGCCCTGTTCAGATTACGGTAGTCGACGCATACCCTGATCTTCCCATCTTTCTTTGGTACTGGCACTACATTAGCCAACCAATCAGGATATCGAGAGACCCGAATAACCTTTGCTTGCAGTTGCTTGGTTACTTCTTCTTTAATCTTCACACTCATATCTGTCTTGAACTTCCTCAGTTTCTGCTTGACGGGGAGGCATGTCGGGTCAATGGGTAATTTGTGAACCACTAGCTTGGTGCTTAAACCCGGCATGTCGTCATACGACCATGCAAAAACATCTTTAAACTCAATGAGTGCTTTGATTAATTCTTCCCTGATGCTAGGCTCAATGTGGATGCTGATTTTGGTTTCTCGGACATTATCCGCATCCCCTAGATTTACAGCCTCGGTGTCATTCATATTAGGCTTGGGTTTCTCTTCAAATTGGCATAGTTCTCGGTTTATTTCTTCGAAGGCTTTATCCTCATCATATTCAGACTCATAATCGATCTCTTGTATCATTAAATCAGAGCCAGATTGATTTATTAGACTAGGTCGAAGATCCGTCGTGCATGCCATGTCATTAGAACCAGTAAAAAGAGAACTGTTCAGAAAGAGAAAAGAATAAAACAAAATTAAAATGAGACAAGAAAAGAGTTTTATTAAAACGCGGGATAACAGGGTTCACACTTTTACAAGATAAAATGAGATTTGGATTACACCCTGAATAATCCGAAAAATAAAAGAAACAAAAATCAAAGCCTACTACCAGGACTCTCCCCGAGTAGGAAGAGGAGTAACCGTCCAATTGTTGGTTTTGGCTTCAGGCCCCATAAACTGTATGTCTGTTCCACTTGAACCCTCTCCGACTTCTACCATATTGACATTAGTGAACAATCTTTCGAAACTCTGATTCAGATCCCCGTCAATCCCAATCAATCGCCCGAGAACTTTCGGTACTGGTGACCCCTTGGCGCTTGCTCTAACAAAAGATCTTGAGAGACGTGGCACAGGTTTGGGAAGAAACCAAACTTTCTTCTTCATTTTCCGAGCTCGTTTTACATCTGCCGCAGTCGGTTTGAACCCCAACCCAAAGGTCTCCAAATTCTTGGGCAAGGAAACAGGTTGAACAATTCCCTGAAGTTCAGCTCCCAAGCCTTTTCCTGGCATAAACCCATTACCTAGCATTTCTGAAACCATCATAACCGTTGCGGAAGCTATCCTAGGATGCTGAATGATTTCACCCTCGGGGATCTTGTTTGCCGACACTGCATCAAAAATCTGGTAGACCCAGGGACCTTTGTCATCATTAGTCTCTATGAAGGGTACAATGGCGCCTCCTACGGTGCACGCAGTGTCCTCGCCGTGCAATACGACCTCTTGTCTATCCCACTCGAACTTGACCATCTGATGCAAGGTGGATGGCACTGCTTTGGCTGCATGGATCCACGGACGTCCCAACAGAAAGTTATAAGATACCGTAGCATCTAATACCTGGAATTCCATGGTAAACTGGACTGGACCGATGGTCAACTCAAGTATAATATCCCCCATGGTGGCTGTTCCATTTCCGTCAAATCCTCGGACGCAAATGCTATTCTTTTGGATTCTTCCGTGGTCGATCTTCAATTGGTTCAGGGTGGATAATGGACAAATATTGGCACTTGAGCCGTTATCCACTAATGCCCGAGTAACTGCCGAATCTTCACATTTGACAGTTAGGTAGAGAGCTTTATTATGCTCCGTGCCCTCCACTGGCAGATCATCATCTGAAAATGTTACCCTGTTCACCTCGAAAATTTTGTTGGCAATCGTTTCCAGGTGATTTACAGAAATTTCATTGGGCACATGAGCTTCATTCAGTATCTTCATCAGGGCCCGACGATGTTCATCCGAATGGATTAATAATGATAGCAGTGAGATCTGGGCCGGTGTTTTCTTCAACTGTTCGACCACGGAGTAATCCTGCACTTTCATCTTCTTTAAGAAATCCTCAGCTTCTTCTTCTGACACAGGTTTCTTTATTGCAGCTGGATTGGGTCTTCTCAACTCCGCCGGAGCAAAACACCGTCCTGATCGAGTCAGTCCCTGCGCCTCACAACTATTCTCCTCCACTTGTTGTCCCTTGTACATCACCACTGCCTTCTCATACTTCCAAGGCACAGTCTTGCTATCAATCATTGGTGTTTGGACTACTGGTTTTATGATGACCAGTTCCCTGCAGACCCCTTTCACAACAACCACGGGTGTAGATGATGCTCCCGTTATTACCAACTTGGCTGGTTCTGGTTTCCTTGTAGCGGCAGATGGATTCTTCCCCAATATCACCACTGGCTTGACATCTTCCCCCTTCAACTGTACCCCTGCTTCCTCATTGATCGATTTTTCTTTTGGAGTGGCACGGATCATCATCACTGTCTGTGGGGGTTTCTTCGGCTCCCCTACTTCGTGCACAAGCTCGATCATGTGGGCTTCAGGGTGCTTTGGCAATGGGTTCTGGTTAATGTTAGGTGCCTCCGGTGCCTGTACCTCGATCTTGTTGGTATCAATAAGATCTTGTATCGCATGTTTCAGCCTCCAACATTTCTCGGTATCATGTCCGGGAGCTCCCGAACAATATTCACATCTTACCGAGTGATCCATATTTTGGGGTAAGGGATTTGGTAATCTAGGCTCAACAGGATTTAATAAACCCAACTGCCTCAATTTGTGGAACAAGGCAATATAAGTTTCCCCCAACTCAGTAAAAGTTCTTTGCCTCTGCAATCTTTCATTTCTGGCGGCCGGATTTCCCCTGAAACCCATCCCTGGAGGGTTCCTGTAGGCTCTTGGTGGTGGATAGGTGTTTTGTGGTGGTGGGTATGTGTTATGTGGAGGTGGGTATGTATTGTGGGGAACCGGCGTGCGCCATTGTGGGCGAACCGGAGGTTGGGTGTATGTCTGGGCTTGATGGACGGTGAAATGTTGTTCTTGTGGTTGGTAGTAGGGTTGTGGAGGGTAATTTGGAATGTGTGGGTAGTTTAGACGATGGGGTCTGGGTTGGTAATGAGGGGAAGAACCTCTAGATCTGGACCAATTGTCGGCCTCTAATGTCGTGACCTCCTCTCTCCTTTTCTTCCCTAGCGCACCTCCCGTGCCGCTCTGAATGGCCTGAGTTGTTGCCTTAATTGCTGAATAACTCAGGATCTTATTGGACTTAAGTCCCTCTTCTATCATACCTCCCATTTTCACAACTTCATTAAATGATTTGCCAACTGACGTCACCAAGTGACCAAAGTAAGTTGGCTCGAGAGTTTGTAAGAAGTAATCCACCATTTCTCCTTCTCTCATTGGGGGATCAACTCTGGCTGCCTGTTCTCTCCATCGGAACCCAAATTCCCGGAAGCTCTCTCCGGGTTTCTTCTCGAGCTTTAGCAATGTGAGACGGTCTGGGACTATCTCAAGGTTGTATTGGAAATGTCCTGCGAAAGCCTGTGCCAAGTCATCCCAGGTGTACCACCTGTTCGGATCTTGTCTTGTATACCACTCTAACGCCGACCCGCTCAAACTCTGGCCAAAGTAAGCTATTAATAGCTCATCTTTGCCCCCTGCTCCCCTCATTTTGCTACAAAAACCTCGTAGATGTGCCATAGGATCACCATGCCCTTCGTATAAATCGAACTTGGGCATTTTGAACCCTGCTGGTAATTGAACGTCAGGGAAAGGGCATAGATCCTTGTAAGCCACGCTGACCTGGTTACCTAACCCGTGTATGTTCCTGAAGGATTGCTCCAGGCTTTTAAATTTCCGCATCACCTCGTCCTGCTCTGGGCTCTTAGCCGGCTTTTCAATCTCCGCCGGGACCTCAAAGTGGGGATTATAGGTATGTGGCTCGGGTGCTTTGAATGTGAGTTCAGGGGGTAGTATTGTGTATCGTGAGCCTGAAACAGTGGCTCACTAGATGATCTGTGCAATGGGGCTGGGGGAGGTGCCACAAAGACGGGAACATTTGGTGGAGGAGGGTTTTGAGTGGGTGGTGGAGCTTGGGAATCATAAGCCTCTCTTCCCTGATAATAGGGATGGCTTGGGAAACTTGTTGAAGGACCGGGAGAGGGGTATTCCGGCGTGTGTGTTTGTTGGAGGGTAGGAGTAACGGGTAATTCTTGCCCCTTCTGGGCTCTAGCTAAGGCTATCTGCATTTCATTCATTTCTAGCCTCATTTTTTCCATTTTCTCCAGGGCTTCTTTCAGCATCTGATTGGCCGTTTTTTCTGACTCAACGCTGTTGTCTGACCCAGTCATGCTTTCTGGTATAGGACCTTTTGATCTTGTCTGATAATGGTACGGTGCCAGTACGCTCTAACAACTAACTGATATGTTATGAAAAAACAACAAACTTGTCAGTGGTAGAGTCTTAACAGATATTGTAATTGCACGTTAGGGGGATGCAATGCTCCTAGGCAGTTAATCATTTCTAACATGCTTTTGCTCCGATCCGCATGCATCATCCCGGCTTATTTTTGCTCTGACAAATATATATTCTTCCTCTTTTTTTTTTTTTCTTTTTTTTTCTTTTTAATTACGGTCGAATCCTATAGAGATTGCCTACGTATCGTGACCCCGCACGAATCAGACCAAGCGTAGTTCGTGCTATAAGACCAAATATTTTTTTTTTTTTATATTACTCAAAAATAATGCTATTACAAGCCATCACAGAAAAAAACAAAAAATACAGACTTTATATATATATATATATATATATATATATATATATATATATATATATATATATATATATATATATATTTTTTTTGAGAATGTTTGAAGAAAAGGAAAAAACATATGGGTAGACAACAGACTCGAAAAACAAACAAGTGCAAGATTGAACTAGGGATACATTAAAGCTTTGAATTTTGGTGCCCGCGAGGCATCATTCGGCCTTTCCGCGGGCTTGGGGGCCAGGCTTCTTTGCAAGCTTTTTAGTTCCTCCATGATCTGATGGACATAGCCCATGATTGAGGCAAATAGGACATCACGAGGCATCTCTTCACATGTTAGGCACTTTGTGGTGATATAGCGCCCTATATCATTGATCCTACCCCTGATTCTATCCCTCTCTATGCACAGTTGTTCTATCCGTTGATTCTTTAGTCCCAATATTCGAGTATTGTCAATGAGCTGCTCTTGGAACCTCTCCATTTGTTCTTCCATCCGGGCTATCGACTCATGGTAGTGTTCTCTATATGTTCTAGCATCCTGGGCTTGTTTGAGGACCCGATTATTGAGAATGGTGTTTATCTCTCTCAATGTCGCAACACTCATTTCGTAGTCCCTTTTTACTTGCCATAGGTGCTCTCTCCGTGATGTTGTAACTGTAGCCCATCTGACCCGCATTCTTGTTATACAAGCCTGGGATCTCTCCAAGTCTTCTCGGCTTTGGCTGACTTGATTTCTCAATTCCGCTATCAACCTTTCATCAGATAGACGTTTCTGTCGGCCGCTATCACTCTTATTGACTCGGCGAATTCGGGCTTTCAGTGCCTGGTTTTCTTTGGCTAATTTGTTCTTCTCACCCTGCTCTGAGGCTACTTGAACGTTGTTTTCAAACATAAGCCTTTCAATTTGTCGCTTCAGCTGCCCGATTTCAACCCGGTAGCCTTCCTCTCTCACTAACCAGCCCCACTGTTCCTGCGAATCATCCGTAAATTGTTGGACGTGAGCTCTTTTGGCAGGCCTCTGACGAATCTGGAACCTTTTCCCGAACCAAACATCGTATTTTGGGTCTACCTCACCTTTAGCCAGCTCTCGAACCATAGTCTTGGGTTCAAGGAATCTACATTCGTGCCACAACTTTCTAATTTTTCCTTCGGGGAACGCGACTCCTGGACTCAACTCAATGGCGTGCTTGCTTAGATCCTCATCAGTGGGAATTACCTGAAATCTTCCTAGTTGGCGCAGTACCCGATGAGGAGCATATGGTTGGATGCTACGAAGTCCCATTAAAAGAACATGACATTCCTCGGCCGCCATGTATATTACCTCAGTATCATTCAACCACCCAAATGCCCATTCAACTTGGTCGGCTGTTGTTGACCTCAATTGTGCAAGCCATGCTTCGACGCCTTCGGGAAATATGACGCCTGTCATTCGTTTCTCAAAGCCGCTAATGCAGTTTTTCTCAGTCAACCCGTGGTTCACGTATCCCACTCGGTGATGGAGGTGTTCTTGCATCCACAGCTGGAGTAACAGATTGCATCCCTGAAAGAACTTGCCTCCTTCTCGGCATATAGTTAAAGCTCGGTAGATTTCAGACAAAATCAAAGGAACCACAGTACTGTCGGTTCTTTTGATTGCAACATCGGCCATCCCTACAAGGCCTATCTCTATTTTTTTATCTTTGCAGGGACAGACCACAACTCCCAGAAATGCTGTGATAAATGCCAAAGTACGTCTTGCTTCCCACTTGATTCTGTTCCCAGTGTGAATTAATCCGAGGTTTGGTTCTTCCAAACCCTGAGGAATTCCGTACCGTTGATACAAGAATTGGAGAGTACAACATCCCTTCGACAAATCATCATTTTGTACCTTCCGACTAATGCTTAGCAAATCCAAGAACGCGTGCGGAGATACTGGTCTTGGTGAAAGTAAATACTGCCCTCTTAGTTTCCCATTCAACCCCGCATATCCGGCGACTTCCTCTAGTGTAGGTGAAAGTTCAAAGTCAGCAAAACGAAACACGTTGCGTGTTGGATCCCAGAACGGTATTAGAGCCTCGATGATATCTGTCCTTGGCTTGATATTCAACAGATCGACAAAACCTCCCAAA
The DNA here is from genome assembly GCF_000715075.1 of Nicotiana tabacum. NCBI lineage: Eukaryota > Viridiplantae > Streptophyta > Magnoliopsida > Solanales > Solanaceae > Nicotiana > Nicotiana tabacum. Next base: position 184,087,839 of record NC_134087.1, on the reverse strand, counting down.
ACTCTTTCCACTATCTTTATACTATCCTTTCCCATATCATTCCACCACATGTGGAGTTGCGAAGGGACCTCGCTACACACTGAGAATGGTTCATTTTGACTTGTGCTCATCCTGCACATTTATTATAGTGATTAAAGAAGGAAAAACTTTTATTTGACTTAAAAACTATCTATATTCTAAAGAAATATTTTTTGGATTTTAATAATTTTTTTTTCTTGAAAAAAAACTTTTAAGGAGAAAGGAAATATTTTTGAACCAATATTCTGAATTTATGAAAGAAATACTACAGAAAAAATATTTTTGAATTTTATTTTGAATATCTTTTAAACAAATAATTGGGATTTTGAGATTAAAAGGAAATATATTTTTTTTTTTAAAAAAAAAATTGAGGTCTAAAAGAAAAACTTTCTAAAGAAGAGAGTAATGTTAAATATTTTTGGATTTTTTTTTTTTGAATATGGTGAGCCGAAACCAAAGAGGTTTGTCTCTGATCTCACATCCGGTGAGAATCATACCCGCATAGTTCAGGCTATAAACTAACTAATTTTTTTTTTTTTTTTTTTTTTTGAAAACAAACAAATTTTCCTTTTCCTTTTATATCAAAAAAAACTATTTTCCTTTTTCATTTTTTTTTTATAAAGCAAATTAAAATAAAAGACTTATTCCTACACACTTTCTGCTTTCTAGGCAAACCAACAATTCTAAAAGTAAAAATATATATATGTTTTTTTTTAAAAAAATTCGGCAGTACTTCGACAGTACTTGGACACTGATTTTTTCTAAATTAATCAAATAACTTTTCACTTGCTATTTTTATTTTATTTTATTTTTTACACTCCCGAGACTCAGAAGCCGGTCAACATGCAAGACCGAGCAAATAAATGCACATAAAACAAATAAGATGCATCAGGATGGTCATTTTCATTTTTGGTGCACCTGTCCTAGACAGACCCAACCCCTGTGTTGAGCCTCCAAAGTCAGATGCACATGATGCAAACAAACGTTCCTACTAGGGATCCGACATGTGGTTTTGTTATACTAGGTTCAGAACCTGGGTGTTTGTTCTAGACCTGGCTTACCCGAGCGGACAGCTCGAGCCGAGGGGGGGTAGCGTACCGGGAATACAGAAGCTTCACCGGCTTAGCAACTTGTCCGAACCTCGTTCTAAATTGGGATTTGACACTATACAGAAAAGAAGTCGTACGAAGTACACCCTTCTTCATGATTTAGAAGACTCAGAGAGGAGATGGGTTTCGGCACAGTTTATACACAGTTCACGTAATATCAAAGCGGTAAAAGCAGCATTTAGCACATTAGGCTCAATTATGTAAAAATCAGATAAAACCAAATATAACAATTTATATGAGCTCGAATTTCTAACCCTGAACCACTGGTTCTGGGTTAAGTCCCCAGCAGAGTCGCCAGAGCTGTCACACCTCCTTTTTCCGGCACCGCGAGGGTACAAGGAGTTTTTTCCAATTAAAGGACAATCGAAACGGGATTTATTTATTTATTTCAGAGTCGCCACTTGGGAGATTTAGGGTGTCCCAAGTCACCAATTTAATCCCGAATCGAGGAAAAGAATGACTCCATATTACAGTCAGCGTACCAGAAATCCGGATAAGGAATTCTGTTAACCCGGGAGAAGGTGTTAGGCATTCCCGAGTTCCGTGGTTCTAGCACGGTCGCTCAACTGTCATATTTGGCTTATTTATCTGATTTTAATACAATTATGAACCGATGTGCCAATTTTAACTTTTACCGCTTTATTATTATAATTATTATTTTTTAGGAATGTGAACATCGCTTAAAACATATCTTTGGATTGTGTCACATGAAATGCACCCACAATACGAAACATATTTTATTTGATGTTTTAGGATTTAGATTTGGGTCGCATGAAATGCGCATCCGAGTTTAAGAAGGTAAAATTAATTAAATCGCGCCTAAAGAGTCTAACGCGTCATCATCTTTGGGGAAGGAAGTGAAATTCACTAAACAATCCATCCCTAATTCTAAGTAAAAATTTTTTTTTTTTATAATTAAATAAATAAATGAGAATGGAGAATCCTATACATTTGTATTATTTACATCTATTTATTTTTAGCGAACTCCTTTAATAATATCCTTTAATGACTACCTTTTTATTATTACTAAGTTTTTTATAAATATAAAATCAATATCTACATTCTTGAAAATGACATATTAAATAGAAAAGAAAACAAATATTAGCAGAAAGTAATAAAATTATAATCATAGATACAACATGGAATTATCGAAAAGTAAAAAAAAGTAAAAAAATAAAAACTAATTATCCCATAGTTGGATTAAAATTCAAATTGTTAGTAAGACTATCTATTTATTTTTAGCGAAATCCTTTAAGAATATCCTTTAATGACAACCTTTTTATTATTACTAAGTTTTTTATAAATATAAAATCAATATCTACATTCTTGAAAATGACATATTTAAATAGAAGAGAAAAACAAATATTAACAGAAAGTAATAAAATTATAATCATAAGTACAACATGGAATTATCGAAAAGTAAAAAAATAAAAATAAAAAAAAACTAATTATCCCATAGTTGGATTAAAATTCAAATTATTAGTAAGACTTAAGCTTATTGAAACTAATTATTTACAAATACTGAAAATTGAAAGAAATAAAAATAAAAACTTGAGTACTAAATCATATTTCTAAAAATTTAAACAATTTAACATTAACTAACTTTGTTTTAATTCATCATGTCCTAATACTTGTTTGCAAACTAATTCATGTTATAACTGAAATTGACTACATGATTCGGATTAACTTATCGTTGACGAAAAACCTTGTGAATAAGGAACTTAGTTAATTTTTGCCAAACTGATTCAATAACGCCATTTTTACGTTATTTCTTCTATATTTTTTTTTTACTTAAACAATTTTAATTAATAAACAGGTTTAAATATATTTCCTAATAATCTGGTAAAGACGTTATTTAATATGTCGCTATAATATGCCTAGTTATGCCGATGACAGTGATTTACGGAATAATAATACATGAATAACCTAAATACAATACAAAAAATTAAATTAAACTAAATTAAAAATTTAACACTCCATTCTTCATTTCAGCTTACAAAATGCCAAAATTACAGTTGTGTACCTGATATTGTCAATATAAGAAGAAGAAAGTCAGCAACGTAATACGTAACACAGCAACAGCAACAATAACCAGCAATAACCAGTCAACGAAAATCCCAGTGACAGCTTTGAAAAATTCAAAATAAAATCCAGGAATGCCGAAAATAACGGACAGAAACCAAGGGAAATTTTCAGATTTTTGAAAGGCTAGTTAATCTTCAACCCTTAATTTCTACACCTGTATACCAGAATATTTCTCAGGTGTGTACTACTTTCTCTTCTAATTTTCAAATTTTTTTTTTCTTTGTATGTTTTTTCTTTTCTTGAGAGTTTCAATGTTTTTTTTTTTTCGGAATAAATGTTCAGCTTTTTTTTCAATCTCTTTTTTTTTCTGTCTGTATTTCTTTTTTCCTCTCTTCTTGTGTTCAAGACTTCACATATATATATCCCATCCCATAAATCAATTAAAATCAATCCCTTTCTCTACCAAACCCATTATCTTCCCACTCATCCCCATTACATTAAATAAATATATCACACCACCCCATTATATTTTGTCCCCCATGCTTTATTTAAAATAATACAAGATTCCCCTTTAATTTAAATCTTGTCCCCCCTTTATATTAAATAATCATATCACAACCCACCCCATTTCATTTTGTCCCCCATGCTTCAAATAAACAATTACAAAATGTACAATTCCTAAATTACCCCTTCCGATCCTACTGAAATTACCAAACTACCCCTGAACGTATTACAAATTTACCAAACTACCCATCAGCTATAACACATCAATTAATCAAACTTAACCAAAATATAGACAATATGATCAATTTCTAACAATGTTCAAACAACAATATGAACATGGATGAACATCATAACAACAATATCATATGAACATGATTTTAACAACATTTCAACAATAAATCATATGAACACAAATTGAACAACCAAGAATAACTAAAATTTGATTGAACAATATTTTAGCAACAAACAATCCTATTTTCGGATTCAACAACAACAACAAACAAAGTATGAAGATTTCTAAATTCAATCATATTGAACTTAAAATCAACTCTAACAATATTACAACCAACAATTCCTATATTAAACTTAAACAACAAGATTATGAGACAAATTCAAGAAATAATCATAAATGATAAACAAGAAATCAAACTATACAAATTTCGGATTCAAGAACAATCAAACAAAGTATGAACATGAATTGAATCTATTTTATGACAACAAACATGACGGATTAAACGATTAAAGCAATATATTCCTTTAATACAACTAAATTCTTTAAACAAATAACAAAATCAACGAAGAAACAATTATGAACTTAAACTTGAACTTAACAATATTAACAATTTCTAACAATACATACACATGAAACAAATTGAAGAAATAGTTGATTAAATTTCAATTTGAATCTAACAAACATCAAACTAACAAATACTTACTTAAACAATAAAACAAACATGAAATAAACATGAAAACAACTAATTAAACTTCCATTTTAAAATCTGAAAATTAATTTAACAAACAACACATAAACATGAACTAAAAATTAATTCAAACGATAAACAAAACAAACATTTGTTGATTTTAGATCCGAAAACTATCAAAACAAAATAACGGACAAAATAAAATTCAAAAACTACTAACCGGATTGAAACGAACGAACAAGTGACCAACCAACAACGAACTCGAACAGTGATCGACGACATCGACCAAAACTCATCCATGTGCGCGAACTCGACTGGCGTTGACGCCGAAGTGAAGCAATAGTCGATGCAGCAGCGTGGTTTGTTTTCAACTGTTCGACGTGCACATAGAGTCGTGTGGTCTGGGAGCAGCTGCTTAGTAGAAGGAGGAGAAACAGCATCAACGAACCTTGATGAAGGTAGAAACAACAGCAGCTCGACGGAGGAATTAGTGGCGATAGCCGCGGCGACGAAGAGAAGACGCAGTCGTGACAGCAGCCATGAAACGCGAGCAGCAGTAGAAGAAAGTTGAAGCAATAGCAGCGACAACCATGGCAGCAGCACGAAGAAAATGAAGCTCGCAGAACAGGAGCAACTGGCCGCGACGGGGTTGTTTGGACGTGACTGAGTTTATGGAGCTAGGAGGAGGAACAGTGTCGACGGTGTGGAGGAGCAGCGGCTACGGTGTGGAGGACGACGAAGCAGTGGCTATGGCTATTCGAGTTGAAGAAGACGAAGTGAGGCAGCAACTAAGAGGATGCTGAAGGAGAAGCAACGGGTAGTCCATGGTCGAGCTTGAGCTTCAATGGAGAAACAACGTTGGGGCGATGGACTGTTGCGTCGTTTGTTTGTGTATGTGTGTGTGAGTGTGACGACGTGAGGGGGTGTTCGTGGTGTGAAGGTGAGTAGCCATGGTTGGCTATGGCAGCCATTGGAGCTTGAAGTTTTGAGGAAGAAGAAAGAGAATAGGGGGGGTGCGGATGCTTTAGGCATTTCTTAGGGTTTTCTTAATTTTTTTTTTTTTTTTATTTTGTTTGTAAAATAAAAGGGGTGTTGGGTTATGGACTGGGTCGACCCAGTTCGAAATGGACTGGGTCGTAGGGAAGGTTGGGCCATTTTTTGGGCCTATGGCTTGAAATCGAAGAAGAGGCCCAATTCCGACTTTCTTTATATTTTCGCTCTCTTTTCTTCTTTTATTTTTCTAAAACTAAATTATAAAAATACTTAAACTATTATTAAGAACTAAATTAAGTTATAAAAGCGCAAATTAATTCCCAATAACAATTAACGCACAATTAAGTATTAATTAAGCATAAAATTGTATATTTGGACATTAAATGCTAAAAATGCAAACGATGCCTATTTTTGTAATTTTTAATTTTTGTAAAACAAATTTAATTATTATCAATTATAGAATTAAATCCTACATGCAAAATGCGACATATTTTTGTATTTTTTATTAATTTAGCAAATAAACACGCACAGACAACTACAAATAATTATTCAAAATATCACAAAATTGCACACCAAAGAAAATCATTTTATTTTTGAATTTTTGGGAGTAATTCTCATATAGGGCAAAAAATCACGTGCTTACAATGAAGAACAAGTACCCTATTCTGCTAATGGTAGACTTGTTCGATAGACTGGGTGGTGCGACGGTGTTCACCAAAATAGACCTGAAGACAGGTTATTGGCATGTTCGGATTGCAGAGGGTGATGAGCACAAGACGACATGTGTGACAAGATATGAGTCGTACGATTTCCTGGTTATGCCATTCGGCTTGACTAATGCCCCAGCTACGTTTTGCACTTTGATGAACCAAGTCTTCCGAGAGTACATTGATGAATTCATGGTGGTCTACTTGGATGACATTATGGTATATAGCCAAAAATTGGAGAACACCCGATGCACTTGCGGAAGGTCCTAGCTCGATTGCGGGAGCATGAACTATATGCGAAGCTATCTAAGTGCTCATTTGCTCAAAAGCAAATTGACTTCCTTGGACATGTCATCGAGGAAGGGTAGATCAAGATGGACCAGCAGAAGATTCAGGCAATCACAGATTGGCCGCCGCCTAAGGATATCCACACCTTGAGAGCGTTCCTTGGTCTATGCAATTTCTATCGGCGATTTGTGAAAAACTACTCCCTCATTGCAGTACCATTGATAGAACTCCTCAAGAAGGTCACGCCTTGGGAATAGGGACCCAAGCGAGCGGAGGCCTTCAATGCATTGAAAGCGGCTATGTCTAGTAGCCCCGTCTTGGCCCTTCCTGATCTGGCCAAGCCATTCGAAGTACAAACAGATGCATCTGACTATGCCCTCGGTGGAGTCCTGCTACAATAAGGGCATCCTGTAGTGTACAAGAGTCGAAAGCTGAAAGATGTAGAGCGATGCTATGCCGCCCATGAGAAAGAATTATTGGTTGTCGTTCACTACTTGTGCCTCTGGAGGCACTATCTGCTGGGGACCCAGTTCATGGTCAAGACAGACAACACAGCTGTTAGCCATTTCATGACCCAGCCGAAGTTGAATGGTCGACAGGCCATGTGGCAGGAACTCCTAGCTGAATTCCACTTCAACTTGGAGTACCGAAGTTGAAAGAGCAATCATGTTGCTTATGCGCTCAGTTGGAAAGCTGATCTAGCATCGGTGTGCCTACTCGCCACCCTAAGGGGGAGCGAAGTAGCCACCTCCATCAAAGACCAGATACAGGATTTACTCATCAAGGATCCTGCTGCACAGTATTTGGTTGATTTGGTAGGACAGTGCAAGACTCGCCAGTTCTACATGGAAGATGGTTTTCTGAAAATGAAAAGGGAACCGACTTTATGTTCCTAAAGGAAGAGATCTGCGAAGGACTCTTCTGGCTGAATGTCATGATACTCTATGGGCCGGACATCCCCGTGAAGAACGCACAATGACGTTACTTCGTAGTGCATATTATTGTCCTCAAATGGCCAATGGCGTTGCTCAGTATGTGAAGACTTGTCTAGTATGCTAGAAGGACAAGTCAGACCACTTAACACAAGCGGGACTCTTGGAACCACTAGCTGTCCCAAAGAGACCTTGGGAAAGTGTTTCCCTGGATTTCATCACCGGATTGCCCAAGGTCGGAGATCTAACAACTATCTTGGTTGTGGTAGATCAGTTTTCGAAGTATGCTACCTTTATTGCTGCCCCACAATATATATCAGCAGAAGATACAACTCGACTCTTCTTCTCTCATGTCGTCAAATATTGGGGCCTACCCAAAGACATTGTTAGTAATCGTGACTCATGCTTCACTAGTAACTTTTGGACCCAACTCTTTAAGTGCCTTGGGTCGAAGCTGAGTCACAACTCAAGTTTTCATCCACAATCTGATGGCCAAACAGAGCGGTTCAATGGTATGTTGGAGGAATATCTCTGTCATTTTGTAACCGGATCGTAGAAGAATTGGGTGAAGCTTCTGGATGCTGCTCAACTGTGTTTCAATTCACAAAAGAGCTCTAGTAAAAACAAAAACGCTTTTGAAATTATTACCGGACAACAACCGCTACTCCCACACACAGTCAATGCACCAAATATGTCTAAATCTCCTCGAGCTGCTAGCTTCTCAAAAGAGTGGAAGTGAAATTTGGAGATAGTGCGGAGCTATCTTATCAAGGCTCAAAAACGGATAAAGATGCATGCTGATCAGAATCATCGCTTTGTTGAATACCAAGTAGGAGACAAAGTGATGGTCAAAATTCCAAAGCGTTACTTATTTGCGGGGGTCCATGACCCTCGCCTATTACAAAAATACATTGGACTCTTGTCCACTGAAAGGCGCATTGGGAAAGTTTCATACTGGGTGGATACCCCAGCTTGGTGGAAAATTCATCATGTCTTCCATGTTAGCCTCCTGAAACCTTTTCGGGAAGACACAGAGGATCCTTCAAGGAGCCAGCTCACAATACCCAGTATTCGAGGGCCCAATTCAATCGGAAAAAGGCGTGTTGAAGCTATCCATGTGATAGAGTGATTCATGCCTCAAGGAAAGATCACCAAGAGTTCTTGGTAAAATGGCAGGGCTGTGATGCAGAGGAGAACACTTGGTAGAGGGGAACAAATTTCAAAGCCTACAAGAGACTAATTGAAGATTATCTTGCAAGTAAGGCACCGAGGACGTCTCCAAATCAGGTGGGGGAGAATTTCATGGGCGACTTTTCAGTCGTGCCCCATGACCCCTTGGGCGCGCCCCGTGGCGTCCTAGTAAGCCTTCCAATGCCTAGTGCCACGGACGGCCCCGTGGTCTTGGCCACGCCAAGTGACAAGCGTGCATGTGCCTCTGTTGCCCCACCGATATCCCTCGCCAGCGCCCAACCACAGGCCGATGCCAACAGCGCCGCGCGCGCAGACCCTGATGCCAAAGACTATGCTACTGACAACGGACCTGTTTCTGCCTTATAGAAAACTAAGTCTTTTTCATTGTAAATATAGAGTAGTTTTAGTCCATGTACTTCCACTATGTTTCTCTAGCTTAATTAAGTCTAGTCTTGTAGCTTTGGTTTATTTTTTTAAAGTATTATTAGGAGGGATCAAGCAATCAAACTTTCTAGCAAGCAAACAATTCTTTGTACTGGTGTCTCTCCCCCTCGACACCGCGTTGCCTTTCTGTAATAGCTTTCATTAATGCAATCAAGCTTTCTTTCATTCTCAATTCTGCTCTCTCAATTGCTCTTGACATTGGTTTTCCCGTACGACACTGACAATCTAGTCTAGCGTACGGAGGGGACCTCAGTTGGCGGACAACAACTGCATTGACATCAGTTGCTTAGTCTTACATCGCCCTTCCAAGGGATCTCAGGAAGGCGCCGCATAACATAAAGCATAAAGGGTGATGCCAACACGTTTCTATTATTTATTATGGTAAGGTTGAGTGTAAAAGCATGAAGGGTGATGCCGTGCATGCTTCTATTACTTTATCTGGTGAGGTTGAGAGTAAAAGTACGAAGGGTGATGTCGTGCACTTTCTTTTACTGTGTTTACCCGTTTTTATCTATTTAAGGTATATTGATTGTTCATGTTCTCAGTTCCGCTGTAATTCTTTGTCTTGTAATCCCCTCAGCATGCCCCCTTCCCAATACTTCTTGCCTTGTTTCTTTAGTTATTGTTATTAGTGTACATGTATTGATAAATTGCACAGGTTTGTTTGATAATGTCTTGTCCTAGCCTCGTCATTACTTCGCCGAGGTTGGTAAGTCGGTTGTACTAATAATGCACTCTGCACTTTCTATGCAGATTTCGGTACTGGACCATGTTAACCCGAGTTGAGTTGCTGACTTCTATTCCACATGAGACCCAAGGTAGATCTGCCGACGTTCGCAGATCCTGGAGTCCCCTTCCAGTTATTTCAGTTTATTGTTTCTTTTAATTCGAAAACAATTGTACTTTCCTTCAGCCAGTTATTTGTAGTGACTCTTAGAAGTTCGTGAATTGTAATACTAGATTCTTGGTAGTTGTGTATAATTACTTGGGTTATTATAAAATTCTGCACTCGTATAATCTGTTATGGTTTAATTGTTGTTATTTACTGAATTGTTTAAGGGTTAGCGTATTAAATCTCTAATTGTTGGCTGCCTAGCATCTGAAAAGTTAAGCGCCATCACAATCCCGACGATGAAAAATCCGGATTGTGACATAAATACCTTGGATTTTCATGTTAGTGTCAAAAAAGAATGAAAAGAAACTCGAAGAAAATGGGGAAAAAACAATGTAAAACCGATACAATAAATTAAAACTCACTGTTTGAATTTAATTTGAAAAAGTTAGTTTTGGGTCCACCATTTACTTTGTAGGCCAGTAAGAACTTGAGCGCAATAATCCCAATACAGAGTTCGGACAAACGGACTAATTCTCGAAGAATTAACCATTTCGGGGTATTATCATTTTTAGCCGCACCAAAAATTATTTATATTCGATAGTCGAAAAAATATATAAAATTTGATTAAGTATTGCATATAACATACATAATCTATATATATACATAAAATATATACAAAAAATATACATTTTTTCGACTATTATTTTAAGAACGGTTATACAATATCATTTTCTTATTTCATTCACATTATCAAGAACCTATATATGTTATGTTATCGCATACATTATCATTTTAAAAATCTTTTATTCTCTATAACCAAATGTTAATATATGATAGTAGATAAGTTACAACTTATAGTAAATTAATTAAATTTTGCAAGGAAACTACCAAAACTTCTCTGTGTCTACTATATTAATCTCTTGCGCAATGTCCAAGGTAAAGTGGAAGCAAAGAAGGCGGCTTACCTGCGGTTAGTAGGGAGCACTGACGAGGAGGAGAAGAGAGAGAACAGTCAAAGGTATAAGGTAGCTAGAAAGGAGGCGAATATGGCAGTGACGGAGGCTAAGACGACAGCTTTTGCTCATCTGAATGAGGAACTAAGGAACAAAGGTGGGGAGAAGAAGTTATTTCAACTCGCTAAGGCGAGAGAGAGGACAACTCGGGATCTAGACCAAGTGAGGCGCATAAAAGATGATGACGGCAAAGTTTTGATAGGAGATGACCAGATTAAGAGGAGGTAGCAAACCTACTTTCATAAACTTCTAAGCGAAGAAGGGGATCAGGATATTATACTTGGGGAATTGAGGAATGCCGACAGTCACCATGAATTAAGTAATTGTAGGGACATTGAGATCGACGAAGTCATAGAGGCAATGCGTAAGATGAGAGGGGGCAGAGCTACCGAGCCAGACGTAATTCCGGTTGAACTGTGGAGGTGTGTGGGTAGAGCAGGCTTGGAATGGCTTACTGCATTGTTTAGTGTTATATTCAAGACTAATAGGATGCCTGAAGAGTGGAGGTGGAGTACAATAGTCTCGTTGTATAAGAACAAAGGTGATGTCCAGAGCTGTAACAACTATAGGGGCATCAAATTACTAAGTCATACCATGAAAGTTTGGGAGAGAGTGGTAGAAATGAGAGTGCGAAGGACAGTGTCTATTTTAGACAACCAGTTCGGGTTCATGCCGGGGCGATTTACCACAGAAGCTATCCCCCTTATTAGGAGGATGGTGGAACAGTACAGGGATAGGAAGAAGGATCTCCACATGGTGTTTATTGATCTGGAGAAAACATACGATAGGGTTCCTAGGGAGGTCTTATGGAGCTGCTTAGAGGATAAAGGGGTCCAGATTGACTATATTAGGGTGATTAAAGACATGTATGCTGGAGATAAGACTCGGGTTAGGACAATAGGAGGCGACTCTGAACACTTTCCAGTTATTACGGGGTTGCACCAAGGGTATGTTCTCAGCCCATTCCTATTTGCCCTGGTGATGGATATACTGACTCATCATATTCAAGGGGAGGTGCCATGGTGCATGCTATTTGCTGATGACATTATTCTAATTGACGAGACACGAGTCGGCGTCAACGAGAGGCTAGAGATTTGGAGACATGCTCTTGAGTCTAAAGGTTTCAAGTTGAGCAGGACGAAGACGGAATACCTCGAGTGCAAATTTGGAGTTGAGCCGACGGAAGCGAGATTTGAAGTGAGGCTTGACTCTCAAGTCATTCCCAAGAGGGGTAGTTTCAAGTACCTTGGATCAGTTATCCAGGGGACCGGGGAAATTAATGAGGATGTCACACACCGTATAGGGGTGGGGTGGATGAAGTGGAGGTTAGCGTCGGGAGTCTTGTGTGACAAGAAAGTGCCACCGTTACTAAAAGGTAAGTTTTATAGAGCAGTGGTTAGGCCTGCCATGTCATATGGAACTGAATGTTGGCCGATAAAGAACTCACACATCCAGAAGATGAAAGTAGCAGAGATGGGGATGTTGAGGTGGATGTGCGGGCATACAAGGATGGATAAGATTAGGAATGAAGATATTCGAGAGAAGGTGGGCGTGGCCCCCATGGAGGACAAGATGCGGGAAGTAAGACTCAGATGGTTCGGGCATATTCAGAGGAGGAGCACTGATGCACCGGTGAGGAGGTGTGAGCGACTGGCTGTGGTGGGCACGCGGAGAGGTAGAGGATGACCTAAGAAGTATTGGGGAGAGGTGATCAGACAGGACATGACGCGACTTAGGATTACTGAGGACATGGCCCTTGACAGTGAATTATGGAGATCGAGCATTAAGGTTGTAGGTTAGGGGAAAGTTGTGAATATTTCTACTGCACAATAGAGTGAGACTAGCCAGTTAAGAGTTAGACTAAGAATGTCATTGGTCGTCTATTGATGCAGGGCTTTACCTGCTAGTTTTACTATACCAGCCATCTATTTCGTATTTCGTATTCTGTATTTCATATCTCTTATATTGCTGTTATTTTATTATGCATTTTTATGGTACTAATATATCGGCTCCTGTTGCTTTTTTGAGCCGAGGGTCTCCTGGAAACAGCCTCTCTACCCTTTGGGGTAGGGGTAAGGTCTGCGTACATATTACCCTCCCCAGACCCCACTTGTGGGATTATACTGGGTCGTTGTTGTTGTTGTTGTTGTTGTTGTTGTTGTTGTTCAACAGGTATTAAAATCAGATAAACAAGCCGAATATGACAGTTGAGCGACCGTGCTAGAACCACGGAACTCGAGAATGCCTAACACCTTCTCCCGGGTTAACAGAATTCCTTACTCGGATTTCTGGTTCGCGGACTATAATACAGAGTCAATCTTTTCCTCGATTCGGGATTCAACCGGTGACTTGGGACACCATAAATCTCCTAAGTGGCGACTCTGAATCTTTAAATAAAATTCCGTTTCGATTGTCCTAATTTTGGTCGGTATGCTTTGGACAGTTTTTGGCACTTTTCTAGTAGTGAGATTTTGCAAGTATTAGTGATATATAGAAGTTGAAGTTTCTTAGAGACTTTACACTGTCAAATTCAATTTTACTTTAATCAAATGCCTACGCATTGTGCACTCTTAAGTTAGTTGACCGAACTCTATACTAACTAGACAATTACAAAACATAGTCGAATATAAATGTACATACATGATGAGCAGCTGCGTATAATACATAATAAATAGACACACTGAATTCTGCAGTGTGTATATGGTTGAAAAATAATAAATATTTTAAACCAATTTCAATCTCATTATCACAAGAAGAGTAGTGCGTGCAATGATAATTAAAAATATCCATGAGTAATTTGTATAGTTTAGTATCTTTAGCATTCACATTAATAGTAATTTCTGAAAATAATGGATCAAGAAGAAGAACAAGTGATTTAAATAAAAGAGATTTGGGTTACCTGGCGGACTAAGGAGTATTTTTTAAAAGTTTGTTGAAGGTAGGGGTACTGTGAGCAGCTTATTTTTGACCATGTTTGAATTTATTCCTACTTTTCTCTACTCACTACCCACTTTCCCCACTTTCTCCACTCACTACCCATTTTCCCCATTTTCTCCACTCATATTCCCCAATATCCCCACTTTCTCCATTCACTACCCACTTTCCCCACTTTCTCCACTCACTACCCACTTTCTCCATTTTCCCCACTTATGTTCCCCACTTTCTCCACTCATGTTCCCCACTCTCCCCAAAAAATATTTCCTCCACCCACTCTTCATCATTCTCTCTACCTATAACACACACATCAAGACCTCACCTTAAAAAAAAATTATATATAGAAAAGGGCGCATTTTACAAGAGAGCTCTCTTCTTCTTCTTGGATTTTTTCTCCAAGCAACAGATAAATACAACATATCTCACCCTTTCTTCCCAAGAAAAACGGCCGCACACACTCATTTTACCACAGAAGCTTCTCTGAAAATGCACACCTGAATTCACATCCAACATTTGAGAGACTCACTTTGAAAATTTCTTCACACTCAAAAGAGCTGAAAGCAAAGGTTTCAAAATTCAAAATTTTCAGCTGGATTCGGGTAAAAGTTTGCTGCTCTGTTGCTACTGTTGAAATTGCTTCTTGAGCTCCTCATATGATTTGGATTCTGCTTTTCTTTGGCTTATCTCTTGGTGTCCGCTTAACTCTGTTAGGTCAGTCCCAAATCCTTTGTATTATGTTTTGCTGAATGGCTATATAAAGTTATTGAATTCCTTTTAGATTTTTGGATTTGCTCAAAAATACTATTTCTGCTATTCTAATGTGTCATGGATGAATGTTTGGTTTCCATTTGAATAAAGTAGTGTAATGAATCGAAAATGTTAAACTTTAGATTAAATGTTGACGAAGTAAATGCTGTAAAGATTTTGGAATCTGTTGTTTACTTTGGGAGTCTTTACTCATTTTCTTTAATTTTTACTTCTTGTCATCGAGGAAGAGAGTAAAATCCAAGCAAATTTGCTCTTAAATCGAGGATCTGATGGCCAGCAATAGTTATCTTTTAATAGAAAACAAGCCGTAAATTATATTCTATACTCCACTTTCAGAAATAAGATAAGCGGCATCATGAGGTATATAGTTTTTTTAGTAGCAAAAATATAAAGATATATAGTATCACATGTTTCAACTCGTAGGCATAATGATTCCTCAATAGTTTGTTAATGAGTTGTTTGTGCACTCCAGCTTTTACAACCACAATCTACTTTATTTATTTGATTAGTTTAACGTCAAAATTTGCCCCCCTATCCTCTCTGCCTCACGTTTTCTGGTTCTTGGACTTTTTGCCTCCTGATTTATCCAATCCTTTTTTTACTAGTCTATGTATTTTCATGACTTGTACATTAAGTTACATAAGTCGAGCAAATTTAAATATATATCTTCCTTTTTTAGAAAAACTTTTGAAGTATGTATATGTTCGTGTATGTATAAAAGAGATAGAAAACGCAAGCTAAAAAAAATAGAAATTGGCTTGAACTTCCGTAGTTTACTTTAGGTGCGTTAATTGAATAATTGTCATAGCTACGGGTACGGTTCCCGTAACGTAGTTTGTGACACCTAGTTACTAAATCCAGGGGTACAATTATGTGACCCGACCACAATTTAATCTTTAAAAAAAAATTAAACATGTTGTAGATCGTGAGTACAGTTCTCGTGACATAATTCGCAATATGTAACAATAATTAAATAAAAGCGTTTATAAGGTAAAAATGCATAATAGTTTAAAACATGTATTAAAATCAGATAATATGCCAGTTATAATAGTTTAAGCGACCGTGCTAGAACCACGGAATCCGGGGATGTCTAACACCTTCCCCCGGGTTAACAGAGTTCCTTATTCAGAATTTCTGGTTCGCAGACTTTAAAAAGGAAAGTCGAAATTTTCCTCGATTTGGGATTTAAAATAAATCGGTGACTTGGGACACCAAATGAACTATCCCAAGTGGCGACTCTGAACAAAATTGAATAAATTAATCCCATTTCAAATAATGTCACTTAAATTGGGAAAACTCCCTATGTACTACCTCCGGGTAGTGTAAAAAGGAGGTGTGACAGCTTTGGCGATTCTGGTGGGGACTTAACCCAGAATCTCTGGTTCAGGGTTCAAGAATTCGAGCTTAGAATAACTGTTATAATTGGCTTGTTTTATTTGATTTTTACATGTTGAGCCTAATGTGCTAAATGCCGCTTTTACCGCTTTGATATTGTTTGGACTGTATATAAATTGCAACGAAACCCTCCTCTCTCTGAGTGTTCCAAATCATCTGGGAAGTGTGCACTTCGTGTGACTTCTTTTCTGTTGGAGTCTTATCCCAATTTTAGAACGAGGTTCAGACAAGTTGCAAAACCGGTGAAGCTTCTGTATTCCCGCTGCCCCCCCCCCCCCCTCGGCTCGAGCTGTCCGCTCGGGTAAGCCAGGTCTAGAACAATAAACCCAGGTTTTTAAACCTAGTATAACAAGCCTCATGCCGGATCCCTAGTAGGAACGTTTGTTTGCATCACGTGCATTTGACCTTGGAGACTCAACACAGGGGTTGGGTTTGTCTAGGACAGGTGTACCCAAATAAAAAAGACCATCCTGATGCATCTTACGTGCTACTTGCGCATATGTTTGTTTCGGCTTGCATGTTGACCGACTTCTAGAACAGAGGAAGAAAATCAAAAAAAAAATCAAAAAAAAAAATAATAATAATATAGGAGTGAGAGCTAGGTATTTAGAAAATTCTGAAACTCTGCCGAAATTCCAAAAAAAAAGAAGTCATCTCCAAATGAGCCAAAGTTTTCAACTGTCATGTTTCCCCTGTTCTGTCAAAACTGGCGAACTACGCGGGTCTGATTCTCACCAGATGTGAGATACGTAGGCAAACCTCATCGGTTCCGGCCCATAATTTTCAAAAAAAAAACCAAAAATATTTTCCTTTATTTCCTCTCTAGAAAAGTCTTTTTTAGACTCCAATTTTCAAAACCAAAAAAGAATAAAAATATTTTCCATTACTTGCTTCTTTAGAAACTAATTATTTATTTAAAAACAATATATACAAAAATATTTTCTTTTACTGCTTCTTTAGACCCTAATTGTTTAATATATATATATATATATATATATATATATATATATACAAAAATATTTTCTTTTAATTTCTTCCAAAAATCCAAAAATATTTTCATTCTTCTTTCAAAATTGAAAAGAAAATTCAAAATTCAAAAATATTTCATTTTCTTAGAAGCATTTCTTTTATAAATTCAAAATAAAATTTCAAAAATATTTTTCTTTCTTCTTTAGAAGTTTTTTCTATCGAAATTCCAAAAAAAAACAATAAAAGTCTAAATTAAAAAAAAATCTCTTTCTTCTTTCGAAATTCCCAAAAAAAAAGGTTAGTTTATTTACTTTATTTCTAGTCTTCCCGAACTACGCCAGTTTGATTCTCACCGGATGTGGGATACGTAGGCAACCCCTATCGGGTCCAACTTCATTTTTGTAAAAATAGCCCAAAAACAACAAAACAATTTTGTTTTGATTGTAAATAAGTAATGTGATGTCATTCTTGTCTAAAATAGTTGAATGTTCCCAAAAGGGCGCAGGAAGGCCGTTTTTGCAAGAACAACCACCTTTAGTAGTTTTTTAAGGTTTTGGCCGTTTAGCAAACACAACGTTAAAATCTTCTTTCCCGAAGTACTGAAAGGCCGTATTTGCAAAGCCGGATTTTTTATGAAAATTTTAAAAAAAATAGTGATAACCTTTTCTTGAGTCAAAATGAGTCATAACCTTTTAAATTAAATCACCCTAATAAATGTGCAGGATGAGCACAGATGAAAATGAACTCTTCGCAGCTTTTGAAGAGATCCCCTTACAGCTCCACATGTGGTGGAATGACCTAGGAAAAGGTAGCCGAGGAACTGTGATAAAAGTTTTGGGTGGTCTTGTCGGACTTTTGAACATCAAGCCAAGATTGGACGTGATTGAAGCCTTGATACCTTTTTGGGATCCGACTCGCAATGTGTTTCGCTTTTCTGATTTTGAGATCACACCCACGCTAGAGGAAATTGCGGGCTATGTCGGCCTTAGCGAAAACTTTAGAAGTGGGTACCCGGTGTCACCGACACCAGTATATCCTCACAAGTTTCTGGATATGTTGAGTATTAACCGGGATATTCAGGATGTGAATTTATCTAAAGGGTTTTGCACTTTCCAGTTCCTGTACCAACGCTATGGCAATCCCCAAGGTTTCGAAGCACCGAATACTGGTCTGACCCATGCCGGAAATAAAGATAAATGGGAGGCAAGGCGGGGTTTGGTTTTTATAGTAGCATTCTTGGGTGTTATAATATGTCCGCGTAAAGACGGCAACATAGAAATTGGGCCTCATGGGAATAGTTGGTGTCGCAATCAAGAAAGCTAATGGCACTTTGGTTCCCCTGATCTTATCTGAGATTTACCGAGCTTTGACCATCTGTCGAGAAGGGGGAAAATTCTTCCAAGGCTGCAACTTACTACTACAATTGTGGATACTGGAACATCTCTGCCACTGTGTCGGGTATATGAACTACGGCATGACCGGTTTGGATTGCATCGAAGAATTTGAAAGCCGAGTGGTGGGGGTTGAATTTCCAGAGGGTGCCGAAGCTTGGTTTGCACACTTGAGTTCTTTAACTTCGGATAAAATTGAGTGGACGTTCGGATGGCTCCCTGCCACCGAAGTCATATACATGTCAGCTAAAGTGTGCTACTTTCTCCTAATGGGCATCCGGAGCATCCAGCCATATGCTCCTCACAGGGTTTTGCGCCAACTAGGAAGATTTCAAACCGTCCCCCATGACGAAGATTTGAGTGTACATGTTGTCGAATTGGGCCCAAAGGCTGTATTTCCAGAAGGAAGAGTTCGCCAAGTTTGGAATGAGTACAGATTTCTCGAACCCAAGACTATGGTGTGGGATCTAGCTAGAGGTGAGGTGGACCCCAATTATATGGTTTGGTTTGGCAAAAGGTTTCAAATTCCTCGAGAGCCCGAGAGACCTGCTAAGAGACCCCATGTCCAACAATTCACTAACGACTCGCAGGAACAGTAGGGCTGGTTGGCAAAAGAAGAAAGCTATAGGGCCAAGATAAGTACATTAGAGGGACAAATCAGGGACCTCAAATTTGGCCACAGTATCCAAGTTGCCGCAGATGAAGGGGAAAAGAAAAAGCTAACTCAGAAAAATGAAGCTCTCAAAGCTCAAATCCATAAAATGAGAATAATTGCTAGAAACCTGGAAAGAAGCCGGGCAAATGAAATGCTTATAAGCGGAATGAGAAAGAAAGTACTTGAGTGTCAAGATGACCTAGAGAAATCTAAGGCTAGTCTAGCAAAAGTCCGAGCACAATTGGCAGAGAATGCAAAAGGGCGGGCAGAGTTTGTGCGACAAATGAAAAGAAAATATGAGGGGACAATCGCCAATTTAAAGAGAAAGCTAACCACCCTTGAAAATTAGGCGGACAAACATGCCAGGAATTTTAAAGCCGATAGGGAACATTGTTATGCTCTGATGGCCCAAATGGACGAAGATATGCAACAATTGCG
The DNA here is from genome assembly GCF_000715075.1 of Nicotiana tabacum. Classification (NCBI taxonomy): domain Eukaryota; kingdom Viridiplantae; phylum Streptophyta; class Magnoliopsida; order Solanales; family Solanaceae; genus Nicotiana; species Nicotiana tabacum. The sequence goes on along the minus strand of NC_134087.1, from coordinate 184,068,310 downwards.
GAATCAAAATCATCATGACACTCAAGTGTTGGAAGCTCGGAATCAACAAATCAGGCGTTTACTTCAGGAAAAGGGTATTGTCCGAGAGAGGGTTAGAGCCATTGCCTACTATATCGTCATGAAATGCCACGCATGTGAGGATATGACTCAGACCACTTTCTTCGCTGCTGTAATGACATTTGTCCGCCAGATAATGAGTGATTTGGAGCGGCTTTAAGGGTATCTCGCACGTAGGCCCATGAGACCGGATGATGTCCCACGGGCCCCAGGAGTCGAAGCATTGATGTATTCATGATTTTTCATTTATTGAGTCTGTATTTTGGAAATTGTGTTTGAGTCTGTTGGTAGTTTTTAAAATTCCAAGAAAATGAGTAGTTGGAAGTCTTTTGTAATAGAAAGTTTAGGAGTTTTATTAATGAAAATTTGAAAATTCCCAAAAATTGTTTCTTTATTTTTTGCATTTGTTTTTCTTGAATTACGTAATGATCTAATTCACGTGGCATCGTGATACGTAGGCAATCCTCATCGGATCCAGTCACATTTTTGTAAATAATTCAAATAAGAGAGGGATGTGAAAAAGAGAGCCAAAGAAAAACCAAAAGAAAAACGAAAAAAAAAGCAAGGAAAGAGAGGAAAGAAAAGAGTGGAAAATAGGAATAAGAGGAGAAGTACAAAAGCCAAAAGTGGAAAGAAAAAGAAAATTGGGGAAAATAAGCAGAGCCGGGATGAAACATGCAACCGTTGCGAAACATGTAGAAACATATTTAACTGTATAGGTGCATCACACCCCAACGTGCGATTACTTATGTGTTAATTGCTTCAAACTGACCGGTTTGTTGTTTACTGTTAAGTTTAGGTTTTATAGTAAGGTGGTTGGTTTTGTGGTAGTCTGGCTTCACATTCATACTTCACAAGGTCAAAATGAAGCATTGAAATGTCTTCGGAAATTCCTCTGCCAACAGTTCCTATTCCAGAGGATAGTCCGATCTCGACCATCCCAACTTCTGAGTCAGCAACTGCTGATGAAAATAGAATTTTGCGTCTCCGCATGATGGAAATGTGGGACGCCTGGGCCAATGGAAAAGAACCACCAGGTGCGATCCCTGGATTCCCTGAGCTTTTTCCCAGGACAAGTGGGACCTCCAACATCCCCATGAGTTATCCAAATACCCCACTGGGATATCCTACCATTTCAGCCCACTTTGCTGGAACACCTTCTGAGTCTCGCCCCTAGGTATTAGCTTCAGGTGCAACTTCAAACATATTCACCACTCCAGCTTGTTCAGCTATGGCACAACCTGTTTTACCCAAGCCTAACTTCGATTCATCTTCCTTCACATTTCAAGCACCATATTTCCCACTGGAACCTACCCAGTTTACTACCAATGCTTACCCTCAGCCACCTCGGTACGAGTTTACCACAGGGCAGGAAAAAGCCAATAAAACACCTGAACAAGAGGAAATTACCAGAAAGATGAGAAGCATGGAGCAAAGTCTCAAAAATATACAAGGTCTGAGTGGGCAAAAGAGCGTATCTTACGCTGACCTGTGCATGTTCCCGCACGTACATCTACCCTTGGGTTTCAAAACCCCAAAGTTTGAAAAATATGACGAGCATGGGGATCCCATTGCCCACCTCAAAAGGTACTGCAACCAGTTGCGGGGAGCGGGCAGAAAAGAAAAGCTTCTTATGGCCTACTTTGGAGAGACTTTGGTCGGCATTACTTCTGAATGGTATATGGATCAGGATATATCTCGTTGGCATATCTGGGATGACTTGGCTCGGGATTTTGTCAGGCAGTTTCAATATAACATCGACATTGCCCCTGACAGGAATTCATTATCAAATCTAAAGAAGAAGTCCTCGGAGAGCTTTCGAGAGTATGCTGTCAAATGGCGCGAACAAGCAGCCAGAGTCAAGCCTCCAATGGACGAAAAAAGAAATGGTCAGTGTCTTCCTTCAAGCCCAAGAGGCTGATTATTATCAAAACATGATGTTTGCAATGGGACATCCATTTGCCGAAGCCATCAAAATCGGTGAAATGGTTGAGAATGGGTTGAAAACAGGGCGAATCTTGAGTCAGTCTGCTATAAGGGCTACCTCCCAATCAATCCAAGGCGGGTCTGGAGGAGTAGCAAACCGAAAGAAGAAGGAAGAAGTAGCAATAGCAACTTCGAGTGTAAGAAAACCCCGTTCGGCCAGACTTCATTTCTCTGAAAGAACCCCACAACACTACTACCCCCATCAAGATGCGGCCTATACTATAGATCTTCAGCCATACGTAGTGATGAATGCACAACCATACGCTAGGCCACAACAACAATTTAACCAAAACCGAGCTCAATTTCCCAGAAATCAACTTCCTCACCAAGCTCAGTATAATCCCCGACCTCCACAAAATAATTTCCCCTACAATGCTCGTGCTCAGGAGCCGCCCAGGAAGACGAACTTCACACCTATTGGTGAGTCATATTCTAGCATTTTCCCTAAATTGGTCCAAATGGGTTTGTTACAAACCGTACCCCCAAATAGGCAAAACCCAGAGTCACCCTCTTACCAACCTGGCGCCCGATGTGCCTATCATTCTGGGGTGGAAGGGCATGACACTGAGAGTTGTTGGACTTTGAAAAGGGTTGTTGAAAATCTCATAGAACAAAAGCGGATAGTGTTAAAGGATGAAGACATTCCTAATGTGACCAACAACCCGTTACCGGCTCACAACAATGGACCGGTTATTGGAATGATCTGCGAAGATAAAGAGTTTGATCCTGCCTTGAAAGCCATCATTGCAATCGCCGACGTCGAGAAAAAGCCAAAAGCTGATGCAAAGCAAGAAAAAGGGGAGAAAAATAGTAAACCCACCCTTCAAAATACAGAAAAAATAGTGGAAACCAAAACTGAGGTAGTACCCTCAAAAGATGCCATCCTTTATGTGCCTCGGGGTCCTAGGAAAGGGCAAGTGACATTGAGCCCTCCAAGAAGGTTTGAGCCGAACAAAGGATCTAAAATGTATGTGCCAAAAGGGACCTATGTGTTACGGGGGCCAATAATTTCACCAAGGCTGAATGAGCCCGTGGTTATTGGCCGCGCACCGCAGAGGCCCATGACAGATCCTACTGCCATCCCATGGAATTATAACGAGGCGGTAGTAATCGACAAAGGAAAAGAAGTCCTGGGAGAAGTAAATGAAACTAACCCGGCTGAGAAATACCTCAATCTGGAGGAATGAATAATGCCACGAAGAAGCGTTTCCCACTCAAGAAGCCAGTTAGTGCCGAAGAAGCAGAAGAGTTCTTCAGGAAAATGAAAACTGCGGACTACGAGATAATTGACCAACTCCGAAAGTCTCCTGCTCAGGTCTCTTTGTTGTCTCTATTAATGAATTCAACTAAACATCAGAAAGTGTTGATCAAAACCCTCAATGAAGCTTAAGTTCCGATTGAAACTACTGTGGAACAACTGGAGAGGATGGCAGAAAGATTCTTCACAATTAATCAGATCTCCTTTAGCAAGAATGACCTGCCCCCGGAGGGGCCCACCCACAACAAAGCCCTCCACCTAACAGTTAAATGTGAGGGGTACTATGTGAAGAGAGTCATGCTGGATAGCGGTTCCGGAGTAGATATTTGCCCTCTCTTAACTCTGCAAAGAATGGAGATCAAGATTGAGAGAATCAGGCCCAACAACGTCTGTGTTCGTGCCTTTGATTGCATGAAAAGAGACACCATAGGCAAGATCGATTTGATTTTGACTATTGGACCTGTGGATTTTGAGGTGACCTTTCAAGTCCTAGACATGGATACTTCTTATAATTTCCTCTTGGGAAGGCCTTGGATTCACGCGGCAGGAGGCGTACCTTCTACTCTCCACCAGATGGTGAAATTGGAAAATGTGGACCAGGAGATCATAGTCCACAGAGAGGATGAGCAATCGATCTATCGGGACCCGTCGGTCCCATGCCTCGAAGCTAGGGAAGGTAGTGAACATATAGTCTATCAAGTTTTCGAGGTTGTGGTCGCAGACCAATATGAAGAAGGAAGCCCTTGCCCTCAACCTTTTCTCTCAAAAGCGTCAGTTATGGTTGCCAAGGAAATGATCAGGCATGGTTATAAACCCGGGAAGGGGCTCGGGGCATCATTGCAAGGTATCACCGAACCTATCACCTTACTTGCCACCAAGAAGTTCTTCGGTGTGGGTTTTCACGCCACAGAAGCTGATGTGACGTGGGCAAATCAACGAAAGAGCAATGGTTGGGTTTTATCTCAGCCAATTCCGCATCTCTACAGAACATTTGTCAGGCCCAAGTACAATGAAGAAGAAGAAGATGAGGCCTTCACGGCCGAGGAAATTGAAGAAATATGTGGGGCTATGAGGCAAATGCTGTATGAAACCCACATGGTTCAGCCGGGAGAAGGCTCGAGCACCGCTGAGGTGTTGTATATGGGGCCCAATGCCAAGCTGCAAAACTGGAAGGCTACTCCGTTCCCAATCATGCGGGAATCCCGGTAGTCCAGTCCTGCCACCTTTTCTGCATCATGAGTTATTTCAGGTTGTAACTCGGATGTTTTTCTTTTAGTTTCCTGTCTTTAAATGCTAATGTAAACCCTGTTATCTTCAAAATTCAATGAAATGAAATTAATATTTCATCGTTCATCTCTCTTTATTCTTTCTGATTTTGTTACTTTTTCTTATTTCTTCTTTCAGTTCTAATAATGCGGCTTTAAATAACATGACATGCTTGCGGACTTCATGCCCAGATCCAAACATGCTGTCTAATTGTGAAATAATGAATCAAGAAATGGAATATGATGAAGAAGAGGCTTTTAAGGAAATAAATCGAGAATTGGAACAATTTGAGAATAAACCTAAGCTGAACTTAAATGAAACCGAGCCGGTTAATCTGGGTAGCTCTAAAGAAGTCAAAGAAACCAAGATAAACATTCACACAGATGAAAGAACTGGGGACGCATTGATCCAACTTTTGTTTGAATTCAAAGATGTGTTTGCTTGGTCATACGATGACATGTCAGGATTAAGTGTCTATTTAGTGGTCCATAAGTTGCCAATCTACCCCGATTATTCCCCTGTCCATCAAAAACAGAGGAAGTTCAAAATTGATATTAGTGACAAGATTAAAGAAGAGGTCACAAAACAGGCAAAGGCGGGAGTGATCCGAGTGGTCCGATACACCACATGGATGGCTAATATAGTTCCCGCGCCAAAGAAAGATGGGAAAATTCGGGTGTGTGTTGACTACCGAGATCTGAATAAAGCAAGCCCCAATGACAATTTCCCTCTGCCAAACATCCACATCCTTGTTGATAACTGCGCCAAACATGAAATACAGTCTTTTATGGATTGTTATGCAGGATATCACCAGGTGTTGATGGATGAAGAAGATGCAGAAAAGACAGCATTCACCACACCCTGGGGCACCTACTGTTACAGGGTCATGCCTTTTGGTTTGAAAAATGCTGGGGCAACTTACATGAGGGTCATGACTGCCATATTTCATGACATGATGCATCAAGAGATAGAGATGTATGTGGACGATGTGATCATCAAATCCAGAACCCAGGACGACCATGTTCGGGACCTAAGAAAATTCTTTGAGCGGCTACGTAAATATGATTTGAAGCTAAATCCGGCGAAATGTGCATTCGGAGTTCCGTCTGGCAAACTCTTGGGATTTATAGCCAGTCGGAGAGGCATCAAGCTAGACCCAATAAAGATAAAGTCTATTCGGGATTTGCCTTCTCCAAGAACTAAGAAAGAGGTTATGAGCCTGCTGGGAAGGTTGAATTATATTAGCCGATTCATTGCTCAGTTGACTTCAACATATGAACCCATCTTCAAGCTGTTAAAGAAAGATGCAGCGATTAAATGGACGGATGAGTGTCAAGAAGCCTTTGACAAAATCAAAGAATATTTGTCGAACCCGCCAGTCTTGGTCCCACCTGAACCGGGAAGGCCTCTGTTCTTGTATCCGACAGTCTTGGAAAATTCCTTTGGCTGCATACTCGGGCAACATGATGTGACCGGAAAGAGAGAGCAGGCCATCTTCTATCTGAGCAAGAAGTTTACCAGCTATGAAGCCAAATACACTTTGTTGGAAAGAACTTGCTGCGCTCTAACTTGGGTCGCTCAAAAGCTTAGGCATTACTTGTTGGCCTATACCACTTACCTCATTACCAGGTTGGACCCTTTGAAGTACATATTCCAGAATCCGATGACCACAGGGAGGTTAGCAAAATGGCAGATCTTGCTCACTAAGTTTGACATAGTCTATGTCACCCGCACGACAATAAAGGCCCAGGCTTTAGCAGATCACCTAGCTGAAAACGCTGTGGATGATGAATATCAACCTCTGAGTACTTACTTTCCAGATGAGGAGGTGAATTCAATCGAGATGACATCAGAAGACACCAGTTCTTGGAAAATGTTCTTCGATGGAGCTGTGAACGCAAATGGCGTTGGAATTGGGGCAATCTTGATCTCACCCACTGGTCAGCACTATCCAGCCACAACCTGACTTCGGTTTTTCTGCACAAACAATATTGTCGAGTATGAAGCCTGCATTATGGGTATGAACATGGCAATCAACCAAGATGTCGAAGAATTGTTAATCATGGGAGATTCAGATATAATTATCCGACAAGCTCAAGGAGAATGGGAGACTCGAGATGTCAAACTTATTCCCTACAGGCAATATGTGGAAGATCTTAGCAGGCGATTCAAGTCAATAGAGTTCAGGTACATCCCTCGTTGTCATAATGAACTGGCCGATGCACTTGCTACTTTGGCCTTGATGCTACCATACCCAGGAAATGCCCACATTGATCCCTTGGAAATCCAAATCCAAGAAAGGCACGGTTACTGTAATACGGCTGAGGCAGAACCAAGTATTCAACTATGGTATCATGATATGAAAAGATTTCTGAAAACTAAAGAGTACCCTGAGCAAGCCAGTGGGGACCAAAAGAGAACCATCAGATGGTACGCAAGTGGTTTCTTCCTGAGCGGTGATGTTTTGTACAAAAGGACTCCGGACCTCAACTTGTTAAGATGTGTTGATGTCAAAGAAGTCAGAAAAATCATGTATGATGTACACGCAGGAGTGTGCAGACCCCACATGAACGGGTATGTTTTGGCAAAGAAAATCCTACGAGCAGGCTATTACTGGATGACTATGGAAAAGGACTGCTTCAGTTTCGTCCGAAAATGTCACCAATGTCAGGTGCACAGTGATTTGATTCATGCACCGCCTATAGAACTACATCCCATGTCATCACCTTGGCCATTTGTTGCTTGGGGTATGGACGTCATTGGGCCGATTGAGCCGAAAGCTTCAAATGGGCATAGATTCATATTGGTCGCTATCGACTACTTCACAAAGTAGGTTGAAGCCATTACCCTCAAATCTGTCACCAAGAAAACTGTAGTAGACTTCGTGCATTCCAACCTCATCTGCCGTTTTGGTATTCCTGCAACTATCATTACGGATAATGCTCCAAATTTGAATAGACATTTGATAAGAGAGATATGTGAACAATTCAAGATAACTCATCAGAACTCTACTCCTTATCGTCCCAAAGCCAATGGTGTCGTCGAAGCAGCAAACAAGAACATCAAAAAGATTTTGAGAAAGATGATTCAAAGTTCCAGGCAGTGCCATAAAAAGTTGTCGTTTGCATTATTGGGGTATCGCACTACTGTACGCACATCGATCGGAGCAACCTCGTACCTTTTGGTTTATGGCACGGAAGCCGTAATACCCGCGGAAGTTGAAATCTCTTCTCTCCGGATCATTGTTAAAGTTGAAATTGAAGACTGTGAGTGGGTCAAAACCCGTTTGGAACAGTTAACCCTGATCGATGAAAAGCGAATGGCTGCAGTCTGCCACGGGCAATTGTATCAACAAAGAATGGCTCGTGCCTACAACAAGAAAGTGCGGCCTAGAAACTTTGAAGTGGGGCAACTCGTCTTAAGGCGTATTCTCCCCCATCATCAAGAAGCCAAAGGAAAATTTGCTCCTAACTAGAAAGGCCCATACATCATCAAAAAATTATTGCCAAAAGGGGCATTGTATCTGGGAGACATTAAAGGAAATGACTCTGAAACAGCTGTAAATGCAGATGCGGTCAAAAGGTACTATGTCTAATCCTTCTGCAGCAATAACATTATCCGATTGGGATGACGAAGGCTTTCATTCTCGCTACCCCAAACACTCCAATCCTTTGCTAACCCTTTGAGCCGTTTACCTTTCTTTCATTACCCTCTTTGGAACCTGAAAGTGTCATTTAAAAAAAAAGAAAACAAAACAAAACAGAAAAATAAAAGAAAAATCAAAAACAAAGTTTCCTGAACTACGTTCGACTTGATTCCGAAAGGATACGTAGGCAGCCTGTTTCAAGTCCTTTCAATCAATCGGCAAAAGGTTTTTCAAAATCAAAGAGCGCAGTTGCTTGGATCTGATGCAATCAAGATGAGAGAAATAAAATGAGAGAGTCTTATTGGTGAAAACCTACGGTCACCATAAGGCAATGACGAGCAGAGAAATCGAAAATGAGAGAATCTTGTTAGTGAAAACTCGTAACGAGCACTATAAGGCGACGGTAAGAAGTGAAATGAGAGATATCGATTGGTGAAAACCAACAAAGGGCGTCATCGATCGAAAAGAAGAAACCCCTCATATTGAAAGAGTCCTGGCAAGGTTTCTTGGTTTTGAAACACGGGTCGCAATGGGTTTATGAGAAGATAGGATATTTGTGCGGATCAGTTGTCTAGTCCAAAAAGTATGTCATGTCTATTTGAAGTCTGCATGCACCTCAGATAAGTCCGTCCTTCCTCCCCAAAAGGGATGCTTCTCTTTTAAATTCATTTTCTTGTCCTTTGTTTACTTTTCCTTGAACCTCTTTCGGTCTAACTCTGTTCCGTAACTAATACAAAGAAAATGTAGCAAGACTGGTTTTACAGAGTTCTGCTTGATAAAAACCAAGTCCAAAGAAAAGTACACCAGCCTCAGCGGGTGCATCAAGTCGATCCCGACTGGCCATAATAGCCGATGCTCTAAAACCAGAGTTATTGAAAATGGAAAGAAATTCGAAGTCAAAGCCCTAGAGGTGGATTAAAGTGAAAGGGACAAAGCCCCACACGGTTGAACCGCCGTTTGGAAAGTTTGAAAAGTTGAGTTCCTCGGTTTTAGGAGAGAGAACAATCTTCAGCAAGCAGCAGAGGTTCTCACCGAAAGAGTTAGGCCGAGATTAAGTGATCAAAAACAATGAAGGCTACAAAACCGACCACCGTTTCAAACTAACAGTTGTTCTTTATTTGAAAAATTGAAACATGTGCAATCCAAAGCAACCATGCAAAAAGCAGGTGCAACCAAAAGGAAATGCGCAAGGGTTAGAAATAGCTATGCTGCAATAATCAACCCAAAAGGGAAGTCTCCTCCCAATTCTTTCCTGCATTTTTTACTCATTTTCTTAAACTCAAAAATAAATAAAAAATAAAAATAAAATGAAGATTGATAAAAAATAAAAATAAAAAGAAGAAGAAGAGAAATTCAAAATCATGGTAGCATAGGGTCTCCAATCTCTAGCTACGTCCTTTCCAACATAGGATCTCATTCCCTAGTCGATGCCAGCATAACCTGGTAATCTTTTCCCACCTAGGGTCTCATTCCCTAGTCACTGCCAATAACCTGGTAGTCTCTTTTAGTATTGAGTTCCACTCTTTAGTTGATCCCCGGCATAACCCGAGGACCTTTTCCTTTCTCCGGCATAACCCGATGACTTTTTCGGCATAACCCGTGGATCTCCCCGGCATAACCCGAGGACCCTTTTCTTTTCCGGCATAACCCGATGAACTTTTCCGGTATAACCCGTGGACCTCCCCGGCATAACCCGAGGACTTTTTTTTCTTTCGCGGCATAACCCGTGGACCTCCCCGGCATAACCCGAGGACCTTTTTCTTTTCCGGCATAACCCGATGACTCTCCCGGCATAACCCGTGGACCTCCCTGGCATAACCCAAGGACCTTTTTCTTTTCCTCCCGGCATAACCCGTGGACTTTCCTAGCATAACCCAGGGACCTTTTTCTTTTTCTCCCGGCATAACCCGTGGACCTCCCTGGCATAACCCAGGGACCTTTTTTTTTCTTTTCTACCGGCATAACTCGTGGACCTCCCCGACATAACCCGAGGACCTTTTTCTTTTCCGGCATAACCCGAGGACCTTTCCGGCATAACCCGATTATTTTTCCAGCATAACCTGGTAATCTTTCCAATTTGGGGCCTCCGATCTCCATTTGATTTCATTTTAGATATAGGTTCTCCATTCCCTAATCTCTTTTTCTGTGGGATACACAATCCCGATTTTATTGCTTTCAATAAAGAAATAATTTAGATTTTGTTGCAATAACTCACAAAATTTTCCTAGTAAAAACTTGGGCAGAAAAATTTCGTTAATTTGTTTGTTTTGGTGCCTAAGCAGGTTTTTACTTTGAGGGACAAGTTTCGAGGCGACCAAAAGAAGAAGTCTCTTTTAAAATAAAAGAAAAGAAAAACAAGAAAAAAGAAGTGAGCTCTAAAGTGCAGAAGCGGAGAAAAGATGCGGACTGCTCAAGATAGGATTAACGTCACAAGCTTCGCATGTCCTGCCTTGATCCAAAAGTTGAAGAATGAACCAGCGATTGCAGCTAACGAGCATCAAGATTCAGATCGGAGTCCAACAGCAAGAACCAGCTAAGATTCAAGATCAAGCTTTAAGAGACTTATAGATGGGAATCTTGTAACTCATAGTTGATAGGCTTAGCTAGTTTAGCTTTTTATTTTTCCATTTTTTTTGTGTAATAAGGAGCTCAGGAAGCAGAAACAGCAGCAACAGCAGTGAAACCACAGTTTCCCGGTAATCCCAGTTACCAAAACTTTCAGAACTACACCGACCTGATTCCTTTATAGCCAAGGATATGTAGGCAACCTCCGAAGCAAGGTTCGGTCAAACTTTTTCAAAATGCTTCCAAATGGAGTTTGAAACGGGCAAAAATTGCTTGTAGTTGCTCACTTTATCTTTCCCCGAAAACTCTTCATGTTTTCGAGCAAAGAGGGGCAGCTGTGAGCAGCTTATTTTTGACCATGTTTGAATTTATTCCTACTTTTCTCTACTCACTACCCACTTTCCCCACTTTCTCCACTCACTACCCACTTTCCCCATTTTCCCCACTCATGTTCCCCACTCTCCCCACTTTCCCCACTTTCTCCACTCACTACCCACTTTCTCCACTTTCTCCACTCACTACCCACTTTCCCTATTTTCCCCACTCATGTTCCCCACTCTCCCCACTTTCCCCACTTTCCCCAAAAAATATTTCCTTCACCCACTCTTCATCATTCTCTCTACCTATAACACACATATCAAGACCACACCCTAAAAAAAATTATATATAGAAAATGGCGCATTTTACAAGAGAGCTCTCTTCTTCTTCTTAGATTTTTTCTCCAAGCAACAGGCAAATACAACATATCTCACCCTTTCTTCCCAAGAAAAACGGCCGCACACACTCATTTTACCACGGAAGCTTCTCTGAAAATGCACACCTGAATTCACACCCAACATTTGAGAGACTCACTTTGAAAATTTCTTCACACTTAAAAGAGCTGAAAGCAAAGGCTTCAAAATTCAAAATTTTCAACTGGATTCGAGTAAAAGTTTGTTGCTCTGTTGCTACTGTTGAAATTGCTTCTTGAGCTCCTCATGTGATTTGGATTCTGCTTTTCTTTGGCTTATCTCTTGGTGTCCGCTTAACTCTGTTAGGTCAGTCCCAAATCCTTTGCATTATGTTTTGCTGAATGGCTATATAAAGTTATTGAATTCCTTTTAGATTTTTGGAATTGCTCAAAATACGATTTATGCTATTCTAGTGTGTCATGGATGAATGTTTGGTTTCCATTTGAATAAAGTAGTGTAATGAATCGAAAATGTTAAACTTTAGATTAAATGTTGATGAAGTAAATGCTGTAAAGATTTTGGAATCTGTTATTTGCTTTGGGAGTCTTTATTCATTTTATTTAATTTCCACTTCTTGTCATCGAGGAAGAGAGTAAAATCCAAGCAAATTTGCTCTTAAATCGAGGATCTGATGGCCAACAATGGTTATCTTTTAATAGCAAACAAGCCGTAAATTATATTTTATACTCCACTTTCAGAAATAAGATAAGCGGCATCATGAGGTATATAGTTTTTTTAGTAGCAAAAATATAAAGATATATAGTATCACATGTTTCAACTCATAGGCATAATGATTCCTCAATAGTTTGTTAATGAGTTGTTTGTGCACTCCAGCTTTTACAACCACAATCTACTTTATTTATTTGATTAGTTTAACGTCAAAATTTACCCTCTATCCTCTCCGCCTCACGTTTTCTGGTTCTTGGACTTTTTGCCTCCTGATTTATCCAATCCTTTTTTTACTAGTCTATGTATTTTCATGACTTGTACATTAAGTTACATAAGTCGAGCAAATTTAAATATATATCTTCCTTTTTTAGAAAAACTTTTGAAGTATGTATATGTTCGTGTATGTATAAAAGAGATAGAAAAACGCAAGCTAAAAAAATAGAAATTGGCTTGAACTTTCGTAGTTTACTTTAGGTGCGTTAATTGAATAATTGTCATAGCTACGGGTATGGTTCCCGTAACGTAGTTTGTGACACCTAGTTACTAAAATTCGGGGGTATAGTTATGTGACCCAGCCACAATTTAATCTTTAAAAAAAAATTAAACATGTTGTAGATCGTGAGTACGGTTCTCGTGACATAATTCACAATATGTAACAATAATTAAATAAAAGCGTTTATAAGGTAAAAATGCACAATAGTTTAAAACATGTATTAAAATCAGATAATATGCCAGTTATAATAGTTTAAGCGACCGTGCTAGAACCACGGAATCCGGGGATGCCTAACACCTTCCCCCGGGTTAACAGAGTTCCTTATTCAGAATTTCTGGTTCGCAGACTTCAAAAAGGAAAGTCGAAATTTTCCTCGATTTGGGATTTAAAATAAATCGGTGACTTGGGACACCAAATGAAATATCCCAAGTGGCGACTCTGAACAAAATTGAATAAATTAATCCCATTTCGAATAAAGTCACTTAAATTGGGAAAACTCCCTATGTACTACCTTCGGGTAGTGTAAAAAGGAGGTGTGACCGGTACATTTAGCTAGATTGTATAATGGTAGGAATAAATTTGGGCGGATAGTATAATGGAGGTTAAATGTAGATAATAGCCGAAAGTAGAGGGTAAATTTTGGTCCTTTTCCCTTACTCAAATGGTCACTCAACTATTCGAAATTATTTAGTAAAATCATGTTTCTTTTGTTTGTAACAGAAAAGTCAATTTAATTTTTTAGGTTGATTACCATTTTATGAGGTTACTAACTAAACATAGAAGCTTAACTTTAATTATTTTATTAATGGCTTAATTCTGTAACATTGTTTTCAATGTAGTGCATTATTCAATCTTTGCAACGAAGCTACTACAAATTCTCAATATCTACTGACCACCTTTGGTTTAATTTATTTAAGAAGTTAAAAAACAAAAAATGTTAAAATATGAAAGAATTATTAATACTATTTACATTTGTGTTAAAAAGTGAAGTAGAGAGAGATAAATGTCGAATCATCCATCAAGTATTTGTTCCTTTTCCTAACTTGAAAGGGTAAAAAAAATCACCAAATTAAACCTACTCCTAGACATCATAGGAAAAAAAACTTTTGTTCCTATAAATTCTTACCTGCTGCAAACTAAAACCAAAATCCTCACTTTAATTTCCATTCATCTTATAATAATAATAATAATAATAATGGCGTTTCAAAAGGGTGAAGAAGTGGAGGTGGAAAGCGGAGAACTAGACTTCATTGGCTCCTACTACGAAGCAACCATCGTTTCATGCATTGGCACTTCACGTTGTAACGTCAATTACAAGACTCTGTTGACAGAAGACGAATCAGAACTACTAGAGGAGATTGTTCCTGCCTCAGAAGTTCGTCCCGTGCCACCTCATATTGAAAACCATGACGGCAGCTTTCGTTTATACGACGGAGTTGATGTATTTGATGTTGAGGATTTTAAGATTGGAAAAGTCTTAAAAAGAGAGTGAATTGGAAATGGAGGGAAAATAAAATTTTTGAGTAAAATTTTAAGTTTCCCTCTTTTGAAATATTGTCCCATATTGGAAGAGGAAAAGGATTTTGGTGGGTATATATACAATTGCTCTTCTTGTAGCTCTTAAAGAGTTAAGAAGAAGGCAAGATGCGCGCCGTCGTCGTTGTCGCTCGCTTGGCTCGGCTTCGGTCAAATAATCGATTGATTGATTAATTTTTTGGACCAAATTTATTTGTTAATAGTAAATATTAACGTAATATTATCCGTGTTTGTAACAGATATGTTCCAATCCGTGGATTAGTTCCAGCAGGCTAATGCATCTCCACCATTGCCAAATGATTGCTCCATAATAGCAAGTGATTGCTCCATTAGTTAGCAGCCTGGTGCTCCGTCCACCATGGTCAAGTGCTCCACTAAATGAGTGGCAGCGGGTCCGTATTTAGCACCTAATTGCACTATAAATAGATGGTGCAAGCAGCTTGTTGAAGATACACAGAAAGAAATCATTCCTCTTCAGTTTACACAAGTACTGATATCCTCTTCACTAAGAACTTAACATCGGCTATAAATTACATTCCTTCCTCTCAGAATTTCCATTCGACTTCTGAGTTCTCCTCCTTTGTTGTGCATTGTTTTAAAACTACAAACAAAGTAACCGTAAGTGTGATTTGCTACCGAACTTTGTGTTCGCTGAAATACTGGGTTTGAAGTACCGCTACACCAGTGTGTAATTCGTTCTATCCTGGGAGGAAATAATCCATAACCTTGGATACTAGGAGGGGATTAAATTCCTTAAGGAAACACTGTGAATTCAGTGAGCTCGAATTAATTACTGTTACGTTTATACGCTAATTTTTTTTTTTCTCCAGAATTATAATTTACAAATACAACAAGCAAGAAGATACTAGAAACCAACATTTGACAATGATGGTTGGTGGTTTGGATTCATTTACGGGAAGATTGGGTCTGACTACATTGTTCACTTTCCTACAACTGATGAAGAACTTAAGTATCCACCTGACGTGCTGAGGGCTCATCAAGAATGGACTTATAAGGGCGAGTGGGGTACTTCTTGCTGAGAAAAGAGTGGATTAATTCTTAAAAACACTAAAATTTTGAATTCATAAGTTTCAAATTAGTCTTGACTTCGACTCTGTAACTATAGCTTTGATTTTGAGAAAGAATTTCCTTATGTTCAACATATTGGGCTTTTTTGAATTTTATCGTTTACAGTTTAGTGCCACTCTTTTTCTACAATATTGTTCAACTAGTCCTGTATGTACTATGTAGTAGTGTTTAATTAATTGCCTAACCTGCGTACGTTCTTGAACTACTGTTTACTTCTAGGATTTTAATCTTGTTTGACTGTAATATTATGTTTTTGCTTGTGCAAATTTAGTTTTTAAGCTGGTTTTATATAATTGTATTGTCAAACTAGTTTTATGTTAGAACATTACATCATGGCCCTTGCATTCTCTATTTATGAATATGAAATATATATATATATATATATATATATATATACACACACACCTGTAAATGTATGCTTCAGGGTCTAGAAAAGCTTTCTTTCGTTTTTTCAAAGTTTTTTTGGTTTCCCACCCGGTGTCCGGTATCCGTATTGGAGCCCGATTATATTCAGATTCGCGCCAAGTAGGGCCCCATTCGGAGGTGGGGAGCGTGTGAAAACCTAATTTTTAACAATATTTAATTTTTTTGTCGCTTCTTCTATGTAAATATTTTAGGGGGTTTTAACCTACAATTTTTAGCTTTGTTACACTTTTTATTATAGGTTAAAAATATAAAATTTTAGAAGGTGAATTATTAGTATTAATATTATTATTTTTAAAATAAAAAAAAAATCCGAAAAATATTAATTTTTTTTTAATTTTCTGGAGAGATTTAAAAAATAAGAAAAAGGGAAGTATGGAATTAAAAAAAATAAAAGTAAAAGTAGGTGAAATTCTCTTTTAAAAAGTAAAAGAAAGTGAAAAATTAAAAAAATAAAAGGAAAGTTTTGTGAAAATTTAAAAAAAATAAAAAAATAAAAGTAAAGTTTTGTGGAAATTTAAAAAAATAAAAAGTAAAAGAAAGTTAAAATTAAAAAATAAATATAAAGGTAGCTGAGAATTTAAAAAATTTAAAGTAAAATAAAGTAGAATTTTTTAAAAAGAAAAGCAAAAGAAAGTGGATTATTTTTTTTAAGAAAAGTAAAATAAGTGGAATTCTCTTTTTAAAAAGTAAAAAAACGGGATTTTAAATAAGATAAAAGTAATTAGAGTTGTAATTTAAAAATAAAAGTAAAGAAATGTGGAAATTCTTTTTATAAAAAAAGAAAAGCAAAATGTAAGTAGGATTTCTTTTAAATAAAATAAAAAAAATAATTAAAAAAATCTGAAAATTTTCGAAAATTCTCCTATAAATAGAAGAGAAATATTTGAAGAAAAAAATAGGGGGAGAGTAGAGAGAATTGAGAGAAAACATATTTTCTTCTTCTATGCAAAAATAGAATTTCTACTATTTTCATTCTTTCTACCTATTTCTTTCAAAAAAAAAATATAGTCATTCATTACCTTGTTTAAGACAAAAAAAAATACTAAAAAACAGGAGCTAAATCACACCAAAAATCAAATCCAAAAGCTTCAAACTCAATTTAAAAGATAGCCCAAAATACTAGCCCGAAGAGGTCGAAGTCGAGTTCGGTTCGAAAGGTTTCCGCTCGTTGCCTCTGATTGTGGTTCGTTTGCACATTAAATTTGATGTTTTTTTGCTCCATATGTATTGAATAAGATCTTCATCTATAAAAGGTTCATTCTTTTCTTAACCAATGTTTCCATTATTTTTCTTTCACCGTATTATATTTTGGTTATCTACCAATTTGAAATATATGAACAAAAAATGAAGGAAGAGCATCAAAAAATAGAATTCGTGAGAGACATAATGAGTTTCTTCAATGAGATTGTAGTTCATAGGGAAAGATAGGAAGATGTATTCAAAATGGAGAGAGAACGATGTAATAGCTTGGATCCAAATTAAAGGATGTTAAGTCAATAGCAAATTTGATACTGACATGGGTGATTAGGTCCATAATAACTCAAATCATATATTTCTCCAAAAATAATTCCATATTCATAAATCATGACCTTACAATAATCTCATAGTAGTTTTAGGAAGAAACATAATCATGAATATTTGTAGTTTGCTTTAAATTGAATACAATCCTTTTAGAATAATCGAGGCGCGCCATGCCCAATAAAATCTCAAAACTCATGGCCCTCATTTAATTAATTTTAATCCTTAGAAATCGAGACGTGCTATTTAGTTGAATTTTTCATGGCCCTCGTAAACTTAAAAGTGCGTAATTGCTTTAGGCGCGCAATTTTTAAAAATTAATTTCTTAAACTCGGGTGTGCATTTCATGTGACCTAAATTCAAATCTCAACAACGTTAGATAAAATGTGTCGTGGACCGCGGGTGCATTTCATGTAACGTGGTTCAATACGTGTTTTAGATAACGTTGAATTTTCCTAAAATTAATTAAAAGCGGCTAATAAGTCAAAAAAATATACCATAGGTTGAAACATGTTTTAAAATAGATAATAGGCCAATTGTAATAGTTTAAGCGACCGTGCTAGAACCACGGAATTCGGGAATGCCTAACACCTTCTCCCGGGTTAACAGAATTCCTTACTCAGAATTTCTGGTCCGTAGACTTCAAAAGAAAAGTCGATTTTTCCTTGATTTGGGATTTAAAATAAATCGGTGACTTGGGACACCAATTAAAATATTCCAAGTGACGACTCTGAAAAAATTAAATTAAATAATCTCATTTCGAATAATGTCACTTTAATTGGAAAAACTCCCTTACACCTCCTCGGGCGGGTAAAAAGGAGGTGTGACAGAGCGGTCCCTACCAAAGATTTTTTCATACTCAGACTCGAACTTGAAATCTCTGGTTAAGGGAGGAGCAACCCCATCCACTGCCCCATATCCGTTGGTGGTCGTTTCGTTGGTGGTCGTATTTTCAAAGTTAGTGCTGCTAAGTTTAAATAAAAGCATAATTTTAGTGAAAGATTACTAATAATCTAAGGAAAAAATTATTAATTTATTGGCACTTAATGTTTGCATTAAATAAAACAAGTGCATCCATGTATCTTGTACATAAACTTTTGCACTTAGCTATATGATAGAAGTGATACTCCATCCGCATTATTTTATGTATCTTAGTTTAGTTGGGCTCAGAGTTTAAAAAAAATTATTTTGAATCTTATGGTATTAAACTAAAAATATGTGTAATGTACCAAACTCAACAACAACAATAACATATCTAGTGTAGTTTTTCCATGAGTGTGGTCTGGGGAGGTTAGTATGTACACATACCTTATCCTACCTTGTGGATGTAGAAAGACTGTTTCCGACATACTCTTGGCTCAAGAGAAGTATGTAAATAGAAGAAACTAAGTAAAGAGAACCAACAAATAAGATAATCGGATCAAAAGAAACAACAAGTAGTATCAGAAATCTAAGAATAAAAAATACAAGAATACACTAGTACTATAGCTATAGAAAGGCAATACAAATACGGGAAATAATCATGCTCGGTTACCATGAACTCACTATGCTACTCTTCGACCTCCACACCTTCCACTCAAGGGTAATGTCCTCGGCAAGCTGAAGATAGAGGTGGAGTCAGGATTTGAAACTTATGAGTTCGGTGTTCTAATTCCTTTAAGTTACTGGGTTCTAAATTAATAATTTGTACAGATTTAATGAATTTTTTAAGATAAATATATGAATTGGATCAAAGTTACCGAGTTCGACCGAACCAGTACTCGATGGACTAGCTCCGCCCCTAACTGAAAATGTGTCATGTTCTATCTAATTACCTCGGCAAAAATTATAAAGTTAAAGAATTACATTAAATATAGAAAGAGATAATTTTCTTGAAACAGAATAAAAAGAAAACAAGACACATAAATTGAGACAGAGAGTATATATATTTCCCACTTTAATCGACGACTCTTCAATTGAGATACTTATTTTGTGTGATATAGTCATCTTTCCCTAAACGGTCCAAGTAAGCAAACTTTTCCCTTCCACTTATTTTCAAAACCAAAAACAAAGAAAAAGAAAAAAGAAAAGTGAAAAAGAACCGAAAACACAATAGCCATCAGCACCAGTAGCACACTAGAGTCCGAAACCTTTTAAATCATTTTTTGGACAAAAAATACTTTTGTACTACTTTAAAAAAAAAGTTACATAAATGAGTAAAACGCAGTATTATACTGCAAATTACTTTAACGGAAATTTTGCCGTTAAAGTAATTCGCAGTATAGTACTGCGTTTTTGTTTTAATTTTTTTTTTGTAAATCGCAGTACTATACTGCGTTTTACTAAGATGCTGAACCCAGCTATATTTTATTGAAGCTGTTCGCAGTATTATACTGCGTTTTGCTTAAAACACAGTATAATACTGCGAACAACTTCAATAAAATATAGCCCCTTCTTCTTCCTTGGACCACTGAACCGAAGGAAACCAAAAACCTTCGATTCTGCTGGTCCCCCCACCCCGCGTCAAACTTCAAAAAAAAATTTTTGGGCCTCACCCGTCACCTAAAGAGCAAGGAGTGTAGGTCCCACATACAAGACAAACTTTGGATTCCTTCTTTCGGGTGCAAAAATTCGATTTCAATCAAATTTAAAAAACTTCAATCGAGGTATTTCAATTTTGTTTATGTCGAAACTCGTATAGTACATGCATATTTGTATTGTTTAATGTGTTTCTATGTTAATTTGTGTTATGTTTGTGTTTAAATTTGTATCTTATTTATACCCAGATTGATTTATTAGCTTTGGTACAAAAAATTGTTAAAATTTGATAAATTATTTGTATTGTTAAAAAATTAATATTATTTATTTTGTTTGTTGTTCATATTTGTATTTTATGTTAGTTGTTTTTATATATAATAGTGACCTTTTAGCGTAGTAAAATATAGAGCCTTTTAGTGTAGTAAAATATAGAGCCTGTTAGTGTTGTAAAATATAGAGCCTGTTAGTGTTGTAAAATATAGAGCCTTTTAGCGTAGTAAAATGTAGAGCCTTTTAACGCAGAGTCTATGTAGTTTAAGTATGTAGTAACTGCAAACTCTATCCAATTACACTTTATAAAATTAATTATTTAATTATAACAATAAACTTACAAAAGTAACAAATTCCTATATGTTGTAAAATTAACTCAAATATCGAGCCTGGAACCCATACATAATTATTCTGTCCAATTGTAAACATAATTAATTATTTAATTTATTAAGCTAGCACACACAATTCTAAAAATGTTAAAATTGACACGCATAATAATTAAGGATAACTCGGTGCTACCGAGCCTAAAAAATCGAGTCTGGAACCCATACATAATTATTAAGTCCAATTGTAAACATAATTAATTATTTAATTTATTAAGCTAACAGACACAATTCTAAAAATGTTAAAATTGACATGTATAATAATTAAGGATAACTCGGTGCTACCGGGCCTCAAAAAATGAGCCTGGAACCCATACATAATTATTCAGTCCAATTGTAAACATAATTAATTATTTAATTTATTAAGCTAACAGACACAATTCTAAAAATGTTGAAATTGACACGCATAATAATTAAGGATAACTCGGTGCTATCAGGCCTCAAATATCGAGCCTGGAACCCATACATAATTAATCAGTTCAATTTTAAACATAATTAATTATTTAATTTATTAAGCTAACACACACAATTAATTTTGTTTAAATTATAGTAGACGACATGGACTTTCCTCCGCCTGCGCATCCCGGACCTGCCGAGGATCAGCTACTAGTGTTGCAGGGCGACCATAGGTCCTCATTTGTATGGGAGGGACAGCTATCGATGCAGCCTCTCTGCCCCAGGAGACCTGACGATTTATGAGAGTTCATCGGGGAGCATCCTTTCCATGCCCGCGTAGTCGCGCGCCTACAAGCTACGGGCTTCTATACGATTTTTGAGCTTGGATGGATGCAGTTTGATTGGTCTCTCATCACGGCCTTGGCAGAGCGGTGGCGACCGGAGACGCACACTTTTCACTTGCCCACTGGAGAGGCCGCCATCATGCTGGAGGATGTTCAGGTTTTGTACGGATTGCGCGTAGATGGACGGGCCGTAGCACTGCCCCAATACATTAGATCCATGATGCGTGCACAATTTTTGGATATGATGATGCATTTTACTGGTTATAGACCTCAGGGTGACACTGGGGGTAGTCGCGTTGCTTTGTCAGCCATCAGAGATCATATGGCGTTTTTGCACCCAGACATTACCGGCGAGACGGAGGATCTCCATATTGAGAGGTACACGCGGTTGGCGCTGCTCCTACTTTTCGGGTGTATCTTGTTCCCGAACACTTCGGGGAGTAAAGTGAGTATGCGCTTTCTCCATCATCTTCAGGAGTTGGATGGTTTACCCCAGTACAGTTGGGGTGTTGTTGTTCTCGCATACCTGTATAAGAGCATGTGTCGGGCGAGCATGGGTCCAGCGGTGGACATATGTGGTTTTCTGCCCCGCCTACAGGTGACAACATTTTCGAATACTCTGTTCATTTCTCCGAATTCTATATGGTCGAATTTTACATCAACCTTTTATCTTGGGTTTGGGCCTGGCAGCGGATCATGCCGTTGCAGCCACCTCTACCAGCACTTGCGCCTGGTGAGGCTTATCCGTTGCTCCTTCTAGCTTCTAGGTGGATTCTCCTGCGTGGGAACTGTGAGCACGTGATTTTTGTCTTACGCGACAATCGCTCCAAAAGAAATAAAAAATAATAACAAATGGTCCTGCTGTACAATCTTTGGATTTTATGTGACACTTTGTTAATTGTTTATGATGTTTGCCCATTGCTATTCTATTAAAATAAAATACAAAAAATGTGTGTGTCAGGCATAATTTGAACCGTAATTCGGTTGTTAAATAGAAAATCATAAAATACGCATTTTTATCCTGATTTGTTGTTTTGTTTAATCTTACCTACTTTTAACATTTTTTATATGTGTGTGATAAAAACATTAAACGTTAATTAATGGTTTTAATTTTATTTAATTAGGTTGTGTGTTTTTAGAAAATTAGAAATAAAGAAAAAAGGCTAAAATTTGTTGAAGTTGGGCTGATCCCCATTTCAAATTTAGGGCCCAAATGAGCAGCCCAAGTTACCAGTCCGAACAGCCCACCCCCAGGCCACAAAACGACGTAGTTTGACACCAAAACTACGTCGTTTCAATACCAATCCATCTCAACCATTCAAACCAAACTGATCCAACGGCCAAGATCCCACACCCCGTACCCACTAATAGACCTGACCCGTCTCACCCGGACCGACCCAACCCCTTTTAGTCTAAAACGACACCGTTCCCCTTTAACTGAAGGATCCTGGCCCTCCATATCGCCTCATCCAACGGTTGAAATCCGTTCATCCATTCCATATATAAGTTCCCACTCGTACCCTGCCCCCTATCCAATACCCCAGCCTTCATCGTCTTCACAAGAACCCCAAACCCTAGAGCAGCCTCTGTACACCTTCACCATGAAAGCCGGCGGCATGAATGCCGGTGGCCTTCACCTTAACACCATAGGACCATCTCACCCCCCTAAACATGGACCTGTTGACCGTTTAGTTCGAATCATCCTCCAGGTCCTCGAATCTTCATTTGAAGATTCGAGCAAAACTCGATCTACGCCGATCTGCCCTAGATTCATACCAGACAATCCCCGGACCCCCCTCGTGACCAAACCATGCTTGGTTTGGTCCGAATCTAACCATGGAAGCCCAAGTTCCAAATCTACCTTCCACAAAACCTAAAAACCCCAAGCCCGGTCCGTGCCTGTTAAGCCAAGAGGTTAGGGTCTAATGGACCTTAATCGAAGTGTTTCTCATCTGAGAAACCCTTCGATTAAAGTCCGTTCAACCTTAAAAAGGGTCTGTTCAAACACAAGCTGATTTTCTGTTCCTTCTTTCAAAGTTTTTAAGGTAAGTTTGTTTTCTCTTTGTTATTCAGTACGTGTGTGGTTTAGAGGTCTGTGCATATTTTGTGTAATTTGTCTCTGAATTTCTTTTATCAACTGTCAATTGCCCCCTTTTGCCCGGACTCCTGTATTCAGTCAAGTCTTTCTTCATAATGTGTGTGTAAACTGTATGTTCAATTGAATTCGTAATTGGTCATTCAATTAGCTTCCAAGGTCATTTCTGTATTAACATTGCAATCTGAACCCCTTGTGTGATACTATTTAAATGTCTGATTTTGGCTACGATTGTACATGTTATGATTAATATAGTCGGTTCGACATATGTCGCCAATTAGTTTTAACTGCCTGAACAATAACAAATCGATTTGCTTCTGGACACATTTGCTTGAATCAATAAGGAACTGAGTTTGTTCACTTATAGTTGTTATTTTGAATCAGAAATGTAAAAGGATTGTTTTGTTTAATTACAGCTCTGAATTGGAGGACATGTGCACTTGTGCACAGCATGTGCACTTATGCACCACATGTGCATTGCGCACAACCTGTGTCCTGCATAAAGGCTTTTATTAAGTTTAAAGTAATTTGACAGCACATGCTGTTAGATTACATTCTGCTGCCCATATTCTGCTTTAAGTTTCAGAAATAATAAACCTTACTCAAAAGTAAGTTTGCCAGGAAATGTCATGGGGTTTGTTTTTATTTAAATGGTAAGTGGAAACTGAAAAGAAAGATAGCACATGGGAGGGGTGTTCTGATTGTCTAACAGGCTGTTAAAGGGCTGATTTTAGGTTGATAAAAGGGAACTGCCATCAGTTTAAAAAGGAGACAGATTTTGGATATATAGACACACACAGACAGACAGAGGGGGGGAATATAGAAAACTTAGGTTGAACATTGAGAATTGAGTTCTGAAAACAGAAAACTGGAAAAGATTTCTTTTGATAACTCAAGTATAATTTCAAAAACTGAAGATTGACATTGGATTTTGAAAGGAGATAGGGAGAGGGATATCATAAAAATCAGAAACTGCTTTCTTCTTGCTGTTTGTTTGATTCTTAGTTTGTTCAAACTGTTCAAATCAGTTCTGTCTTCTTTCAAGTATCGGCTAAGTCTATGGTTTGGATTTGTATTGTTTGTTTCTCCTGGAATTGAGTTGCCTGGATCCCTGATTCCATACTACTGGGAATTTGCTTCATTCTGCCATTTCTCCATCGGCTCTAGTTGCCTCTTGCACTGGGATTTTGTTCTATTTGTACCTGCTGTTACTGCTGCTGTTTGGTATTGCTTCTATTGCTCTACTGACCCCTTGCTTCTTCTGTTGTATCCAACATCCAGGTACATACTAAGACTTTCCATCTGATGTAACAATGAAGGCATGAAAAATAAAAGATATTGAAGAAGTTTAAGTATATGTTGTAATACTCCTAGAATAAGTAATGGGTTTTGTATAATTGATTAGTTTACAACGCAATAGCATGAAAGGATATGTTAACTAACGCCTGAATGAATTCTTGTCCTCTTTTTTTTTTTTTTTTGTTTTTATGTTTTGTGGTTGTTTGTTAATACATGGTATGTATACCCCAACCTTATGAAATTTTTTTCTGTTTTATTTTTCCTTTTACCAGGTCCCGTTAGGCAGTACATAGGGTCACTTTCGAATCCCATTAGTAACAATGTCTAGTAGCTGATTCCTCTGATCTAGTCTAATTAAGTTTAGTTAAATTCAGCTCAAGAAATGTTAAGAATAAGCGTAGCATTTCGTCAATTTCATATGCATTTTTATCAGAGTAAAAGTATGTTCCATGAGATACAATGTTCTTCGCCTCGTAATTAGATAATCAATAAAAGGATAGGATTAGCTAAACATGCCATTTAATCAGCATACATTGTTCTTTCTTTCATTTTAGGGACAAACATAATAGAAATGTAGTCACTTTAGGATATCCCTTCTAAAATAGAGACGAGCCTCGCCAAATAAAAATGTAATTGCGAGGCCCTCAATAACTAACCATAATAAACATTTAGAATTCAGGACAGGCCGTTTAGTGAATCTCATGGCCTTCTCCAAAAAATAATAACGCGTTAAACTCTTTAGGCGCGGCTTAATTAAATTATATTCTTAAATTCGGGTGCACATTGATGTGACCCAAATCCAAATCTCAACGGAGTCAAAATGTGTTGACGATCACGGGTGCATTGATTGTGACGTGGTTCGAGATGCATTTTCACGACGTTGCAATTCTATAAAAAAATGACAATAATAATAATAAAAGCGGTTTAAACTTAATAAAAGCACATAAGTCATAACATGTATTTAAATCAGATATTCAGCCATTATAACAATTTAAGCGACCGTGCTAGAACCACGGGATTCGAGGGTGCCTAACACCTTCCCTCGGGTCAACAGAATTCCTTACTTAGAATTTCTGGTTCGCAGACTTCATTTGGAAAAGTCGAAAATTTCCTCGATTTGGGATTCAAGATAAACCGGTGACTTGGGACACCTGTAAGCACGTGATTTTTGCTTCACGGACAATCACTCCAAAAGAAAACAAAAATAGTGACCAGTGACCTCGCTGTACAAATTCCAATTTTTTCATGACATGTGCTGCTAGTCATTTGTGGTTCGGCCCGTGTTGCAATTAATCTTACAAAAAACACAAAAAATAAGAACGCCGTGTGTAATCAGGCCGTAGTCCGGTTTTAAGAGAAAATTCACAAAAAAATATGCAGCTTTTACTCTAGGCTGTGATTTAACCATTTTTAAAAATTCTAATATGTGTGTTTATTGTTGTAGGTGTTGCTCAATATGTGTGTAAGTTTATTTTAATTATTTGCATTGTTTTTAGGAATTTTTGGTTAATTTGTTGAAATTAAAAAGGGAAAGGAAAATCGGTTTGGACCCCAAATGAGGCCCAAAGCCAATGCAAGACCAAGCCCAACCCAGGCTGCCCCAGCAGGACCCCAAACGACATCGTATCAATACCCCTGTTAGAACCGTTGATCTGATTCAAACGGACGGTCTTGATCAGACTGCTCGTTTACCCAAACGACGCCGTTTCAGGCAAGATGATCTAAGCTGTCCAACCCCATTGATCCAACGGATCCAAACCCTCCTTTAAACCCGTCAACATGACCCGATCCATGCCCTTTACCCGGTCTCACCCACCATCACACCCAAACGACACCGTCTTTCCTAAGTGAATAGATCCTGGCCATAGATCTCACTTGATCCAACGGCCAGGATCTAAACCCTCAATACATATATAAACTCTCCATTACACCCCACGCCCCCCAAACCAAACCCCCCTTCAGCCACTGTTCACCATCTTCCCTAGGACCCCTTCCTCTCAAACCCTAGCAGCCTAGGTTTTCCCCCCGTGAGCCCGGTAACCACAGTTCCGATGACCACCAAATAACATCCCCGATGCACCCAACCACCCTGAACATGAATCCGTTAACCGTTCACCTCGAATCAACCCGTAGCTTCTCGAATCTTCAAACGAAGATTCGAGCAAAAACTAGATCTACACCGATTGACCCCAAACTCACACCACAGCCCCTCCTGACCTCCCTCACCCCCTGAATGGATTTGGTTCCGTTCGAATCTGACTGGAATTGAACGGTTCCCAAATCGAACCTCAAGAGCCCTAGGATTCGGATCTATGGGTTTTGTCCGAATAAGTGACAGGATCAGGGCCTAGCAGACTTTTACCAAAGTGTTCTCAGTTGAGAACGCTTCGGTTAAAGTCCATTAGACCCCAAAATCACCTGGCCCGAGTTCGAGCTTGAGTCAGTCTTAGTTTCAGGTCCCGGAGGTATTTTCCCTTTTTCTTTTGTCATCCTAAACTCTATCTGTCATACATGTTCTGGTTTGTTTTGGTTTCTGACTCGTCTATCCATGTGTGTACATTTTGAGTTTAAAGTTGATTTGTTTGTTGATTTTTTTGGTGGTTTGCTGTATATTATAGTTCGCGTAGTCGTTTAAATAAGCGTCGTCAACTAAATTCACTTGAAAGATTAGAAAATCAGGAGTTGAATTTCAGTATTGATTACTATGCCTGTTTCTTGTTGGTGTTACTTGTATCGGCATGACCAACTTGTACCCTTTAATTGGCACCCCTGTTTGATTAAATTGGAATCATTGGCTTGAATTTAGGCTGAAAATTGATTGTTAACTGTGGAAAGCTAACAGATTCACCTGAAGGCAGCATTGAGTTTAAGTTAAGTAGTCAGTAGTTAGCTGAAATCAGAGAGGTTTATATACTAATTATTAAGAGTTATGGTAATACAGCAACGTGCAAGGTTAAGGGTAGATTTGGCATAAGACAAAGTCTGATTAGGGGTTTAATTTCAGAATATGTCAAGTGGTAATTAAAATATGATTAACCTAATGACAATGGGGAACAAAACATGAGGGCATGGGTTCAAAATGAATACTTTAAATACACCCATAATCCTTGATTAGAGCAATAGGACAAAGCATGGGGGGCTGATTAAGTTTACCGAGAAAGATGCCTTTAGACATGGGGAGTTAAGGGGTATGGGCAGATTGCAACTGGCAGGATCCAGGCAGCTTGACTGCACTGGGTTGTTGGCTTATAAATAAGTTGTTGCATAACTAAAAAGGGGGTTGGACTTTTAGTCTTCAGAAAAAAAAAACAGAAAGAAATTTCAGAATACTGTGAATGAGTATCATTTGAAAACTGTGTAAGAGTTCAAGTTGTTCAAGCTGTCTTTGCTGATTGTTGTTGGCTGTTTGCTCAGCTTTTGTGGTTATTGATTTTCTGCTGTTACTGCATTGAACATTCTGGTTTTTCTTGGCTGCATCTTATTACTCTTTTCTGGGATTACTTGTTTGGTGCTCGACCATCTGCTGGTTCTCTTTGTTCTGGAAATTGTTGCTGGTTGCCTGTGGACTGTGGAAAACACTTGTGGTTGTTGGTTTGTTGCTGTGTTGTTGCTGTGTATCTGCTGTTGCTGTGTTTATTGCATACTGCCCAGCTGATCATTCCTTTCTTCTTTGTCCTCTATACCAGGTACACAACCAATGCACTGTCAAATGTAATTGGAAAAATTGAGCATGAATACAAATGAAAAGACCTGAAGAATGTCTTTTATACATAGATTGTTACATTAAATATTCATGTAATGTAGAATAATTTTATTTTTGTTTGGATGCTGGAAGTAGCTTGCCTGTCTAATAGACGTCAATGTAGGACAATTGAATGTAAGTCTATATATGCATGCGGTTAGGTAAAACATTCCCAATACGATAGGTTGCATCCCAGATTCGGTTTAATCGTGCAACATGTCGTTTAATATATGCTAAGCATAAAATTATCCATTCCTAGCTAAGTTCGTCTCCTTTGGATGAATTGTTTCGCTATAATTAGTAATCAGCCACACATACAGGATAAAGACACAAGTTTACAGTCTCAACCTCATGGAGGTTGAGCCTAGGTAGAAACGGACCAGGCAGATCCGCATCGGATGAACAGTGGCCAGGTCTGGCCCATCACGTATGAGCTGGATTTGGGCCCATAATGTTCGATTAGCTGCCCACGTGCATGGCCATGTTTTCTTATTCTACAAAGGCACTCGGAATTTCGTTATAAATAACCTGCAAGCATGTAATTGAGTTGGATCATTTTTACTTTCAATTAGTAGATACAAATGTGACAGGAAAATATAGCCGCTATAGGATATCCTTTTAAAATAAAGACGAGATGAGCCTCGACAAATAAAAACGCATAAGCTGCGGGGCCCTTGTTAAATGTATATATCAAAGCATTCAGTTTCCAGGACAGGTCGTTTAGCAAATCTCACGGGCCTCCTAGAATAATAACGCGATAGTCTCTTTAAGCGCGTACTTAATAATGTTATCTCCTTAAACTCGGGTGCACATTTATGTGACCCAAATCCAAATCTCAACCGAGTCGAGATATGTCAACAATCACGTGTACATTGATGTAACGTGATTCGAGGTATGCTTTCACGACGTTGCAATTCCTTGTAAAAATAATAATAATTATGAAAGCGTTGAAAGTTAAAATTTGCACATAAGTTCATATTTGTATAAAATCAGATAATCAAGCCGAATATAACAGTTGAGCGACCGTGCTAGAACCACGGAACTCGGGAATGCCTAACACCTTCTCCCGGGTTAACAGAATTCCTTATCCGGATTTCTGGTACGCAGACTGTAATATGGAGTCATTCTTTTCCTCGATTCGGGATCAAAATTGGTGACTTGGGACACCCTAAACCTCCCAAGTGGCGACTCTGAAATAAATAAACCAATCCCGTTTCGATTGTCCTTTAATTGGAAAAAACTCCCCTGCCCCCTCGGGTGCGGAAAAAGGAGGTGTGACAGCTCTGGCGACTCCGCTGGGGACATGACCCAGAACCACTGGTTCAGGGTTAAGAATTCGAGCTTAGAATAATTGTTATTATTTGGCTTTATTTATTATCTGATTATTACATGTTTCGAGCCTAATGTGCTAAATGCTGCTTTTACCGCTTTGATATTATTTGAACTGTAAATATAAAATTGTGTCGAAACCCCTCTCTTCTCTCTCTTGAGGAGCGTACGCTGGTCGTGGCTTCTTTCTGTTAGTGTCATATGCCAAAATAGAACGAGGATTCGGAGGAGTTGCAAAATCGGATGGCCTTTTGGTTACCGGTACATAGCTCCCATCCTTGGCTCGAGTTGTCCGCTCGGGTAAGCCAGGTCTAGAACAAACACCTAGGTTTTACAGCTTAGTATAACATAACTCCATGCCGGATCCCTAGTAGGAACGCTTATTTGCATCGTGTGCATTTGACTTAGGGGACTCAGCACAGGGGCTGGGTCCGTCTAAGACAAGCAACCTGAGAATAAAGACCATCCTGCTACATCCTGTTTGCTTTATGCATTTACTTGTTTCAAGTCTTGCGTGTTGACCGGTTTCTGAATATTGGGAATGTTTGAAAAAAAAGAGAGAGAAAAAAAGAAAAAAAAAGAATAACGGATAGGGAGATAATTATTTATTCTTGAAAAAACAATACCCAGAAAATGGTTAAAGCTCTACCAGAATTTTGAAAAAAAAGAAAAAATGTGTGTCTTATTAATTTGTTTTAAAAAGTAAGAGTCTTTGATTCATTTCTAAGAGAAAAATAGTGTGTCTCCAAAATTCGGCTGATGCCTGAACTACGTCAGTTTGATTCTCGCAGGGTGCAAGATACGTAGGCAACCCCCATCGGGCTCAACTTGTTTTTCAAAATATAGGTACAATCCAAAGAACGAAAGTTTTTAAGGTGACATCATACTTTTCAGAAACAACCAAATTTCGTTTTTCTAGGAAAAAAGGGGTGTGTCAATTTGGTATTTGAGTCCAATGAGTCTGGATCTTTGCTTAATCACCCCAATAAACATGCAGAATGAGCATAAGTCCAAGTTTGCCGGTAACAGTTAGAAGCAAAATCCCTCTGGAAGTACGATTATGGTGGGAGGATTTGGAAAAGTCAGAGCAAGACAAGATCAAACTGCACCTGGGAGGTTTGGTTAATTTGTTGAACGTCAGGTCTCGGTGCGACATCATAAAGGCTTTGGTTACATTTTGGGATCCGGCCCACAACGTGTTCCGTTTCTCGGATTTTGAACTCACCCCAACCTTAGAAGAAATGGCGGGTTACATGGACGTCACTGAAGGTTTGAGACACAAATACCTGATCGCTCCAAGAGCTGTGAATTCACACAAATTCATGGATCTGTTGAAGATAAGCAAGGGAGTCCCATACGCTGAACTGGATAGAGGTTTTTCTACCCTACAATTCATATACCAGAGGTACGGGAGCATAGGAGGATTTAATGATCCAGAAAGTGGTGTTTGCAGTAAGGGAAATCTGGTAAAATGGAATGAGCATAGGCGGTTCGCTTTTATGGTGGCATTTTTGGGCCTTGTGGTGTTTCCCCGAAAAGATAGAAATATCGATCTGAAAGTGGCTGGAATCGTTAAAGTCCTGATTACCAATGATAAAAGCATCCTTGCTCCTATGATAGTGTCAGAAATGTACCGAGCCATCACAGCTTGTAAGGCCGGGACAGACTTCTTCGAGGGGTGCAACTTGTTATTACAGATGTGGATGATCGAACACTTGTGTCACCATCCTCAGTATATGCGCTACATGTCTACAAATGGGGGCTGCATCGAGGGTTATAACCTAAGGGTTTCAGGTTTCCGATCACTGGGAGGGTTTGAAGAATGGATATCCTATCTCCGGGTCATCACCGCAGATCAAATAAACTGGACTTTGGGTTGGCTTTCTGTGGAAGAAATCATATACATGCCCGCCACTGGTCCTCACTTCCTCTTGATGGGACTCAGAGGTATTCAACCTTATGCCCCTTACAGGGTGATGAGGCAGTTAGGAAGATGTCAAGTACTACACCCGGATGAAGATCTCAGCACTTATGCAGTCGAGGTCAGCAGTGACGACCAATTTCCTGAAAAGACAATTCGTTGCATATGGAGTGAATGCCAGTACCTGACGGCAAATACTCGAGTAGGTGATGTGTCTAGGGGTGAAGTCTCGCCGGCCTATCTCGCTTGGCATAACAAGAAGAACATTGTGGAACGGCCAACCAAACGGCCTCACCTCCAAGATTTTGTTGAGTCATCACAAGAACAATGGGACTGGCTCGCAAAAGAGGAAGGTTACCTGGTTGAAATCAGGAAGCTAAAGCGACAAGTTGAAAGGATTGTATTCGAAAACAACGTGCAAGTCGCCCAGGAGCAGGCTGAAAAAGACAAGCTAGCCCAAGAGAACCAAACCCTGAAGGCCCGCCTTCGCCAAGCCAGTAAGAATAACATCGACCGACAGAAGCGTTGCTCCGACGAAAGATTGATAGCCAGTTTGAGAAATCAGGTCATCCAGAGCCAAGAAGAATTAGACCAATCAGAGGCTTGCATAGCAAGGATGAAGGTCAAATGGGCAAAAGGTACAATGGCCTGGAGGAAGCGCCTACAGCAAGTCATGAGGGATTGTGAACTGAGCGTCAAAGCGGTAAAGGAAACGAATTCCGCTCTGCAAGAGCGGATCTTCAAGCAAACACAAGATGCCCAAGCCGACAGAAAACGCTATTACAATGCAATGACCAGGATGGAAAGGCAAATGGAGATGTTCCAGGATCAGCTCGCCACCAATGCACAAACGCTAGGATTAAAAAGCCGACAGATAAGGCAGTTGTTCGCAGAAAGGGACAACATTCGAGCAAGAATTGACGAGATCGGGCATTACATCTACCTGAAATGCTTGGCATGCGAGCAAACACCTCGGGAAACCCTCATTGTCTCCATCATGGGCTGCGTCCACCGGATTATGAATGAGCTGAAGAGCTTGCAAAGAGACCTTACACCTAGGGCCGCGAAAGGGCCGAAAGATGCCTCGTGGGTCCCTAAGTTGGAAAATTAGTCTTTGATCGAGTCCTGTTCGTTTTGTTTGTTGTTTCCCCATATGTTGTTTTCTTTTCCTCAAACCAAGTTTAAAACCGTGGAGTCTGTACTGTTGCTATTTTGTTTAAAGTAATGTGTAATAGCAATTTTTGATAATGAAATTAAGTGATTCCAGAAGAATTTCTATGTGTCTTTACTTTGAGGCAGAACTACGCCTGGTCTGATTCACGCGGGGGCGTGATACGTAGGCAATCCCCATAAGATTCGACCGCTTTTAATAAAGAAAGAAAAGAAAATACATAATAAAATAAAACACAGGGTTTCCCAAAATACTTTAAAAAGGGACGAATGAGCAAACCGGGATGACGCATGTTGTTTGAAGCAAAGCATGTAGAAACGATTAACTGCCTAGATGCATTGCATCCTCTATGTGTTATGATCAAATCTGTTAAACTCTAACGCTAACAAAGTTTGTTGTTGTCTGATCCAGACAAGTTAGTTGTTAAAGAACTCTGGCAACACACTCATACCAAACCAGATCCAAAGGACCGGTAGCAACAAGCATGACTACTTCAGAGAATAGTAATGAGAAAGAAAGGCCAATGAGCCAGTTGTTAAAAGAAGCGATGGAAAAGATTGAAAGGATGGGACTAGAGATGAATGCAATGCAGCTAGCCATAGCCAAAACACAAAAGAGCCCTGAAACACTGGGACACATGCCGGAATACCCTCACTCTGGCCCTTCCACAAGCCGCCCAAATCCCCTTTATCATCAAGAAAGAAGCCCTCACGATTCCCAGGCTCCACCACCCCATCAACCTCTCCTAACACCCAATATTCCCATTTTGTGGGACCAACATCAGCCCCTTTGCAAAGAACGACCAGTGAGCCATTGTTTCAGGCTCACGATACACAATACTATCCCCCCGAGCCTACGTTTCATACCCCCGAACCACAGGCTTACAATCTACATTTGGAAGTGCCGGTAGAGATTGAGAAGCCAGCTAAGGCCCCTGAACAGGATGAAGTATTGAGGAAGTTCAAAAGCCTGGAGCAGTCCTTCAGGAACTTGCACGGGCTGGGCAATCAAGTCAGCATAGCATACAAAGATCTGTGCCCTTTTCCAGACGTCCAACTCCCGGCTGGGTTCAAGATGCCTAAGTTTGATTTATATGAAGGGCACGGTGATCCCATGGCACATTTGCGGGGATTCTGTAGCAAAATGAGATGGGCAGGCGGCAAGGATGAGCTGCTGATAGCTTATTTCGGCCAAAGCCTGAGCGGATCTGCACTAGAATGGTATACCAGGCAGGATTCCAGCAGGTGGTACACGTGGGATGATCTGGCGCAGGCTTTTGCAGGTCATTTCCAGTACAATCTCGAGATAGTCCCTGACCGTCTCACATTATTGAGAACTGGGAAGAAACCCGGGGAAAGTTTTCGCGAGTTCGGGTTCCGTTGGAGAGAACAAGCAGCTAGAGTCGATCCTCCCATGAGAGAGGGAGAGATGGTGGACTATTTCTTGCAGACATTGGATCCAACCTACTTTGGTCACTTGGTGACAACAGTTGGAAAATCTTTCAACGAGGTGGTCAAGATAGGGGTCATGATAGAAGAGGGTCTGAGGTCTGACAAAATCTTGAACTATTCGGCACTCAAAGCCACAACCCAGGCTATTCAAAGCGGCACGGGAGGTGCGCTGAGAAGAAAGAAAGAATAGGTTGCCACGATCGAGGCAGGCAGTTGGTCCAGGGCTGGCAGGCCGCACTACAACCAACCCAGACCTCACAGGTCAAACTACCCATACAACCCACCACAAAATTTCTATCCACCTCTAGAACCACATTGTTCCGTACACCAGGCTCAAGCATACACCCAGCCTCCGGTTCGCCCGCAATGGCGCGCGCCGGCTCCCCAGAACATATATGCACCACCACAAAACACCTATCCTCCACCAAGGGCCTATAGAAACCCTCCAGGGGCAGGTTTTCGGGGAAATCCAGATGCTAGGAATGACAGGTTGCGGAAACAGAGAACTTTCACGGAGTTGGGAGAAACCTACACCACTTTGTTCCACAAGCTGAGGCAATTGGGTTTGGTTAGTCCTGTCCAGACTCGAGAACCAAATCCCCCACCTTAGAATTTGGATCGATCAATAAGTTGTGAATACTACTCAGGGATGCTCGGGCATGACACCGAGAAGTGTTGGAAGTTAAGGCATGCCATACAGGATCTTATCAACACCAATAAGATCGAGGTCCAGACACCAGAAGCTCCTAACATCAACCAAAACCCACTGCCAGCGCACCACGAAACTCACATGATTGAGTTGGTGTGTGAGGGAGGAGAGTTGAGAAAACCCTCACAAACAGTGATGATGATCCAAGCTGCCCCAAAAGAAGTCTCGACCAGTGGAGGGACGAGTGTACAGTCGCAGGGAGAAGACGTCAAGCCGGTAGTGATATTGGGAAAGAGCCCGTCCGCCATAACAAGCAAACCCGAGCCAAGCAAGTTGGTAATATCAGGGATACCGCCCACACCGGCAGTCGTGTTAAAAGGGGTATGTAGAGAACCGGTGACCATAAAGCCTGTGGTCCAGCTGCCGATGATTGACAGCAGGGCTGTGCCTTGGAAATATGAAAAGGCGGTGGTGATGTACAAAGGAAAACAGGTGGAAGAAGTCAGTTGTGAAGCGCAAGGGTTGACCCGATCAGGTCGATGTTTTGCTCCGGCGGAGCTAAGAAGAACCAACCCAGTTGCAACCAAGAAACCTGTGTCCGAAGAAGAGGCTAAAGAGTTCTTGAGGAAGATGAAAGTACAAGACTATTCTGTGGTCGAACAGCTGAGAAAAACACCGGCCCAGATCTCACTGTTGTCATTACTGATCCATTCTGAGGAGCATCGTCGGGCCCTGTTGAAGATATTGAACGAAGCTCATGTACCCAGTGAGATTTCTGTAAACCACCTAGAAACCATTGCCAGCAAGATTTTCGAGGTGAACAGGGTAACATTCTCAGATGATGACCTGCCGGTGGAAGGTACGGAGCATAATAAAGCTCTATACCTAGCTGTCAAATGTGAAGACTCTGTGGTAACTCGAGTATTGGTGGATAACGGCTCAAGCGCCAATATTTGCCCACTATCTACCTTGAACCAGTTAAAGATCGACCACGGAAGGATCCACAAGAACAATATTTGTGTCCGAGGGTTTGACGGAAACGGAACAACCACTGTGGGGGATGTTGTACTTGAACTGACCATCGGTCCAGTCTTGTTTACCATGGAATTCCAGGTATTAGACGCCACGGTATCTTACAACCTGCTGTTAGGTCGACCATGGATTCATGCAGCCAAGGCGGTGCCCTCCACCCTACATCAGATGGTGAAGTTCGAGTGGGAAAGACAAGAGGTCGTGTTACACGGCGAGGATACAACGTGCACCATGGGCGGAGCCATTGCACCTTTCATAGAGACCGCTGATGACAAAGGTCCTTGGGTCTACCAGATTTTCGACACAGGGTCGGCCAACAAAATTTCTGAAGGAGAAATCATCCCGCACCCTAGGGTAGCTGCCCCAACAGTCATGATGGTCTCAGAAATGCTGGGTAATGGATTTGTGCCAGGAAAAGGCCTGGGAGTCGAGCTTCAAGGGATTGTCCAACCTGTCTCCCTTCCTAAAAATCTGGAAACTTTCGGATTGAGGTTCAAACCAACCGCAGCAGATAGGAAGCAAGCGCGAAAAATGAAGAAGAGGGTCTGGTTTCTGCCTAAACCAGTGCCACGCCTCTCAAGGTCTTTTGTCAAAGCAAGTGCCAAGGGGTCACCGGTCCCAAAGATTCTAGGACCTTTGATCGGTATAAATGAAGACCTGAATCAGAGTTTTGAGAAGCTATTCGCGGATGTCAGTATGGTGGAAGCTGGAGAAGGTTCCAGCAGAGCAGAGATACAGTTTGTGGGGCCTGAGGCCAAGACCAACAATTGGACAGTTACTCCTCTTCCTGTCCGAGGGGAGTCTTGGTAGTAGGCTTTGATTTATGTTTTGTGTGTTTTGTTTTGTCCGGATTATTCAAGGGTGTAATCCAAATTTTACTTTCGTTTTTGTAAAAGTGTGAACCCTTTTATCCCGCAAGTTTAATAAAGTTCTTTTCTCTTGTCCCATTTTAATTTTGTTTTGTTCTTTTTCTTTCTGAACAGTTCTCTTTTTACTGGTTCTAATGACATGGCATGCACAGCGGATCTTCGACCTAGTCTAATAAATCAATCTGAATCCGACTCAATGATGCAAGAGGTCGTTTGTGATGATGAATCTGAATGTGACGAAGGTGAAACCTTCGAAGAGATAAACCGAGAACTGTGCCAATTTGAAGAGAAACCCAAGCCTAACCTAAATGACACTGAGGCTGTGAATCTAGGAGACGCTGATAACGTCCAAGAGACCAAAATTAGCATCCACATTGAGCCGAATGTCAGAGAAGAATTGATCAAAACCCTCATGGAATTCAAAGATGTTTTCGCATGGTCATATGACGATATGCCTGGATTAAGCACCAATTTAGTGGTTCACAAATTGCCCACTGACCCGGCATACCCTCCCGTCAAGCAAAAACTAAGGAAATTTAAAACAGAGATGAGTGTAAAGATCAAAGAAGAAGTGATTAAGCAGTTGCAAGCGAAGGTCATTCGGGTCACTCGATATCCCGAGTGGTTGGCTAATGTGGTACCAGTCCCAAAGAAGGATGGAAAAATCAGGGTGTGCGTCGACTACCGCAACCTCAACAAAGCAAGTCCCAAGGACAATTTTCCATTGCCCAACATCCATATCTTGATCGATAATTGCGCGGGGCGCGAGATCGGATCTTTTGTAGATTGCTACGCGGGTTATCATCAGATCCTAATGGACGAGGAAGATGCGGAAAAGACAGCGTTTATTACGCCATGGGGAACTTACTGCTATCGGGTAATGCCGTTCGGATTGAAGAACCCGGGGCAACATACATGCGAGCAATGACTGTTGTGTTTCATGACATGATACATAAAGAAATCGAGGTGTACGTCGATGATGTGATCATTAAATCTTGGCGTCAGGAAGACCATGTAGCAGACCTAAGGAGATTTTTCCAAAGACTCCGAAGGTATGATATCAAGCTCAACCCGGCCAAATGCGCATTCGGGGTTCCATCAGGAAAGCTGCTAGGATTCATCGTCAGTCGACGGGGGATTGAGTTAGACCCATCCAAAATTGAGTCCATCCGAGATTTGCCACCGCCAAGGAACAAAACAGAGGTAATGAGTTTGCTGGGTAGACTCAATTACATCAGCAGGTTCATCGCCCAACTCACAGCAACTTGTGAGCCCATATTTCGGTTGCTGAGAAAGGATGCTGCGGTAGGTTGGACGGCAGAGTGTCAGGAGGCCTTCGACCAAATCAAAGGGTATCTGTCTAATCCACCCGTATTGGTCCCGCCGAAGCCTGGGAAGCCCTTAATTCTTTACCTAACGGTCTTGGAAAATTCATTTGGTTGCGTATTGGGGCAACATGATGACACAGGAAGGAAAGAGCAAGCCATCTACTATCTTAGCAAGAAATTCACAGTACATGAGGTCAAGTACACTCAACTCGAGAAAACATGTTGCGCCCTAACTTGGGTAGCTCAGAAGTTGAAGCACTACCTGTCTTCATATACTACTTATCTCATATCCCGTTTGGACCCATTGAAGTATATCTTTCAGAAACCTATGCCCACGGGAATGTTAGCAAAATGGCAAATTCTGCTCACAGAGTTTGATATCGTCTATGTGACGAGGACGGCCATGAAAGCCCAGGCGCTGGCAGACCATTTGGCAGAGAATCCCGTTGATGAAAAATACGAGCCCTTAAGAACGTATTTTCCTGACGAAGAGGTGATGCATACAAATGAATTGGAATTACTTGAGGAACCGGGTTGGAAGCTTTTCTTCGATGGAGCTGCAAACGCGAAAGGGGTTGGAATAGGAGCAGTACTCATTTCTGAAACAGGATGGCATTATCCTGTTACGGCTCAACTACGCTTCTATTGCACCAACAATATAGCCGAGTATGAGGCTTGCATTCTGGGTCTGCGGTTGGCTGCTGACATGGATATCCAAGACGTCTTGGTCTTGGGAGACTCGGACCTCTTGGTACACCAGATTCAGGGTGAATGGGAAATGCGAGATCTAAAACTCATACCATACCGACAATGCTTGCATGATCTGAGCAAGCAATTTCGATCGGTGAAATTCAAACACATCCCGAGAGTTCACAATGAGGTTGCGGATGCCTTGGCCACCTTAGCATCAATGCTGCACCACCCTGACAAAATGTATGTTGATCCTCTGCACATCCAGGTCCGTGATCGGCACGCCTACTGCAATGCCATAGAAGAAGAAGCAGATGGCGAACCCTGGTTTCATGATATCAAGGAATACCTCAGAATGGGGATATATCCAGAACATGCCTCTGGAGACCAAAAAAGAGCCCTTCGGCATTTGTCGAATGGTTTCTTCCTCAGCGGAGGAGTATTGTACAAAAGAACCCCGGATTTGGGATTGTTGAGATGCATAGATGCCAGTCAAGCAACGATGGCTATGTCAGAGGTACATGCTGGAGTTTGTGGGCCACACATGAGCGGATATGTATTGGCAAGAAAGATACTTCGAACAGGGTGTTATTGGCTCACCATGGAACACGATTGTATCACTTTCGTGAGGAAATTCCATCAGTGCCAGATACATGGAGATTTGATTCATTCTCCGCCAACAGAGTTACATACGATGTCAGCACCCTGGCCGTTTGTGGCATGGGGCATGGATATCATTGGGCCCATCGAGCCGGCAGCATCCAACGGTTATAGGTTCATTCTAGTGACCATTGATTACTTCACCAAATGGGTTGAGGCTAAAACCTTCAAATCGGTAACCAAAAAGGCAGTGGTGGACTTTGTTCATTCCCATATCATCTGCAGATTTGGGATCCCAAAAGTGATCATCACGGATAACGGTGCGAATCTTAATAGCAGCCTGATGAGAGAGGTATGCCAACAATTCAAGATTACACACCGCAATTCCACCCCATATCGTCCCAAGGCGAATGGAGCAGTCGAAGCAGCCAATAAGAATATCAAGAAGATACTGCGAAAGATGGTGAAAGGGTCCAGACAATGGCACGAGAGATTACCCTTTGCTTTGTTGGGTTACCGCACTACCGTCCGGACTTCCATAGGTACAACTCCTTATTTGTTGGTGTACGGAACTGAAGCCGTAATACCGGCGGAGGTCGAAATTCCATCCCTCCAAATTGTCGCTGAAGCCGGGATTAATGATGATGAATGGGTCAAAGCTCGATTGGAATAGTTGAACCTGATAGATGAGAAAAGATTGGCAGCAGTATGCCATGGTCAGCTGTACCAGAAGAGAATGACAAGAACATATAATAAGAAGGTGCGCCCCAGGAAGTTTGAAGTAGGGCAGCAGGTATTGAAGAAGATCCTCCCACATCAGGTCGAGGCAAAAGGCAAATTCGCCCCAAATTGGCAAGGGCCTTATATCGTGACCAGAGTATTGTCCAACGGTGCTTTGTGTTTGACAGATGTCGAAGGTAGATGTGTCAACATGGCTATCAATTCAGATGCAGTCAAGAGATATTATGCGTAATTTCTTTAGTTATGGCAATTTTTGGTTTATTTGTCTGTATTTGGCATTTATTGGATAATGAGATGACGGAGGCAATTCTTTCTTCTATCCAAACACTTTTAACCCTTGCTTCCCCCTTTGAGCCTTAAGTTATTCTTTCATACCCCTCTTTTGGAATCACTAATGGAAAAGACATGAAAAAAAGAAAAAGAAAAGAAAAAGAAAATAAAAAGAAGGAAAAGAAAAAAAGAAGATAAAATCATAAGAAATACAAAACCGTTGGGAACTATGTTTGACCTGATTCCTCAAAGAGGATACGTAGGCACCTCACGGCTCGATCATAGTATGCATCATAGTGAATATAGGATGCATAATGTACATAGTGTGCATAATAGGCACAGTGTGCGTAACGCACATAGTGCAACATAAGTGTAAAAAATAAATTCCCCAAGCAAGAAAACTGGGGCAGAGATTATGTTTTAAGTTCCAACAAAGGTTTGATTCCAAAGTTGTAGCATATCACCCATCAAATTATTTTCATTTTATAGCCTTTCGTTAGCCCCACACCAAAACCAACATCGACGTCCAAAAGACCTCCCGATCAATATCCAAGAGATGCTAAGTCAGGCAAATAAAGCCGAGAATAATACACCAATCCCCAGCAAAAAAGAGATCATAAGACTGGGATTGAATTGATGGTCAAAGGGATCTCCGGAAGAGAGGGTCGTATCGATAACACCCCGATTCTTCAATGAAGAAATAAAATGAGAGAGTCTTATCGGTGAAAACCTTCACAGGCACCGAAAGGCGACGTAAGATGAGAGATATGAAACGAGAGAGTCTTATCGGTGAAAACCTTCACAAGCACCATAAGGCGCCGGGAGATGAGAGAAAAGAGAGAGTCTCATTGGTGAAAACCCCTCGAAGGGCACTATGAGGCGACAAGACAGATCAACAAAAAGCGACCACATTCGCAACGAAATGGACAGTCATTTATCATCCCCAGCAAGTCAGACCATCGGGCAAATCGATTGATAAAATAGACTGGGTCGGGAATCTATGGTGCACGTCATGATCACGGGGACCAGTCATGTCCTCCAGATAAGTTCTTCTGAGTTTCTTCTCCCACCAAATATTGGTTCAGAAAGATTTTCTCCTTTCCTAGCTTTTATTTCTCTTCCTAAAAAATTTGTCTTGAAAAGGATTTTTCAAAGCTTACTACCAGAGACCGAAGGGGAATTCATCCAATGCAGGATAACACAAACAGTCTTAAAAGCCGGTCCTAGGCAATACAATAATCGTGCCTCGCAGTTTTGGAGGAAGTAATCTCCAAAGGGAATGGTTTCGGGAGTAAAAGCAGATTCCCACAGCATGTGCTTAAAGAGAAAGCAGAAAAGGGAACAAATTGAAAACCAGCCCCAGCAGGCTAGAGACCCCCAGCAGGCAATTTTGTCCACTAACCAATTATGGGGACATATAGCAGGAAAAAGGGAAGAGAGGAAAAATCATCCGTCGGAAAGGCACCCTCTACCACCACGATTAAAACTAACTAAATCCTTTTGTCTGCTGCAGGAAGACAAAGGATTGATAATGGCAGCAAGACGCAACGCCAGGGAAATCACCAAAAACCGGGGCAGAAAATTTTCTGCCAATTGTCAAAAAATTTCTCGGAGGAACGGGGAAACAATTTCTATACATTTAAGTTCTAGGTCGCCCACCAGTATAATGCGGGAATACTTTTAAGTTCTAGGTTGCCCACCAGTATAATGCGGGAATACATTTAAGTTCTAGGTCGCCCACCAGTATAATGCGGGAATACTTTTAAGTTCTAGGTCGCCCACCAGTATAATGCGGGAATACATTTAAGTTCTAGGTCGCCCACCAGTATAATGCGGGAATACATTTAAGTTCTAGGTCGCCCACCAGTATAATGCGGGAGTACTTTTAAGTTCTAGGTCGCCCACCAGTATAATGCGGGAATACATTTAAGTTCTAGGTCGCCCACCAGTATAATGCGGGAATACATTTAAGTTCTAGGTCGCCCACCAGTATAATGCGGGAATACTTTTAAGTTCTAGGTCGCCCACCAGTATAATGCGGGAATACATTTAAGTTCTAGGTCGCCCACCAGTATAATGCGGGAATACTTTTAAGTTCTAGGTCGCCCACCAGTATAATGCGGGAATACTTTTAAGTTCTAGGTCGCCCACCAGTATAATGCGGGAATACATTTAAGTTCTAGGTCGCCCACCAGTATAATGCGGGAATACATTTAAGTTCTAGGTCGCCCACCAGTATAATGCGGGAATACTTTTAAGTTCTAGGTCGCCCACCAGTATAATGCGGGAATACATTTAAGTTCTAGGTTGCCCACCAGTATAATGCGGGAATACTTTTAAGTTCTAGGTCGCCCACCAGTATAATGCGGGAATACTTTTAAGTGCTAGGTCGCCCACCAGTATAATGCGGGAATACATTTAAGTTCTAGGTCGCCCACCAGTATAATGCGGGAATACTTTTAAGTTCTAGGTCGCCCACCAGTATAATGCGGGAATACATTTAAGTTCTAGGTCGCCCACCAGTATAATGCGGGAATACATTTAAGTTCTAGGTCGCCCACCAGTATAATGCGGGAATACTTTTAAGTTCTAGGTCGCCTACCAGTATAATGCGGGAATACTTTTAAGTTCTAGGTCGCCCACCAGTATAATGCGGGAATACATTTAAGTTCTAGGTCGTCCACCAGTATAATGCGGGAATACTTTTAAGTTCTAGGTCGCCCACCAGTATAATGCGGGAATACATTTAAGTTCTAGGTCACCCACCAGTATAATGCGGGAATACATTTAAGTTCTAGGTCGCCCACCAGTATAATGCGGGAATACTTTTAAGTTCTAGGTCGCCCACCAGTATAATGCGGGAATACATTTAAGTTCTAGGTCGCCCACCAGTATAATGCGGGAATACTTTTAAGTTCTAGGTCGCCCACCAGTATAATGCGGGAATACATTTAAGTTCTAGGTCACCCACCAGTATAATGCGGGAATACATTTAAGTTCTAGGTCGCCCACCAGTATAATGCGGGAGTACTTTTAAGTTCTAGGTCGCCCACCAGTATAATGCGGGAATACATTTAAGTTCTAGGTCGCCCACCAGTATAATGCGGGAATACATTTAAGTTCTAGGTCGCCCACT
The DNA here is from genome assembly GCF_000715075.1 of Nicotiana tabacum. NCBI lineage: Eukaryota > Viridiplantae > Streptophyta > Magnoliopsida > Solanales > Solanaceae > Nicotiana > Nicotiana tabacum. The sequence goes on along the minus strand of NC_134087.1, from coordinate 184,024,837 downwards.
AGTATAATGCGGGAATAATTTTAAGTTCTAGGTCGCCCACCAGTATAATGTGGGAATACATTTAAGTTCTAGGTCGCCCACCAGTATAATGCGGGAATACATTTAAGTTCTAGGTCGCCCACCAGTATAATGCGGGAATACATTTAAGTTCTAGGTCGCCCACCAGTAAAATGCGGGAATACTTTTTAGCTCTAGATTTTGGAATCAGTAGCCCCACCTGAAGACGGAAGGTTACAACAGAGATCCCCCAAGCAGGAAACAATAAAATCCCCCAGCGCCAAGAAGCAGAAGGCTGCAAAAGCAAGCGCGCGATTCAAAAGGAAGAAGGAACGCGTCTCAGAAGAAGCAGTTTAGGAACGTTGTAGCATGCCCAATATAACAATTTTGATGAAGAAAGACATACCACTGAAGAAACCATTGAAAGATTTACAGAAGAAAGCCATGTTCCCAGCAAATCAAGCAAAGTGATGAAAACTGGCATTCAGAAAAGGCGAAGGACCAGCGTCATCTCCCAAGTTCACAAAATAAGGGCATCAGAGGAAAACGTTAGCCGACAAGAAAGCAAGGCAACAAGAACAAGTTGAAGATAGATGAGATCTCATACTGTAACTTAGCTTCTTGTTTTTCCTTTCAAGAACAATGTAACAAGGAGATCGGTTGAGCGGTAGCATCTTACAGCGGCAGGCAACAGCGCACAACAACAGCAAGCACTACAGTGACACGGTAGTCCCAGCTACCAAAGTTTCCTGAACTACATTGACCTGATTCCTGTTCAGCCCAGGATATGTAGGAAACCTCTGAAGCAAAGGTTCAGTCAAATCTTTTTCAAAAATGCTTCACACAGAGTACTCGGACGGGCAAAAATCGCTCGCTTTATCTTTGCGCGAAAACCCTTCGTGTCTTCGTGCAAAGAGGGGCAGCTGTAAGCACGTGATTTTTGCTTCACGGACAATCACTCCAAAAGAAAACAAAAATAGTGACCAGTGACCTCGCTGTACAAATTCCCAATTTTTTCATGACATGTGCTGCTAGTCATTTGTGGTTCGGCCCGTGTTGCAATTAATCTTACAAAAAACACAAAAAATAAGAACGCCGTGTGTAATCAGGCCGTAGTCCGGTTTTAAGAGAAAATTCACAAAAAAATATGCAGCTTTTACTCTAGGCTGTGATTTAACCATTTTTAAAAATTCTAATATGTGTGTTTATTGTTGTAGGTGTTGCTCAATATGTGTGTAAGTTTATTTTAATTATTTGCATTGTTTTTAGGAATTTTTGGTTAATTTGTTGAAATTAAAAAGGGAAAGGAAAATCGGTTTGGACCCCAAATGAGGCCCAAAGCCAATGCAAGACCAAGCCCAACCCAGGCTGCCCCAGCAGGACCCCAAACGACATCGTATCAATACCCCTGTTAGAACCGTTGATCTGATTCAAACGGACGGTCTTGATCAGACTGCTCGTTTACCCAAACGACGCCGTTTCAGGCAAGATGATCTAAGCCGTCCAACCCCATTGATCCAACGGATCCAGGCCCTCCTCTAAACCCGTCAACATGACCCGATCCATGCCCTTTACCCGGTCTCACCCACCATCACACCCAAACGACACCGTCTTTCCTAAGTGAATAGATCCCGGCCATAGATCTCACTTGATCCAACGGCCAGGATCTAAACCCTCAATACATATATAAACTCTCCATTACACCCCACGCCCCCAAACCAAACCCCCCTTCAGCCACTGTTCACCATCTTCCCCAGGACCCCTTCCTCTCAAACCCTAGCAGTCTAGGTTTTCCCCCCGTGAGCCCGATAACCACAGTTCCGATGACCACCAAAATAACATCCCCGATGCACCCAACCACCCTGAACATGAATCCGTTAACCGTTCACCTCGAATCAACCCGTAGCTTCTCGAATCTTCAAACGAAGATTCGAGCAAAAACTAGATCTATACCGATTGACCCCAAACTCACACCACAGCCCCTCCTAACCTCCCTCATCCCCTGAATGGCTTTGGTTCCGTTCGAATCTGACTGGAATTGAACGGTTCCCAAATCGAACCTCAAGAGCCCTAGGATTCGGATCTATGGGTTTTGTCCGAATAAGTGACAGGATCAGGGCCTAGCAGACTTTTACCGAAGTGTTCTCAGTTGAGAACGCTTCGGTTAAAGTCCATTAGACCCCAAAATCACTTGGCCCGAGTTCGAGCTTGAGTCAGTCGTAGTTTCAGGTCCCGGAGGTATTTTCCCTTTTTTCTTTTGTCATCCTAAACTCTATCCTGTCGTACATGTTCTGGTTTGTTTTGGTTTTTGACTCGTCTATCCATGTGTGTACATTTTGAGTTTAAAGTTGATTTGTTTGTTGATTTTGTTGGTTGTTTGCTGTATATTATAGTTCGCGTAGTCGTTTAAATAAGCGTCGTCAACTAAATTCACTTGAAAGATTAGAAAATCAGGAGTTGAATTTCAGTATTGATTACTATGCCTGTTTCTTGTTGGTGTTACTTGTATCGGCTTGACCAACTTGTACCCTTTAATTGGCACCCCTGTTTGATTAAATTGGAATCATTGGCTTGAATTTAGGCTGAAAATTGATTGTTAACTGTGGAAAGCTAACAGATTCACCTGAAGGCAGCATTGAGTTTAAGTTAAGTAGTCAGTAGTTAGCTGAAATCAGAGAGGTTTATATACTAATTATTAAGAGTTATGGTAATACAGCAACGTGCAAGGTTAAGGGTAGATTTGGCATAAGACAAAGTCTGATTAGGGGTTTAATTTCAGAATATGTCAAGTGGTAATTAAAATATGATTAACCTAATGACAATGGGGAACAAAACATGAGGGCATGGGTTCAAAATGAATACTTTAAATACACCCATAATCCTTGATTAGAGCAATAGGACAAAGCATGGGGGGCTGATTAAGTTTACCAAGAAAGATGCCTTTAGGCATGGGGAGTTAAGGAGTATGGGCAGATTGCAACTGGCAGGATCCAGGCAGCTTGACTGCACTGGGTTGTTGGCTTATAAATAAGTTGTTGCAGAACTAAAAAGGGGGCTGGACTTTTAGTCTTCAGAAAAGAAAAAAAAACAGAAAGAGATTTCAGAATACTGTGAATGAGTATCATTTGAAAACTGTGTAAGAGTTCAAGTTGTTCAAGCTGTCTTTGCTGATTGTTGTTGGCTGTTTGCTCAGCTTTTGTGGTTATTGATTTTCTGCTGTTACTGCATTGAACATTCTGGTTTTTCTTGGCTGCATCTTATTACTCTTTTCTGGGATTACTTGTTTGGTGCTCGACCATCTGCTGGTTCTCTTTGTTCTGGAAATTGTTGTTGGTTGTCTGTGGACTGTGAAAAACACTTGTGGTTGTTGGTTTGTTGTTGTGTTGTTGCTGTGTATCTGCTATTGCTGTGTTTATTGCATACTGCCCAGCTGATCATTCCTTTCTTCTTTGTCCTCTATACCAGGTACACAACCAATGCACTGTCAAATGTAATTGGAAAAATTGAGCATGAATACAAATGAAAAGACCTGAAGAATGTCTTTTATACATAGATTGTTACATTAAATATTCATGTAATGTAGAATAATTTTATTTTTGTTTGGATGCTGGAAGTAACTTGCCTGTCTAATAGACGTCAATGTAGGACAATTGAATGTAAGTCTATATATGCATGCGGTTAGGTAAAACATTCCCAATACGATAGGTTGCATCCAAGATTCGGTTTAATCATGAAACATGTCGTTTAATACATGCTAAGCATAAAATTATCCATTCCTAGCTAAGTTCGTCTCCCTTGGATGAATTGTTTCGCTATAATTAGTAATCAGCCACACCTACAGGATAAAGACACAAGTTTACGGTCTCAACCTCATGGAGGTTGAGCCTAGGTAGAAACGGACCAGGCAGATCCTCATCGGATGAACAGTGGCCAGGTCTGGCCCATCACGTATGAGCTGGATTTGGGCCCATAATGTTCGATTAGCTGCCTACGTGCATGGCCATGTTTTCTTATTCTGCAAAGGCACTCGGAATTCCGTTATAAATAACCTGCAAGCATGTAATTGAGTTGGATCATTTTTACTTTCAATTAGTAGATACAAATGTGACAGGAAAATATAGCCGCTATAGGATATCCTTTTAAAATAAAGATGAGATGAGCCTCGACAAATAAAAACGCATAAGCTGCGGGGCCCTTGTTAAATGTATATATCAAAGCATTCAGTTTCCAGGACAGGTCGTTTAGCAAATCTCACGGCCCTCCTAGAATAATAACGCGATAGTCTCTTTAAGCGCGTAATTAATAATGTTATCTCCTTAAACTCGGGTGCACATTTATGTGACCCAAATCCAAATCTCAACCGAGTCGAGATATGTCAACAATCACGTGTACATTGATGTAACGTGATTCGAGGTATGCTTTCACGACGTTGCAATTCCTTGTAAAAATAATAATAATTATGAAAGCGTTGAAAGTTAAAATTTGCACATAAGTTCATATTTGTATAAAATCAGATAATCAAGCGGAATATAACAGTTGAGCGACCGTGCTAGAACCACGGAACTCGGGAATGCCTAACACCTTCTCCTGGGTTAACAGAATTCCTTATCCGGATTTCTGGTACGCAGACTGTAATATGGAGTCATTCTTTTCCTCTATTCGGGATCAAAATTGGTGACTTGGGACACCCTAAACCTCCCAAGTGGCGACTCTGAAATAAATAAACCAATCCCGTTTCGATTGTCCTTTAATTGGAAAAAACTCCCCTGCCCCCTCGGGTGCGGAAAAAGGTGGTGTGACAACACCAAAAGCCAAACCTTTCCCAAGTGGCGACTCTGAATTAAATAAATAATCTCATTTCGAATATTGTCACTTAAATTGGAAAAACTCTACCCGCGCATTTAGCCTTCGGGACGGGCGCGCAAAAAGGAGGTGTGACAGCTCTGGCGACTCTGCTGGGGACTTAACCCAGAACCATTGGTTCAGGGTTCAAGAATTCGAGCTTAGAATAATTGTTATATTTGGCTTTATTATCTGATCTTTATTACATGTTTTTGCATAACGTGCTAAATGTTGTTTTTACCGCTTTGATATTATCTGAACTGTATATAAACTGTGCCGAAACCCTTCTCTTCTTACCTCCGGGGAGAAGCTCGCTGGTCGAGACTCCCTATTCTGTTAGTGTCAATACCTGAAATAAGAAAGAGGTCGGACAACTTACAAAGCCGGACGATCTCGCGGGTCCCCGGTACGTAGCCCCCTCCTCGACTCGAGTTGTCCGCTCGGGTACACAGTCTAGAACAAATACCCAGGTTGTGAACCTAGTATAACGAAACTTCATGCCGGATCCCTAGTAGGAACGCTTATTTGCATCATGTTGCATTTGACTTAGGGGACTCAACACAGGGGTTGGGTCCGTCTAGGACTAGCAACCTGAAATGAAAAGACCATCCTGCTGCATCCTATTTGTTTTGCGCATTTATTTGCTTCAGTTCCGCATGCCGACCGGTTTCTAAAAATAAAAGGAAAAAATAGCAGCGTAGGGAGATATTTACTTCTTTTGGAAAAACCAATGTCCGAGTAGTGTCGAAACCTCGCCGGAATTTCTTCTAAAAAATATATATAAAAAAAAAATTGTCTTCTAGTTTGATTTATTTTTAAAAAAAATAGTATAAAATTTTTCTGTTTATTCATTTTCAAAATCAAAAAAAAGAAGGTATTTATTTAAAAGTAAAAAGAAAAAAAAAGACGGAAAATTCATAATTCAAAAAAAAATGTTGTTTCTTTCGTAGTATCCCTTGTATAAATTCAGGCTAATAGTCCAAATATTTCCTAAAAAAAATAAAAATTCTTTAGCCTTTATCTCTTTTCAAAAGAAAAAAAAATAATAAAAATATATATTCTTGTTTTCTAGGTTTATTTTTCTATTCACGATGTCCCGAACTACGCCGGTTTGATTCTCACCGGATGTGAGATACGTAGGCAACCCTCGTCGGGTTCAACCCCATTTTTGCTAAAATAGCCAAAATCAATAAATAAATAAAAAAAAAGAAAAAAAAAGGGAAAAAGATGTGTCAAATTTTAAATGAGTCATAAATAAATTAGGTGATGCTGTTTTGTCATAAATAGCCGAATGTTCCCAAAAAGGGACGCCGGAAGGCTGACTTTGCATAAACAGCCACCTTTGGGTCTTGTTTAGCATTTTTGTCCAGTTGACCTACACAGCCTTAAAATCTTCGTCCCCGAAGTGTTTAGAGGCCGTGTTCAAAACTTGATCCCCTTTGTAAAATATTTTGAGTCAAGTCATTTTTGTTAAAATCACCTTAATAAATGTGCAGGATGAGCACGATGCAAAATGAACATTTTTCAATAATGACCAAAATCCCTATCAAGTTACGGCTATGGTGGAATGATCTAGGTGTTGAAGGACAAAATGAGGTCAAGAAATATCTGAAAGGTCTCGTGGGTTTGTTGGAAATCCAGTCTCGGGGAGATATCATAAGAGCTTTGGTTACCTACTGGGACCCGGCGCACAATGTTTTCCATTTCTCTGATTTTGAACTCACCCCGACTTTGGAAGAAATGGCCGGGTACATCGGGAATGCTGAACTTCCGTTGAGGCAAAAATACTTGGTCGCCCCAAGAGTTGTCACGGTACATCGGTTCCTAGATTCATTGAAGATACCCAGAACGGTCCACAACCCGAATCTGGCAGCCGGATTTTGTACTCCATGCTTCATATATGATAGGTACGGTCATGAGGGGGGATTCAATAATCCAATCAACAAACTGTGCAGCAAAGGTGTTCGTCAGAAGTGGGACAAACACAGACGGGTAGCTTTCATGATGATGTTCCTGGGCCTTCTAGTATTTCCAAGGAAAGATGGAAACATTGATTTGAAGATATCCGGGGTCGTCAGCACTTTACTCACACAAAATGACAGTACTCTCGCACCTATGGTGGTATCTGACATCTTTCGAGCTCTTACAGCTTGTAAAGCTGGGGGAAATTTCTTCCAAGGTTGTAACTTGCTCCTACAAATATGGATGACCGAGCATACCTCTGCCATCATTCCGAGATTTTGAGCCATGGTTCCCCGGAAAAGACTTGCATAGAAGAATTTTACACGAGAACCAAAGAGATCAGTTTGCCCAAAGGAGTCCTGGAATGGACCTCGTTCTTTCAAGCTCTTACTGCCAGCCAAATACAATGGACGCTAGGATGGTTGCCTGTTGATGAGATCCTATATATGTCGGCAGCTAAAACTCATCTCTTACTGATGGGGCTTAAGAGCATTCAACCTTACGCACCCTGCCGAGTTTTGAGACAGTTCGGAAGATGCCAGACAGTACCTCATGAGGAAGATCTTAGCACTCAAGCAGTTGAGATAAGTCCTAACGGACAATTCCCAGAAGCAAAGATTCGCCAAATCTGGAGTGAGTGTCAATATTTGAAATCAGATACTTGCGTGCGGGATCGAGCCAAAGGAGAGACGGCGCCAGGTTACCTTGCATGGTATAGAAGGGAACTTGAGCATGAAAGGCCGGCTAAGAGACCCCACCTCCGAAATTTCACCGAATCATCGCAAAGGCAGTGGGATTGGTTAGAGAAGGAAAGAGGCTATTGCGCCGAAATCAGCAGGTTAAAGCAACAAGTGGAAAGCTTGAAATATGAGCACAACGTGCAAGTTTCTAACGATCTGGGAGAGCGGAACAGGTTAATTCAGGAAAACGAAATGCTTAGAGCCCAGATCAAACGGATAAGGGTGGATGCGGGTAAACAACCAAGGCGTCGATCAGACGAGCAGCTGATAAAAAGGCTAAAAAGTGAAATCAGGGAATGGCAAGATGGTTTGGAGAAATCTGAAAATGTCATAGCCGAGCTCAGGGCACAGTGGGATACAAGAGCAGGTAAGCATCGCCGATACTTGAATCAATTGGAAGGCGACCACGAGAAAACTGTTGCTAAAATGAAGAGAGAGATGACTACACTTGAGATCAAAGCAGCTAATCAGGCCAAGGATCTCCAAATTAAGAGCAGATACTGGTACGACTTGTTGGCCCGAATGAAGTTAGAAGTACGGCAACTGAAGAATCAGCATATTCAGGATGCTTAGGTATTCAAGATGTGCAGCGATCAGATAAAATGCCTACTTATAGAGAAGAAGCAAATCATAAATAGGATCAAGGCCATTGCCCATGCCATTACCAGACGATGTCTACGATGTGAGAACATGACCAGCGTTACCGTCCTCTCGGCAGTGATGAGTTATGTCAAGTAGACCATGCATGAGCTGGAACAACTCGAGAGGGATCTCACACCTAGGACCGCGGCGAGGCCGAACGATGCCCCGCGGACACCAATTCTCAAAACCATAATGTACTCATAAGTCAAGTCTATATCTTAGCATCTTCTACCTGTTTTTCCGTAAGAGTGATTTTAGTCTGTTTTGAGTCTAGGTTTATTTTCAAAGTTTGTTTTTCCTTTTGCAAAATATAGCTTGTAATAGACCATTTTAAAAATAAAGGTGTGCTGCTTTCTACGCTCATTTGTGTGTTTCGAACTACGTATTGATCTGATTCACGTAGGCATCGTGATACGTAGGCAATCCTCATCGGATCCGGTCGCATTTTTACCGCAAAATAAAAACATAAAAGAAAAAAAAGAAAATAATAAGAAAAGGGAAGCCTAAAAAAGGAATGCCGGAATGACGCATGCTTTCGTCGCAACCATGTAGAATTCACTTAACTGTATAGGTGCATCATGCTCAACGTGAGGTTGCCTATCTGTTATCTTGTTTCAAATTAACCGTGCGTTTGTCGTTGAGTACTCCAGGGTTTTTGAAAAGACGGTTGGTTTGGTGAAAGTCTGGCCTCGCACTCATACTTCACGAGGTCAAGAAGAAGTGTTCAACTACCTGTTGTTAGGACCAGAAGCAGTACTCACACTTACTTCACCAAGTCAAAAGGAAGTGTGGAAATGTCTTCAAAAATTCCATTGCAAACAATCCCTGTTTCCGAGGAGAGCTCGATCTCAGCCGTCCTCACACCTGAATCCGCAACTGCGGAGGAAAATAGAATCCTACGGCTCCGCATGTTGGAAATGCTGGACGACTGGAATAATGGGAAAGAGCCGCCAAGTGTCGTCCCCGGGTTCCCTGAATTATTCTCCAGGTCAAGTGGGACTTCTAATGTCCCCATAAATTATCCTGCTACCCCATTCGGGTACCCAGCCACCTCAGCCTTCTCTGCTGGATCGCCTTCTGAGCCTCATCCCCGAATGTCAGCCACCGATGCAAGCATGAACATCTTTACTGCATCACCTTGCCCGATTACGGCACAGCCTGCCACGTACAAGCCAAGCTTTGACTCATCCTCTTTTACATTCCAAGCACCATCGTTCTCAATAGAACCAACTAGGGTCGCTACCAGCACTAATCCTCTACCGCCTCAGTGCGAGCTTGCACCCGGGCAGGATCAGAACCCCAGAATTGCAGAACAAAATGAGATTGCCAAGAGAATGAGAATCCTTGAACAAAGTTTGAAGAATATGCAAGGATTGAGCGGACATAAGAGCGTCTCTTACGCCGACCTATGCATGTTCCCTCACGTGCACCTGCCAGCGGGTTTCAAGACCCCAAAGTTCGAGAAATACGATGGGCACATTGACCCCATTGCACATCTTAAGAAATACTGCAACCAATTGCGGGGAGCCGGCGGAAAAGAAGAACTGCTAATGGCATATTTTGGGGAAAGTCTAGTAGGGATAGCCTCGGAATGGTATATGGACCAGGAAATGTCCCGATGGCATATATGGGATGATCTCGCCAGAGATTTTGTGAAACAATTCCAGTATAACATCGACATTGCGCCAGACCAAAATTCTTTGTCGAATTTGTAGAAGAAACCGTCAGAAAGCTTCAGAGAATATGCTATTAAGTGGCGTGAACAGGCGTCAAGAGTGAAGCCTTCCATGGATGAAGTGGAAATGGTCACTACCTTTCTCCAAGCTCAAGAGTCTGACTATTTCCAAAACATGATGTTAGCCATGGGTAAGCCATTCGCGGAAGCAATCAAGATTGGAGAGATGGTGGAAAATGGTCTGAAAACAGGTAGGATTCTGAGTCAAGCAGCCATAAGGGCGACCTCCCAGGCTATCCAAAGCGGGTCCGGAGGAATGACAAGAGGGAAGAAGAAAGAAGAAATGACTATGGCAGCCTCGGAAGCAAGGGAGTATCGTCATCCCAGGCCCCGTTTTCCGGAAAGAACCCCACAACACTACTACCCCCACTCAAATTTGGCATATGCTCATCAACCTTATATGGTCATGAATGCCCAGACTTATGCCCATCCACCACAACAAGCCAACCGAGGCCCAGCTCTACCCCCCAGAAATCAGCCTCCTTACTGCAACCACTATAACCCACAACCCCCGCAGAATAACTTCCGCCCTCAAGAGACACCCCGAAGGCGGACTTTCACGCCCATCGGTGAACCATACTCAACTTTGTTCCCGAAGCTAGTCCAGTTGGGTTTCTTGCAACCAATCCCTCAAACAAGGCAAAACCCGACGTCACCTTCTTACAAAGCTGGAGTCAGATGCACCTATCATTCAGGGGCCGAGGGACATGATACAAATGACTGCTGGTCGTTGAAAAGAGTGGTCGAAAATTTGATAGAGCAAGGGAAAATAGTGCTAAGGGACGAGGAGATCCCGAATGTAACTAACAATCTATTACCTGCTCACAATAATGGGCCGCTGATCGGAATGATTTGTGAAGACAAAGAGTTCGACCCTGCTCTGAAAGCCATAATTGCCATTGTCGACACGGGGAAGAGGCCCGAAACAGACCAGAAACCAGAAAAGGGGGAGGAGGCCAAAGCTATAAAGAAAGAGCCTGAAAAGAAGGTGGAGAAGAAAGTGGTACCGGTAAAGGATGGAGTTCTTTACATACCACGAGGTCGAGCTGAGAAGACGCAGAACTTCGGAATCAAAAAGACAAAACCTATGTATGTGCCGAAAGGGGCCTATGTGGTCCGGGGGACGATTCAACCACCTCGGCTGAATGAGCCAGTGGTTATCGGACGCGTGCCACAAAAGCCAATGACCAACCCATCCACAGTGCCGTGGAATTATCAAAAGACTTTGGTAATGTACAAAGGTAAAGAGGTCATGGGAGAACTTCCAGAAAATACTTTCATTGGAAGGTATTCAAATACCCAAGAACTGAACAACGCCACACAAAGGCGCTTCCCGCCAAAGAAGCTCGTAAGTGTTGAAGAAGCGGAAGTGTTCTTCCAACAAATGAAAATGCCGGATTACGAAGTGATAGATCAACTGCGCAAGTACCCTGAGCAAGTGTCCATGCTGTCATTGTTAATGAGGTCGACCGAGCATCAAAAGATCTTACTAAAGACCCTAAATGAAGCATATGTGCCAATTGAAACCTCGGTAGAACAATTAGAGCGGATGACAGAAAGATTCTTCGCCGTCAACCAAATCTCTTTCAGCAAGAACAATCTACCCCCGGAAGGAGCGGCACACAACAAGGCTTTGCATCTAACAGTTAAATGCGAAAACTATTATGTCAAGCGGGTAATGTTGGATGGGGGCTCAGGCGTTGACATTTGCCCGCTCTCCACGCTACAAAGAATGGAAATTGGGACCGGAAGAATCCGACCCAACAATGTCTGCGTAAGGGCTTTCGACGGCATCAAGAGAGATACCATGGGAGAAATAGACCTGTTGTTGGTCATAGGACCAGTCGAATTTCGAGTAACCTTCCAGGTGCTCGACATTGATACATCCTACAATTTTCTCCTTGGCAGACCTTGGATCCATGCGGCAGGAGCCGTGCCTTCCACTCTTCACCAGATGGTGAAGTTCGAGTACGAAGACCGAGAGATCGTGGTCCATGGGGAAGATGAGCATGCTATTTATCGGGACCCATCCATCCCATATCTGGAACCGAGAGAAGGGAGCGAACATACGGTCTATCAAGCTTTTGAGATTGTACTGGCAGAGCAGCACGAGGAGGGAATACCCTGCCCCCAGCCCTTTTTGTCTAACGCCTCGGTTATGGTGGCCAAAGAGATGATCCGGCACGGATTTAGGCCAGGAAAGGGGCTTGGACGAACCCTTCAGGGAATAACAGAACCCATTACCTTGCCAGTCACCAAGAAACCTTTTGGACTAGGTTTCAAACCTACTCCAGCAGACGAAGAGTGGGCAAAGAAAAGGAAAAATGAGGGTTGGAAGTTACCTCGACCACTGCCGGATTTATATGCAACTTTCATCAGGCCAAGGTACGCTGAAGAAGAAGATGATGAGGTCTTCACAGCTGAGGAAATCGAGGAGATATGTGGGGCGATGAGAGAGATGCTCTACGAGATCCACATGGTTCAACCAGGTGAAGGCACAAACACTGCTGAGATGATGTACGTGGGGCTGAACGCCAAACTTCAAAACTGGGAGGCCACGCCATTCCCGACTAGACGAAAGTCCGGGTAGACCTATCCTGCCACCTTTCCTGTGTCACAAGTTATCTCCAGGACATAACTTGAACGTTTTCTTCCTTTCCATTGTTGTTTTGAATTCCTAAGTTGTAAACATTGTTGTCTTCCAACTTTCCAAAGAAAATAAAAAAAATCATCATTGCTTTCCCATTCTTTCTTTTGTTCTGATTTTTGTCATTTTTCCTTTTATCTTTCTTTTCAGTTATAATAATGCGGCTTTAAATATGACATGCTTGCGGACTTCACGCCCAGATCACAACAAGCTATTTAACTGCGAATTAATAAACCCAGAACCAGAATATGATGCGAAAGAAGCTTTTAGGGAAATAAACCGAGAGTTGGAATATTTTGAGAATAAACCTAAGTCAAATCTGAATGACACCGAACCGGTCAATTTAGGAACTCCTGAAGAAATCCGGGAGACCAAAATAAGCATTCACACGGACAAGAAAATGTGAGAGGCGATAATTCAACTTCTTTTTGAATTTAAAGACGTGTTTGCTTGGTCATATGATGACATGCCGAGTCTATGTGTTGATCTAGTGGTTCATAAATTGCCGATTCATCCCAATTGTCCTCCAGTTCAACAAAAGCAACGAAAGTTCAAAACTGAGGTCAACGACAAGATTAAAGAAGAGATCACTAAACAACTGAAAACGAGAGTGATTCGGGTAGTCCAATATACAACATGGTTGGCGAATGTGGTTCCGGTACCGAAAAAGGACGGGAAGACTCGGGTATGCGTAGATTACCGAGATTTGAATAGAGCAAGTCCCAAAGATAATTTCCCACTGCCCAACATCCACATCCTCGTTGATAATTGCGCCAAACACGAGATACAGTCTTTCGTAGATTGTTACGCTGGGTATCATCAGGTACTGATGGATGAAGAGGATGCCGAGAAAACTGCCTTCACCACGCCTTGGGGCACCTACTGTTATCGGGTCATGCCATTTGGTTTGAAGAATGCTGGGGCTACTTACATGAGGGCCATGACTGCCATTTTTCATGACATGATGCATCAGGAAATAGAGGTGTACGTGGACGACGTGATAGTCAAGTCCAGGACGCAGGATAATCACATCCAAGACTTAAGGAAATTCTTCGAGAGACTAAGGAAGTATGACTTGAAGCTAAACCCAGCCAAGTGTGCTTTCGGAGTTCCGTCGGGCAAACTTTTGGGCTTCATCGTAAGCAGGAGAGGTATCGAGCTAGATCCAACTAAGATAAAATCCATCAGAGATCTGCCTCCCCTGAGAACAAAGAAAGACGTGATGAGTCTGTTGGGCAGGTTGAACTACATCAGTCGGTTTATTGCCCAGCTGACAAGCACGTGTGAGACCATATTCAAGCTGTTAAGGAAAGATGCGACGATTAAATGGACAACTGAGTGTCAAGAAGCCTTTGATAAAGTCAAAGAATACCTTTCGAATCCCCCAGTCTTGGTCCCTCCAGAACCAGGGAGGCCACTTTTCTTGTATCTAACAGTCTTGGAGAACTCTTTCGGTTGCGTCCTCGGGCAACACGACATAACCGGAAAGAAGGAGCAAGCAATCTACTACTTGAGCAAGAAATTCACCGGCTACGAGGCCAAATACACTCTGCTGGAAAGAACATGTTGCGCTCTGACGTGGGTTGCTCAAAAGTTGAGACATTATCTCCAAGCCCACACTACTTTCCTCATAAGCAGGCTGGATCCTTTGAAGTATATATTTCAGAAACCGATGCCTACTGGGAGACTGGCCAAGTGGCAAATCCTGCTTACCGAATTCGACATAGTCTATGTCACTCGCACGGCAATGAAAGCCCAGGCGCTAGCAGATCATTTGGCCGAAAATTCGGTCGATGAGGAATACCAGCCATTGAGTACCTACTTTCCAGATGAAGAAGTAAACGCCGTAGAGGTGGTCTCGGAGGACGCTCATGTTTGGAAGATGTTCTTTGATGGGGCCGTGAATGCCAAAGGTGTAGGGATTGGGGCAATTTTGATCTCGCCTTCTGGTCAGCATTATCCTGCCACAGCTAGACTTTGTTTCTTTTGCACGAATAATACGACTGAGTATGAAGCCTGCATCATGGGCATGCATATGGCAATCGATCAGGATGTCGAAGACTTACTGATTATGGGAGATTCTGACTTGATTATCTGGCAAGCCCAAGGCGAATGGGAAACTCGGGATGTCAAACTTATCCCTTACCGACAGCATGTGGAGGACCTCGGCAAGCGCTTTACATCAATAGAGTTCAGGTATATCCCGAGGTGTCACAATGAACTGGCAGACGCACTCGCTACTCTGGCTTCAATGCTACCCTACCCGGGCAACGCCCACGTCGATCCTTTGGAAATCCAAATCAGGGAAAGACACGGTTACTGCAATGTAATCGAGGCGGGATCAAATACGCAACCTTGGTACCATGACATCAAGAGGTTCTTGAAAACGCAAGAATACCCCGAGCATGCTACTGGAGATCAAAAGAGGACCGTTAGGCAACATGCAAGTGGTTTCTTTCTGAGCGGTGAATTGTTGTACAAGAGAACCCCGGACCTCAACCTATTAAGATGTGTCGACGCCGAGGAGGCGAGGAAGATCATGCACAAAGTACACGCAGGTGTGTGTGGACCTCACATGAACGGGTATGTCTTAGCGAAGAAAATCCTTCGAGCAGGTTATTACTGGATAACCATGGAAAAGGATTGCTTTAGCTTCGTTCGGAAGTGTCATCAGTGTCAGGTGCACGGTGATCTGATTCATGCTCCTCCCACAGAACTGCATCCCATGTCTGCGCCTTGGCCATTTGTCGCCTGGGGCATGGACGTCATTGGACCAATCGAACCAAAGGCTTCGAATGGACACAGGTTTATACTGGTTGCCATAGACTACTTCACAAAATGGGTAGAGGCTGTCACTCTCAAGTCGGTCACTAAAAAAGCTGTAGTGGATTTTGTACACTCAAATTTTATCTGTCGTTTCGGTATTCCTGCGACTATCATTACAGATAACGCAGCAAACTTGAACAGTCACTTGATGGGAGATGTATGCGAGCAATTCAAAATAACGCATAGGAATTCTACTCCTTATCGGCCGAAGGCCAATGGCGCTGTAGAAGCGGCGAACAAAAACATCAAGAAGATTTTGAGGAAAACGATCCAGAATTCCCGACAGTGGCATGAGCAGTTACCATTTGCATTATTGGGGTATCGCACTACGGTACGCACGTCAGTAGGAGCAACTTCTTATCTTTTGGTATATGGGACCGAGGCTGTGATACCAGCGGAAGTAGAAATCCCTTCGCTTCGAACCATTGTTGAAGCAGAAATCGAGGACAGCGAATGGGTTAAGACTCGATTGGAGCAGTTGACTTTGATTGATGAGAAACGAATGGCCGCGGTTTGTCACGGACAGTTGTACCAACGAAGAATGGCCCGTGCTTACAACAAGAAAGTCAGACCTAGGAACTTCGAAGTAGGTCAACTGGTACTGAGGCGCATTCTGCCCCATCACCAGGAAGCATAAGGGAAATTTGCTCCAAACTGGAAGGGCCCATACATCATCAGGAAGATATTGCCAAGAAGAGCATTGTACCTAGGTGACATTGAAGGAAATGATCCCGAAACAGCAGTGAATGCGGACGCAGTAAAAAGATACTATGTCTGAGTGACGCCCCAGCGATCCCGACACATTTGAAATGCTGAAAGTTTTATTCCCACTATCAACTCTCTCTACAAGCCTTTGAGCCTGTTACAAAAAAAAAGCAAAACAAAACAAAAACAAACAAAACAACAATTGATTGAGCCTGAACTACGCTTGACTTGATTCCGAAAGGATACGTAGGCAGCCTCTCCCTGAGGTTCAGTCACACCAATAATAAAATCCCATTCGCCTTGAAATTGAAACCGGGGCACGTCGAGCAGTTTAGAAGTTAGTATCATCCACCTCTCTTTACCAAGCACAAGCCTTCAAATCAATTACCAAAGATAGTGGGGAACCAATAAGCGTCACAAATGGAGACCGGCACACTCTGAATTGAGAGAGATAAAATGAGAGAGTCTCGTCAGTGAAAACCTTCGGGCACCACGAGGCGACGGGAGTAGAGAAACAAAAATGAGAGAGCTTGTTTAGTAAAAACTCACAAAGAGTGCTATCAAGCGATGACAGGAAGAGAAATGAGAGAGGTCAGCCAGCGAAAACCCGCAAAGGGCGCTGTTGGCCGAAAAGAATGACTCCACCCCAAAGAGGTCTCGGCAAAGTTCCACCGGTTTGGAATCACAGATCCGTTCTGGTTCAGGGAAATGCAAGTTCATGGAAGGTCAGGCGTCCAGTCCAAAGAGCATGTCATGTCATTTAAAGCCAGCGTTATCTTCCTCAGATAAGTCTTTCTCGTCCCGAAAGGGACACTCCCTTCCTGAAATTTGTTTTCTCCTTTCTTTGTTTCTCTTCGAATCCCTTTTTATGTTTTAACCCCAAGTTCAGGATACACCAGAGAGGGCAGGTGGCAGGTTTGTTTTCACGGAATTCCGTTTCATGAAGGAAAATACCCCGTTTCATTGGTACGTCTGTCCAAACTTGATAAATCATGATGTTTGATGGCGTTCGCAGTAAAGAGGAAAAAGAGAAATTTCCCCCAGCAAGTCCGCCTTCGGATGAATCCCCACAGAGTCTCTCCTTGTACAATCCACCACAAAGTCTCCCCAATATATATTAAAAAAAAAAATCCCCGTTGGAATTTCCCCAACACATCCCCAGCGAGTCCCATTGTAAAAATTCCCCAACAAGCTTACCCCAACCAAGCCTAGAAAGCCCACTTCAAAATAATTACCCAGCATGCCCCATTGTACAAAAATCCACACAAAGAATCCACTTTGTAAATATTCCCCCACAGAGCTTCCTTTTGTACAAATCCCCACAGAATACCTCCAATAAAATCCCCGTTGAGAACCTCCAAGCAAAACGGGACACAAAAAAAAGAGAGAAAGAAAAAGAGCCTTACGAGGCAAATCATCACAGAATCTGGAAATACAAGCCTGAGCAGTCTAAAAGGTTCCGACATATGAATCAAATCAATGGCGGGACTTCACAACAGAAATGAAGACGCAATAAAGCAACCAGGAACGATCAAGGTCACCAAACCGACCGTCATTTCCGAACTAGCAATTGTTCTTTGTCTGAAAAGTTGAAACATGTTTAATCCAAGAAAACCGTGCAAGAAGCAGGTGTCGCCCAAAAAAGAAGGTACATGGGTACAAGAAATATCTTGGCAATAAGGAATTCACTCGAAAGGTAAGTTCCCACGAAACTCCCTTTTGTCTTTTACTAAAACAAGAAAATTCAAAAAAAAGAGGTCAGTTGTTGTTCTCGAATTTTGTCCCCAGCTAGTAAACATTAGGGTTTTAAACCCTAAACTGAATTTTTCCTTTAGTCAGCATTAGGGTTTTAAACCCTAAACTGAACTTTTTCCATTCAGCCAGCATTAGGGTTTTAAACCCTAAACTGAGCTTTTCCATGCAATCAGCATTAGGGTTTTAAACCCTAAACTGAATTTTTCCTTTAGTCAGCATTAGGGTTTTAAACCCTAAACTGAACTTTTTCCATTCAGCCAGCATTAGGGTTTTAAACCCTAAACTGAGCTTTTCCATGCAATCAGCATTAGGGTTTTAAACCCTAAACTGAATTTTTCCTTTAGTCAGCATTAGGGTTTTAAACCCTAAACTGAACTTTTTCCATTCAGCCAGCATTAGGGTTTTAAACCCTAAACTGAGCTTTTCTATGCAATCAACATTAGGGTTTTAAACCCTAAACTGAATTTTTCCTTTAGTCAGCATTAGGGTTTTAAACCCTAAACTGAACTTTTTTCCATTGCATGTCAGCATTAGGGTTTTAAACCCTAAACTGAACTCTTTCCTTTAGTCAGCATTAGGGTTTTAAACCCTGAACTGAACTTTTTCCTTTAATCAGCATTAGGGTTTTAAACCCTAAACTGAATTTTTCCTTTTAATCAGCATTAAGGTTTTAAACCCTAAACTGAACTTTCTCATTTCAGTCAGCATTAGGGTTTTAAAACCCTGAACTGAACTTTTTCCTTTGATCAGCATTAGGGTTTTAAACCCTGAACTGAACTTTTCCATTTAGTCAGCATTAGGGTTTTAAACCCTAAACTGAACTCTTTCCATTCAGCCAGCATTAGGGTTTTAAACCCTAAACTGAGCTTTTCCATGCAGTCAGCATTAGGGTTTTAAACCCTGAACTGAATTTTCCCTTTAGTCAGCATTAGGGTTTTAAACCCTAAACTGAACTTTTTCCATTCAACCAACATTAGGGTTTTAAACCCTAAACTGAGCTTTTTCCATTTAGTCAGCATTAGGGTTTTAAACCCTAAACTGACCTTTTTCCTTTAATCAGCCTTAGGGTTTTAAACCCTAAACTGAACTTTTTCCATTCAGCCAGCATTAGGGTTTTAAACCCTAAACTGAGCTTTTTCCATGCATGTCAGCATTAGGGTTTTAAACCCTAAACTGAACTCTTTCCTTTAGTCAGCATTAGGGTTTTAAACCCTGAACTGAACCTTTTCCTTTAATCAGCCTTAGGGTTTTAAACCTAAACTGAACTTTTTTCCATTCAGCCAGCATTAGGGTTTTAAACCATAAACCGAGCTTTTCCATGCAATCAGCATTAGGGTTTTAAACCCTAAACTGAACTTTTTTCCATTTAGCCAGCATTAGGGTTTTAAACCCTAAACTGAACTTTTCCCTTTAGTCAGCATTAGGGTTTTAAACCCTAAACTGAACTCTTTCCATTCAGCCAGCATTAGGGTTTTAAACCCTAAACTGAGCTTTTTCCATGCATGTCAGCATTAGGGTTTTAAACCCTAAACTGAACTCTTTCCTTTAGTCAGCATTAGGGTTTTAAACCCTGAACTGAACTTTTTCCTTTAATCAGCATTAGGGTTTTAAACCCTAAACTGAATTTTTCCTTTTAATCAGCATTAGGGTTTTAAACCCTAAACTGAACTTTCTCATTTCAGCCAGCATTAGGGTTTTAAACCATAAACTGAGCTTTTCCATGCAGTCAACATTAGGGTTTTAAACCCTAAACTGAATTTTTCCATTAGTCAGCATTAGGGTTTTAAACCCTAAACTGAACTTTTTCCATTCAGCCAGCATTAGGGTTTTAAACCCTAAACTGAGCTTTTCCATGCAGTCAGCATTAGGGTTTTAAACCCTAAACTGAATTTTCCCTTTAGTCAGCATTAGGGTTTTAAACCCTAAACTGAACTTTTTCTATTCAGCCAGCATTAGGGTTTTAAACCCTAAACTGAGCTTTTTCCATTTAGTCAGCATTAGGGTTTTAAACCCTGAACTGAACTTTTTCCTTTAATCAGCCTTAGGGTTTTAAACCCTAAACTGAACTTTTTCCATTCAGCCAGCATTAGGGTTTTAAACCCTAAACTGAGCTTTTACTTCCAGTCAGCATTAGGGTTTTAAACCCTAAACTGAATTTTTCCTTTCAGTCAGCATTGGGGTTTTAAACCCTGAACTGAACTTTTTCCTTTGATCAGCATCAGGGTTTTAAACCCTAAACTGAACTCTTTTCCATTCAGCCAGCATTAGGGTTTTAAACCCTAAACTGAGCTTTTCCTTCCAGTCAGCATTAGGGTTTTAAACCCTAAACTGAATTTTTCCTTTCAGTCAGCATTGGGGTTTTAAACCCTGAACTGAACTTTTTCCTTTGATCAGCATCAGGGTTTTAAACCTTAAACTGAACTCTTTCCTTTCAGTCAGCATTAGGGTTTTAAACCCTAAACTAAACTCTTTTCTTTTAGTCAGCATTAGGGTTTTAAACCCTAAACTGAACTCTTTCCATTCAGTCAGCATTAGGGTTTTAAAACCTAAACTGAACTTTTCCCCAGATGGTCAGTATTAGAGTTTCAACTCTAAAACGAAACTTCTCCCCCAGCTAGTCGGTATTAGGGCTCCAACCCTGAACTGAGCATTCACATCTTCTTTCATCAATTTTATGAACTTCCTGGCGAATAATTCACGAAATTTCCTAGTGAAACTGGGGCAGAAAATTTCGTTCGTTTGTTTTTTCCGCAGGTCTAACCCCGAGCCACACGGATCGAAACGACCCACAAGATGAGTTTCAACTCAGAATCTAAGAAGAAAAAGACAAAAGAAGATGTCCCAAGATACCAGAGAAAATGAAAGGCGGATCGCTCCAGGATTTGATTAAGGTCCAGAACTCTGCCAGTCGCGTCTCATTGAGTATCCCGGAGGTTAAACAAGCACCTACAACTCGCAAGCATCAAGATGCGGATCGAAGTCTCCAAGCAAAATCAGCTAAGACCCATGATCAAGTCACAAAAGAATCATAGATAGGGATCTTGTAACTAGCAGTTGACATGCATATAAGTATTTAGTTCAGTTTCAATTTTTCTTTGGTTGTAATAAGGCGGTCAGTAAAGCAGGTGACAACAGCAACAGCAGTAACAGCAAGCATCGCAGTCCCATGGTAGTCCCAGCTACCAAAACTTCCCGAACTACATTGACCTGATTCCTGTTTAGCCCAGGATATGTAGGAAACCTTTGGAGCAAAGGTTCGGTCAAATCTTTCAAAAATGCTTCACACGGAGTAGTCCATAGGCAAAAATCGCTCATATCCGCTCACTTTATCTTTGCACGAAAACCCTTCGTGTTTCCGAACAAAGAGGGGCAGCTGTGAGCACGTGATTTTTGTCTTACGCGACAATCGCTCCAAAAGAAATAAAAAATAATAACAAATGGTCCTGCTGTACAATTTTTGGATTTTATGTGACAATTTGTTAATTGTTTATGATGTTTGCCCATTGCTATTCTATTAAAATAAAATACAAAAAATGTGTGTGTCAGGCATAATTTGAACCATAATTCGGTTGTTAAATAGAAAATCATAAAATACGCATTTTTATACTGATTTGTTGTTTTGTTTAATCTTACCTACTTTTAACATTTTTTATATGTGTGTGATAAAAACATTAAACGTTAATTAATGGTTTTAATTTTATTTAATTAGGTTGTGTGTTTTTAGAAAATTAGAAATAAAGAAAAAAGGCTAAAATTTGTTGAAGTTGGGCTGATCCCCATTTCAAATTTAGGGCCCAAATGAGCAGCCCAAGTTACCAGTCCGAACAGCCCACCCCCAGGCCACAAAACGACGTAGTTTGACACCAAAACTACGTCGTTTCAATACCAATCCATCTCAACCATTCAAACCAAACTGATCCAACGGCCAAGATCCCACACCCCGTACCCACTAATAGACCCGACCCGTCTCACCCGGACCGACCCAACCCCTTTTAGTCTAAAACGACACCGTTCCCCTTTAACTGAAGGATCCTGGCCCTCCATATCGCCTCATCCAACGGTTGAAATCCGTTCATCCATTCCATATATAAGTTCCCACTCGTACCCTGCCCCCTATCCAATACCCCAGCCTTCATCGTCTTCACAAGAACCCCAAACCCTAGAGCAGCCTCTGTACACCTTCACCATGAAAGCCGGCGGCATGAATGCCGGTGGCCTTCACCTTAACACCATAGGACCATCTCACCCCCTAAACATGGACCTGTTGACCGTTTAGTTCGAATCATCCTCCAGGTCCTCGAATCTTCATTTGAAGATTCGAGCAAAACTCGATCTACGCCGATCTGCCCTAGATTCATACCAGACAATCCCCGGACCCCCCTCGTGACCAAACCATGCTTGGTTTGGTCCGAATCTAACCATGGAAGCCCAAGTTCCAAATCTACCTTCCACAAAACCTAAAAACCCCAAGCCCGGTCCGTGCCTGTTAAGCCAAGAGGTTAGGGTCTAATGGCCCTTAATCGAAGTGTTTCTCATCTGAGAAACCCTTCGATTAAAGTCCGTTCAACCTTAAAAAGGGTCTGTTCAAACACAAGCTGATTTTCTGTTCCTTCTTTCAAAGTTTTTAAGGTAAGTTTGTTTTCTCTTTGTTATTCAGTACGTGTGTGGTTTAGAGGTCTGTGCATATTTTGTGTAATTTGTCTCTGAATTTCTTTTATCAACTGTCAATTGCCCCCTTTTGCCCGGACTCCTGTATTCAGTCAAGTCTTTCTTCATAATGTGTGTGTGTAAAATGTATGTTCAATTGAATTCGTAATTGGTCATTCAATTAGCTCCCAAGGTCATTTCTGTATTAACATTGCAATCTGAACCCCTTGTGTGATACTATTTAAATGTCTGATTTTGGCTACGATTGTACATGTTATGATTAATATAGTCGGTTCGACATGTGTCGTCAATTAGTTTTAACTGCCTGAACAATAACAAATCGATTTGCTTCTGGACACATTTGCTTGAATCAATAAGGAACTGGGTTTGTTCACTTATAGTTGTTATTTTGAATCAGAAATGTAAAAGGATTGTTTTGTTTAATTACAGCTCTGAATTGGAGGACATGTGCACTTGTGCACAGCATGTGCACTTATGCACCACATGTGCATTGCGCACAACCTGTGTCCTGCATAAAGGCTTTTATTAAGTTTAAAGTAATTTGACAGCACATGCTGTCAGATTACATTCTGCTGCCCATATTCTGCTTTAAGTTTCAGAAATAATAAACCTTACTCAAAAGTAAGTTTGCCAGGGAATGTCATGGGGTTTGTTTTTATTTAAATGGTAAGTGGAAACTGAAAAGAAAGATAGCACATGGGAGGGGTGTTCTGATTGTCTAACAGGCTGTTAAAGGGCTGATTTTAGGTTGATAAAAGGGAATATAGAAAACTTAGGTTGAACATTGAGAATTGAGTTCTGAAAACAGAAAACTGGAAAAGATTTCTTTTGATAACTCAAGTATAATTTCAAAAACTGAAGATTGACATTGGATTTTGAAAGGAGATAGGGAGAGGGATATCATAAAAATCAGAAACTGCTTTCTTCTTGCTGTTTGTTTGATTCTTAGTTTGTTCAAACTGTTCAAATCAGTTCTGTCTTCTTTCAAGTATCGGCTAAGTCTATGGTTTGGATTTGTATTGTTTGTTTCTCCTGGAATTGAGTTGCCTGGATCCCTGATTCCATACTACTGGGAATTTGCTTCATTCTGCCATTTCTCCATCGGCTCTAGTTGCCTCTTGCACTGGGATTTTGTTCTATTTGTACCTGCTGTTACTGCTGCTGTTTGGTATTGCTTCTATTGCTCTACTGACCCCTTGCTTCTTCTGTTGTATCCAACATCCAGGTACATACTAAGACTTTCCATCTGATGTAACAATGAAGGCATGAAAAATAAAAGATATTGAAGAAGTTTAAGTATATGTTGTAATACTCCTAGAATAAGTAATGGGTTTTGTATAATTGATTAGTTTACAACGCAATAGCATGAAAGGATATGTTAACTAACGCCTGATTGAATTCTAGTCCTCTTTTTTTTTTTTTTTTTTTGTGGTTGTTTGTTAATACATGGTATGTATACCCCAACCTTATGGAATTTTTTTCTGTTTTATTTTTCCTTTTACCAGGTCCCGTTAGGCAGTACATAGGGTCACTTTCGAATCCCATTAGTAACAATGTCTAGTAGCTGATTCCTCTGATCTAGTCTAATTAAGTTTAGTTAAATTCAGCTCAAGAAATGTTAAGAATAAGCGTAGCATTTCGTCAATTTCATATGCATTTTTATCAGAGTAAAAGTATGTTCCATGAGATACAATGTTCTTCGCCTCGTAATTAGATAATCAATAAAAGGATAGGATTAGCTAAACATGCCATTTAATCAGCATACATTGTTCTTTCTTTCATTTTAGGGACAAACATAATAGAAATGTAGTCACTTTAGGATATCCCTTCTAAAATAGAGACGAGCCTCGCCAAATAAAAATGTAATTGCGAGGCCCTCAATAACTAACCATAATAAACATTTAGAATTCAGGACAGGCCGTTTAGTGAATCTCATGGCCTTCTCCAAAAAATAATAATGCGTTAGACTCTTTAGGCGCGGCTTAATTAAATTATATTCTTAAATTCGGGTGCACATTGATGTGACCCAAATCCAAATCTCAACGGAGTCAAAATGTGTTGACGATCACGGGTGCATTGATTGTGACGTGGTTCGAGATGCATTTTCACGACGTTGCAATTCTATAAAAAAAATGACAATAATAAAAGCGGTTTAAACTTAATAAAAGCACATAAGTCATAACATGTATTTAAATCAGATATTCAGCCATTATAACAATTTAAGCGACCGTGCTAGAACCACGGGATTCGAGGGTGCCTAACACCTTCCCTCGGGTCAACAAAATTCCTTACTTAGAATTTCTGGTTCGCAGACTTCATTTGGAAAAGTCGAAAATTTCCTCGATTTGGGATTCAAGATAAACCGGTGACTTGGGACACCAAAAGCCAAACCTTTCCCAAGTGGCGACTCTGAATTAAATAAATAATCCCATTTCGAATATTTTCACTTAAATTGGAAAAACTCCACCCGCGCATTTTAGCCTTCGGGACGGGCGCGCAAAAAGGAGGTGTGACAGGAACTACCGAGGGACCGATGCTCATCATAATCTCCCCCTTATCAGGGATGTGCTAGATATGCTGGTGGACGGACAGGTAGATATGTACCTACACTTACTTGTTTAAATTGAGTTGTGTTGCGTATACTCACTTTTATGTTATTATTTGGCAGTTCATCTGGACGCCATATAGCGACGAGTTGGTAGCTCAGCTGCCCTTTTATTGCTCATTCGATCGAATGCTTTGGAGCACCTCCGTCCCGATGATCTTCTTCGATATGGTTGAGTATCATGCCACAGAGCGTGTGCTTCGCCAGTTTCACCGTCCCCAGCCTATACCTAGGGATCCTAGATGGGTGGCTATACACTATCAGCGGGATGACCGTGCCAGGCTGGACGATATATATATGGGATGGTTGGAGCAGCAGGTCCTTATTTGGGAGGAGCACCGAGCTGACCGTATTCCGCCAGCACCTACATTTACCCAGGAGGCCACTATTCATATGTATGCATCATGGTACCGCCGTCACACCCGACTGATTATCGGGAACCCCATTCATGTACTTGGCGAGTGCTACAGACCATACGCCGGGAGACACGAAACACTGGTATGTTTTTGGGCTTATTAATATCGTATAATTGTTATATTGTGTTATTTAATTAATATTTTAAATATTTCACAGGCTATTGGGCATCATCACTTCTACCAGTTGGGACAGGAGGTGCAGCAGCATACTGACATCCCTACAGTCGTTGACTATGGCCGGCGGGTGACACAGTTGGCTCGTCGGACCCTGTTTCAGGCGAGAGATGCCGTGAGGTTGGACCACGAGGATCAGTATGCAGCACCAGAGGACTACCATCGGGGTAGGGGTGTCCCACGAAGCAGGGGTAGGGCACGAGGGAGGGGTGCCCTACGAGGTAGGGGTGCTCCACGGGGTCGCGGGGGACGCCGAGGAGGTGGTCCCCAGCAAGGGCGTTGAGGCACCTGTCGACCCACCTATTGAGGGACATGATGAGGACTTTGGAGTTGTGGAGCTTGGAGATGATCAACCGGGTTATATACCTCGGCAAGATGAGCCTTCCACTAGCATGCCTTCGTACAGCCTTCAGCTATCTCTGCCAGCATCGCAGGTCACCCCGTCAGGAGCATTGTCGATCACGGGTACATTCGACGAGGATGTAGACCAGTACTTTGCATGCCCATCTACCGCAGCTAAGGATCGACCCACCCGGGATGTGGATGACGGGCGCAGGTTGAGTTATGCCTCATCCCCGACGGTTGATGCAGATCTATCACAGGTGCAGGTATGTTTGTATTACTTTAAAATTTCAATTTGTTTTTTTCCCTTAATGAGTTGCCATTAATTAATTTTTAACTTTCTTATGAAGGCATCGTCCCAGCCCATCTTTGAGGCCACTACATGCTTTGATGAGGACACCACTGATGCGTATATTCAAGAGGCCGACGAGGCCACGGTGGGAATATATTTTTTGACTTAACACGTACAATACAAATATACTTTGTCACATGCTAAGTTTAGTACTTGTTTTGTAAGTTGCTGATGGCCCGACGGTCTATTCTTCCGATCCTGCCAGTTGTGGTGTCGATGCTGCTGCACATCCTCACATAAAGAGGCGGCTTGATGATGATGATCCAGATAGTGTACCCGGGCGACAGGGGATGCGACTCAGGCCAGTAGCAGCACTGAAGCACACAGGCTGCGGGACTCACTGATTTACTTAGATTTTTAGTTTGTGTAAATAGTGCATTATGTATATAATGATAACAATTATCGTTTAACAACATTTATATTTTAATTGCATTTGAACAACAGTTTTACTTAAACAGTACACAAGAAACACAAACATTGCAAAACGTAGTACTATACTAGAACTAAAACCATCACTGCACAAAGGATAGCAGTACACAGAAAAACAAACAATAGAACTAAAACCATCACTGCACAAAGGATAACTAAAACCAGCTTTTTTCACATGGTTTTCATCTTTTTCAGAACGACAAGACAACTCCATAAAACGTAGTACTATACTACGCTTTATGTGTTAAATTTTTCTGCAATAAACCAGCTTTTTTCACATGGTTTTCATCTTTTTCAGAACGACAAGACAACTCCATAAAACGTAGTACTATACTACGCTTTATGTGTTAAATTTTTCTGCGATAAACCAGCTTTTTCATATGGTTTTCATCTTTTTCAGAACGACAAGACAACTCCATAAAACGTAGTACTATACTACGCTTTATGTATTTTGTCTCGCCTATAAATAACAGCATCATTATAGTTATTTTGTGTGCTCAAAAATTAGTAAAAGCAAATATTTCATTAAAAGTAAGGGTTTTTTTTTTACTAAAAGCAAATATTTCATCAAATGGCTCAACCTCTTCGTGCGCCAAAGTGCAACTGTGGAAAAGAATGCTCGATGCAAAATTGTTGGGACGATGGTGAAGTTGGACGCCGCTACTGGTGCTGTATGAACCAGTTATACAAGGTTTCCAGCGAACCTATTTGTGATTTTCAGGAATGAGTTGATGAACCATGTTATCAGGAATGCTACAGAGAACAACTGCAATTTCTTCATAATATGTGTTTATGCCAACGGAAAACACAAAGAGAAATCGATAGAATTATTGTAGAAATGAGGGCGAAACTGAAGGAGGTGAGAGAAGAAAAATGGAAAGCACAATGGAATTGTGAAGCACAAAAGGAACGAAAAGAAAAATATAAACGGGAACTTGCGGAAGTTATTCTCCAACACAACCTCACCCCCCAATATAGTGAAACCCTTATTTTTGTCATTTCGGACATTGTAAAAAAATAATTGATAAGGATAAGAGAGAAGTATGAACGTAAGTTTGAAATAAAGTATGAATGAATTTTTATAAAATTGAAATGCCTTTAAATAAGGCAAGTCCGACGTTGGGGTGTAGAATTTTTCTATGTAAAACGCAGTACAATACTACGTTTTATGTATTGAATTATTGTTATGTCAGTTCATTATTGGTGGGGGCAAAAATCAGAGTACAACACAATTATTTAATGTAAAACGCATTATTATACTGCGTTTTACAAATATATCTTAGTAAAACGCAGTATAGTACTGCGATTTACAATTTTTTTAAAAACAAAAACGCAGTACTATACTGCGAATTACTTTAACGGCAAAATTTCCGTTAAAGTAATTCGTAGTATAATACTGCATTTTACTCATTTATGTAACTTTTTTTTTAAAGTAGTACAAAAGTGCTTTTTGTCAAAAAAAAAAAAAATGATTAAAAAGGTTTCGGACTACAGACATCCAACACAGATGCTTCCATCCCCAGAAATCCAAAGAAAAACACACACACACACAGTGAACAAAAGAAATGGCAGTTCTAAATTGCTACTACCTCTCAGTAACCTCAACGGCCACACCAAAATCTCAAGAATCTGCAAACAATTCATCCCCAACACAATCCCAACAACCACATCCAAGGCAAACAAAAGTGATTCTTCCTAAAAAGAAGCCTATGAAATGGTCTACTGGGGATGCTCCAGGTGATTATGGGGGCCCACCTACTACAACTAAGCTTAGAAAATACTGGGGTCAGGATGTAGACCCTCTCACTTCTGATGATTTTATTTGGAACAAAGATTTTATGGGTCGTATGAAAAAGTATGTTCAGGATTCTCAAGAAAATGATACTGCCTCTCGCTCTGCTCCTAAAAAGGTCCAATCTTTCCGTACTAATCTTGGCCTTTTGAGCTATTCTAATAGCCCGTTTGGCGAAAAGCAATTCTGCTGAGAAACAGCTTGTGTTTGGCTAATTAGACTTCTGAGCATCAACTTTTGTTTGGCAAGTTTTAAAAAACTGATTTGTAAATGTATTTTTTTCAAAATTGCTTCTCAAAAAAGTGCTTTAGGATAGAAGCAAAAAAGTGTTTAGGAGAGAAGCTGTTAAGATTAAGGTGAGAAGTTTAAAGCTAAATGGTTTAAAGAAAAGTATATCTTTTTTGACAGACTGAAGGACAAAAAAAAGCATGAGGAAGTACTTTCTTAATTCTGTTAATTGTTTGGTTTCTTGAGAATTTGAAATGTTGATACAAAATATGAAAGCCCTTTGTTCTTGAAACAACGACTCTTTTCTCTTCTCGAGTTTTTTTTTTTTTTTTGGTTATTGAAGTTGAACTGCCTTACAACTTAGCTTTTTTTTTGCTAGACTGCATATGTTGGGATAAGTAATTTTTTTTTTTTTAAGTGATAAAGAAACTAGCATTTCATTGATATCACACCAAGCTGGTCTTAAAATTGTTTAACCTGAAATTGTGTTCCTAGGTCAAGCAATTGAGTTTATGATTTTAGGCCACAAAGTAATCTGATTAAACTAAGATAATTGAACCTTTGTTGATACGAATATAATGAAAATAGTGTAATAAAAACAACAAGCTAAATAATTGAACGAAGTAGACAAAGATCAAGATAAAGAGATTCTTATTGATTGGTCCAAGCCTTGAAACGCGAGAGCAATGAGCACAGAGAGTCTGCTATAGATTCAGTATAGTATTTGTACATTAGAATGAATCAATTACAATGTCGGGGAGAGGGGATATTTATAGGATAATATAATTGCAACCGTTCCCGATACTTCTCTCACACGTTTCATCTGTTACCAGCAGTAAAGGCGAATCCCGACCGTTACGCTAGCTGAATTGTAACTGTCTGACGTGCTTAATGGTGAATCCTGAATATCTCGGAGTTTATTGGTGCGTAAGTACTAACTGCCCTGATGTTTATAATCATTCGGATGGGTTACTCCGGAGCTGCATTGTTCGGTATTGAGGAAGTGGACCAGGGCTAACTTCCCGGATGGTTCCTTGGTCTTCGTCTAGGATGACTTTAGCTGAACAGGAGTTGACTAGGAAAATCTTAATGCGCTTGCCATGTGTTGACTCTTGTGCATGCCATGTGTCGAGTATGTTTTTCCAGTACAAAAATACCATTTACATAGAGGACCACTGATTTGTCTTAAAAGATCAATTATTTAGTATTGGAATGAAATGTGCCCGAATAGAGAAGAATGGTAGGATTCATGTAGCTGACCCCAAGGATTGAGGCATGGTTAATTGATTGATTGATTGATTGAACTTCTTTACGGATTCACTGTTGTGTTGTTCTGCGATTAATTTTAATATTTTCTGAGGAATCTTTCTTAGTCGGCCGGGCTCAAATTATTGGTATATTTCTTGTCTTTCTGCATGTCAAGGAATAAAGTAATGTTAGTTATTGAATGGTTGCATTTCCATTTTTTTAAGTGAATTGCATGAAACTACAGTTTGTTTCTTTACTTTTCTGTAGTCTAAAAATGTTGTTTTGCTTCTAGAGGGTAGAATCACGAGCATTTGGTTTATATACCATTTCTGTTTAAATGGTTGCTTTATTTTCTTTGTGATTTAATATCAACTTGATCTCTGAACAGGAAGAGTCATCTGGATTTCTTAGTTTAAACAGAGTCATGAGTCTTGACAGGTGAGACTCCTATTCTTCCTTTCTTTTGAAATCAGATATATGAGTTCCTTCATCCTCTAAAGTAATTGCTTTTTGATAGTGTAGTTTGGATGTTGACTTGACTGAGAAGCTAATAGCCCGTTCAAAACCTATTCTAGACACCGCAATCGAGGAAACTCAGGTATGCCTATTAAAAGTCACTTGGCTTTAGCTATTTGAGCATTTGTCTTCTTATGCTCGTCGTGATTTCAGGCTAGTGTAAGGGCATCTCAAAGATGGAGACCAGCACCAACACGACGCGAGCAGGAGAAGTGGGATAGGGCTGCAAAAGCTGCAACTGGGGGCAGCGTATGTCATCAGAACTGCCTAAAGAGTTCATTTCTTGAAATTTGATTTGTTGTTTTTTGGCTCAAAACATGTCTCCCTCCTGAGATATAGAAAATATGCTACTTAACCTTCTAATTCTGGGTTTTCAATTCCTCAGGAAGTGTTACTCCGGGAAACAAGATGTACAAAAGGGGATCCAAAAGTTTTAGCTGCTCAGTCAGAGGAGCAATATCTTAAGGTACTTGTTTAGTGTTTACTCCACATGAATCATACTCTTGATTGAGATCTGTCGACGCTGTACAAATTCACACAACAACAACAACGACCCAGTAAAATCCCATTAGTGGGGTCTGGGGAGGATAGTGTGTACGCAGACCTTACCCCTACCCCGATGGAGTAGAGAGACTGTTTCTGAAAGACCCTCGGCTCGAGAAGACAAAAGACAAAAAGAGACAATATTAGTACCACCCCAGAAATCATAGGAAAAGTACAACAACATGGAAACCAGAAGATAGAGAAGATAGATACAAAGCAAAAGCTGTAAACAATAAATAGACCCGGCACTATAAGAAGCGAAAGAGTAGTAAGACACCACATTGCCACTAGCCTCATGAAGGTACGAGATAAGGAAAGACTCAACTGCCTCCTAACCTACAACCCTAATCCTCGACCTCCATAACTTCCTATCAACAGCCATGTCGAAAATCTGAAGCTTCGCCATGTCCTGCCTGATCACCTTTCCCCAATACTTCTTAGGCCGCCCTCTATCTCTTCTCGTGCCCTCCACAGCCAACCGTTCACACCTTTTACCGGAGCATATGTGCTTCTCCTCTATACATGTCCGAACCATCTAAGCCTCGCTTCCCCCATCTTGTCATCAATGGGAGCCACGCGCACCTTCTCTTGAGTAACATCATTCCTAATCTTATCCATCCTAATGTGCCCGCACATCCACCTCAACATCCTCATTTTTGCTACTTTCATCTTCTTGATATGTGAGTTCTTAACAGGCCAACATCCAGACCCATACATCATGGCCGGTTTTATAAAACTTACCTTTGAGTATCGGTGACACTCTCTTGTCACACAGGACTCTAGATGCTAACCTCCAATTCATCCACCCCACCCCAATATGGTGTTTGACATCCTCGTCGATCTCCCCTCCCCTGGATAACTGACCCAAGGTACTTGAAACTGACTCAAACCTCACATCTACGCCCACTTCCCTCGGCTCAGTGCTAAACTTACACTCCAGGTATTCCGTCTTCGTCCTGCTCAGCTTGAAACCTTAGACTCAAGAGGATTTGTCCAAACCTCCAGCCTCTCGTTAACACTGGCTCACGACTCATCAATCAGAACTATGTCATCAGCGAATAGCATACACCATGGCACCTCCCGTTGAATATGGTGTGTTAACGCGTCCATCACCAGGGCAAATAAGAACGGACTGAGCGCAGAACCTTGATGTAACTTTTAAAATATTTGATTTTCTTTCCTTTGCAGTTGAAGGACAAATTACAGTTTGTCACCCTCGGGATTGGTGGTGTTGGCATACTTTCAGCTTATGTATCTTATTCTCCTGAAATTGCAGCAAGGTAAACTAGTTGACTTTCTATAGGTTCTGGTTCTTCACTATCTCTTTCGAATTAGTGTATGGTCCGACTCAAATGATGTTGTAGTTTGGCCTAACCCCTTAACCATTAAGCTAGCTTTCCTTAAGTTAGTATTTGCGAACGAAGGAAATCGTGATGTTGTTACTGAACAAATAGCAATTTCATTCAATGAAATGACCAAATCTTCTAGTATTCTTTCCATATCCTTTGTCAAGCCAGGGCTGTTTTATTTCAGTTTTGCTTAGATGAATTTATGTTTCCCAACTTGTTGTAAGGAATAAATTGCCTTTTGAATAAAGCTGGTAATCTGCACATATGCCGTGAAGCTTTTAAAACTGGTGTTGATAAATATTACTCCTATGTATTTCAGCTGACCAGTTATGGTGCTGGGTTACTTGGTTCTTTCATTTTCATGTACATGTATATGTTTGGTGTTGATAAAATGTTATGTGTTTCGTCTGTCCAGTTATGGAGCTGGGCTACTTGGTTCATTGATGTACATACGTATGTTGGGGAACAGCGTTGATTCTATAAGGACAGATGGACCCAAAGCGCTTATCAAGTATGCTTTTCATGATTCAATCTTTAGCTGATGACTCCTCCTTTATATGTT
The DNA here is from genome assembly GCF_000715075.1 of Nicotiana tabacum. Lineage (NCBI taxonomy): Eukaryota > Viridiplantae > Streptophyta > Magnoliopsida > Solanales > Solanaceae > Nicotiana > Nicotiana tabacum. The sequence goes on along the minus strand of NC_134087.1, from coordinate 183,991,762 downwards.
TATCTTGAATATATTAGTGTTGTCTTTTATCTTCCTTCTTAATCATAGCCAGAATGTAGTTCCATAATCTTTTGCTCACGAAACTGAATATGATTTCCATATTACAATTTTGTTGTCTTATGCAGGAGAAACATTGTTCTGTTTAATGAGTAGATACCTTTAGAATGAAGTATCATTACATCTGTTTGTCTTTTAAGCTTCTGGTTCCTATCTTTCCCTTTTTCCCTTGTCTCCTTCTCCAAAACCCCAGGGGTTTAATGAGTAGATACCTTTAGAATGAAGTATCATTACATCTGTTTGTCTTTTAAGCTTCTGGTTCCTATCTTTCCCTTTTTCCCTTGTCTCCTTCTCCAAAACCCCAGGGGAATGCGGGGTGGGGGAAGAGACTGGGTTCAAACTTTTCACACCAAAAGTGTTGCATCCACTAGTAAGTTAGGATACTAAGAGGGAAAGTTAATTCAGGCTAGCTTTTTATCATTCTTGTATGATCTGCATGGTATATGTGTGCTACATCGTGGAAGTGCTATAATTATCATATCATTTATGAAGCTATTTGACCATATGGGCTCCAGTAATTTAAGATACATGGGTTAGTATGAGTTTCTCCAAGTTAAAGTTGTTAATTTAACAGCAAATACAAGCTCAGGAAAGATCCATGACGTAAACTAACGAAGTTTCTCATAACAATGAGTTTACACCAAGGGTTTGCCTTGAGCCCGATCTTACTTATCCTAGTTATGAATGAGGTAACAATAGTATTTTTTTCCACCAATAGAAGTATTGGGGGGAGGTGATTAGGCAGGATATGGCGAGGCTTCAGATTTCCGAGGACATGACACTTGATAGGAACACGTGGAGGTCGAGTATTAGGGTTGTAGGGTAGGAGGTAGTTGAGTCTTGGCTTATGTCATGAGTTTGTGAGTCTAGTCTGGTAGGTATACTATTTCGCTTTTGCTTTGTATCTTTCTTCTTGATTGCATGTTGTTCCTATTTTTCATATTATTTCTGTGTTGTTACTGATATTGTCCCCTTTTTGTCTTTTTGTTTTCTTGAGCCGAGGGTCTTTCAGAAACAGTCTCTCTACTCCTTCGGGGTAGGGGTAAGGTCTGCGTACACACTACCTTCCCCAGACCTCACTAGTGGGATTTCACCGGGTCGTTGTTGTTGTTGTTGTTGTTGTTGTAGTTGTTAGCATACAAGATAACTTTTCATGTTATATGCTATTTGCAAATGGCATTGTATTAATCAACGAAATAACAAAGGAGTCGACCAAAACGTTGAACTATGAAGTAATATAGAGAAGGGTTTTAAGATAAGTAGAAGTAAGACAGAATATGTGCACTTCAACTTTGGTCGTCATAGAAGAATGAAGTTGAAGTGAGATTAGAGGATTCTTGTGGGAGGTTATAGGCAGTTAAGATATCTAGGCTCTGTGATTCAAGGGAATAGAATAATAAATGAATATGTAACACATAGAACTTTAATAGGATGACTGAAGTGGAGGATTGCTACGAGAGTGCTATGCAATAAAGATATCTATGAGAGTGAAAGGCAAGTTTTATAAAACGATGCTGACACCGATAATGTCATGTCAGAGAATATGGGACTCAAAAACCCAATATATCCACGAAATGAATGTTGTAGAGATGTGAATGTGAATTTGGATGCGTGATCATATAAGATTACACAGAAGAAAATAGAAGATAAAACAAGAGAAGGTAACATGAGATGGTTCAACCGTCCTCTGCATAAACCTTTGAATACAGGTAACTAAAGGAGACAAGTTATATATGAAATCACATGGAAGGAAGTAGACACCTACACTCCCCCAGAATATATGGAATTTAGTGAATAACAGAACACAATGGAAGCAAAAGATCCATATAGGCAATGCCGGCTTGTTAGGATTAAGGTTCAGTCGTATTGGTACACTTGAATTAGGTCTGGTGCTAGCTAGGGGCCTGTTTAATTTGTTTAGAGATCTTTATGTTGGTATAAAATGTAGATAACTCTAGTATCTGAGAACCCTAATCTCTTTTAGAGGATAGATTATGAAGTATTGGCATGTAACATGTTTAACTGCAATAAATGGGTATTGAGAATTTATATAGCTAAGCCGAACTATTTTGGGCTGAGGTATAGTAGTTGTTCGTCATTTGTAATATTTGTTTGTTCAGACCTAATTCTAACAATCATATCAAAGAAGGGTTTAGATTAGAAGTTTTCTTTCCATTTTCTTAGTGGAATTGGACCATGATCCTCCACTCTGCATAAGATACACATTGCCTGGTTCTGGAAAAATCTCTGGTAGGGGACGTGGTCAATTTTTCTTTTTATCGTCGTGTTTGTGGATTTTCTTTTTGGTGGCAAGTCATGTACATTGTGCTGAGACTCTACATAAAGATGACCCTTGTTTATGGTTTCTGCTGGTGAATAGCTGACCGTATGATCTTTCGCACATGCTAATAAGATATTTTATTTGCACAAATGAAAATTCAAAAAGAAGAATGTTTGAGTAAACCATTATTGGCAAATAGGCTTAAATATGTATGATGGTCATCGTCAATGTGTTGATGGGAACTTTAACATCCTCCTCCTCTTTGTACCTTGTCCCTGGATTAAAAATAGGTAAATATATGTTTTTAGGTTTACTTTTTTAACATCCTCATCCTCTTCATACTTTGTCAGACTTGCAATTACCATTTTCAGTGTACATGATCAGCTAGGTAAATAGAAATCCAAGACATGATATCATTATTGAATCCCTAACTGACATAGGAATAGTAATCATATCACTAATATACCATAAATGACTAGCTTGAGTTTTGATTAATTAACTTACAAGAAAGCTTTACTTGCAGGGGAGCAGCTGGGCAGCCAAGGCTATTGGTTCCTGTTGTTTTAGTCATGATTTATAACCGGTGGAATGGGTAAGGATCTTCCACTATCATCATAATGCGTCAAAACACGTGTGGATAGAGTAGTAATTGTTTCAAAGAAACTTCTCTTATAATTTTTCTTGATGGGTAAAGAAATTGGAGGTAGCTTCAGTTTCTTCTATTCACATTTTACTTTCAAGATTTAGTAGAGACCTTTTCTTATATAAAAAGAAGATTTGGATCAGATCTTTGGTTTACTAAATACAGAAGTTAACCACTTATCTGCCAAAGACCAAAAAAGGAACTTAGTAAGCTGCAGAAAGTTATTTACACTTGAGTTTAAATTTAATGTAATGGCATTAAAATCATTACTGTGTTGTGTTTCTTGTCTAAGATGTCCCAAGAATTTAGTCCATGACCAAAAGTCGAAGTGCAATTTTCACTCAGTTCCATATGAGCACCTTGAGACTTGTCCAGTAATAGCTGTAACACCACTAAAAAGGACATTACCAACAATTCTGAAATAGCTTGAACCTGTTACTGATTATGTGGAACTAATCATTTTAGACTTTATTCTATCCTATGACCGTTTGGAGCAAGCTTTGTCGCTTTATATTGCATAAAAGTGGCTTAAGTTTGTGTCATTTGCTTGCTTAATTTGGTTTCTTTTCAGGATCCTTGAGCCGGAGTATGGATTCATGCACCTTGACTTGATACCCATGTTAGTTGGATTCTTCACTTACAAGACTGCAACTTTTGCCCAAGCTATCGAAGATGCATTGACGACAGTTGTAGAAAAGAAGACAGAAACATAATTTTAATAGGTATGGCTCCAAACTCCCGCTTAGCAATGATAATTTCTACCTCAATGTTAACTTACTAAGGTGTATATGCTCACAACAATCTCCTCGTTTTAACCTTAGGTATGTAGTTCAAGCAATGATAAATTTTCGTGTAGTAAAGTTGAGCCTTGGCGTAAATGTGACCAGGAGGTCACGGATTCAAGCCGTGGAAACAGCCTCTTGCAGAAATGCAGAAATGCAGGGTAAAGCGGCGTACAATAGACCCTTGTGGTCTGACCCTTCCCCGGACCCTGCACATAGCGGGAGCTTAGTGCACCGGGCTACCCTTTTTATCCAGTTTTAACTAGGAGCAAGAAATACTGTTTTGTCCCTCTATTTTGAGTTTGCTTTCGTTTTCTTACCTTTTGCCTCCAATAATTGCAGAGACGAATTTCAGGAACTGCAAAAAGGGATTCAAAACATGGTTGACTAGTAGAATTCAAGAACATATTTCTGCTCTCACGTCTGTACTGTCGTGGGAAATAACAAAGAATTCAAGTGGAAGAGTGTTGGGAATTTAAGGTTCTGAATTCTTGGAATGGATAAGGTTAGGGGAAATGTATCTATTGTTATGTAGCTGGTCCAGACACCATTGTCATAATAAATTTATTAATTTATGAATGCAGTCATGCAATAAATCATATTAATTTACAGTAAGACTATAAATGGCCATGGACAAACAAAAAATGCTTCCAAATTATTGCAAAAGAAAACAAATTGGAAGGGGTAACATCAATAATAATTGGGCAAAATATAAAATTGGCCGGTCAATTGAATCAAATGGATGATTTCATCTTCCTAGAAGTCGGAGCTTGTGCTCAGACTATCACTATATAATTGGGTAAAATATAAAGGTCAACCGAAACTAGTTCGCATTATGTGGTCAAAAGTGTGTATATAATACACACAAAACAATAACAACAAACCTAGCGTAATCCGACAATACAATATTAGTTGACCAAAATAACCTTAATTACATCAAACATATATATATATATATATATATATATTTGGGAGTGACTAAAAATATACATTTATCCATACGATTTGCATAATGTTTTTACGTTCCTCATCTCTTCTTTGTTGGGAACAGCTATGAGAAGCCGAAAAGGGGCAATTCTAGAGGCCTTTGATAGTTGGAAAGTGCAAAAAAGGTGAGAGGAAATGATGTTCGTAATTTTTCTCTGGTAAAGAATAGTTGATTTTACACTCTAATTATTCATTCAATTTGATCTAAGTTGAATAAGAGGTCAATAGGCAAATGTTTGTACAAGAAATTAAGTGATATCATTGCTACATGAATGAGTTTACAAAATCGTATACAAAAATTACTCTATTTTTTTTTTTTTTTAGGTTAATAAATCTTGTGCTCTAGGTTATGAATTTATAGTTTGATGTAGAAGTACTTTATGCTATCAAAATTCCAGAAGTGATATGTCCTTTTATGAAAAGCAATACTGCTTACTGAGAAAATAAATCAAAATATTTCTGATGCTCGTTACCACCAACAGCTCTCGTAGCTCAGTTGGTTAGAGCACCCGTTTAGTAAGCGGGAGGTCTTGAGTTCGACTCTCAACGAGAGCAGAAGTGCGAATTACGACGTTTGTTTTTTTAAAAAAAAAATAAAAATCTTTGCTTCACATCCCCAATGAGATCGCCAGGACATTGAAAACTACAAGAATTTTTTATTTGCATGGGTAGTATTCGTTTCACAAGTTTCAGAAGGATGCTAAGGGTTTTGGCTTTCATCAGTAGATATCTTCCTATTTCCATCACATATGCATTTATTTTATCATTTTCTGCAACCCTAAAAAGACCAAGTTCAAACACTGCTTGAAAGCCTGATTAACTGCCAACAGGAGGGTACTGACAAGCCCGAAAATACAAAAATAGCTGGTCAAGCAGACACCAAGAGCCAGCAAGTTTTTTGTCATCTTTTCCCTCCCCAAACCCTACTTGTAACTTGTAAGATTCCACTGAATTTGTTGTGGTTGAAATCCCTCCCCAAACCCTACTTGTAACTTGTAAGATTCCACTAAATTTGTTGTTGTTTCACTAAATTTCAACCGGGGTTGCTTTCAGGTGTCAAGGACCATAAACTATTACAAGGAACGAGATCGCGTAATAGTGAAACGGAATTTCATTTCAATCCTCAATCACAGCCATCCTTCAATTTAGAAAAAGCTAGAAACACAAAATTAAGAATCGAATGTTGAGCTCTAAATGAGAATCCATTTGGTTGAAATACATGACCAAGTGAGTCAAAACAAGGAACCTCATTATTCCATTCACATTTGCATAGACAGTCACCACCATATGCCTAAAGCTCAAAAGATACTTTTCTTTACTCCATCGGAAGAAATAAAAAAGAACACCTATAAATTCAAAAAATATAATCAGGACGACAACGAGGGTCTGGTTCCGGCCAATACTTTCACCAAGCAAAAGAATAAAATGGTTAATTTACAGAGAAATAAGTTTAAGTTACAAGCTCTTATCAAGATTCTGAAAAAGTCTAAGCAAAAGTAGACCAAATCGAAGCCTGAAGTACATCTATCGCTCGTCTTCATGATAGCAAACTTGTATACTCTTGGCGAGGTTAACCAAAATATATGTATCACCTCCAAAAGATTTGTTGAAAAATGCACTGTTCTAGTCAACATTCCTTCTACAAGTAACCATCTGCTCATAAAAATAGAAATTTGTAAACTTTTCATTTGTTTCAAAGCAATTTCAAGCTAATCTCCCAAGAATAGCAACAAAATATTGTAAGAGAGGGAGGGGAGGCAACAAAAAGGAAACGATTCTCTTCTTTTCTTAAACTTCTATTTAGGAGCCGGAGTGCACCAACAAAACTTCTGACCCTATCAATTGCTAATTTCATAAATAAAGCTCAACAATTGTAAACTATTCCTTCAAAACATTGCCACCCAACCCCAAGGAGAAACAAGATCTGGATATAGCGGGACAAGTTAGCTAAACAGAATAGGTTATCAAAAAAGAAAAAAAAAGTTAGCTAAACAGAGTAGTATTTGTTGTAAATTTACAACATAGAATAAGGAGAAAATCAACTATAAATTGAAGCTATTTATTACAGTGCCAGACCAGTCATGGTGGGGGGAAAGAATTAAAGAATGACGACTTGAACACAGTACAAGAATATTCAGTGGACATTCTAAGATTATTATGGGACGAAATAGCAAATTAATTTGTTAAAATAAGATGCTTTATCCTTACAACTACCAACCTATGCTGACATAGTGATAAAGGAGAGAAATGGATTAAATGCAGTTACAAAAGCAATAAACATATAAGACTCATCTTGTCAAAAGAACAGATATAATGCAAACAATAGGCATACATATGCAAGCAGATGCACATTTATAACTAAAAGTAAATATATTTTCTTAATAAATAAAAATTTTCGCACAAATCCACATGCATAGGATCTTCACTGCTCTTATTAGCCGTCTTGTGAAGCTTAAACTGACTGTTATCTCAGATCCCTAGTGGCTCATGTAAACAATTTTTGCAGCCATTACATCAACCATTCCCCAGGTAGAAGTACATAGTCTCAAGACCATAACTATTACTGTGTTTTGAAACTACTGAAATTTAATGCTAATAACAAACTTTATCAATGTGTTTCAGAACACAGGGAAAAGTACGTATCTGCTTCTTTTTAATCACAGTCTGTTTAACAAACATGATTAGAAAATGCCTCCATAATAATGTGCCGTATATATTTGCGTGTGGCAGTTATAAGAGAAAGTGTAAGTAAAAATGCATTCTTGAAAATGAAATTGAATCGAACAAATCGAAATTACTCTAAAGGGAAAATGAAGTACTTGACGGAAAAGTACAGTTTTGATCATTATTAACCATTTAGTTCAACACCAGATTGCTTGAGGGATGAATAGTGTGGGGCTAGTGAGGGTAATGGGAAAGAAAAAGCTTAACAAAAAAGCATAACGCTATGCCAAATTAGCCCGAAACTCCCCATAGCCCCTCTTGCGGGAACATCTTTGCCACCAATATCCAAGAAAAGAAAGAAAAAGTTAAGAGCCAAAACCAACAGTTGGTCAAAGCGTCATGAAACCTCAAGAAACATCCACAGATCCAATCATCCAAGCCTTAAAAAAAAAAAGAATAAACGGTTGGTTCAAAGATCATTTTATTTCTTTAATGACCAATAAGATTTCAAAAGAATTTATCTAGTAAGATACATAAGCTAATTAATTTTGGTAAAACAAGAGACGCATACATAAATGAAGAGGTCGTTATCTAAACAGTTTACTTACAAGGCTAACGAATGTAGAATAGGGCCTGTTGTGCAAACTTATATAAGCCCTCAAAAGCAGATTCCTGACACATAAAAGACCCCACTTCCCAAGAAAGTTTTTTCCACTAGTTTTTGAGACTGGAAAGTTGAAGTCAAACAATAAAGGAGGCACTGCACAGCTAGGCCTAAGGAAGAAGGAAACGAAGTCGTAGAGCATGGGATGTCGCTCCACCAGCACTTATATGGGTTCTAAGGAAGGGGAGGAGAAAAGGAGAGTTTTTGCTGGTGTAGGTCTGACTTTGTGCATTTGAGAAATAGCCTCTTTTTGGTTCACCCATGAGGTTCCAGTCTGGCAGTCTAAAAACATTGGGTGTACTTTGTAAGGAACCATATTTTTGCAAGGCTATCCAACTTTCCATTCATAATAAAATTATTTCATGTTATCAAAAAAGAAAAAGTTACTAACAATCAAGAGGTTAACTGGTTTAGAGATACAATGGGCGCTCTTGAACCTGCATCTACTATATGGACTTTGCTCTAAATAGAACATCATTTACTAATTTTCATGTCAAATAAAATACTGTTTTTTCCCAAAACCTATGGAATAGTCAAGACATGTGAGATCAATGACAAATGTTCTTGACAACTAACCCATTTAAGATGTGTTCTACATTAGTTCTATCACTGAAACATGATTCAATGAGTAACTCAGGAAAAACTGAATGAATGCCAAATTCCGTCCTTCGCTAGACCTGGTCCCTTAATCTGTTCTCTATAATTGTCAACTTCATTCTGGCGTTTCTCGCACACATACAGGTAGAACCGAAGGACTGTTACACCACTAATTCTCACTTATCAGGCCTCCTAAATTTCTCAAGACCTTGAGATTATTTCAGGTTTAATTTCTTCAGTCATATTCAAAAGAATAATACTAGTGCATGCTACAAGAGGTAACTACAAAGGAGAAGTCAGGATAACCCAAACTGGCTACACAAATCCTAGTTTTTCTTTCCTCTGGAAGAACCAAATTAAGGAAAAAAGAGAAATTAAGAAACAAAGCCAAAAGCAGATACAATAAATAAACTGCTCCTAAGACAACATACCATCAGTATTAATAGAGGTGGATCCAAGATTTGAAGTTTATGCATTTCTACAAAGAACTAAAACTAATATATAATAAAATTGGGTTCATAGTCAATATTTAAAAATATTTAGTGGATTTCTTAATACATATAAAGGGTTTGGGCAAAAATTATTGCGTTCCCGTTAACCTATAGGTAATTGTAGATCTGCCTCTGATTAATCCGTTGGGAATTTCCCAAACATTAAATGTCAACAAACTTCTTGAATAAGAAACAAATTCATATATCTTGGTAACTAACATTCAAATTCAAAGCCTCTTTTTACAATACATACATAAATACGTACATACACACACTAGTATCAATTGGGTTGCTATTTAAAATGAAACAGAAGAAAGAAACAGCAAAATCTCCCACAAGGAATCATACATAGTCACTCACCAGCTTGTGAATTGCTCTTAGCGCGTTTAAGCTTTTCAAGCTGGACTTGTGACTCCATAATGAGTTTCATTCTTTGAATCTCCAAATCCTTTGCGAATTGCATTCTCTGCTTCTCCAATTCCACCATTTGTCTCTGCTTAGCATCTTCAACCCGTTCGTAAATCTCTGCAAACCTTCCTATTGCCTCAGCTAACCTACTACAACCCTCTGCCAATGCTCCACTCTCCTCCTTCCGAGCACCGGTCAGAGATATGGCCGCTGGACTTGAAGTTTCCGACTCCTCCTCTTCGTCCGATTCCTCAGAGACAGCTGCCGCAGCGGCTGCCGCAGCCATGGCGGAGAAATTTCTCCGGGAAACGGCATCCTCCATGGCTGCCGCCGGCCGCTTTGACCGAGGACCAACCGGTACTGCAGAAGGCGGGGGAAGAAGCATCGGAGGTGTCTTCCGGCGAGAAGCGACTGTTACCGGCGCCGGCGACGGTTTGAAATTATCGCCGATTAGAGCGTCGAGACCGTTGAAAAACGGCCACGGGGAGGCGTACCGGCCGTGGGATTGAGAAACCCTAGCTTTTTCGATCTTATACTTCTTCTTCAATGTATCGATGCGATTTTTGCACTGTATATCGGTGCGATATTGCTTCTTTGTGTGGCCGTGAAGGGCATTAACGGCGTTAGCCACCTCCTGCCAGTGCTTCTGCCGGAGATTGCCGCGTTTTAGCTCCAGGTAGTGGGACCCCCACGCTTCGATAAGAGTATGAGTCGCCGCCTCCGACCAGCAGTCCTCGCGAGCGGGAAAAGCCGCCGGTCGAGTTGACGCCGGCGGGATCGTCGACGGTGGAAGAGAATTAACTAGTTCGTTGTTGGTTGAGGGCGGTGGAGATGACGGAGAGGGAGGGGGAGACGGAGAATTATTATTCGAGGAGGGACTGGCGACGAGATCGTCGTCGGACATCGGAGTCGACGGTGAGACGGCGACAACGGAATTGAATTTGGTGAACGGTGGTGGAGGAATTAGGTTTAGCAGAAGAAGAAGAGAGGGGAGGGTGAGAAGTATACTGGTTGGTCGACGGCACATCGACAAAAATATGCCGACGAGGGGGTGGGGGTGGGGGTGGGGAGGTGCTCGGGGTGGGGAAGTAGTAAAAATTATATGGGCTAGCCACTTTTCGAACAAATTTTTGAAAAATAGTCCTTATTTGAAAGTTCGTTGGAAAAATAGATAATTTTAAGAAGTCTTTTTTTTTTTCAAAAGTATTTTTGATGAGAAGTATTTTGTGTTTGACTAATTAATTTTAAAAAATAATTTTGAGCAGCAAATTGTATTTGATCAAGATGGGGAAGTAGTAAAAATTATATGGGCTAGCCACTTTTAGAACAAATTTTTGAAAAATAGTCCTTATTTGAAAGTTCGTTGGAAAAATAGATAATTTTAAGAAGTCTTTTTTTTTTCAAAAGTATTTTTGATGAGAAGTATTTTGTGTTTGACTAATTAATTTTAAAAAATAATTTTGAGCAGCAAATTGTATTTGATCAAGATTTTAAAAAGTAATTTTACGTATATTTTTCTCAAAAGTGCTTTTGGGGAAGCTATTTTTTTCTATTTCTCCATAAATGCTTCTGCTTCTATTCAAAATTATTATTTTTCTTCTAAAAGTTTCGCCAAACACTTCAGCTTTGGAGAAACTTAGCCAAATAGACTATTAGTGTCAAAAGATTTCGAACATAATATATTAGGACTTTGAAAATAAAGTTTATAATATTGTCATTTAATTATTCTCCTAATATATTACGACTTTAAAAACAATAAAAAATTTACTTATTCCTTATTAGAAGATTCTAATATTTAGAATTTTAATATGGAAGAGCTTTATTTCCTTATAGGTAATTTCAATTTGTTGAATGTATTGTAGTGAGATTATTGCTTCTTCCCAAGTTTGTCTTTTTCCTTTTCTTATTTTGTTATGTTAATTTAATTATTTTAAACTAAGTTAATTAGATTACCAATAAATTCATTAGCTAAAACTTAATATTATCATAACCAACAAATATTTGAAATTTACCATATACTAATTATCCTTTAGTTTTAAGCTATCTATACAGCTAAATTTATGTATCCTATTCCTAATCATGCAAAAATTAATAATTAAGTTAGAAAGGACATCTATAAGGATTTAATATATTGGTGATCGTGATATGGATTTAAGTTGTATAGTATTCGTATTCTTTTTTAATATTAGTAAATTATAACTCTGAGAGTATCCTAATCCTAATCATGAAAAAATTAACAATTATAATTAAGTTAAAAAGTACGTCTATATGAATTAAATATATTGGTGATCATGACATGGATTTAAGTTGTATAATATTCGTATTCTTTTTATAATATTAGTAAATTATAACCCATAATAGTTATTAGATACTATTTTTAATATAATTACTATGTTTATAAAGAGATTGCGTATAATTATCTTATAAGGTATATGATTGTACAAGCTTTCTACACAAATGCATGAAACTTAAACTCAATATGATAGTGATGCAAACGGCACAATGAGATCTGTTGATAGTATTTTTGTAACAAAACATATAGTAAAGTATTCACTTTAAATTTTATTAAGTCAAACTTACTATGAATTCATCTATATTCAAGGAAATTACTAAGATTCAAAATCAATATATTTATCTTATTTCACTTTAAACATCTCTTTCGAAATAGTTCTTTATGAAGCCACAATAGAGAGTTGTTTTATTTATAAAAAAAAAAAACTTAAATTGTAATGGTACATAAGTTTCTCGGATGGCAAATATTTATTTTATACTTTTTTCTTTTTGTTTTGATAATGTCAGACTCTTAAATCTTTAAGGATTGTGTATTCTTATTGAAACTGAAAAGGAATCACAATAGTTTGTGAAATTAAAGTGATAAAGTTATGAAACCAAAATAAATTCTAAGTTGAACATATCAATGGATGATTAAGGACTTCTATATAATAATTTTCTTTATTGAGTTAGCTATGTAAGATCAATATTTATCTTTTTCATGGAAATACACTTTTCTTTTATTACTCAAACACAAGTTTTCATATAATATTTATGTAATTAAAATTACTCACTGAGTTATGATACACGCGCAATGCGCGTATCTATAGACTAGTTTCTTTAATAGCCAACGCTTATCTGTCCACCTAAATTCTCAAATACCTATTTTACCTTTAATTAGTTGAATTTTTTCATAGTTGATTAACTTTATTTTTATTTTAAAATTAACATCATGATCAAGACGAGTTCGGAGTTTCCATTGGCCTGAATAGTTGACTAATGATGTTTTCAAAAATGTTAATGTTGCATTAGTTTTGTTGGTCCAACGAACCTCTATTTTTCCCGGTTAATTGAAATTTATTTCAAATAGGGACACATGATATGCAAATTTGCTTCGTCCTGACCTACTTAACAATCTTGCACGGATTATTTTTCCTCGAATGATAATTAATTTACTACAAATATTTGCTTTTTTGGTTAGTTTATACATTACGTGATGGATTAAAATAGGGAGAAATTCAAAAATAGCCAGATTTACAACTGGTCGTTCAAAAATAGCTCAGTTTCAAAAGTAATCGAAATTTAGCCACTTTTCATGTAAAGATAAATTTGAGCGAAAATACTTTTCAAAACCCGAAAAATACGCCAGTATATTATACTGGAGTTCCAGCATAAGTATGCTTGAACTCCAGGATAAGTATGCTGGAGTTCCAGGATAAGTATGCTGGAACTCCAGCATAATATGATGGAGTTCCAGCATAAGTACACTAGAACTCCAGCATAATATACTGGAGTTCCAGCAAGTATAATTGTCCAGTATAATATACTGGAGTTTGGAGCACCGGTGCTCCAGTCTCCAGTATATTATACTGGAGTCAGCAGAGTATACCGGTCCAACATAATATGCTGGAGTTCATACACAGGTGCACCGAACTCCAATATATTATGCTGGACCGGTCTCTATTGCAACAAAACAATGGCTTTTCTTTTTATTGACTTCGTAAACGCTGGCTATTTTTGAACGACCAGTCCGAAAACTGGCTATACCGTGCTATTTTTACATTAAAATATGATCATAAAATCTAAATAGTGGCCTAAAGTGGGATATTTTTGTAAATCGACCAAAAATGCTGGTAGGGAGCATTTTCCTCCTTTATCGGCCCTTACCCATCACGAATTCGTACTAGTTGGGGGCTCTAATGGGGATATCGAATATCGAGGGGCGATGTGCACAAATAGCCGCTAAGAGCACCTGTCTTTATTTTAAAGTCAGTGTTTTAAATGTCTTTAGTCTTTAGCTAATGGTTTAATAAACTTATACCTGATTGGACGAAAATACCTTTCTGCTATAACTTATACCTATGCTTTTATTAACGATCAACAGCAGCAGCAGCAACACACGTAACTAACTTCACTGTGATCGTCGAATTTCAAAGTATAGAATTGCAGAAGCTTCTCTTCCGATTTCATACTATAGAATTCAACTTTTCGTCCAAAAATCTACATAAATTTACTATAAGTTATACTTTTGTGTGTTTCTATTGATTTTTATTTCGTTACTGGGAATTTGATGCTAGAATTGATTTATTTTGAATTTCTGGATTGATAAGGTTAAGGACATCACATCCTGTGATAATTCTATAAAAATTGAGCACATAATATTAAGGACATAGTGTCCTAATTTTGCAAATTGAATTGAAAAAGTTAAGGACACAATGTCCTTAACTTTTTTGCTATTCTTCTGTATATTAAGGACATACTGTCATAGTTTTGCAAATTGTTTTGAAAAAGTTAAGGACACTTGGTCCTGAAGTTTGAGTTTCAAGTTGAAAAGTTAAGGACACTTGGTCCTGAACTTTGACTTACATGTTCAATAGTTAAGGATACTTGGTCCTTAACTTAGAGTTATAAGTTAAAAAGTTAAGGACAAATAGTCCTTAACTTCAAGTTTCAAGTTCAAAAGTTAAGGACACTTGTTCAAAAGTTAAGGACAGACAGTCCCTTCAAGTTTCAAGTTCAATAGTTAAGGACACTTCGTCCTGAAATTTGACTTGCATGTTCAATAGTTATGGACGCTTGGTCCTTAACTTAGAGTTCCAAGTTAAAAAGTTAAGGACAGACAGTCCTTAACTTCAAGTTTCAAGTTCAAAAGTTAAGGACACTTGGTCCTTAACTTTGAATTCCTAGTTCAAAAGTTAAGGACACTTGGTCCTGAACTTTTATTTCCATGTTCAAAAGTTAAGGACACTTGTTTCTTTACTTACAGTTTCAAGTTCATAAGTTAATTGTCCTTAACTTGGTCTTGAACTTACAATACCTGTTTTTAATTATACAAGGATTGCTCTATAAAATATGTCCTGAGTTTCCCATTCTCTTGACTTGCAGCATGGAAACAATATGCATTATAGTTACTTTTAATGGTAGATGGACTGAAGACTATAAGTATCTTGATCATCAAACAAAGCTTGTTCTAGTACCTGAGGCAATTCTGTTTGAAGATTTCATTAAACATATCTTTGAAGTTATTGAATTGGATAGAGACAAGTTTGAAGCAGTGATATGGTTTGATATCAACCTTGGAACAAGCAATGGAATGCTTGTATCCAAAGATTTAGATCTTCACACATGTATAGAGTTACTAAAAGCTCATTCACTCTTCAAGGGCTGTCGTTTCATTGTTGATATTTCGGAAAGAGTTTTTGGATCTACAAGCACCTTTGAACATGTCAACAGAGAAACTCAACATGACAATCAAAATAAATGCCAACAGATAATGTAATAAATATGGTTGAAGCTCAACCAATAACTGGAGAGGTGCTTCAAACATTTGATTCTATTCAAGTAGAATGACAAAGCATTATAGAGATTGACAACGAACAAGCTTTGGATATTCAAGTCTTAGAGAGTGCACCGGTAATCGAAGAAGTTGCTGAAAAAACCTCTACTCAACTAACTAGACGAAGGTCAAATCTGAAACAAAAAAAAATCCCCAACTACGATATTAAGAGAAAATGCTTCGTTGGATGAAATAAAAGTGGGATCAATATTTGACAAAAAGAAGAGTATAATTAACTATTTTTCGAATATTGCAATTAAAGGGCATTTTGAATTCAAGGTTGTTAGATCAAGCTCAACAAGATATTCGTTGAAATACAATGATGATAGGTATGGGTGGTGTGTGTGTGCTTTTAGAATTAAAGATTCAATACTGTTCAAGATAGTAAAGATTGAGAAAAATTATGACTGCTCTGTTAGCACTATGAAAGCTGATCAAAGGCATGCAACTTCAAAGTTGATTAGTGGTTACATTATCAACAATCTTCGAGACCCAAGGTTTGAAGTTACACCAGCTTTTGTCATGGCAAAAATGCAAAAATTGCATGGACTAGACATTGGGTATCACAAGGCGTGGCATGCTATTCAACGTGCTTCCGCTTTAATAAGAGGAACTCCTGAAGAGAATTATGAATTATTGTCTTCATACTTGTATATGATGAGAAGTAAAAACCCGGAAACATATACTAACACAAAGATAGACGACGACAACAGGTAAACAATAAACAAAAAGTTTATTAGTCCGTTTTATAAACTTTAGGACATGTTGTCTTTAACCAGTTAAAAAGTTAAGGACGTGTTGTCCTTAACTTTCACGTGTGCAGTCAAAAAGTTAAGGATACTTGGTCCTTAACTTAGAATTGCAAGTTATAAAATTAAGGACATGGTGTCCTTAACTTTTGAACTTGTAACCTGAAGTTCAGGACTGACTGTCCTTAACTTTTGAACTTGTAACTCTAAGTTAAGGACTGCCTGCCCTTAACTTTTGAACTTTGAACTCAAAGTTAAGGACTGCATGCCCTTAAATTTATAACTTATAACTCTAAGTTAAAGACTGCATGTCCTCAACTTTTGATCTTGTTAGTCTAACTTCAGGACTACTTGTCCTTAACTTTTGCCCTTGTAACCTTAAGTTGAGGACTACCTGTCCTTAACTTCTATTAACCTCGTTTTATACTGTATTTTCAGGTTTCTTTATATGTTTTATACATATGGATCATCAATATCTGGTTGGAACCATTGTAGAACAGAGATTGTTGTTGATGCAACTTTTTTGAAGTCAAAATTTCGTGATGTTTTAATGATTTCTGTTTCAAAGGATGCAAATAACCAAATTTTCTCACTAGCCTTTGGAATAGCAGAATCTGAAAATAACAATTCCTATGAGTGGTACTTTAGTGAGCTTCGCACTGCAATTGGGAGCCGTGAGAATTTAATTTTTTTATCATACAGGCATCAAGCTATTGCATATGACATTGCAAAGGTATATCCTGAAAGCCATCATGGGATTTGTATCTATCATTTGCAGCAGAACCTAAAGCGAAGGAAAGTGAAAAGCGAGGTCATAAAATTTTCCAAAGTGCTGCAAGAGTATACATGCGCAAAGAATTTGATCTATACATGTCAGATATAGCAAAAGTAGATAAGAAGACTTATGACTACTTGATGGAAGAACCACCAAAAAAGTGGGCACGTTCTTGTAGTCCACGACGAAGATATGACATGCTCACAACAAATATAGTCGAGTCAATGAATTCTGTCCTATTAGAATTAAGGAAGCTGCATATATTAAGAATGATGGATTTCATTCAAGTGAAGCTACAACGTTGGTTTTATGAAAGAACAAATGAAGCAGAAGGAACTTTTTATGATGTTTCTTGTTGGGTAGAGGAGGAATTGAAAAAAAAGATAGATTTAGCATTTACTTTAAATGTAAGTATTATGTTCTATGTTTAGGTTATTATTTTAATATAATTTAACATAATGTACTAACTTATACTTTTTCAACATTGAAGGTCTTCCTTGTTGATACATGGCGTTCTAGAGTTGAAGAAGAAGGAATAACTTTCTTGGTGGACTTAAACAAAAGAACATGTGATCGTTTTCAGTTTCAATTTGATGAATTACCATGCATACATGCAATTGCAGCTATCGAGAAGAGAAACATCTCCAACTTTTGCTTGCACTGGTACTTAAATTAATCTTGACTGAAAACATATGAAAGATAAATACATCATGTAGGACATACTGATTCTTGGATTATACCAAAGAGTGTTAAGTCACAAATTGTTAAATCTCCAGATTTCAAAGTGCCACCAGGTAGAAGGCAGAAGAAAAGGCACATTCCAACTACCGAGTCATCAAAAATAACATTCAAATATGGTCATTGCAGAAGAATTGGTCATAATAGAACAACTTGTATATATTCTCTGGTAGTCCATCCATTTTCAAGAAAGCATAGAGAATAATAGATATATCCACTTATGTTTATCGACTCTTTTAAGTTTTTGCTATAAATTGGATTCATTTAGATTATTCTTATTTGAGCCGATGTCTGAATTTTCAAAATTTCTTTCTGCTTACGTTCTTTTTGTTTCTTTAGAGTTCAAAGTTCAAAAGTTAAGGATAGACTGTCCTTAAGTTTGACTTACAGGTTCAAAAGTTAAGGACAAGTAGTCCTTAAGTTTGACTTACAGGTTCAAAAGTTAAGGACATGCAGTCCTTAACTTTGAGTTTAAAGTTCAAAAGTTAAGGACTGTCTGTCCTTAACTTTGACTTACAAGTTCAAAAGTTAAAGACAGACAGTCCTTAACTTTGAGTTTCAAGTTCAAAAGTTAAGGACAAGCAGTCCTTAACTTTGACTTACAAATTTAAAGGTTAATGACACTTGGTCCTTAACTTACAGTTCCAAGTACAAAAAATAAGGACACTTAGTCCTGAAGTTTGAGTTCCAAGTTCAAAAGTTAAGGATTCAATTTCAAAAGTTGAGGACACATGGTCCTGAACTTAGACTTTCAAGTTGAAAAGTTAAGGACACTTGGTCCTGAAGTTTGAGTTTCAAGTTCAAAAGTTAAGGACACCTGGTCCTGAAGTTTCAGTTTCAAGTTCAAAAGTTAAGGACACATGCTCCTGAACTTTGACTTACAAGTTTAAAAGTTAAGCGCACTTGGTCCTTAACTTTGAAACTTTGAATTTGAAGTTCAATTACACTTGGTCCTGAACTAATACTAACAAGCTCAATGGACAAATCAATACTTGACAGAAATAAAGAAATTAATAACATGATGCCTTCATATTACTTCTGAAATTGTAATTTTGCATAGCTGTGACAAACAATTATGCTATGCAAACAAAATAAAAGTGCCTTTTGAGGAATTTACAAGATATTTCAGAATTCATATGGATTCTTTACAGTAATTTTATACAAAAAATCAGCCACAACTAACTTTTTTTTATAATTAAACTACAGCTCCTTCATATAAGAAGTTTCATTTTCACTATCATAGTCGTCACCAATATTTTCTGGTGGTATATCATAACCATAATTTCTTTTCCACTCTCCATGTGCCCAAAAATTTGCTGCAAGTTCTTTTCTAAAGTCTTTTATGTCTTCAGGTTGGAATTTCTCCACATCCTTTTCCTTCATCACAACGCCACATACTTGATTAGGAATACACCACAATCAGTCCTAAGAAAAATGTAAGATATGGAGTCAATTAAACAATAAATCTAAAGTACATATAAATTATATAACAAATAACAACACGTACGATCCAGTTTGGTGTGGTGATCTTTGCCACTAAATATCAAATTTGTTGAATGCATTTCCAAAAGACTTGTGATGTTTCTCAAACTGTGAGAACTTTAGCAAGTGGGGGATCATGCGTGCATACATTTCAATGTGATTCATTCCTGCCTCATATGACTCACTATATATGGAATCGTACACATCAATCTTTTTCTCATTCAAGTCCAATATCCCCAAAAGAAAATGTGTCACAACATTATCATCTTCTTAAAGAAGCCGACATGGAAAAAATATTTTGTCAACCTCTGTCCAAGCAATTCCACATCTACGACTGTCACCCCACACATATGGTTTCAAAAACAATTGATTATCACCACATCAAAACTCATCTGCAGCATCTTTATTGAAATCCTTATACACAAGCACCATATAGTTATCAAAAAGTATATCTGTAGTTGTGCAATGAAAAGGATGGTCGCGAGGGTGGTAGCATTCCTTCTTTCTCAGATAATATAGGGCAATGTCAATATGCTTCATAAAAAGGCAAAAAATAAAACAAATCCATCAGTCATAAAATAATTAAAAAAATGATAAATTAAGAATAAAGAAAATAAATGCCTTGCGAATTATCAAACCTTATCATCAAGTACAAAGCTACTATCTGAAAGCTCAAGGAAGAACATTTTGCTACTGATTTTTTGATGATACAATTTGTATGGATTCTTTCTCACACCATTATCATCAGCATATATATATCAGTTTGTCCCCTGAAATTTTTTGAAAATATCAAAGTTAGAAGTTAGTCCTGAACTTAGACTTTCAAGTTGAAAAGTTAAGGACACTTGGTCCTGAAGTTTGAGTTTCAAGTTCAAAAATTAAGGACACTTGGTCCTGAAGTTTGAGTTTCAAGTTCAAAAGCTAAGGACACATGGTCCTGAACTTAGACTTACAAGTTCAAAAGTTCAGGATACTTTGTCCTTAACTTAGACTAACAAGTATAAAGGTTAAGGACAGGCAGTCCTTAACTTATAGTTCCAACTTCAAAAGTTGAGGACACTTGGTCCTGAAGTTTGAGTTTCAATTTGAAATGTTAAGGACACTTGGTCCTGAACTTCAAGTTTTAAGTTGAAAAGTTAAGGACACTTGATCCTGAACTTCAAGTTTCAAGTTCACACATGGTCCTGAACTTAGACTTTCAACTTCAAAAGTTGAGGACACTTGGTCCTAAGCTTAGACTTACAAGTTCAAAAGTTAAGGACACATGGTCCTGAACTTTGACTTACAAGTTCAAATGTTCAGGACACTTGAGGTCCTGAACTTTGAATTCCAAGATGAAAAGTTAAGGACACTTGGTCCTTAACTTTGATTTCCAAATTCAAAAGTTAAGGACACTTAACTTTAGGAATTTCAATATCAATATACTTAGTCCTAAATTTAAAATTACAAGTTAAGGACACGAATTTAAGTAATTAACAAATAATGAAATATATTTAGGGACTTATGCTTTTTTTGCGACCTTTCCTTTTCTCCTTGCCCAACCACACAATGAATTTCTTCAATAATTTTGCATCATCTTTGGCATAATGAAAAATACACGTACGCGTATATTTTGATTTTATCTAGCCCGTTTACTTGGGAGTATTTTCATTGTGTGCCATCGATGTTCCTATTTTTCTTTCCTGTTCAAAAGGAGATTTCAACTGCCAACTAAGCTTCTTATTTCTTTTACCTCGACCAAGCTCAAAATTTCCTTCAACCTCCATATACAAACCCTCATCAATGCTCATTTGTGTATTTGTAGGAGTAGGAGTAAGAATAGAAAATTATGGACCATCATAACCAATGCTATCTCTCTTCCTTTTCCTAGTACGCTTTGGTTAAGATCGACCAAGCTCAACATTTCCTTCAACCTCCATATATATTAGTTTGCTTCAAGTCGTCAAATGAAGAGACAAAAACTAAGAACATTTTTTTTGAAATGTACTGGCATTTTCAATTATGAATATAATATTTAGGACACAATCAATACCTGTCTTGTTCATACTGCCTTCTTGTATTTTTTCAACAGACAATTGAGCTGACATATTGGTTGTATTTTCTTTATCTTCCAACTGCACATTTTCTTTATCTTGCAACTGTTCTGCATGTTCTTCAATTGCAAGTTCACAAGATTTTGCAAAATATATACAAGAGCTAACACAATTAGTACTTGTTACTAATCTTTGATTAAAACAAACATGTATAAAATTAAAATAAACACTGTCTAACCATTTGCAACTGTCAAGATCATCGCAGTTAAATCATTATCTTCACTAGCATTTTCTTGGCTTCCAATATTGTCGGTAAGAGAGTGAGGTGTAGAGAGATCACATGTTCCATCTATGCATTTGGAAACAATCTCACTTATGCTTGTTCCTTGGGAATTTTCTAAGTCTTGAGATTGTACTCCACTTTTCTCTTGATACTCCACTCCATCTTCTTCCCTTGTAACTTCAAAAGATTCTGTAACATTTACAATTAATACCCATTCTAATAGTTCACTAAAACTAACATTCAACATATCATGAAAATTTCATCTAACCTTGATTGGCATAATTTTGAACTCCAAATTTCTCTTTATATGAGAGAGGTGTAGACATATCATATGTTCCTTCTAAACATTTGCATACAATCTCACTGACACTTGTTCCCAATGGACTTTCTAAATCCTAAGATTGCACTCCACATTTAATTTTTTTTTTCTGTTACTCCTGTCTCTTTTGGATTTTCCTGGTCTTGACATTCTACTACATCTTGAACTTCCACTCCATCAACAGATTCTACATATATTTGTAATCACAAAAAAGTTTATATGTATTACACTATTGAATATAAATTTCAATGACAAAAAATTCAAAATCTATATCTAACCTTTCCCAATTTCAGTGCCAATATCAGTTTCATCATCTAGATGTGCATCTCTATAATCGCTTTCATACAGAACTTCTGCATGCATATTCGTATCATCACATTCATCACCACCTGCATCTTTGTTAATTGTAACAGTAGGTTATGTACCATCACAATGATCATCAACTCCTTCTTTAGTAATTAGAACACTAGATTCACTCTATATGTTCCTTTCATCAGGTTTCACAAAAATCTTCAACAAAGTATCAATCTTTGATCCTAGACTTTTCTTTAAATCCTGTGAAAGAAACTAAGTTAGAAAGTTAAGGACAAGTAGTCCTAAACTTCATGTTACATTTAAGAAAGTTAAGGACAGGCAGTCCTTAACTTAGAGTAACAAGTTCAAAAGTTAAGGACACTTGGTCCTAAACTTCAAGTTTCAATTTCAAAAGTTAAGGACATTCAGTCCTTAACTTATAGTTACAATATAAAAAGTTAAGGACAATATGTCCTTAACTTCAAGTTTCAAGTTCAAAAGTTAAGGACAGACAGTCCTTAACTTTGAATTCCAAGTTCAAAAGTTCAGGATAGATGATCCTTAACTTAGACTTACAAGTAAAAAAATCTAGGACACTAGGTCCAGAACTTAGACTAACTGAAATTAATGATATTACCTTGATATCATTTTGATTCTTTTTTTTCTAATACAACTAATTTTATGATTTATTCGAGTAACTTCAGCATGCAGATCCTTTTTAAACTTCTCTGATTATTTCTGAATCAAAAACCATAAAAACAAAAGAGTCTCTTAAGCAAAAAACAATCAAATAAAAAACTAATGCTATTCAAACACAGAAAACCTACTTTAACAATTTCATTAAGCATGACTTCATCAAATTGTGTGGAAGAAGGCCTTGAGCTTTGATCTTGAGAAATTGGCTCATGCATACTAACAGGCTTTGTATCTTCTTCAATAGGAATAAATGGTGCCACCTCGATCAACTTATACACCTATTATATACCAAAAAAACATAAGTTTTCAGAACTAAAACAAATAAACAAACAAAATAGCTAGTAATTAGATTAACTTACATTTTCATTATGTAAGTATTTTTTACACGGAGAATCATATTATGGAGATTTCATTTTTGAATAACATAACATCCGAGGAAAATCACATTCTCGGAAGTTCACAAATTGTTTTTCCTGGAAAATAGACAATAATTCCATAATCCAAACACAAAAAGCAAAAGGAAAACCAATTATAGTGTAGCTATTCTTGTCTTTATCTTTGTCTTTCTCATTCTCATTCTCATTCTCATTGGGCTTCAAACAACTCTTCAATGATTTTAATAATGTTTCATAACAAAGAGAGCCCCAGTTGAAAGATGAGCAGAGTTCATCATCATCTACAATTTTCATTATCTGCTCGGATACATTCCTATTCTTTCGCTTCCCCATCAAAACATATTCAACAAAATAAATTATTGCCAACTTCACAACATCATCATCACTGCCTACAAATGATGCAGCTGTATCATTTGGATGACTAGTAATAAAATTAAACAAATCAACCAACTATACTCTATCCTTTCCGGGTAAATAGATTTTCGAAAGCCTATTCTTTTTTTTCATGCAAACCTTTGATGTCCAGTGAAGAATAATACTTCAAACCAGTTATTATATGAAATGCTTCACGTGTAAACTTAATTTCATGGTCAAAAACCTTGAATGCCATCGAATCAGGGTCATTATCTACAATTTCTGAAAGCAATACACAGTAAATACGTTTACCACAGAACTTCACACTTTGTAATCGCAAAAAGTTTCCGGAAATACCATCCCTCAACTTCTTCTACTTCCTGTTCGACAAAAAACTTTTGATTATTTCCTTATATTATAAATCTCCTTTCTAATAGATCATTAAATTACGCCAAACATCAAAGTCAAACACACGATCTCTTTCCATTAGTACACAACAAAGAAGGAAAAAGATCATAAAAGATTAGGACTAAAAGATTAGGACTTACAGTTACAAGTTGAAAAGTTCAGGGCACTTGGTCCTGAACTTCAAGTTTCAAGTTAAAAAGTTAAGGACAGGAAGTCCTTAAATTAAAGTTTCAAGCTCAAACGTTAAGGACAATAGGTCCTGAACTTCAACTTTCAAGTTCAAAAGTTAAGGACACTTGGCCCTTAACTTGTCACGACCCGGATTTTTGACCCTCGAAAGTCGTGATGGAGCCTACTAGTGAAAGCTAGGCAAGCTAATCAACTGAATTATCGGCCTTGTTTCCATTTTTTTCGTTAACAGTTATAGGCTAACAGTTAGTAATCAACCAAATTTAACAAGCGGAAGATTTAATTTCAAGTTATAATAATCCTGCTAATACCATTCCATAACAAATCTACCCAAGATTGGTGTTACAACTCCACAGACTGTCTAAGAGTACTACAAGTAAAGGTCTGGAAGAAATAACAAAATATTGTCTCTAGGATTACATAAAAGAAACAGGAAAATAGATAGAGTGATACGCCAAGGCTACGGATGCCTGCAGGACTACCTCGGATCGCCTGATGAACAAGGAGCAAAAATCTCACTGCGGTCCGAAATCTAAAGCACTGGGATCTGCACAAAAGAGTGAAGAGTGTAGTATCAGCACAACCGACCCCATGTGCTGGTAAGTGCCTAGCCTAACCTCGGCAAAGTATTGACGAGGCTAGGACCAGACTACCAAATAAACCTGTGCAGTTATAACATATACAGCTGAAATAGAAGCAGATAATTACAACTAAAATTGGGCAAGGGAAACATGCTTCGGGGAATAACAGATAACAATAGAATATCAAGAGAATATAAAGAAATCAAAATCCAATTACTAACGCGGGTAGGGAAAACATATGCAGTGTTCACTTTCATTTCACATCTTGTTGTAGGCGTGCAACCTGATCCCATTTCATGTATTTCGTTGCAGGTGTGCAACCCGATCCCATTTCACATATCTCGTTGTAGGCATGCAACCCGCTTCCATTTCACATATCTCGTTGCAGGCGTGCAACCCGCTCCCATTTCATATATTTCCGTGGCGGCGTGCCATTCGATCCCATTTACAAATCAACAACAATCACAAAAGAATCCCGGCAAGGGAACAATTATATTTCAACAACATACCGGCAAGGGAACAATAATATCAAGACAACATCCCGACAAGGGAACAATAATGATAATAACATCCCGGCAAGGGAACAATAATGATAATAACATGTGAAGCGCAATAAACCACAATGAAGTCATAACAACTACAACACAAGACTCACGGGCATGCTTGACTTCGATGTATAGATACCCGTCACCATGCCTATACGTCATACTCCACAATTAACACGCAGCAAGTAAGACACGACTTCTAATCCCTCAAGCTAAGGTTAGACAAAACACTTACCTCGATTTGCAACCAATTCAAAATTCCAACAAGCCTTTTGCCTCGCGAATTCTTGCCCGAAATTCTCAAATCTAGTCATAAATAATTCAAAATACTCAACACGAATCGTAGGAACTAATTCTATATGAATTTACAAATTTTTCAGATTAAAATCCGAACTTTAGCTCAAAAATTGCCCGTAGGGCCCACATCTTGGAATCCGATGAAACTCATAAAATCTGACAACCCATTCCGATACGAGTTCAACCATACAAAAATTATCGAATTGTGACATTGGATTGGCTTTCAAAACTTAAATTTTCGTTTTTGGAAGGTTTGGTAAAAATCTGATTTTTCTTCCATAAATTCATGGATTCATGACGTAAATGAGTATGGAATCATGATCTATAAAGGATTTATGTAAAGAACACTTACCTCATTCAAATTTGTAAAAACCCCTCTGAAAATCACTCAAACCGAGCTCCCCCAACTCTATTTTTGTCAAAAATGGCCAAAACCCCCGTTTTATAGCATTTTACGATTCGGGCGCCACAGGTGGCGCCGGGCGCTACCTGTGGAGCTGGTTCTAGTAGCCAAAAATGATCTCAGCGCCATGGATGGTGCCCCGCGCTACCCTGGGCGCTGGCGATGGGAAATTAATTTTTTCCCGACACGAAAATGAGCATAACTCTCTCATACGATGTCCGAATTGGACGATTCTTTTTGCTATGGATCCGAAATTTTAATACGGATCTAATGCTTTAATAAAAACTGAATTTGGATTTTATTTGCTTAATATTATATCACTTATTCTTGAAGAAACGCCATCGAAACATTCTTGAAATGCCCAAGTTAAACTCCATCAACCATCCAAAATCCACTTGAGGCCCTCGGGACTTCAACCAAATATATCAACAAGTCTTAAAATATCATATGGACTTACCTAGGGTTTCAAATCATTCCAAACAATGTTGAAACGTCAATTTACACCTCGATTCGGACTTATGAGTTTCAAACTTTTCAATTTACAAAACTTGTGCCGAAACATATCAAATGAATCCGGAATGACTTCAAATTTGGCACAAAGGTCATAAATGACATAATGGAGCTATTTCAATTTTCGGAATATCAATCCGAGCCCCGTATCAATAAAGTCAAATCCGTAGTCAAACTTTGGAAACATTTAGCTTTTAGATTTCTAGTTTTTTTGTTAAATGGCTATAACTTGAGCTAGGGACCTCCAAATTTGATTCCGGGCATACGCCCAAGTCCTAAATCATGATACGGACCTACCTGAACTATCAAAACACTTATACAGGTCCGTTTGCTCAAAATGTTGACCAAAGTCAACTCACTTGAGTTTTAAAGCTCTATTTCACATTTTAATCCATTTTTTTCACATAAAAATGTTCTGAAAAATTCTACGGACTGCACATGCAAGTCGAGGTGAGGTAAAAAAGGAGGTTCTTAGGCCTCCACCTCTAAAACAAATGTTCATCTTCGAACGGAATTAGAAAATTACCTGAGCTGGTGAAAAGATATGGATATTTACTCCGCATGTCCGATTCGGACTCCCAGTTTGATGCCTCAGCAGGCTGACCTCTCAACTGAACACGAACAGAAGGGAAACTCTTCGACCTCAACTGGCGAACCTGCCGGTCCAGAATAACTACCGGCTCCTCCTCGTATTATAAGTCCTTGTCCAACTGGACAGTGCTGAAGTCTAACACGTGGGATGGATCGTCATGATACTTAGGAAGCATGGACATATGAAATACGGATGTGCAGCTGATAAACTCGGTGGCAACGTAAGTCTGTAAGCCACCTCTCCTACTCGATCAAGAATTTCAAACGGGCCAATAAACCTAGGGCTAAGCTTGCCCCTCTGCTCAAATCTCATCATGCCTTTCATAGGCGACACCCGAAACAATACCCTCTCTCCGACCATGAATGCCAAATCATGAACCTTACGGTCGGCACAACTCTTTTGCCTGGACTGAGCTATATGAAGCCTATCCTGAATAATCTTGATCTTGTCTAAGACATCCTGCACCAGATCCGTACCCAACAACTGAGACTCCCCTGGCTCAAACCATCCAACCGGCGATCGACACCGCCTACCATACAAAGCCTCGTAATGAGCCATCTGGATATTCGACTGGTAGTTGTTGTTGCAGGCAAACTCTGCTAAAGGCAAAAACTGATCCACGATCCTCCAAAGTCAATGACACAAGCTTGGAGCATGTCCTCCAAAATCTGAATAGACCGCTCGGACTGCCCGTCTGTCCGAGGATGAAATGCTATGCTCAACTCAACCCGTATGCCCAACTCTTGCTGAACTGCTCTCTAGAAATGCGAGGTAAACTGCGCACCTCAGTCCGAAATGATAGACACGGGCACACCATGAAGACGAACAATCTCCCGGATATAGATCTCAGTTAACCTCTCGGAAGAATAGGAGACTGCCACAAGAATGAAATGTGCTGACTTGGTCAGCCTATCAACAATAACACACACTGCATCAAACTTCCTCTGAGTCCATGGGAGTCCAACAACAAAGTCCATAGTGATACACTCCCACTTCCACTCAGGAATCTTAATCTTCTAGAACAAACCACCAGGCCTCTTATGGTCGTACATAACCTGCTGACAATTCAAACACCGAGCCACATACGCAATAATGTCCTTCTTCATTTTCCTCTACCAATAATGCTGCCACAAATCCTGATACATCTTGGCGGCGCCCAGATGAATAGAGTACGGGGAGCTGTGGGCCTCCTCTAAAATCAAATCTCGGAGACCATCCACATTAGGCACACAAACTCGACCCTGCAATCTCAAAACTCCATCATCACCCAAGGTAACCTGATTGGCACCTCCATGTTGCACCGTGTCTCTAAGGACACACAAATGGGGATCATCATACTGCCGATCACGGATACGCTCCAACAAAGAAGAACGAGCGACCGTGCAAGCTAACACGCGACTGGGATCAGAAACGTCCAACCTCACTAACTGATTGGCCAAAGCCTGAACATCCAAAGCAAGCGGTCTCTCACCGACCGGAATATAAGCAAGACTGGCCATACTGACTGACTTCCTACTCAAAGCATCGACTACCACATTAGCCTTTCCCGAATGATATAAGATAGTGATATCATAGTCCTTTAGTAGCTCCAACCACCTTCTCTGCCTCAAATTCAACTCCTTCTGCTTGAACAAATACTGCAGACTCTTGTGATCCGTGAACACCTCACATGCCACGCCATACAGATAATGCCTCCAAATCTTCAGCGCATGAACAATGGCTGCCAACTCCAAATCATGAACCGGATAGTTATTCTCATGAATCTTCAGCTGTCGCAAAGCATAATCAATGACCTTGCCATCTTACATCAACACCGCACCAAGCCCAATACGAGATACATCACAATAAACTGTATATGGCCCTAAACCTATGGGCAAAACTAACACCGGTGCCTTAGTCAGCGCTGTCTTGAGCTTCTGAAAGCTCGCCTCACACTCATCCGACCATCTGATCTGGGAACCCTTCTGGGTCAACCTGGTCATCGGGGCTGCGATAGATGAAAACCCTTCCACAAACCGACGATAGTAGCCTGCCAATCCCAAGAAACTCCGGATCTCTGTAGCTGATGCTGGTCTAGGCCAGTTCTTGACTGCCTCAATCTTCTTCGGATCCACCTGAATACCCTCTGCTGATACAACATGACCTAGGAATGCAACTGAACTCAACCAAAACTCACACTTCGAAAACTTGGCATACAACTGACTCGTCCTCAAAGTCTGTAGAACCACTCTAAGATGCTGCTCGTGCTCCTCCCGGCTGCGGGGAATAGATCAAAATATCGGCAATGAAGACTATCACAAACGAATCCAAATAGGGCTTGAACACTCGGTTCATCAAATGCATAAATGTTGTTGAGGCATTTGTCAACCCGAATGATATCACCAAGAACTCATAATGCCCGTACCGAGTGTGGAAAGCTGTCTTAGGGATATCGGATGACCTAATCCTCAACTGATGGTAGCCAGATCTCAATTCAATCTTCGAAAATATCTTGGCACCCTGAAGCTGATCAAACAAATCATCAATCATCGACAATGGATACTTATTCTTTATTGTAACCTTGTTCAACTACCGGTAATCAATACACATTCTCATCGATTCATCCTTCTTCTTAACAAACAACACCAGCGCACCCCAAGGCGAAACACTAAGTCTAATGAAACCTTTTTCAAGCAAGTCTTGCAACTGCTCCTTCAACTCATTCAACTTAGGTGGGGCCATACGATATGGCGGGATAGAAATGGGTTGAGTGCCCGGAGCCAAATCAATACAAAAGTCAATATCCCTGTCGGGCGGCATACCCGGAAGGTCCGAAAGAAATACCTCAGGAAACTCACGAACAACGGGTACAAAATCAATAGAAGGAACCTCAGCACTAAAATCACAAACATAGGCCAAATAGGCCAAACACCCCTTCTCGACCATACACCGAGCCTTCATATAAGAGATAACACTACGGGTAGAATGACCAGGGGTCCCTCTCCACTCTAAATGAGGTAAACTCGGCAAGGCTAAGGTCACAGTCTTGGCATGACAGTCCAAGATAGCATGATAAGTTGATAACCAGTCCATCCCTAATATGACATCGAAATCAACTATGTCTAGAAGAAGCAAATCTACACGAGTCTCAAGACCTCCAATCACAACTACACACGAACGATGGACTCAATCTACCATAATAGAATCACCCATCGGTGTATACAGATAAACAGGAGCACTCAAAGAACCACTAGGCATGACCAGATACGGTGCAAAATAAGATGACACATAGGAGTACGTAGATCCCATATCAAATAAAATCAAAGCATCCCTGCTACAAACCAGAACAATACCTATGATAACTATATCGGAAGCCTTAGCCTCGGGCCTAGTTGGAAGAGCATAACATCGGGGTTGGGCCCTACCACCGTGGACTATATCTCTGGGACGGCCTGCAGCTGGCTGGCCTCCACCTCTAGCGGTCTGAGCTCCACCACTAACACCTCTACTTTCACCGCTAGCACCTCTACCCCCACCTCTAGTTGGCTGGGCGGGCTGTAGAACACCTGGTGCCTGAACCATAGCACGGGAACTCTGATGCTGAGAACTGCCTAGTGCTCGAGGGCAATATCTAGCAATGTGCCACGTGTTGCCACAAGTAAAACAAGCCTTCGGCTACTAGGGTTGACGACCCTGTAAACTCTGAAGCGGCGACGCACTGATAGGAGCTGGTGGTGCACTATACGTGTGCTGATCAGAATACTACATATGAGAACCACGACCACCTGAAGCACCGTGAGAAACCTGAAGTGCTGACTGAAAAGGCCTAGGAGGATGGCCTCTACCATACATATCTCTGCCTCTAGACGAGGTGCCACTGAATTGGCCTGAATGATGAGACCTCTTGTCAGACCCATGACCACCTCCCTGCGACAGAACCATCTCCACTCTCCTGGCCACATTAGCCGCCTCCTGAAAAGAAATCTCACTTCCTGTCTCCTTAGCCATCTGAAGTCGAATCGGCTGAATAAGTCCCTCAATGAACCTCCTCACCCTCTCTATCTCGGTGGGAAGTATGATAAGAGCATGACGAGCCAAGTCGATAAATCTGGTCTCACACTGAGTAACGATCATAGAACTCTGTTGGAGACGCTCAAACTGCCTCTGATAGGCCTCTCTCTGAGTGATGGGGAGAAACTTCTGCAGAAATAGCTGAGTAAACTGCTCCAAGTCAAAGCTGACGATCCGGCTGGTCTAGACAAGCAATAATCCCTCCACCAAGTATTGACGGACCTAGACAAGCAAAACGTACCAAAATTGACCCCATTGGTCTCCACTATCCCTATGTTCCTGAGAACCTCATGACAACTGTCTAAATAATCATGGGGATCCTTAGAAGATGCACCGCTGAAAGTAGTAGTGAAAAACTTGGTGAACCTGTCCAACCTCCACAAGGCATCGGCAGACATAGGTGCTCCATCACCGGTCTGAGCTACCATACCCGGCTGAACTGCTGGAGCCTGGAACTGGGGAGCTACCTGCTCCAGAGTGCGGGTAGTAGGAGTCTGGGCTCCTCCCCCAGCCTGAGAGATGACTGGTGCTGCATGAAGTAAACCCGCCTGGGTGACGCTCTCCATGAGGCCTACTAGATGGACCAGAGCTTCCTGAAGTACTAGGGTAAAAATGAACCCCTCTGGGACCTGAGTTGGGCCTACTGGAGCTGTCTGGCCGGAACCTCATCATTAAAGTCAACCTGAGGCTCCGTCGCTGGTGCTACTGCTCTGGGTTGAGCTTTGCCCCTACCTCGGCCTCTAGCATGGCCTCGGCCTCGCCCTCTGCCCCTCGTGGGAACTGCTGCTGGGGGCTCAGGATGCTGGTCAGTGGATGAGGAAGCGCGTGTTCTCGCCATCTGCGAAAGAACATAGTAGAAATTCAATTAACATTGAGAAACCAAACCGCACGACAGGAAGGAATAGATATGATGTTTTTCCTAACTCTATAGCCTCTAAGGGATAAATACAGACGTCTCCGTACCGATCCCTCAGACTCTACTAAGCTTGTATGTGAATTGTGAGATCTATGTAACCTAGAGCTTTGATACCAACTTGTCGCAACCCGGATTTCCCACCCTCGGAAGTCGCGATGACGCCTACTAGTGAAAGCTAGGCAAGCCAATCAACTGAATTATCTGCCTTGTTTCCATTTTTTTCGTTAAAAGTTATAGGCCAATAGTTAGTAATTAACCAAATTTAACAAGTGGAAGATTCAATTTCAAGTTATAATAATCCTGCTAATACCATTCCATAACAAATCTACTAAAGATTGGTGTCACAACTCCATAGACTGTCTAAGAGTACTACAAATAAAGGTCTGGAAGAAATAACAAAATACTGTCTCTGGGATTACATAAAATAAACAGTAAAATAGATAGATGGAGACGCCAAGGTCTACGGGCGCCTGCTGGACTACCTCGGGTCGCCTGCAGGACTACCTCGGGTCGCCTTATGAACAAGGAGCAGAAATCTCACTGCGGTCCGAAATCTACAACACTGGGATCTGCACAAAAGAATGCAGAGTGTAGTATCATCACAACTGACCCCATGTGCTGGTAAGTTCCTAGCCTAACCTCGGCGAAGTAGTGACGAGTCTAGGACCAGACTACCAAATAAACCTATGTAGTTATAACATAAACAACGGAAATAGAAGCAGATAATTACAACTAAAATTGGCAGAGGAAATATGCTTCGGGGAATAATAGATAACAACAAAATATCAAGAGAATATAAAGAAACCAAAATCTAATTACTAACATGGGTAGGGAAAACAAATGCGTAGTTCACTTTCATTTCACATCTCGTTGCAGGCGTGCAACCCGATCCCATTTAATGTATCTCAATGCAGGCGTACAACTCGATCCCATTTCACATATCCTGTTGCAGGCGTGCAACCTGCTCCCATTTCACATATCTCGTTGCAGGCGTGCAACCCGCTTCCATTTCATATATTTCCGTGGCGGCGTGCCACCCGATCCCATTTACAAATCAACAACAATCACAAAAAATCCTGGCAAGGGAACAATTATATTTCAACAACATCCCGAGAAGGGAACAATAATATCAAAACAACATCTTGGCAAGGGAATAATAATGATAATACCTTGTGAAGCGCAATAAACCACAACGGAGTCATAACAACTACAATACAAGACTCACGAGCATGCTTGACTTCGACGTATAGAAACTCGTCACCATGCCTATACGTTGTAATCCACAATTAACACGTAGCAAGTAAGACACGACTCCTAATCCCTCAAGCTAAGGTTAGACCAAACACTTACCTCGATTTGCAACCAATTCAAAATTCCAACAAGCCTTTTGCCTCGCGAATTTGTGCCTGAAATTCTCAAATCTAGTCATAAACAATTAAAAATACTCAACACAAATCATAGGAACTAATTCTATATGAATTTACAAATTTTCCGGATTAAAATACGAAATTTAGCCAAAAAATTGCCCGTAGAGACCACGTCTCGGAATCTGACGAAACTCATAAAATCCGATAACCCATTCCGATACGAGTTTAACCATACAAAAATTATCGAATTCTGACATCGAATTGGCTTTCAAATCTTAAATTTTCATTTTTGGAAGATTTGGTAAAAATATGATTTTTCTTCCATAAATTCATGGATTCATGATGTAAATGAGTATGGAATCATGATCTATAAAGGATTTATGATAAAGAACACTTACCTTATTCAAATTTGTGAAAACCCCTATGAAAATCACCCAAACCGAGGTCCCCCAACTCTATTTTTGTCAAAAATGGCCAAAACCCCCGTTTTATAGCATTTTACGATTCGGGCGCTGCCTGTGGTGATAGTTCCAGTAGCCAAAAATGATCCCGGCACCATAGATGGTGCCCCACGCTATGCTGGGCGCTGGTATGGGAAATTAATTTTTTCGCTACACGAAAATGAGCATAATTCTCATACGATGTCCGAATTGGACGATTCTTATTGCTATGGGTCCGAAATTTCGATACGGATCTAATGCTTTAATCAAAACCGAATTTTGATCTCATTTGCTTAATATTTTACCACTTATTCTTGAAGAAACGCCATCGAAACATTCTTGAAATGCCCAAGTTAAACTCCATCAACCATCCAAAATCCACTTGAGGCCCTCGGGACTTCAACCAAATATATCAACAAGTTTTAAAATATCGTATGGACTTACCTAGGGTTTCAAATCATTCCAAGAAATGTTGAAACGTCAATTCACACCTCGATTCGGGCTTATGAGTTTCAAACTTTTCAATTTACAAAACTTGTGCCGAAACATATCAAATGAATCCGGAATGACTTCAAATTTGGCACAAAGGTCATAAATGACATAATGGAGCTATTCCAATTTTTGGAACATCAATTCGAGCCCGGTATCAATAAAGTCAAATCCGTAGTCAAACTTTGAAACATTTAACCTTTAGATTTCTAGTTTTTTTGTTAAATGGCTATAACTTGAACTAGGGACCTCCAAATTTGATTCTGGGCATACGCCCAAGTCTTAAATCACGATACAGACCTACCTGAACTATCAAAATACTTATACAGGTCCATTTGCTCAAATTGTTGAGCAAAGTCAACTCACTTGAGTTTTAATGCTCTATTTCACATTTTAATCCATTTTTTTTCACATAAAAATGCTCTAAAAAATTATACGGACTGCACATGCAAGTCGAGGTGACGTAATGTGACAACCCAAAGGGGTCATCACCTATTTTCTTACCCATTCTGTGCTTCCGAGGCCTTGAAAACCTCATTTTTAGTTGTCTCGATTTGCGTGCATAGTCCGGGCGTGTAGCTGGAAAGCTTAAATATGAAATTCTGTGAAAAATACTAAAATTTGATATTAAAATGAGTAAATTTGACTTCGGTGAAAATTTTGGGTAAACTGACCCGGACCCCTAATTTGACGGTCCCGGAGGGGTCCGTAGGAAAATATGGGACTTGAGCGTATGCCCGAAATCGAATTTCGAGGTCCCAAGCCCGAGAAATGAATTTTTGAGTAAAATTATTTTTCTAAAATTTATAAAGAAAATTGAAATGAAAATTGGTTAGAACGTGTTGGTATCGGGCCCGTATTTTGGTTCTGGTACCCGGTACAAGTCTTATATGTGGTTTAAGATATTTCTGTGAAGATTGGTTGAAATTGGATGTCATTTGACGTGTTTGGAACTTAAAACTCTAAATTTGAAAGTTTATGAAGTTTGAAGAAAAACTAGTGATTTTGAGGTTTGATTCGTTGTTTTTGATGTTATTTTGGCGATTTGATCGCACTGTTAAGTTCGTAGAATGTTGTTGAGTTGGTGCATGTGTTTGGCTAGGATCCCCGAGGGATCGGGAGTGTTTCGGAGTGGTTTCAAACTTAGAAAAATTGCAGATTTGCTTCAGCTGTTGCAGACCCAGTTTCTTCTACGCGTTCACATTGTTCCTCTCACATTCGCGATGCTCTAATTTTTCCTCCTTCGCGTTCGCGTCCCTGCCCTCGTGTTCACGTATGGTTATTTGACTATGAGGGTTGAGTCTCCTTTTCTTCATCGCGTTCGCGTAAGCCTACTCGCGTTCGCGTAGTTTTGCAGGATTTCCTCTTCGCGTCTGCGTGCCTCGTTCTGCTAACGCGATGGTCTGTTAAGCCCTACCCTTCGCGAACGTGACCAGCCTGTCGCGAATGCGAAGGGCAATTTTGCCCAGTTATATTTTTAATTTCAGAAACAGTAGCTACGAGATTTCATTAAGTTTTCACGAATTCCTTCTTCTCCAAGGTCCTTAGGCGTCCATTGAAGCTATCCTTCACCAAAGACTTCGTGGGTTAGTAATCCTTGCTTGTTTCCTTCCATTTTCTTCAATATTTCATGAATTCCTAAGCCTAAAACATGTAATTTAGGGTAGAAAATTGGGGTTTTGGGTAGAGTTAGGGCCTTTTGATTTTTCTTGATTTAGACCTCATTTTGGGGTCGAATTTAAAAACAAATTATATATTCGGGCTCGTGGGTGAATGGGAGATATGAATTTGGTCCGAACCTCGCATTTTGACCAATTGGGCCCGGGGTCAATTTTTGGGATTTTGGGAAGAAAGCTTGGAAATCTATAATTAGGCATTGGGTTTGATTTGTTTAGTATATATTGATATTATGAAGTCATTATTGTATAGACTTGATTGAGTTGGAGCCGAATTCGAGAGGGAAAGCGGTTGTTGTGGATTGATTTGGCCGTGGAAGTTGAGTTAAGTGTTTGGTCTAACCTTAGCTCGAGGGAATAGAAGTTGAGTCTTATTTGCTACTTGCTAATTGTCAAGTACGATGTATAGGCATGGTGACGAGTATCTATACATTGGTGTCTAGCATGACCGTGAGTCCTTATATTGCGAATATCCTGGTTTTATTATAACTTCCATGCTTGATTGATGATTTCTATATGTTGTAGAGAGAATGTGAAAGGAAATTGTGATCTTTAAACTTCGTGGAGCGTTGGCTCGAGTTGAAATACAAATTGTGAAGTTATATGAGATATTTAAATCTTTGGAGCATTGGCTCAAGTGATAATGTGAACTATGAGATGAAAGTGAAAAAAAGAGAAAGAGTTATTGGTTTATCCCCTTGCCGGGACGTTTTGTTGTTTTGTTGATTTTCTCCATTGCCGGGATATGTAAATTTATTGATATTGTTCCCTTGCCGGGATTTAACTGTTTAATTGCATTCCCTTGCCGGGATTTCTATCATTATTAGTTTATTTCCTTGCCCCTTATTTGTGATTGTTATTTGGGTGAGGAAAGAGTGTAAAGCACGAAGGGTGATGCCGGGCACTGCTTGATATTGTGAGGAAAGAGTGTAAAGCACGAAGGGTGATTCCGTGCCGTATGATGTACCATTCCGTGCTGATATTAATTGATTATACTATAAGGAAAGAGAGTAAAAGCACGAAGGGTGATGTCGTGCCGTACGATGTACCATTCCGTACTGATATTCATTGATTATACTGTGAGGAAAGAGAGTAAAAACACGAAGGGTGATGCCGCGCACATGATTATTGATACGATTGATTTGGTGAGGACGAGAGTAAATCACGAAGTGTGATGCCGTGCAAGTTTGTGATTTCTGATTCATATTGATATTCTGGCCTTGTTGTTTCTTTCTTTATTTGAGATTATTTATTTGAAACTGTTATCTCCCTATAACATGCTCCCCTTCCTTTATTAATTGATTACTTCCTGTATTTCTTTTCCGTTGTATATATATATATTCGAACTGCACATGTTTACTTGGTAGTCTGGTTCTAGCCTCGTCACTACTTCGCCGAGGTTAGGCTGGGTACTTACCAACACATGGGGTCGATTGTGCTGATACTACACTCTGTGCTCTTTTGCACAGATCCGGGTCTTGGACAGCAACAGTAGCGCGGGAGCCAACCTTCTGTCCAGTGAGACACCGAGGTATCCTTGCAGGCGTCCGCAGGCCCGGCGTCTCCTCTATCTTTTACTTCAGTCTGTTATCTTATGTTTCCGAGACAAACAATTTATATTATTTTTTTTCTTTCAAACAGTTGTATTTAGTACTCGTGAGTATTGTGACACCAGTCTTGGGTAGAGGCTTATGTTGAATTTTCCGCATTGCTATTCAGTTTTCTATAATTTACGATTTCCGCTTAATATTCCATTGCTTCTATATTATTGCCGAAAATTGTTAAAAGGGATTGTGTTACTAATGAAAAAGTAATTAAGTTCGGCTTGCCTAGCTCCTATTAGTAGGCGCCATCACGACCTCCGAGGGTGGAAAATGGGTCGTGACAAGTAAAAAGGAGGTTCTTAGGCCTCGGAACACTGAATTTGTTTCTAAAACAAGTGATGACTTTTTGGGTCATCACATTTCAATTTACAAGTTAAAAGTTAAGGACAGACAGTCCTTAACTTATAGTTTCAAGTTAAAAGTTAAGGACACTTGGTCCTGAACTTCAAGTTTCAAGTTCAAAAGTAAAGGACACTTGGTCCTTAACTTTTGAATTTTTTGGGTCATCACATTTCAATTTACAAGTTAAAAGTTAAGGACAGACAGTCCTTAACTTATAGTTTCAAGTTAAAAGTTAAGGACACTTGGTCCTGAACTTCAAGTTTCAAGTTCAAAAGTTAAGGACACTTAGTCCTGAACTTTGACTTACAAGTTCAAAAGTTAAGGAAACTTGGTCCTTAACTTAGACTTACAAGTTCAAAAGTTAAGGACACTTGGTCCTTAACTTAGAGTTACAAGTTAAAAAGTTAAGAACATGCAATCCTTAACTTATAGTTTCAAGTTGAAAAGTTAAGGACACTTAGTCCTGAACTTCAAGTTTCAAGTTCAAAAGTTAAGGGCACTCAGTCCTTAACTTTGAGTTCCAAGTTCGAAAGTTAATGACACTTGGTCCTTAACTTTTATGAGCACAGTTAACTAAAAATTCATAAACACAACTAGCTTATGAATTCATACGACTATTTTTATGAGATGTCCTTACATAATCAAATATATTGATTGAACCACAAATACATTTCAATACCAAAAATTTCTGAATAACTTCCTCACAAAATTTCGCTACTTATTCAACACTGAGTCGACTTATAATCATTATTTTTGAAATTTCACACATACTTGACACAGAATTGATCGCGATTAAACATATACAAAAACAAAAATGCATAAAAGCAAAAAATAAATAAATACCAGTTCGATCGTTCAATGCAGAGAAGATGACAGAGTATATGACGAAGGAGAAAGATTAAGTGCAGTTGGTTTGCATGCGAGGACGATATAGATACTGAGGAGCACGCGAAACTTGCCTTTGAAATTTTCGCTCTCAAATTATCCCTCTGAAGGTCTGAACGAATAAAACAAGGGTTTGAGAATATAAGAATTGAAGAAAGGGTAAAACTATCTTTTCAAAACAATTTTAATGGAGTAGTGACTAGTTTTGCTCAGCATTAAAATTAGTGGATAAAAAATAAAGGCCACCTCCCTTAATGGCTACCACACGCCATTTTTACAATATCGAGCGAAAATAAAATTAAAAAACGAATCATGAGATCTCCATCAAATAGTTGGAAAACGTTGACCGCTAGATCTAACGGGATTTATAAGCAAAAAGGGTATTTTATTGACTCAATTACTTTCATTCAACATAGTGTGTCTTTAGTTGTTTCTTTTGTTTAAATTGCAAATATAATACCTAGTTTATAAGAACATTTATCGAGGAATGAAAATTCTAACGCATATATATACTAAATATAAACTAAAATACCTTCTATTGCTTCTGCTTGGCTGCATAAATAAAACATTAATTTTTCAAAAAACAATTCTTGTAAAAAAATATATGTCTCTCAAATATAAATACAATTGCATAAGACGTATATATTTACCTAACTATCCATCGTTGATACATATTTAATGATATATTTAAACCGTCATGTAATGATTAAGTAATTACATAAAATATCTACTATTATTACTTAACTATATTTATATTGATAAAAAAATTAATATTTTTGTGATTTTTTATACTTTAATTAAATAAAATTAAAAGTTTAATTATTGTCCTTGGTAGTAAATATTTGAGTAATTTTGTGTATTTTTTTTTTACCTAAATCCTACTCCTAGCATGTTAGGGAGAGGAAACGTGGGGGGTAAAAGCTAGAAAAGAAAATAAAAATTACTAGGAAACAAAAACTTTACGAATCCTACTGTATTGGAAAAAATTATATATAAATGTGACGTGTCAAGACACGTGGACTGGTCAAATGATCAAAGAATTACAATTAGTCAAGAGGCACGAGCAGCAACGGAAACGAGCAAAGGCAAAGGAAGAGGCACTGACGGTTATTCGAAGGATTCAGTGCCCGTACCTATTTAAGTCATTTATATCCAAGAATCAAAAGGAATGGATCTAACAATAGAAAAGAGTGCAGATACAATATTTAATAGACATTAAACGCTGAATACATTAGAGAATTTGTATTGAATATAATGATTATATAACGTAGCATTCAATATATTTAATTATTCATAATAGCCTTATTATGATTTGGCAAAACACATATCTCCAAGATATCTATAAAAGGAAGATATCTGATCAATTGTAAGGACATGAAACACTACTGGAATAAACTTTGATTTTTTGTTTTTCTCCTGATTATATTCTTGCTACCCAAATTACTCTCTTTTACATATTCTTTCGATTATTAGTAACCCGTGTTCTTCTAAATTCTAGCTTTGACTAAAATTCTATTTTTTTGGTTAAACAAATTGGTTCCATTACCGGGAATCTGATAATCTATTTTCTTTTCGCTTAACTTTCCTTGTTGCATCAACTATGTCGAATAACAATGACAACATTCAAGGAAACTAAGAAAACCAAATAAACCAACAACTTCAGAGAGACCCTGAGCATAATAACGCACTAATTATTTCTCCACAAGGCTCTCCTCGGCGATCTCGTGAAGGCATTCCTGAGGGATCTCATACAGATGGACAGGCTCAATTCGAAAATGTTGAAGCTATGGATGAGGCTTTGCAAAAACTTATTACCGCACAGGTCAATAAAGCCGTTCAGGCCTTGGTTAGCTAGTTACCTGCTGCACCACCCACACCTACTCCAAATAATAACACTCTGGAGAACCCTCGTTCTGGTCTTGTTAATTCAGGCAGCGGTGGAACCCCCAGTGAATCGCAAGATGGAGAAACAGGTAATTTAGTTAATTCAGATTTATAAAATTTAGTACTAACCTTGCAGAAACAGCTCAAGGAGCAAAGTGAGCGCATAGAGCAGATACCCGGGGTGCCGCCCATAATCAAAGGGGTATATATGGATAGATATTCGCAACAACCCTGGAAGCCAAGTGTTGCTCCACTCCCAATTCCAAAAAAGTTCAAAATGCATGATATTCCAAAATATGATGGAACAACAGACCCACGAGATCATGTGACTGCATTCACAACAGGTGTAAAAGGCAACCATTTGACTAAGCAGGAGATTGAATCAGTATTAGTCAAAAAAATTTGGTGAAACGCTCACCAAAGGAGCGTTAACATGGTATTCTCTTTTACCCAAAAATTCTATAAATTCTTTTGCTGAGCTTGCAGATTCTTTCATCAAAGCACACTCGGGAGCTCAGAAAGTAGAGAAAAGAATGGAGAATATTTTCAAAATCAAGCAAGGGGACTCAGAACTGCTTAGAGAATTCATGGACAGATTTCAATGTGAAAGAATGACATTGCCACGTGTACCTGACAACTGGGCAGCTATAGCTTTCACAAGTAATTTGAATGAAAAAAGCTCGGAAGCTACAAGGAGGCTCAAGCAAAGCCTTCGAGAATTCCCAGCTATAACATGTAATGATGTTTATAACAGGTATATCACGAAGCTAAGGATTGAGGAAGATACTATTCCACGATTTCAAAAAGAAGAAAAGGTAAGTTCGAGACGTGCGGAGACCGAAAAAAGATCCGGTAAAAATAGGTACGAGACTTACATGGGACCTGCGGGAAAGGACTCACGGTCAAAGCAGGATAATCAAAGGTATGATCACAGATCAAGAAACAGAGAATCAGGTTCTTTATCAAGATTCAAGAACGAGCGAAATAACTATGAGTCACGAGATGATAATAGAAATTTAAAAGCGAGATTCGGTGGTTATAACTTCAACGTCAGCACCTCCGAGCTCGTGGCTGTTTTGAGAAGCATGGGAGATAAGGTTCGTTGGCCAAAGGAAATGAGATCGAATCCAAACAGGCACAACCCTGACCATTGGTGCGAGTTTCATAATGACCACGAACATAAAACAGCAGATTGCAGATTTTTACAAAGTGAAGTTGATCATTTATTAAAACAAGGGTATCTTACTGAGTTGTTCAGTGAGAAAGGCAAGCAAGCTTACATGAAGAACAGGCAGGAGCCTCCAAAACAACCTTCGCCCAAAAGAACTGTCAACGTTATAAGTGGGGGTGAAGACGTCAATGGTATATCATATACTTCAGCTAACAAAATTTCCAAAGTAACAATTACCCAAGGGAAATGGGTGCGACATGTTTTAGAGGAAGACAACATTACATTCAATGGCGCAGATGCAGATGGTGTATTAACCCCTCATAACGACGCACTGGTAATATCTTTAATTGTACATGATACTAATGTGAAACGAGTTTTGATTGATCCAGGTAGTTACGTGAACATTATTTTACTAAGAGTATTACGTGAGATGCAAGCTGAAGATAAAGTGATACAAAGGCGCATACTCTATCTGGATTTGATAATTCTAGTGTCCTCACGAAATGAGAGGTAACACTCACCACATTCACTGAAGAAGTCGTTAAAGATACAAAGTTCCAGGTGGTAGATATGGAGATGGCTTACAACATGATTCTTGGGAGACCATGCATCCACGAAATGGATGTTGTTCCTTCAACCTTGCATCAAGTTATTAAATTTCCATCGCCATGAGGAATCTGTCAAATTCGTGGAGATCAACATACAACCAGGGCTATCAACTTTGTTGCAGATACAAGCACGAGAAATGAAGGTAAATAGCAATCACAGAAGGCAGTTGAGGACACCACAACACAAACCTCAACTGAACAAGGGCAAACAGATGTAGATTCAAGGCCTGATACCATTCAAGAACCAGAAGAAAATGAAAATATCAAAACAAAAATAGAGGAATTAGAGCCTGTCATGTTATTTGCTCAATGGCCTGATAAAAAAGTCTATGTTGGAGCCAATCTTAGCCAAGGTATGAGAGGTAAGTTAATTGAATTTTTGAAAACTAACGTGGACTGCTTTGCTTGGTCCCACTCTGACATGACAGGAATACCACCGGAGGTGATGACTCATAAACTAAATGAAGATCCATCATACCCTCCTGTCAAGCAAAAGAAAAGAAAGCAAGGAACTTTCAAGAATCAGGTGATTCAAGAAGAAGTCCAAAAATTGCTAAAAATTGGTTCCATTCGTGAGGTAAAGTATCCTAACTGGTTAGCTAACACTGTTGTAGTTCCAAAGAAGAACGGTAAGTGGTGTGTTTGTGTA
Organism: Nicotiana tabacum; assembly: GCF_000715075.1. NCBI lineage: Eukaryota > Viridiplantae > Streptophyta > Magnoliopsida > Solanales > Solanaceae > Nicotiana > Nicotiana tabacum. The sequence goes on along the minus strand of NC_134087.1, from coordinate 183,948,637 downwards.
AATTACACAGATCTTAATAAAGCCTGCCCTAAAGATTCTTTTCCATTACCACACATAGATCAATTGATTGATGCAACTGCAGGTCACAAACTATTAAGTTTTTTAGATGCATATTCAGGTTATAATCAGATTAAAATGGATCCGAGAGATGAAGAAAAAACTTTATTAATAACAGATAGGGGGACTTACTGTTATAAAGTAATGCCCTTTGGTCTAAAGAATGCGGGTGCAACGTATCAGAGGTTAGTTACCAAAATGTTTAAGAACATTTAGGAAAGACTATGGAGGTATATATAGATGATATGCTTGTTAAAACTCAGTATTCAGAAGATCACATATCACACTTATCTGACACATTTTCAATTTTGTGCTAATTTAATATGAAGTTAAATCCCGAAAAATGTGCATTTGGCATTGCATCAGGTAAGTTTTTGGGTTTTTTTGTTTCCAACCGTGGTATTGAAGTGAATCCTACACAGATTAAGGCCATTAAGGAAATCCCTAATATACTTTCAAACAAGAAAAAAGTTCAAAGATTAACAGGGAGAATTGCAGCCTTGGGAAGATTCATTTCTAAATCATCAGAGAAGTGTTTTAAATTCTTCTCAGCCCTTAAGAAGCAGGATCATTTTGAATGGAATGAGTAATGTCAACAGGCACTTAGGAATTTGAAAACGTACTTATCAAATCCACCTTTGCTGGAAAAATCAAAGGTTGGGGAAAGACTACTCATTTACCTTGCTGTTTCGAAAGTTGCGGTTTTGGTCCGAGAAGAATAAGGTAAACAATCCCCTATCTACTATGTTAGTAAATATTTGTTAGATGCGGAGACGCGGTATCCTCAGTTAAAAAAATTTGCACTTGCATTAATCATGACATCTAGAAAGTTGAGACCTTACTTTCAGTGTCATCCTATTGCTATAGTAACTGCCTACCCTTTACGTAATATATTACATAAGCATGAGTTATTGGGTAGGTTAGCTAAGTGGGCAATAGAGTTAAGTGAATACGAAATCACATACCAACCTAGAACTGCTATAAAATCACAAGTGTTAGCTAATTTCATGGCTGATTTTAGCCAAGGGATGCAATTAGAAGCAGAAAAAGAATTACAGGTATTCAATGGAGCTAACCCTGGAACTTGGACTTTATTCACTGACGGCTCATCTAAGGTAAAAGGTGCAGGTTTAGAGATTGTCTTGGTACCACCTACGGGTGAGACCATTCGACAAGCTATTAAATGTCACTCCATAACTAACAATGAGGCGGAGTATGAGGCTATGATTGCAGGTCTATAATTGGCACGAGAGCTTGGCATAAATCAGATTATAATTAAGAGTGATTCGCAACTCATGGTTAATCAAATGTTGGTGACTTATACAGCTAGGGAAGCAAGAATGCAACAATACTTAGAAAAGATACGGGAATTGATAAAGCAATTTCAAACCTAGAAAGTTATACAAATACCAAGGGATAAAAATGTTGAAGCGGATGCCCTAGCCAATCTCGCATCTGCAACTGATGTGGCAAGTGATGCAAATACCTCAGTTATACATTTATTTCATTCAGTTCTCGATCTTGATAAGAATGAGGTAAATTTTAATAATTTAACTTGGGATTGGAGGAACGAGATTGTTGATTTTTTGCAGTATGGTACCGTCCCTGATGATAAGAAAAAAACTCATGCGCTTCGAAAGAAGGCTGCTCGGTACTGCTTAAAGCAAGACAATTTATATCGTAAAATGTTCGGCGGTCCCTTAGCAAGATGCCTCGGACCTTCGCAAACGGAGTATGTAATGAAAAAAATACACGAAGGACATTGCGGGAATCACGCAGGAGGAAGGTCATTGGTAAGAACCTTAATTAGGGCAGGTTATTACTGGCCTAAGATGGAAGAAGAAGCAGAAAGTTTCATGGCCAAATGTGATAAATGTCAAAGGTACGGTAATAATATGCATAGACCTACGGAGTTATTACATCCAGTCATTGACCCATGACCATTTATGAAATGGGGAATGGATATCGTGGGTCCATTACCAAAAGCAAAAGGACATGTAAAGTTTCTGCTCGTACTCACTGATTATTTTACTAAATGGGGGGAGGTAGGAGCATTTAAACAAGTGCGAGAAAAGGAAGTCAAAGATTTTATTTGGCGGAATATCATATGTCGATTCGATGTACCAAAGGAGATCGTGTGTGATAATGACCCTCAATTTATTGGAGCTCAAATCACGGAATTCTTTCAAAGTTGGCAAATTAAAAGGATTACATCAACACCTTATCATCCGGTGGGTAATGGGAAAGCAGAATCAACGAACAAGGTTATTATCAATAATTTTAAAAAACGATTAGAGGAGTAAAAAGGTAACTGGCCTGAAGTGTTATCTGGAGTTTTATGGGCATATCGCACAACTGCAAAAATAAGTACAAGAGAAACACTGTTTTCATTGGTTTATGGAGCTGAGGCTTTAATTCCAGTTGAGATACAAGTACACGGTTCACACAAGCGACACAAGAATCTAATGATGAGGAGATGCGGGTCAATCTAGATTTACTCGAGGGGAGGAGAGAAGCTACATTAATAAGAATGGCAGCACAAAAGCAAGTCATAGAACGATATTACAACCGAAAAGCACGCCTTAGATTCTTCAAAGTGGGGGACTTCGTGCTTAAAATGATTTTTCAATCTACAAAGGTATCTAACGCGGGTAAATTAAGTCCAACATAGGAAGGACCCTATAGAGTTCGTGATATTGCAGGAAAGAGAGCATATGAGCTGGAGACAATGGATGGCAAGATACTACCTTCACATTGGAATGCTGATCATTTGAAGAGATACTATTTCTAAGGAATACCCACGGTCAGGTATCACCATTTTAAATTTAATTTTGAATTGTTAAAATTTTACTAACGATTTTAGATGATAGGCAAAAAGCTAACCCGTACTAAATGATAAGTCACGACCTGTAAGGCACACAGAATAACCTAAAATTCCTGGCCTAGGGTTACAATTATTCTGATATAAATTCAAATGGGTTAAGCAGTCTTCATCTATAATTGCACCTCCGAGTCCCGTATGTTTTTCCTTTTCAGGAAAAGGACCAAATGAGAGAAACTATCAAGTGCTCGAGGTTTCATACTTCAACACTCAAACACTTGGGGGACTACATAATATACACAGACATGTGTATAAAGAAGGTAAATAAGATTAAGGAAAAATCAAGCCTAAAAGAGTCAAGTGCAGAGTAAAAGTCACAAAGTCACGAGATGGAGCCACGAGCTAAGGCCAAAGAAAAACCTCACTATAGTTAGGGTAAATGCTATGTACTAAAACGGGTTATAAGAAAAAACTCCGTGTCTATTATTCTTCTTTTAAAAAAATCTGTTACAAGAAAAACAGTTACGAGAAAGTTATAGATGTAATTCAAATACATGTAAAGTATTATTCAAAACTTGTCAAAGTTATTTCAAAGAAACATGTGTGTTCCTATTTCTTTTATCGTATGACAACACCATTATGAAATTCAGACGTCTTCTTCATTAAGTGTCGAAATATAAAAGGGCCCTCTTTTATAAAACTCATGTTTAAATTAATTAGTCATGAGGTTAACAGAAGCATTTTCGAAAAATAAAAAGACAAATTATTCTGTAAGTCCTTAAAAATAAAGGCAAGAATAAAACAAAAAGAAGTTTAAGATAATAACATGAAAAACTTCTTAATATGTAAAAAATCTAAGACTATGTTCGAACTTAGTCATAAAACTATGAAATTTTTTATACAGATTGCCCCATAAAAGACTTGGGGACTTGCGTTTCCAAAATCAACCCTCAAATGAAGCTAAGGGTTTGATTACAATTTTCCAAAATAAAAACAAAAACAAAATCATTCAAATGATTAAAACTGGTCACTGAGAAGTTTGTGGAACTGAAGTAGGAACATCAATAGCAGCGGGCTCAATTTGGGCAGGTGCATCAACAGATGCGGTTTCAACTTGGCTTGCAGCAACAAACTCGATTGGGCTTGAAAGAGTTGGGATACCCGTATCAACTTCAACATTCACGGGAGCTTCAACCATGGGAGAAAGGAAGTCTTGAGTTTGCTGAGCTTTTTCAATGGTTTCATTGATCTTAGCTAACTCCGACTCCAGGTTGAAGTTTTGTTGGCCAGCTTCAATTAGGGTATCACGACGTGAACTCAAAAATGCCCAACTTACCTCAACAACAGATATTTCTTCAAGGGTCTCATAATCCTTTACCTAATCAGCAATCTCATTCTTTAGCTCTTCATTTTCAGCTAAGGCGGAGTTGTAAGAAGCTTGAAGAGAGGCATGGGAGCTCTCTAAAGCACGTACCTTATCAGCAGAGACTCGAAGGTCTTCTTATGCTCGAGTTAAGCTTTGCACGAGCTCCCTAGCATAAACTTCTTTTTGACTCAAAAGAGCCTTCAACTCTCTGTTCTCTTCGCTGGCCTTAGATAGTTGCTCTGAGAAGGAGGATTCGAGATGTTCTTTTTCTTTTTCTGCTTGGCTTGAGGAAGCTTTTACAACCGCCAACTCTAAAGTTAAAGCCCGCACCTGTTGCTCTAAGGTACTCTTGCTCTCTTGTAAATCTTCCATATCAATTTGTGCACTCTCAAATTGTTCCTTCCAATTGATCGCCTCCAACTGAGAATCACGTGCTACCTTCTCTAAGAGGGGGATTCTGTTCATCATTTCTGTGCCGATAAGATTGGCCTAAAAAAAAGAAGGGAAATAAGAATCCCAAAGATAAAAAATTTTACAAAAAAGAAGGGAGAGAAGGAAAATACCTTCAAAGTGGCATGAACGATATCATTCATTAGAGTCAGGGAACTATGGCTATCCAGCTTTGCTTTTTCAATTAGGCCAATTAAAGGCTCCAGCCATACATCTGCCTGATCTGACTTCCTCAAAAGGCTGCTATCAGCAGGAACTTCAATAGTTACCCTCCTCATAGCAACACTTCTACTTGAAGAGCCCACTTCCGTATGGTGAACGATAGGAGGGGGAATTGTCGAAGGAGGAGCGGTACAGGAAGTGAAAATAGTAGAAGAAGGAACAGAAACAGCTGGGGCTGGTAAAGAAGGAATCACAGGCACGGGAGTTAAAAAAGAAGATAAGGGTATTTCATCTAAAACAAGCCCTAAACTTCCACTACCAAAACCACTGATGAAAAGTTAATCAATAGACTCATGAATATCATGGGGAGTGACGTCATCGTCAGGAATTATTACTGGGGTTTCAACAGGTTCGGTAAGAGAAACAGAAAGATGAAGAGAAACTTCAGCTTCGTCATCAGAGATGATGCATTTCCTAGCTCGTGGCCTCGTCACCAGGGAACCCCCATCTTCCTCTTCTTCAGAGTCTTCTTCTTCAACAGTTTTCTTTTTCGCAGAAGAAGAACCCAAGACTATTTCTCGGGCTCCTTATAAAGAGATACGGGTTCCTGAAGGAGTACGGGTTCCCAAAGAGACACGAGAGGCTGCAACTGCTTCAGCAGTAACTCCTCGAATAGCAAATCCTGATAAAAAGAAGGATGGAAGTTAGAACAATAAAGGAAAATATAGGTATGAAAGAACAAAATATAAAATCTTACCATGAATCTTTACTTTCCAACCGAAATGGTTAGAAAGTGTTTTCCAAGACCTACCATCTATTGATGCGGTCTTCAACAATTTATCTACCCAATCACGGAAATTAGGAACATCCTCCACAACTCCCATGGTTGCTAAAAAAAACAAAATTAGAGAAGTTGATAAACTTGAAGGAAAAAAGCACGAGATGGATAAAAGACTTACGTGCAAAATTCCACTTCTCAGGGAAGGGAACGTTATTCTTACCCACTAAACCAACAGTGAAGGCAGAAACAAACCGGGCGTACTAGCCACAGTCCTTGTCATCTTCAGGACTCACCAAAACCCTCTTGCTACTGGTGTAAAAACACCATTACGAAAAAGCCTAGGAGAGTAAAGATGAATCAGGTGAGGGAAAGTAAAAGGAACTTCATCTTTAGTGGTTAAATGCCTTAAACAGGCAACAACCCTCCATATGATTGGGCCAATTTGACCCAAACAGACATTGAAGAAACGGCAAAATTCAAGAATGACTGGGTCAATAGCTGGTATGAACCCTAAAGTGAAAGGGTATGTGTAAACAAAAGAGAACTCAGTCAAATAAGAAGTAATTCTCTGATTTGGATTAAGGATAATAACGAGAAAATCATTACTCCAATGGCAGTCTTTACGAACTACAGGAGTCAAAACTTCTGTAATTTGAGTGGGGTAAGCGTCAACACGATCTAAGGCGGAAACCTGGTTTCTAAGAGATTCCCTATCATGGTAAAAAGATAGTTCTGTAGGGACTATCTCCTCTACTAAAGGCTCACGTAATGATCAGAAGGTTCTTTACCTCTAGAAGAAGATTTGTGAGAAAGGGAAGCTCTGGTTCTAGAAGAAGGACCAGAACTAGGAGAAGGCATAGACGGACCACCACGAATAGATCCTAAGCTACGAAGCCTACCTCTCCTTCTATGCCTAATGGGGGTATTGGGAAAGGTATCAAAAATGGGAACTCTCCTAGGATTAGGGTTTGGTGAAGACATAGCGAAGAAGAATGATGTGAGGAAGAAGTAAACAAAGATTTGGAGAATTAAGTGTTCAATAAGCTTTATGAGATAAAAGACAAGGAAAGAAGATATTTATATCGATAAGCAACTGCCAAAGGTAAAAGTGCAGTGATGGAAGGACCATAATAATGATAACTGGCACTTCGTGAATAGTGGAGCCGTAAAAAGCCTAGAAAAGGACTGCAAAACTGCAGAACCAATGGAAAAATGACACGTGTACAGAGCATTAAATGGAAGCGACAATTGAAGCGTCAGTTTTGTCATAGCATTAATGGTGACAAAAATTCTCTTTTAATGAAATCCACTTCCCAAATATTTAATTGATGAATAAATGGAAAGTGGGGGAACTATCTGTATTGGAAAAAATTGTATATAAAGGTGACGTGTCAAGACACGTGGACTGGTCAAATGGTCAAAGAATTACAATTAGCCAAGAGGCACGAGCAGCAACGGAAACGAGCAAAGGCAAAGGAAGAGGCACGTGCGGTTATTCGAAGGATTCAGTGCCCGTACCTATTTAAGTCATTTATATCCAAGAATCAAAAAGAATGGATTTGACAATAGAAAAAAGTGCAGATACAATATTTAATAGGTATTAAATGCTGAATACGTTAGAGAATTTGTATTGAATATAATGATTACGTAACGTAGCATTCAATATCTTTAATTATTCATAATAGCCTTATTATGATTTGGGCAAAACACATATCTTTAAGATATCTATAAAAGGGAGATATCTGATCAATTGTAAGGACACGAAACACTATTGGAATAAACTTTGATTTTTTTGTTTTTCTCCTGATTATATTCTTGCTACTCAAATTACTCTCTTTTATATATTCTTTCGATTATCAGTAACCCGTGTTCTTCTAAATTCTAGCTTTGACTAAAATTCCATTTTTTTGGTTAAACACCTGCTCCCCACCGAATTCAATAATACTTCCTTTGTCCTATAAATACGATAGATTAACCAAACTCCCAACTTCCTAAAATTCCTTTGTATTCTTTTTCTCAAAACCTAATTTTTTTTCCCCAAGAATATGTCTCAAGATTACCAAAGTCCCTACTTTGCTACTCGTACGTTACCACCTGATGTTTTTTACTTGCACAGAATGAACCAACAACAGCCTCGTATTGCTCGAAAGACACAACTTATTCTTGATCATGATATCAATTATAGTGATGAAATAGATGAACTGGTGGATCATGACATGTTTCATTATTTGGAACCACCAACTTATTACTATGCTCGTGCTATGGATATAGTGTTAAGATTTTGATAAGAGAAGAAATAGCAGGACTGAAAACTTCACGTTTCATATGTTTATTCATGGTATTAATAGATACAGAGTATAAGATCAGTTACAAATCTTATCCAGAGCAGTTAACAACTGCTACATGATCTTATCAAGACCTATAAATATGGTAATACAAAATTCAAACATTTACTGTTAAAAAAATACAGCAGATATTATTGAATTACTATCCTTGATGACGTGGAGTATCAGTAGCCTTAACATATAGATGATGGTGAGGAACAAACATATTGTTTCATATGTTGTCTTGAAATTCAGAACGAAGAGATATTAATAGTGATATGGAGACGCGTTTCATCTAGATTGCGTCAAGGATCAGCTGAGAAGGAGGAATGCTGTAGTTTTGCCTGCACACGAAGAAATAGTAGAAGAAGAGGAGGAGGAGGAAGAAGACGAGTTCGAGGATGAAGAAATTGTAGAAGAAGAAGAAGAAGAGGAGAAATTTGAGGTTGAAATAAGTAGTTATAATGCTTTCGCATTGGATATAGATGAGGAGGAGGAACAAGAAGTATGCGCCATATGTTTACTTGAGTATAAAGATGAAAATATCGTTCGCACACTTCAATGTGGCCATGAATTTCATGCAGGCTGCGTCAACAATAACAACCGCCTCTCACACCGATAACAAGTATCAAGACTTGGATAGATGCGAAGAAATTGTCTATTATTTTTTGTCTCCACTGGGATTTGAATTTGAGACTCATGATTCTCACCTACTTCATTAACCACTAAGCTACACCCTTGGACGCAACTGTGATTAATTTTTTGCTGTGTCGTTTGTCTATATTGTCAACTATAACACAAATGGGGTGTTCGTTGTGGGTACAGACCACCTAACCTTTTTATGTCATATACACAACTTCATGGTTCAAACTGGTATTTATGATTTTCTTGAGCAAGCCCAAATTAACGAAACACCAGCTAGTATGTTCGCTACATCGAACGCAAACTTTTAAGATCTACCAAAATTATAAGACTGAAAAAACGTCCTCAGCACACTAATTAACACATCACAATATTAGTACTGAGTATAAACCAAATTGTTCACATCACAGTACTAAATATAAACCAAAAATGTAATTCGAAAAGAAGCGCAATAATAAGACAAGCAGTCAATACCTTTGTATTATAAACTCTGAAATCACGTTTACAAAATTTACATGAGAAAATGAAAATTATATACGGTCGAAATCGGGCTCATCTATTGCATGACAGATCGAGGCTAAAACGTGATGGGTTAAAGATCGACCCTGGATTATATCGAACCAAGTGTAACAACTAAATTTCACTCGTGAAAAATAATAATCAAAAACAAGAAATATAACGACAAATATTTTATTCGATTTCAAGTAATGGGGTTACAATCTCTAAAATATCTCCAAATCTAAAGAGATGTAGTCCTCTGATTCTTCTACTTACGGACGATGGTTCAAGAGCTTGAGAGCTTGATCTTAAAATTGATAGATTTCAGATTTGTAGTACATCACGAACAATTTGAAGGTCGACACGAACCAGGATTTGATGTTGGGTTATCACGAACGGAAAGATTTGAAGCTGCCCGTCTCTGATTTGAGTTCGCCTTTCGAATTTGACCACAGACGACGATTGCAGATATGGATGGAGAATTTGACCACAGACGACGATTGCAGATATGGATGGAGACCCTTGATGCTATTCTTCAGAGCTTCTTTAGCCTTTCCTTCTGCTTACTTACTTGTCCCTCTAGCCTTCTCCTTTAACCCCTTTATATAAGTATGGGATGGAGTAGGCTCCAAGAAAACCCTAGTAGCTCATTGGGCTTGAGGCTTATGGGCCGACCCATTTGATAGAAGACCAATTGATGGGCTAGCCCAATAATATATTGGACTTTTATTTAAATTAATTTATATTAGATTTAAATAGTCTACCCCATTATACTAGCCCATAATATTATTTGTACTAATATGTATTTAAAAAAATGATAAAAATCCAAATTACTTGTGGATTTAAATTTAATAAAATTTTAATTATCTACAAATACCCCCTACTTCAAGGTTGTCGGGGTGTAGACTTGACAAAACTTGAAGTAAAGAAGACGTTATTTTTTCCTTTATTTTAGCCCACTTAAGATCTAATTGTAGTTAACTAGTACAACACAGTCCGAAATTTTAATGTTTTGAACTAGCCATATATGCCTTCAATTTGAGGTTTTCGAAACTCTTGATTTACTTCTACCTTGAATATCATCTTTGACATTAGAGCTTTCCTTATTTAATATGATCAATTACGAGAATTAAAGGTTTCACCAACACTCTTTCCCTTTTAAAGGATTCTTTCTTGGAGTGTAAACGGTATGATTCCAGAATTCCATATTAGGCATGGCAATTTCATTTTCTTATAAGGAAATTTCTTTGTGCCAAGGGAAAAGCACCACCAGCTTAATTGTCTATATAAGAACGTAACCTCGTTGTGTGGCTTTGTTTTCACCCTCAAAACTGAGCAAATCATCTCCACGATTTTTGCTTCTTCTTTTTCCTTTTTTTTTTCAATGTCAATGAGTCGCATTTCTTTTCCTTGGTTGCAGAAGCTGCATGGAGTTATTATATTTGTGCATCTGCGAGAAAACATTCATATCTTACCACAGGAGCATCGAAAATGCGAGTCACTCAATTCTCCTAAAACATGACACAAAGAACTGAAACATATCCAAGAATGGGAGCAAAAATCATTATGTACCATCTCAGGTAATATTTTGAGTTTTCTTTTTTAGGTGATGCCGCGTTTGGCCTTTCAGATTGGCACATAGAAAACGTTCTTGGTGGAAAAAATGTGAATGAAGGATCCCACTGAATTGAATTGGGTCCCTTCATAAAAAGTTCATAACCTGGTGTACGAGAGTACGAATTGCAGTCCGCTTGATTTACTTTACACTAAACACGGAGCACCACAACATATCAAAAATTTGAAGCCAAATTCATTCTGAACTGTCTCAGGAGTATTTCTAAACTTCGCTTTAGATTCTGTCGTGCTCGACTTTTCAGCTTTGCGCGCCTTCACTGAAAGGTTCATATATTGGCGCAGGAATATCAGAATCACGAGCGGTTTACAGCTATGAAAACTAGACTCCCCGAACTTCGACTTCAATAAATATCACAATCAGATTGCTCCTAAATCCTTCCAGATACTATTCAGAAGTTACACGATGATTTCGACGTGCCGGCTCTTTCAGCTTTGTGCACTCTCGCCGAAAAATTCACATCTCGAGGTAGAAGGGTCAAAATCATGAGCCATTTGCACCGTTGAAAAGAAGAATAAGAGAGCTATAACATATATATAACTTGAAGCTCTACCCCTTTTGATCCAGCCACAATAAGGTTTTTTTAATCAAGCTCTGAAATCAGGAAGATTATTTTTTTGGGCAGCATACTTTTTTTTGTAGGTTTGGTGAGGGAAAGCTTGGAGCATCCTCATCTTCGTGGAATTGGAGGACAAAAATTTGGCGCATCCACCTTTTCGGCCGAGGCTTTAGCGGACAACAGTTTGGTGCATCCACCTTTCCAGTCGAGCTTTGGCAAACACACAATCACTCAAGTAGGTCCGTCTTTCACCGCCAATATTACCGCTCACATTCCTTCCCTGCCTTAGAAGGAGTTTCATGGCATCCTCTTCTTGCAATTTGGCGAATAAGTCCATGGCAAGTCCTCCATCCATATTGAAGTGTCATGTCGTTGACACTGGTACTTGTTACTAAGCTAAAGCTTCATGTCGTTAGCATCGATCAACTAGGAAAAACCAAAATCTTCATGCCATTGGCACCGGGGTGCTCCAAAATCTTTCTCTTTTGTAGATTTTCAAGAGCAGTCTTGATATCCTTAAGAAGATTCACTAGAGGTCCACATGGTTGGGGTTGAACTGTTCGTCTCTTTATTGCGGCTGGGCGAGATTGACACTTAGAGTATCCTTTTCCAACCAGGCGAATAAGTACATGTGGCATATCTCCTCTTTTGTAGCTTGGCGAGACACTAGGAGTAGTACTCTTGCATCTTTTGCGAGCACGTATGTGAAGTAGCCATCCTGCAATCTTTGGGCTGAAACCACATCTTCTTTTCAACTTGTCGAAGAAGTGCATAAGGTGTCCTAAACTTCAAGCTTTGGAGTAGAACAACCTCTTCTTGCAATTTGGAAAAGAATTGCATAAAACGTCCTTCTCATGACTTGACGAAAAGATACATGTAGTGCTCCATATTTTGAGCTATGGAGGAGAGCATCTCCTCCTTCAACCTTTATTGAAAGAAGCACATGACGCATTTTTTTCATGCGGCTGGATGAAAGAAAATATGGCGCATTATCCTTTAAGCTTTGATGTGGAATAACTACTTCTTTTAACTTACCAAAGAAGCACATGTCGCATACAAAGAGCTAGCATCCTCTTTTGGCTATCGTGAAAAGGAATTGGCTCCTTTTGTTTTGCTTAAATGACTGAACTTAGAATGAAATCTAAGTTGCCTACGTACCCCATCAAAGAGGATCACGTCATTACATAGTTCAAAAAAACTATAAGCTCTTTTTTTGTATGCAGTTTATACTCGTGCGGACAAGGAGTATAGCAACTTGAAAATTTTGCTCAAATTTGAAGAGCTTTACATCTTGAAGACTTACTCAAATTTGAAGAGCTTGCATCTTGAAGTTTTTGCTCGAATTTGAAGAACTTGACATCTTAAAGACTTTGCTCGAATTTGAAGATTTTACTCAAACTTGAAGAGCTTTGTGACTTAAACACTTTGCTCAAATTTTGAAGAGCTTTGCAAGTTGAAGATTTGGCTCAAATTTGGGGAGCTTTACAACTTGAAGATTTGGCTCAAATTTGAGGAGTTTTGTGACATATAATTTAGGCTCGTATATCAAGGAGCATTACAACATACAGTTTAGACTCATGTGTCGAGGAGCATTGCGACTTGCAGTTTAGGCTCATGCATCAAGGAGCATTGCGACATGCAGTTTAGGCTCTTCAATTTCAATTTCAGATGAATACTTTCCCCCATTCTCGGCATTGTCTACTTCTTTTTTGTCGTGAGTCTCAAAGACAGACAACCTTTGATCTCCACATATAGCCATACTCAATTCTATATCATGTGCATGGGTGGCCAACTCTTCAAAAGTGTTAGGCTTTATTCCTTGCAAGATGTAGCGAAGGCCCCAATGTATACCTTGGATGCACATTTTGACGCCAGAAGTTTCACTAAGACGGTCTTTACAGTTGAGGCTTAAACTCCTCCAACGATTGATGAATTCGATAACTGGATCCTCCTCCCATTGGTAGGCATTTGTAAGTTCAGTCATGCTGACAATGCGTCTCGTGCTATAGAAGCGATTGAAGAATTTTTGCTCGATTTGCTCCCAACTATCAATGGAACCTGGTTCAAGATATGTATACCAATCGAAAGCATTTCCTTTAATAGATCGAACAAATTGCTTGACATGGTGATCATCATAAGTTCCAGCATCATTGCACGTCTCGACGAAGTATGCAACATGTTGCTTGGGATTCCCTTTATTTTCAAACTGTTGAAGCTTAAGGGGTTGATATCCTCTTGGCATCTTCAAGTTATCAAGTCCTTTGTATGTACAACTTTGCGTATGTAAGGAAAGATTTAGGCAAAGGCTCAATTTTATCTTTGATGACCCCTATGATGAAGTCCTTCAATTGCTCAACATGAATCTGTCCATCAGAAGAGACGTGAAGCTCTTTGGTCATTGTTGCTAGATTTGGAGAGGACTCTCCTTTCTCATGAATTTATGGAAGCTTCCTAGGTGCTTGGATTGATTCTTCGTCCATCATACTCTCCACCTTATTCATCAACTTGGAAAGTTTATCATCTTGATAATTCATGTACTTTGTCAGGCCTTCAACTGCTTTTGTCAAATTTGTAAGTTGTTCTTATATGGCAGAAGCTTCAATCATCATCGTTTGCATGATCAACGCAGAGGATGAAGAATGGTATGGAACATCACTTGGATACAAAGCATATTGTGGAGTGACATGAGGAGAGATTGGAGAAAATTCATTGCTCAGGTAGCATTACATTGTGCTAAGGAGTGGACCTTACAACACGTACCCGGGGATCAAAACAGTGAGTCCGAAATCGCGCCAAAGTTTGTTCGACCACCTCAGCGATGTTGTTCCCTTCTTCTAGCATGTACGAAGAGGATCTCACTTCTTGGAGAAGATGAACCAAAAACATGAGTTGTGGATGACACTTCAAGCACCTGTTGTCCTAGTATTTCGGCTTTGCTTCTTTTGATTTGCTGAACATTCTCCATGGCAACTTCCAATCCACTTTTGGGGTCATATCTAGAGTTGATTTTTATTGAGGTTATCTTGGTGTTCTTGAACTTCGAAGAGAAGAGATGAGAGGTAGAGATGGTCCCACCGGACGTGCCAAAATTTGTAACAACTAAATTTTGCTCCTAAAAAATAATAATTAAGACAAGAAATATAGCGACAAATATTATATTCGAGTTCAAGTAATGGGGTTACAGTCTCTAAAATATCTCCAAATCTAAAGAGATGTAGTCCTCTGATTCTTCTCCTCACGGACGATGGTTCAAGGGCTTGAGAACTTGATTTTAAACTTGACAGATTTCAGATTTGTAGTACATCACGAACCAGGATTTGATTTTGGGTTATCACGAACGGAAGATTTGAAGCCTCCCGCCTATGATTTGAGTTCGCCTTTGGAATTTGATCACAGACGACGATTGCAGATATGGATGGAGACCTTGATGCTATTCTTCAGAGCTTCTTTAGCCTTTCCTTCTGCTTACTTACTTGTCCCTCTAGACTTCTCCTTTAACCCCTTTATATAGGTATGGGATGGAGTAGGCTCCAAAAAAACCCTAGTTGGTCATTGGGCTTGAGGCTTATGGGCCGACCCATTTGATAGAAGACCAATTGACGGGCTAGCCCAATAGTATATTATAGTTTTATTTAAATTAATTTATATTAGATTTAAATAATCGACCCGATTATACTAGCCCATAATATTATTTGTACTAATATGTATTTAATATATGATAAAAATCCAAATTACTTGTGGATTTAAATTTAATAAAATTTTAATTGTCTACACCAAGGTACGAGGTTAGAGCATGCATCTTCAAGATCATCGAGCACATAGCTCCGGAACTGACCCCGACTTCGATCAAGCTCAAAGAAATATTGTCGAACCGAATAATGAAAGGCCAAAATATCCATAACCGGTCGGATATCACGGCGGGAATTCTTACCTTTGGTAGAATTGTATCTAAAGTAGGACTCCCTTACTATATAAATGGAGTCTGATTATTTGTTATACACATTGTAACACGTATCCAAAAGCAATATACTGTTATTTTTAGTTTTTATTATCTTGTTATTCTGTTCTGACATCGATTGAGGCACTTTTTGATTCATGGGTGATCAACCTTCAAGGCCAACACTGTTCAACTTATGTAGTTTGCATTCACTTTTCTGTCATTGATTTCTATATTAATCTGTTTTCTCAATTTGTGTCAAATTATATCACACATCCTTAAAACCACGTATAAATTCAATTGTTATCCGATTTTGAGGGTAAACAGTTTGGCGCCCACCGTGAGGCTAACAATAATAGTGGTTATTTGATAAGAATTGCCATAATACATACTATTTTTCACTTGTTCTTTGTAGTGTCTTTGATTTCAGGCTTAAGCTCAAAATGTCAAACTCACAATTAGCACCTCTACCTACTGACGGTGAGTCTGGTAACCACGGAGAAAATAATAACATAGTGCCCGGTAACGAGGTATCGCCAGTTGATCCTGTCGGAATTCCAATTGCGGACCCTTTGGACGCTAATTCGCATGTGGCTATCGACATAAGCCTCCCTATTAACCCGAGAATAGCATCCGTGGTGGATTTTGGTCAACGACAAAAAATACTCAAAACAATGAAGGAGACGGGTCAATATACGGATGATCTTTGAAATGTTGCAGGCTCAACAGGCAGCGATAGCTCAGTTACAAAACTAGAGTCGCGTACCGAAAAAGATCGTGCCCGACCCATCTCGTGAGATCACTCGTAGGGAGGAACCGGTTGCAAAAAGGTCGAATGGGAACGAGTCGGGTAACAACCCCGAAATCATAAAAATGCTCGATGTGTTGACAAAGCGAATAGAATAAAGGGAAAAGAAACTCGAGGCAAACGACAAAACGGTGGAAACTTACAATTCTAGGGTCGACCAGATCCCGGGAGCAATCCCGGAAGCGCCTTCAATATTGCAAGGCTTAGATTCCAAGAAGTTTGTGCAAAAACCTTTCCCTCCAAGCACGGCTCCAAAGCCGATCCCTAAAAGATTTCGCATGCTCGAGATTCCTAAGTACAACGGAACGACTGACCCAAACGAGCACGTCACTTCATGCACATGCGCCATCAAAGGAAACGACTTGGAGGACGATGAGATCGAGTCTGTCTTACTGAAGAAATTTGGAGAAACCTTGTTAAAAGGAGCCATTATATGGTATCACAACTTACCTCCTAATTCTATTGACTTATTTGCTATGCTTGTAGAACCTTTCGTGAAAGCACATGCTGGGGCTATCAAAGTCGAAACCAGGAAATCATACCTCTTCAAAGTGAGGCAAAAAGACAATGAAATGCTCATAAAGTTCGTATCTCGATTTCAAATGGAATGGATGGACCTGCCACCAGTCGCTAATGATTGGGTCTTTGTCACGCCCCAAACCTGGGGAGGCGTGGTTGGCACTCGGTGCCGCACTGTCCCGAGCGAACAACTTTGTAACTCACTTTTTTTTCTTGATAACTATCATGGGCCAACATGGCCATAACTCGTAATGTATACCTATAAGTGGGAAAATATTATATTAATGAACCATCGTTCTTAAAACATGAATACATATGAGCCGTCAAGGCCTCTGACATACTGTACAAACTGAATATTTGTCTACAAAGCCTCTAAGATTATTTGACATCAAATGGGACAGGATACCGACCTACCCATAAATCTATAGAAAACTTCTGACACGATGACTCATAGACTTGGCTACACTCTGGATGAGGTGGAGTCTTACCGATCCTTCGCTGAAGCCAATCTCGTCTACTATGAGGGCTCGTCAAACTGATTATCTATACTTATAAGTCTGGATAGCTCTGTAAATCATGAAATATTTATAATGTCATGCATATGTGTATAAATGTCATGTAATGCATAGCTTTTCCCATATATATATATACACGTATATAACGTCGTCTGAGTCATATTTCAGCCACTGTGGGCAACATCATTATCGTATACCAGCTGATCAGGTGGTGGTACGTATATAACTCCATAACCTTTCCCATATCTCATATACATATATATACGCATATATAACGCCATCTGGTCATGGGTCAATGTGCATGTATAAATGCATGAAATGCATATGAGATACGTTAATAAAATCTCTCGGTACGTCATAAGACTATTATGCCTCTGATTAATACCATGAAATAAACTTTACCAACTTACATAATTTTGAGACCATGAACAAATGATAGAATAATATGACACATGGGGAATCAAGAACATAAGCATCTCTATGAATAGAGTCATTTATAGAAGTTGTGCATTCGCTCGTTTCGTTCGTATCGTATAGATCATGCCAAAAAGAAAGAAGGGATAGCCTTAACATATCTGAGCTGATTTGCACGTATACCACAGTTTATTCGAGTAATAGCTTTGATGAGACCGACCAAGATTAGAACTCATTAATTTATAGGCTACTTTAGGCCTAAAAAGGTTTCTAATTTGTCAAATATGCTAACACTGTAACAAATACATATAAGTGAGAAACTGTAAATGGCCTTAATGTTCAATAAGGCTGGTCATAGGAGTGTGTATTTTCCACACGCCATAGCCCATCACAGTTCAAAACGAATCTCAGAACTCCCTGGTTTATGTATCTAATATAGAAAATTGTCTTTTCCAAACAGCATCACATTTTTCCTGTTTCCAGGAGAAACAGCTAGTGCCTTTGAGAAGCAGCTTCATAATTGTATAACCAGGTGACTTTGACAACAAAAACAAATTTTTTTTACATCTCTAAACAGAATTATAACTTAGGAGTATACATTTAACATGAAAATAGCAAAATAGGAACCTGCATTTAGTAATTGTTGTGATTTGGAGTGCTTATGCATTCAGAAGCATAGGAAATTAGAGAATAAATTGTTGGATTCAAAACTTCCAGAGTAGCTTAATATATAAGTAAACTTTAAATTGGTGAGAAAACAAGAAACTTCGCATTATACAAGATAACCACTAAAAATCAGTAAAGTCCAAGAGACTCAGCAAACGTGGGGATTTACAACAAATAATACATCTATGAATCTAACGAGCCCTTAAATTACCACAAATGAAAAAAATGGTTGAGCCTCTAATGTGACACCTTATCATACAAATTTAAGAGTCACTAATTTTGGGGTTAATTTGCTGCCACGTTAGGAGGGGATTAGTCTTATCCAAAATATACTAATTAATTAGTTAATCTCCCACTAAAAATCAATAATTACCCGCATAATTAAGAATTATCTCAAATTACTTAAAATATTACACACTTTATATAACATATTATCATGGTCATGTGGTACCATGTATAAAATAAATACATACATTATTATTTTATTAAAACATCCATGTAAAAATACATATATTTTCTCAACTTATAATTTTCCTAATCTCATATAAAGAGTAGAAATTCTCGTACGCATAATTCTTAAAATGGTAAAAAGAAAACTTTATTTTCTTGTGAGAAAATAATTTCTATCCTAACAACAAAGAAAATTTAAACTTTCTCATATTAGGTGTATAATTTATCATATCCAAAAGTAGTAATAATGGTAACTATCCAAAATTATACTTATAAAACTTTTATTAAAATACTTCACTTAAAAAAAAATACTACACTAACATAATATCCAACGATATCAAGATTGTAAACTTACAGGGTCTCATAATAGTAATGTCTTAAACCCTATATAACCTCCTAATAGACATAATACCTTTGAACTCATGTGGATTTACTACGACACATCCTAATGCTAAGGTACGGGATGTAACATTTGTTTAGGCTTTTGCCCAAGGACTCAATGTTCAAAGTTCGGTGGCTTCACAAAAAATGAAGCAAAATCTGATAGAATATCGAGCTGTCATTTGGGCTGATGTGCATAACCGATATTAATCGAAGATCATAGTCGAAGATGATCAATTAGGGGCTCCTCCCGGGTCCGTTTATCCAGTTAGACCCGTCAACAGAGTCAAGAGAGATATCGATCGTGAACCAAGGTCGAACAAGGATCGGTATTAGCCGTATAACGAGGATTGAAGAAGCAATGGATCCATACAGAGTTCTATACAAAATGAAAGAAGAAATGACCGAGGCCAGAGCAATCGAGGACTCATGAGCAAGAATGGTTTCGACGGGCCTATCAGACCTAAAGAAGCACCAAGGTTGTCAGAATATAACTTTAACATTGATGTTGTTGCTATCATATTGGCTATCGGATGCATCAAAGATACCAAATAGCCTCGACCTCTACAATCCGACCCAGCCCAAAGGGATCCAAACTAGATGTGCACATATCATGGCACTCACGACAACCGAACAGAGGATTACTGAAAGTTGAGGGAAGAGGTAGCCCGATTATTCAACAACGAGCATATTCGAGAATTCCTAAGTGACCGATCCAAGAATCATTTCAGAAATAGGGACTCTAATAAACAAACTGAGCAAGAAGAACCTTAACACGTCATTCATATAATCATCGGAGGGGTTAATGTTCCTCAAGGTCCGATGTTAAAACGCACCAAAGTATCCATCACAAGGGAGAAACAGACTCGAGATTACATACCAGAAGGAACTTTGTCTTTCAACGACGAGGACGCAGAGGGAATCATACAGCCCCATAATGATGCACGGATAATATCTGTACTCATGAATAAATCTCGAGTTAAACGTGTGCTGATTCATCCAGGTAGCTCAGCCAACATCACTCGATCGAGGGTTGTAGAACAACTCGGCCTACATGAACAAATCGTGCCTGCAGCCCGAGTGCTAAACGGATTCAACATGGCTTGTGAAACTACTAAGGGATAAATAACATTACCAGTAAATGCAGCCGGGACCGTCTAGGAAACCAAGTTTTATGTGATCGAAGGGGACATGAGGTATAACGCCCTGTTCAAGAGACCATGGATTCACAACATGAGGGCAGTACCCTCGACCCTTCACCAGGTGCTAAAATTCCCAACGCCATGAGGGATTAGAACGATCTACAGGGAGAAACCAACCACAAAGGAAATGTTTGCAGTCGAAGATATGATTCCGGTGTCAACACTAACAATATCGAAGGAACCAAGTTCGAACACAAAACAGGAAACTAAATAGAAATTATCGACACCAGTCATGACCCAATCAGATAAACAGGGGACCGATGGAAATGATGATTACGGGGTTCCCAAATCTTTTATAGTACCAAATAATATCGACGTTACAAAATCAGCAGTAGAGAGCTAGATCAAATCACATTGATCGAGCGTCTACCCGATTGGAAGGTATACCTGGGCACGGGGTTAACCCCTAAGCTCAGGAAAAAACTCATTCAATTTCTCATAGCTAACATAGATTGTTTTGCTTGGTCCTATCTCGACATGACAGGTATTCCACCAAAGATCACCACTTACAAGCTGAGCCTGGACCCGAAATTCCATCTAGTCAAGCAGAAAAGGAGACCCCAGTCCGAAATCAAACATGCTTTCATCAAGGACGGGGTAACTAAATTCCTTAAAATAGGGTCTATTCGGGAAGTCAAATACCCGAAATGGTTAGCAAACGTAGTAGTAGTCCCTAAAAGAGGGGAAAAACTTAGAATATGTGTAGATTATAAAGTTTTAAATAATCCATGTCCCAAGGACTCTTTCCCTTTGCCTAACATCCATCGCATAATCGATGCCATGACCGGCCACGAAATCCTCATTTTTCTCGATGCCTACTCCGAATACAACCAAATACGAATGAACCCGGATGATCAGGAAAAGACCTCCTCCATCACTAAGTATGGCACATACTGCTATAACATAATGCCATTTGGATTAAAAAATGCCAGTGACACTTACCAATGCTTAGTAAATAGGATGTTCGAAGAACAAATAGGGAAATCCATGGAAGTTTACCTTGACGATATGTTAGTTAAGTCCCTGCGAGCAGAGGACCATTTAAAGAATTTGCAGGAAACTTTCAGTATATTGAAGAAGTACAACATGAAGCTGAATCCAGAAAAATGTGCGTTTAGAGTCGGATCAGGTAAATTTCTTGGGTTCATGGTATCTAACCGAGGAATCGAGATCAACCCCGACAAGATAAAAACTATCGAGGATATCATGGTAGTGGACAACGTAAAGGCCGTGCAAAGGCTAACTGGGCGTATTGCCACGCTGGGCGATTAATCTCGAGGTCCTCCAATAAGAGCCACCGATTTTTCTCGTTACTAAAGAAGAAAAACAACTTCATATGGACCCCGGAATGCCAACGGGCCTTGGAAGAACTTAAGCGATATCTATCGAGCATGCCACTACTTCACACGCCGAGGGCAGACGAATAACTATACTTGTATTTGGCAGTATCAGAAATAGCGGTAAGTGAAGTCCTAGTTCGGGAAGAACAAGATATGCAATTTCCAATTTATTATGTTAGCAGGACCTTAGGTGAGGCCGAAACTAGATATCCTCACCTAGAAAAATTGGCGCTCGCTTTGCTAAGTGCCTCTAGGAAACTAAAATCGTATATTTAGTGCCATTCTATATGTGTTGTAACAACTTAACCATTGTGAAATATAATGCATAAACCCAAACTCTCGGGACGATTGGCCAAATGGGCCGTAGAAATCAGCGGGTATGATATTGAGTTTCGACACCGGACAACTATTAAGTCTCAAATTATAGCAGATTTCGTGGCCGACTTTACACTAGCCCTAATACCCGAGGTCAAAAGAGAGTTGTTGGTAAACTCAGGGGCATTTTCGGGAATATGGACCCTCTTTACGAACGGTGACTCGAACGCAATGGGGTCCGGACGTGGCATCGTATTGAAGCCATCCACAGGCAATGTAGTTAGACAATCCATTAAAATTGTGAAATTGACTAACAACGAGGCTGAATATGAGACCATGATTGTAGGTCTCGAATTGGCCAAAAGCTTGGAGGCGGAGGTGATCAAAGCTAAGTGTGACTCCTCCTTGTGGTAAACCAAGTTAATGGAACGTTCGAAGTCAAAGAAGAACGAATGCAAAGGTACCTAGATAAGTTGCAGGTAACATTACATCAACTCAAATAGTGGACTTTGCAGCACGTACCTCTAGATCAAAATAGCGAGGCTAATGCTCTTGCAAACTTAGGGTCGTTGCTCGATGACGACGAGCTCAACTCGGGGGAAGTCGTACAGCTCATGAGATCGGTAGTAGAAGAAGGTCATACCGAAATAAACTCCACAAGCCTAACTTGGGATTGGAGAAATAAATATGTAGAGTATTTGAAGACCGGGAAACTACCCTCAAATCCAAAAGAATCGCGGGCCCTGCGCACAAAGGTAATCTGATTTAGCTCATCAGAGGATGGAACCTTGTTTAGAAGAATGTTTGATGGCCCGCTAGCAATATGTTTGGGACCGGGAGATACCGAGTACCTTCTGAGGAATGTCCAGGAGGGCACCTGCGGAAATCATTCAAGCACTGAATCATTGGTTCAAAAGGTAATCAGAGCCGGCTATTACTAGATCGACATGGAAAAAGATGCGAAGGTGTTTGTATGAAAATGTGATGAATACCAAAGACATGCTCCGATGATTCACCAACCCCGGGAGCTGCTACATTCGGTCTTGTCACCATTGCCATTCATGAAGTGGAGAATGGACATCGTTGGCCCTCTTCCATGGGCACTGGGTAAGGCTCAACTTATCTTATTTATGATTGACTATTTTTCTAAGTAGGTTGAAGCACATGTGTATGAGAAGGTCAGGGAGAAGAAAGTCATCGACTTCATTTGGGACCACATCATATGTCGGTTCGGAATTCCATTCGAAATTGTATGTGACAACGGGAAACAATTTATCGACAACAAAGTGACCAAGTTTCACGAAGATCATAAGATCAAAAGAATCTTATTGATACCTTATCACCCTAGTGGGAACGGACAAGCCGAATCAACAAACAAAACCATACTCCAAAACCTTAAGAAAAGGTTAACCAACCCAAAGTAAAATGGAAGGAAATACTGCACGAAGTCTTATGGGCATATCGTACGACCTCGAAGTCCAGTATTGGGGCCACCCCATTCTCACTGGTTTACAGCGCCGAAGTTCTGATACCAGTCAAAGTTGGTGAGCCAAGTGTTAGATTTCAATACGCAACAAAGGAATCGAATGACAAGGCCATGAGTACAAGCCTGGAGTTATTAGACAAAAGGTGCGAAGCCACACTGGTCTAGTTGGCCACCCAAAAATAGCGGATCGAGAGGTATTACAATCGAAGGGCCAACCTTCGATACTTCTATATTGGGGACTTAGTACTTAGGAAGGTCACACTGAACACCCGAAATTAGAACGAAGGGAAGTTGGGTCCGAACTGGGAAGGACCATACCAAATTCTCGAGGTCATCGGGAAAGGATCCTATAAGCTCAGAATGACGAACAGTGAACAATTACAGAGCAATTGGAATGTAACTCACCTAAAATGATACTACTGCTAAGGTACAACCCTATTTGTTTTCTTTTATATTTCAAACTAACACTTGCAGGTGACCAACAAGGAGCCGTACAAAGTTTTAGGTCTGAAAGCACGCGTTGCACTCTTTTTTTCCTTGAATCGGTTTTGTCCCAATTGGGTTTTTCGGAAAGGTTTTTAACAAGGCAACAGTTCTAACTTAAAATAGAATTCCAGTCATGAATCGATGTTAAGGATCGCATCAACAGTATATGAGGCGTCTCTCTATAATCAACCTCGAATATTGGGGGACATTACCCTCGAATATCGACTTTAGCAAGGAAATTACTTCATGATGGAAGGGTATCTATAGGTAGGATTTATTGTAAAGGCCAAACAGTTAAACGAACCATGCCCACATAGATTGCTCAAGCCCTAACATAAAGCATGTATAACTGTTTTGTATAAGAATAAAGAGAAGTATCTTCCTTGCAATCATCTTGTCTTTTAAAAATCTCTTATTTACATTTCATAAGGAATTCCCTGCTTCCAATTCCCTAAAGGTAATGAGCCCAAGGGCTGCTTTAACCTAAGATCAAACAATCATCTCTCACTCGGGTCTGCCATTCGAAAACAAACTCGAACGGTTCAAGCTATTGAACATTGGAGGCATAAGACCTATTAGGCAACCCCCGAATTTTAAAGGCAACGACCATCCCCACTCGGGGACTATTATCTTAGGCAAGCCTGATAACTCGGGAAAGCAAGCCTACTGGGCAACACCCGAACTAAAAGGCTACGACCATATTAACACGGCTCGAAAACGTCCGAGACCCGTAATAAAAATAAGGCCTTCAAAAAGAAAATTTTTATAACTGGTTCTAAAGGCTACCCTCGGTATACTCTAAGCTACTTACTTAGGGAGGAAGTTTTTGGTAACACTGAACCCCCAAAATGCCTTAAAACAGATTAATGTAAAGGCAAGGTTTGTTTGAACCTTCAAACATAACTTGATTATTTCGTGCTAAGGCAATTTTGATCTTTGTGAATATAAATAATAAAGCAAAGGGAAAAATTCGAAAGCCGTGGAATGGAAAGAAAACCTTATATTCATACAAAACTCTTTTTACAAGATCCAAACAGGCCAATGAAAATTTTTACAAAGGCCAAACAGCCTCAACAAAAATACAAATAAAAACAAAAAATAAAAACATCTAAAGGCCTAAGTGGCCTGGTCCTCATGAGGTGCAGCATTTTCACTCTCAGGTTCTTCCCCGCCTTCAAACTCGATTAAACCCTCGGAGTCATTATTACCCTCATGATAAGCCAACCTTTTAGCCTCGGTTTCGATCTCCTTGGCTTTCTCGATCTCAACTCATAGGTCGAAACCCCGAGCGTGGATTTCCTTAGGGCCTCCCTTTGAGATTACCATTTAGCATGCTTGGTTATGTCTTTTGCTCGAACCTGAGTCGCCTCGGCATCGGCCTTATAAATGGCCACCATTCTTCCGACTTGGCTGCTTCAAGCTCCGTGGCCAGACTTTCTCGATTAGAGATGGCTGAATGTAGCTGGGACTGGAGCTCCTCAATCTTCTTGGCCTGCGCCGAGGACTTCTACTTTATACCTCGAAGTTGGACTTTGGCCTAAGACAATTCGGCCCGGGAGGTCTCCTTTTCTGAGGCTAGGCTGTCCATGTTCTTTTTCCATTCTTCGGGCTCAGCCTTTATAGCATCTACTTCTTCTCGGAGCTGGCCGATATTTCGATCTTCTATTGGACATACAGGTTTGGACCATTAGTCACCATGCTCGATTCGTCATCACTAACTTCAAAAATTCTACTTACCTGCTCAGCCAGGTCGGCATGCTTTTTCCGAGCCACCTCTAACTTAGCTCGAAGACCCTTAGCCTCCCCTTCTCTTTGCTCACTCAGAAGTTTGTAAGCATTTTTTTTCTCAGTGATCCTCCGATATCGGCCTTGTACTGGTTCAGCTCTTCCCGGTATTAGAGGAACGTTTCATGGTGGAGTACCGAAGCCTAGAAATACAGGGAGAGGAGTTATAATCAACTACAAAATAATCTAAGTACACACTAGAAATTATTAAGAGACATCTAAGGTTACCCGATTTAATGCTTGTTGGGCTTCGTTGAACAAACAAAGCACTTCCACCTCGTTCATTTTGGCCTGATCCTCCTCGGTCACCAAGCACCAAAGATAACTGGCCACCCCCACGGGGGCAAAAAAGAACTCGAGCATCTTCTGGAATGGACATGACGATTGGCCATTTCCGTTCAGGATTCGAACTCGAGGTTGGGAATCGGTTGACTAATTTTGGCTCAAGGCAAGTCTACTCGATGGACTCTTCTTCGGTACTGGTATATTACCCAACCTGGTGATGTCCTCTGTAGCAGTAGAGTCCACTACGTCAAAGAAGTAGTTAAGGAGTCTACCGCCCCTTGTGGCTCTTCGTTGGATCATTCTTTCAGCATTTGAGCATCGGCAATCATAGACTCAATAAATAATGGCGAACCAGAGAGGTCTATTACTCTGGGTATACCCTTCGGAGCACTATTTGTTGTCCGGGAAGAACTGGCTACGATCTCATTATCGGCCTCCCTACGTTGAGGGAGAGTGGCCTCGCGCCCTTCTGGTTTAGGAGATTCAGCTAAAGCTCTCTCATCGACCTCCCCAATTCGAGATAATTTAGTTTCAGCTCCCCGACGGTTCGTAGGCCTCTCTTATCACGACATCTGACTGCACGCGGGCCACTAGCTTAGAATTCTCTTCTTCTTCTTCGGGCTTATTACTCAACCAATAGACTGAGTCCGAGGGTAGAGCGCTGGTGCTTTCCTTGGGTTTGCCCTCCAGCCTCCTTTTTTCTTTTTTCTTTTTTGAGCTCGGAGAACCTGGGGCCCTCTTCATTTTCATCTCATCACTCTGCCTTGGAGCGGGGGACTCAAGAGTTACATCCTCATCATCGGATGGAGGCCTCATAGCAACATCCTTGGGGAGACCTACAAAAGAAAACGGAACTAATGAGAACTCAAGGGCACGAGGAAAAAATCAAATATTATTAAATCGAAAAAGAAAACTTACCATGGGAACGAGCCTCCTACCGGCCATTCAATAGTTTGCGCTACACGCGCTCGGAATAGGGTTTTTGCGACACGAGGTCCTCGAGCCACTCCTTGAGTCGAGGAACTGCATTTGGCATTCTAACAACAGCTGCACTACAAAGTGTCGATTAAGTGAGTAAAAAGGAAACAGTAAACAAAATCTTTAAGGAAAATTTATACTTACGTTTCATGTTCCATTTCTCGGGAAATGGCATATCTTCGACCGGGATTAAATCCAAGGTCTTCACTCGAACGAATCGGCCCATCCAGCCTCGGTTTTGATCCTCGTCTATGCTCGAGAATGGGGCCTTACTGGACCGGCGGACAAGTTTCATTAATCCACCTCGATAGAGTTGGGTACTGTATAGGCGCATGAGATGATCGAGGGTGAAGGGACACCCTCGATTTTGTTTACAAAAAAGCGGAGGAGAATTACTATGCTCCAGAAAGAGGGATACATTTGACCGAGGGTCACCTCGTACCTCTTGCAGAAGGCAATGATGACCGGGTCTAAGGGACCCAACGTGAAGGGATAAGTGTAAACACTTAAAAAAACCCTCCACGTGGGCAGCAATTGCTTTCTCACGCAAAGGCACCACCACATGTTTATCAGCCCAGTTGCAATCCCCTTTGACCTTGGAGAGGAGATCATCGGTGATCAAGCATATATATGTCGAGACCGGCTCGCATCGACCCAGTACCGAAGAAATTTTCTCGACCTTGAAATCAACACCGGTTGAGCACCTACCAGGAACAAACTCTTTAGGGTAAGGTTCCGCTATTGGTCCCTCGCCGACATGTCGTGATGAAGAAGCAGTCTCTTTTTATGGAATTGTCTTAGAAGTTTTCGCCATTTTTCTTTTGAATAGAGATGAAGAATAGGAAGTTAAAAGGTCACGCTTAATGTTTTGGAATGAAGATAAGCGAATTTTTTTACAAAAGCCTCAAGAAATCTGGTACAAGTGTTAGAGAATGCAAATATTTTTTAAGAACAAGAGTAGAAGAGGTTTAAATGTAAAATTTGAATGAATGAAAGTTTGAGTATTTATAGTTTGCAAATGACGGTTCAAAATCCATAATGGCCGACCAGCATCTAACGAACATTAAATGCCATTAAAGACGTGACTGACGAGACGTTTCGTCAGTTTTGTCATTTTCGGCGCAAAGAATCAAGACGTAGATCGGGGGTTCATATCATTTCTCATCGTTTATTCTCCAAAAAATTGAGGGGACTATCTATATACGGTTGAAACCGGGCTCATCTATTGCATGACAGATCGGGGCCGAAACGTGATGGGATAAAGATCGATCCCAGATTATATCGAACCAAGGTACGAGGTTAGAGCATGTGTCTTCAAGATCATCGAGCCCGTAGCTCCAGAACCGACCCCGACTCCGATCAAGCTCAAAGAAATATTATCGGACCGAGTAACTGAAGGCCAAAATATCTGTAATCGGTCGGATATTACGGCGGGAATCTCGACATGTATCAATGCGAGAGACCGACTAATTAGCAAATCATGATATTTCTTACCTTTAGTAGAATTGTATCTAAAGTAGGACTCCCCTACTATATAAAGAGGGTTTGGTTATTTGTAATACACATTGTAACACGCATTCAAAAGTAATATACTGTTATTTCTAGTTTTTCTTATCTTGTTATTCTATTCTGACATCGATTGAGGCACTTTGGATTCGGGGGTGATCAACCTTCAAAGCCAACACTATTCAACTTGTGTGGTTTGTATTCACTTTTCTGTCATTGATTTCAATATTAATCTGTTTTCTCAATTTGTGTCAAATTATATCACATATCCTTAAAATTGCGTATAAATTCAATTGTTATCCGATTTTGAAGGTAAACTAAAATATTCCTAGCTCAGTCCACAACTAATCAAACAATCAAGTACAAGGCAGGATAACATATGTTTATACACTGTCTCAATTCAAATACTATAATCATTGACCAAGGGAAACATAATATTAAAACAAGAATTAAAAATGCTAAGAAATCACTTACATGCTCAATCTTGGGGCTGCACAGCTCAATTTGATCAACATTAATGCAAAGTGGTCCATTGAACTAAAACACGGCCATATATCCACAATAAACAATAAGCATGGCTTACAGACAGCTATATAGTCACAAGAATTACCCCTTTAGCATTCTTTACCAGTTTCCTTGCCCACGTGTCCTTTACTCCTGTTCAATTATCGTTATTTTTTCAGTAACAGTCCTCCTGATTCTATGCAGATAAAGTAGAATAAACACTGTCCATTTCATTTACACCAGAGACAAGGATGAAGAAGTTCAAAAACTGCTTGCCTTCTTCTTTTATGGATGGAACATCCAAATAATTCAACACAGCCACAAGAGGATCAAATTCCACTTGTGTAGAACTAGGTAAAACTAAAACGTACGTGTTTGACTCAAAAGATATTAAAACCTTTTTGAACAAATTAATCAAAGATGAAGGGGTAAATCTTAGCTGAGAATAATAATCTCTAGAAAAATCGATAAATTAGGAGAAGATAGGTCACAAGGTTTCTTTTCATTCATAAAATAGTAATGTCTCCAGAGTGTTGAATACCAGTTACAAGGTTATTGTCGCCATTTTATACTAAGAGAGAAATTCTTCTAAACTGTAAAAGACAAAATACAAGGAATATTCGAATGACCCTGGATGGCCATACATTATTACAAGGGTCGTCACGTCTCTGGTTTGTCTCAGGGTCATGTCCCTCAGGGCGTCAATTCGAGGAGACCCCATCAATCGTCGTACTCGTCATCGGTCGTGGTCGGTCAAATTTGGACCCATATAGTTAGTACCTCCGCTTGTCGGGGTCGCAAACGGGTGCATCCTCGATGAGCGGACACCATGCATTCCTATGGAGAAATTTGAGCCGTTGTAACGTTATGAAATGGCCAATGGGGGGCAGGTTGGCATGCCTGGCAAGACACCAGGTAATATACTTTACCGGAAAATGATGTGATCTTCACGTGCGTCATCATCAAGCATGCTTTCGAGGCAGGAGTTGATGGTTTGATGCTTCGGTTTTAGCGCTACTTTGTGGCTTTCCGCTTTGATTATGGAGCCACCCAACCCTATAAATAGGTGAAGGATTTGTTTTTTTGAAATTTTTTGGCCATTCCACTCTCGATAACCTCCTTCATTCTTCCGAGCTTGCCCTTATTCCCTTCCACTTCTTCTTACGTTCTTCATTCGAAACTTCTTCCTCCTCTTTGTGTTGATACCCCTTATAACGATATTATGCCAAGGTCTCGTCATTCTCGTGAAGAGATTCCTGAGGCCACCCCATTGTCCACGACATCCCCTTCTGGAGGTGGAGATACGGTGGTAGAAGAGGGTGACAACATTTCTACGGTGGAGGAACTACTGCCGAGGCATCCCTTATCTCGAAGTGAATTCCTCAAAGATCTTCCTCCTACTCCGAACCCCATATTCTATGAGACGGAGCAAGTTCATATTGATGCTCTTCGTGTAAAGTATGGCATTCCCGCTCATGTAGATATGGTTCCGGCGGGGAGAGATTACATAGATGTTCACAGACCTAGGTATTGCACTTTCTATGAGTACACTTTCATGATTGGCTATAATCTTCCTCTCGTCCCCTTAGCAGAAGAATTCTGTAGGTTCTACCAAGTTTGTCCGGCGCAACTTTTGCCATATACGCTCAAGATACTTCTGCTGCTAACCAAGTATGCAGAGTTGGCGGAATGTAACGTTTTTATC
Source organism: Nicotiana tabacum (assembly GCF_000715075.1). Classification (NCBI taxonomy): domain Eukaryota; kingdom Viridiplantae; phylum Streptophyta; class Magnoliopsida; order Solanales; family Solanaceae; genus Nicotiana; species Nicotiana tabacum. Next base: position 183,918,062 of record NC_134087.1, on the reverse strand, counting down.
CACCACCTTTTGCACCTGTTCACACCTGGCTTCCATAGAGGTACCATGGTGCACTTGAGGCTCTGTGGTACGAAGGGGCTAGTTGTCGGGACAGATGATCGGGCAAGTCGCAAGTCTTGGCATAAGTATTTCTTTGTCAAAACCAAACATGTCGTTTTTGACTTCGCCAGGTTCCCGGAGCCATGGAATGAGACTTGTAAGAGTAGCCACTCGTTTTACTCTTCTTTCATCTGTATTAATTATAAAATTTGTTTGCTTCCCGTTTGCAGCTATGGGACGTCCGCCTCGCCCTATTGTGGATATCAGGGATTGGGTAGCTCGTCTGTTGCATCATGCAGCAAAAACTCGAGATTGGCTCACCTTCGCGAAGCGTTACGGTCCTAGAGTCTCTTTTGGTAAATATTTTCCTTACCACTTCGTTGGATGTTTGCCCTTGTTTATTAATACGACCCTTCGTGATGACAGGTCGAGGAGCTTCCAGGCGGAGGGCGCCAGTCCCTACATTTCGACAAGTTGTTGCTGCCATAAAAACGCAGCTTGTTTTGAGTAAGTCTATTCGAGAGGATCGTCCTCAACCCATTCAATTAGAAGGTTCCTCTCGAGTCGTGGTCGTGAGGGAGGAGGCTTCTTCGGTACCAGTTCCATATCCTTTGGATGAATCCTCTAATGGGGACGAGCCGTTATCGAGAAAAAGGAGGAGGCTAGAACTTGGGAAGGGCGTGGCTATGAATGCTGATAGAAGCAGGGCGTCGCAGACGGCTCTTGTGCCCATATTTATGGCTGGCGCCATTTTATCGGGGAGATCTCCCCAAGTGGAATGAGTTTACTCAGGAGCTGGCTCAGTACGCTCTACTGAGGGTGGTGCGTTGTCCAATGTCGGAGGACATCGTGTTGATGATGACGACTTAGGTTCAGATGTCATCCTAGAGGATGTCAATGAGTTTGCAGGTCGCCATACTCATGTGGAGGTTAGAACGGAAAGGTCTACTCGTCACATAGTCGTCCCGGGGGATTATAACTTGCTGCTGAAGTGCGAGCAAGTGGCGTCTGCTCTGGCTCTTCTATATGCTGCCCCTGAGAACGAGGTGCTTAGGGCTATGAGTGACGCAGAGTTATCTCAGAAGGTTGTCGGTATGGCCTTGCAGGTAGGTGTCTTTCCTTCCCTTTTTGTCGTTGGGTTTGTGTGGTGATCGCCGTTCTATACTTTGTTTCTAACTTCTCCCTTTCTTTTTGTCAGACCCTTGTCATGGAGATTAAGCGAGAGCGTAGGGAGAGGAGAAGGACGGGCCTTTATGAGAATATATCGTCCAAGTATCATCAATATCATGCTAAGAATCATGCAATGGCCAACATTTACCATTAGGACCCTAAGTTTCAGTTGTTTCGTGAGGGGCTCCAACAGCGGGAGGACTAACTGGAGCATGAGATCGAAGAGTTGAGGGAGTGGGATGAGGGGCTCATGAATACTGTTGCTCATAATAGTGAACTCGAGGCTTCCCTTAAGGTGAAGGATGATGAACTTGAGTTGAGTAGGGGGTGATGGATAAAAATGTCGACTTGCAGGCAAAGGTGGCCGGTTAGATCGCTAAATTGAATGCAAAGGCGGTGGAGGTCGAGGGGCTTAAGGGAGAGCTGAGAATTGGTACTGAAAAGTTGGCGGCATCTATTTCTAGAACCGCATCTTTGGAGAATGCCATCCGCGTTTGAAGTCGGAGCTGGCTGAAGAGAAGGAGTCCTCTGGTCGTAAGGTTGCAGGGCTTAAAGGGCGTGTCTAACAACTGGAGGCGGAGCTGGCTGCGTTAAATAGACAAGTGACCTTGCTAAGGGAGGAGTATGCAAATCGACTTGCTCAACCTTCTATGTCTCGTGCCTCAGCCGATTCGGTCGTGCCTCGTCATTTGTATGAGTTGTGGGTCCTTACTGAGGCTCGGCTTGACGTGTATAAGGCTTTCCATGCCGAGGGGAGGGCTACTGAGGCAGATCTTCAATCCGTACACCCCGAAGCTCGTGCAGCTCGTAAGGCATGCGGGTATGACCCCCTCACACCTGACGGGGATGACATCAACTCTGATGATACGAACCGTCTTGCTTCGGACTCGTGGTACGAAGATGCTTACCCTACCTGCGATGATGTGTAGTCTTTGTTTGTACTTGCTTTTGTTTTGGGGTTTTTGCGGGGGGCATACTTGAGCCCGTTTGTAAAGACAAATGTAAATAATATTTTGATGCAATGTAAAATATATTTTGTCGATTTGCTCTTCTTTGCAATTTTTATGATAATCGGGATCACTGTCGAGCCATTAAGTCGATGGCCTTGGCCGTTGGGATGTTGCTTCGAACTGTCGTCGAAGTAGGATCTTGTCATAGTTCGAATAAGGTCGAACTCATGTTATTGTCGATGGCCTTAGCCATGGGGATGTTGCTTCGAACTGTCGTCGAAGTAGGATCCCGTCATAGTTCGAATGAGGTCGAACTCATGTTTTTGTCAATGGCCTTGGCCATGGAGATGTTGCTTCGAACTATCGTCGAAGTAGGATGCCATCGTAGTTCGAATGAGGTCAAACTCATGTTTTTGTCGATGGCCTTGGCCATTGAGATGTTTCTTCGAATTGTCGTCAAAGTAGGATCCCGTCGTAGTTCGAATGAGGTCGAACTCATGTTTTTGTCGATGGCCTTGGCCATTTCTTGTTGGAGATTTGATTGTATTCTAGTAGGAAGACGTGTCGTCTTTATTCATGCAATGGATGTTTGATTTTATACTTGTAAGGATCACATGTCGACTCTGCACATACAATGGAGATTTGATTAAATTCTTGTGAGAATCACATGACCCTGTTCATACAATGGAGATGATTATCTATGTCCAGTCCCTTTATTACTTCGCTCCGGAGATCATGTTGACAGGTCGAGGTAATGAACAACACTTAGATCATTGAGGCGTCTCCCTTTCCACATCATTAAAAACCTCCCCAGTAAAACCTGATTGGGACAAAACCCGGGTGAGGGAAAAAGAGTACGACTTAGGTGACGCCTTCTTTTTAGAAGTAGAAGTACTTGAGATGGGCGATATTCCAATTGTTTTGGAGTAGTTTTTCCTCCATTGTTTCTAACTGGAATGCTCATTTGTTTGTTGCGGCCGTGATTTTATATGGTTCGTCCCAGTTTTCCCTTATTAGGGTCTTTCACTGCTTGTGTTTTAGCCTTGAGGACGTAATCTCCAACTTTGAACGGTCGCACCTTGGCCCTCTTGTTTTAGTACCTTTCTACTTGCTACTTTTGGGCTACCATTCTTATGTGGGCCATGTCTCTTCGTTCTTCGACTTCATCCAGATCTTGTATCCTACTTTCGTCGTTGCTTGGTCCGCTCTCGTTGAAGTATCTCAAACTGGGTTCTCCGACCTCGACGGGTATAACTGCGTCAATCCCGTGAACTAGTGAATATGGCGTCTCGCCTGTGCTGGTTTTTGGCGTAGTGTGATATGCCCATAGTACTTCCGGTAGTAGTTCAGGCCATAGCCCTTTAGCATCCTCAATCTTCTTTTTCAATATATTCAGTATTACTTTATTGGAGGATTCGGCTTAACCATTGGCGGCAGGGTGATATGGCGTGGAGATTATTCGTTTGATGTGCCATTTTTTGAAGAACTCAGTCGTTCTCTTTCCGACGAACTGAGGTTCGTTGTCGCAGCTGATTTCTTTAGGGATGCCAAAGAGTCATATTATGTTTTTCCATATGAACGCGATGACCTCTTGCTCACGTATCTGAGTGTATGCACCTGCTTCCACCCATTTAGAAAAGTAATCAGTTAAAACCAAAAAAAAGCGTACCTTACCTCGTTCTGTTGGGAGGGGGCCGACTATATCCATTCCCCACTTTATGAATGGCCATGGTGAAGTGACAGAACGAAGGAGTTCCCCTGCTTGAAGTATCATAGGGGCGCACTTCTGACATTGTTCACATCTCCTGACATAATTCGCAACTTCTTTTTCATGGTGGGCCAGTAGTATCCGGCACAGATTAGGCATCAGATGAGGGCGCAGTTTCCCATGTGGGCACCGCAGTGCCCTTCGTGTACTTCTTCCAGCACTTGCCTCGTTTGATTTGGCCCAAGGCATTTGGCTAGGGGGCCGTCGAATGTTCTTTTGTAGAGATCACCATTTATGAGGCTGTATCAGGCTGCCTGTACCCGGAGTTTTTGGATTCTTTTTTATCTTGCGGGAGCATTCCATCCTGCAAATATGCTACGAGGCGGTTACGGCAGTCCCAAGTTAAGTTTACAGAATGTACCTCGACGTGGTCTATTGCAGAACGGAGGAGGGTGACCACGTTTTCCCTGTTGATATTTTTGGTGGCCGTAACTAGTTTGGCGACGCTATCTGCTTCGACATTTTGTGCCCTGGGTATCTGGTCGAGGCAATATTCATCGAATTCCTACAACAGTTTGTGAATTTTCGACTGGTACTTCTGTAGTCTCTGTTCTTTGATTTGGAAAGTCCCAGTGACCTGGTTCACCACGAGTTGGGAGTCGCAATGGAGGATGAGTCGTCGGGCGCCGTATTTGAGGGCTAACTTCAAACCTCCAATCACGGCTTCATACTTGGCCTCGTTGTTAGCCATCTCAGGGCATCGTATGGACTGGCGAATTACTTCGCCTATAGGGACTTTGAGGATGAGTCCCAGTCCCGATCCCGAGGAGGTAGAGGCGCCATCGGTGTAGAGGACCCAGAGGTCGGTATGCGTGGAAGCGCAGAGCGCTTCCTGTTCTATTTCAGGCAATATTTCTGCGCTAAAATCAGCTACAAAATCGGCGAGCACCTGCGACTTAATAGTAGTTTGGGGTTGGTATGTTATGTCGTACTCGCTTAATTCTATGGCCCATTTGGCCAGTCTACTTGATAGTTCGGGTTTGTGTAGGATACCTCTGAGGGGGAAGGTTGTCACCACCTTTTTAGGGTGACATTGAAAATATGGTCTAAGCTTTCGTGAAGCTACGACTAATCCCAAAGCTAGTTTTTCAAGGTGAGGGTACCTTATTTCGGGATCGATTAAGGTCTTGCTAATATAGTAAATCGTAGATTGCGTACCTTTGTTTTCACGGACCAAGACGGTGCTTACCGCGACTTCGGAAACTGCTAGATACACAAGTAGACATTCTCCTGGGTCCACTTTGATGAGTAGTGGTGGCGAAGATAGATACACTTTCAGTTTTCTTAGGGCGTCGACACATTCTTCATTCCATTACAGTCCGTGGTCTTTCCTTAGCACGTTGAAGAATTTGTGACATTTATACGAGGACCGTAAAATGAACCTCGATAAGGTGGCTACTCGTCTTGTCAATTTTTGCACCTGTTTTTTGCTGGTCAGTATCTTCGGTATTGCGTCGATGGCCCTAATTCTGATCCAAATTGACCTCGATACTGTGACACTAGGAAACAAGGGAACATTCCCGAAGTTATGCCGAAGGCACATTTTTCGGGATTCGGCTTCATTCCGTATTGCCTTAATATCTCGAAGGCCTCTTTTAGATGGCCGATATGGTCCTCTTTCTTTGTTGACTTTACTAGAATGTCATCGATGTAAACCTCCATGGTCTTGTCGAGTTGTTCTTTGAACATCTTGGTAACTAGTCTTTGATATGTGGCCCCTGCGTTCTTGAGTCCGAACGACATTACCTTATAGCAATATGTCCCTTGATGAGTGATGAAGGTTGTCTTTTCTTGATCTTCTTCGGCCATTAGAATTTCATTATAACCGGAATAGGCGTCCAAGAAGCTCAACAGTTCGTGCCCCGCTGTCGCATCGATGAGCTGGTCGATGTGGGGCAACGGAAAGGAGTCCTTTGGGCACACTTTGTTTAGATTCGTGAAGTCGACACACATCCGCCATTTTCCGTTCTTCTTTTTGACCATGACAACATTGGCGACCTATTGGGGGTATTTTGACTCTCTGATGGAACCATTAGCGAGTAATTTATCAACCTCCTCGCCGACCGCCTCATTGATGGCGGCATTGAACTTTCTCCTTATTTTTCGTACCGTCAGATGAAGTGGATCGATATTCAGCTTGTGTGTGGCGATCTCCCTTTGGATTCATGGCATATCTGAGTGGGAAAAGGTAAACAAATCGGCGTTGTTAGTTAAAATCTTACGATATTTACCTGGTTCCGAGAGGTTGTGTCCAACATAAGCCTTTTTTGTATTGTCGATATTATCCAACGGGACGAGATCGAGATCTTCTACAGTTGCCTTGCAAGCTTTTACTGTGTCCGGGTTTTTGATGGCTTCTACTTGTACGTCGGGTCAGGTTCCCGACATGGCTGATTGCTATGCCTCCGCACTTGCTCCTTTTAGTTGTTTGGTCTGTGTGCAATCTTGGACGATCCGATAGCATTCTTGGGCAATGCGTGGCTCGCCTTGGATGCTGAATATCCCCCATGGGATGGGAAATTTGATTACTTGGTAAAACCTTAACGGGACGGCTCGCATGGCGTGTATCCATGGACGTCCTATGATGGCGTTGTAGGTTGTTTCCTGATTCATGAAGTGGAATGTCGTTTCCAGTGTGACCCCTCTGCCAGGACGGGTAGCACTATTTCTCCAGATGTTTGCTCCACTGCATTATTAAAACCCGTTAATGTTATGCAACGCGGTATTATTTTATCCTCGAGTCTCATTTGCATGAGAACTCGTGGGTGAACAATACAAGTGCCGCTTCCGTCATCCACCATTATTCTTTTTACATCAGTATCCGCGATGCGTAAAGTTATAACCAAAGCATCATAGTGAGGGAAAGACAAACCATTAGTATCCGACTTATCGAAGATGATACTGTCTTCGAGGTCGTCATACCGTTCGTGGGAAACTGTCCGCTTGAGTTTATGTGTGGTGGTGAATTTTACCTGGTTGATTACCGTATCATCACCGCCTCCAATGATCATTTGTATGGTACGAGCTGGTGATGGTGGCTTTGGAGGTCTTTGAGGTTGGTCGTGCCCACGAGCGAAGTTGGCTCATCCTTTATCGCTCAGCAGTTCTTTCAGGTATCCCTGGTTTAACATCCTCACTACTTCTTGTCGTAGACCTATGCAGTCTTCGGTTTTGTGTCCTCTCTCCTGGTGGAATTCGCACAGTACATTCGACCTTCAGGTGCTCGAATCCAATTTCATCTTTTGCGGCCACTGCACCTTCGTGCCAAGCTTTTCCAGTGCATACACTATCTCTGAAGGGGAAACACAAAAATTATGAGCAGATAGCAATGAAGGCATACCTTTTTCATTTCGGAGGGGTGCGATGTGTCGGGTGCGACATCCGTGTGTCGTGGAGGAAGCGGATTGGGTGTTCGGATATAGGGCTGATGCCTTTCTCGATTAAAACGTGGCAGTTGATCCCTTCACCCGTCGTTACGTCGATCCCTCCTTGTCTCGGTATGGACCAATGTTAATCGCTGAAGCGGGCCGTTCAAGTCATCCTCGTTTTCCCTCACTTCGGCGCAATAGGCGTTGTGGATCTCTTCCCACGTGGTGGGAGGGGGGTACTTCATGAGTCTACTGAGTAGTTTTTTGGTAGCTTTTGATCCGATTCTATTTAACCAATTTTGAAAGGCTGCTACTGTCATCCCTTCTGACGCGTTCTGTAGGCTCATCCTTACTCTGTTGAATCGGTCTAGGAAATCCCGAAGTCTCTCGCCCATCATTTGCCTAACGGCGAAGATATCATTGATCCTAGCCTCGACCTTTTTCGCTCCTGCATGAGCGGTGACGAACTTATTTGCCATCTCTTCAAACGTCGATATCGATCGTGCTGGTAGTTGGGAATACCATGTCAATGCTCCCCCATCAGAGTTTCGCCGAACTTTTTCAGCAGCACAGATGGCACCTGTTCTTTTGATATATAATTACCTTTTACTGCGGTGACGTAATGGATTAAGTGATCCTCCGGGTCCGTGGTCCCATCGTATATTTTCAAATATGGCGGCATTTTGAAGGTCTTTGGAACAGAATGGGGAGCTGCCCCTTTGTTGTATGGTTGTTCGACGAATCAGCCCACATCGCGTTTTGGTAACAACTTCGAAGCGCCTGGTATTTTATCAACTCTCTCCTGATGTTCCTTCATCTAGTCGCGGAGCATTTTGTTCTCATTTTCTATCTCTTCCATTTTCTTTAAGATGGTCGTGAGTGCGTCGTTGCCTGTACCAGTAACAGTACGGGTGTTACCTGTTCGTGTAGCATTGGGCTCATCGGCAGCAACTACGGTTTCTGTGGGTAGCGTGTCTTCGACACCTCCTTGAATGAGTTTCTCGAGTATGTTGCTCAAGGTACTCGTTAACCATTCTTCTAGTAGCCTTTTGACAGCCGGTGGCGCTTCTCCTGCTGCAGATGTTGAGGTTTCCCTCTCGCGCAAGATCGTTAGATCCCCGTGCGGAGGAGGTGAGATCTCTCCTTCAGGTGTAACACTTGGTGTTGCATTCTCCTGTCTTCTCCTCCAGCTTCGTTGAGGGAATTCCGGAGGTTGTTTGTGACATCCTCTATTGCCTTTAGACTTTCTCTCCCTTTCCCGCCATCGTTGGCTTTTATGGAGCTGAAGAAAGGCGATTATTTATTTCAAGAATCAAGATGAAAACTACGATTTCAGCTATAGAAATCCTCACAGACGGCGCCAAATTGTTTGACTCAAAAGATATTAAAATATTTTTAAACAAATCAATCAAAGATGAAGGGGTAAATCTTAGCTGAGAATAATAATCTCTAGAAAGATCGATAAATTAGGAGAAGATAGGTCACAAGGTTTCTTTTCATTCATAAAATAGTAATGTCTCTAGAGTGTTGAATACCGGTTACAAGGTTATTGTCTCCCTTTTATACTAAGAGAGAAATTCTTCTAAACTGTAAAAGACAAAATATAAGGAATATTCCCAATGACCATAGATGGCCATACATTATTACAAGGGTCGTCCCGTCTTTGGTTTGTCTCAGAGTCGTCTCCCTCAGGGCGTCAATTCGAGAATACCCCATCAATCGTCGTACTCGTCATCGGTCGTGGTCGGTCAAATTTGGACCCATACAGTACGTAGGCATGAAATTGATAAAGAATTTGTTAAAACATGATATTCGTAAAGTTATGGCTTAAATAAAAGGGTTCATATTTTTCTATATATTAGAAGAAAAAGATTTTCGATATGTCCACTTAGTGTCTTTTTAAAAGCTTGAGGGCATTTCAATCATTTCTCATCAGCTCTATTCGTGTGCTTTTGTGCTCTCTGCAGGTATACAGGTGTCATCTAAGGATGAGATATTACCCTTGTCCTTTGTTTCTCAGTATGTTTCAGAGAGCGATCTTTTAATTTCTACTGGTATTCTTCCTATTTGCGTTCTCTCTCTCAAGGGTGTCTCTGCTCAAGCTATAGGTATTTTTTCTTTCGAGTTCTCTACTTCCTTCTTAATTTCGCTATTCAATGGCTGTAGAATCTCTCTTTGCCTCTGCTATTATCCATTTTCGATAAGCTTCAGCCGCATGCAATAATTTTCCATTGCTGATTTGCTCTTTTCCAAGGCCTAAATGCTTCTCTATCTCAGCCCGATTGTGATAATGATCTAGGTGTTAAGCTTAATTAAGAAGAAGAAAAAAGTGGGTATTGCTTCATAGCTCTTAATAAAGTTTTGGAGTTGTTCACTTCATCTTCTTCAATTCCCTTCCACTGTTGTTCTCCGGATTTTTTCCCCAAATATTATTCTGTTTTCTCCTAATCATTTTTGCCTTTTTCGTAGTCTTTTGGGTTCTTTCATACTCCCTGATTTTGCTGGCTTTCTTTGTTTCTTAATACTTTGTGATTTTGTAATTTTATGGCTGTTGTGTGCTAAATTGGAGAATGTTATGGTAGTAATTTCATTTGCTTTAGGCTTCTTGCTAAAGATTTGAATTTCAGAAGAAAAAAAAAAGTTTTTTTTTTCAAATGCTAAAGAAACAATTGTTTCATCTTTTTCAGCATAAAGATAACAATGATCAAGTTGATAGTTATTTAGTCGTCGCATGCGTCACTGCCACAAGCGTTTAAATTGGTGTGAATTTTCATTTTTTTCCATTTTGATTGGAGTTGTCTTATACTTTGTTGTTTTATTGTGTTTTATTTTCATTATTACTGCAGCTTTTGCTTTCCACTGTGAAATTGTCTATTATTTGTGAAGCATTTTAGGGTGTGGTAAGTACTTCTCTTCTAATCAATTAATATTTTCTGACTTTGATTAACAACAAACCTAAGTTAACCCCACATGTGCCGTCTAAGGAGGATAGTATGTATACAGACCTTATCCTTTACCTTACCTTGAGAAAGTAGTGAGGCTATTTCATTTTCTGATTTTCATTATTATGTATAGATATTATTTATTTGGGTTCTTTAATTTTATGGTATAATATAGAATAAAAATCATAAAACCAGTCAAAACTTTGAAAAAGTACATGCTGTCAAAAATGCTAGGCGGCGCAAATTATATAGAAGGCGGAATACATAGTTTACCCCCGGAACTATGGACCAAATCCCTGTGACACACCTTTTGGGAACAAAAATTACCTTACATACTCAACCTTTTCCGAGTGTGTCTAAGACACACTTCTTTAGTGTTTGGCCACTTTTTTCTCAGCAAGTGTAATCACACACTAATAATAATGTGGCACGTGTGATTAACCTTTTGTAAAAAATAAAAAATACTTGAAATTATAATTATATCCTAATTGCCAAAATATTCTTCCATCTTCTTCATCTTCCCCAAGCTATACCACCATGACTGCTAACTCTCCAAAGCGAAACACTGATGCAAAAAGAAAAAAAATACCACTACCTCATCCTACCACATTTAAGACCCACCACCCCAACCGCATAAATTCCCCGCTAATCTTCATTTTCTTTGCCCCATTCAATACCCCGACAGTTTAAATTCACTATTACTCTCTAATTTTTTGTCGTGTTCAACATTCCACCCATTTAATTATAAAACTCAGATTTGTCTGTGCTATAATTTTGAAAACTGGTGATGTCTCTTCCAGTTCATGAGATCATAGACAAGGTCTTCGTCATTGCCATATATAAATAAGACTTCGGAAAAAGGACTGCATATCAAAGTTGTTAGAGAGAAAAAAATAAAACCCGATTGGGATTATTCTGTATCTAGTTTATCAAAACTGGAAAAAGAGCAATCATTCTGGGATTAAATCACCTTCCTTATTATTTCAAGAAGCTAATCAAAATCTAAATCTGAAAAACACCCAATCTCAAAAACAATTGTCAATTTGGAGATTTGAATCGCGAGTCATAACCAAAATATATTGGTGTTCAAATATGGAAACTCTAGTTCTTTGTATTTTCTCGTTCCCCTTTAGATCTTGGGGGGAAAATCTGGTACCTGGAAAAGAATTGATGAAATCTTTTTAGAAAATAAAAAAATGAAAAATGAAAAACCTGCACAAATAGTTTCCAGATGACGATTTAGATACAACATGTTAACTCTTCACTCGCCTCTTGTGCGTGTAAATCACGAGTGTAAAAGTAGTGTGTATTAGATACACTTTGGAAATGTTGAGTGTGTAAGGTAATTTTTGTTCCCAAAAGGTGTGTCACAGGGATTTGGTCCATAGTTCTGGGGGTAAACTATGTATTCTGCCTATATAGAAAGATGCAAGCTAATAAAAGGGTTCTCTTAGCGCGAGTAGGAGAAAACAAAGCTGAATCAAACAGACATCATCTTGTTGCCAGCTCAATTATTACCAACTCCGCTAATGCATCATCCTCGGAGGCGGCTAATGTCTTAAGCGAACTGAGTACTCCTGTCATGAGAGACTCATTGCTTCTATCTGAAACATGTTAGACAATTAGAATATCACTTTTTGATGGTATACAATTATAAATACATATATAAAATTATTACCATCAAAGTAACAACATATACTTTCTATCTTTACGCGACAGGATTAACAATGAATACAACTCATGAGCAGTATACAAGATACTGTTAATGAACACAACTCATGAGCAGTATACACGGCAAGGAGTACAACTCCAATAGGCTCTCTTATGAGTGTTCCTTTTCCAGGAAGAGATCATACCAATTGGCAATATCCAGAAGCAACCTCCGGTAAGAACAATAAAAATTTATATGTAAGAACAATAAAATTTATATGTATTCCTCTGAATTTTTAATTGCTAGAAGCTGAACTCGCACTACCAAATGAGAACTAGCAGTTCTGCTTCTTAGCCTGTTCAGATTGCAAGCAGATCTTTACAAGAACTACTACATGGAGATAATTTTACGGCACTAAATGTCATGGATCCACCCAGCTTATAGTACCCAAGTATAATGCTACAAGATTCTTCGACACAACTGTTTCCAGTTTAATACTATCTATTTTTCACCATCTAACTTAGCATTACAGATAAACAAAATCAGTAATAGTTTACCGTGAGAGAGCCATGAAAGAGCAGAAGAGGGGCGATGAAATTGAAGAAAGGAACATTGGAACAGAACTAAAGAAGATAAAGAACTCCAAACTAAGCAATGTGACGTTTTACCCAAAATTTTCTTCTTCTTAATTAGGCTTATCAACCAGATCAGTGTCAGTATCGGACTGAGATAGAGAAGCATTTAGGCTTTAGAAAAAAGAAGATCAACAATGGGAAATCGTTCCAAGTGGCTGAAGCTTCTAGTGGGGGGGGGAGATAAAGCGAGATACAAAACATGAAGTTTGAGGTTGAAGATGAATGGATTCTACAGTCATTGGATAGCAAAACTAAAAAGGATGGAGAAAACCCAAAAAAAAAGAATTAAGGAAAAAGAAGAAGATATGTGCAGAATTAATTGAAGAAGAAACATACTTGCAGCAAGAACACAAACAGATGTGGAGAGCAAGAACAAAAACAGGAAGAAGACGGTGGAAACAAAAGGTGTACTCTTTGAATTGTAAGTACAAAAAAAATATAGGAAAAAGTTAATTTGTCAAACAGCTGTAATGATATCAAATACACGTAAAGGTATTGGAAAAAGTGAAGTTGTCAGACAGCTATAATGAAATCAAATACACGTAGGGTTTGCGGAAATATTTTGCGACACGTATATAAGGAGATATCTTAAATGACGAAAATGCCCTCGAATAAAAGTTAATGACCTTAAGCAGCCATGTCGAAAAACTTAAATGGTTGAACTAGACATGAACTAGTGAATAAAGTTTCTAATTGAAGATAGTTGGAGTTGTCGATTGTTTCCTTTGTTATAAATATATGGTATAAGGGTGGAATCATTAATGAACTAATTCATTATCATGTTAATGATGCTCTTAAGCTAATATAAGAAGTCTATAAAGGGTGATATGGACGGATTCCAATCGAAGTTTGCCGCTCGTCGTGAAGTAGTTGTGACTTGTTGTCGTTATATGGTGTGTTGTCCACTTTTGTCACGACCCAAATCGAAGGGGCCGCGACGGGCACCCGGTGCCTTACTCAACCGAGTACCAACATAACATATCTTTATTATCATACTATCATGGGTAAATGAGCCAGAAAATACGTCATGAGATAACAAAGAATAAAACATAAGGGCATACTCAACATATGACAATCCATCATGATATACAAACTTATACATGTGACATACGGGCCTATAAGGAAAACATAACCATTTGTAAACTCAAAACATAGGCCGACAAGGCCATACAAGTATCCATACACCTGACGTCTGTCTACAAGCATCTAAGAGTACATAAAATCATAAAGGTCGGGCCAGGGCAACACCATACCAATCAATACATATCCAAAGCATACTGACCAAATAGGCAACTTTGGAGCAAGTGGAGTGCAACACCTTCCGCTGAGCTGATAGCCTACTAGGAGGAATGTCAACCTGTCTATCGGGACCTGCGGGCATGAAACACAGCGTTCCCAGGCAAAAGGGACGTCAGTACGAATAAAGTACCGAATATGTAAGGCAGGAAAGCATAAACAAGAACTACAACGTAAATGAGAGATTAAGGAGATACAACATGTAACATCTGAGTGCCTCTAGGGGCTACTGACATGAAATACATAATACATATATACACATAAAATTTTAAAAACATACGCCTCTGTGACTGCGCCAAGCAGCTCTTTATGGGGCCCACATAGGCGTTTTAAGACACATGGAATATATGTAAGATGCCTTAACCCCGTTTTAAGTCATTATTTTCAGTATATTTAGACCTTAGAATCCTAGAAACACTCTCTCAAGGTTCTCTCATGATCCAAACCCAAACAAAGGGCAAACAACACAAATCAAGTGTCGGGAATCCCGTGGCGCTAGTAAGTTTCTTGTTCTTCTTCTTGTTGCTGATTTTTGGATGGTTCCAGCTCGTGTGGGAGGTTGTTTTAAGTGGTTTATGTTCTGTAAAATACTCTCCCATGATTTTTATATCAACCCTAGGTTATTTCAAGTCTTGCAAATGGATTACACCATATTTCAAGACTTTAAATAACCTAGGGTTGATATGAAAACCATGGGGGAGTATTTTACAGAACATAAACCACTTAAAAGAACCTCCCACACGAGCTAGAACCACCCAAAAATCAGCAACAACAAGAAGAACAAGAAACTTACTAGCGCCACGGGATTCCCGACACTTGATTTGTGTTGTTTGCCCTTTGTTTGGGTCTTGGATCATGAGAGAACCTTGAGAGAGTGTTTCTAGGGTTCTAAGGTCTGAATATACTGAAAATAATGACTTAAAACGGGGTTGAGGCATCTTATATATATCCATATGTCTTAAACCGCCTATGTGGGCCCCATAGAGAGCTGCTTGGCGTAATCTCGCGAAAATGCAAATATCTCTCTAGTCCAATGTCGTATCGACAAACGGTTTAATGCGTTAGAAACTAGACTCGTAGATCTTCAATTTGATATATAGATCCTCCCTTGATTCCAAGTAATTGGGAGAAAAATGCAGCTACATTTGACCTAAATTTCAGCACATTACGAATGCAACTTGTGATGACCTTTGCCAACTTTTGTTCCACAACTCGCTTGACTTAAAAACATAACACACGACTATCATACGACTAAAATAACTCATAAATTAACCTCCTCATTATGTTAATCACCCTATTCTCACCTCAAAAGTATATGTTATAACATTCCAAACTTGTCGACTTTCGACGAAACTTAATTTCTTCAATTCGTTTAGCGTCTAAGCTTTCCAACCCTTTTGGTACTTGTTATTCATGATCTTAAAGATTTGTAACCTCCAAGATAACATGATGAACGTACGTTATGTACGTTAAAAAACGATCTCATTTCCGAGCTTACATCAATTGGATTACGATGTACTCTCACGTACGAAAACATGGGATGTAACATCAACATTTCAGAGTGACATAAGGTCGGTATCCTCTGTACACGTTAGAGATGCTTATGTTCTTGATTCTCCATGTGTCATAATATTCTATCATCTGTTCATGGGTCTCAGAAAAATACGTAAGTTGAAAAGGTTTACTTCATGATATTATTCAAAGGCATAATGATCTTATGACACTCCAAGAGATTTTATTGACGTACTTCTCATGCATTGCATTCATGTATATTGACCCATGATCAGATGGCGTTATATACACACCACCACCTGATCAGTTGGTATACGTTGATAATTTGCCCACAATGCCCGAGATGATATAATGGGATGCCTTCAGAAGCTTGATGATATTATGTACGTACAGACCTATGCATTACATGACATTTATATGCATATGCATGACATTATAAATACTTGATGATTTACAAAGCAGTTCTGTCCTAGAGAGTTTACAAGACGTGTCTAGTAGAGTCTTGTTTATGGGTGTATAGTGCATCACACATAAGCAGGAGGCTGCAAAAAATTTAGGACTGTCACTCTTTCTTCTTACTCTAAATCGTGCGGTAGAGCTCAATTGTAAGAATTTAAACTTCTAAATTCTATTTTATTCGTAACACAATGATACCTCATCCAAACAGATAGTTGGTAAGAGATTAAATGTTGATATGGAAGAGTTGAGTCAATGAAACTCGATTTTGCATCATGTTTATGATGATTAAATGTAAGGTCTTCAGTAGATTATATGTATCTAAGACGCGGAAGTTTCTTGAGGCCAAAGGGATGAATATCTATCCACCCATATGGTTTAAAAAGCAAAAAGAGAATCAGAAGGTAGATACAAGTTTTAACAAGTAAAAGAAAATGTGGTAAAGGTTACGAGGTACCAGTTAGTGAAGGTTTTGAGTTTTTACAATTCAGGCAGAGAAATACATGTATTTTGAGTTACTTTCAACAGTAACAGAGGTATGTACAATTGGCCACGCCCATCTCAGTATGCCCTATGGGAGTTGATAGATATAGTTTAAGAGAAGAAGAGGATAGCAAGATCCAATTGGGGCTAGAGTAACCCAAAATGGTAGATGGATTATTATCATTAGCTAACATTTCCGAAGGATATTGCAAATGTGGTAATAGTTCTCCTTGTGAGACACCCCGATGGTGCAATCTAGAATAGTACATTTAGATATGAATACTAGAATGTCTAGAAAAATTTCAAAGATTGGCACTGGAACCCTAGAAGGGATAGATATTTACCTTCGTATGGCTCCCGTTCCTAGTAAAGAGAGAATGCTAGGCGACCTGAAGAGCCAGTGGATGGAGCAAATGGAGCTAAAAGCGAAAGAATGTTTTGTTGAAGCTTTCAAAATAAGGTGATAAACAGAAATATTAGCAGGAGAATAAGGAGAGAGTAAACAAAGTATTATGAGTAAGATGTGATAAATGGGTGATAACGGTAAATCAAAATATGACACGATGATAGAGTCTATAGTCAAGTGAAGGAAAAGACAAGAGGTGACAGGCCTTGAGACAATAATAGAGTATAGGCCAAAGGTCATATACTCATTTCGAGAAATGAGTTGGTGAGTCCAACGCGATTACCAAAAGGCTAAGTTAGACCCCTTGTAGTAACAAAAATTAGTATGGTCTAGTAAACAAGATAAAACCGAACATGAATTAGGGACCGGAGGATTTGATAATGGTCGACATCATGAGAATTTCAGAGATCGTGTTCCAACAATAATAGAATATACAACAAATGAATACCCTTTAAAGGTCATTAGGAAGTCACTTACCTAAAGAAAGCACTCTGAGCAGAGTTAATCTTAAGGGACTAAGTGTGCCAGTTACACTGAGTGTCACCTTCGTGCGTAAGAAATTTAGTTATCCCTGGTACAGAAGGTTACCATAAGGCGATTAAGGTTCATTGATGATGTGAAAAGACGCCAAAGATGAAGAGGTAAAACATCTATAGGTAGATCATCGTAGTACTAAATTTTAGTACTCCCCTAAAGGGGGGAATATGGTATGATATGGTAGTAAGTCGGAGTTACTGGTTCAGGTAACTATGGAATAATAAAGGAAGAATGTGGTAGAAAGACGAAAGAAATGAGATTGCATTTATTCAGACCCTACAGATATGTTACAACTCTAGAACATTATGCAAGCACACCGCCGGGGAGAGGTAGTAAGGGTTCCCACACCAGATGTTATTGATAAATAAGTGTGAATGAACACTTGATATATAAGGAGCCAGTACGAGTGATAAGTTAAGACAAAGAAAATAACCCAAGAGAGATTATGCAGAATATAGATATGAGAATAGACCAACGAGTAGTTAGTAGTTGATTCGGGAAGAGCCTAGTTATGGCTAGACAAGAGGTCACAGATAAATCAATAGATCATGCAAGATAAATGTAGTAAACCGCAGCATAGGGAATTCAGTCTCGCAGATACGAGATCGCAATCATCTATAAAAATATTCAAATAGGAGTTGAGGCAGTTAAAGGTATCGTTTAAGTTTTATGAAAATAAGAGAGAGTGCCACTAAGGAGACAATCAAAATTTGAGCTTAGAAGTAACCCTACGAGCACAAGGGCACGAAGTTACGTAACTAAGGATTATTATAGGCGAGTAAAAACAATGAAAATTTCCTTCGGGTGTACAATATAACAAGCTCGTAACTTTACAAGAGCCAGAAGGTCTCCCTAAGTACTACAACGAAAGACTAGCTGAGAAAATAAGGTAGAAGGTTTCCACTTAAGCATAGTGAGCTAAAGAGTAAATGATCTTGTAACAAAAGTCTCACTACAATATTGTATACACTCCATAGGAAAGTGGTGCTTTGGATTTGTTTACAAAAATGTTCACTTTTGTCACAACCCAAACCGAAGGGGCCACGACGGGCACCCGGTGCCTTACTCAACCGAGTACCAATGTAACATATCTTTCTTATCATACTATCATGAGTAAATGAGTCAAAAAACATGTCATGAGATAACAAGAATAAAACATAAGGGAATACTCAACATATGACGTCCCTTATGCTTGGGGACGTTGCGTTTCATGCCCGCAGGTCCCGATTGACAGGTTGACATTCCTCCTAGTAGGCTATCAGCTCAGCGGAAGGTGTTTGTTCACTCCACTTGCTCCGGAGTTGCCGATTTGGTCAGTATGCTTTGGATATGTATTGATCGGTATGGCGGGGCCCTGTCCCGACCTTTATGATTTTATGTATTCTTAGAGACTTGTAGACAGATGTCAGGTGTATGAATACTTGTATGGCTTTGTCGGCTTATGTTTTGAGTTTACAAATGGTCATATTGGCCTTATAGGCTCGTATGTCACATGTATAAGTTTGTATACAACAACGGTTCTGCAACAACAATGATTTCAGATGATCTTGCAGCAAAAATGTTACTTCTCACTCCGTAAGATATTTCTGATATCTATTATGTTGAGGTACGTATTGCTTTTAAACTTCAAAAAGCGACAAACAAGTAGCTACTGCAAGATGCTTTTGATACATAATAACTAATCTCATCCTTCTAGAAGCAAATTTTGCCCCTTGTGAACGTCCAAAAGTAACGGAGCGGCAAGATATTCAATATTCAAATGAATAGGATGTTTACTAAGAATCAGGATGCAATATAGAAAAGTTATTTGTTTTGTCTTTTATGAACAAAGATAATGTGATCAACCCATAGATGGCATCCATCACAATGGACGCTGCGGAGGGAAGCAAATATAAAATTATACACATTGTTATAGACCTACCACAAACATAAGCATGTGATGGAAATAAAAATTCCTCCCTCGAAAAAGTGCGGAAAGGTATTTAATTCTTTCTACATTATTCTTCATTTCTATTACGCTGCTTCCTGGCCTTCACTTTCACTTGGTTTCTGTCTAAAGTTTCTCCATCTGGTTACAATTCATCTCTGTTTCTCTCAAAATCTGACTGTAAATGTTATTTTAGGAAAATATGCAATGTTCACTTGGTGTTTAGAATTTGCGAATGTTATGAGTTTCGGCTTCTAAGATCAGCTTTTATTTTTTTTAAAAAAAAAATAATTAACATTTCTGATCTGTTGTGTAAAAAATACTTTGGCTGACTACGATTTGTTGATTTTTCGCCAGCGAAAAGTCTTTTGTTACTCTTTTGGGATGCGATGAAAGCCACCTTTTTGCTGTTGTTTTTGAATGCAGTTAAATCCATCTTTACTGCTGCTTTTTGGGTACTGATACAGTTATCTTTAGCTGCTGTGATATCTGTAAGATAATTAATTTGTAGTCATAGCAGAGATTAATACACAATTACACAATCAATCTAGAGTTAGAGTCTAAGGAAGCGTACCGTTAAACTCCATGGATTCAGCAGCGACAGCAAACGGCGATTAAGCCTAAGATCAAATTCCACAATCCACTAGCTACGCGCTCTCACAGCCCGAAGAACTTGACAAATGGGACGTTTACCGTTACCACGTATTCAAGAGGCAGAATACGCTAGAGTTTTCTAATAGCTAGGGAAATGGGGGTTGACCTCTATTTATAAAAAGAGTGTCTACCTATCACAGGTCAATAGTTATTGGGCCTCACTTATCCACATACATAATATTTAATATTAGGCCTTTTATTTATCCACCACTTGGGCCACGTCTGTAATAAACCAAATATCGACCAAACCAACTGGCTATATTGATTCATTAAATTGAATTACAATCAACTGGAATTTGCAATAAAATAGTAAAAAGGATAGCTGCAGGATAACAGAAGGGATGAGAAGCTAGAAATACACCATGGAAGGAGATGAGAAGCTTGGACAGAAAGAGACGGGAAGTAGAGAGCTTTTCACGTAACATTTGCCTAATCCTCCAAACCCAGACGATAGCCCCTTTTACTCACATCGTCACGTGCTTCCTTAACCCGGATCCTAGACAAATCTCTTATTGGGCTTTCTTATTTTTGGGCCTCTTTGCAATTTAGCCCCCGGCCCAACAGCCTCTGTCCAAATAACTGGCCCATACATATCATTTGAGTTATCCGGTTTCACAACAATACTCCCGCCCTAAAAAAGAACCTTGTCCTCAAGGTTCGAATAGAGCCACACTAACATTATGTTAGTGAATCTGTCACGACTTGAATATGCGTCAAGAGCTGACTAATGTCTTTCAACCTTAAGAATTGATGTGCCCTTTGCCAATTCTAAATTACCAAGAGGAAGAACATAAGCCACAAATCTAAAAATTGCTTCCTGCTCCTTCACTCTAAGTGCAACAATTTCCATTACCTTCTTTGTACCAAGAGAGCCATGAGCACCAGTAACACTTACTAGTTCATAGCAATAAGACTGATTGAGGTAGTCAAATGATTCAGGATCCCCCAACCTACACTTTTTCTTCATCTCCGCGGGTACTGCATAGAGAAGATAGAAACAATGATGCTTTTGTTCAAGAATTAAACATAATAATTCTTGAGATCTTTCAAGGAGGAACGCTCCCTTTTCTGCACTAGATACTCTTCTAGACTTGCCAACCCGAGTCTCCAGAAATATACAACAGCTTGAATTGTCCGTTTGTAATGTTTTGGAATTGATAATTAGTTCAGGCACTGAATTTGACTCAAAAATTTGTTGGTCCCTACTGTGCTCTGCAATGCTTGTACAGCCACCAAAATAGGCAAGATAATACATAAGCCTCCAAGTAGTTGTAAACTTTCCAAGTCTAATGTTAGGACCAACCAAGATAAAAGTGCCTTTACCTTCAATTATCATTGTTCTGTGAACAACATCAGCAACAACAATTGAATCTATTTTCATCAAATCAACTTTTACATCATCTAAAAAAAGACATTTTCCATCATAGTCAAGCTACAAGTATGTTGTGCAGCAAACTCACACAATGAGGAATTGGGCCGGAACTCAATAATTCTGTTACTTGGATCTAAAATAAATTGTAGTATAAAAATAATGAAGTCATCGGCACCACATCTAGTAACTGCTAATGCAAAACTAGTTAGCAAACGGGATGAATGGATACCCAATTTCCGTCCAAGATCCCACACTTGAGTCATAGAGTTAGCATATCTAATGAAGTAAAACTCGCTAGTAGATCCCAACAATAGTACTGCCGCAATGTTCACTGTATAACTTGTTAGAGCTATGTACTTGGAACGTATTCCTGGATCACATACAAAAAGATTCATCGCAGGTTGATGAGCTTGAGCCAGTAAATAACAATCAGTTATTTTTGCATGCTGAAACTTAATATTTCTACAAGGTGAAATAGAAAAGTTAGGAAAAAGGGCATTTTGGTTGCAGCTAGGCATATTATTCTCAGTTCCACCATAGCAGCAACTCATCCAGTCAAAGAAAATTTGCTCTTCACTCAACCTAGACAAAGAACAGTAATCCAAGCTTTCTAAGTCCATAAGAGGCCAAGGCTTAATCATCTCCTCGTTAACATTTATTCCCACAAGGACACTACTAGCAGACCAAATGCCAATCACAGTAGTGTACTTTGTTGCTCCAAATATAAGCTCTGTCGCTCTATAATACTGAGAGCATATGTGAGAGTGAGAAATATTTAGTTGACTTTCAACCAGAGCTTTAGCATGTCCCCAGTCACATAAATTAACCAGAGGAGCATGGAAATCCACCAAAAGATTGTGATGATTAATGTCTTTGTGAATTATGCCGATAGTGCGACGGATGTAGGATAATACCCAAAACCGGAATGTGTAAATCTTCACAAGTAAGAGAGCGTGTATGGATGTCCTAGGTTGCAATCGAACAACCAGGGGGCGTCCGTTGGGGGTTACCATGAACAAATTCACACCAGGATCAAATGGGAATTGATTCAAAAAGTATAGATCATTGGAGATGGAATCAACATGACACTCTAATATCCCAATAATCTGCTTGAAATCATCCACAACCATGATTGAATAATATCTTACAGCGCCAACAAATGTGGTGAAAAAACCAAAACTAAGAACAAATGAAAAGTCTGTCGAAGTAGACTTTGCTTTATAAACTAGATCACACATCGCAAGCGACAGCCTAACAGCTTTATGGGCCTGAATATTTGGGGACTGCTTGGAGTAACTTTCAGCAAATGTACGGAGTAATCCATGTATATTCTCCGCCATAGTAGGTTCATCTGTTACAGACAATAAACCATGAAATCTCCTCTCTTGTCCAGTATCAACCCAATTGCATTTGTGTAGGTTAACATCGTGGTGATGGAACAATATATTTTGATTAGCACTAGCAAATGGAAATGCTATCCCAGGAAATTTCCCAATAGCATTCGACATGACATATCCTTGTCTAGCAAAAGGAATTTGATAACTAGTTATATCCGTTAGAGGAGAAAGTTCTAATACCGCTGCATTGTCTCTTGCATTTTTCTCCTCTTTATTTTTAGATTCCAGTAGTTTAGTCACATTACAATTGTAACCAGTTAAACCCAATAAGGAAGGAACAGAGTTTGAAGAAATACCGATCTGATTAACTAGAACCTCAGTGGTAACCTTGGTTTTCAAGGTCTCAGAGTGAGACTGGTGCGTGTTGCCATTTCCCTGAGAGCCTTCATCAAACACCTGGACCTCCTCTGATTTTGCATTGTTTAAAGCAGATTTCGTTGTATCAGTAAGGACATCAATATCTGATCGCTCAGTAGCAAAGACCTTAGAACAACAACATCCATGTAGCATATTATCGAACACGTGGGCTTCAATTTCAGTAGAATATTCCTTGATTGTAGCCGTGTGACCTTCCAGTGATTTGAGATGCTGTTTACGAAAACGAATTCGCACCTTTGCGACAAAGTGTTCCCAATCCCTCAATTGCTTGTTCCGGAGAAGCTATCGGAACCAATCCAATGCCTCACCTTCGAGATAAATAGACGCACGTAATAATTTGTTATTTTCTAATGTGCCGTAGAATTTAAAGTAGCGCTCAGCCTGAGAAATCCATAACTCTGGATCCTCGCCGCTAAATCGTCGGAATTCCACTGGAGTAGGCTTACTCGTTGCAAGGTTTGCAGCAAACTCATGTAACAATGAATGAATTTCAGCGATATCCTTTGACCACGAATCCTTCACGACCTTAATTGAATCATCGATAGTTCGAAATATTTGGTCCTTCATTGAAGACCTCTGGATGAAAGCATCAATGTAATAAACCAAATATCGACCAAACCAACTGGCTATATTGATTCGAATTACAATCAACTGGACTTTGCAATGAAATAGTAAAAAGGATAGCTGCAGGATAACAGGGATGCGAAGCTAGAAATACACCATGGAAGAAGGAGATGAGAAGCTTGGACAGAAAGAGACGGGAAGTACAGAGCTTTTCACATAACATTTGCCTAATCCTCCAAACCCAGACGATGGCCCCTTTTACTCACTTCGTCACGTGCTTCCTTAACCCGGATCCCAGACAAATCTCTTGTTGGGCTTTCTGATTCTTGGGTCTCTTCGCAATTTAGCCCCGGGCTCAATAGCCTCTGTCCAAATAACTGGCCCATGCAAATCATTTGTGTTATCCTGGTTCACAACAACGTCACTATCCTTTCAGGCTATAACCAATTAACGTAAGTCCAAATTCCAACAATATCAGGTTAGTTTAGCTGGTTCAAAATTAAAATCTGCATTACTCTTTACTTCAGCTTCCATGACACTAATTACAGTAAATATACTGAGTATCGAAAAATCGAGCCACAATGTCATTTGAAAATAGATGTTGCAACTAGGGGTTGCGACGACACTGATATGCAGTTATCTTATGGACCTCATTTTTCCTTTTCTATGTCTCAATAAAATGACAGCTAGCCTAAGCACACCTCTAAAAAGCCGTTAGAGTTACTCTAAAGGTCTTCCTTATTGTGTTTTCACGATAGCATTGAGGTTTCTCTTTATTGGTTTTTTGCTTCATACCCCCATTTAAAATCTCCAAGATTGTGAGTACCTATTAGCTCTAAGAATGAGCAAAATTTAATTCTTCTTAGTATTTATTATTTCATGCAAGAAAGCTTATTTATACTTACACTAGTGTATTTGGCCGCGCTTCGCGCGATTATAAAATTATTTTTCATGTGCAAATATTTTAATTAAAATATAGTAATAATGCTTTTGAAACTTTTTTTCTTATACTTATCATCTTCCTACTTCAAATAAAAGTACTTTCACTTTTCATGAATGTGTGTGCATATATAGATAGATGTATTTGCATAAATGTGTTTTCATCTTTATGTATATCAATATATATTCCTTCTGCCATTTTATGTGTATCTGTTACTATTTGAAAGTCCAATAAATTTATCTTTGAGCACATTTCTAATTTTTTTTTTAAATATTCTGAGTTATTAACTATTATGATATATAGTACTTTAGTTTCTGCATATATAAATTTTATTTTTAAAATATTTGAAAATTCTATGTCCGAATTTACATTAAAAATTAGTCAGTTTGTCCTTCATACTCCGAAAAATTTCGCATAAATTGAATCAAAGGGAGTAATATTTCGTTTGTACATTTAATAATTTTTTAATATAGTTATTAGTACTTTTTATAAAAAGTTTCTTATAGTAAAAGAAAAAGGATAAATAAAGTAATTTTTCTTATACTTCTCAAATTAAGCTCCAATTTTGGCCGAATATTCCATTTCCTTCCCTTTTCTAGTAATTTTTCTATTTCTCTTATCTTTTCCTTTTGTTTGTTCGTATTTTTCTTTTTCTCCCCTTAATCTCATCCTACTTTTATGCAAAATTTCTAAAATGCATTTTTTTCTTAAAATACTCTCATCATTATTTCCTATAAATTCAAAGTGCTTCAACCAAAAAAAAAAAAAAGAAGAAGATATATCAAGATAAAATATTACATACACACAAATATATCAAATTAATTGTAGTTTATGAGCAAAACTAAAATACAAAACTTCTGCCTGTTGTTTCCTTTCTTCTTTTTCCTTCACCCAATGATAATCGATTGGAGGTCAAGTTAGTAAGAGTTTTGATGATTGCTTGGAATTACAAATGGCCTTGGATTATTAATGTGTTGATTCCCTCACTTCGTTCATCCTTGTATCTATAAATTTTGCTATTATACCGCACAAAATTTTGATTTGGTTTGTGAAAAATTAAGATGGTGAATGCATAAGGTGTTTCTAATTATATAAAGGTGTTTCGAATTTAGTGGTGAAAAGTCCTTTCAAATTTCGCAGTTACAAGTGATGAAAGCATATATAAAGTTGTAACTGAAAATTTACTCTAAAAGGTGAGAATTAATTTTAGAACTGAAAGATTATGTAAGAGATCTAAAGGAGAGGTAATTAAATAGAAGAAGGAAAAAAAAAGACATATATGTTAGAATCTGACTATCATAATTTATTGCCTTCACAATTCTTTATTGATATTTATTTTACATTTATTGGTACACATTAAATTCTATTGTAAACTCATGAATATATTGAATTTTTTAGTAAAATATTATGGTAAAAAGCCAAAAACACCAGAAATTAGATAAATATTATTGTGCGGTCGTGAAGAATATGAATATATGTGACGACCCAAAGGGTCATCACTTGTTTTTAATTGCATTCTGTGCTTCTGTGCACAGATTTGCATTCTATGCTTCTGTGCACAGATTTGCATTCTGTGCTTCCGAGGCCTTGAAAACCTCATGTAGGGTCCCCTCGGTTTGTGTGCGCAGTCAGGGCGCGTGGCCGGAAGGCTTAAATATTAAAGTCTGTGAAAAATGCTAAGTTTTGATTATAAAATGAGTAAATTTGATTTCGGTCAACATTTTGTATAAACGGACTAGGACCCATGATTTGACAGTCCCGGAGGGTGCGTAGGAAAATATGGGACGTGGGCGTATGCCCGGAATCGAATTCCGAGGTCCCAAGCCCGAGAAATGAATTTTTAAGTAAAATAATTTTCTGGAAATGTTTAAGGAATTTTGAAATGAATTTTGATTAGAACATGTTGGTATCAGGCCCGTATTTTGGTTCCGGCATGCGGTACAGGTCTTATATATGGTTAAAAACATTTCTGCAAAATTCGGTTGAAAATGGAGTCCGTTTGACGTGATTCGGACCTAAATTGCTAAAATTGATGCTTTATGAAATTTTGGGAAAAAAATCCTTGGTTTTGAGGTTTGATTCGTTGTTTTTGAGGTTATTTAGGCGATTTGATCGCACAGATAAGTTCGTATGATGTTGTTGAGTTAGTGCATGTGTTTGGTTAGGAGCCCCGAGGGCTCGGGAGTGTTTCGGAGGTGTTTCGGAATGATTTTTGGCTTAAGAAATGTTGCAGGTTTTCTGCTGTTAGTGCCCAGGGATTTTACCCTTCGCGTTCGCGTGGTCCCTTTCGCGAACGCGTAAGGCAAGGATCCTAGGTGCCATTTTGGCTTCTTCGCGAACGCGGAGGATAAGACGCGAAACTCAGGGGGGAGACCCTTCGCGAACGCGTCCTTCCACTCGCGAACGCGTAGGGTGCAGGGGGAGGGGCCACCAGTTTGTTCTACGTGAACGCGGCCACTGGCCCGCGAACGCGAGGGCTCAAGGTGCTAAAGCATCGCGAACGCGAGCCCAATGTCGCGAACGTGAAGGTCTTCAGACCTGACTCATCGCGAACGCGTTGAGCTTATCGCGAAAGCGAAGAAGGACTTTGCCCAGTTATTTTAAAGTCCCAAAACATAACCCATTACGGGATTTCACCAAAATTTCATAAACTCTTTCTTCTCCAAAGTTCTAGGGTGACTTTTGAAGCATCATTTCACCATAAACTCTTGGGTTAGTAATTTTTAACTTATTTTCTTCCATTTTCATCAACATCTATTGAATTTCTAGGCCTAAAACATGTGATTAAGGGTAGAAAATTAAGGATTTGGGTAAAGTTAGGGCTTTTTGATTTTTCTTGATTTAGACCTCGTTTTAGAGTTGGATTTAAAAATAAATTATATATTCGGGCTCGTGGATGAATGAGTGATTTGATTTTGGTCCGAACCTCGTGTTTTGACCAAGCGGGTCCGGGGTCGATTTTTGGGTTTTTGGAAAGAATAATAGAAAACTATAATTAGGCAATGGATTCGAATTGTTTAGCATTTGTTGATGTTATGAAGTCATTCATGTATAGATACAATTGATTTGGAGCCGAATTCGAGAGGAAAAGCGGTAATTGGGGATTGACTTGGCCGTGGAAGTTTGAGGTAAGTGTTTGGTCTAACCTTAGCTTGAGGGATTAGGAGTTGAGTCCTTTTTGCTTTGTGATAATTGTTGAGTACGATGTATAGGCATGGTGACGAGTATCTATACGTTGGTGTGTAGCATGACTTTAAGTCTTTACATTGTGAATATCCTGATTTTGTTGTGTCTTTCAATCCTTAGTGATGATTTCTATATGTTGTGAAAAGCTTGTGAAAGAAATTGTGACCTTTGAACTTCGTGGAGCATCGGCTCGAGTTATATTACCAAGTGTGAAAGTATAGGAAATGATTGAACCCTTTGGAGCGTTGGCTCAAGTGGTAAAGTGAGTTAAGAAGTAAAAGTGAAAGAAAGAGAAAGAGTTATTAAATTGCTCCCTTGTCGGGATGTTTGTTGCTTTGTTGATTATCTTCTTTGCCGGGATGCTGAGATTATTGATATTGTTCCATTGCCGTGATTTAACTGTTTAATTGTGTTTCCTTACCGGGATTTCTATTATTATTTGTTTACTCCCTTGCCCCTCTGTTTGTGATTGTTGTTTGGGTGAGGAAGAGCGTTAAAGCACGAAGGGTGATGTCGTGCATTGTTTGCTATTGTGAGGAAAGAGTGTAAAGCATGAAGGGTGATGTCGTGTCGTACGATGTACCATTCCTTACCGATTATCATTGACTATATGGTGAGGAAAGAGAGTAAAAGCACGAAGGGTGATGCCGTGCACACTTTGTTATAAAATATTGTTTGGTGAGGACGAGAGTAAAAGCACGAAAGGTGATGCCGTGCACATTGTTATTTTATGATTGATTTGGTGAGGACGAGAGTAAAAGCACGAAGGGTGATGTCGTGCAAATTGTTGATTTCTGATTCTTGATGATATTGTAGTTATGTTGTTACTTTCCTTATTTGATGCTTATTACTCGGAACCGTTATCCCCCCCCACAACATGTTTCCCCTTCCCACATTTACTGGTTACTTCTGTATTTTTCTTTCCGCTGTATATAAATAAATTGCACAAATTTATTTGGTAGTCTGGTCCTAGCCTCGTCACTATTTTGCCGAGGTTAGGCTAGACACTTACTAGTACATGGGGTCGGTTGTTCTGATACTACACTCTGCAATGTCTGCAGATCCCAGAGAAGCTTACAGACAGTAGTTGGAGGGCTTCCTTCAGTCCACCCGGAGACCCAAGGTAGACCTGCAGGCGTTCGCGGGCCCTGGTGTCTCCTTCTATCTCTATTCCCTATTTCATTTTCTTTTGTTCAGAAACAGTTTATTGTATTTTCTTCAGGCCTTGTTTGTAGTGACTCTTAGACAGTCTGTGACACTGTGACACCAGGTTTTGGGTATTGAGGTTTTGAAAGTTGTAATAGACGTAGTCTTGAGTTATAAAAATTGTTGACTTCCGGTTATTTATTTAATTCCGTTGTTTTCATATTATCGCTGGTAATTGAAAAAAAAAAGTAATTGGTTAATGAAAAAGGTAGTTAAGGGTTGGCTTGCCTAGCTCTCATTAGTAGGCGCCATCACGACTCTTGAGGGTGGGAAATCCGGGTCGGGACAAGTTAGTATCAGAGCTCTATGTTACATTGGTCTCATAGTTCACAGACAAGCTTAGTAGAGTCTGAGGGATTGGTACGGAGACGTTTGTATTTATCCTCCAGAGGATACAGAGTTAGGAAAAATTTCACATTTGTTCTTTCTTGTCGTGCGGATTTGTTTCTCAATGCTAATTGGATTTCTACTCTATCCTTTTGCAGATGGAGAGAACATGCGCTTCCTCATCTACCGCTCAGCATCCCGAGCCCCCAGCAGCAACTTCCACTAGGGGCAGAGGGCGAGGCCGAGGTAGGGGCAGAGCTCAGCCCTGAGCAGCAGCACCAGTGGCGGAGCCTCAGGTTGATTTTGAGGAAGAGGTTACGGCCCCAGCAGTTCCGGTGGGCCCAGCTCAGGTCCCAGAGGGGTTCATTGCCACCCCAGTTCTTCAGGACGCTCTTGTCCGATTGGTGGGCCTCATGGAGAGTGTCACCCAAGCAGGTTTGCTTCCTGTAGCACCAACCACTTTTCAGGCTGGAGGAGGGGCTTAGACTCCTGCTACTCGCACTCTGGAGCAGGTGGCTCCCCAGATTCAGATTCCAGTAGTTCAGCCGGGTGTAGTAGCTCAGACCAACGATAGAGCGGCTATGTCTGCCGATGCTTTGTGGAGGCTGGATAGGTTCACCAAGCTCTTCACTTCTACATTCAGCGGTGCATCTACTGAGGATCCCCATGATTATCTGGATAGATGTCACGAGGTTCTTCGGAACATGGGGATCACTGAGACCAATGGAGTTGATTTTGCTACCTTTCGTCTGTCTGGATCCTCCAAGACTTGGTGGAGGGATTATTACTTAGCTAGACCAGCTGGTTCGCCATCTTTGACTTGGGAGCAGTTCACAGTATTGTTTCTGGAAAAGTTTCTCCCCGTTACTCAGAGAGTGGCCTATCGGAGGTAGTTTGAGCGCCTCCAGCAGGGTTCCATGACGGTCACCCAGTATGATACCAAGTTCATCGATCTAGCTCGCCATGCTCTTGTCATACTTCCCACCGAGAGAGAGAGAGAGGGGGGTGAGGAGGTTTATTGATGGTCTTATTCAGCTGATTCGTCTTCAGATGGCCAAGGAGGCCGGGAGTGAGATCACCTTTCAGGAGGCGGCCAATGTGGCCTGCAGAGTTGAGATGGTTCTGTCACAGGGAGGTGGTCATAGGTCGGATAAGAGGCCCCGTCATTCAGGCAGATTCAGTGGTACCTCGTCATAGATCCAGGTCTCACATGGTACTTCAGGTGGTCGTGGTTCTCAGACACATTATTCTGATCAGCAGCCTTACAGTGCACCACCAGCTCTCATCAGTGCACCGCCACTTTGGAGTTTCTGAGGTGGTCATTCAGGTCGACAGGGCAAGCAGTCTCAGCAGCCGAGGGCTTGTTACACTTGTGGTGATCCGGATCACATTGCCAGGTTTTGCCCTCGAGCACCGGGTAGCTCTCAGCATCAGGGTTCTCGTGCTATGGTACAGGCCCCAGGTGTTCCATAGCCCGCCCAGCCAGTTAGAGGTAGGGTAGAGGTGCTAGAGGTGGAGATAGAGGTCCTAGAGGTGGAGCTCAGGCCGCCAGAGGTGGAGGCCAGCCAACAGCAGGCCGTCCTAAAGAGGTAATTCAGGGTGGTGGGGCCTAGCCCCGATGTTACGCCCTTCCATCTAGGCCCGAGGCTAAGGCTTCAGATGTAGTTATTACAGGTACTATTCTGGTTGTGATAGAGATGCTTCAGTGTTATTTAATCCGGGGTCTACGTATTCGTATGTGTCATCTTATTTTGCACTGTATCTGGTTGTGCCTAGTGATTCATTGAGTATTCCTATTTATGTATCTACACCGGTGGGTGATTCTATTATGGTAGATCGAGTCTATCGCTCTTGTGTAGTTGTGATTGGGGGTCTTGAGACTCGCGTGGATTTGTTGCTTTTAGACATGGTCGACTTCAATGTTATATTGGGGATGAACTGGTTATCCCCGTACCACGCTATCTTGGATTGCTATGTCAAGACTGTGACCTTAGCCTTATCGAATTTGCCTCGTTTAGAGTGGAGAGGGACTCCTGGTCATTCTACCCGCAGTGTTATTTCGTATGTGAAGGCTCGGCGTATGGTCGAGAAGGGGTGTTTGGCCTATTTGGCTTATATTTGCGATTCCAGTGCTGAGTTTCCCTCTATTGATTATGTGCCCGTGGTTCCTGAGTTTCTTGAGGTTTTCCCTTCAGATCTGCCAAGGATGCCACCCGATAGGGATATTGATTTCTGCATCGATTTGGCTTCGGGCACTCAGCTCATTTCTTTTCTGCCATATCGCATGGCCCCGCTAGAGTTGAAAGAGTTGAAGGAGCAGTTGCACGACTTGCTTGAGAAGGGTTTCATTAGACACAACGTTTCGCTTTGGGGTGTGCCGGTGTTGTTTGTTAAGAAAAAGGATGGTTCGATGAGAATGTGCATTGATTACCGGCAATTGAACAAGGTCACCATCAAGAATAAGTATCCACTGCCGAGGATTGATGATTTGTTCGATCAACTTCAGGGTGCCAAGGTATTTTCAAAGATTGACTTGAGATCTGGCTACCATCAGTTGAGGATTAGGGCATCCGATGTCCCTAAGACAGCATTCACTCGGTACGGTCATTATGAGTTCTTGGTTATGTCATTCGGGTTGACAAATGCCCCAGCAGCTTTTATGGATTTGATGAACCGAGTGTTCAGGCCTTATTTGGATTCGTTCATGATAGTCTTCATTGATGATATTCTAATATATTCCCGCAGCCAGGAGGAGCACGAGCAGCATCTCAGAGTGGTTCTTCAGACTCTGAAGGATAGTCAGCTATATGCGAAGTTCTCGAAGTGTGAGTTCTGGTTGAGTTCAGTTGCATTCCTGGGTCATGTCGTATTAGCAGAGGGTATTCAGGTTGACCCGAAGAAGATTGAGGTAGTCAAGAACTGGCCTAGACCAGCATCAACTACAGAGATTCGGAGTTTCTGGGGATTGGCAGGCTACTATCGTCGGTTCGTAGAGGGGTTCTCATCTATCGCAGCCCCGATGACCAGGTTGACCCAGAAGGGTGCCCAGTTCAGATGGTCGGACGAGTGTGAGGCGAGCTTTCAAAGGCTCAAGATAACTTTGACTACAACACCGGTGTTAGTTTTGCCCACAGGTTCAGGGCACTATTCTATTTATTGTGATGCATCTCGCATTGGGCTTGGTGCAGTGTTGATGCAGGATAGTAAGGTCATTGCCTATGTTTCGCGGCAGTTGAAGATTCATGAGAAGAATTATTCGGTGCATGATTTAGAGTTGACAGCCATTGTTCACGCACTGAAGATTTGGAGGCATTATCTGTACAGCGTGGCATATGAGGTGTTCACTGATCACAAGAGTCTTCAGTATTAGTTCAAGCAAAAGGAGTTGAATTTGAGGCAGAGGAGGTGGTTGGAGTTGTTGAAGGATTATTATATCACTATCTTATATCACCCGGGAAAGGCCAATGTGGTGGCCGATGCTTTAAGTAGAAAGTTAGTCAGTATGGGTAGTCTTGCTTATATTCCAGTCGGTGAGAGGCCGTTTGCTTTGGATGTTCAGGCTTTGGCCAATCGATTTGTGAGGTTGGATATTTCTGAGCCTAGTCGAGTATTAGTTTGCACGGTCGCTCGTTCTTCGTTATTGGAGCGTATCCGTGATCGGCAGTTTGATGGACACACAAAACCATTTGTGTGTCCTTAGAGACATGGTGCAGCGTAGAGGTGCCAAGCAGGTTACCTTAGATGCTGATGGAGTTTTGAGATTGCAGGGTCGAGTTTGTGTGCCTAATGTGGATGGGCTTCGGGAGTTGATTCTAGAGAAGGCCCATAGTTCCCGGTACTCTATCCATCCGGTCGCCGCGAAGATGTATCAGGATTTGCGGCAACATTATTGGTAGCATAGAATGAAGAAGGATATTGTTGCACATGTGGCTCGGTGTTTGAATTGTCAGCAGGTTAAGTATGATCATTAGAGGCCTGGTGGATTGTTTCAGAGGATTGAGCTTCCCGAGTGGAAGTGGGAGTAGATCACTATGGACTTCGTTACTGGACTCCCGCAGACTCGGAGGAAGTTCGACGCAGTATGGGTCATTGTTGATAGGCTGACCAAGTCAGCGCATTTCATTCATGTGGCAGTCTCTTATTCATCTGAGAGGTTAGCCGAGATCTATATCCGGGAGATTGTTCGTCTTCATGGTGTTCCTATATCTATCATTTCAGACCGAGGCATGCAGTTTACCTCACGGTTCCGGAGAGAAGTTCAGCGAGAGTTGGGCACTCAAGTTGAGTTGAGCACTACATTTCATCCTCAGACGGACGGGCAGTTCGAGCGGACTATTCAAATTCTTGAGGATATGCTCTGAGGTTATGTTATTTGACTTTGGAGGTTCATGGGATAAGTTTTTGCCTTTAGCAGAGTTTGCCTACAACAACAGCTACCAGTTGAGTATCCAGATGGCTCCTTATGAGGCTTTATATGGTAGGCAGAGTCGATCTCCGGTTGGATGGTTTAAGCTGGGAGAGGCTCGGTTGTTGGGTACGGATCTGGTTCAGGAGGCCTTGGACAAGGTCAGGATCATTCAGGATAGGCTTCATACAGCTCAATCCAGGCAAAAAAGCTATGCAGATCGTAAGGTTTGAGATGTGGTTTTTATGGTTGGTGAGCGGGTATTTCTCCGAGTGTCACCTATGAAGGGCGTGATGAGATTTGGGAAGAAGGGCAAGCTTAGCCCTAGGTTCATTGGTCCATTTGATATTCTTGATCGAGTGGGAGAGGTGGCTTATAGACTTGCATTGTCGTCGAGCTTATCAGCCGTGCATCTAGTATTCCATGTGTTCATGCTTCGGAAGTATCACGCCGATCCATTCCACGTGTTAGATTTCAGCACTGTCCAGTTGGACAAGGACTTCTCATATGAGGAGGAGCCGGTGGCTATTCTAGACTGACAGGTTTGTCAGTTGAGATCCAAAAGTTTCCCTTCTGTTCGTGTTCAGTGGAGAGGTCAGCCTCCTGAGGCATCGACCTGAGAGTTCGAGTCCGATATGCGAAGCTGTTATCCTCATCTACTCCCTGACTCAGGTACTTCCTTCTTTTGTCCGTTCGAGGACGAACGATTGTTTTAGAGGTGGAGAATGTGACGACCCAAAGGGTCATCACTTGTTTTTAATTGCATTCTGTGCTTCTGAGGCCTTGAAAACCTCATTTAGGGTCGCCTCGATTTGTGTGCGCAATCCGGATATATGGCCGGAAGGCTTAAATATGAAAGTCTGTGAAAAATGCTAAGTTTTGATTATAAAGTGAGTAAATTTGACTTCGGTCAATATTTTGGGTAAACGGACACGTAGGAAAATATGGGACGTGGGCGTATGCCCGAAATTGAATTCTGAGGTCCCATGCCCGAGAAATGAATTTTAAGTAAAATTGCTTTTTGAAAATGTTTAAGGAATTTTGAAATGAATTTTAATTAGAACATGTTGGTATCGGGCCCGTATTTTGGTTCCAACGCCTGGTACAGGTCTTATATATGGTTTAAGTCATTTTTGCAAAATTGGGTTGAAAACGGAGTCCGTTTGACGTGATTCGGGCCTACATTGCTAAAGTTGATGTTTTATGAAATTTTGGAAAAAAAATCCTTGGTTTTGAGGTTTGATTCGTTGTTTTTGAGGTTATTTAGGCTATTTGATCGCACAGATAAGTTCGTATGATGTTGTTGAGTTAGTGCATGTGTTTGGTTAGGAGCCCCGAGGGCTCGGGAGTGTTTCGGAATGATTTTTGGCTTAAGAAATGTTGCAGGTTTTCTGCTGTTAGTGCCCAGGGATTTTATCCTTCGTCTTCGCGTGGTCCCTTTCGCGAACGCGTAAGGCAAGGATCCCAGGTGCCATTTTGGCTTCTTCACGAACGCGGAGGATGAGACGCGAACGCGAAGCTCAGGGGGGAGACCCTTCGCGAACGCGTCCTTCCACTCGCGAATGCGTAGGGTGCGGGGGGGGGGGGCACCAGTTTGTTCTACGCGAACGCGGCCACTGGCCGCGAACGCGAAGGTCTTCAGACCTGACTCATCGCGAATGCGTTGAGCTTATCGCGAATGCGAAGAAGGATTTTACCAGTTATGTTAAAGTCCCAAAACATAACCCATTACGGGATTTCACCAAAATTTCACAAACTTTTTCTTCTCCAAAGTTCTAGGGCGACTTTTGAAGCATCCTTTCACCATAAACTTTTGGGTTAGTAATCTTTAACTTATTTTCTTCCATTTTCATCAACATCTATTGAATTTCTAGGCCTAAAACATGTGATTAAGGATAGAAAATTAGGGATTTGGGTAGAGTTAGGGCTTTTTGATTTTTCTTGATTTAGACCTCGTTTTGGGGTCAGATTTGAAAACAAATTATATATTCAGGCTCGTGGATGAATGAGTGATTTGATTTTTGTCCGAACCTCGTGTTTTGACCAAGCGGGCCCAGGATCGATTTTTGAGTTTTTGGAAAGAATGATGGAAAAGTTATAATTAGGCAATGGATTCGAATTGTTTAGCATTTGTTGATGTTATGAAGTCATCATGTATAAATACAATTGATTTGGAGCCGAATTTGAGAGGAAAAGCGGTAATTTAGGATTGACTTGGTCGTGGAAGTTTGAGGTAAGTGTTTGGTCTAACCTTAGCTTGAGGGATTAGGAGTTGCGTCTTATTTGCTATGTGATAATTGTTGAATACGACGTATAGGCATAGTGACGAGTATCTATACGTTGGTGTCTAGCATGACCATGAGCCTTTACATTGTGAATATCCTGATTTTGTTGTATCTTTCATGCCTTAGTGATGATTTCTATATGTTGTGAAAAGCTTATGAAAGAAATTGTGACCTTTGAACTTCGAGGAGCATTGGTTCGAGTTATATTACCAAGTGTGAAAGTATAGGAAATGATTGAACCCTTTGGAGCGTTGGCTCAAGTGGTAAAGTGAGTTAAGAAGTAAAAGTGAAAGAAAGAGAAAGCGTTATTAAATTGCTCCATTGCCGGGATGTTTGTTGCTTTGTTGATTATCTCCTTTGCCGGGATGTTGATATTATTGATATTGTTCCCTTGCCGGGATTTAACTGTTTAATTGTGTTCCCTTGCCGGAATTTCTATTACTATTTGTTTACTCCCTTTCCCCTTTATTTGTGATTGTTGTTTGGGTGAAGAAGAGCGTTAAAGCACGAAGGGTGATGTCGTACATTGTTTGCTATTGTGAGGAAAGAGTGTAAAGCACGAAGGGTGATGTTGTGTCGTACGATATACCATTCCATACCGATTATCATTGACTATATGGCGAGGAAAGAGAGTAAAAGCACGAAGGGTAATACCGTGCACACTTTGTTATAAAATATTGTTTGGTGAGGACGAGAGTAAAAGCACGAAGGGTGATGCCGTGCACATTGTTATTATATGATTGATTTAATGAGGACGAGAGTAAAAGCACGAAGGGTGATGCCGTGCAAATTGTTGATTTCTGATTCTTGATGATATTCTAGTTATGTTGTTACTTTCCTTACTTGATGCTTTCTATTCGGAACCGTTATCCCCCCTCCCCACAGCACAGCATGTTTTCCCTTCCCACATTTACTGGTTACTTCTGTATTTTCCTTTCCGTTGTATATAAATAAATTGCACAGGTTAATTTGGTAGTCTGGTCCTAGCCTCGTCACTACTTCGCCGAGGTTAGGCTAGACACTTACCAGCACATGGGGTCGGTTGTACTGATACTACACTCTGCACTGTGTGTAAATCCCAGAGCAGCTTACGAACAGTAGTTGGAGGGCTTCCTTCAGTCCACCCGGAGACCCAAGGTAGACCTACAGGCGTTTGCGGGCCCTAGCGTCTCCCTCTATCTCTATTCCCTATTTCATTTTCTTTCGTTCAGAAACAGTTTATTGTATTTTCTTCAGGCCTTGTTTGTAGTGACTCTTAGACAGTCTGTGACACTGTGACACCAGATTTTGGGTATTGAGGTTTTGAAAGTTGTAATTGACGTAGTCTTGAGTTATAAAAATTGTTGACTTCCGCTTATTTATTTAATTTTGCTGTTTTTATGTTATCGCTGGTAATTGGAAAAAAGAAAGTAATTGGTTAATGAAAAAGGTAGTTAAGGGTTGACTTGCCTAGCTCTCATTAATAGGCGCTATCACGACTCCCGATGATGGGAAATCCGGATCGTGACAATATACCAAGGCTCTTTTTTATAAAAAATGTGGGAGAACTATTCATGATCATGCTTTTTAAATTTAGTTTAGATGAAAATAAATTTGATAAATGTGCATACAAAGATAATTCTGTAAGCAGGCATTGTTATATATTGGTTAACTTTAAGAGGGTAGAAGACAAAAAGTAGTAGCATATATTCTTTGACAATTTGACATTATACAGTAAAAAGTAAAAAGAAGGAAAAGTTCTTCATGTTCAGATAGTTTTCAAGAAGTTGCAGTAAAGATATAGAGCCAACAGTGATATACGTTGTATAAAATATCTATCTCAATACTAATACAATATTTGATTCAATAGTTTTTTCCTCGTAAAACTTAATAAAATATGAAATAAGAATATGGATTAAAATAATAAAATAAAATAAATAACCTTGCAGTAGCCACAAGTTTATTTTGTTAAAAGAATAAGCAAATATTTTAAGATATATATTGTATAATGATTTTAATACAAATTAAAAAACTAAATATTCAATAGAAAATAATATCTACATTACAATTCATATATTATAATCTCTTGTATTGTTAATTCCTCAATTATATTCTTTGAGTCAATAATACTTGCATTACAAAAATTCTTGTACTACTAATCCTGGGATAATGCACCACCATATATATATATATATATATATATATATATATATATATATATATATATATATATATAGCTTGCTTCTAAACTAAACGATGCCTAAGTAATTATTACTAAAAAATCACAATAAGCAAGGAAAACAAATAGATTAATAAGAAAAAAGCGAGAACTTTTATCAACAAAAAAAGTTAAAAACTAATCATATGCTTAAAAATTTTACACACATTTCTTAAGTAGCATGCCGGTATACTTCTTTCTCCTGCTTACACTTTTTGAAACACCCTGATCTGAAGATACAAGATGTTAACCTCGTCAACAAAAAAAATTAGAAGAAAGAAGTGAACTAATCAAATAAAAACTTTGCACGATGAAGCTATAATAATAAATTGAAGAGGAAAAAAACTAATGATATGTCAACAAATTTAATCTAATTCTGTAAAGTTATAAAGAGAAAGGAAGACAAAACTGATCTCATTTTCAACAACACTCTTCCATTCATGCCATCAAGATAAGACCAAACAAAATGTCCTCTCATCGGTGGTTATTACAATTCATTACAAAAGCATTCTAAAGAGGATAATTAACAGGTTGCTGCACGAAAGGCTGTCCATTCTTATATAGTCAAACAAATAATCTCAACTTTAATGATAGAGAGGAAAAGATACGAAGAAATTTGAGAACTGATGGATAATTTTTTCAATTCTCCAATTAGTACACACATTAAATGATAGTAATTATTATAGTAACTTATAGACAATAAATTTATATGGGAATTATTTTGTGTAAAAACACCTTTTATTGACTTCTTTCAAAAGAGGTAAGATTCGGTGAATCGGAAACAATTAATTAAGAATTCAAAACTTCTTTATGGAACAGACATATGAATATGTGTGGATCATACCTTTCATTCCACTTCCAGTCCCTATGTTAATAGGAGCGGGACTTATTCTTTTTCCAACGTTAAATAAGGGATGGAGGAAATGAACCATATTAAATGGAGGATTTTTGACATCTCAAAAAAGGAAGAAAGTCAAAAAAATAAGAAAAAAGATAAATGAGATCCTTGGCTTTAGAGAGTGCCAAGTCATCTTTTCCATTCCCTCTTTTATATTTATACTAGTTCTTCAGCACATGCATTGTACGTATATGCCGAATCAAGTAATAATACGATTTATAAAATAATACTAATATTCTTAAAATAAAATTTTAAGTAAATAATTATACATTAAAAATAAAGTACCAGTTTTATCGATAAAAAATCACCTATGAAGATCAACAATCAAAATTTACTTAGATAAATGCAAGCATTGGAAGTTTCTTAAAACACAAACACCCAAACTTTGCAACAGACGATTAACTTAAAGCCAAACAATAACTCCATCACCGAGTAAAACCTACTCATATAGAAGATGTTGACTAAAGGAGCCAATATTTTTAAAAAAATAATGTCAAACATCTCGCGGCAAAATGATCCATCGTCCAAGTCCTCATACTAAACAATAAATATTTTACTTAATTATAGTCTTAGTTTGACAGGGCACGGAGCTAAAAAAAAATAAAGAACACTTTTGAAATTTGTGGTCCTAAACTAAAGATGGACGTAATGTATCAAAATGCCCTTAAATTGTGTAATTTTAAATATGTCATGTAGAATGTCGACTCGGAGCTAAAGAATTAGGAAATAAAGAGGCTTTTTTGAAAAATAAATTTAAAAAAATAAGACACATACATTAAACCATAAAGAGTATTAATTTTTTATCTTCCCTTTTATCTATTATTTCTTCACTAAGTAC
Source organism: Nicotiana tabacum (assembly GCF_000715075.1). Classification (NCBI taxonomy): domain Eukaryota; kingdom Viridiplantae; phylum Streptophyta; class Magnoliopsida; order Solanales; family Solanaceae; genus Nicotiana; species Nicotiana tabacum. The sequence goes on along the minus strand of NC_134087.1, from coordinate 183,878,275 downwards.
ACGTTATATTTGTGTGTTGCGCTATCTACCACTTTTCGCCTTAAAATACGCTCCTATTTATATCAAGTCTAAATACAATATCATATAAGGGTAAAAAATCAGATTGCAAACAACACTTACAGTTACTTGATTTTTTAAAATAAATATTTCTCACAAGATATTTTATTAAAAAAAATTTCTCCATACAAAACTCACAAAGTTAAGGATATTTTAATATTGTGAAAAATGAGTTAAGAATCAATATTTAATAAATCAGTAGGACTAAGCACCATCACATACACCTACAATATTTAACTTATCAAAATGTTTGGAGTATCTAGTTATCTTTTTAAAGATGCATAGAACAATAAAGTTAGACCATTCCTTCTAACCTATAACGAAGAATGAATCTGGCATCATAACAGATAAGGTAATACATACTCTTATTTCCCCATTGTTGTCAACTAATAAACAGGTCATCTGCTAAGAGAATCCTTTTGAAACATAAAATGCTATCAAATGGAATCCACGAATATCATACTTTTCTAACTTCATCATTTTAGTCAAATAGGCTACCATATCTTTCATATATATAGTTCATGCTTGCCATTAATTTTGAAGTTTGAAAGTAGGGATTGACCACAGTTTAAACTTAGGGCGGGGGCGGATCTAGAGCACAAGGATCGGGTTCATCGGAACCCAGTATGTAGCTTTTATTTATACCTTATATATGTACTAAGAAATTCATTAAATATTTATAAATATCATATTGTGAACCCATAAACTATTGTATATTAAGTTAAGATCGTTGTAGGAACCATTAACTTTAAATCCTGGATCCGCCTCTGACTTAGGGCAGTTAAGAAAATATATTCCAGTAAAGTATTAATTTTTGTATGTTACATAAAGTTAGCTAAATGGATCAACATTTTGTTAATGCCTATGAAGTAGTGAGTGTTTAAATTTATTATTGAACTACAATAAAATAAATCCCAAAATTGCTTATGTAATAGGAAGATTTGCGTACAAGGATGGTTTGTCCATCATTTTCTCCGAGAAGTAAAGAACATTGACGCCCACTATGTGCATTTTGACTCAAAATTGATTATTATAACCCCTGACAAATTTGAATATACAACCTTTTTCCCTTTTTTCTTCTAACTTGTTATATCACTTTGCAACGTGTGATAATTTTGATTCACTTTTCAGGAAATCATTAAAAGTTTTTCATTGCTACATGAAAACAAACTTGAAGCATTGATCCATATCTCATGAATTTAAAATCAAATGGAAAGCAGATCATGAAAAAACTCCAAATCTCCTTCTTTTGGAAATCCAAAGACATGATCTTCAGGCAAACCATGAAATGACGCTTTTGTTTTCCTGCACCGACTCTATTGCAGAGTGAAAACAAGAATAGGAGAGTCACTTAGTAATATTCATCTCTTGGACTTTGTGTAAAACAACACTTTTTAAGTTATATATCAAAATAGAATTCTTCTATACGTCCATATCATGAAGGTTCATTTGGGTACATGACAACACATAGAAGATTGTGGTCAATACAGAAGGTTTTTTTAAATAAAAAAAAATTGGTTACTTCTGAAATGCTAGTTGTTGGGTAAGAAAATAGTGTAGAAAATAATGTTCATGAGAATTATCGAGTGGTTGTGTCTGTTGGTGAAGAATTATGTAAGGGTGGGTTTTTTTAATAATAGAAGTAGAGTATTATTAAATTTTAGAAGGGTATTAAAGTAATTCAACTTTTTAGTTTAGGGCTTCCCACTTTTATAATAACTAGTCTTAGTGTACGCGCGTTGCGCATGTTTCTCATCTCAATAAGTATTTTTTCGTAAGAAACTTACATATTTAAAAACACAATTGTGTTTGAGTAATAAAATAAAGTGTAAGCTTCTACAATTGTTGAATATTGATCCTATATAGCTAACTCAATAAAAGAAAAAGAATTATTCATGAAAGTCCTCAATCATTATTTAATATGTTCATCTTAAATTATGTTTCAATTTATAATTTTATCTGTTCAATTTCACAAGTTATCTTGCTTCCTTTTTAGTTTCGGTAAAAACACATATCCTTTGAAGATTTAGAAATTTTTTGATTCGTTTTTTTTCAAAAGCTATTCTCAAGTTCATTCGAGAAAGCATAAACATGGTATAGACTTTAGACTTTTATTACGATTCTTTCAAAAAAATTCAAATAATATAAATTAAAAAATTAAGTCATATGTCTTCTCAATTTATTTCCCTTCAATTTCAATGTTGCCCATGTAGTGAAGTTTAAGTTATTGAAACAAAAAAATTATAATATGTAACTTTGTCTAACGGATAAAAGATCAATTATCATTTTGTGTAGAAGTTTCGTACTTTTATAATATAAATTTAGGCTTGTACGGTTTAGTATGATAGAATATGATATGAAATAATTATTTTGGGTGCTTAATTGAACACGAGTTAATTATTTTGTATGATTAAAATAAGAATTATTAATGTGATGATCCGACCCATCGTCTCGTGAGTTACCGCCCCATTTTCCCCACTACCTATTTTGTTATGCTTATGTGGACGAGTTCAATTGGAGTGGTTTGATAAGAAATGAGACACTTAGTCTCTTTAAGGAAGGTTTGTGTTGGAAAAGTCAACCGGATGTTGACTTATATGTTAAATGGCTCGGATTTTAATTCCGATGATTTGGTTAGCTTCAGGGGATGATTTGTGACTTAGGAGCATGATCGGAAGTAATTTTAGAGGTCCGGTGTAGAATTAGGCTTGAATTGGCGTTAGTAATTTGGCGAATTCCGATTGGAAGGTGAGATTTTAATACGGGGGTTGGAATGGAATTCCAGGAGTTGCAATAGCTTCGTTAGGTGGTTTTGGATGTGTGTGCAAAATTTCAGATCATTCGGAGGTGTTTTGGTCGAGTTTTTGATCAAATGCGTATTCCGGAAGTTTTTAAGAAATTTAGGCTTGAATCCATTGTAATTTGATGGTTTTGGTGTTGTTTATGGTGTTTTGATGATTGGAACAAGTTTGAATGATGTTTTAGGATGGGTTGGCACTTTTGGTTGAGGTCCCGGAGGCCTCAGGGTGATTTCGGATGGCTAACGGGAATTTTTGAAGTTGAAAAATGCTGCATAAATGCAGCAGTCAGTGCAGAGCAATTCTGCTCTATGCGATCGCATAGCAAGGGCTGCAATCGCATAGAAGGATTTTTGGGGGCTGTTTGGTTGTGCTATGCGATCGCATAGCCGGTGTTGCGATCGCACGGTGTTGTTGGATGGTGCATTGCGATCGCAGAGGTCCAGTTGCGATCGCATAGGGTAATTTTGAGGCCTGGAAATTTTGTTCGATGCGATCGCATAGGGTTAGCCACAGTACCCGGACAGAATGTTAAAAACATTTCATCCGCGAACCAAACCCATTTTTCCACCATTTTTGAGCAACCTTGAGAGCTTTTGGACGGGAATTGAAGGGGTTTTGATGGGAAGTGATTGGAGGTAAGTCCTATGAACTAAATACATGATTATATTGTGAAATCATCCTTGAAATTCATGAAAATATAGCCAAGTTGTAAGAAATTAGGGCTTGAAATTGAAATTCTAAATTTGGGATTTGAGGGGCCATTTGTGGTCCGATTTTAGAGATTTTTGTATGTATAGACTCGCGGAGAGATAAGAAACCCGATGACGTAAAAATTTCTAAGTTTTGAGACGTGGGCCCGGAATTCGGGTTTTGTCAAATTCATTAATTTTGATATTTTTCGAGTGTTTTCGATTGGGTATTGTCTCTTTAGCATAATGCGACATATTCGTTGTGATTTTGAGCAGATTCGTCGCATGAGGAGGCTAATTTGAGAGGCAAGGGCATTGCGAGATAGACTTTGACCGTCTTGAGGTGAGTAATGGTTATAAATGATGTTCTGAAAGTTTGGAACCCCGGATTTACACAACGTGGTGCTATGTTGAGATGATACACACACTATATGATGAGCGTGGGGTCTGTTACTACTGGAGATTTGGACTCGTCCCATCCCGTTTGATGACTCTACTGTACTTTTAACTGAGATTTAATTAATATCATTATATTATGGGCTAGTTGCCATGTTTGGGGCCTTGTGCGATCTGTAGAACCCTTAGGGGGCATTTGTATTGGTCGACCTCACTTTTCTTGTCGAAATCATACCCTCAGTCATGTTCTTAACTGATAAACATAATATGAACCAGCTTTAGAAATTGTTAAATCCTAATAAGAGTAACGTGTGGGTTGAGAACCCCGTCTTATCTTAGTGTGCCCGAGAGGCCAAGTCTATATTGACTGAGAGGGGTCGAGAACCCCATGGTGAGGGTATTTGATATGCTATGGATCGGGCTGCACGCCGCAGCAGTATATATATTTATGCGGATCGGACTGCACGCCGCAGTAGTATATTATATGGATCGGACTGCACGCCGCAGTAGTATATTATATGGATCGGACTGCACGCCGCAGTAGTATATTATATGGATCAGACTGCACGCCGCAGTAGTATATTTATATGGATCGGACTGCACGCCGCAGTAGTATATTATATGGATCGGACTGCACGCCGCAGTAGTATATTATATGGATCGGACTGCACGCCGCAGTAGTATATTATATGGGTCGGACTGCACGCCGCAGTAGTATAGCGCTTGGGCTGAAGGAGCCCCTCCGGAGTCTGCACACCCCCAGTGAGCGCAGTCGACTATTCTTGGATTGGGCTGCATGCCGCAACAGTATATATACATATATATTTATATATATATATATATATGGATCGGGCTGCGCGCCGCAGCAGTATACTATATGGATCGGGTTGCACGCCGCAGCAGTACAAATATGAATTCGGTTATCGTGAGGAGTAAATGAAATGAATACTAGCTTAAAGGACTTTTAACTGCCTTAATCTTTCAGTTGATGTTTTTGATATTCTCACTGTTTGAATATAGAACTGCATAGTGTTTTACGAGTTTTCTTTCCGTCAGTCATTATTTATTGCTATTACTCACTGAATTGGAGTGCTCACTTTACTCCCTGCACCATGTGTGCAGATCCAGGTATCCCGGAGGCATAGTTTGAGCCTTCTGCTGCTGTTCAGCTTATTCCGGAGTCATCGAGGTAGCTGCATGGCGTCCGCAGGACCCGATTTCTCCCCTTATCCCCTGTATTTTTCGCATTCTAGACAACTCTATGTATAGCTTGCTACACAGACTTGTATTAGAGGCTTTTGGATCGTGACACCAGATCGGTGGGATTTATATTGATATTTTATAGATTTTCCGTACTATTTATCTATTGCTACAGAGTTATAATCATGTTAATTTGGCATTAAATCCTATTAATTGGTAATGAATCCTATATAAGGGATTGTGAGTGACGAATTGGTCGGGCTTGCCTAGCATCGTGTTGGGCGCCATCACGACCGGGGATTGGGGTCGTGACAAGTTTGTATCAGAGCCTAGGTCACTTGGTCTCGTAAGTCATGAGCCGGTTTAGTAGAGTCTCGCGGATCGATACAGAGACGTCTGTATTTATCCTCGAGAGGCTGCAGAACATTTAGGAAAACTTCACATTCTTGAATTCTTATCGTGCGTCCTTGATTCATCTTGAAAAGAAACTTTTGAAATTCCTTCCACGCGTTCGTATGCGCGCATGAGTGCTCAGTATCAAATGTGCCTTGATGGCCTCCAGCCATAGGCAAAGATCCAACGTCAAGTCCTCCAGACTGGCCCACCATAAACTCACAGAGATAACACCTCGCCCCTCGATCGGGGAATCACAAGCCATCGAGGCACATCTGATACTAAGAGCTCATGCGCGCATACGAACACGTGGAAGGAATTTCAAAAGTTTCTTTTTAAGATGAATTAAGGACACACGATAAGAATTCAAGAATGTGAATATATATATATATATATATATATATATATATATATATATATAGCTTATTTTAAATTGTAATTTTTTTAGAATTAGCGACCAAGGTTGGTCGCTATTCTGGTCAAACGGTCAGAAAATTGCGACCAACTTTGGTCGCTATTTTGGTCAAAATAGTCAATACTTATTTTGTTACCAAAATAGTTGGTCGCTATTTGTAAAACAGGTCTCCAAAATCGGGTTTCCCCTCCCATTTTTTAAAAATATTTCCCCAAAATCTCTCTTTTCTCTCTCACACTCAAACCCCACCCCCCCCCTCCGACTCCCAGCAGCAGCGGCGGCACCCACCACCGGCGACCTCCATTCCCAAGGTAGGTTTCTCTCTCCTTTATTTATTTTTTTCGAAATACACTGATTTTGTATAATTTCTCCATGTTAGGGTTCAAAGTTATATATTATTTGTTCAACCATGTTAGGGTTCAAAGTTACTTTCTCCATGTTAGGGTTTAATTTCTCCATGTTAGGGTTCAAAGTTAGGTCAACCATGTTAGGGTTCAAAGTTATATATTATTTGCAATTTTTAGGGTTCTTATTAATACATTTAGTCCAAAATAAGTGATTTTACCTACTAATTTGGGGAAGAAATTGTTTGAAGAGAAGAAACCCTAAGAGTTGAACCTTTAAGCTATGAATTGAACCTTTAGGATATGAATTGAAATTTTGGTTTATATATTAGAATTTTAGTTTATAAATTGAAATTTTAGGATATGACTTGAACTTTTGTAGTTATGAGTTGAACCTTTAGGATATGAATTGAAATTTTGGTTTATGTATTGGAATTTTAGTTTATAAATTGAAATATTAGGATATGACTTGAACTTTTGTGGATATGAGTTGAACCTTTAGGATATGAATTGAAATTATGGTTTATGTATTGGAATTTTAGTTCATAAATTAAAATTTTAGGATATGACTTGAATTTTTGTGGATATGAGTTGAACCATTAGGATATGAATTGAACTTTTAGGATATGAATTGGAATTTTAGTTTATAAATTGAAATTTTAGGATATGACTTGAACTTTCGTGGATATGAGTTGAACCTTTAGGATATGAATTGAAATTTTGGTTTATATATTGGAATTTTAGTTTATAAATTGAAATTTTATGATATGACTTGAACTTTTGTGGATATGAGTTGAACCTTTAGGATATGAATTGAACCTTTAGGATATGAATTGAAATTATGGTTTATGTATTGGAATTTTAGTTTATAAATTGAAATTTTAGGATATGACTTGAAATTTTTAGGATATGACTTGAACTTTTGTGGATATGAGTTGAACCTTTAGGATATGAATTGAAATTTTGGTTTATGTTTTGGAATTTTAGTTTATAAATTGAAAATTTAGGATATGACTTGAACTTTTGTGGATATGAGTTAAACCTTTAGGATATGAATTGAAATTTTGGTTTATATATTGGAATTTTAGTTTATAAATAGAAATTTAGGATATGACTTGAACTTTTGTGGATATGAATTGAAATTTTGGTTTATTTATTGGAATTTTAGTTTATAAATTGAAATTTTAGGATATGACTTGAAATTTTTAGGATATGACTTGAACTTTTGTGGATATGACTTGAACCTTTAGGATATGGATTGAAATTTTGGTTTATGTATTGGAGTTTTAGATTATAAATTGAAATTTTAGGATATGACTTGAACTTTTGTGGATATGAGTTGAACCTTTAAGATATGAATTGAAATTTTGGTTTATGTATTGGAATTTTAGTTTATAAATTGAAATTTTAGGATATGACTTGAACTTTTGTGGATATGAGTTGAACCTTTAGATTGCGGGAGGATTTTGTAGAAGGGGTTGATGACTTTATTAGACATGCAATGGAACTTCTACCAAGAATAACTAAGACACGGTACCCGGTAGAGTGTGCCTTTAATTGCTCTTCTCATTGGCGACAATGATGATGAGAAGGCAATGGCATGTGTTTCAAATAGTGATGTGTATGTAGGAATTTAACATTTCCTAAGTAGATAAAAGAAAAGGTTATAGAGGAATTCTCTACTTCATTTTCCAAGAGGAAAAGAAGTTTAATTGAGAGTGACATGGTTGATGGTGATGGAATGTTTTCCGTTGGTCGTGGCAGTTCCCATAAAACGGGGATCATAAGACTCTATGATGACAAAGACGAAAAGAAGTTTTATTCTCAACTTTCTTCCAAGTCTGATCCGTAAAAGCTTAATGGAATTGGTGATATTTATTCGGATTCATACAATGATTTGAGTGACAAAAGTATGGAAATGCTAATAAAAAGAATTAAAAATAAAATATTTTTCTTGGAAGAGTAGGATGCTTCACGTTCATGCAGAGTTCAGAATCCTTCTCTACCAAGAAAAACGTTTTACCTTTAATTCTTTTTATTAGCATTTCCATACTTTTGTCAGTCAATCATTGTCTGGAAGAGTAGGATGCTTCACGTTCATGCGGAGTTCAGCATCCTTCCTTACCAAGAAAAACGTTTTACCTTTAATTCTTTTTATTAGCATTTCCATACTTTTGCCAGTCAAATCATTGTCTGAATCAGAAGAAATATCACAAATCCCATTAAGTTTGTACGGATCAGACTTGGAAGAAAGTTGAGAATAAAATTTCCTTTCGTCTTTGTCATCATAGAGTCTTATGATCCCCGTTTTATGGGAACTGCCACGACCAACGGAAAACATTCCATCACCATCAACCTTGTCGCTCTCAATTAAACTTTTTTTCCTCTTGGAAAATGAAGTAGAGAATTCCTCTATAACCTCTTTTATCTACTTATTAAATTCCTACCTACACCATCACTATTTGAAACACATGCCATTGCCTTCTCATTATCATTGTCGCTAATGAGAACAACAATTGATCAAAGACACACCCTGTCAGGTACTATATCCAAGTTATTCTCTGTATCCAAGTTCTTCCTGAGTAATAGTACCACGAGGATAATCACCAAAGCCACCAGACAGCTTTATGATGCAAATGAAGCAAGATGAGCTATTCAATGAAACTCGTATTGTAAAGAAAAAGAAAGAGACTGATTCAGAAAGGTGGGTCGAGGATTCTGAAACTTGTAGTGTTAGTTCTATTGAACTTTATACTTTGTTGCTTTTAATTGTTGTTGTTGTTGTTGTTGTTGTTGTTGGCATAAAATGCCTGTTTAGGATTTTTGGTAAGCTGGCAGGTGGTGTAGCTGCCAAAACAGGCAGTTTCTGCCAAAAATATACCAAGAAAAGCGACCAACTTTGGTCTCTAGTTGGTCGCTTTTCACTTAAAAAAAACAATTTTCTGTGCAATAACAACCAACCTTGGTCGCTATTTAACCCAGATTTCTCAAAAGCGACCAACTTTGGTCGCTATTCCATTTTAAAAAAATAATTTCTGGAAATATAGCGACCAAAGTTGGTCGCTTATAATTAAAAAAAAATTAATTCTTGTAGTTGGCGACCAATTTTGGTCGCTCATTTTAAGAAAAATTTATAAAAATTAATAATAAAGCGACCAACTTTGGTCTCTATTTTCCAGATTATAAAATATAATATTTTCTTTCAGACCAAAGTTGGTCGCTTTTTTATGATTAATAATAAATAAAAAAATGTAATTTACATGTGGCGACCAACGCTAAATTTATATTATTAAAATAATATAGCGACCAATGTTGGTCGCTACTTTCTTTACAGGAATATTTGGTCCCTAAGGTAAAGGGACCAGCTTAATATCGACCAGCCCTTTTTTGATCGTTATTTGGTCGCTTTTTGGCCAATAAGCGACCAACTTTGGTCGCTTTGTGACCGCTTTTTTCGAGATTTCTAGTAGTGTTTGTTGTTACTCAACTACTATATCCATTTTCTCTCTTGCTCATAATTCCTTTTAAGTACCATGATCTCGACACATAAAAATGATAAGCAACTGAAGAGTGAAACAACTAACAGAATCTTAAGTTATTGAAGCACTGAACGTGTACACTTTCCATAATTAGTGGTGCTATATGTTATTTTGATTATGTTTTTATCATTGTAAAATCTGCACATCTCTACTACTTGCTAATAAATAAAGATCCATTTCATGTTTTTGTTTCAGGTCCCATTAATAAAGGATCTATCTCTACAACGTACTCTTAAAAGGTATAGTAATTTATTCTGTTTTACTCTAATTACAGTATTGTTAAGTATAAATATCATTTGTCTACTTGAGTTTCTTAGCCTGTGGTACATACGTTACGGTTCAACTCATATACAATGTATGCCTGCTAAATAAAGTTGATCACGCATTTTAGTTGAAATTCAACTTTTGTTTTAATATTTTTCAAGCCGCCTTATGCTTTAAATAATTTCAAAAATAATAAAAGAAAAGCTGCAGCACTGTCATATAGGGTCAAATAAATGATGAAGCATAATTAAAGAATCATGTTAAGAAAAGGGCTAGGCGACAATAATCATACAAACTAATGCAGCCTGACAAAAAAGGAAGTAATAATTTTGGCGCAAATAGAGCTGAATTGAAAAGACATTGTTTTTCTGGCAATTCGGTTATTGTCGATTAAGCCAATGCACCGTCTTTGTTGGCTATCATTATATCTACCAATAACAGGGTTCACTTACTATAAAAGGCTCATCGCTTTAATTTAACACGAGCCAGAAAGTTGACTGTAAAAACTTGATGTGCAAATGCTGGTGACTATCGATGTGTAATATCAGCAAAGGGGCCAAGTAATGTGCTTTCTTTTTGATAATTGTGTTTTTTCTGCTCTGGTAGAATGATTCTTCTCCGTGGCAGTATATTTTTTGTCTAAAATTGTGTTTTCACTCGGGACCCTGGTGTGTCATTAGACTTGAGATGAGAGAGAATAAATTTGAGGTTGCGAGAGAGTGGACTTTAAAAGCTGGTGTTTTTTCGCAAGCCAGGGATGTGAATGGAAGTTTAGTTATTGCGACAACTATAGATATTATTTGCGTTTGTTTTTGGACCTTTGATAATCCACTTGAAAAGCTTGTCGTCATGGAATGCAGTTTTGAACTTCACTAATTAATGGAACAAGAGAAAAATTGTTATTAGGATAAAAAGATTAGGCGATAACAACTTATACTATTATTAACTATGAGTGTGATAAAAGAAGAAATATAAAAATCTTAAAAATAGAAATGTTTTGGAAATAGATAACAGGGAAGGGAGGCGTAATGATTGAAGTGGAAGTTGAAATATGAATATTTTAGTTTCTAGATATATATGCATCTCTAAGATGCTAGAGCTACTACCTAAAATTAAGTCCACGAGGACTTAAAATCTGTTTCTCTTGGTGCTTGTAATTTTTCTACTTTAACGTCACATCAAATATTACATTGATGACATTATATGATGGAGAACATTTAAAGACTCTGGAGCATATGCACTACATCATGTTACATGATTCAGATTACTTTCACTCATATGGTGCATGCCTTGGCAAAGGATTTGAGAAGTTGATTTTGGAACTGAAAGATTTATCTGTAGCTGATCGAATTGAAACAAGATAACTCAGCTTGATAAAATCTCATGTATCCTAGCTCATTAAAATCCTTATTCAACTCCGACATATTCTTCCTCCTTTAACTCAGTAGTTTATTAATTCTTTTATTTTATCTTCACAATATATACAACTCAACTTGGTAAAATTTCACTCGTCTTTTCTCCTCTAAACTTTTGACTTTGAATTTGTCTGTGCAGGGTGTTGCATCCTTTGGAAACAACCAGACAATACCTAGAGTCTAAGTTCACTTGGAGCATAAAAGAATGAGTTTGTTTCAAACTTGCTGATCTGGATTTATACATTTCCTCCATAAAGGCTTTATATTTTTCATTAAAAATAAAAAGGAAGAGACCAACCACGATTAGCCAATTCCTATGAACTTGCATTATATATGTCTATTGCTGTTGAACTCCTATTCCTATGCAGCTATGTGGAGAATTCGTATGTACTCACAACTTTTTTTACTGGCAGGACTGTTTTGGAGCATGCTAAAATTTGAGTCTACAACTTCTTGAAAGCTAAAGCGAAGCACAAACAGGGATGATGTCAGTATGACTGACAATATTTATAAAAGATATATTAATTACGACCAACTAATTTAGTTTTCTTGCTTCCATTCCTTTTGATTTTGAAAGAATGAGATAGGCTAGACTAACAAACAATCCCTACAGGCACCAATAGTTTTGTCAAAGACGGGCAACAAAGGAGCCTAGGTGGCTGCACTACATGTGCATTTCATAAATATGCAAATGGTATAGATATGAGCATATTACTCCCATGGATGATGTGCATTTTGTTTTTATATGTATCTAGCCACTAGCATACAATGTTGTCTTTATCCGATTTGATATGTTACTCCCATTGATGAAAAGAATGTGCATTCAATAATACCCACTAGTAAGCATACAATGTTGTCTTTATCCAACTTCACAGATTAGATGAAAATAATGTGCATTTTGTTTCTGTAATAATATTAGCAGTTAGCATATAGTCCCGTCTTCGTCCGATTTGATAGTCACATCTGATATATCAAAATGAAGTCGATCAAAAGTAAATGTTTCAGCTTTTACATTGTTGGGCCCGTGGCCATCACTGCCTAGTTGTATTTAGTAAGGGTAAATCTGTCATATTTTACTTTTTACATTAATAAGAAAGAGCTAAAAAGAATTGTTAAATCTAAATGAATATAAGGGAGGTAAGCATACTATTGTAAAGCATAAGGGAGGCCAGTGTTATAAAGCGAAATCGTGCTGGACTTATCCTCCGAAAACTAAAGCGACTACTTACGATATATAGTCGTAATAAGTAAAGCTAGTATCAATTTTTTGCTCTCACATAATAATAACTAAAAAAAATAGGAGATTGTTATGAATAGTTTGTACATTGGATACTACTTTGGATACTACATTGGATGCTACATTGGATGCTACATTGTGAATAACTTAAAGATTAAATTTCCTATTTTATGTCCATCATCTTTACTTTTTATGCCTATAAAAGGCTATGTAATTGCAATGGAAAAATACACCAAAGTGAAAGAAGAAAACACTTCTCCCTTCTTTCTATCTCTTCTTATTTATATTTTACTGCATTATTTTTATTTTGTTACACGTTATCAGCACGAAGCTCTAATTTTATTCTTAACTCCCGCTAAGTTGAGCCATATTTTATTAAGGTATGTATCATTATAATCATCTTATTTATGGCAGTACATATCATATGCTCACTGTTTGCAGATTACTTGTGCGTTTGGGCATCTTAAATAGTTTAAGTACATTGCAGTGATTAAATAACTATTTCCTTCCGTGCTCAACTCTTAGATGACCTCAAAGTCATCAAACTAGCTATGCACTAATGTCATGGACTCCCTGGATCAAAACATATCTTTAAGGCATTTTGAAGAACTGTGAGAAATAAATTGACAATCAATAATTTTTTTAATTACTTTATATTTATTGGAACATATAAATAATGTTAGTCACGTTCAATTCTATTAACACATATATATATCAATAATATAAAGTGAAATGAAACAAGTATGTAATTTCTACTTTATGGCAAGAAAAAAATGAAATAGTAGATTGTTAACATGATATAGCTCTATTTTTATTTCTTTTACCTTAATCGTTTTGTTTTCATTAATTGTTTATTATTATAATTATTTCTCTAACTTATTCATCTTTTATGATAGTTTTCATATGTCAAATTTATCAAAATTTGAATTTGTGGCACTTGACATCACCAGAAGGAATTATTTATCATGGGTTTTTGATGCTGAAATTCACTTTGACGCTAAAGGTCTTGGAAATACTATTATACAAGGAAATGAAGCATCAAATAGGGATAAAACGAAGGCCATAATTTTCCTTCGTCATCATCTACATGAAGGGTTAAAAACTGAATATTTAACCGTAAAAGATCCACTTGAATTATGGATTAATTTGAAGGATCGATATGACCACCTAAAACTTACGGTATTATCAAAAGTTCGGTATGAGTGGATACATTTAAGGTTGCAAGACTTTAAAACCGTAAGTGAGTATAATTCTGCTATCTTTAAAGTAAGTTCTCTATTAAAATTATGTGGAGACACTATCACAGATGAGGACTTATTGAAAAAAATATTTTCTACTTTTCACGCTTCAAATGTGGTGCTGCAACAACAATACCGTGAAAAAGGTTTTAAGAAATATTATGAGTTAATCACATGCCTACTTGTGGCTGAGCAGAATAATACTCTATTAATGAAAAATCATGAAGCTCGTCCCACTGGGTCAGCTCCATTTCTGGAAGTGAAAGTTGTAGCAACGCATGATAAGTTTGAAAGAAAACAAAATAATTATCGTGGTCGTGGACATGGTCATAAACGTGGACGTGGCAGGGGGCGAAACAATTATCGTCATTATGGTGGAAATAAATTGGAGAACAATAAAGGTTCTCAAATTAATCATTCAAAAGGTAAAGCTAGTATGTGTCACCGATGTGGTATGAGAGGTCATTGGGCACGCATTTGTCGTACGCCAGAGCATTTTATCAAACTTTATCAAGCCTCACTCAAGAAAAATGAAAATAATGTAGAGGCACACTTGACCTTTCAAAATAATGATGATGAAGCAGGTCCCTCAAATAAATATGATTCTAAGGCACATCTTGCATATAAAGATGATGATTTTGAAGGCCTTACAAATATTACTCATTTAGAAGTTGGAGACTTCTTTGAGGATATTGACTGAAGAACTAATCATCTTACTAGGGAATGAAGCTATAAAAGTTGTTATTTTTATGTTTGCAACTAGTTTATTTTTCTTGAGTGTATTTTCCTAATGCATCATGTGTTGCTAGTTTCTACATTCCTAATGTATTTCTTAATGTTTTTTTCCGCTTGTCTTTCATATTTCTTATGATGTATTATTTGTTTTTTTTATGAAGAATATGAAAATTCTCCAGTCTTCAGTTGGACTCAAGATTAATAAAGATGATATATGTCTTCTCGATAGTGCTACAACACACACTATTTTAAAAGATAAGAGATATTTCTCTTATTTGGTAATGAAAGAAGCGAATGTTAATACAATATCCGGTAGTACAAGATTAATTGAAGGTTCTGGAAGAGCTAATTTATTACTACCAGGAGGAACAAATTTGGCTATTGATGAAGCACTATATTGTAGTAAATCTCAAAGAAACTTATTAAGTTTCAAAGATATTCGCCAAAATGGCTAGCATATTGAGACTACAAATGATGAAAAGATTGAATATCTTTATATTACTACAATAATGTCCGGTAAGAAATATGTGCTTGAAATGTTACCTGCTCTTTCCTCCGGCTTATACTACACAAGTATTAGCAGGATTGAAACACATGCCATAGTAAACGAGAAGTTTACTAATCAAGATAATTTTATTATTTGGCATGACCGGTCGGGCCATCCTGGTTCTAATATGATGCGTAAAATAATTGAAAATTCACATGGACATGCAATGAAGAATCAGAAGATTCTTTAATTTAAGGAATTCTCTTGTGCTGCATGTTCTCAATGAAAATTAATTATTAGACCATCAACTATTAAAGTTAGGATGCAATCCCCTGCATTTCTGGAACGTATACATGGTGATATATGTGGGCCCATTCACCCTCCATGTGGACCATTCAAATATTATATGGTTTTGGTAGATGCATCTACAAGATGGTCACATGTGTGCTTACTATCAACTCGCAATATGACATTTGCGAGATTGTTGGCTCAAATAATAAAGCTAAGAGCACAATTTCCAGATTATGCAATTAAGACAATTCGTCTTGATAATGCTGGTGAGTTTACATCCCAAGCCTTTAATGATTATTGTATTTCAACTGGGATAACAATTGAGCATCCAGTTGCTCATGTTCATACACAAAATGGTCTAGCAGAATCATTGATCAAACGCCTCCAATTAATTGCTAGACTAATGCTTATGAGAACAAAACTTCCCATTTCAGTATGGGGTCATGCTATTTTGCACGCAGCAACACTTGTGCGGATAAGGCCCACAAGTTATCATAAAGTCTCCCCATTGCAATTGGCTTTTGGTCAGGAGCCAAATATTTCCCATCTTAGGATCTTTGGTTGTGCGATATATGTTCCAATTGCTCCACCACAACGCACAAAGATGGGTCCTCAAAGAAGGTTGGGGATATATGTTGGATATGAATCTCCTTCTATTATAAAATATCTAGAGCCGATGACTGGAGATTTATTTACGGCAAGATTTTCTGATTGCCATTTTGA
The DNA here is from genome assembly GCF_000715075.1 of Nicotiana tabacum. Lineage (NCBI taxonomy): Eukaryota > Viridiplantae > Streptophyta > Magnoliopsida > Solanales > Solanaceae > Nicotiana > Nicotiana tabacum. The sequence continues at coordinate 183,862,051 of NC_134087.1, read as the reverse complement.
TGAATCAGTATATCCAACATTAGGGGGAGAAAACAAGCAGCTGAAAAAGAAGATAGATTGGAATGCATTATCACTGTCTCATTTAGATCCTCGAACAAATCAATGTGAACAAGAGGTTCAAAAGATTATTCATTTACAAAATATTGCAAATCAATTGCCAGATGCATTCACTGACCTACCAAGGGTGACTAAGTCACATATTCCAGCTGCTAATGCTCCAATTCGAGTTGATATCCCGGCAGGACAATTAATTAAAGCAAATGAGTCTAAGCCATGCTTGAAACGTGGTAGACCAATCGGTTCTAAAGATAAAAATCCTCGAAGAAGAAAAGGAGCAAGTGATCAAAGTGAACATAACACAGAGGTAGTGGCTCAAGAAGAGTCCCAAGAGGTAACAAATGATAAGACCTTAGGAGAGGTCCAGGTACCTGAAAATAATGAAAATGAAGAGATATCAATAAGTTATGTCTCAACCGGGAAAAGATGGAACCAAAATAATATTGTTATCGATAACATTTTTGCTTATAATGTTGCTGTTGAAATAATGCAACAAGATGAGGATCTTGAACCAAAATCTGTCAATGAATGTAGACAGAGAAATGATTGGCCAAAATGGAAAGACGCTATCCAGGCAGAGTTAACTTCACTTGAAAAACATGAAGTCTTCGGACCCATAGTTCGAACACCTGAAGGCATAAAGCCAGTAAGGTATAAATGGGTTTTTGTGCGAAAACGAAATGATAAAAATGAAGTCATTATATATAAAGCGCGACTTATGGCACAAGGGTTTTCCCAAAGGCCTGGAATTGATTATATGGAGACATATTCTCCTGTAGTGGATGCTATCACCTTCAGGTATCTCGTAAATATGGCAGTGCAAGAAAAACTTGATATGCATCTAATGGATATTGTTACAGCCTATTTCTATGGATCATTAGACAACGAAATTTTTATGAAAGTACCTGAGGGATTTAAAGTGCCAGAAGCATATAAAAGTTTTCGAGAAACTTGCTCAATAAAGTTTTAGAAATCTTTATACGGATTGAAACAATCAGGTCGTATGTGGTACAATCGCTTGAGTGAATACCTGTTGAAAAAAGGGTACAAGAATGATCCAATTTGTCCTTGTGTCTTTATAAAAAGGTCTGGATCTGAATTTGTTATAATCGACGTATATGTTGATGATTTAAATATCATTGGAACTCCTAGGGAGCTTCCAAAAACAGTAGACTGTTTGAAGAAAGAATTTGAAATGAAAGATCTTGGAAAGACAAAATTTTGTCTTGGTCTACAAATTAAGTATATGAAAGATGGAATATTTGTCCATCAATCAACATACACCGAAAAGATTTTAAAGTGATTCTATATGGATAAAGCACATCCATTGAGTACCCCGATGGTTGTGAGATCACTTGATATAAAGAAAGATCCATTCCGACCTCATGAAAATGATGAAGAGCTTCTTGGTGCCGAAGTACCATATCTTAGTGCAATTGGGGCATTAATGTATCTTGCCAATAATTCCCGACCAGATATAGCTTTCTCAGTAAGCTTATTGGCAAGATTTAGTACTTCGCCAACACAAAGACACTGGAATGGTATTAAACATATATTCAGATACCTCCAAGGGACCATTGATATGGGTTTATTTTATTCAAATGAATCCAAGCCATCATTGATTGGTTATGCAGATGCAGGATATTTGTCTGATCCACACAAAGGTCGATCTCAGACAGGCTATTTATTTACAAGTGGAGGTACAGCCATATCATGGCGTTCGACAAAACAAACTATGGTTGCTACTTCTTCAAATTATGCAGAGATAATAGCCATTCACGAAGCAATAGAATGTGTTTGGTTAAGATCTATAACTCAACACATTCAACAAACATGTGGTCTTTCTTCGAAAGAGAATATTCCAACAATATTGTATGAAGACAATGCTGCATGCATAGCTCCATTGAAAGGAGGATATATCAAAGGAGATAGAACAAAACACATTTCACCGAAATTCTTTTTCACTCATGATCTTCAGAAGAATGGTAAAATAGATGTACAACAAGTTCGTTCAAGTGATAATTTGGCTGATCTGTTCACTAAGGCATTACCAACCTCAATATTTGAAAAGCTGATATATAAGATTGGAATGTGTCGTCTTCGAGACATTAAGTGATTTTTCATCAGGGGAGTAACTACACGCTGCACTCTTTTCCTTAACCAAGGTTTTGTCCCACTGGGTTTTCCTGGTAAGGTTTTTAATGAGGCAGCAAGCAATGCATATTATAAATAACTATGTGCATCCCAATATTTTTTTGTAAGTTTTTAATGAGGCACATTATCTTACATGGACATCCAAGGGGGAGTGTTATGAATAGTTTGTACATTGGATACTACTTTGGATACTACATTGGATGCTAAATTGGATGCCCATATTGTGAATAACTTAAAGATTAAATTTCTTACTTTATGTCCATCATCTTTACTTTTTATGCCTATAAAAGGCCATGTAATTGCAATGGAAAAATACACCAAAGTGAAAGAAGAAAACACTTCTCCCTTCTTTCTATCTCTTCTTATTTACATTTTATTGTATTACTTTTATTTTATTATAGAGACAATGTAACTGAATAACCATAATTAGGAGGTCACTAAAATTAGATTTCATTACATTGTAACTAGATTTTGTGACAGAACTAAAATCTCAAACAATCAAGCCCTTAATTAGTTCTTGGGAGAGCTGTATTAAGAAAATAGAAGGAAAATAGTAGAAGACAAAGCATTAGAATGCGATAGGTGGAGAAGGATCTTTTTTTTTCCTTCCTTCCTCTCTTCTTCTTTCATTTCTCTTCTTTTCTTCGCACAAATTCTCGCGGGAAAGAAGAAAAAATTTGTATCAGTATGACATGACTTCTTTTTTAAAATGTGCAATATTTGATAGAATTTATGTTATGTAGAATTTATTAAAGGGGAATATCTCCTACAAGGAATTTCTTTATTCTCACTCTTCGAAATAGAGAATTTTAATTAAAAGTGGAAAGATCTCATTCATATATCCTTGTTGAGGGATGTTGAGCTGTCATAATTAGTTAGTTAGTTAGTGTTAGCAATAGTAATTTAGAAGTCAATTATTTTAGTATAAGACAATGTACAGTGGGTTGTGAAGTCAGTGAGTGGAAATAATATTTTCTTTTCCAGAATCTTCTTCTTCTCTCTCGTTCTCTCTATTTTTCTCTTCCGCCATTAACAGAGTTCTCAAGCTCTTAACATGGTATCAGAGCAGTGAGAATCGATCGAGATTTTACTCACAACTCGTCTAAATCTCAAAGCTCATTGCACCTCCGATTTCCTACAAAATCGTGAAGGAATCATTCCAAACTCTCAATTCACAAAGCTAGGGTTTTCTAATTTCTGCCCAATTCAACTGAAATGGTGAATGAAGAAGGAACGAGAGTAGCAGCTATAGGAATCAAATATCGATCACACGCATCCACTTTTTGTGCATCCATCGGACACTCCGGGTTCAGTTCTAATTCCGATCCATCTCAAAGGATCGGAGAAATATGGATTATTGCAGAAGTCGATGCGTATAGCACTCCAAGCCAAATGAAAATTAGGTTTTATTACTGGAACTTGTAGAAAGGAATTATTTGATGTTGAATTCCATGAGCACGGGGAAACGTGTAATGCGATAGTCCTTTCGTGGATAATGAACACAGTTGCGCCGCATTTGTTTAGTGGAATTGTTTATGCATCTGATGCGCATCTTGTACGGGAAGATCTGAGAGAGCGTTTTGACAAGGTAAACAGGGTGCGTATATTTCAGTTACATCGAGAAATTGCGACAATTTCTCAAGGAACAGACTCTGTTTCTATGTATTTCACAAGGCTGAAAGAGCTATGGGCAGAATATGACGCAATGATACCTTCCCCGAACTGTGGTTGTCTAAAATCCAAGGAGAATGTAGAGCATTTTTTACAACAACGGTTACTTCAGTTTCTCAGTGGATTAAACGACTCATATGATCAGGCGAGGCGTCAAATTATCATGAAGACAACAGAACCAACCTTGAATCAAGCATATGCAATGATCATTGAAAGGGAGAGTCAATTGACACCAACATCTGGAGTTAATTCCATAGTATAAGGGAATGACATTACAGCCTTATGGAGTGCAAAAGGTGGACAACAGAAACAGAAAAGAAACTTCAATTTATTCTGTGAACATTGCAAACTAAAAGGTCACACCAGGGAGAATTGTTATCACTTGATTGGTTACCCCCCAAACTATAAAGGAAGAAAAAAAAATGGGCCATCTGCGAACAATGTGAAGTCATTCGGTAAACAACTAGACCAAAACACTAATGTGATCCCTGGCCAGTATTATCCTGGGAATTATGGTCCTGGAGTTTACAATCAAGGATATAACACTAATAAACATGGATGGTTTTCTGGTGGAGAACATCGTGATTCAAACCTCACTAATGATGTCAATCAAGTTTTTGATCAGGGTCAAGGTATAATGAATAATGTTTTTGCAGGTCAAGGAGCAACAAGCATGAATGCAATACCAGCACCCATGATATTCACACAGGAACAGTATAATTAAATTTTGAAGATGCTAAACAAAGGTAACAATAATGAGACAGAACCAACAGCTAATGTAGCAGGTATTGTTACTCCCTCTACTCCTAATGATAGGAATGATAAGTGGATTGTAGATAGTGGTGCCACGAATCATATGGTGGGAGACAGTGATATGTTATCTACAGTAACTAAACGTGAGAATCAAAAGGTGCTATTACCTAATGGTAGTAGAGTTCCCATTACTCACACAGGTAGTTCTGAACTGTTACAAGGAAGCATACACAATGTTTTATGTGTCCCTGAATTCAAATTCAATTTGTTATCAGTAGCAAAGTTGACAAGGGAGTTGAGATTCCTTGTGGCATTCTATCCTGATTTTTGTCTAATGCAGGACCTTCACAATGGGAAGGTGAAGGGGATTGGTAAAATGGAAGAGGATCTGTATCACTGGCACTCAAAGAATAAAAGGACATCACCAACTGTCCCTTCAGTGTTCCTAACAGTACATGATGAGGAAAAGCTATGGCATATAAGACTAGGGCATCTCAGGAAGGATATTAAAACAACTCTCTCTAGTTAGAAGTGGCATGAATAACAACAAGGCTTGTACTATTTGTCCTCTAGCTAAGCAAACAAGGATCCCCTTTCCCATAAGTAATAGTAGAGCTGCAAAGCCTTTTGACTTGGTACATGCAGATGTTTGGGGTCCATATAGGGTCCCTACTTTTGATGGTTGCAGATACTTTCTTACTTTGGTGGATGATTGTAGTAGAATGGTATGGGTATTCCTATTACATCTGAAAAGTGATGTTAGTACTGTTCTTAAGGAATTTCTGCTACTTGTACAAACTCAGTTTAATGCATCAATAAAGGTTTTTAGGAGTGATAATGGAACTGAGTTTTTTAATTCTTTCTGAAAAGCTTTGTTCAGTAATGCAGGAATCATACACCAGAGTTCTTGTGTTCATACTCCGCAGCAAAATGGAGTAGTCAAACGAAAACACAGACATATACTTGAAGTGGTCAGGGCACTCAGATTTCAAACAGGGCCGCCTTTACGATTTTGAGGTATTTGTGTTGTTAATGTTGTGTATGTCATGAATAGACTACCATCTCCAGTATTGGGGGATAAATCCCCATTTGAAGTTTTCTTTGGCAGAAAACCCAATTTGAGTCATTTAAGAGTAATAGGAAGCTTATGTTATGCAACAAACACTGGGACCAATGGAGATAAATTTGGCCCAAGATCTAAAGCAGCAGTACATATGGGATATTCTAGCATACAGAAGGGATACAAGTTAAATAGCCTATCACGCAAAGTGTTCTTCATATGCAGAGATATTATCTTTAAGGATGATATATTTCTATTCAAATCAACTCAAACACTAAATGCCAACAGGACTCCTATGAGTCCTGGTATCATACATGTGGATTCACCTTCAGAGTCACTATTTATCCAAAATAGTTCATCTTCATCCCAAACACTTTCTCCCACATCTCCTGTACCTGTTGTCACACCTCCTTTTTTCGCACCCGAGGGGGCGCAGGGGGAGTTTTTTCCAATTAAAGGACAATCAAAACGGGATTTATTTATTTATTTCAGAGTCGCCACTTGGGAGATTTAGGGTGTCCCAAGTCACCAATTTTAATCCCGAATCGAGGAAAATAATGACTCTATATTACAGTCTGCGTACCAGAAATCTAGATAAGGAATTCTGTTAACCCGGGAGAAGGTGTTAGGCATTCCCGAGTTCTGTGGTTATAGCACGGTCGCTCAACTGTTATATTTGGCTTATTTATCTGATTTTTAATACAATATGAACTTATGTGCAAATTTATCTTTTAACCGCTTTATTATTATTGTTTTTACAAGAATGTGAACATCGCTTAAAATATATCTTTGGACTGTGTCACATGAAATGCACCCACGATCCGAAACATATTTTATTTGATGTTTTAGGATTTGGATTTGGGTCGCATGAAATGCACACCCGAGTTTAAGAAAATTAAATTATTAAAGACGCGCCTAAAGCAACTAGCGCATTATTATTTTTGGGGAGGGCCGTGAAATTTGTTAAACGGCCCATCCCGGAATCTAAGTATTTAATACATATATTTTGTGAGGGCCCCGCAATTTGTCCTTTTTATTCGGCGAGGCTCGTCTCATTTTATTCTTTATTATTATTATTATTATTTTTATTTTTTTTATATATATATTTTTAAAAGGGTGTCATTTTTATGTCTTTAACAATACTAAAACTTACGGCCTCTTTACAACTAAAATCCCATGACTTGTTAAAAGTTTAATAAAAGGAGTTTAGTGAATGAGTGTTTCGGTAGTAGTAACAGCGTGCACTAATACTATTTTTCGAATGACCTAACCGAAGGAAAGGACGAACAGATTAACGTCAAACTTGTGTCATAGAACGTCTAGTCCAACTTAATTAAATGATATCAAATAAACAAAATACGAAAACACCAAAAATGAACAAAACGCATATGGTAAAAACATAAGCAGAACATTATCGCATCAATTTATATATTGCATCTTCGAACATTCAACGTAACATTTCCTTATCTAATGCTTGAAGTTTACTAACCTTTGAACCTCGACAAACTCAGGACGACAAACACGATTCCGACGGAACTCAAGCCGGACCTCTCTGACCGAAGAACAACGATGGAACCTCGGACAGCGCCTCGACGTACCGGACCTCGACGAACCAAAGTCGACCTCTACGGAAAACAGAAAACTCGGCCAAACAGGATCGAAGCAACCCACCGTTGCTCGGAAACGCAGCTATGACTGCTTGGAGGTTGACGACATTGGACTAAAATGGCGGACTGGTTCAGGAGGTTGACGACGATGGTTTCGACTGGTTTTATGTCGAAGGTTGGTGGTTATGGGTAGGGTTTTTCTGGTTAGTTGTGGGGTTCGATGGGAAGCTGGGAGGTTGACGGTGGCGGAGGGTCAGTGATGGAGGAGTTGGAGGAAGCTGGTCGTGGGGGTGGCGATGCCGCGAGCAGCAGCTCGACGGAGCTGGTGCGTGGGGGCTGCCGGTGGTTTTGGACGGTGGTGTTGGGTGGTTTTGACGATGGTGGACTGGTTCGTTAGAGCTAGGAGGAGGAGGGGTGGTTGCCGGTGTTTATGGCGTTTTGACAGTGGTCGGCGATGGAGGAGTTGGGTGGTCGTTCATGGAGTGTTGATGATGGGAGGGCTGTTCGGAGGTGACGGGGAGGGGTCAGCTGGTGGTTATGGTGTCGTTTGGTTGGTGGTTATGGCGTCGAACGGAGGTGTTCGCTGGTAAGGAAGGCGACGGGGAGTTGGGCTGCTTTGGACCTCAGTTTTTTCGGACAGTAGCCCCTCTTTTAGGTTTTTCTGGCGATGGAGGTGGTTGTTTGGGTGAGGGTTTTCGGTTATGGCATCGGGAGTTCGGGGAAGGTGACGGGTCGAGGAGGTAGTTGTTTGGACAGGAGGGTGAAGCTCGCAACGGGTTGCAATGGCGGACGTGGACTGGCGGGTTTGGACAGTGGTCGACGAGCAGTGGTCGACGGAGTGATGGACAGTGGTTCAGGTGTTGTGGGGGGTAGGGTGCGACTGGACAAGGATGAAACAGCAATGGCGGACTGCTAGTTTTTCCGGTGGTGTTCGCTAGTTGTCTTTCGACGGGCAGTGAGGGTGGTGGCGATCGCGCTGGTACGTATGGCAGCGGGCAGCGGTGGTTGGTTGATGACTGTTAGGGATGCGAGGGTGGTTTCGGGGTATGGGTTTTCTAGTTTTCAAAAGGAGGAAGAAGAAGTATGAACAGTCATTTTGGTTTCAAAAAACTGTCCATTTTCAAGATTTTTCCCAAGTCCTTCACGTCTGCCCAAATTTTCCAGTCCGTCTTCTTGGTTTTTTTTTTCGCAAGGTTCTTTTCTTCTTCAGGAAGAAGACGAGGGTACAGTGGTCGAAGGCCCTTCCCCGGTTTCTGCTTCTTCTTTTCTCTTAAGAAGGAAGAAGAACAGTAGTATTTCCAATTTTTCAAAAAGTCTCTTTTTCCCACTTTTTCAAAAAGTCCTTCTTGTTGGTCCCGTTTTCCCTTTTTTTAAATTTTTCCCCGTCCTCCTGTTCGTTTCTTTTGCAGGTTTTTCTCTCTTTCTTCTTTTAAAATTTCCCAAGTCCCTTTTTATTGGTCCCCCCCCTGTCCTTTTATGCTTTTGTCCGTGTTTTGCACTGGGTTCTGCCCAGAAAAATGAGCCCACGCGTGGTGGGGTTCGAGGCATATGTCCCCCACGCGTGGTGGGGTTCCCCATGTGTCCTGGACACGGTTTATTATGGGCTAGGTCCGAAAATTAGGCCTAAAACCGGGTAGTTTAAACCCGAATATTATTCTTTTGCCCGGACCCGAGAAATAGGAACATGTTGCTTAACTAGTCCTATGTAAGTAAAATAACTACCAAAAATAAGACTAATATTTAAACAAAACTATATCTTTTTTAAATATTTTTCAAGGTTTAAAATAGCTACAAAATATTAATAAAACTATTTTTTGTAATTTTCGTTTTTTAAATATTAAGATAAAATATGAGGTAATATTTTTGTATTTTTTCAAAGTTAAAAATGCCTATAAAACTTTAATAGAATTATTATTTTTTGTATTTTTTCGAAATTATATAAGGTACAAAAATAAAGTGCAATTTTTGTATTTTTCAAGTTTATGAGAAATACATAAACTAAAATTTATATATTTTTTTTTGAAATTTTCTTTTGCAACGAAATAAAGTAAAAATAGTTAAAATAGCTATACTAGTCCTAAATTAGATATTTAAGCTTAAGGACGTAAAAATTCCCGGGGAGGGTCAAAAATCACGTGCTTACAGCTGCCCCTCTTTGACTGGAAACACGAAGAGTTTTCCGACAAAGAACGACTAGACGTGTTTTTGACCCGACCATTACTTGGACGGACTACACTTAAGGAAAGGGAGGGAATGTGACCGAGCCCTAGTATCTGAGCTGCCTACATATCCTTGGTTATACAGGAATCAGGCCACATGTAGTTCGGGAATGAGAGAGATGGTAGAGGGTACCGAGGTGGAGAGCCGATCGAGGTGCCGTTCCGTTGAGGTTCCGGTCCGCGGTCCTGTCATCAAAAATGAAAACTGAAAAGGACTAACTAAGCCTATCAGCTACTAGTTACAAGGATCCCTATCTCTTAAGTCTTCTGAAACTTGGTCTTGAGTCTTGAATGGTGCTTCATACAGACTTTGGATTTGAACCTTGATACTTGCTAGTTGTAGGCGCTAGTTCTTGAGCAGACCACATTTGTTCTCCACTTCCGCATTTTGGGCTCTTCTCTTTCTTCTTCTCTTTTTTTTTTTTTTTTGTTTTTGTTTTTGTGACTAGCTTTTGTTGACCCTCTCAGACTGTTGACTCGCATTCTTGGGGCGAGATTCTTGTTGCTTCTATCTTGGATTGAGTGTTGGGGATTTTTGTTGTAGCTTCCTGCCTTCCAATGGGTTACGGCTTGACTTTGAATGATCCCGTTGTTCTACAGGCGGATCCCTAACTTCTTCAATCTTTGACATATAACAATCTTCTGCTCTACAGGCAGGCCCCTGACAATCAAAACAAACAAAATAAACAAAATTTCCTAACCCAGTTTGCACTGGGAAAGTTTGCGAGTCATTAGCAAAATTGTAACTCATTGATACTACTGATGCAGTGCTGAGAGTGAACTAAACACTAGACTAGGATGTATTCCCTTGTTATACAGGTGGGCGCCTAATTTCAATGCTTGAAATGTAAGGACTGAAATGTATTCCTCTGTTATCTGGGCGGGCTCCCAATTTCAACACTTGAAATAAAAACTGGAATGTATTCCTCTCGTTATACAGGTGGGCGCCTGGGTTTAGGAAAATGACTCTTTTTTTTCAAACGTTTTTCTTTTTCTTTTTTTTTTCAAGACAACTTAGGAGGAAATGCATCTCCTATGGGTAAAACTCAACTTTGAGGAAGTGCGTTTCCTGTGGGTACAATAAACTTAGGAAGTGCGTCTCCTATGGGTACAATAAACTTAGGAAGTGCGTCTCCTATGGGTACAATAAACTTAGGAAGTGCGTCTCCTATGGTGAAATGAACTTAGGAAGTGCGTCTCCTATGGTGAAACTGAACTTTAGGAAGTGCGTCTCCTACTGGTGAAACATATCTTAGGAAGTGCGTCTCCTATTGGTGAAACTGAAACTTAGGAAGTGCGTCTCCTACTGATAAAACTTGCTTAGGAAGTGCGTCTCCTACTGGTGAAACTTGCTTAGGAAGTGCGTCTCCTATTGGTGAAACTTGCTTTAGGAAGTGCGTCTCCTATTGATAAAACTTGCTTAGGAAGTGCGTCTCCTACTGGTGAAACTTGCTTAGGAAGTGCGTCTCCTACTGGTGAAACTTGCTTAGGAAGTGCGTCTCCTACTGGTGAAATATTTTTAGGAAGTGCGTCTCCTATTGGTGAAACTGAACCTAGGAAGTGCGTCTCCTATTGATGAAACTTGCTTTAGGAAGTGCGTCTCCTATGGTGAAACTGAACCTAGGAAGTGCGTCTCCTATGGTAAAACTGAACTTAGGAGGAAATGCATCTCCTATGGGTAAAGACGTGGAATGTATGCCTCTATTATCTGGGCGGGCTCCCAATTTCAACACTTGAAATAAAAGACTGAATGTATGCCTCTGTTATCTGGGCGGGCTCCCAATTTCAACACTTAAAATTAAAGACTGAATGTATTCCTCTGTTATTATGGGCGGGCTCCCAATTTCAACACTTAAAAGTAAAAACTGAATGTATGCCTCTGTTATCTGGGCGGGCTCCCAATTTCAACACTTAAAAAATAAAAAGACTGAATGTATGCCTCTGTTATCTGGGCGGGCTCCCAATTTCAACACTTAAAATAAAAGACTGAATTTATGCCTCTGTTATCTGGGCGGGCTCCCAATTTCAACACTTAAAATTAAAGACTGAATGTATTCCTCTGTTATTATGGGCGGGCTCCCAATTTCAACACTTGAAAGTAAAAACTGAATGTATGCCTCTGTTATCTGGGCGGGCTCCCAACTTCAACACTTAAAATAAAAGACTGAAACCAACATATCCTATTTGAGGGCGGATGAACCCAACATATCCTATTTGAGGGCGGATGAACCCAACAGATCCTATTTGAGGGCGGATTAACCCAACAGATCCTATTTGAGGGCGGATTAACCCAACAGATCCTATTTGAGGGCGGATTAACCCAATTTCAACACTTAAAATAAAAGACTGAATGTATGCCTCTATTATCTGGGCGGGCTCCCAATTTCAACACTTAAAAGTAAAGACTGAATGTATGCCTCTATTATCTGGGCGGGCTCCCAATTTCAACACTTAAAATAAAAGACTGAATGTATGCCTCTATTATCTGGGCGGGCTCCCAACTTCGACACTTAAAATAAAAAGACTGAATGTATGCCTCTGTTATCTGGGCGGGCTCCCAATTTCAACACTTAAAATAAAAGACTGAATTTATGCCTCTGTTATCTGGGCGGGCTCCCAATTTCAACACTTAAAATTAAAGACTGAATGTATTCCTCTGTTATTATGGGCGGGCTCCCAATTTCAACACTTGAAAGTAAAAACTGAATGTATGCCTCTGTTATCTGGGCGGGCTCCCAACTTCAACACTTAAAATAAAAGACTGAAACCAACATATCCTATTTGAGGGCGGATGAACCCAACATATCCTATTTGAGGGCGGATGAACCCAACAGATCCTATTTGAGGGCGGATTAACCCAACAGATCCTATTTGAGGGCGGATGAACCCAACAGATCCTATTTGAGGGTGGATGAACCCAACAGATCCTATTTGAGGGCGGATTAACCCAACAGATCCTATTTGAGGGCGGATTAACCCAACAGATCCTATTTGAGGGCGGATTAACCCAACAAATCCTATTTGAGGGCGGATGAACCCAACAGATCCTATTTGAGGGCGGATGAACCCAACAGATCCTATTTGAGGGCGGATGAACCCAACAGATCCTATTTGAGGGTGGATTAACCCAACAAATCCTATTTGAGGGCGGATAAACCCAACAGATCCTATTTGAGGGCGGATGAACCCAACAGATCCTATTTGAGGGCGGATTAAGCCGACAGATCCTATTTGAGGGCGGATTAACCCGACAGATCCTATTTGAGGGCGGATTAACCCAACATATCCTATTTGAGGGCGGATGAACCCAACATATCCTTAAGACTTGAAAATGTCTTACCTCGAATACTTGCTGGGGATTGGGATGAACTTTTCCTTTTCTACCTTCCCCATTTTTTATATTTATTCTCTTTTTTTTTATTTATTTATTTATTTATTTTTTATTTTTTTTTGCATAGCTTCTTCCTTCGAAGACTACCTCCCTTGATTTACTTACCTGTTGGGGGTAAAATGTTATCAGCTGAGGGTACCTGACTTCCAGAAAATTTTCTGAATGAAAGGAAAATTTTCTGCCCCAGTTTGATAATATCCCTTGTGGCATGCGTTTCTGCATCAATGTCATTTCCTTAACCTGTTTCAAATCAAACAAAATTTGTTAGTTTAAACATGGTGGTTGGTTGTGATACTCCCAACGGGATGGATTTTCCTTTTCCCTTCCTTGCTTTGTGTTGCACAACTTGTTGGGGATGATATTATGTGCTGGGGATAATCCCTTCCTCCTGGGGGATATCCCTCTTCTTTTGTGGCATAGCTTGGAAACTGGCATTTCCCCGACCTTTTAGTCTAGCATTGATTTCGCCAAATCATGCTCACTGCTCTCCTTGCTCTGTTCACGGGCCTTGTCTTTGAGGTTTATAACCTTGGTTTTGGCAAGGATATCCCTCTTGATGCTCGTCAATCCTTTTGTTAATTCCCTTTGCTGGGGATATCTTTATTGACACTGGTCTCGCGCTTGTTTCTTGCTGACTATACCATTTGGATATACTAGTCAGATCTCATCTTGGAAAGCTGATGGCATATTTTGAAGTCATTTCATACTTGTTCTGACCGGACAGACTCTATTGGGGAGATTTTTTATGAAAGGAGAAAGATAACAGAAACAAAATAAAAGACAAAGGAAACGATGACTCTTTTACAAAAGAAACTATAAATAAAAACCTATCAAACGCAGATACCGACTCTAATGGCCATGACATGCATATGGGGCCTATCCTCTACCGTCAATCATCTTTCAAGATCCTCAATTGGTGATTCCCCATCTTAATCTTATTCGACTTGCAGTGCCCGAAGGGTTTTCACTATCAAGTCTCTCTCATTTTTGGCTTTTCTCTCAGCTTTCATCGCCTTATGGTGCCTGTGAAGGTTTTCACCAATAAGACTCTCTCGTTTTATATCTCTCTCCAGCTGGGGATTCGGAGTGTCGCCGGTATGACTCTTTCTTTTGGAGAGTAGAGTCCTTTCTGCTGGGGAACAGAACGTCATGTTCGCCGGTAAGACAACATTTGTCTGACTTGGCATCTTTTGAAGACTGATCAGAAGGTCTTTCTTGGACCGTAATGTGGGTTTTGGATAGGGCTAGAAAGAAAGGGTATAAAAGGCTCAAAAATGCATTAATTTTGGGTTATTAATTACAACCTTCGGAATTAGATTTATTTACAACAAACACAACTTTTGCCCCAGTTTCTTGCTTGGGGATATTTTAATTGATGATTTTTTTCCATTTTTCAAAACTATGACCGAGCCGTGAAGCGCCTACGTATCCTCTTTGAGGAATCAGGTCAAACGTAGTTCCCAATTCCTCTTTTGACTCCGACTTTCTTTTGTTTTTTTGTTTTTTTTTTTTATCAATTTTCTTTTCTTTTCTTTTCTCTTTTTTTTTTCTCTTTTTTCGTTTTGTTGTTTCCTTTCTTTCTCTTTTTTTTCGTTTTGTTACCGATTCCGAACGAGGGGTATGAAAGAAAAATAAATAAGGCTCAAAAGGGGTAATGAAGGGTAAAGTGTTTGGGTAGCAGAACAAAATGCCTTCGTCATTTCAGTCTTCACAGTATGCCAAATGCAAACAACACAATTTAAATTTGTAGTCTCTTCTGATGGTGCTTGGACTTTGACAATTATATTCAACATTTGCTTTTTCATTGGTCCTTTCTAAAGCACCGTTGGCGACTCTCCCATTCTCATTATTATGAACGACCCTCATGCCAATTCGGCGAATCTTTTGCCTTTTAACGGTTTCCTTTGTGTTTAACTTGCCCTAGTTCCACATGACTCGAGCTCTGTATGATCTCAACCGTTCTTATTTTTCTTTAACTGTTCTGATCACCTCTCCAGGGTTCGGATTAACTTTTAAGATTAGGCCCAAACTGGGTACGCATGTTATGTCCCTAGAATCGGCATCGAACAAAAAATGGTAAAAGGACTAAACAAAAAGATGACTGGAAATAATAAAAGACCGGACTTTGTATTAGAGTACCGGTGAAATGGTTTGAAAAAATAAAAACAAACCGGAATAAAAATCCTAAACAACCTGGACAAAACTTAAACAAACTGATATGACAAAAGGAAAAGATAAGAAGGTTTGACACAGGACAAAATCCACATTACAACCTTAATAATCCGGACAACAGAAATGACAACAGAATAAGCCACCAACTACTTCTTTCTTGTTAACCAAGGAACGGAGCGTGCTCCCACTTTATCAAACTTGGCATCTTAGCCACTGAGCTTTGCATTAGTATTGTCAAGACCGTTGCCAGCTTCAATATCATCCATTTCCCTCAACAAGTTTCCAACAGGATTCGAATGCTTCTGTCATCAGGCCTGATCCTCGCAGAGTGTGCATCATGAGATGCAAGTGAAGGACTCTGAGTGTCATTGTCCGGCTTACCACAAACCAACCACATTAACTTTATTTGCGAAACAAACAGGTTAGAATGGACTCAGTCGGTCCTCATTATTAACAACAACTTTTTTCTTTTCTCTTTTTGATGTTTTTTTCTTTTTTTCCTTTTTTCATTTCTTTTTTTTTCTTTCGCTTTTTCCTTCTTTTTTCATTCTCTTTTTCATTTCTTTTTTTTCTTTTCTTTTTCTTTTTCTTTTTCATTCTCTTTTTCTTTCTCTTTTTTCATTTTTTTTTGTTGTGGTCGAATCTTATGGAGATTGCCTACGTATCATGACCCCGCATGAATCAGACCTTGCGTAGTTCGTGCCACTGAAAGATACACAATAAAAAATATTTTTCAATTTTCATATTAAAACAAACTGGGTTTCAAAGGTTTGAAGATGGCCTACAAACCGGCAAATCGAACAACCCACATATTTTAATCAAAAGCTTTACAAACTCAAAAACAAAGGGCTAGCTCCCTTTCTCTGTTCGACAAATGCAACCAAACGGTTATTTTTGCAAATGTGGCCCCTTCCAAATTTCACATGAATTTTGAGGCCGGAGAGGATTATTTATGATACTTTACAAACTTGTCCGTTCTTTTACAAAAATAACCTTTTGACAACTGAAAAATACTCTAAGGCTATTTCGGCAAGAACGGTTTAAGACGCGGCCGAAGCTGGCTCGGCTTATCATGACAAAATTCAAACGGTATTCACCTGACCGCTGACCCTTTGTTTTTTTTTCAAATTATAATGAAAACTTAGTGTTGCAAACACGGCCCTTCAGCGCCTCGGGGACGAAGATTTTTTAAGGCTGTGTGGGTCCATATCTCAGAATGACCCAAAGGTGGCTGTTTACGCAAAGTCAGCCTTCCGGCGTCCCTTTCGGGAACATTCGGCTATTTATGACAAAACAGCATCACCTGACTTATTTATAACTCTTTTTTCATCGTTTTTCAAATTAGAAAAGTCAATATTGCAAACACGGCCTTTCAACGTCTCGGGGACGAAGATTTTTAGGCTGTGGGGGTCAACTGGACCAAGTCTTAAAAATGACCCAAAAGTGGCTGTTTATGCAAAGTCAGCCTTCCGGCGTCCCTTTCGGGAACATTCGGCTATGTCTTGATAAAACAGCGTCACCCGACTTCTTTATGACAAAAACTAAAATTTGACATGCATTTTTTGTTATTATTATTATTATTTGTTTTTTTTGGCTTTTTAGCAAAAGGTGGGGTTGGACCCGATGAGGGTTGCCTACGTATCCCACATCCGGTGAGAATCAAACCCGCGTAGTTCGGGCAAATAAGCTATTTTTGAGAAGACCCTTTTCCATTTCTATTTTTTTTTATTATTATTATTGTTATTTTTCCCACAACAATCAAATAGACTATTATTTTTCATTCATAACAAACAAACAAATTAACGAAAAACATAAAACATTCCTTCTTTTTTTTGAGAAGGTGGGGTTGGACCCGATGAGGGTTGCCTACGTATCTCACATCCGGTGAGAATCAAACCCGCGTAGTTCGGTCAAATAAGAATAAGTAGGCAAATAATAATAAGCAGATGAACTAACCCTTTTTTTTTGAATTTTCGTTTAAAAGAACTACTTTAAAAGAAGCGAGGAAATATTATTTTTGATTGATTTTCTTTTTAAAAGAAAGACTAATATTTTTTGTATTTTCGTTTTTTTTTATTCTAAAGAAAAGAAGAAAATATTTTTGAATTTTACCTTCAATATAAGAAATGCTTCTAAAATGTTTTTTTTTGAATTTTGAATTTTCTAAAGAAGAATCAAAATATTTTCGGATTTTATATTTATCTATTTTATCTTTTTGAATTTTGAAATTTCTTTTTTTTGGATTATATATATACCTATTTTTGGAACAAATAATAAAACTCTTTTTATTTTTTATTTCTGGCATTTTCATAGACAAACAAAATAAAATAAAATAAAACATTTTTTTTAAAAAAAAAACAAACTCTTTTTCATTTTCATTTAATGGCAAAACAAACTATTTTCTTTAATATTTTTTTTAAAAAAAAAAACAGACAATGGTGATTTTTATTTTTCCTTTGCTTTTAATATAACAAACTAACAAGACATTTTTTCATTTTTTAAAATTTCGGCAGAGTTTCGACTCTACTCGGACTGCTATGCTGTTATTTTCTCCTCTTTTTCACGATTTATTTTTAATCTGTGGAAAATAATGAAAACATACAAAATCTTTCTGAATTTTCATGCTTTGTTTTATTTGTAATTTTTTTTTTATTATTTATTATTTCTTTCAAAAATGTGGCATGGGAGACATAACGATTTCCAAGACTTCTTGGATTCCGCAAATGCTCCCATGCGCTTTTCCCAACATATGAAGCGTGGGGGACATATGGGAATTCCAAGACTTCTTGGATTCCACAAATGTTCCCCATGTGTTTTCCCAAAAAGCAAGCGTGGGGGACATAGGGAATTCCAAGGCTTCTTGGATTCCACAAATGTTCCCCATGCTTTGATTAAAATAACATCATGCTGGAAATGACCCAATGACCCATACGCCCTTGACTAAATACAACATGTAGCACATAGGATGCCGAAAGATTGTCTATTATTTTCAAGTTGCTTGTCCTAGACGGACCCAACCCCTGTGTTGAGTCCCCTAAGTCAAATGCACATAATGCAAATAAACGTTCCTACTAGGGATCCGGTATGTGGCTTTGTTATACTAGGTTCAGAACCTGGGTGTTTGTTCTAGACCTGGCTTACCCGAGCGGACAGCTCGAGCCGGGGGGCAGCGTACCGGGAATACAGAAGCTTCACCGGCTTAGCAACTTATCCGAACCTCGTTCTAAATTGGGATTTGACACTATACAGAAAAGAAGTCATACGAAGTATGCCCTTCTTCATGATTTAGAAGACTCAGAAAGTATAGGGGTTTCGGCACAGTTTATATACAGTTCACGTAATATCAAAGCAGTAAAAGCAGCATTTAGCACATTAGGCTCAAACATGTAAAAATCAGATAATAAATAAAGCCAAATAATAACAATTATTTTAAGCTCGAATTCTTAACTCTGAACCAGTGGTTCTGGGTCTAAGTCCCCAGTGGAGTCGCCAGAGCTGTCACACCTCCTTTTTCCGCACCCGAGGGGGCGTAGGGGGAGTTTTTTCCAATTAAAGGACAATCAAAACGGGATTTATTTATTTATTTCAGAGTCGCCACTTGGGAGATTTAGGGTGTCCCAAGTCACCAATTTTAATCCCGAATCGAGGAAAATAATGACTCTATATTACAGTCTGCGTACCAGAAATCTAGATAAGGAATTCTGTTAACCCGGGAGAAGGTGTTAGGCATTCCCGAGTTCCGTGGTTCTAGCACGGTCGCTCAACTGTTATATTTGGCTTATTTATCTGATTTTTAATACAATATGAACTTATGTGCAAATTTATCTTTTAACCGCTTTATTATTATTGTTTTTACAAGAATGTGAACATCGCTTAAAATATATCTTTGGACTGTGTCACATGAAATGCACCCACGATCCGAAACATATTTTATTTGATGTTTTAGGATTTGGATTTGGGTCGCATGAAATGCACACCCGAGTTTAAGAAAATTAAATTATTAAAGACGCGCCTAAAGCAACTAGCGCATTATTATTTTTGGGGAGGGCCGTGAAATTTGTTAAACGGCCCATCCCGGAATCTAAGTATTTAATACATATATTTTGTGAGGGCCCCGCAATTTGTCCTTTTTATTCGGCGAGGCTCGTCTCATTTTATTCTTTATTATTATTATTATTATTTTTATTTTTTTTATTTTTTTATATTTTTTTTTTAAAAGGGTGTCATTTTTATGTCTTTAACAATACTAAAACTTACGGCCTCTTTACAACTAAAATCCCATGACTTGTTAAAAGTTTAATAAAAGGAGTTTAGTGAATGAGTGTTTCGGTAGTAGTAACAGCGTGCACTAATACTATTTTTCGAATGACCTAACCGAAGGAAAGGACGAACAGATTAACGTCAAACTTGTGTCATAGAACGTCTAGTCTAACTTAATTAAATGATATCAAATAAACAAAATACGAAAACACCAAAAATGAACAAAACGCATATGGTAAAAACATAAGCAGAACATTATCGCATCAATTTATATATTGCATCTTCGAACATTCAACGTAACATTTCCTTATCTAATGCTTGAAGTTTACTAACCTTTGAACCTCGACAAACTCAGGACGACAAACACGATTCCGACGGAACTCAAGCCGGACCTCTCTGACCGAAGAACAACGACGGAACCTCGGACAGCGCCTCGACGTACCGGACCTCGACGAACCAAAGTCGACCTCTACGGAAAACAGAAAACTCGGCCAAACAGGATCGAAGCAACCCACCGTTGCTCGAAAACGCAGCTATGACTGCTTGGAGGTTGACGACGTTGGACTAAAATGGCGGACTGGTTCTGGAGGTTGACGACGATGGTTTCGACTGGTTTTATGTCGAAGGTTGGTGGTTATGGGTAGGGTTTTTCTGGTTAGTTGTGGGGTTCGATGGGAAGCTGGGAGGTTGACAGTGGCGGAGGGTCAGTGATGGAGGAGTTGGAGGAAGCTGGTCGTGGGGGTGGCGATGCCGCGAGCAGCAGCTCGACGGAGCTGGTGCGTGGGGGCTGCCGGTGGTTTTGGACGGTGGTGTTGGGTGGTTTTGACGATGGTGGACTGGTTCGTTAGAGCTAGGAGGAGGAGGGGTGGTTGCCGGTGTTTATGGCGTTTTGACAGTGGTCGGCGATGGAGGAGTTGGGTGGTCATTCATGGAGTGTTGATGATGGGAGGGCTGTTCGGAGGTGACGGGGAGGGGTCAGCTGGTGGTTATGGTGTCGTTTGGTTGGTGGTTATGGCGTCGAACGGAGGTGTTCGCTGGTGAGGAAGGCGACGGGGAGTTGGGCTGCTTTGGACCTCAGTTTTTTCGGACAGTAGCCCCTCTTTTAGGTTTTTCTGGCGATGGAGGTGGTTGTTTGGGTGAGGGTTTTCGGTTATGGCGTCGGGAGTTCGGGGAAGGTGACGGGTCGAGGAGGTAGTTGTTTGGACAGGAGGGTGAAGCTCGCAACGGGTTGCAATGGCGGACGTGGACTGGCGGGTTTGGACAGTGGTCGACGAGCAGTGGTCGACGGAGTGATGGACAGTGGTTCAGGTGTTGTGGGGGGTAGGGTGCGACTGGAGAAGGATGAAACAGCAATGGCGGACTGCTGGTTTTTCCGGTGGTGTTCGCTAGTTGTCTTTCGACGGGCAGTGAGGGTGGTGGCGATCGCGCTGGTACGTATGGCAGCGGGCAGCGGTGGTTGGTTGATGACTGTTAGGGATGCGAGGGTGGTTTCGGGGTATGGGTTTTCTAGTTTTCAAAAGGAGGAAGAAGAAGTATGAACAGTCATTTTGGTTTCAAAAAACTGTCCATTTTCAAGATTTTTCCCAAGTCCTTCACGTCTGCCCAAATTTTCCAGTCCGTCTTCTTGGTTTTTTTTTTCGCAAGGTTCTTTTCTTCTTCAGGAAGAAGACGAGGGTACAGTGGTCGAAGGCCCTCCCCCGGTTTCTGCTTCTTCTTTTCTCTTAAGAAGGAAGAAGAACAGTAGTATTTCCAATTTTTCAAAAAGTCTCTTTTTCCCACTTTTTCAAAAAGTCCTTCTTGTTGGTCCCGTTTTCCCTTTTTTTAAATTTTTCCCCGTCCTCCTGTTCGTTTCTTTTGCAGGTTTTTCTCTCTTTCTTCTTTTAAAATTTCCCAAGTCCCTTTTTGTTGGTCCCCCCTGTCCTTTTATGCTTTTGTCCGTGTTTTGCACTGGGTTCTGCCCAGAAAAATGAGCCCACGCGTGGTGGGGTTCGAGGCATATGTCCCCCACGCGTGGTGGGGTTCCCCATGTGTCCTGGACACGGTTTATTATGGGCTAGGTCCGAAAATTAGGCCTAAAACCGGGTAGTTTAAACCCGAATATTATTCTTTTGCCCGGACCCGAGAAATAGGAACATGTTGCTTAACTAGTCCTATGTAAGTAAAATAACTACCAAAAATAAGACTAATATTTAAACAAAACTATATCTTTTTTAAATATTTTTCAAGGTTTAAAATAGCTACAAAATATTAATAAAACTATTTTTTGTAATTTTCGTTTTTTAAATATTAAGATAAAATATGAGGTAATATTTTTGTATTTTTTCAAAGTTAAAAATGCCTATAAAACTTTAATAGAATTATTATTTTTTGTATTTTTTCGAAATTATATAAGGTACAAAAATAAAGTGCAATTTTTGTATTTTTCAAGTTTATGAGAAATACATAAACTAAAATTTATATATATATTTTTTGAAATTTTCTTTTGCAACGAAATAAAGTAAAAATAGTTAAAATAGCTATACTAGTCCTAAATTAGATATTTAAGCTTAAGGACGTAAAAATTCCCGGGGAGGGTCAAAAATCACGTGCTTACACCTGTGTATAGTCCAAAATTATTTCCTGCTATACAAGACACTCCTGAAACAACCACTCCATGACAACCCTTGTCACACCTCCTTTTTCCGCACCCGCGAGGGTGCAAGGGAGTTTTTTCCAATTAAAGGACAGTCGAAACGGGATTTGTTTGTTTGTTTCAGAGTCGCCACTTGGGAATTTTAAGGCGTCCCAAGTCACCAATTTTAATCCCTGAATCGAGGAGAATATGACTCTGTTTATTATTCTGCGAACCAGAAATCCGGATAAGGAATTCTGTTAACCCGGGAGAAGGTGTTAGGCATTCCCGAGTTCCGTGGTTCTAGCACGGTCGCTCAGATGTTATATTTGGCTTGATTATTTTGATTTATTAAATACATTTTTATTGCATGATTTTATTGTTACCGCTTCTATTTAAATTGTTTATAATTAAAGACCCTTCTTCGAATCGAATCACGCATACGTGTATTCAATTTTATATATTAATATTTTTTAACGTGAAAATCGTGTCACGCGTACGTATACACAATATAATAATTATTATTTATTTATTTATTTTTCGAAATTTTTTATTATATAAAAAAAAACTTAAGTTCGAAATTGTGCTAAAAATAAAATTAAGAACGATCGTCGCTCTTGTATAATTAAATATTGAACCGCACATCTCGAGTTATATGAAATTAATATTGATATTCTCCGAAGAGCCCCCTTTTATTAAATGTTCGTTCGAAGTTGCGCGAACGCATAATCCGAATTGCTTTTAGAAATATAATCAGGTTACGCGAACGCATCCCTAATCACGCAAAAGATTCTTAATAGTAGTATAGATTTTCCATAAATGTTTATTGCATCTATCTATTTTTAAATGTAAGAATCGTGGAGAATTACCGATTGGGATGCCACCAAATTTCTTGACAAAGAATTCAAAATTTATTAGGCGTTGCTACAAGTCTTATTTTACGCGTATGAATTATATACCTCAAAACTATTCAAATTTTAAAGAATTAATGATATGAAAAAGAAACAAACAACATGTAACTAAAAATACTACCATTTTTATCGTGGATACAACATTAACATATCCAAAATTGAATCGCATATAAAACTGGAAAAGAATTAATTTGATAAACAAATTAATAGTTTCTGAAGAATTTTTATTGTTACATTTAATGCGAATTCTATTTCTACATATCCTTGACATAAAATGTTGCAATTCGTGCTTGTAAATCCCATATCCTTCTCATATACTTGTTTTTAGTCCAAAGTTATAATTGTTTGGTTAATTTGTTTACAAAGATTGAGTTTGAGATAAATAAACCAATTCTTATTCTCTGCCTATGCGACTATTTGCAAACACTTAACTCTATATTTTGTAAAAAAAATCATTGACATTATTTCATATATTAAAAGAAATGAGTTGATCGCGTTCCTAAAATAACTATGCCATTAGTTATTAAGAAAGAGAACTAATCTACTAATTGATTTAATACTATATTAACCAACTAAAACAAAACTGAAATTTAAACTAATAAAATTTAAATGAGTAGAAGACATCCTTATAATTCCAAACTTCATTTACTTGCCATGTTGAAGTTCTTCACAACATGAGTTTAAAAGATATGTACCTGATATTGAAGCAAAAGAAAATGAAGATGAAAATCAGCAACAGTAATAACAGTGCAATAGCAACAACTGCCCAGCAACAGTAACAACCCAGTAACAGACCGGTGGAGTAGTAATCCCAAAAACAAAAGCTTTAAGCTTTAAATGTAACAACAACCATTAATACTAATTTCAAACAAAGAAAGAAAGCAGTAGATTTTTTTAGCTTTTATTTTTATTTTGAAAGCTTAAATATTTTTCGGAATTTTTCTCTCTTCTATTCTCTGTCCGTTTTTTTTCTCTATCTGTATTTCTTGTTATTCCCATTTGTCTTCAAGACTTCCCATATATATAATCTCATCCCATAAATCTTTTAATCAATTAAATCAATACTTTTTCTCTACCCAACCCATTATCTTTCCACTCATCCCCATTACATTAAATAAACATATCACACCACCCCATTATATTTTGTCCCCCATGCTTTAATTAAAATAATGCAAGATTCCCCTTTAATTTAAATCTTGTCCCCCTTTATATTAAATAATCATTTCACAACCCACCCCATTTCATTTTGTCCCCCATGCTTCAAATAAATAATTTCAAAATGTACAATTCCTAAACTACCCCTTCCGACCTTACTGAAATTACCAAACTACCCCTGAACGTATTACAAATTTACCAAACTACCCATCAGCTATAACACATCAATTAATCAAACTTAACCAAAATATAGACAATATGATCAATTTCTAACAATGTTCAAACAACAATATGAACATGGATGAACATCATAACAACAATATCACATGAACACGATTTTAACAACATTTCAACAACAAATCACATGAACACGAATTGAACAACAAAGAACAACTAAAATTTGATTGAACAATATTTTAGCAACAAACAATCCTATTTTCGGATTCAACAACAACAACAATCAAAGTATGAAGATTTCTAAATTCAATCATATTGAACTTAAAATCAACTCTAACAACATTACAACAAACAATTCTTATATTAAACTTAAAACAAGATTATGAGAACAATTCAAGCAATAATCATAAATGGTAAACAAGAAATCAAACTATACAAAATTCGGATTCAAGATCATCCAAACAAAGTATGAACATGAATGAATCTATTTTAAGACAACAAACATGACGGATTAAACGATTAAAACAATATATTCCTTTAATACAACTAAATTCTTTAAACAAATAACAAGATCGACGAAGAAACAATTATGAACTTAAACTTGAACTTAACAATATTAACAATTTCTAACAATACATAAACACATGAAACAAATTGAAGAAATAGTTGATTAAATTTCAATTTGAATCTAACAAACATCAAACTAACAAATACTTACTTAAACAATAATACAAACATGAAATAAACATGAAAACAACTAATTAAACTTCTATTTTGAAATCTGAAAATTAATTTAACAAACAACATGAACACAATAGAAAATTATTTCAAAGATGAACAACGAATAAAACAAGGATTAAATCATTTAACGATTTTGGATCCGGAAAATATCAAACAAAATATGAACAAAAATAAACTCAAAAACAACTAACCGGAGATGAATCAACGACGAACTTTGATTGTAAATAAATCTGTCCAAGCCTCGACCAAAGCTCGAACGAAGGACGACGAAGACGAAGAAGAAGTAGAAGCAACGGCGGAGGAAGGAGGAGCAGCGGCAGCGTCGCGGACAGCCATGGCTGCTTGTCGTAGCTGGACACGGGCAGCAGCTGGTCGCCTACTGCTGCTGCGTTCAGCAGCTTATGGAGAAAATGGAGCAGCAGTTCGGGAAGCCATGGACGACGCAGAGGCAGCAAGAAAAAGCGACAAACATGGCGATGGGTTGACGACGAAGACGCAGCCATGGACGAGCCTTTTGAGCTTGACATGGAGAAGATGAGCTTCTTGGTGGTGTGTGCGCTTGTGTCGAAGGAGATTAAGCTGCTGGAGCTTAGCCATGGCAGCCATGGATGTGTGTTTTAGAGTTTGGAGAAGAAAGAAGAAAAGAAGAAGAAGAATGATAGGGGGGGGCGGATGACTTAGGTCATTTTTAGGGTTTTTGATTTTTTTTTTTTTGTTTTGTTTTGTTTTGTGTATTTGAAATGCAAGATAGGGGTATTGGGTCTTTTGGGTTATGGACTGGGTCGACCCAGTTCGAAATGGACTGGGTCGTAGGGAAGATTGGGCCATTTTTTGGGCCTGTGGCTTGAAATTGAAGAAGAGGCCTAATTCCGACTTTTTTTATATTTTCGCTCTCTTTTCTTCTTTTATTTTTTCTAAAACTAAATTATAAAAATACTTAAACTATTATTAAGAACTAAATTAAGTTATAAAAGTGCAAATTAACTCTCAATAACAATTAACGCACAATTAAGTATTAATTAAGCATAAAATTGTATATTTGGACATTAAATGCTAAAAATGCAAACGATGCCTATTTTTGTAATTTTTAATTTTTGTAAAACAAATTTAATTACTAACAATTGTAGAATTAAATCCTATATGCAAAATGCGACATATTTTTGTATTTTTTATTAATTTAGCAAATAAACATGCACAGATAAATACAAATAATTATTCAAAATATCACAAAATATCACAAAAATTGCACACCAAAGAAAAATCATTTTATTTTTGGAATTTTTGGGAGTAATTCTCATATTGGGCAAAAATCACGTGCTTACAGCTGCCCCTCTTTGCCCGAAGACACGAAGGGTTTTCGTGCAAAGATAAAGCGAGCGATTTTTGCCCATCCGAGTACTCCGTGTGAAGCATTTTTTTTTGAAAAAGATTTGACCGAACCTTTGCTTCAAAGGTTTCCTACATATCCTGGGCTAAACAGGAATCAGGTCAATGTAGTTCGGGAAGTTTTTGGTAGCTGGGACTACCGTTGGACTGCAATGTTACTGTTGTTGCATGCTATTACTACTGCTTACCGATCTCCTTGTTACACCGTGCTTAAAAGAAAACAAGAAGCTAAGCTATACTGCAATTTTTCTTGTTGCCTTGCTTTCTTGTCTGCTTGCATTTTTTCCGGTGCTTTTCTTCTTTTTGACACATGCACTTGAGTTTGTACTGTGACCTCTTGTTGCAACCTTCTGCTTCCCGGTGCCGGGGAATTTTATTGTTTCCTGCTGGGGATTCCTATTGTAACCCTCTGTTTTATTGTTCTTTGACTTGATCTTGAAATGTATGCCTCTGTTATCTGGGCGGGCTCCTGACAACAACTTTGAAAATAATCGCCATTCCTCTCTTCAGGCGGGCTCCTGACTTCAAACCATACATCGCCATTCCTTTCTTTAGGTTGGCAAGATTTCAACAACTTTTGAAAACGCCTTTCCTCTCTTCAGGCGGGCTCCTGACAACAACTTTGAAAATAATCGTCATTCCTCTCTTCAGGCGGGCTCCTGACTTCAAATCATACATCGCCATTCCTTTCTTTAGGTTGGCAAGATTTCAACAACTTTTGAAAACGCCTTTCCTCTCTTCAGGCGGGCTCCTGACAACAACTTTGAAAATAATCGTCATTCCTCTCTTCAGGCGGGCTCCTGACTTCAAACAATACATCGCCATTCCTTTCTTTAGGCTGGCAAGATTTCAACAAAATTTTTTTTTTTTAAAAACGCCTTTCCTCTCTTCAGGCGGGCTCCTGACAACAACTTTGAAAATAATCGCCATTCCTCTCTTCAGGCGGGCTCCTGACTTCAAACAATACATCGCCATTCCTTTCTTTAGGTTGGCAAGATTTCAACAACTTTTAAAAATGCCTTTCCTCTCTTCAGGCGGGCTCCTGACAACAACTTTGAAAATAATCGCCATTCCTCTCTTCAGTCGGGCTCCTGACTTCAACCAATATATCGTCATTCTGTTCTTCATGTGGAATCCTGACTTCTTCTTAAATTCTTCATCCTCGTTCTCCAGGTGGACGCCTGACTTCTTCTTAAATTCTTCATCCTCATTCTCCAGGTGGATGCCTGATTTCTTCTTCAATTTTTTCATCCTCATTCTCCAGGTGGACGCCTGACTTCTTCTTCAATTTTTTCATCCTCATTCTCCAGGTGGACGCCTGATTTCTTCTTAAATTCTTTTTCCTTCGCCTGCTTTGTTCTTGCTTGCTGGGGATAATACCACTGTGGGAGTCTCCTTTCTTCCCCTCCTTCAAATTCATTTTTTTTTTTCAGAATTTATTTTCGCTCAACACTGTTAGGGATAAAAGTGTTATCTTCTTGGGATAACGTTGTTGAGGATAATGCTGCTGGGGAATTTTATCCCTTCAAATCGATGCTTCATTCTTCTGGAAGCTGCTGAGGATGATAATGGTTTTTGCTTTTCTGAGCACAAATGTCATCCCTTTGTTCTGTCTGCTGGGGAACAACCTCTTTTATTAAAAATTGTTATGCTGGGGGTAAAACTGGTTCAAAGACCACTTCCCTTGAGACTGGTGCTATATTCATTTTACCCTGAATGGGTATCTGACTTCCAGAAAATTTTCCAAATGAAAGGAAAATTTTCTGCCCCAGTTTGACAGTCTCCCTTATGGCCTGCATTTCTGTCATCAATTCCACTTCCTTTACCTGTTTCAATTTAAACAAAATTTGTTAGTTTAAAACGCGGTGGTTGGTTGTGATACTCCCACTGGGATGGTTTTCCCTTTTCCCTTTCTTGCTCTGCGTTCCACAACTTGTTGGGGATGATATTCTTTGCTGGGGATAATCCTTTTCTGCTGGGGATATCCCTCTTCTTTCGTGGCATGGCTCGGAAACTTGCATTTTCCCGACCTGTTAGTCTCGCATGAATTTCCCAAATCATGCTTATTGTTTTTCTTGTTTTGTCCACGGGATCTGGTCTTGAGGTTTAGTAACCTTTGATTTCGGCAAGGATATCCCTCTTGACACTCGTCAATCCTTTTGCTGGGGATATCTTTCTTGACACTGGCCTCGCGCTTGTTCCTTCCTGACTATATCACTTGGATGTACTAGTCAGATCTTATCTTGGAAAGCTGATGGTCTACTTTGAAGTCATTTCCCACTGGTCTTGACCAAACAGACTATACTGGGGAAATTGCTATGAAAGGAAAAGATAAAAGGGAACAGAATAAAAGACAAAGGAAAAAATGACTCTTTAACAAAAGAAACTATAAATAAAAACCTATCAAATGAAAACACTGACTCTAATGGTCATGACATGCATATGTGGCCTATCCTTCGTCATCAATCGTCTTTCAAGGTCTTCCCTTGACTATTCCCCATCTGATTCCCAATCTTATTCGACTTGTAGTGCTCGAAGGGTTTTCACTATCAAGCCTCTCTCATTTTGGGTTTTTCTCTCAGCTTTCATCGCCTTATGGTGTCCGTGAAGATTTTCACCGATAAGACTCTCTCATTTATATCACTTTCTAGCTGGGGATTTGGAGTGTTGCCGGTATGACTCTCTCTGCTGGAGATTAGAGTCCTTTCTGCTGTGGAACAGAATGTTATGTTCGCTGGTACGATTCTCATTTGTCTGACTTGGCATCTTTTGCAGACTGATCAGAAGGTCTTTCTTTGGACCGTAATGTGGGTTTTTTGGATAGGCTTAGAAAGAAAGGGTATTAAAGGCTCAAAAACAAATCAATTTGGGGTTCAAAATTACAACCTTCGGAACCAATTTTGCTTACAACGAGCATAACTCTTGCCCCAGTTTCTTGCTTGGGGATTATTTATTTATAATTAATTATTTTTTTTTCTCTTTTTATTACACCATGCACACCATGCACACTATGCACACTGTGCTCCCTATGACCGAGCCGTGAGGCGCCTACGTATCCTCTTTGAGGAATCAGGTCAAACGTAGTTCCCAATTCCTCTTTTTTCATTTGACTTTCTTTTGTTTTTTTTTCGTTTTTTTTTTTAATTTTTTCTTTACCTTCCAGGCTCGTATTTCCTAGTCATTGCTATTGATTCCGAATGAGGGGTATGAAAGAAAATAAATAAGACTCAAAAGGGGTAACGAAGGATAAAGTGTTTAGGTAGCAGAACAAAATGTCTTCGTCATTCCAGTCTTCAAAACATGCCAAGTGCAAACAACACAATTGAACATAGATTTATAGTCTCTTCCGATGGTGCTGGACTTGACAATTATGTTAAACACTTGCTTTTTCATTTGTCATTTCTAAAGCACTGCTGGGCGACACTCTCACTCTCATGAACGACCCTCATGCCAATTTGGCGAATCTTGCATTTAACAGTTTTCTTTATGTTTTACTTGCCCCAGTTCCACATGACTCGGGCTTCAAATAATCTCAAACCGTTCTTATTTCCTTTAAATGCTTTGATCACCTTCCCAGGGTTTTATGATTAACTTTATAGACTAGGCCCAAACTGTGTGCGCATGTCATGTCCCTAGAATCGGCATTGAACGAAAATGACAAAAGGACTAAATAAAAAGATGACTGGAAATAATAAAAGACCGGCTTTTGTATTAAACTTCCGGCGAAATGGTTAGAAAAACAAAAAAAACAACCAGAATAAAATCTTAACACAACATCAACGAGACTTAAACAAACTGATACGACAAAAATGGAAAGATAAGAAGGTTTGACACAAGACAATATTCGGATTACAACCCTAAGAATAATCCGGATAACAGAAATGACAACAAAATAAACCATAAACAGCTTCTTTCTTGCTAACCAAGGAACGGAGCGTCCTCCCATTTTATCAAAATTGGCATCTTAGCCACTAAGCTTTGCATTAGTATTGCCAAGACCATTATCAGCTTCCATATCATCAACCTCCGTCAACAAGTTCTCGATAGGGTTTGAGTGCTCCATGTTACTGTCATCGATCACAATCCGCCCTTCTTGGACCATTTTCTCTACTTCCCTTTTCAAATTACGACAACTCTCAATGTTGTGCCCTATGACATTGGAGTGGTACGCGCATTGCGCTGCCGGATCAAAGTTTCTTGCATGTGGATCTGGAGTATATGCGGGGAGCGGCTCAATCAAGCCAGCATGCTTTAGCCTTTCAAACAGACTTGCATAAGATACTCCGATAGGGGTGAGAGCCTTTCCTCGTTTGAGCAACCTTTCGTTCCTAAATGCTTGATTGGGTCGGAAACCTGATCCAGGGGGCTTCCGGTAGGCTTGTGAGGGTGGATAGGCCTTATGTGGAGCTGGGTATTTGGAAAGTGAAGCCCATCTTTGGGAACCTCGTGGAGAGAAGTAGCATTGGGGAGGGGAGTAGCGTGGACGAGTGATGGAGCTACTCGGGTAGCTAGGAAAGCTGTCATAAGTGGGTTGGGATGGAGAGTATGGGGGATGGGTAATGCCAGAGTTTGAAAAGCTTGGCGGTGGTGGGGGTGGTGCTTTCCCAGTTATCCATGCCTGATACATGTCTGCCACATGTTGTCTAAGCATTTTCACTTCTTCTACCAACCCGTTGTTCTGTTCGACCAATTGTTGTCGGTCATCAGTACCGACCCATCCTGTTTTGATGTTCTGTGTCATTTGCTTTGCAGGGAGGAGTTACCACAACCAACCACTTTTCTATATATGACCACAACAAAAGGAAGCCAGCACATTAGTGTCAGGGCATTTGACAGATAATCGTATATTAGAGATGCAATGCACCTAAGCAGTTAAACTGTTCTATCAGAAATGCGATGCACTTGCGCTTTCCTTTATTTTTCTTTCTTCCCTTTTTTTTTCTTTTTCAGTGGTGGTCGAATCTTATAGAGATTGCCTACGTATCATGACCCCGCATGAATCAGACATTGCGTAGTTCGGACCAATAAAAGATAAGCAATACTAATCATTTTTTTTTTCAATTTTCATATTGGGTTTCAAAGGTTTAAAAATGACCTACAAACTTGAAAATCAAACGACCCACATATTATAATCAAAATTTTTACAAAAAACAAACGACCAGCTTCCTTTCTCTGTTTGACAAATGCAATCAAACGGTTATTTTTGCAAATGCGGCCCCTTCCAAATTTTGAGGTCGGAGAGGATTATTTTATGACACTTTACACACTTGTCCGTTATTTTATGAAAATAGCCTTTCGACAACTGAAAGATACTCTAAGGTTATTTTGGCAAGAACGGTTTAAGACGCGACCGAAGCTGGCTCGACTTATTTTGACTAAAAAAAACAAACGGTATTCACCTGAACGTTGACTCTTTTTTTTTCAAATTGCAATAAAAACCAGGTGTTGCAAACACGGCCCTTCAGCGCCTCGGGGACGAAGATTTTCAAGGCTGTGTGGGTCAACTAAACATGACCCAAAAGGTGGCTGTTTATGCAAAGTCAGCCTTCCGGCGTCCTTTTCGGGAACATTCGGCTTTGCCTTGATAAAAGAGCGTCACCCGACTTCTTTATGACAAAATTAAAATTTGACATATATTTTTGTTGGCTATTTTTTAGTAAATGGGGAGGTTGGACACCACCCGACGTATTTATGACAAAAATTAAAATTTTGACACGTTTTTTATTTATTTATTGGTTTTTGGCTATTTTAGCAAAAAAAGGGGGTTGGACCCGATGAGGGTTGCCTACGTATCTCACATCCGGTGAGAATCAAACCCGCGTAGTTCGGGCAGGTCATGAATAAAGTAAGTAAACTAATTTTAAATTATTATTATTTTGAATTTGTAAAAGAACTGCTTTGAAAGAAGAAATGAAGTATATATTTTTTTTTTTGAATTTTTGATTGATTTTCTTTTTGAAAGAAAGACTTCTAAGAATTCCTTTTCTTTTGATTTGAACTTTGAGAATTTCAAAAGTAAAAGGAAGATTTTTTTTTGTTCTTTCTTATTCTAAGAAGAAAGAAAATATTTTTTTTTTTGGAATTTTACCTTTAATAAATGAAATGCTTTCTAAAAAAAATATTTTTTTTTGAATTTTGAATTTTCTTTTCAATTTTTAAAGAAGAAGGAAAATATTTTCGAATTTGTTTTATTTTATTATATATATATATATATATTTTTAATAATTAAAAAGACTTTCTTAAAGAAGTCAATAATGGAAAATATTTTTGGATTTTTTGTTTTGAAAATTGGGAGTCTAAAAAAACACTTTTCTAGACTTTTTGGCAGGACAAATATTTTTGCAACAAATAAAGATATATATACATTTTTGGAAATAAAGAAAAACTTTTTGGATTTTTATATATATATATATATTTGCAACAAATAATAAAACCACTTTCAACGCGACTCTTTTTATTTTATTATTTTGAATTTTTCCGAAACGAATAAAAAAACTATTTTAAAAGTAAGACTCTTTTTCATTGTCATTTTCAGGGGAAGACAAACTATTTTCCTTTATATATATATATATATATATATATATATATATATATATATATATATATATATATATATATATTATTTTGAAAAATAAGACAAAACAACAATTTTTTTTTCTTTCTATTTTTTCTTTGGTTTTAATAAAACAAACTAATAAGACATTTTTTTTTCATTTTCTCAAAATTTCGGCAGAGTTTTGACAGTATTTGGGCATTGGTTTTTTTTTTCAAAAATAAACAGTCAATTCCCTAACCGCTATTTCTTTTTTTTCAATTTTAAAATATTATTCATGATATTCAAAAGTCAGTCAACACACAAATCCGGATCAAATAAATGCGCAAGTAGCAGCAAGTAAGATGCATCAGGATGGTCATTTTTTTTGGTACACCTGTCCTAGACAGACCCAACCCCTGTGTTGAGTCTCCAAAGTCAAATGCACGTGATGCAAACAATCGCTCCTACTAGGGATCCGGCATGAAGCTGAGTTATTCTAAGTGAAAAAACCTGAGGCATATTGATCTAGCCCTGGCTTACCCAAACGGACAGTTTGAGCCGAAGCGGGGGCAACGTACCGGGAGCACGAAAGTCTACCCGGCCTAGTTACTTGTCCCAACTTCGTCTTATTTGGTATGACTTTAACAGAAAGGTGGGCCACGCGCACGTGTGCACCATAAATTTAGAAGACTCAGAAAGAAGGGGGTTTCGTAGCAGTTGTATATATTCATAATTCAAATAATATTAAAGCGGTAAAAGTGTCATTTAGCACATTGGGCATATATCATGTAAAAAAATCAGATAATAAATAAAGCCAACTATAACAATTATTTTAAGCTCGAATTCTTGAACCCTGAACCAGTGGTTCTGGGTTCTAATCCCCAGCAGAGTCGCCAGAGCTGTCGCACCTCCTTTTTACCGCGCCCGCGAGGGTGCGTAGGGAGTTTTCTCCAATTAAAGGACAGTCGAAACGGGATTTGTTTGTTTGTTTCAGAGTCGCCACCTGGGAATTTTAAAGCGTCCCAAGTCACCGGTTTTAATCCCTGAATCGAGGAAAATATGACTCTGTCTATTTAACAGTCTGCGAACCAGAAATCCGGATAAGGAATTCTGTTAACCCGGGAGAAGGTGTTAGGCATTCCCGAGTTCCGTGGTTCTAGCACGGTCGCTCAGATGTTATATTTGGCTTGATTATTTTGATTTATTAAATACATTTTTATTGCATGATTTTATTGTTACCGCTTCTATTTAAATTGTTTATAATTAAAGACCCTTCTTCGAATCGAATCACGCATACGTGTATTCGTTTTTATATATTAATATTTTTTAACGTGAAAATCGTGTCACGCGTACGTATACACAATATAATAATTATTATTTATTTATTTTTTTTCGAAATTTTTTATTATATAAAAAAAACTTAAGTTCGAAATTGTGCTAAAAATAAAATTAAGAACGATCGTCGCTCTTGTATAATTAAATATTGAACCGCACATCTCGAGTTATATGAAATTAATATTGATATTCTCCGAAGAGCCCCCTTTTATTAAATGTTCGTTCGAAGTTGCGCGAACGCATAATCCGAATTGCTTTTAGAAATATAATCAGGTTACGCGAACGCATCCCTAATCACGCAAAAGATTCTTAATAGTAGTATAGATTTTCCATAAATGTTTATTGCATCTATCTATTTTTAAATGTAAGAATCGTGGAGAATTACCGATTGGGATGCCACCAAATTTCTTGACAAAGAATTCAAAATTTATTAGGCGTTGCTACAAATCTTATTTTACGCGTATGAATTATATACCTCAAAACTATTCAAATTTTAAAGAATTAATGATATGAAAAAGAAACAAACAACATGTAACTAAAAATACTACCATTTTTATCGTGGATACAACATTAACATATCCAAAATTGAATCGCATATAAAACTGGAAAAGAATTAATTTGATAAACAAATTAATAGTTTCTGAAGAATTTTTATTGTTACATTTAATGCGAATTCTATTTCTACATATCCTTGACATAAAATGTTGCAATTCGTGCTTGTAAATCCCATATCCTTCTCATATACTTGTTTTTAGTCCAAAGTTATAATTGTTTGGTTAATTTGTTTACAAAGATTGAGTTTGAGATAAATAAACCAATTCTTATTCTCTGCCTATGCGACTATTTGCAAACACTTAACTCTATATTTTGTAAAAAAAATCATTGACATTATTTCATATATTAAAAGAAATGAGTTGATCGCGTTCCTAAAATAACTATGCCATTAGTTATTAAGAAAGAGAACTAATCTACTAATTGATTTAATACTATATTAACCAACTAAAACAAAACTGAAATTTAAACTAATAAAATTTAAATGAGTAGAAGACATCCTTATAATTCCAAACTTCATTTACTTGCCATGTTGAAGTTCTTCACAACATGAGTTTAAAAGATATGTACCTGATATTGAAGCAAAAGAAAATGAAGATGAAAATCAGCAACAGTAATAACAGTGCAATAGCAACAACTGCCCAGCAACAGTAACAACCCAGTAACAGACCGGTGGAGTAGTAATCCCAAAAACAAAAGCTTTAAGCTTTAAATGTAACAACAACCATTAATACTAATTTCAAACAAAGAAAGAAAGCAGTAGATTTTTTTAGCTTTTATTTTTATTTTGAAAGCTTAAATATTTTTCGGAATTTTTCTCTCTTCTATTCTCTGTCCGTTTTTTTTCTCTCTATCTGTATTTCTTGTTATTCCCATTTGTCTTCAAGACTTCCCATATATATAATCCCATCCCATAAATCTTTTAATCAATTAAATCAATACTTTTTCTCTACCCAACCCATTATCTTTCCACTCATCCCCATTACATTAAATAAACATATCACACCACCCCATTATATTTTGTCCCCCATGCTTTAATTAAAATAATGCAAGATTCCCCTTTAATTTAAATCTTGTCCCCCCTTTATATTAAATAATCATATCACAACCCACCCCATTTCATTTTGTCCCCCATGCTTCAAATAAACAATTTCAAAATGTACAATTCCTAAACTACCCCTTCCGACCTTACTGAAATTACCAAACTACCCCTGAACGTATTACAAATTTACCAAACTACCCATCAGCTATAACACATCAATTAATCAAACTTAACCAAAATATAGACAATATGATCAATTTCTAACAATGTTCAAACAACAATATGAACATGGATGAACATCATAACAACAATATCACATGAACACGATTTTAATAACATTTCAACAACAAATCACATGAACACGAATTGAACAACAAAGAACAACTAAAATTTAATTGAACAATATTTTAGCAACAAACAATCCTATTTTCGGATTCAACAACAACAACAATCAAAGTATGAAGATTTCTAAATTCAATCATATTGAACTTAAAATCAACTCTAACAACATTACAACAAACAATTCTTATATTAAACTTAAAACAAGATTATGAGAACAATTCAAGCAATAATCATAAATGGTAAACAAGAAATCAAACTATACAAAATTCGGATTCAAGATCATCCAAACAAAGTATGAACATGAATGAATCTATTTTAAGACAACAAACATGACGGATTAAACGATTAAAACAATATATTCCTTTAATACAACTAAATTCTTTAAACAAATAACAAGATCGACGAAGAAACAATTATGAACTTAAACTTGAACTTAACAATATTAACAATTTCTAACAATACATAAACACATGAAACAAATTGAAGAAATAGTTGATTAAATTTCAATTTGAATCTAACAAACATCAAACTAACAAATACTTACTTAAACAATAATACAAACATGAAATAAACATGAAAACAACTAATTAAACTTCTATTTTGAAATCTGAAAATTAATTTAACAAACAACATGAACACAATAGAAAATTATTTCAAAGATGAACAACGAATAAAACAAGGATTAAATCATTTAACGATTTTGGATCCGGAAAATATCAAACAAAATATGAACAAAAATAAACTCAAAAACAACTAACCGGAGATGAATCAACGACAAACTTTGATTGTAAATAAATCTGTCCAAACTTCGACCAAAGCTCGAACGAAGGACGACGAAGACGAAGAAGAAGTAGAAGCAACGGCGGAGGAAGGAGGAGCAGCGGCAGCGTCGCAGACAGCCATGGCTGCTTGTCGCAGCTGGACACGGGCAGCAGCTGGTCGCCTACTGCTGCTGCGTTCAGCAGCTTATGGAGAAAATGGAGCAGCAGTTCGGGAAGCCATGGACGACGCAGAGGCAGCAAGAAAAAGCGACAAACATGGCGATGGGTTGACGACGAAGACGCAGCCATGGACGAGCCTTTTGAGCTTGACATGGAGAAGATGAGCTTCTTGGTGGTGTGTGCGCTTGTGTCGAAGGAGATTAAGCTGCTGGAGCTTAGCCATGGCAGCCATGGATGTGTGTTTTAGAGTTTGGAGAAGAAAGAAGAAAAGAAGAAGAAGAATGATAGGGGGGGCGGATGACTTAGGTCATTTTTAGGGTTTTTGGTTTTTTTTTTTGTTTTGTTTTGTGTCTTTGAAATGCAAGATAGGGGTATTCGGTCTTTTGGGTTATGGACTGGGTCGACCCAGTTCGAAATGGACTGGGTCGTAGGGAAGATTGGGCCATTTTTTGGGCCTGTGGCTTGAAATTGAAGAAGAGGCCTAATTCCGACTTTCTTTATATTTTCGCTCTCTTTTCTTCTTTTATTTTTTCTAAAACTAAATTATAAAAATACTTAAACTATTATTAAGAACTAAATTAAGTTATAAAAGCGCAAATTAACTCCCAATAACAATTAACGCATAATTAAGTATTAATTAAGCATAAAATTGTATATTTGGACATTAAATGCTAAAAATGCAAACGATGCCTATTTTTGTAATTTTTAATTTTTGTAAAACAAATTTAATTACTAACAATTGTAGAATTAAATCCTATATGCAAAATGCGACATATTTTTGTATTTTTTATTAATTTAGCAAATAAACATGCACAGATAAATACAAATAATTATTCAAAATATCACAAAATATCACAAAAATTGCACACCAAAGAAAAATCATTTTATTTTTGGAATTTTTGGGAGTAATTCTCATATTGGGCAAAAATCACGTGCTTACAGCTGCCCCTCTTTGCCCGAAGACACGAAGGGTTTTCGTGCAAAGATAAAGCGAGCGATTTTTGCCCATCCGAGTACTCCGTGTGAAGCATTTTTTTTTTTGAAAAAGATTTAGCCGAACCTTTGCTCAAAGGTTTCCTACATATCCTGGGCTAAACAGGAATCAGGTCAATGTAGTTCGGGAAATTTTGGTAGCTGGGACGTTGGACTGCAATGTTACTGTTGTTTCATGCTATTACTACTGCTTACCGATCTCCTTGTTACACCGTGCTTAAAAGAAAACAAGAAGCTAAGCTATACTGCAATTTTTCTTGTTGCCTTGCTTTCTTGTCTGCTTGCATTTTTTCCGGTGCTTTTCTTCTTTTTGACACATGCACTTGAGTTTGTACTGTGACCTCTTGTTGCAACCTTCTGCTTCCCGGTGCCGGGGAATTTTATTGTTTCCTGCTGGGGATTCCTATTGTAACCCTCTGTTTTATTGTTCTTTGACTTGATCTTGAAATGTATGCCTCTGTTATCTGGGCGGGCTCCCAACTTCAATACTTGAAAATTAAAGACTTGAAATGTATGCCTCTGTTATCTGGGCGGGCTCCCAAATTCAATGCTTGAAAATTAAAGACTGAAATGTATGCCTCTGTTCTATGGGCGGGCTCCCAACTTTAACAACAAAATGAATGCCATTCCTCTCTTCAGGCGGGCTCCTGACAACAACTTTGAAAGTAATCGCCATTCCTCTCTTCAGGCGGGCTCCTGACTTCAAACCATACATCGCCATTCCTTTCTTTAGGTTGGCAAGATTTCAACAACTTTTAAAAACGCCTTTCCTCTCTTCAGGCGGGCTCCTGACAACAACTTTGAAAATAATCGCCATTCCTCTTTTCAGGCGGGCTCCTGACTTCAAATCATACATCGCCATTCCTTTCTTTAGGTTGGCAAGATTTCAACAACTTTTGACAACGCCTTTCCTCTCTTCAGGCGGGCTCCTGACAGCAACTTTGAAAATAATCGCCATTCCTCTCTTCAGGCGGGCTCCTGACTTCAAACCATACATCGCCATTCCTTTCTTTAGGTTGGCAAGATTTCGACAACTCTTTTAAAATGCCTTTCCTCTCTTCAGGCGGGCTCCTGACAACAACTTTGAAAATAATCGCCATTCCTCTCTTCAGGCGGGCTCCTGACTTCAAACCATACATCGCCATTCCTTTCTTTAGGTTGGCAAGATTTCAACAACTTTTAAAAACGCCTTTCCTCTCTTCAGGCGGGCTCCTGACAACAACTTTGAAAATAATCGCCATTCCTCTCTTCAGGCGGGCTCCTGACTTCAAACCATACATCGCCATTCCTTTCTTTAGGTTGGCAAGATTTCAACAACTTTTGAAAACGCCTTTCCTCTCTTCAGGCGGGCTCCTGACAACAACTTTGAAAATAATCGCCATTCCTCTCTTCAGGCGGGCTCCTGACTTCAAATCATACATCGCCATTCCTTTCTTTAGGTTGGCAAGATTTCAACAACTTTTGAAAACGCCTTTCCTCTCTTCAGGCGGGCTCCTGACAACAACTTTGAAAATAATCGTCATTCCTCTCTTCAGGCGGGCTCCTGACTTCAAACAATACATCGCCATTCCTTTCTTTAGGCTGGCAAGATTTCAACAATTTTTTTTTTTTTTTTAAAAACGCCTTTCCTCTCTTCAGGCGGGCTCCTGACAACAACTTTGAAAATAATCGCCATTCCTCTCTTCAGGCGGGCTCCTGACTTCAAACAATACATCGCCATTCCTTTCTTTAGGTTGGCAAGATTTCAACAACTTTTAAAAATGCCTTTCCTCTCTTCAGGCGGGCTCCTGACAACAACTTTGAAAATAATCGCCATTCCTCTCTTCAGTCGGGCTCCTGACTTCAACCAATATATCGTCATTCTGTTCTTCATGTGGAATCCTGACTTCTTCTTAAATTCTTCATCCTCGTTCTCCAGGTGGACGCCTGACTTCTTCTTAAATTCTTCATCCTCATTCTCCAGGTGGATGCCTGATTTCTTCTTCAATTTTTTCATCCTCATTCTCCAGGTGGACGCCTGACTTCTTCTTCAATTTTTTCATCCTCATTCTCCAGGTGGACGCCTGATTTCTTCTTAAATTCTTTTTCCTTCGCCTGCTTTGTTCTTGCTTGCTGGGGATAATACCACTGTGGGAGTCTCCTTTCTTCCCCTCCTTCAAATTCATTTTTTTTTTTCAGAATTTATTTTCGCTCAACACTGTTAGGGATAAAAGTGTTATCTTCTTGGGATAACGTTGTTGAGGATAATGCTGCTGGGGAATTTTATCCCTTCAAATCGATGCTTCATTCTTCTGGAAGCTGCTGAGGATGATAATGGTTTTTGCTTTTCTGAGCACAAATGTCATCCCTTTGTTCTGTCTGCTGGGGAACAACCTCTTTTATTAAAAATTGTTATGCTGGGGGTAAAACTGGTTCAAAGACCACTTCCCTTGAGACTGGTGCTATATTCATTTTACCCTGAATGGGTATCTGACTTCCAGAAAATTTTCCAAATGAAAGGAAAATTTTCTGCCCCAGTTTGACAGTCTCCCTTATGGCCTGCATTTCTGTCATCAATTCCACTTCCTTTACCTGTTTCAATTTAAACAAAATTTGTTAGTTTAAAACGCGGTGGTTGGTTGTGATACTCCCACTGGGATGGTTTTCCCTTTTCCCTTTCTTGCTCTGCGTTCCACAACTTGTTGGGGATGATATTCTTTGCTGGGGATAATCCTTTTCTGCTGGGGATATCCCTCTTCTTTCGTGGCATGGCTCGGAAACTTGCATTTTCCCGACCTGTTAGTCTCGCATGAATTTCCCAAATCATGCTTATTGTTTTTCTTGTTTTGTCCACGGGATCTGGTCTTGAGGTTTAGTAACCTTTGATTTCGGCAAGGATATCCCTCTTGACACTCGTCAATCCTTTTGCTGGGGATATCTTTCTTGACACTGGCCTCGCGCTTGTTCCTTCCTGACTATATCACTTGGATGTACTAGTCAGATCTTATCTTGGAAAGCTGATGGTCTACTTTGAAGTCATTTCCCACTGGTCTTGACCAAACAGACTATACTGGGGAAATTGCTATGAAAGGAAAAGATAAAAGGGAACAGAATAAAAGACAAAGGAAAAAATGACTCTTTAACAAAAGAAACTATAAATAAAAACCTATCAAATGAAAACACTGACTCTAATGGTCATGACATGCATATGTGGCCTATCCTTCGTCATCAATCGTCTTTCAAGGTCTTCCCTTGACTATTCCCCATCTGATTCCCAATCTTATTCGACTTGTAGTGCTCGAAGGGTTTTCACTATCAAGCCTCTCTCATTTTGGGTTTTTCTCTCAGCTTTCATCGCCTTATGGTGTCCGTGAAGATTTTCACCGATAAGACTCTCTCATTTATATCACTTTCTAGCTGGGGATTTGGAGTGTTGCCGGTATGACTCTCTCTGCTGGAGATTAGAGTCCTTTCTGCTGTGGAACAGAATGTTATGTTCGCTGGTACGATTCTCATTTGTCTGACTTAGCATCTTTTGCAGACTGATCAGAAGGTCTTTCTTTGGACCGTAATGTGGGTTTTTTGGATAGGCTTAGAAAGAAAGGGTATTAAAGGCTCAAAAACAAATCAATTTGGGGTTCAAAATTACAACCTTCGGAACCAATTTTGCTTACAACGAGCATAACTCTTGCCCCAGTTTCTTGCTTGGGGATTATTTATTTATAATTAATTATTTTTTTTTCTCTTTTTATTACACCATGCACACCATGCACACTATGCACACTGTGCTCCCTATGACCGAGCCGTGAGGCGCCTACGTATCCTCTTTGAGGAATCAGGTCAAACGTAGTTCCCAATTCCTCTTTTTTCATTTGACTTTCTTTTGTTTTTTTTTCGTTTTTTTTTTTAATTTTTTCTTTACCTTCCAGGCTCGTATTTCCTAGTCATTGCTATTGATTCCGAATGAGGGGTATGAAAGAAAATAAATAAGACTCAAAAGGGGTAACGAAGGATAAAGTGTTTAGGTAGCAGAACAAAATGTCTTCGTCATTCCAGTCTTCAAAACATGCCAAGTGCAAACAACACAATTGAACATAGATTTATAGTCTCTTCCGATGGTGCTGGACTTGACAATTATGTTAAACACTTGCTTTTTCATTTGTCATTTCTAAAGCACTGCTGGGCGACACTCTCACTCTCATGAACGACCCTCATGCCAATTTGGCGAATCTTGCATTTAACGGTTTTCTTTATGTTTTACTTGCCCCAGTTCCACATGACTCGGGCTTCAAATAATCTCAAACCGTTCTTATTTCCTTTAAATGCTTTGATCACCTTCCCAGGGTTTTATGATTAACTTTATAGACTAGGCCCAAACTGTGTGCGCATGTCATGTCCCTAGAATCGGCATTGAACGAAAATGACAAAAGGACTAAATAAAAAGATGACTGGAAATAATAAAAGACCGGCTTTTGTATTAAACTTCCGGCGAAATGGTTAGAAAAACAAACAAAACAACCAGAATAAAATCTTAACACAACATCAACGAGACTTAAACAAACTGATACGACAAAAATGGAAAGATAAGAAGGTTTGACACAAGACAATATTCGGATTACAACCCTAAGAATAATCCGGATAACAGAAATGACAACAAAATAAACCATAAACAGCTTCTTTCTTGCTAACCAAGGAACGGAGCGTCCTCCCATTTTATCAAAATTGGCATCTTAGCCACTAAGCTTTGCATTAGTATTGCCAAGACCATTATCAGCTTCCATATCATCAACCTCCGTCAACAAGTTCTCGATAGGGTTTGAGTGCTCCATGTTACTGTCATCGATCACAATCCGCCCTTCTTGGACCATTTTCTCTACTTCCCTTTTCAAATTACGACAACTCTCAATGTTGTGCCCTATGACATTGGAGTGGTACGCGCATTGCGCTGCCGGATCAAAGTTTCTTGCATGTGGATCTGGAGTATATGCGGGGAGTGGCTCAATCAAGCCAGCATGCTTTAGCCTTTCAAACAGACTTGCATAAGATACTCCGATAGGGGTGAGAGCCTTTCCTCGTTTGAGCAACCTTTCGTTCCTAAATGCTTGATTGGGTCGGAAACCTGATCCAGGGGGCTTCCGGTAGGCTTGTGAGGGTGGATAGGCCTTATGTGGAGCTGGGTATTTGGAAAGTGAAGCCCATCTTTGGGAACCTCGTGGAGAGAAGTAGCATTGGGGAGGGGAGTAGCGTGGACGAGTGATGGAGCTACTCGGGTAGCTAGGAAAGCTGTCATAAGTGGGTTGGGATGGAGAGTATGGGGGATGGGTAATGCCAGAGTTTGAAAAGCTTGGCGGTGGTGGGGGTGGTGCTTTCCCAGTTATCCATGCCTGATACATGTCTGCCACATGTTGTCTAAGCATTTTCACTTCTTCTACCAACCCGTTGTTCTGTTCGACCAATTGTTGTCGGTCATCAGTACCGACCCATCCTGTTTTGATGTTCTGTGTCATTTGCTTTGCAGGGAGGAGTTACCACAACCAACCACTTTTCTATATATGACCACAACAAAAGGAAGCCAGCACATTAGTGTCAGGGCATTTGACAGATAATCATATATTAGAGATGCAATGCACCTAAGCAGTTAAACTGTTCTATCAGAAATGCGATGCACTTGCGCTTTCCTTTATTTTTCTTTCTTCCTTTTTTTTTCTTTTTCAGTGGTGGTCGAATCTTATAGAGATTGCCTACGTATCATGACCCCGCATGAATCAGACCTTGCGTAGTTCGGACCAATAAAAGATAAGCAATACTAATCATTTTTTTTTCAATTTTCATATTGGGTTTCAAAGGTTTAAAAATGACCTACAAACTTGAAAATCAAACGACCCACATATTATAATCAAAAGTTTTACAAAAAACAAACGGCCAGCTTCCTTTCTCTGTTTGACAAATGCAACCAAACGGTTATTTTTGCAAATGCGGCCCCTTCCAAATTTTGAGGTCGGAGAGGATTATTTTATGACACTTTACACACTTGTCCGTTATTTTATGAAAATAGCCTTTCGACAACTGAAAGATACTCTAAGGTTATTTTGGCAAGAACGGTTTAAGACGCGACCGAAGCTGGCTCGACTTATTTTGACTAAAAAAAACAAACGGTATTCACCTGAACGTTGACTCTTTTTTTTTCAAATTGCAATAAAAACCAGGTGTTGCAAACACGGCCCTTCAGCGCCTCGGGGACGAAGATTTTCAAGGCTGTGTGGGTCAACTAAACATGACCCAAAAGGTGGCTGTTTATGCAAAGTCAGCCTTCCGGCGTCCTTTTCGGGAACATTCGGCTATGTCTTGATAAAAGAGCGTCACCCGACTTCTTTATGACAAAATTAAAATTTGACATATATTTTTGTTGGCTATTTTTTAGTAAATGGGGAGGTTGGACACCACCCGACGTATTTATGACAAAAATTAAAATTTTGACACGTTTTTTATTTATTTATTGGTTTTTGGCTATTTTAGCAATAAAGGGGGTTGGACCCGATGAGGGTTGCCTACGTATCTCACATCCGGTGAGAATCAAACCCGCGTAGTTCGGGCAGGTCATGAATAAAGTAAGTAAACTAATTTTAAATTATTATTAT
Organism: Nicotiana tabacum; assembly: GCF_000715075.1. Classification (NCBI taxonomy): domain Eukaryota; kingdom Viridiplantae; phylum Streptophyta; class Magnoliopsida; order Solanales; family Solanaceae; genus Nicotiana; species Nicotiana tabacum. The sequence continues at coordinate 183,817,369 of NC_134087.1, read as the reverse complement.
TTTGAATTTGTAAAAGAACTGCTTTGAAAGAAGAAATGAAGTATATATTTTTTATTTTTTGAATTTTTGATTGATTTTCTTTTTGAAAGAAAGACTTCTAAAAATTCCTTTTCTTTTGATTTGAACTTTGAGAATTTCAAAAGTAAAAGGAAGATTTTTTTTTTTGTTTTTTCTTATTCTAAGAAGAAAGAAAATATTTTTTTTTTGGAATTTTACCTTTAATAAATGAAATGCTTTCTAAAAAAAATATTTTTTTTTTGAATTTTGAATTTTCTTTTCAATTTTTAAAGAAGAAGGAAAATATTTTCGAATTTGTTTTATTTTATTATATATATATATATATATATATATATATATATATTATATATATATATATATATATTTTAATAATTAAAAAGACTTTCTTAAAGAAGTCAATAATGGAAAATATTTTTGGATTTTTTGTTTTGAAAATTGGGAGTCTAAAAAAACACTTTTCTAGACTTTTTGGCAGGACAAATATTTTTGCAACAAATAAAGATATATATACATTTTTGGAAATAAAGAAAAACTTTTTGGATTTTTATATATATATATATATATTTGCAACAAATAATAAAACCACTTTCAACGCGACTCTTTTTATTTTATTATTTTGAATTTTTCCGAAACGAATAAAAAAACTATTTTAAAAGTAAGACTCTTTTTCATTGTCATTTACAGGGGAAAGACAAACTATTTTCCTTTATATATATATATATATATTATTATTTTGAAAAATAAGACAAAACAACAATTTTTTTTTCTTTCTATTTTTTCTTTGGTTTTAATAAAACAAACTAATAAGACATTTTTTTTTCATTTTCTCAAAATTTCGGCAGAGTTTTGACAGTATTTGGGCATTGGTTTTTTTTTTCAAAAATAAACAGTCAATTCCCTAACCGCTATTTCTTTTTTTTCAATTTTAAAATATTATTCATGATATTCAAAAGTCAGTCAACACACAAATCCGGATCAAATAAATGCGCAAGTAGCAGCAAGTAAGATGCATCAGGATGGTCATTTTTTTTTGGTACACCTGTCCTAGACAGACCCAACCCCTGTGTTGAGTCTCCAAAGTCAAATGCACGTGATGCAAACAATCGCTCCTACTAGGGATCCAGCATGAAGCTGAGTTATTCTAAGTGAAAAAACCTGAGGCATATTGATCTAGCCCTGGCTTACCCAAACGGACAGTTTGAGCCGAAGCGGGGGCAACGTACCGGGAGCACGAAAGTCTACCCGGCCTAGTTACTTGTCCCAACTTCGTCTTATTTGGTATGACTTTAACAGAAAGGTGGGCCACGCGCACGTGTGCACCATAAATTTAGAAGACTCAGAAAGAAGGGGGTTTCGTAGCAGTTGTATATATTCATAATTCAAATAATATTAAAGCGGTAAAAGTGTCATTTAGCACATTGGGCATATATCATGTAAAAAAATCAGATAATAAATAAAGCCAACTATAACAATTATTTTAAGCTCGAATTCTTGAACCCTGAACCAGTGGTTCTGGGTTCTAATCCCCAGCAGAGTCGCCAGAGCTGTCGCACCTCCTTTTTACCGCGCCCGCGAGGGTGCGTAGGGAGTTTTCTCCAATTAAAGGACAGTCGAAACGGGATTTGTTTGTTTGTTTCAGAGTCGCCACCTGGGAATTTTAAAGCGTCCCAAGTCACCGGTTTTAATCCCTGAATCGAGGAAAATATGACTCTGTCTATTTAACAGTCTGCGAACCAGAAATCCGGATAAGGAATTCTGTTAACCCGGGAGAAGGTGTTAGGCATTCCCGAGTTCCGTGGTTCTAGCACGGTCGCTCAGATGTTATATTTGGCTTGATTATTTTGATTTATTAAATACATTTTTATTGCATGATTTTATTGTTACCGCTTCTATTTAAATTGTTTATAATTAAAGACCCTTCTTCGAATCGAATCACGCATACGTGTATTCGTTTTTATATATTAATATTTTTTAACGTGAAAATCGTGTCACGCGTACGTATACACAATATAATAATTATTATTTATTTATTTTTTTTCGAAATTTTTTATTATATAAAAAAAACTTAAGTTCGAAATTGTGCTAAAAATAAAATTAAGAACGATCGTCGCTCTTGTATAATTAAATATTGAACCGCACATCTCGAGTTATATGAAATTAATATTGATATTCTCCGAAGAGCCCCCTTTTATTAAATGTTCGTTCGAAGTTGCGCGAACGCATAATCCGAATTGCTTTTAGAAATATAATCAGGTTACGCGAACGCATCCCTAATCACGCAAAAGATTCTTAATAGTAGTATAGATTTTCCATAAATGTTTATTGCATCTATCTATTTTTAAATGTAAGAATCGTGGAGAATTACCGATTGGGATGCCACCAAATTTCTTGACAAAGAATTCAAAATTTATTAGGCGTTGCTACAAATCTTATTTTACGCGTATGAATTATATACCTCAAAACTATTCAAATTTTAAAGAATTAATGATATGAAAAAGAAACAAACAACATGTAACTAAAAATACTACCATTTTTATCGTGGATACAACATTAACATATCCAAAATTGAATCGCATATAAAACTGGAAAAGAATTAATTTGATAAACAAATTAATAGTTTCTGAAGAATTTTTATTGTTACATTTAATGCGAATTCTATTTCTACATATCCTTGACATAAAATGTTGCAATTCGTGCTTGTAAATCCCATATCCTTCTCATATACTTGTTTTTAGTCCAAAGTTATAATTGTTTGGTTAATTTGTTTACAAAGATTGAGTTTGAGATAAATAAACCAATTCTTATTCTCTGCCTATGCGACTATTTGCAAACACTTAACTCTATATTTTGTAAAAAAAATCATTGACATTATTTCATATATTAAAAGAAATGAGTTGATCGCGTTCCTAAAATAACTATGCCATTAGTTATTAAGAAAGAGAACTAATCTACTAATTGATTTAATACTATATTAACCAACTAAAACAAAACTGAAATTTAAACTAATAAAATTTAAATGAGTAGAAGACATCCTTATAATTCCAAACTTCATTTACTTGCCATGTTGAAGTTCTTCACAACATGAGTTTAAAAGATATGTACCTGATATTGAAGCAAAAGAAAATGAAGATGAAAATCAGCAACAGTAATAACAGTGCAATAGCAACAACTGCCCAGCAACAGTAACAACCCAGTAACAGACCGGTGGAGTAGTAATCCCAAAAACAAAAGCTTTAAGCTTTAAATGTAACAACAACCATTAATACTAATTTCAAACAAAGAAAGAAAGCAGTAGATTTTTTTAGCTTTTATTTTTATTTTGAAAGCTTAAATATTTTTCGGAATTTTTCTCTCTTCTATTCTCTGTCCGTTTTTTTCTCTATCTGTATTTCTTGTTATTCCCATTTGTCTTCAAGACTTCCCATATATATAATCTCATCCCATAAATCTTTTAATCAATTAAATCAATACTTTTTCTCTACCCAACCCATTATCTTTCCACTCATCCCCATTACATTAAATAAACATATCACACCACCCCATTATATTTTGTCCCCCATGCTTTAATTAAAATAATGCAAGATTCCCCTTTAATTTAAATCTTGTCCCCCCTTTATATTAAATAATCATTTCACAACCCACCCCATTTCATTTTGTCCCCCATGCTTCAAATAAATAATTTCAAAATGTACAATTCCTAAACTACCCCTTCCGACCTTACTGAAATTACCAAACTACCCCTGAACGTATTACAAATTTACCAAACTACCCATCAGCTATAACACATCAATTAATCAAACTTAACCAAAATATAGACAATATGATCAATTTCTAACAATGTTCAAACAACAATATGAACATGGATGAACATCATAACAACAATATCACATGAACACGATTTTAACAACATTTCAACAACAAATCACATGAACACGAATTGAACAACAAAGAACAACTAAAATTTGATTGAACAATATTTTAGCAACAAACAATCCTATTTTCGGATTCAACAACAACAACAATCAAAGTATGAAGATTTCTAAATTCAATCATATTGAACTTAAAATCAACTCTAACAACATTACAACAAACAATTCTTATATTAAACTTAAAACAAGATTATGAGAACAATTCAAGCAATAATCATAAATGGTAAACAAGAAATCAAACTATACAAAATTCGGATTCAAGATCATCCAAACAAAGTATGAACATGAATGAATCTATTTTAAGACAACAAACATGACGGATTAAACGATTAAAACAATATATTCCTTTAATACAACTAAATTCTTTAAACAAATAACAAGATCGACGAAGAAACAATTATGAACTTAAACTTGAACTTAACAATATTAACAATTTCTAACAATACATAAACACATGAAACAAATTGAAGAAATAGTTGATTAAATTTCAATTTGAATCTAACAAACATCAAACTAACAAATACTTACTTAAACAATAATACAAACATGAAATAAACATGAAAACAACTAATTAAACTTCTATTTTGAAATCTGAAAATTAATTTAACAAACAACATGAACACAATAGAAAATTATTTCAAAGATGAACAACGAATAAAACAAGGATTAAATCATTTAACGATTTTGGATCCGGAAAATATCAAACAAAATATGATCAAAAATAAACTCAAAAACAACTAACCGGAGATGAATCAACGACGAACTTTGATTGTAAATAAATCTGTCCAAGCCTCGACCAAAGCTCGAACGAAGGACGACGAAGACGAAGAAGAAGTAGAAGCAACGGCGGAGGAAGGAGGAGCAGCGGCAGCGTCGCGGACAGCCATGGCTGCTCGTCGCAGCTGGACACGGGCAGCAGCTGGTCGCCTACTGCTGCTGCGTTCAGCAGCTTATGGAGAAAATGGAGCAGCAGTTCGGGAAGCCATGGACGACGCAGAGGCAGCAAGAAAAAGCGACAAACATGGCGATGGGTTGACGACGAAGACGCAGCCATGGACGAGCCTTTTGAGCTTGACATGGAGAAGATGAGCTTCTTGGTGGTGTGTGCGCTTGTGTCGAAGGAGATTAAGCTGCTGGAGCTTAGCCATGGCAGCCATGGATGTGTGTTTTAGAGTTTGGAGAAGAAAGAAGAAAAGAAGAAGAAGAATGATAGGGGGGGCGGATGACTTAGGTCATTTTTAGGGTTTTTGGTTTTTTTTTTTTGTTTTGTTTTGTTTTGTATCTTTGAAATGCAAGATAGGGGTATTGGGTCTTTTGGGTTATGGACTGGGCCGACCCAGTTCGAAATGGACTGGGTCGTAGGGTAGATTGGGCCATTTTTTGGGCCTGTGGCTTGAAATTGAAGAAGAGGCCTAATTCCGACTTTCTTTATATTTTCGCTCTCTTTTCTTCTTTTATTTTTTCTAAAACTAAATTATAAAAATACTTAAACTATTATTAAGAACTAAATTAAGTTATAAAAGCGCAAATTAACTCCCAATAACAATTAACGCACAATTAAGTATTAATTAAGCATAAAATTGTATATTTGGACATTAAATGCTAAAAATGCAAACGATGCCTATTTTTGTAATTTTTAATTTTTGTAAAACAAATTTAATTACTAACAATTGTAGAATTAAATCCTATATGCAAAATGCGACATATTTTTGTATTTTTTATTAATTTAGCAAATAAACATGCACAGATAAATACAAATAATTATTCAAAATATCACAAAATATCACAAAAATTGCACACCAAAGAAAAATCATTTTATTTTTGGATTTTTTGGGAGTAATTCTCATATTGGGCAAAAATCACGTGCTTACAACCCTCACATGGACATTACACACAATCCATTAGTTCTAAATTGCATCATACTACTACTCCTCCACAACCTAGGAGAACTGGTAGAATTTATAGACCTCCTAGATGGTTAAATGATTTTGTATATGGTCCACTGCCCAGTACTCACACTTCAGCCTCTTGCATTTATCCTATGTCTGACTACATGTTTTACACATCTCTTTCAGCTGCTTACCTTGATTCCATTTGCAATTATTCTGTCATTAAGGAACCAGATTCCTATTCAGAAGCTCTACAAGATAAAAATTGGATTGCAGCTATGAAACAGGAGGTTCAAGCATTACTTGATAATCACACTTGGTCTCTGGTTGACTTACCTCCAAGTAAAAAGGCTATAGGATGCAAATGGATATACAAGGTGAAATATAATTCTAAGGGAGAAGTAAAAAGATACAAGGCTCGTTTGGTGGCCAAAGGATACACACAACAGGAGGGCTTGGACTACTAAGAGACCTTCTCTCCTATAGTAAAAATGGTTACTGTTAGAGCTGTTCTCTCAATGGCAACTATGTATGGTTGGCACCTACACCAGATGGATGTATTTAATGTATTTTTACAGGAAGATTTGGTGGAAGATGTCTACATGGTTCAGCCTCCAGGTTTTGCTAGCCAGAGGGAGTTGTCTAAAGTATGCAGATTGCAAAAGTCCCTATATGGATTGAAGCAAGTATCCAGACAATGAAATTTGAAATTGTCTAAGGCTCTTTTGACTTCAGGATTCTCCCAAAGTCACTATGATTACTCTCTTTTCACTAAGAAAGTTGATGGTCATATTGTGATCATCCTTGTATATATGGATGATCTTTTGATCACTGGTTCTTCCTCTTCTCTTATTCATGCCACAAAGACATTACTTCAGCACCATTTCAAGATCAAGGACCTGGGGGAGATGAAGTATTTCCTTGGACTTGAAATTGCTAGAAACAAAGATGGGATTTCTGTTTGTCAAAGAAAATTTACCCTAAGCCTAATTTCAGACTTAGGTTTGGCAGGCTCTAAGCCTGCAACCACACCCTTGGAAGTTAATCAAGGACTTACTAGTGTGGCATATGACAAAGGCCTTGTAGCTGATGATACAGAGATAGATGAGGCTATGGAGGATGCTACAAGCTATCAAAAACCGGTGGGCAAGATACTATATCTTACTATGACTAGGCCTGATATAGCCTATGCAATCCAGAATCTAAGCCAATTTAGGCACTCACCCAAGAAGTCACACATGGAAGCAACATTAAGGGTAGTCAAGTACCTCAAAAATGCACCTGGCCTGGGAATTCTACTGTCTTTTAAGAGATCTAATGAGCTGACAGTCTTTTGTGATTCTGATTGGGCTACTTGTCCCATGACAAGAAAATCAGTCAGTGGTTTTGTTGTCAAGATTGGAAACTCCTTACTCTCGTGGAAACAAAAAAAACAGAGTACTATATCAAAAAGTTCAGCATAAGCTGAGTATAGAAGCATGGGAACATCAATTGCAGAAGTGGTATGGCTAATAGGGCTGTTTGGAGAACTGGACTTGCAGATTCAGCTACCAGTGAAGCTGTTTTGTGATAGTAAAGCAGCTCTTCAGATAGCAGCAAATCCAATTTATCATGAAGGACGAAACATATAGAAATTGATTGTCATTTCATTAGAGAAAAGATACAAAAGGGATTAATAGAAACAACACATGTGAAGTCAGAGTTGCAACTGGCAGACATTCTGACTAAAGGTCATGGTCGAGCTCAGCACGAATTTCTGTTATCCAAGCTAGGAGTGTTCAACCTGTTCACACCACTTAGCTTGAGGGGGAGTGTTGAGGGATGTTGAGCTGTCATAATTAGTTAGTTAGTTAGTGTTAGCAATAGTAATTTAGAAGTCAATTATTTTAGTATAAGACAATGTACAGTGGGTTGTGAAGTCAGTGAATGGAAATAATATTTTCTTTTCCAGAATCTTCTTCTTCTCTCTCGTTCTCTCTGTTTTTCTCTTCCGCCATTAACAGAGTTCTCAAGCTCTTAACACTATAATATTTTGTGGTAACATGACATGACTTCATTCAACTAGGAAGCTAAGGTAGATAAGAACTACGGTTGATGTACATTCCTATTCCTTGCAAATTATTACTTCATATTGTGGTGTTGCTCCTTTTGGCTTTATTAGGTTTATGACTGCAACTTTTATTTATTTTTTTTTTTTTAAAAAAGACAACAACCTTCGAAATTTGCTAATATTTGTATATATTAGACTTACCTAGCATCATTAAGAAAAAAAATATTCATTGAAACAGTAAAAAGGTATAAAAATTATTTTTAGTGGCATTCTACGGACAATGAAATTTGCTCTAGCTGTAGAGTACGTTCACCGCTATTAACGAATTAGGGGTTAGAGTCACATGAAAACTAAACTCGAACAATTTATCCCCCTGAATTGGATTATGAATAAAAAATGATATTTGTTATAAAATAAAGACTATAAAGTAAAGACAAGTATAGAGAGAAACTGATATATTATTCGAATTCAAACTGATGTACATAATGAACTGAAATCTCTTCTATTTATAGAAGAAAGGAAGTTGTTGTGTAAGCTGCTACTATACCAGATATTGATAATCTTCTACTGAGAGCAATGTTTATCCATAACGGAGTACTGAAAGGATAAGCTTATTATACCCGGTATGGATAATCTTCTACCGGGGGTAATGTTTATTCATAACTGTGTACTGAAAGGATAAGCTTATTATACCCGGTATGGATAATCTTCTACCGGGGATAATATTTATCCATAACTGGGTACTGAAAGGATAAGCTTATTATACTCGGTATGGATAATCTTCTACCGGGGGTAATGTTTATCCATAACTGGGTACTGAAAGGATAAGCTTATTATATCCGGTATGGATAATCTTCTACCGGGGGTAATGTTTATCCATAACCGGGTATCGAAGTGATAAGCTTCTTCAGGAAGCTTATTTCCAATAGAGTACTTAAATAGATAAACATATTTACGGTGGAGTCCCATATGGATAAGCTTCTTCAGTAAGCTTATTTACAACGGAGTACTAAATGAACATCCATAATATAATATATTTATAACACTCCCCCTTGGATGTTCATTAAAAGATAATGTGCCTCATTAAAACCTTACTAGGAAAAACCATGTGGGAAAAAATTCTAGTGAAGGAAAAAGAGTACACATATTTAGTAATACGCATTGCTGGCTGCCTCATTAAAAACCTTATAAGGAAAACCCTATGGGAAAAACCTTAATAAGGGAAAAAGAGTACAGCGCGCATTTTACTCCCCCTGAAGAAAACCTTATTTCAAATATTTGTGTCTCCGCATTCCAATCTTGTATACCATATTCTCAAAAATTGATGTTGGTAAAGACAATCTGTTGGATTGTCACTTGAACTAATTTGATGCACATCAATGTCACAATTTTCCTGAAGATCATGTATGTAGAATAATTCTGGTGAAATGTTCTTCGTTCTATCTCCTTTTATAAATCCTCCCTTTAATAGTGTTATGCATGAAATATTGTCTCCGTATAATATTGTGGGTCTTTTATCACATTCCAACCCACATATTTCTCGAATGAATCACTGATCTCAATTATATGCACTCCCTGCTTGCCGGTTTGAAATCGAGCTTTATGGGTATCGGATAAATAACCTGCATCTGCATTACCAATACGATCTGCACCACTTTTGTTAGCATTAGCAAGATAAATAAGTGCACCATCTACATCGAGATAGAGTATTTCAGGACCAAGGAGCTCCTCATCCTCTTCTAGAGGTTGGAACGGATCCTTATTCACTTCAAGTGATTGAATATTCATTGGTGTACTTAACGGGTACACTTTGTCCATGTAAAAGTATTTTTAAGACCCTCTTGGAGCTCTTCCGGAGTTCCAATAAGATTTATGTCACCAACATAAATAGCAAGTGTAACAAATTTTGATGACATTTTCTTTATAAAAATACATGGACAAATAACATAATTTATGTAACTTTCTTTCAGCAAATATTTACTGAGGCGATTATACCACACACGCACAGATTGTTTTAAACCGTACAAATATCTTTATAATTTGATCGAGTACATTTCTCAAGACTTTGAATTATATGCTTCGGGCATTTTCAATCCTTCAAGGATCTTCATATAGATTTAGCCAAATAAGTCATATAGGTTAAGACTTGTATCTAAATGGTATGACATCTTCAAGTGTCTGGACTGCTAGTCCGATCCTCGCAATCTTTTACAATATTGTGCACCATATTGTATTAAATATATCGTCGATGATCATTTTGTGTCAGTTCCGAAGCGACATAACTTGTGGAGATCTCATCACTTTCTTTATTTTCAGGTACCTGAACTTTTTCGGGAGTTTCATGAAATGTTATGTCGTAGGCTCTTCTAGAGCTTATTTCCTCCTCATTATGATCATTTTGATCATTAGCTCCTACTATTTTTCAAGGATTGTTACCTTTGGAACTGATTGGTCTACCACGCTTCATGCGTACAGTAAACTCTATCCTTCAGGGACTTTAATTTTAATAAGAGCATTTGCAGCTGAAATATGATATTTAATTTTGGATCAGCAAATGCTTTTGGCATTCAACTTGAATTATCTTCTAAGTGAGGATCATGATAATTCGATTCATATAGCATATTTTTCAACTGTTTATCCCATCCCCCAAATGTTAGAAAAACTAACATATATCCCCAATCATCTTTGGGAAACATATCTTTGTGTATTATGGTAGAGAAATTAATCATATACCACGCAACAAAAGATAGTAAAAATATTTGGTTTTTGATCCTAAACCAATTGTGAAGGGAGGACTTATCATATATTGTTGATCTGATGCATACAAGTGCTGCTATATGCAATTTAGGAAATCTTATACCAACACATGAAGCTTTGTTCTCATAAGCAATGGTTTAGCCATTAATAGGAGGTATTCAATGCTAAACCAGCTTGGATATAAACCACATTATCAAGATGAACTGTCTTGATTTCATAATCTGAAAATTATGCCAGATAAATATTAGATTGTGGATAATAAATGAAGGCTCTCGAAGAGCTTATATACAAATATATCATTCATATTATATGATTATGGTCAAAACATATGTTGTAGTAAACCTGAAGTTTACTAATACAAATGGCTATCCTATTGAGACTACAAATGATTGAAAGATTGATAATCTTCATGTTTCCACAATCATAGGGGGTAAAATAATATGTATGTGAGAAGTTACCCGCCTTATTCTTTAATTTGTACTATATCATGTATCACAGTAAACCAGAAGTTTACTAAAGCAAAAGTTTATGCCATAGTAAACCAGAAGTTTACTAAGAGATAGCACATGACATGATAAACTTGAAGTTTTCATTTGCCATTTTTAAATGAGCTATTTGAGAATTCAGATAAGCATATACTAAAGAACTAGAAGATTCTTCAGGAATTCTCATGTGTTGCTTGTTCTCATAATGAATTGATTATACCAGCTAAAGTTGGGACTAAGACCCCTGATTCTGAAATATATAAAAGGTGAATATGAGCCCGTTCACCTATCATGTGAACCACTTATAGGTGCATATATAAGATGGTTACATGTGTAATTATTGTCAACCTGTAGTTTGGCATTTGGAATTGCTTTTCTCGATTAAGACTGGTGTCATGTATTCTTTAGGCAAACATTTAGCTCTTCAGGAGTTGTTGATATATTTTGTACTATCAAATATTGCTCAGACATTGCTGGTGTCATGAGAGAAAATCACAATCAAATAAACAATGTAAAACAATTGTTTAAGCACACGAAAACTCCTCTTCATAATATTTTTTCACTTCAGGAGGCAATTTCAATTGTGTTACTTCTTCAGGAGCAAATTTAAAATACGAAATATTGAGTATATATTCTCTCAATTATATTAACTCTTCTGGAGGTGAATTGTAATGTATTCACATCAAGAGCGCGTTCATATTTACCCGACTTATTAGTATTATCATATTCACTTCAGGGAATGAATTAATATTATCAAAAGTTCTCATCCTTCAGGAAATCGAACATAATTATCTGAATGCGTATTAATCACATCAAATTGTGATGCCTCAACTTCTTTTAAAATATTTACTACTTCAGCAGCAAATCGAGGCGTGCACTTAATATAGAGAATATTTATGTAGCTTATCTTCAATTGTAACCATATAAAGCCTAAATTATCACTTCTGGTGATCATAGACATATACCACTTCTGGTAGTTAACAAAATATAATTACAATGAGATATATGAAATATAACCATTTCTTGTGGTTGTATATTTCTTGCAAACTCTGCTAGAGTTTAAGTTGATCTAATAATGTTATCCATATTCTTCAAAATGACATAAACAAGATATATTATAGTAAACATCATTATCAAATCATAATTTTTCTTTATGTACAACAATTACATAACCATACTATCTATTACAAATAACAAAAATTAAAATATTTACATTTTTACAGATTCACCACCGATTACATGACTTGTTTCTCCTTCTGGGAGTGCAAGGTAATCAGTTACATCCAAATGCATGAAGTCTAAATTATCTTTAGAAATAAAATTTGCTTCAACATTTTTCTCTGTCTTCTTTAGGGAGGCTTGATAAAGCTCAACCAGGTGCTTTGGCGTACGACAGGTACGTGACCAGTGCCCTTTTTCTCCACATCTATAGCATGCATTTTCTGCATTTGGTGCTTGCACCGCTTCATGCTTTTGTTCCTTCCTTTTCCACTGCTGGTGGTGAGGAGTGTTCTTTGGTGCATTATTATTACCATGATTAGAGTTTCTTTTTCGACCACGACCATGACCACGACTGGGGCCACGACTTTTTCCACGTTTAGCCTGGTGGAAGTTCGTCTCATTCACTTCAGGGAATGGACAAGAACCAGTAGGTCGGCTTTCATGATTTTTCATTAATAGCCCATTATGTTGCTCGGCTATAAGAAGATGTGAGATAAGTTCAGAATACTTTTTAAATCCCATCTCTCGATATTGCTGCTGCAGGAGAATATTCGAGGCATGAAAAGTGGTGAAAGTTTTCTCCAACATATCATGATCAGTAATATTATCACCACATAACTTCAATTGGGAAATAATTCTGAACATAGCAGAATTATACTCATTGATAGATTTAAAATCTTGTAGCCTTAGATGAGTCCAATCATATCGTGCCTGTGGAAGAACGACCATCTTCAGGTGATCATATCCATCTTTCAAATTATTCCACAGTATGACTGGATCTTTAACAGTAAGATATTCCATTTTCAGGCCCTCATCAAGGTGATGATGTAGGAATATCATTGCTTTGGCACGGTCTTGGTTTGATGCCTGATTTTTGTCTTTGATGGTGTCTGCCAGACCCATCGCATCAAGATAAATTTCAGCATCAAGCACCCAAGACATGTAACTTTTGCCCGATATATCCAGGGCTACAAATTCAAGTTTAGAAAAATTTGACATTATTTAGGAAAAGAAAGTTTTTACCTCAGATACTCTCAAAATATTTGCTCGAGATGGCAGAGTCTCGTGCTGATAACGTGTTATAAAATAAAGACTATAAAGTAAAGACAAGTATAGAGAGAAACTGATATATTATTCGAATTCAAACTGATGTACATAATGAACTGAAATCTCTTCTATTTATAGAAGAAAGGAAGTTGTTGTGTAAGCTGCTACTATACCAGATATGAATAATCTTCTACTGAGAGCAATGTTTATCCATAACGGAGTACTGAAAGGATAAGCTTATTATACCCGGTATGGATAATCTTCTACCGGGGGTAATGTTTATCCATAACTGGGTACTGAAAGGATAAGCTTATTATACCCGATATGAATAATCTTCTACCGGGGATAATATTTATCCATAACTGGGTACTGAAAGGATAAGCTTATTATACCCGGTATGGATAATCTTCTACCGGGGGTAATGTTTATCCATAACTGGGTACTGAAAAGATAAGCTTATTATACCCGGTATGGATAATCTTCTACCGGGGGTAATGTTTATCCATAACCGGGTATCGAAGTGATAAGCTTCTTCATGAAGCTTATTTCCAATAAAGTACTTAAATAAATAAACATATTTACGGTGGAGTCCCATATGGATAAGCTTCTTCAAAAAACTTATTTACAACGGAGTACTAAATGAACATCCATAATATAATATATTTATAACAATATTACATTTGTATCATAATAGGTGTGCTGCGTGAATTACCATTTTATCCATATTAATGAATTTTGTCACAAATCGTCACAAGTATTTCTTTTTTTAAAATTGGTTTTTGCGAGTGTAGAACTGCAAGGGTAAAACAAGATCAAATATATAGATTAACACTTAAAATTAGCATCAAGTGCTACGTAAATTAAAAAAAAAAAAGACAAAAAAGAAGTGCTACTTAAATATATATAAACTATCTCATCTAAGTGTTTGATATCCACTTTAAGATCTCAACTAATTCGGAGTTGCATCATATCATAAGGATCATTAAATGAAAAAATACTTCATGTTAGAATTCCTTTTATTTTCATTAGTGCTATCCTACCAACTAAGTAAAAATCAAAATAAGTATGTAAGATGTCTGCATTTCACCCTTAAGGTGCAGCTCTTTCAGTAAATATGTGATGCTTTATGCTCGGGCAGCACACATAGACAAATTAAATCTTATCTATCCTACCAATTAAGTAAAAGTCAAAATAGTTATGTAGGTTGTCTAAATTTCGCTCCTTAAGGTGTAGTCACTCTGCGTAAATGTGTGATGCTTTATGCATTGGACTGCATATATAGACAAATTAAATCTTATCTATCCTACCAACTAAGTAAAAGCCAAAATCGGCAGGTTGTCTATATCTCACCCCTTTGAGATACGATTCTTTCCTAAATTCTGCATGAACGCGATATAATTTCTACATCGAACTAACAATATAGACAAATCTTATCTATCCTACCAACTAAGTAAAAGTCAAATCAGGCTGACTCATTATCCCTACAAATTCTAGAATGATGTCGTCTGGGGAAAGGGAATAGGGACAGGTGGTAGTACGAGAATGGCACATATCAGCCCATCCAAACTGGACAACTGCTTACACATTCATGTCATTGTAAAATGTCTAGTGATAGGTTACTCCAAGTTAAAAGCACTGATTTACAATTACCAAATCAGAAAAACGTTATTATCCACAAAGAACGACAATCTTTTAGGGGCCCCAAAATATACCAACAAATCTAATCCACAACGAATACTTTGGGATAAGGTTTCGTAGCTTTTTGAAATATGTCCCAACTCGACAATGTAGATAATGCTTTATTACCCCTCCATTTAATTATATAATAATGTCTTACTTTAATTAATACACTAAATTAAAGAATATAAAAATCTTGCTGTCTTAAGCGAATAATGTGTGTAGCGAATTCTTTAAATTTTATTATTTTAAATAAATCATATCATTTCTACAAAAGCTACTAAAATTAAAAAAAATGAATTAAGAACTTGCGATATACATAATGCGGTATATTTTTATTTTTCTCTCTTTCTCTCTCCTAGTCATAACTCTTTCCTCTCAAGAAATATTTTCATAACATTTAGGATATGATAATCCCAAAAGCCATTTTTTCTTCTTCAAAAAAAAAAGAAAAAGAAAGAAGCAGATTGATTACTTGATTAGTTGGTAACTTCTCACAATATATTGCTTTGTCTTATCAACTTGTATATATCCACAAAAGGAAGTGACACTTCTTTTTTTGGTATATCTTCCTTCTATCCTGATCTAGAGCTTAACTTTTTGTAGTGTTAGAATAGGAGTTCCAATGCACTCATAATTGTGCCAATAAAGCACTAAAGTTTACTTCTATTAACATAAATTAAACCATACAAACCATCAATGTGGTAGATGGATAGGATTTTTTATTATGTAGTATCTCGAAAGGAAGTTGTCCCTCGTGAATTAGGAATAGCTATTTTTTAATTTTATAATGAGTTATCTTTTGTTGAGTTTGTAAAGAGCTAGTAAAAGAAAGTGACTCGCACACATAAAAAATGTATCTAGAGGAAAAATTGGTGTATTTTTTCCTCGCATTCGAGATATATATAAGGCCTAATCCAAATTTACTTGAGATTAATTATGCCTAATTCCAAAATTGTAAGTATTGCTTATTTATGATAATTAATCAGCCCTATTACTTTGAGATTACTTGGTTTATGTCAGGTGAGCTCTTTCGAATCCTGCGGATATACCTTATCAGTAAAAGAATATTCTTAAGGATAATGTTTTTGACGTACCTCAAATTTTTGGTGTATCTCCATGATATTTTCAATACTTTCCATCTTGAGTGGAGGAGTTCGAGTTTTGGGTATGAAAAAATTTTAATAGAAAAGATTTCCCTCTCTAATGAATCTTACATGGCATATATCCGAATTAGAGTATAAAATCAAACATTCAATAAGTAATCCAAAAAAAAATTACTTAAAATTCCTCCTTTACTTCATTTTAAGGGTGTTAAACGGGTCGGGTCAGCCCGGTTCCGGACCGGCCCAGACCGGTAGAAGGGGACTGGGTTGGGCTGGGTTAAGGACGACTGGCGGGTTGCACCGTTTACATTTGAAATACCGGTTACCCGGACCGGTATAACCCGGTCGATGAACAGTGTTGTTAAACCGGTTAACCGGCCCGGCCCGGCCCGGTTTAACGGTAAAAAAAATTTAATTTTTTTAAAAAAAAAACTGGGCCCAGATCTGACCGTTGGCAACGATCCATTTCAGAAAATGGTCGTTGCCCAACGGCTCAATTGCACAAATAGCCCAATTTTGTTTTTTTTTTTAAATTAACCCCCCTTTGAAAAACTATAAATACCCTCCCCCCTCCTCATTTCTTCACTCATCTCTCAATTCTCATACTCTCTCATTCTTCAATCTTCATTCTTCATCTATTAAGGTGCAATCAACTATTTGACTTTTTTTTTTGGAATTTAATTTATCGTAGTATTTACTATTTGAAGTTTGAACAATTGAACTTCAAAATTGGAACAATTGACGTTTCTTCGTGGTAACATTGGAGTTGCGAAATCATCAAGTGCTCAATTTATTGTCAAATTCGGTGCACTCCCTCCAACTCTTTCTCTTATTTACTATTTTATTTGCATATTTATTTGTTGCTAGTAGTAAATTTTTTACAATATATTTAATGTTGCAAAAAGAGCTTATAACAAGGTTACTAATCGGGAAAATAAAAAAAGAGCTAGTACTTCAGCTTCAGCATCTGGTAGTAATTTAAATACCTCTCCAAATATTCCTGAAACATTACCTGATAATAATATAGATTATGAATAATTGCAGAAAGATTTTAGTATAGATGATAATGAATTAGAAATGGAAGATGAGATACCACTTACACCTAGTAGTGTTGGAGCTGCTAGCAGGGGTGGTGGTCGTGGTGCTAGTAGTAGCCCACATGTGGCCCCAACTAGTAATCGTAGAAAAAGAAGTAAGGTTTGGAAATTTTTTGAGGAAATAGAAGGTACTGATAGAGTTAAATGTAAACTTTGTAATGATACTTTTAAACATAAGATTGGAGGACAATTAGGGGGACTGAGACACTTAGTAGACATATGAAAATTGAGCATCCTATAGAATGGGAATATGATGGAGATGGAAATCAATCAACTCTAAACCCTACTACTGGAGGTCTTGTGAAATATGATAAAATGAAGGATCGTGAGAAGTTAGCAAAAATGATTGCTTTGGGTTGTCTACCTTTTTATTTTGCTTCTTCATCATATCTTATTATGTATATTCAAAAGATTTACAATCCTTTATTTAAAGGTATCCCTAGAAGTACTTGTAGATCTCATATCTTTAGACTTCATAGACAATATCAAACATACATACGTTATTTGTTTAACCACCTTCCTTGTAGAGTTTCTCTAACTTCTGATATTGGCCATGCTGTTAGTGGAAATGATTATTTGACAATTACATGTCATTGGATAGATGATACTACTTGTATGTAAAAACTTATTATCGCTTTTAAATATGATGAAGATCAGAGTCATACTGCTGCGTTTATAAGTAGTACTATTTGTGAAGTTGTTGAATTTTATAATCTCAAGCAAAAAGTATTGTGTATGTCTTTTGATAATGCTTCTAACAATAATGCCGCAATTTCAATATTAAAACTGCATTTGCAACCACCTCTTGATGAAATTTTTCATGCTAGGTGTGCATGTAATGTTTATAATTTAATTGTTAAAAGTGGCCTTGATTTATTTTCAACTGAGATTACTCATGTTAGAAGATCATTTGGTGTTATTCAAGGAAATAATAGACAATCTAGAATAAAGGAATTTAAGAATAAGTGTGTCCAGTATAACCTTAAACCCAGATTCATGCCAGACGAAATTGTTACTAGATGGAATTATACACATATATTTTTAAAATGTTGCTACAAATATAGATTCCCAATAACTGAAGTTGCTAATGCGCATCACTGATCCAAACAGTATGTTAACAACTACTACTTGAGAGGTCATTAATGATGTTGTTAAATTTTTATATAAATTTTATACAGCTACTGTTGAGTTTTCTGGAACATATTACCCTACTGTTACTATGGCTTTAGTACATATAGCTGAAATTTCTTTTTCTACTCTTTGAATTTTGAGAAGAAAGAAAAATATATGGATGTTGTTGAAAAAATGCAAGCAAAATTCTAAAAATATTTCTTTCCAATTCCTCTGATTTACTTAATTGGTGCTGTTTTAAATCCTTCTATTAAGATGTCTGATTGTCACCAATTAATGAATGTTTTATATACTTATATGGAGATTGGACCAACTGAAACCCAGATATATATACTTGTATGAACAAGCTAAATGAATATTTACAACAATTATATAATTATTATGCAAATGTAATTGATGTTGCTGCTCTTAATGTAAGCAATGTTAATCCCACTATGCACTGTACTACTTCTGCTACTGTGGATGATGAAGAAGACCTTGATAGTTTTAATATTTTTTCTACATTTTCTAACTCTCAAACCAGTAGCAGGAACATTGATGAACTTCAATTCTACTTGCAGAAGCAAAAAGAGCCTCGCACAAAGGAATTTTCACCGTTGGGATGATGGCATGAGAATGGAAAGCAATTTCCTGTTCTTTTTTGCTATGGCTCGGGATGTGATGAATGTGCCAATTTCAACTGTTGCATCAGAGAGTGCATTTAGCCAAGCAAGACAACAACTTGGAGACACCCGTCACTCATTGGGAAGCAATGCTTTGGAAGTTTTAGTATGTTTCAGAGATTGGATTAGATCGGAACGAAGAAATCAAGGACGTGAAAATGTTGATAGCCCAGAAGACGAGGAACTTGGAGATATATTAACACATGGTAACCCATCCGAATTTAACACTCTAGAAGAAGGTCACTCAGTTCATATTGATTATGAAGAACTTACTAAGGCAATGCAAAACCTTTGAATTTACTCTTTTTTGGTTAATTTACTTGTTGTTAAATGTAAACCTTTCAATTTGTAAGTTTGAATTTTGGAATAAATGTAGCACTTGCAATTTATAAGTGCAATTTTTTCCCATCTTCCTTGTATTCTTTATATTAATACAAAGTATTAATATAATTTACAATAGTTATACAAAATACAAAAAAAAAAAAAATTTAAAAAAAAAATACTAAACTCGGCCCCCTCAACATGTAACCCTTACGGTTCAATTTTTACCAGAATAAACCCGAACCCGTTAAATCTGGCATGCCCCAACCCGTAACTGGCCCGGACCATAACCCGTACGGATACTAAAATTTCCTACCTAGCCCGGCCCGGCCCACCCGTTAAACCCCCATACTTCATTTTCACCCTTGATGCAATTGTGGATATGGAGATGCCAGGTGGATCATTACATTAAAAGGCCATCGACCGTCCGCGGCAAATGGCCTTCGTAGTTCCACTATCTCAACCTCTATTCATGACACGCTTTCGTTTTTCTCCCTCACATTTTAAGTGGGCGTGTAAAATTTTAAAAAATAGTGAAAATAATATGTGAAAATTTGAGTTGTATTTGGACATGAAAATAATATGGGTTAATTTTGAAGTTTTATGAATGATCTGAGTAAAAATTTTGAAAAAATAGCTTTTTGAAGTTTTTAAAAATTTTGAAAAATTTCAAAATTCATCTTCAAGTGAAAATTACAAATTTTATGGCCAAATGCTGATTTTAAAAAAATGTGAAAATTTTCCGAAAAAAAAGTAAAAAAAATTCTTATATCCAAACCGGGTCTAATAGTGCTAAAAACTTTGTACTTAGAATCAAGAAAATAGCAATTTAGATATATAAGGATCTAACACAAAAAGAAACACAATAGAAAAAAAAGAAAAAAAGAAAGATAAAGATTTGAGTTCGGACTATCAACCAATCTACTTAAAACATGCAGCATTACAAATTAACTAGCATCTTAAAGTTCCTAATACGCGTATCACATTGTAGAAAAACACAAGTACTCTCTTTTGCATCAACTCTCATAAACATCAACTATCAAATTTTCACTGATAAAAAGAATAAATACATGTAAATTCATTATCGTTATAAGAATAACGGCTACTCGTTTACTGCAAAGAGAAAAACAGTAAAAATGACGAGCTGAATACTTAAATAGTTACTCAATTATTGAAAATAATTTAACAAAATTTCGTAACAAGGAAAGTTACTCAATTAATAAAAATTGTGTGACAATCACTTTTTATATTATATTTTATAACCACAAAGTTACTCAAACTGTTGGAAAATGGTTAACAAAGCCACTTTTCCTTATTTTGTAGTAAGAATATCGCTTTACTATTGCTATGTCACACCAAATATATTCTTAGCTGGAAAGTGTATTTATAGTAGCAATTGTGACACACAAAGTTTGAAAGCTAAAAACAATAAACATAAAATCCAACCACTTAAACCAATATAGGACTATCCGACCCATGAACCCGAACCCTTTAACGCAATCAGTGAAATTTTTGAGTCAAAAGAGAATTATCGCTCTCATTCGAAAGGTGGATGGAAGACTGTTTCCCACCCCTTAAAGGTTAAAAAGCAAAGTAAAATTCGCTTTATAAATTAATCTGATAAGTGTCACTTTTGTATAATTATTTTTGCATATTTATAATTAATGATAAAAAATAGATGTATTTAACTCGATATTGTAGACGTTTGTTTGGCAGAACTTGCAAATTACTCCCTTTATTCATTTTTAGTTATTTATTTTTGACTTTTCACTCCTTCTAAGAAAAAATAAATAAAATATATATTTTATAATTTTACCGATAATAATGATAGCATTTGAAAAATAATTTGAAGATGAATAGTTAATAATAAGAGTAAAAAAAAATATTGTCTTTATCTTGCTAAAATGGATAAATAAAAATATAATTATATTTTTAGTATAATGAACAAATAAAAATAAAGAGTGACAATTTTTTCACAAAATGATAGTTGGCGTGGAATGCACAACTAATATTATA
Organism: Nicotiana tabacum; assembly: GCF_000715075.1. NCBI lineage: Eukaryota > Viridiplantae > Streptophyta > Magnoliopsida > Solanales > Solanaceae > Nicotiana > Nicotiana tabacum. The sequence continues at coordinate 183,795,963 of NC_134087.1, read as the reverse complement.
CACTCTCAAAAGGCTTAATTTCATCTATAAATTACCGTGGGAAGTTAAAGAAAAATCTTTACAGTTTAAAGTCATCTAAGACGAGTGTTAAACGCCCAACGACCAGCGGGTATGCATCACACGTGACACTCACATGGGTCTTGCTCATCGTCCCATTCCCTGCAACCCAGCATCCTGGTCTATCCCACCCCCACAAACACACCAATAGTTTATTGAGTTTCAAAAGCCCCATAATCCTCCATTTCTCATTTTTCAACAAGCTTTTTTCAATGGTAACTTCAGCTAGACCCACTACTCTTAATGACCTCCCCGACGTAATACTTTCCAACATAATCGCCGCCGTCTCCGACGCCCGCAGCCGCAACGTCGCCGCACTCGTCTGCCGTAAATGGCTCGTCCTAGAACGTTCCACCCGCACTTCCCTCACGCTCCGAGGCAACAGGAACGACCTTTTCATGCTCCCCACTTGCTTCCGATCCGTTACTCATCTCGACCTCTCGCTCCTCTCACCTTGGGGCCATCCCCTCCTCTCACCACGCGCCGCCGCAGATAACGACGGCGCTGATGATTCAACCCTCATCGCCCACCTTCTCCGCCACGCATTTCCTTCAGTCAGTTCACTCACTGTCTACGCGCGTGACCCGCACGTGCTCCAGCTCTTGCCCATCCAGTGGCCCCAGCTTAAGCATATCAAGCTTGTCCGATGGCACCAGCGTCCGCAGTTAGCAAGTGGGGATGAGTTCAACTTACTATTTCAAGGGTGCTCGCAACTGGCCTCGCTTGACTTATCTACTTTTTATTGTTGGACTGAGGATTTACCACCAGCCCTTGAATCGAATCCTGTTGTTGCGACTAACATGACTGTATTAAATCTCTTAAACGCTTCATTTTCGGAAGGTTTTAAGACGGATGAGATTAGAGTCATCACTAAATGCTGTCCTTATTTGAAAGATTTTAAGGTTGTTTGTATGTTTGATCCTAGATACATTGGTTTTGTTGGTGATGAGGCTTTGGTATGTATAGCTAAAAATTGTCCCAAATTATCTGTGCTTCATTTAGCGGATACGTCTGTTTTGTCTAATTGCAGGAGTGAGAGTGATCTAGATGAAGAGGGGTTTAGTATCGACGATGGGAAAATTAGTGTTTCGACTTTGATTGAGGTATTTTCGGGTCTTCCTTTACTTGAAGAGCTTGTATTAGATGTTTCTAATAATGTTAGAGATAGTGGTCCTGCTTTGGAAGTGCTGAACAAGAAATGTCCCAAGTTGAAATTGTTGAAGTTGGGGCAATTTCATGGCATTTCTATGCCAGTTGAGTCAAAGTTGGATGGTGTTGCGCTTTGTCAGGGATTACAATCTTTGTCGATTAGGAATGTGGGTGATTTGGATGATATGGGTTTGATTGCAATTGGTAGAGGGTGTACAATATTGGCCAAGTTTGAGATTCGAAATTGTAAGAAGATCACGATGAGAGGAATGAGAACGCTAGCTTCTTTGCTCCAGAAAAGTTTGGTTGATGTCAGTATATCTTGTTGCAAGAATCTTGGAGCATCTTCTTCGTTGAAAGCATTGGAACCGATACAAGAACGTATCGAGAGGCTTCATATTGATTGTGTGTGGGATAGTGTTGAAGAAATTGAAAATCTTGATGGTTGTGTTGAATACGGGTTTGATCTCAATAAGGCCAATGGCGGTGAGGCATCAAGCCATCCTGCTGGATTTGGGGACGCATCTGGATACGTTGATGACGATCTCATGTTTAACAGGAATAAAAGATGCAAATACTCCTATGATCTTAATAGTGTTTACGTGGAAGAGAATGGCCATGGCAATGGATATGGTGAACGAACATGGGACCGGCTGCAATATCTCTCACTTTGGATTGGTGTTGGTGAGCTTTTGACTCCTTTAGCAGCTGCAGGTCTTCAACATTGTCCTAATTTGGAAGAGATTAAGATTAAGGTAGAAGGAGATTGTAGGCTATGGTCAAAACCTTCAGAGAGGGCATTTGCTTTGAGCACCCTTATACGGTTCCCTAAGCTTGTGAAGATGCATTTGGATTGTGGAGATATCATAGGTTACGCACACACTGCCCCATCGGGCCAGATGGATTTGAGCTTGTGGGAACGGTTTTATCTCTTTGGGATTGGACATTTGAATCTCAGGGAGCTTGATTATTGGCCACCGCAAGATAGGGATGTTAACCAAAGGAGTCTATCACTGCCGGCAGCTGGGCTGCTCCAAGAATGCCTTACACTCAGAAAGTTGTTCATCCATGGAACAGCGCATGAACATTTCATGATGTTCCTACTTAGAATCCCAACCCTAAGAGATGTACAGCTGAGAGAAGATTACTATCCGGCGCCAGAGAATGACATGAGTACAGAAATGAGAGCAGGCTCCTTGAGCCGCTTTGAGGCAGCCCTAAACAGACGCCAGATTTGTGATTGATGCAAAACACTGATGATATTTTATAAATTTCAATATCTAATTTTCCTTGGTTTTATTCCTGATAGATGCAAGGAACAGATACTGTTATGCAACTTTCCGGCACCCAATAGTAATAGAGTACATTCCTGGCATAGTCATGTTATATTAAAAATCCAGATCCTGTGTATAGTTTTATGTACCAGTTAATTTACGCATCTTGAACAAAGAAGAGGGTCAATTTTGTGAGTGAAATTTTCTTACCGAGAGCAGTAACAGGTGTATGAACACTACTTTTGATTGTGCGGAAGTATGAACACTACTTTTGATTGTGCGGAAGTATGAACACTACTTTTGATTGTGCGGAAGTATGAACGTATGAATATTATGTTTCTAAATCTGGAAATCACACAACAGTTACAACTTGAGCCAGACATTTTTAAAACCTCTACATGTGTTTCTGTAAAATGAAAGAGATTGCAGACCAACACCTGCAAGTTGGTCTCTTCATTCAGCTCTGTCCAGCAGTCTGCTTACAACAAAATATGGGTAAACCAGGAGAAAAATAAATGAATAGTCTACACAGGCCTCTGGTATCAACATCTACAATTGACTGGAATTACCTGCAATTAGTCTACCAGATAGTCCTTCAGGTATCTCTAATCTTGATCTCTCGTCGAAAACAGTATAAACTACCTAAATGAGAGGAAAGAACTTGCTTTGACATAACCATTTGAAATAAAAATGTTAATTTTCCTAAAGCAATAAGAGAAAGCAATTAACCCATTAGCGAAATAGCGATGTCAAATTAGCATACCCACTCTGCTTGCACACACCATCCCATGGTCTGTCTAGGCTGCAGAGTTCCAGCTTAAAAGGTCACATTTTTACGTGAAAGGTTCATTAGGAATCAGTTCTGCAGCCATTGATACTTCTTCAGAAGTGCCAACTGATTTGGAATCTCTCCTAAGTGCATCTGTCATTATTCTTGAAAGCCCAAAATTACATATTTTGACAGTGGAGTGCTTATTCACGAGGCATTGAGATCATGACACTAACTTTATCCGATGTATGTACAGACTTCTAAGTAAATAACATTGAGGCATGGCTTTGCAGAGCTTCTAAATGGTTCTGAAATCAATTGCCACAAGCCCACAGATGAAGAACGTCTTTTAATTTGTTTGGTCAAAGGCTATGTTGCGCGGACCCTCCAAAATGGCGCCGCACCCGTATCGGGTCCTCCAAAGATGCACTATTTTTGAAGGATACGACACGCACCTACTGACATTTTCGGAGAGTCCGAGCAACATAGGTCGAAGGTTTAGCTGCATCAATGATTCTTTCAAGATTTGAGTGATTGTTCTCTTTTTCTTCTTCTTCTTCTTCTTTTTTTTACTTAAAGTTCTTTTGTATTGTTTTCATGTCCTATGTCAGTTCACCCTCATCCGGTTACATTTGTTTTCAGCATTTTTAGATATCTTATAAGCTCGAATTAATATGAGAAGAATTTGGAGAAGATATAAATAGAAAATAATATGGATTGTCTCTGTAATGTTTTGCAGATATTCTTTTCTTGCTACAAAAGATAGTAAGAACAGGGGAAGGAGGCCATGAAGGTTTATAGTTGTAGACTCGTTCTTATTAGGTAACTCATCCTCAACTATTTTATTTAATTTAAAGGAAATAACTGAAGAGCAATTGAAAAGTCCTTTTTTATCTTCAGTCTTGTTTCTTCTTCCCATGTACAAGTCTACCAGAGAGGATTAATTGGCATGGGCCATGATTCTTTAGGTAATTTTGTAGGGCAAGTTACACATTTGGGCGCTCGGCCAAAAATAATTACATCTGCTAGCCAGATATATAAAAAAATATGTATAAAATATGTATACTATGCATTAATATACAAAAAAATACACATCTTGCCGACTATTATTTTTGGCGGTGGCTATACTATATAGTTTTCCTTTTTTTTTTTTGTAAGTTCTTAGAATTGCAGAAGTAATGCTGAGTGCCGCACCTAGAGACGGATCCAGGATCTTAATATTATGGGTTCGACCTTTTAGTTTCTTTCATTGTACTTTTCAAATTATGAGTTCAAATCTAATTTTTGGCGAGATTTTCCAGAGTTTTCACATAAAAATCTATAATTTAGGTTGAAAATACTGGATTCGTATTAACATGGTGCCAAAGGAGTGGATCCGCCCTGACCTCACCTGACATTAGTACAATAGAACGTCGGTGATAATATACACATTGTTTGCAAGATAGACATTGGACGCATTCGCATTTACAAGTCCAAAGCAAGATTAACAATATCAAGTAGAAAATTGCAAACTGAACAAACTACTCATTTCCAAATATTTCTGAAAGCAATTCAATATTCAGGGACTGGAAGATCCTCATCTGAAGGTGGGGCCAGAATCCACTCCCCATTCTCATCAAGAACCATACTCCTATTCTTCTCTACCCACCATGACCCTGGAATCAAGTACTCATCTTTCAAGAAAGAAGATGACTTATTCACCAACGCTACACTCCTCTTCACCTTCAGCTCAAACTCTTTATCTTCCCCATTCCAACCAGCTACAACATGTAACATACCCTGCAAGTTGTGCCAGTCGCCCGTATCTCTCGAGTCCTTTAAGCTTGGAGATTTTCTGCTATCGATGACTAGTTCTGTACCTGTATTCGCATACCCCAACAGAGCACTTGGATAAAGGGTAATGAGATCAATCTTGTTCTTAACATGTAAGATATTCAAATTTGAGTATTCCTTGATCTTTTCGTTAAAAGCCTTGTTCCCAACTTGAGGACTCCCAAAGACAATAGCGGATACTGGAATATCAGTAACCCCATTTTCAACCACATCAAATGCTGCTAAAGTAGCTAAACTAGCACCAAGACTATGGCCTGTAAATGTTATGCTAAGATTCTCATCTTTATACTGCTGCCTTAATTCTTCAATTTTTGCCTGCAGCTGTTCTCTTGCACTTAGTTTCGTGAAGGGTGAATTTGGGTTGCTGGAAACGTAAATCTTGAGCCATCCATCCATTACTTTCGGCTCGTTCTCGTCATCATCACTGCTGCTTTTGCTGTTATCGCCGTTTACTCCACTTTTTTGCAGGGACTTGGGACGAAGCAAAGGCTTGCAGAGACTGGAAGCGAAAATCTTGAACCAGCCATCCTCGACTTTGGGCTCGTTCTCATCATCATCTTTGCTGTTTTTGCTGTTATCACCACTTACCCCATCATCACCATTGCTGCTTTTGCTGTTGTCACCATTTACTCCAATTTTTTGCAGAGACTTGGGACGGAGCAAAGAGTCAGCAGATTCAGGCCTGGCACCTAAGACATTGATCCATTCGTAATTCCTTGTTGTGCCACGGAAAGCAACATAAATTTCCCTACGGCCTAGTTCTTGGCTGACTTCATCAGTTGTAACAGCTATATAACCAATCCAATTGGATTCTCTGTCCCAAGCTTCGCGAGACAGAGAGTGGAGGAAAATGGCTCCAAGGGCGCTAATACGGGCAGTGGCATAGAGGAAGCCGGAGATTTTGTAATTGGAAGCAGATTCTAACATGACTTTTTGGAAGAATGATTTCTTGCCATAACGGCTGGTGCCACAATACTTGGAATTTTGGTCATTGTTGAAAGCATCATAAGTAGCTTGACAGAAGTCGCCGCAGCGGAGAATTAGCTGTCGTAGATTGAGATTTAATGGTTCAAGAAGACCTTCCCAGTTGTTGCTTCCTAACAGTTCATGCCATGTTGTTTCTGTCTCCATTTTATGTAACTAAATATAGATAGTTTCTTTTGATGGAGGTTAAGTACTGAGATGAGGTGTGGTTGAGGCTATAATGCTATGAAGATTTAAGAAGAAAGCAACTGCATTTTCCTCCACTAGTTTTCTTGATTACAATAGTACATTTTTTGTTAGATAAGGGGAGTCCACAGTTGAAGAGTATTGGAGTCATCATTATTGCAGGATATATAGACAAGACTTATTACACGTGAAACACATGTACTAGTTGTATTTTTTATTTTCTACAATAATGGTGTTGTACGGATCAATTTGCGTGTATATCAATTAATTCATGAAGGATCTGTTTGTCCAAAGATTTTTTTTTCATTTTTTTTTCAAAAATGTGTTTGTTCATGAAATTTTATGAGTTTTTGGAGATTTTTCGAAAATGAGTTTTTCAAATACCAAAAAGTGGTTTTGATCACTTTTCAAAATTTTCGGAATTTTTTTTTCTCCGCTCACAAAACTGTAATATTTTTTGAAGTGAAATGCATGTCTAAATATAATTTCAAATTTCAAATACCATTTTTCAACTTAACTTTAAATACTACTCCTATTTTTTTTTTCAAAAATTATAATTTTTATTTCCAAATGCCCACTAAGTTACTTGCTATTTTCGGGCCAAGCTTGTGTGCATATTAACTATTGCAACGGGTATCTACTATTTTAAAATCGAGTAACTCTGGCATGCAAGGCTTTGACAAATGAAAAGAAACCACTTATCGTGTGCAAAATGCAGCAATAGCTACTTTTAAGTCCTCTATTTAAAATATATTCATAATTTATAATATATTTAAGGATTAGCCAATTCACTCAAATTTTAGAACTAAGTATCCTGAATTTGAAATTCCAGGACTTAGTGTCCTGAATTTTTGAACTCTTTATTTGAAATTCAGGACTAAATGTCTGAATTTTTGAACTGCTAATTTGAAATTCAGGACTGTTAATTTGAATTTCTGAACTGCTAATTTGAAATTCAGGACTAAATGTCTTGAATTTCTGAACTACTAATTTAAAACTCAGGACATAAGATTCGAACTTCTAAACACAATTTTCGAACTCTAGGACATGATGTCTTGAAGTTTAAATTTTGAAGTTTAAACTAGAGGTGTACATAGGTCGGGTTGGTTCGGATTTTCTAACTACTAAACTATACAAATTGTATCAGGTTATTAAATCTAAAGACCAAACTAAACCAATAAAAGTCGGATTTTTTAGTCTCGGTTTTCTCGCATTTTTCGGGGTTTCGGTTTTTTTTCCATAAAGTCTTCATAGCACAAAACATAGAATTTGTGCTCCAAATATTTCTTTAATCCTAGTAAGACAGAACTATATAAGGTGTTTGTCAATAAAATAACATAAATATGATATGAGTCACGACATTGCAGTAAAATATTCAACAATAAAGATAATAAAATCGCATAAAATAAATATTATTAATAAGTCATAATGAAAATAAACATAATTTAAAATTACTAATAAGTTGCTAAAATAAGTACGATTAATAAGTACTATTATTTACATGACTACACTAAAAGAGAAAGAAGTTATGCATTTTATCTAAATCATGAAAAAGCTAAAAAAATAGATATCAAACACTATTTTCATGCATAGTACAATTGAGTTGAATGTATTTTATTAGCATTAATATTGATTTGATTTTGATTTAGGATTTATTTGAGTTACTAATATTTATGGACTATAAAACTTATTGGAGTATCCAAAAATTATAAGTCCAAGCTTGAAATAATACACTAAAAAATAAAATTATGAAAAAACCTAAGAAATATTTATAAACTACACTACAATAAATATTTTTATGTATTAAATATATTTAAAACTTCTATACATATAATGTTGGGTTGGTTTGGTTTCGGTTTGACTTTTTTTTTTTAGTTAAAACCAAACCAAACCAGATATGGTTGGATTTTTTTTTCCAATACCAAACCAAATTAAACCAAACTATAGTCGGGGTTTTTTTTCTCGGTTTGACTCGGATTATCGGGTTGGTACGATTTGTTAGTTTTATTTGTACACCCCTAGTTTAAACTCTAGGATTTCAGGACTAAGTATTCTGAATTTGGAAATTCAGGACTTTTAGTGTCCTAAATTTTTGAGCTGCTAATTTAAAATTTAGTACTACATGTCCTAAATTTCTGAAATACTAATTTAAAATTCAGTAGATAAAATTCGGACTTCTAGACATAATTTTCAAACTCTTCTGAAATTTGAATTTTGAGGTTTTAACATTAGGGTTCTCTTAGTTTGATACGTGACCAATAAACCCACGAGATCTCAGATTGTTACCATGAGTAGCGCACAAAATTACTGTATCATAAAAAGACTTCATAATGTGAAATCCCCTTGTTAGTTCAACAGCAATACAAAAACAATAAAATACAAAATAAAATTGAAAAGAAAAAGGAACTTACTAGGAAAAAAACTGGCTGGCATGCTTGAGAAATACTTACTAGTTCTATTTTGATCCTCTCTCCTTTCCCTTGTCAACGTCGAATTTGTAATATTTCCCAATATTCATGTAATTAACAAGAGTTCTTTTCCAATCCCATTAGTACTAGTACTACTATGAATTATGCACCATAATCCAACTAAACAACGGCCTTAGAGCCTGTTTGGCTTAGGTGATTTGAAGTAGTTGGTAAGCATTAAGTGCTGAAAAGTACTTTCAAGTGCCGAAGCTGATTTAATAAATAAACAGTTATGTATTTAGATAAAAGTGCTGAAATTAATAATAAGCAGCTAAAGAATTGAGTATACGAAGAGTTTTGTTTTAAAAAGAAGTATTTTAGGGATAGAATAGTAAATATTCTGGTCAAACTTAAAGTGCTTATAAGCTGAAATTTGATAAGTTGGGGGAGATCAACTTATGGCTTCTGGCTTATAAACTTAACTTATAAGCACTTTTAATTTTACTAAACGCGTAAATAAATCAAAAAGTGATTATAAGCCAGTTTGACCAACTTATAAGCTTAGCCAACACCCTCTCTGCCACATGCATATGCCTATAAATTAAATACCCTTAAAATTGGCATATTCCTCGTAATCAAAATATCATTCTCTCATTCTTTAGAACAAAAGGCATTAATCTCCGTTTTTTCAAGATCGTAAAACTAAGAGATGAAGGTAATCGCCGCTCTAGCCCTTCAACTCTGGTAATTTAACAACAACAACAACCACAATCTAGTAAAATATTACAAATGGGGTTCAGGGAGAGCAGTGTGTACGCAGACCTTACCCCTACTCCGAGGAATAGAGAGACTGTTTCCTAAGTACCCTTGGCTCAAGAAGATGGAAGCTCTGATAATTTAAGGAAAATAAATTGTAGGTGCTGAGATTGATGAGGTGAAAATTGAACTATTATTTCTCAAGTCAAAGGCAAAAATGTTACTACTAAGTTATTTGCTGCTGGAGGAGGAAAGTTGGGTTGGGCCTTTGATGGTGTTGACGGTGTTTCTGGTGCTAGTCACGTCGATGCAATTAATACTGTTGCTACACAAGCAGGGTCGGATCTAAGGGGCTGAAAGGGTTCATTTGAACTGGATTAAATTTAGTTTTTAATGATGCAGAAAGTGAGTCACATAAGACTCTTGCTGTCTGCCAGTGTGAACTTTTAAATTAAGTATAGTCTTATTTAATTATTAAAATAATTGTTTTTGCAATAATCTTTTTGTTCATTTTTTATTTACTATTTGTTATACATTATATTTTTTGACTTTTCTTTTTTAAAATTGCCCTTTTTTTACTAGCATATTACTTTTTTCTTTTGGAAAATTGATTACTTCCAAACAAACCACCGTATTAGTTTTAATCCAACATAATATTGTTAGCATGATTTTTGATAAATAGTATAATTTTCTTCTACATTTAAACTTTTTTGATGAACCCGCTTGAAATTATATGTAGATATAAAAAAATTTGACTAACTTATTCGACCAATTTTTTTTACTATTCATTTCTTTACAAATATTGAACCTCGTTGCTCAGAATTCTGGATTCGCCACTATACACAACTTGACGTGGAGGTGAAAAAGAAAGAGTTTAATGAAGAATGATAAAGCTAAATACACATAGTTTATCTAGATAGGTCTTTGTATTTGAAATTATAACATATCATATTTTTTCTTATCTCTAGGATTCTCCTATGTATAACAAACTCTCTCATCTACCGCTATTGTACCTATTTATATTACTCTGTTGTACTCAATAAGATGCGGAGCCTTTCACAATTCAATCTCTTCTCTTATATGGTATCAAGAGCCTTCTAAAAACTCACACGAGTTACTCCTTTATTTTTCCAAAATGGGTGATGTGAGCACGCTATTTTTGCCCTATGAGAACTACTCCCAAAAATTCAAAATAAAATGGTTTTGTGTTGTTTGTGATTTATTTGTATTTTTGTCTGTGCATGTTTATTTCTACTTTAATTAAGAAAAATACAAAAATATGTGCTGCATGTGTATTTAGGATTTAATTTTACAATTTAGGACTTAATTAAACAATCAAGTTTGTTTTACAAAACGGAAAAGTCACAAAAAATATGTACTTTGCATTTTTAGCATTTAATGTCCAAATTGTGTGATTGTCTTTGTATTTAATTTTGGGTGATAATTATTATTAAGGGTTAATTACTATTCTTTAAAGTTAATTTTGAGTTTTGGTAATTAGAAATCAAAAAGTAAATAAAAGAAAAAGAAGGAACAAGAGAAGAAGAGTTAAAATCGGATTGGGCTGGTTTTTAAAAGAAAGTTTCAGGCCCAATGTCACCCCAAATCAGCCCAATACCCGCCCCAATCCAGTCCGTCCCCAGCCTCAGCCAAAACGACGCCGTTTCAGGCGTTTCAATCTGAACCGTTGAAATTAACTTGATCTAACGGTCCTAGGCTTCCCCCATAACCCAGATCATTTCACCCTGGATCGACCCCGCCCCAGTACTACTCCAAACGACACCGTCTCCTTTAAATGAATTGATCCAGGCCATTGATCGTGCTTGATCCAACGGCCAGGATTAAACCACCCCCTCCATATATAAATCCAACCTCTCACCTCACACCCCCTAAGCCATACCCCTGTTCATCGTCTCTTTCAGAGACAAACCAAACGACCCTTGAAACCCTAGCCGCCTTGAAACCCTTTCGCCTGAAAGCCGGAGGCAACAACGCCGATGACCATGAAACCAACACCCCTAGAGCACCTAACCACCCTCTCCACGAATCCTTTACCCGTTTTTCTCGAATCAGCCTGTAGCTTCTCGAATATTCAATCGAAGATTCGAGCAAAACTTGAAACCCACCCCAACCAGTCCCAAACTCACACCAAGGCCCCCCCTGACCACCCTCCTTACGGATCTGTTAGCCGTTTGCCTCGAATCAACCTCCAACTTCTCGAATCTTCAATCGAAGATTCGAGCAGAACCTAAACCTACCCCAACCAGTCCCAAACTCATACCAAACATCTCCCTGACCTCCCACGTCGCCAAACCACCGTTGGTTGGTTCGAATCAGACCAGAACCGTTCGAACCCCAAATCAAACCCCAAGAACCTTAGAAAACCAAAGGCTGGAGTTGGTCCAAATTAGAGGAATTTGGGTGTCCAATGGACCTTAGTTGAAGTGTTCTCAGTTGAGAACACTCGATTAAGGTCCGTTCGACCTCAAAAAAGTTTGAGCCAAGGGTTCGACCTGGGTTCGTCTAGTTTCTGTTTTGTTAAGGTACCTTTTTCTCCTTTCTTGTTCTATTTGGTTATGGTTAATTGTGTTTAGTTAGTTATAATCCAGTCTTGTTCATTGTTCTTTCTTCTTCTCCCTCAGACCTTTTATTTGGCCCAATTTTATCATTGTTTCTGTTTGTTGTCGGTTGTTGTATGTTGTAATGTGTATAATCGATTGAATAAGTGTCGTCGATTAGTCTGTTATGTTTGAATGTTAGATTAGCATGATAATAGTTTAATTTTTGGTTCATCCCCGTAGGTTTACCTTCCTGTTTCTTCTCTGTGCTAATGTTGTGTTGAAGTAAGCCTGTTGGTATCATTTGTTTCCAAGTGTTCCAATTTCCTTTTCTCATTGTTATCCACCATGTTTTTTTTCATATGAGTTCAGTTTGTTTTCGTTTAGTGTTCATTTGTTTTGTCTAGGCTAGAATTGTGTTAGCTTAATCCATGTATCAACACGATATTTGATTCAGTTTCAGTTTTAGCTTCAATAATGCTGTTGGGGTCTGTATAGTGTTAATATGGTTTTGATTCAAGTTCAGTCTGTTGGTTCCAATTAAAATTCAGCTTTAGTCATTTAGTTGTTAGAAATTTGATGGGCTGGATTGATTATAGCTGTTGTAGTTGGTTGAATTCAACTTAGTTAATGGGTAGATTTGAATAGGTTAGAGTTGAAAGGTTCCATGCAGAATGAAAGGGATTGGGTAGGACAGAAGTTTTAGGGACTTTAGGAGGGTAATTTGGGAATTGAAAATTTTAAAAATGGCTAGTTTAAGTGGGCTGACAGCAGGGTACCAAAGTACCATTAAACTAATGCAATTGTCTAGTGCTAATGGGGAATAAAACATAATGGTGGGGGGGAAGGTTTGAAGGAAATGGATTAAGAAATAGGTGCCCCATACCTATTTGAATTTAAATAAACAAAAGACAAGAGTAGTGGGGAACAAATGAATTAAAAGGAGGGAAAACATAATATAGCGGGGTTTGAGAGATGATGGGCAGAATGAGTTTAAAAATTCTGCCTAAAGTGCTTTTGAGGGTTGAGGGGGCAGGTCTGTTTTGGTTATATATAGAGTCATTTTTAGACAATAGAGGAGGTTTTTTTGGTCATAGTATAGGGGACTGGTTTTGGAAGCAGAAAATCAGTTTCTTTTTTCAAGCTTTTGCATCTGGTCTGGGCTTTCTTTTGGGGGTCAGTGTTAAGGAAATAGAGAGAGTTTTTTTGGAAGTTTCACTAGTCCTGAAGAAATCAGTTGATTGCTATCCATTGAATCAACAGTGTTTTATACTTGGTTTTCCAGTAGGCCTTTTTTGTTTGAGTCGAGACCTTCTGGGATCAGTTTGAGTATTTTGTTGCTGTGGTATATTTCTAGGGTCAATTTGAAGGTCTTTTGAGTTTATTCAAATCGGTTTTGGGTTAATCTATTCATCTTGTTGGTTCAAAACATTTCTGAACTCTTCCTGGATTGACAAATATGTTTCTGGGCTGAGCTGGTTCTGTTTGTGGCTGTTTGGAACTTCAAATTGTTGTTGTGAATTGCTGCTGTATTGTCTGTTGCTTACCTGCTGCTGACTTCTCCTTCTTCTTGTCCTGTTTTCCAATCCAGGTACATGTTGAATCTCCACTTCATGTAGAGTTTGGCTGAAATAAAATGAAATGGAAACCTAACTTCATTGGAAAACTTCAGTAGCTACTATATCTTCCTTATAATTGAATGTAATGGTTTGAATTGTAATTAGGACTGTTTGTTTAAGTAATTTGGAATGGCTGAATCTACAGCTTGTAATAAACTGCCTTTGAACTGCTTCGAACCAATTCAAATTCGTGACTATCTAACTGCAATTCAGTACAATGGGTGTATGTGTAGTTTAGCGTTCATTTATGTTTAAAAAGAAAAGTCGGAAACAGTTGGATTTTGAAATCGAGTTTGATGCCCAGTTGAGCATGTATTGTATTGCAGTAACTCATATCATGCAGATTAGTTCTTAATATATAGGTGTTAACTAGCATTGGTAGAAGTGTATGACCAATAGTCTAATCCTTGAAGGCTTGATATGCAATCTTGTTGTCGAACTCAAAGCTACCTCTTAATTTGCTCTTTCACCTTTAGTAAAAACGGACCAGTAGTTAAAATAATCTAATCTTCAAACCATGTTCTGTTCATTTGAGTAAAAGGACGCAGTAATTTCGATGGGTACTTGATTTGATTCAACTGAAGCTGCGTCGGTCTAGGGGTCAGCCTAATTCCAGGCCATTTGAGCTTTAGCGCTTTAACGAATGGCCCGGGTTTTACCTTATTTGTATACTCGCATGGGCCTGGGCCAAAGACTATGTTGGGCTGGCTTTTGGTTGTGCCAATTCACATTTTTCGGGCTTATCCTTGAGCCCTGAGACATATTTGGTTTACAATTATTGTTTTAGGCCCTTGACAAAATCGATTAGAATTTTTCCTTATTTTTAGAGACAAATTAATTAGAAAATCGTAGTTCACTTTAGGATGGACCTATAAATGAAATGAGACGAGCCTCGCTAATAGAACACATAAGTCGCGGGGCCCTCATCAAATATATATTTGAAATACTTAGATTCTGAGGCGAGCCGTTTAGCGAATTTCACGGTCTTTCCCAAAATAACAACGCGTTAGTCTCTTTAGGCGCGTACTTTAAATAATATTACCTCCTTAAACCCGGGTGCACATTTATGTGACCCAAGTCCAAATCCCAACGAAGTCGAAATATGTCGATAATCACAGGTACATTGATTGTGACGTGGTTCGAGATGCATTTCCATAACGTTGCAATTCTTTTTTTTAATAATGAATGAGACGAGCCTCTACAAACAAAATACATAAGCTGCGGGGCCCTCTATAAGAGTTTGTAAAATTCCTTAGACTTCGGGATGAGCCGTTTAGCAAAAGTTCACGGCCTTCCTCAAAATGATGATACGATAGTCACTTTAGGCGCGCCTTTAATAATTTACTTTCTTAAACTCGGGTGCACATTTATGTGACCCGAATCCAAATCTCAACGGAGTCGAAATGTGTCGATAACCACGGGTACATTGATGTGACGTGGTTGGAGATACGTTTTCAAAACGTTGCAATTCTCTGTTAAAATAATGATGATAATAATAAAAGCGGTTAAAAGTTAAAATTTGCACATAGGTTCATAATTGTATAAAAATCAGATAATTAAGCCGAATATGACAGTTGAGCGACCGTGCTAGAACCACGGAACTCGGGAATGTCTAACACCTTCTCCCGGGTTAACAAAATTCCTTATCCAGATTTCTGGTTCGCGGACTGTTAAACAGAGTCAATATTTTCCTCGATTTGGGATCCAACCGGTGACTTGGGACACCATAAATCTCCCAAGTGGCGACTCTGAATTAAGTAATAAATCCCGTTTCGATTGTCCTTTAATTGGAAAAACTCCCTCTACGCCCCTACGGGCGCGGGCGAAAAGGAGGTGTGACAGCTCTGGCGACTCTGCTGGGGACCAAACACAGAATCTCTGGTTCAGGGTTCAGAATTCGAGCTTAGATAAATTGTTATATTTGGCTTTATCTGATTTTGTTACATGTTTGGACCTAATGTGCTAAATGCGGCTTTTACCGCTTTGATATTATCTGAACTGTATATAAACTGTTCCGAAACCCTTCTCTTCTTACCTCCGGAGATGTGCTTGCTGGTTGAGACTCCCTATTCTGTTAGTGTCATACCCGAAATAAGAAAGAGGCCGGACAAGTTACTAAGCCGTATGGCCTTTTGGTTCCCGGTACGTAGCCCCCTCCTCGACTCGAGTTGTCCGCTCGGGTACACAGTCTAGAACAAATACCCAGGTTATGAACCTAGAATAACTCAGCTTCATGCCGGATCCCTAGTAGGAACGTTTGTTTGCATCACGTGCATTTGACTTTGGAGGCTCAACATAGGGGTTGGGTCTGTCTAGGACAGGTGTACCAAAAATGAAAATGACCATCCTGATGCATCTTACTTGCTCCTACTTGCGCATTTATTTGATTCGGACTTGTGTGTTGACTGACTTTTGAATATCAAGAACAATATTATGAGGGTTAAGGAGAGTTAATCGCCTATTTTTGAAAAAAAAAACCAATGTCCAAATAGTGTCGAAACTCTGCCGATTTTTTTTAGTGGAAAAAAAAGTAAAAGAAAAAATATATACAGTTTTATTTGCCAATGAAAAGAGTCTGGTTTTCAAGAAGAAGTTTGTTTTATCGACCCGAACTACGCCAGTTTGATTCTCACAGGGTGTGGGATACGTAGGCAACCCTCATCGGGTCCAGCCTCCCCTTTTACAAAAATAGCCAAAAAATGTCAAATTTTAATTGTCAGGGACGAATAAGTCGGGTGATGCCGTTTTTGGCAAGAATAGTCGAATATTTCCGAAAGGGACGCCGGAAGGCTGACTTTGCATAAACGACCACTTTTAGTCATTTTTTGATTTTTTGACCAGTTGACTCACCCAGCTTTAAAATCTTCGTTCCCGAAGTGCTGAAAAGCCGTGTGCGGAACCAGATCTTCCTTTTATGCTGTGAAAAATTTAAAAAATAGTCAATTTGTTGAGTCAAAGAAATTTTATTTCTTAAATCACCTTAATAAATGTGCAGGATGAGCACGATGCAAAATGAACCTTTTTCAATAATGACTAAAATCCCTTTCAAGTTGCGGCTATGGTGGGATGATTTAGGTGACGAATGGCAAGATGAGGTCAAGAAATATCTAAAAGGTCTTACGGGTTTGTTGGAAATCCAGCCTCGGGGGGATATCATAAGAGCTTTGGTCACCTACTAGGACTCGACACACAATGTCTTCCACTTCTCCGATTTCGAACTCACTCCGACTTTGGAGGAAATAGCCGGGTACATCGGAAATGCTGAAGTTCCATTAAGGCAAAAATACCTGGTTGCTCCAAGAGCTGTCACTGTGCATCAGTTTTTAGATTCGTTAAAGATACCCAGGACGGTCCATAACTCCGATTTGGCCGCAGGTTTTTATAATCCGCGCTTCATATACGACAGATATGGTCATGTCGGAGGATTCAACAACCCGGGTAACAAGTTATGCAGCAAAAGTAACCGTCAGAAATGGGACGAGCATAGACGAGTGGCTTTTATGATAACCTTTTTGGGCCTTTTGGTATTTCCAAGGAAAGACGGAAACATTGATCTGAAAATAGCCGGGGTCGTCAGTACCTTGCTCATTCAAGATGAAAGCACTCTTGCGCCTATGATAGTATCTGATATCTTCCGAGCTCTCACAGCCTGCAAAGCCAGAGGGAACTTTTTCGAGCGGTGTAACTTGTTGCTACAAATATGGATGACTAAGCACCTCTGCCACCGTTCCCAGCTCTTGATTTATGGTTCCTCGAAGAAAAATTGCATAGAAGAGTTCTACACAAGAATCCAGGGGGCCAGTCTACCCGAGGGAGTTACAGCGTGGACATCATTCTTTCGGACCCTCACCGCCAGCCAAATCCAGTGGACACTAGGATGGTTGCCTGTGGATGAAATCATATATATGCCAGCCACTGGACCCTATTTCCTTTTGATGGGACTCCGGAGTATTCAGCCCTATGCCCCGTATCGAGTCTTAAGACAGTTGGGGAGATGCCTAATAGTTCCGAGAGATGAAGATCTTAGTGGCCAAGTAGTCGAGATCGGGCCCAACGGACAGTTTCCTGAAGCAGCAGTCCGACAAATTTGGAGCGAGTGTCAATACATAGCAGCCAATACATGTGTACGTGATCGGTCCAAAGGTGAAGTTTTGCCGGGATACCTTGCTTGGTTTAGGAAAGAAATCGAGTTTGGGAGACGGCCAAAAGGCCTCATCTCCAGGAGTTCGTCCAGGCGTCGCAAGAACAGTGGGATTGGTTGGCTAAAGAAAAGAGTTACAGGGCAGAAATAGGCAATCTGAGGCAACAGATTAGAGACCTGGAATTTGAAAATAGTCTGCAAGTTGATGCCGATCGGGGAGAAAAGAGCAAATTGGCCCAAGAAAATGAGGCGCTGAAAGCCCAAATCCGACAGATAAGGAGAGATGCTGACAAACAGCAAAGGAGTCGGTCGGATGAGCGGTTAATAAAAGGGTTGAAAAAGGAAATCGGTGAGTGCCGGGATGATTTGAAGAAATCTGAGGATACCATAGCACAACTCTAGGCACAAGGGTCAAAGAGAACAAAAGAGCGCACACAGTACTTACAGCAGGCAAGGAAAGATTATGAAAAGACCATTGTCAGTCTAAAAAGGAAGGTGACCACCCTAGAGAGCAAGGCGGCTCAACAAGCCAAGGCTTTTGAAACCGAGAGTAAACACTACTGTAATCTGATGGCCTCGATGGAAGATGAAATACAGCAGTTACGGAAAAAACATCTGCATGATTCTCGGGTTTTGAAGGCTAGAGGGGATCAGATGGAACGCCTACTCCTAGAGAAAGACCGAACGAGGAACAAGATTCTGACTATTTGCTCGTGCTATCACCAGGAAATGTCGGGAGTGTGAAAACATGACCCGTACTACCTTCTTCTCGACGGTGATGATATTTGTGAAGCAAATCATGTATGAATTGGAGCGGCTGGAAAGGAACCTTATACCTAAACCAGCGACGAGGCTGAATGACGCCCTGCGGGCACCCAAATTTAAAACCTTAATGTGTTCATAGTTTGAATCTGCATCTTCTTTCTCTTAGAGTCTGTTGTCTGTTAGAGTCTGTCTTTATTTCGCATCAGAGTATGTCAGTAGTTATTGAGTTCATACTTGGGTTGGTTTCTAGTTTGTTATTTTCCTTTCCAAGGAGCGTCTGGGTTGTAATAGAATGTTTATTAATGAAAAATCGAAAATTTCCAAAAATTATCTTTTTACTTTTCGAACTTATAGAGAAGAAGTACGCCCAGTCTGATTCATGCGGGGACATAATACGTAGGCAATCCACATAAGATTCGACCACCACTAAAAAGAAAAAGAGAAAGGCAAAGTGAATAAAAGAAAGGAAAAGAAAGTGAATGAAAAGAGAGATAAAGAAAGCTTCAGAAACACTTAAACGAGGCACAAACAAAGTAAGCCGGAATGACACATGCGGTCGAAGCAAAGACATGTTAGAAATGGTTAAACTACCTAGGAACATTGCATCCCTCAACGTGAAATTACAATGTGTTAAATTCTAACGCTAACAAGTTTGTTGTATTTCCAGAGAGATTTCGAACCAGTTAGTTTGTTAGAACGTTCTGGCAGATTACCATTACCGAACAAGATCCAAAGGGCCCGTACTAAAAAGCATGACTAGTTCAGACCAAAGTGTTGAGGATGAAAGGACGGAGAATCAAATGCTGAAGGAGGAAATGGATAAGATGAGACAGGAGATGAAAGAAATGCAGCTGACCTTAGCTAGGGTATAAAAAGTGCCTGGCCCTCCCGTTATTCCCACTCTCCCACCAGGACACACGCCGGAATACCCTCTCCCCGGCCCTTCTACAAGCTTCCCTAGTCACCAATACTATCAGGGAAGAAATGCCTATGATCTCCAAGTTTCACAACCCAATCAGAACCCTCCTCCACCAAATATTCCTGTTTTCGTGGCACCCCCACCAGCCACGCTGCAAAGATCATCCAACGAGCCATTGTTTCAGGCTCACGATAACCAATATTACCCCCCTGAACCAACCTTCAAAGCACCCGAGCCTCATACTTATAATACTCACTTCGAGGTCCCGGTAGAGACTGAAAAGCCGGATAAGAGCCCAGAGCAAGACAAAGTGCTTCGAAAGTTTAAAAGCCTGGAGCAGTCCTTCAGGAATATCCATGGGTTAGGCAACCAAGTCAGTGTGGCCTACAAAGATCTGTGCCCATGCTCTGACATTCAATTGCCGGCAGGGTTCAAGATGCTAAAGTTTGATCTATACGAGGGGCACGGTGATCCAATGGCACATCTGCGTGGTTTTTGCAGCAAGATGAGAGGAGAAGGTGGTAAAGATGAGCTGTTAATAGCTTACTTTGGCCAAAGTCTAAGTGGGTCTGCACTGGAATGGTACACAAGACAGGATCCGAGCAGGTGGTACACCTAGGACGATCTAGCACAAGTATTCGCAGGTCACTTCCAGTATAACCTTGAGATCGTCCCTGACCGTCTCACATTGCTGAAACTTGAGAAGAAGCCTGGGGAAAGCTTCCGAGAATTTGGGTTCCGCTGGAGAGAGCAGGCAACAAGAGTTGATCCTCCGATGAGAGAGAGGGAAATGGTGGACTACTTTCTACAGACTCTAGAGCCAACTTACTTTGGTCACTTGGTGACGTCAGTTGGCAAATCTTTCAACGAAGTAGTGAAAATGGGCGGTATGATTGAAGAGGGACTTAAGTCCAACAAAATCCTGAGCTATTCGGCGATTAAAGCAACCACTCAGGCCATCTAGAGCGGCACGGGAGGTGCGCTCGGAAAAAAGAAAAGGGAAGATGTCGCAACAGTCGAGGCAGGTACTTGGTCCAGATCCAGAGGTCCCCTCTCACTACCAACCTAGACGCCATCACTCAAATTACCCACACATTCTATATGGCTCTCCACAGCCCTACTACCTACCACAAGAGCCACATTTCTCTATCCATCACGCCCAAACTTACACCCAGCCTCTGGCTCGCCCGCAATGGCGTGCGTTTACATATCCACCTCCACAAAACACATATCCTCCTCCACCAAATACATATCCACCTCCACAAAACACATATCCACCACCAAGGGCCTACAGGAATCCTTCGGGACCAGGTTTCCGTGGGAATCAGACTTTTAGGAATGAAAGGGTGCAGAGACAGAGAACATTCACTCCGTTGGGAGAAGCCTATACTACTCTGTTCCACAAATTGAGGCAGTTAGGCCTATTGAGTCCTGTAGAGCCCAAATTGCCAAATCCCCTTCTAAAAAATCTGGACCACTCGATAAGCTGTGAATATTGCTCGGGGGCTCCCGGGCATGATACTGAGAAGTGTTGGAAGTGGAAGACTGTCGTACAAGATCTTATTGACACAAATAGGATCGAGGTCCAGGAGCCAGAGGCACCTAACATCAATCAGAACCCGTTTCCGGCACACCATGAATCCCATATGATCGAACTAGTGCACGAAGGAGGGAAGCTCAAGAAGCCCTCACAAATGGTAATGATGATCCGTGCCAGTCCGAAAGAAATTTGATCAGTGGAAAAGCAGTAGTACAGTTGGAAAGGGTAAAAGGCAAGCCAGTGGTAGTGATAGGGAAGAGTTCATATGATGTTGCCAAGAATCCAGAGCCGGTCAAAGTAACGGTGCAGGGGATATCAAGCAAGCCAGTAGTCGTGAAGGGGGCATGCATAGGACCCGTTGTTGTCAGGCCAGTAATGCAGTTGCCAATAATCAGCGAGAGAGCTGTGCCATAGAGCTACAATCAAGTAATGATAATGCATAGGGGGAGGGAAGTTGTGGAAGAAATATGTGAGGCACATGGGTTAATTCGTTCGGGAAGGTGTTTTGCTCCCGCAGAGTTAAGAAGGGCCAATCCAGTAGCGACAAAGAATCCAGTTACCGAGGAAGAGGCGGAAGAATTTTTAAAGAAAATGAAGGCGCAAGATTACTCCATTGTGGAGCAGTTGAGGAAGACCCCGGCGCAGATCTCATTGTTATCGCTGTTGATCCATTCAGATGAGCATCGCCAGGTATTGATGAAAATTCTTAACGAAGCCCATGTTCTGGATAAGATCTCTGTGAATCATCTGGAGAAAATAGCAAACAAGATTTTCGAGGTTAACAGGGTCACTTTTTCAGACGACGAGTTGCCCGTGGAGGGTACGGAACATAATAGAGCCCTTTATTTGACCGTGAAGTGCGAAGACTCAGTAGTCACTTGAGTACTGATTGATAATGGGTCCAGTGCCAATATCTATCCTTTGGCCACATTGAACAAACTGAAGGTCGATGGTGACAGGATTCACAAGAACAACATCTATGTTCTAGGGTTTGATGGTGGTGGTACAGACACAGTAGGTGACATCATACTTGAATTAACAATTGGTCCAGTCGAGTTCACCATGGAGTTTCAAGTGTTAGACGTGGCAGTGTCATATAATCTTCTGTTGGGGCGACCCTGGATCCACGCTGCCAAAGCAGTGCCTTCTACATTACACCAGATGGTCAAATTCGAGTGGGATAGGCAAGAGATCATAGTACATGGGGAAGACAATGCAAGCGCCGTAAGTGATGCCATCGTGCCCTTCATAGAGACTGATGATGATAAGGGACCGTGGGTTTACCAGGTTTTTGATACGGTTTCAGCGGATAAAATTTCTGAAGGCGAGGACCTTCCACTTTCTAGGATCACAGCTGAGACTGTCATGGTAGCCTCGGAGATGTTGAAAAATGGGTTTGTGCCAGGCAAAGGTTTAGGGGCTGATCTTCAGGGTATTGTTCAGCCGGTTTCTTTGCCAAAAAATCTGGATACTTTTGGGTTGGGGTTCAAGCCTACAACGGTGGATGTGAGGTGACCCGCAAGTTGAGGAAAAGAGTCTGGGTCCTTCCCAAGCCAATCCCGCCTATCCAGATCATTTTTCAGAGCAGGTATCAGAAAGTTGTCGGTCATTAAAGTTCTCGGACCACTGATTGGGCCGGATGGAGATTTGAATGAGGGCTTTGAAAGGCTGTTCGCCGATGTCAACATGATAGAAGCTGGAGAAGGGTCCAGTAAGTTAGATGTACAGTTTGTGGGGCCTAGGGCAAATATCAACAATTGTATGGCTACTCCCCTTCCTACCCGGAGGGAGTCTTGGTAGTGGGCTCTGATTTTTCTTTCTTGTCTTTTTTGGATTATTCCAGGGTTGTAATCCAGTTTTGTTTTGTATTCGGCAAAGTGTAAAACTCTGTTATCCCGTATTTTAATAAAGTGAAAGCTTTTTCTTCTTATTTTGTTTTAACTTTGTTTTCTTCTTTTCTCTTTCTGAACAGTTCTCTTTATATTGGTTCTAATGACATGGCATGCACAACGGATCTTCAACCCAGTCTAAAAAATCAATCCGATTCCGAACTAATTGTACAAGAGGTCGATTATGATGATGAATCAGAATGCGATGAGGATGAAGCCTTCGAAGAGATAAACAGAGAGTTAAGCCAGTTTGAAGAGAAATCCAAGCCCAACTTAAATGACACAGAAGCCATCAATTTTAGGGATGCAGATGATATCAGGGAAACTAAAATAAGCATCCACATTGCACCGAATATCAGGGAAGAACTAATCAAAGCACTTATTGAGTTCAAAGACATTTTTGCATGGTCGTATGATGACATGCCGGGGTTAAGCACGGATTTAATGGTTCATAAATTGCCCATTAACCCGGCATGCCCTCTCGTCAAGCAGAAATTGAGGAAGTTCAAAACAGACATGAGTGTGAAGATTAGAGAGGAAATAACCAAGCAGCTGCAAGCAAAGGTTATTCGGGTCAGTCGATATCCTGATTGGTTGGCTAATGTGGTGCTAGTGCTGAAGAAAGATGGGAAGATCAGGGTGTGTGTCGATTACCGCAATCTGAATAGGGCAAGCCCGAAGGATAATTTTCCATTACCCAACATCCATATTTTGATCGATAATTGTGCCGGACGTGAGATCAGGTCTTTTGTGGATTGATATGCTGGGTATCATCAGATTCTGATGGATGAAGAAGATGCGGAAAAGACGGCTTTCATTATGCTGTGGGGACTTATTGCTACCGGGTAATGCCATTTGGTTTAAAGAATGCTAGGGCGACGTACATGAGAGCGATGACTACTGTGTTTCATGACGTGATACACAAAGAGATTGAGGTATACATGGACGGTGTGATTATAAAATCCAAGCATCAGGAAGACCACGTAACAGACCTAAGGAAGTTTTTCCAAAGACTTCGAAGGTACGATATTAAGCTCAACCCGGCCAAATGTGCATTTGGCGTTCCATCTGGAAAGCTGTTGGAATTCATCGTCAGTCGGCGAGGCATTGAGTTGGACCCGTCAAAGATCAAATCCATCCAAGATTTGCCACTGCCGAAGAACAAGGCAGAAGTAATGAGTCTGTTGGAAAGGTTGAATTATATCAGCAGGTTTATTGCACAACTCACAGCAACTTGTGAACCCATTTTTCGGCTACTGAAGAAAGATGCTGCGGTAGAATGGACGGCAGGATGTCAGGAGGCATTTGACCAAATCAAAGGATATTTATCAAATCCACCTGTGTTGGTTCCACCTGAGCCAGGGAGACCATTAATTCTTTATCTGACGGTCCTGGAGAATTCGTTTGGTTGTGTACTGGGGCAACACGACATTACAGGAAGGAAGAAGCAAGCCATCTATTATCTCAGCAAGAAGTTTACAGGCTTTGAGGTTAAGTACACTCAACTCGAAAAGACATGTTGCGCCCTAACTTGGGTGGCCCAGAAATTGAAGCATTATCTGTCATCATATACTACTTATCTCATTTCACTCTTGGATCCACTGAAGTATATTTTTCAGAAGCCTATGCCCACAAGGAGATTGGCGAAATGGCAGATATTACTCACAGAATTCGACATCGTCTATGTGACGAGGACGGCCATGAAGGTCCAAGCATTGGCTGATCACTTGGCCTAGAATCCCGTTGATGAAGAATACGAGCCCTTAAGGACGTATTTTCCTGATGAAGAAGTGATGCATGTAGATGAGTTGGAATTATCTGAGGAACCAGGTTAGAAGCTCTTCTTTGATGGAGCCGCAAATGCGAAAGGAGTTGGAATAGGAGCGGTACTTATTCCTAAAACAGGACATCATTATCCTATTACGACACAGCTACATTTCTATTGTACCAATAACATGGCTGAATATGAGGCATGCATTTTGGGCTTACGGTTAGCTGCAGACATGGATGTCCAGGACGTCTTGGTCTTGGGAGACTCGGACCTCCTGGTGCATCAGATTTAGGGTGAATGGGAAACAAGGGATTTGAAGCTCATACCATATCGACAATGCTTGCTTGATTTGAGTAAACGATTTCGATCAGTGGAGTTCAGACACATCCCAAGAGTTCATAATGAGATTGCCGATGCTTTGGCCACCTTAGCATCAATGTTACACCACCCAGACAAAATTCATGTTGACCCGTTGCATAACCAGGTTCGTGATCAACATGCTTATTGCAACATGATAGAGGAAGAAATGGATGGCGAGCCATGGTTTTATGATGTCAAGGAATACCTCAGGATGGGGATATATCTGGAGCAAGACACCGGAGATCAAAAGAGAGCCATTCGGCGACTGGCAAATGCATTTTTCCTCAGTGGAGAAGTGTTGTACAAAAGAACACCAGATTTGGGATTGCTGAGATGTATAGATGCTAGTCAAGCCGCGACAGTTATGACAGAGGTACATGCTGGAGTTTGTGGGCCATATATGAGCAGATATATATTGGCGAAGAAGATTCTTCGAGCAGGGTACTATTGGCTCACTATGGAGCGTGATTGTATCAATTTCGTGCGGAAATGCCATCAGTGTCAGATACACGGAGATCTGATTCATTTTCCACCGATAGAATTGCATACAATGTCAGCACCATGGCCATTTGTTGCTTGGGGCATGGATGTCATTTAACCTATTGAGCCGGCAGCTACCAACGGTCATAGGTTCATTCTGGTGACCATCGATTATTTCACTAAGTGGGTTGAAGCTAAGACTTTCAAGTCGGTAACCAAGAAGGCAGTGGTAGATTTTGTTCATTCCCATATCATCTGTAGATTTGGGATCCCGAAAGTGATCATCACGGACAATGGTGCTAATCTTAACAGCGGTTTGATGAAAGAGGTATGTCAACAGTTCAAGATTACACACCGCAATTCCATCCCATATCGTCCCAAGGCGAATGGAGCAGTTGAGGCAGCCAACAAAAACATAAAGAAGATACTTCGGAAGATGGTAGAAGGTTCGAGGCAATGGCATGAAAAATTACCATTTGCATTGTTGGGTTATCGCACTACTGTCCGTACCTCGGTAGGGGCAACTCCTTATTTGTTGGTATATGGAACTGAAGCAGTAATACCGGCGGAAATTGAAATCCCGTCCCTTCGGATTGTCGCTGAGGCTGGGATTGATGATGATGAATGGGTCAAAGCCCGATTGGAGCAGTTGAACCTGATTGATGAAAAGAGATTGGCAGCAGTATGCCATGGCCAATTGTATCAAAGGAGAATGGCAAGAGCCTACAATAAGAAGATGCGTCCCAGGAAATTTGAAGTAGGACAGCAGGTGCTCAAATGCATCCTCCCACATCAGGCTGAGGCAAAGGGCAAGTTCGCCCCGAATTGGCAAGGGCCATTCATTGTAACCAGAGTGTTGTCCAAGGGCGCTTTATGTTTAACAGATATCGAAGGGAAATGCGTCGACATGGCTATCAATTCGGACGCAGTTAAGAGATATTATGCATGATTTCTTTTGATTGTAATTGTTGTTTATTTGTACTTGGCATTTATCGGAGAATGAAATGACGGAGGCAATTCTTTCTTCTATCCAAACACTTTAACCTTTGCTTCCCCTTTTGAGCCTTATTTATTCTTTCATACCCCTCTTTTGGAATCAGTAATGAAAAGGAAAGAAAAAGAAAAGAGAAAAATAATGATAATAAAGACAAAAGAAAAGTCACAAGAAAGGAATTGGGAACTACGTTTGACCCGATTCCTCAAAGAGGATACGTAGGCGCCTCACGGCTCGGTCATAGGGTAACAAAAGACAAAAATCCCCAAGCAAGAAAAACTGGGGCAGAAGTTGTGTTTATAATTTTGGGAAAGAAAGTTGATTCCAAGAGTTGTAATGTTTTACCCACCAAAATTATTTTGAACCTTTTGTTACCCCCCCCTTTTTTTATTTTTTTTAGCCATACACAAAAACCCATATTGATGTCCAAAAAAGACCTCCCGATCAGTATCCGAGAAGTGCCAAGTCATGAAAACAGAAGTCGGGAATAATACTCTGATCCCCAGCAGAGAAGAGGATCATAAGCTGGAAATGAATTGATAGCCGAAAGAATCCCCAGCAGAGAGAGTCATATCGGTAACACTCAATTCCCCAGCTGGAAAAAATAAAATAAAATGAGAAAGTCTTATCGGTGAAAACCTCCACAGGCACCATAAGGCGACGTAAGTTGAGAGAAATAAAACGAGAGAGTCTTATCGGTGAAAACCTTCACGGGCACCATAATGCGACGGGAGTTGAGAGAAATGAGAGAGTCTTAGTAGTGAAAACCCCTCGAAGGGCACTATGAGGCGACAAGATAAGATTGGCGGAAAGGATCCGCATTTGGAAAAGAGTTGAGTACCTGTTTATCTCCAGTGAGATGAGGCCATCCGAAAGATTGATTGATACAAATAGACTGGGATGATTAATCCGAAATGCACGACATGATCGTTGGGATCGGTTATATCATTCAGATAAGTTCTTTTCTTTCTTTTTCCCCAGTATTTGTTCAGAAAGATTTCTTCTTTTTCTATCTTTTGAAATCATCACTTTTTCATTTCTTGGTCTAAAGACTTTATCTCCCCAACAGTTTGTTTTTGAAAATGATTTTCAGAGCTTATTACCAGTTGCCATTGGTGCAAAAACACAATGTGGATAGGACGGGCCAAAGGTAAGGCGACAAAGCGAAAAGAAGTTTGTCGCAAGACCAAATGATGAACGGGTCTAGATTCCAAGAGGACAGAATTTCCAGGGGAAGTTGGAGAAAAATAGAAAAACAACAGTTGAAAAGTTATGGATCAAATTCCAAGAGGATCCCCAGTAGATTTGCGAGGTGCAGGAGCAACTCCGACAGATTATCGACCAAGTTCCGCGATGGTCGGACAACACAAAGCGGGGAAGGAGGATAAAAGAAAAACCATCCCCGGCAGGAATATCATCCCCAACAAATAATATCATCCCCAACAAGTTTTGTAATAAAGCGCAAAGCAGGGAAAGGAAAAAGGGGAAAACCATCCCCAACAGGAGTGGCACGACCACTCACCACGTTTTAAACTAACAAATTTTTCTTTGATTTGAAGCAGGGAAAGGAAATGTTATTGACAGATGGAAGATAACACAAGTTTTGAAGGAAGTGGAATCCCCAGTAGTTTACGGGAGAAGGCAATACAAGTTTTAAAGAAAGCAATATTGGAAGAAGCAAGATAACCCAAGTTTTAAGGGTAGTGGTCTTTGAATCAGTATCATCCCCACCATTGTTAAAAGGAGGAAAGTAACTAGTTTTAAAGAAGGAAGATAATTCCCCAGCAGAGTTATCCCCGGCAGGTTTCAAAGAAGTGAAAGCACCAGCTTTAAAGGAAGTAGTCTTTGAAGAAGGAAAATAACATATTTGTGAATAAAATATCGGCGTTATCCCCAGCAGTTTTCAAAGGAATAAAACACCAGTTTTGAGGGAAGCAGTTCTGAAAGAGGATGATTCAAGTTAGAAGGAAAATGGTTCGGGAGGCAGGAAGGAACAACAGCAATAAAACACATTGTTTAAGAAGAAGTTGAAGTCAGGAACCCGCCTGGAGAATGGAGGTATTACATTTTACGAAATAGTTGAACTCAGGAGCCCGCCTGGAGAATGGAGGTGTTATATTTTAAAGTTTATTGAAGTCAGGAGCCCGCCTAGAGAACGGAGGTGTTATAATATTAAGAAGTTGTTAAAGTCAGGAGCCCGCCTAAATAACGAAGGTGTTACATTTTTAAAGTTTATTGAAGTTAGGAGCCCGCCTGAAGAACGGAGGTGTTACATTTTAAAGTTTACTGAAGTCAGGAGCCCGCCTGGAGAATGAAGGTGTTATATTTTAAAGTTTATTGAAGTCAGGAGCCCGCCTAGAGAACGGAGGTGTTATAATTTTAAGAAGTTGTTAAAGTCAGGAGCCCGCCTGAAGAACGGAGGTGTTACATTTTTCAAGTTTACTGAAGTCAGGAGCCCGCCTAAAGAACGGAGGTGTTACATTTTAAAGTTTATTGAAGTCAGGATCCCACCTGGAGAATGGAGGTATTATCTTTAAATTGTTTATTGAAGTCAGGAACCCGCCTGGAAAATAGAGGTTGTTAAATTCTCAAGTTGTAGTTGAGGTCAGGAGCCCGCCTGGAGAATGGAGGTATTACTTTAAGTTATAGATGAAGTCAGGAGCCCGCCTGGAGAATGGAGGCTGATTTACTTTCAAAATTGCTGTTGGAGTCAGGAGCCCGCCTGAAGAATGGAGGCTGAATTATTTTTAAGTTGTAGATGAAGTCAGGAGCCCGCCTGGAGAATGGAGGCTGATTTACTTTCAAAGTTGTTGTTGGAGTCAGGAGCCCGCCTGTAGAACGGAGGTTGTTATAATTTTAAGTCAAAGAAAATCAGGTGCCTGCCTGTAGAATGAAGATTGTTAAATTTTAAGTTGATGAAGTCAGGAGCCCGCCTGTAGAATGGAGGTTGTTAAACTTTAAAGTTGTGCAGTCAGGAACCTGATAACTGTGATTTCTACATGTTTTATACCCATTCTTACCTAAGCTTTGTGCATTAACTGCTAGAAATTAGTCCCAAAATGCTTACAAGTTGCGCTTGATTGCAGGTTTGAGCGACAAGATGACAAATACTAAAGATCGGCTCAAAAAGGAGTAAAATCTGCCAAGTGTTAGAAGACAACTGAAAGGGGGGATCAAAAGGACCTGCGCGGTCCGCACTGTTTTGTCACGCGGCCGCGCAAGAGAGTTCAGAAGCTGGACATCTTCAAGTTCAACCTGCGCGGTCCGCACTGTTCTGCCACGCGGCCGCGTAGAAAAGTTCAGAGGCCATGATATCTTCAAGTCAAGCTGCGCGGTCCGCGCCCCTTTTCAAGCGGTCCGCGCCTAAAAGTATCAGACTCAGTCATTCAAGGCAAAAGCCCACGCTTCCGCGCACCTAATCAATGCGGTCCGCGTGGATGAAGTTCACGCGGCCGCGCGTCACTTTTGTGCGGTCCGCACCCCCCAGTGCCAGAAGCAAGATATGAAGGCCCAAAACCCTACGCGGCCGAGCGTCATTTGTGCGCGGTCCGCGCCAGACCCTCATGGGTATTTTTGTCCGGTTTCTCCTGTGTAGTATAAATAGAACATTTGACTTTTTAGCAGGAGTTCTTTTTTTTTGGGAGATCTGTTTTGAGAGCATAGAGCAGCTGAACTTGGGATTTCATGATTTTAGCCTATTTTGGGCAATTTCTTCTAGTATTAACGTGGATTGGAGTAGATTAACATTGTAGTTAATTGTTATGTCAATTTCATCTATTAATTCCTCAATTTATGTTCCTATTATGGCTAGCTAAACCCATTAGCTAGGGTTGTGGCTCAACCCTAGTGTGGGTAATTAATGAGTGTGATTGTTTAGTGCATGAATGATGTTGGGTATTTGTTATTTGAATTAATCTTATGTTTTCATTAAGATTTAGTGGTTGCAAACACTAAGTCTAGCTTAGTGAGTCTTGACTCTTCTTGAGAAAGAGAGTCTATGACCCCAAGATTAATTCTAACAAGGAATTGGAATGGACCCATGAGAATGGTAGTCCCAATTAATGGGTTAAACCTCGAGAGAGTAATTACCCAACTTGAATCATAAGTTGCTTGGGCAAATTGGCCTACCCAATTGGTCTCGAGAGAGTCAATTGGGCAAAATCACTCTCTATACCGAGAGGTGTTAGAGTGAGTGCAAAAGTACAACGGTTATAGCATAAGTCCCATAGTTATCATTCTTGCATTAGGAATCTCTACCCGTTAGTTGACCACCTAGGTACATGCCACGACCCTAGTGCCTTTCTCTATATTGCACACAACTTAGAATCATAATTTTAGCATAACTTAGTTTTACAATTGTAGTTGATAAATTGTAGCTATTAATCAAAAAGAAAACCAAAAATGTTAGAAGATCAATTAGGAGCTAAAACATAGTCCTAGACTATACAAACACGCAACTCCAAATTGAAGTTCCTTGTGGAAAATTGACCCCGATACCGCTATTGGGTAAAAGTATTAGCGCCCACTCTTCCTCAGGTTGAGTCCGATGCGATCATTTTTTGGCGCTGTTGCCGGGGAACTTTACGGTGTTGACTATTTGTGCAGCTAGTATTGTGTTTTGCTTCTCTTTCCTTCTTATTTACTAACTTGGTGTGTGTTGATCAATCAGGTACAATGGCTCTTAATGCAAATGACCCTCTCGACAATGTGATAGCGGGGGAGGAGGTAGAAGATCTAGAACAAGATGAGTTCTTACCTCAACTTCCACGGAGAGGCCTAAATGTCACTATAAATGCAAATGAGAACATCAACATTCCAGACCCTCCTCCGCAACCGCCAAGAGTGGCTCCCAGAGTTCTACCAAATCAAGGATACACCAGTGCTATTGTTCCTCCCCGAATACGGACAGGGAACTTTCAAATCACAAATGTTATGCTGACCTTGCTCGAGCAAAGAGGTTATTTCACGGGTGCCTCCGATCAAAATGCCTACAATCACTTGAAGGGGTTCGTGGATACATGTTGGGGTAGCAAGCAGACAAACGTGTCCGAGGATGCATTGAGATTGAGGCTTTTCCCGTTTTCTCTTCGGGGTAAAGCATTGGATTGGTTAGAAAGGCTCCCCAATCATTCTATTACAACATGGGATGAATTGGCGGACAAATTTATTGCCAAGTTCTTCTCTCCAAGTCATGTGGCAGCTCTTCGGGATGAAATTCTAGCTTTCAAGCAAGAGCCAACGGAACCTTTTTCATGAGATATGGGAAAGATATAGAACAATGGTGAAAGAGTGCCCTAATAACGACATGACCGAGGCTATGATTAAACAAACCTTTTATCGGGGCATCAACACCACAAATCAATGCATTGTGAACCAATTGGCCGGAGGGAATTTTATGAAACTTTCTTACCAAGAGGCATGTGATGTACTTGATGAAATGGCCGACACCTCTTCGGCATGGCAAAGCCGAGCAAACGTGCCCCAAGGTGACCCCACGGTCATCCATTTGCACAAGAAATTGCACGATCATGGCCAAGCTATAGCCGAGCTTACAACAACTATGAATCAATTGGCAAAGACACAATTGCAATAAGTCCAAAACCCGCGCCAAGTCAACGCAATGGAAGGTGTTGCTATGTTGAAAAGGAGTCAAAGAGGACAACAACCTCAAAGTAATTGTGAACAATATGACAACAACAATGATGGTGGTGGATATTCGAACGAAGGTTTTGATGACCAAAGTGAGGAAGTCCAATATGTCAACAACTACCAAGGGAATAGAGGTAATCAAGGGAATCAACAATGGAGACCCCAAGGTAATTGGGGCAATCAACAAGGTGGCAATTGGAATTACAACAACAATCAAGGAGGCAATTGGGGGAACAATAATTCGGGGAATCAAGGTAATTGGAACGGGAACAACAATTGGAACAACAACAATGGTGGTCAAGGTGGTTGGAACAACAATGGTGGACAAGGTAATAGGGGGCAAGGCTTTCAAAGGCCCCCAATGTATCAACAACCCAATAACCCGCCTCCGTTTCAATCTCAAGGGTCGAGTTCGTCGGGAAATGACATGGGTCGAATAGAGAGCATGTTCGAGCAAATGATGAAAAAGAGTCAAGATTCCGAGGTCCAATTAGCTTCGCATAACACATCTATCCGGAACATGGAAGTGCAATTAGGCCAAATCTCTCAATCTTTAAATACTCGCCCAAAGGGTGCTCTACCAAGTGATACGGTAGTAAACCCCAAGGGTGGGCACAATAATCATGTGATGGCAGTGACAACGCAAAATGGAAGAGGCGGTGATGTGCATGCCTCAAGAGGAAACCAAGTTACGGTGGATGAAGATGAGTTGCAAAATAATGAGATCCCGTTGGTAGTTGAGGATGTTGTTGAACCAAGTGCAAATGATGATGTGAGAATTGAAATTGATGAAGGTGAGGAGGAGACTCATGAGGCCGTGAACCCGTCTAGGGAACACGTCATTGATATACCCGAACTGGTGGTGCCAAAAGCCAAGGCACCCTTACCTAGACCTCATCCACCCTATCCTCAACGGTTGGCCAAGCAAAAGGGTGACAACCAATTTAAGAAATTCATTGAAATGATGAAGAGTTTGACTATCAACGTGCCATTGGTGGAGGCACTCGAGCAAATGCCGGGATACGCAAAGTTCATGAAAGATTTGGTTACAAAAAAGAGATCAATGGAGTGTGAGACAATCAAGATGACCCATTAAGTAAGCGCAATTGTGCATTCTATGGCTCCAAAACTTGAGGATCCCGGCGCATTCACTATCCCATGTACCATTGGAAGTGCCGACTTTGCAAAAGCCCTTTGTAACTTAGGGGCAAGTATCAATTTAATGCCATATTCGGTCTTCAAGACCTTGGGAATCGGACAACCTCGTCCAACTTCTATGAGGCTTCAAATGGTGGACCGGTCAATGAAGTGGCCTTTGGGAATTATTGATGATGTCCTTGTTCGTGTTGATAAGTTCATATTGCCGGCCGATTTTGTAATTTTGGATTGCAAAGTGGATTTCGAGGTGCCTATTATTCTTGGGAGGCCCTTCCTAGCTACGGGAAAGGCCTTGGTTGATGTGGAAGTAGGAGAATTGACCTTTCGTGTTGGTGATGAAAAGGTGGTGTTCCACGTATGCAAATCAATGAGGCAACCAAATAGCACCGAGGTGTGCTCGTTTGTTGACATTGTCACAGCGGTGATAGTGTATGACACAAGCGCAATGGCAAATGTTGAGGACCCACTTGAGGCCGTGCTATTGAACATTTATGTTGATGATAATGCTAGAAGGGTGGAGTGTGTGAACGCATTACATGGCATGGGTTCGTATTCTTATGAACCGAAGAAGTTATCTCTTGATCTTGAAAATCGCAAAACTCCTCCCACCAAGCCATCTATTGAGGAGCCACCGGTGTTGGAGTTGAAACCACTTCCTCCTCACCTCAGGTATGAATTTCTTGGTCCTAATTTCACTGTGCCGGTTATTCTTTCTTCTTGCTTGACTAACGTGCAGGTTGATGCCACTTTGGCGGTTCTTCAAAAGTGCAAGCGGGCGATTGGATGGACCTTGGTGGATATTCGGGGTATTAGCCCCGCGTTTTGCATGCACAAGATAATATTGGAGGAGGATGTTAGGCCGTATCTTGAACATCAAAGGAGACTCAATGAGGCCATGAAAGAGGTGGTTAAAAAGGAAATCATCAAGTGGCTTGACGCCGGTGTGGTGTATCCAATTTCTGACAGTTCGTGGACTTTTCCGGTATAATGTGTGCCAAAGAAAGGAGGAATGACGGTGGTGACCAATGATAACAATGAACTTATTCCGACTCATACGGTGACGGGTTGGAGGGTATGCATGGACTACCGAAAGTTGAACAAGGTGACTAGAAAGGATCATTTCCCATTGCCATTCTTGGACCAAATGCTTGATCGTCTTGCGGGCCGAGCTTTTTATTGTTTTCTCGATGGGTATTCAGGCTATAACCAAATTCTCATTGCCCCGGAAGACCAAGAAAAGACAACCTTCACATGTCCTTATAGCACATTCGCCTTCTCTCGAATGCCATTTGGATTATGCAATGCATCGGCGACCTTCCAACGATGTATGATGGCAATCTTCACCGACATGGTGGAGGACAATTTGGAGGTCTTCATGGATGATTTTAGTGTGGTTGGGGACTCATTTGGTGATTGCTTGAAAAACTTGGATCGTGTGTTGGCCCGATGCGAAGACACAAACTTGGTTCTCAATTGGGAGAAATGCCATTTTATGGTAGAAGAAGGAATTGTGTTGGGTCACAAAATTTCAAAAAGAGGGATTGAGGTTGATAAGGCGAAAATTGAGGTTATCTCAAGGCTCCCTCCCCCTACTTCTGTCAAAGGGGTGAGGAGTTTTCTTGGTCACGCGGGTTTCTACCGAAGATTCATCAAAGACTTCTCTAAGGTAGTTAACCCTTTATGTAAATTGCTAGAGAAAGATGCCAAATATGTGTTCGATGAGAAATGTATGGAGGCTTTCGACCTTCTAAAGCAAAAGTTGACGACTACCCTATCATTACTGCACCAAATTGGAGCTTTCCCTTTGGGCTCATGTGCGACGCTAGTGATGTTGCGGTGGGGGCGGTCTTGGGCCAAAGAATCAACAAAATGTTCCATCCGGTGTACTACGCAAGTAAGACAATGAATGAAGCTCAAAGGAACTACACGGTCACCGAGAAGGAATTGCTTGCCATTGTTTTTGCCATGGAGAAGTTTTGCCCATACCTTATGGGGGCCAAAGTGATTATTCATACCGATCACGCCGCCCTTAGGTATTTGATGACGAAGAAAGATTCTAAAGCTAGGTTAATGAGATGGGTGCTTCTTCTTCAAGAATTTGATTTGGAGATTGTTGATAGAAAGGGTAGTGAAAATCAAGTGGCGGGCCATTTGTCTCGATTGGAGGAGGAAGGGAGGCCTTTGGACGGCCTTGAGATAAATGATGCTTTTCCGGCTGAACAACTCCTCTCGGTTTCAATGCTAGACATGCCATGGTTGCCGACATTGCCAATTATCTTATCACCGGTGTGGTTCCGTATGAGCTCTCTTCTAACCAAAGGAAGAAGCTCAAGTGGGATTGCTTGGACTACTATTGGGATGAGCCGTATCTTTTCAAAATTTGCACCGATGGTGTAATTCGCCTGTGTGTTTCCGAAGAAGAGCAATTGAGTATTGTGGAAGCTTGTCACTCTTCGCCCTATGGTGGCCATCATGGCGGGGCAAGGACGACATCTAAAGTGTTGAGCTGTGGTTTATATTGGCCGTCGTTGTTCAAGGATGCTGGTGACTTTGTGAAAAGATGTGATGAATGCCAACGTGCCGGAGGGATTTCGAAGAAAGATGAGATGCCCCTTAACACGATTCTAGAGGTTGACATTTTTGATGTTTGGGGGATAGACTTTATGGGACCATTCGTATGTTCTTGTGGCAACACTTACATCTTAGTAGCGGTTGATTATGTGTCGAAATGGGTTGAGGCCATAGATTTGCCAAATAATGAAGCTCGAAGTGTGGTGGCATTCTTGAAAAAGAGTATCTTCACGAGGTTTGGCACTCCACGTGCTATCATCAGTGACGGGGGTTCTCATTTTTGCAACTGGGTTTTTGACTCTTTGCTAGCCAAGTATGGGGTAAATCACAAGGTGACCACTCCTTATCATCCTCAAGCGAGTGGCCAAGTTGAAGTGTCCAACCATGAGATCAAGAGTATTTTGTCCAAGACTGTCAATGCAAATAGGACCGACTGGTCGAAGAAATTGGATGATGCTCTTTGGGCTTATCGTACAGCTTTCAAAACTCCGATTGGTATGTCGCCGTATCGTTTGGTGTTTGGGAAGGCTTGTCATCTTCCGGTAGAATTGGAACATAAGGCTATGTGGGCTCTGAAAAAGTTGAACTTAGAATGGGATGTAGCTGCAAATCTCCGGGTTGAGCAATTGAATGAACTTGATGAGTTTAGGTTTCATGCTTACTCTAGCTCGTCCTTGTATAAGGACAAGATGAAGTACCTTCATGACAAGTATGCCCGAGGTAAGGAATTCAAAGTTGGTGACATGGTTCTTCTTTTCAATTCCCGGCTGAGGTTATTTCCGGGCAAGCTGAAGTCTAAGTGGAGCGGCCCTTTTGAAGTGGTTGGTGTAACTCCCTTTGGTTCCATTGATCTCAAAAATAAAAATGGTGAAGTTTTCCGAGTCAATGGGCATCGTGTCAAGCACTATTTGGGAAAGATTGATGACAACCACGTGGTGGCACACATTCATTTGAAATGACTGTGATGGTAACATGCGTCGTGCTGCGATGTTAAATCAGGAGCTTCTTGGGAGGCAACCCATGTCTTTTCCTTTTCTTTGTTTTTCTGTTGTAGAGTAGGGTTTTTGAGCTGATAACTTGTGAAGTGTTGCAGGGAATAATGTTGAACCAGTGCAGGGCAAAAGTGCAAAAAATGGTCAGTCCCTGAAAATGGCCTACGCGGCCGCGCACCAAAGCAGTGCGGTCCGCGTGGGAAAAGCTGAAATCACCAAGTCTCTGATAACTTCCACGTGGCCGCGCACCAAAACAGTGCGGTCCGCGTGGGCTAAGCAGTCAAATGTGAAGGAATGAAAACCAGCGCGGACCGCGGCTATTTCTGTGCGGCCGCACTGGTAGGTAAGTTGTGAGTCCCCAGGGTTTTTCTATAAATAGAAGCCTTGGGCCTCATTTGAACCTTTTCACAAATTTTCATCTGGAGCTTTAATTTTCACTGTACATCCGCATCTCTTGCTCAGTTAGTTAATTTCTCATTAATCCCTGGTAACAACTCTTGTTTATTTCATTCATAGCCTAATTTTTGTCTCTTTTAATCACTCCCTACTAGTATAACTTCTTATTTTCGTCCTTTTTCTTCTTAGTTTACTGTTAGTTTAGATTTTTATTGTTTTGGTTGAATCATGGGGCATAAATTCATGTTAATTAATTGAGTAGGGACACTTAGGACTCAAATTGTGAAAAAAAATGGGACTTAATGGAAAAATATCCCGGCTCAGTTATATTTGCCCTATGCGGCCGCGCAGCATTCTTGCGCGGTCCGCGTGGCCCCTTGTGTGCAATGACGAACCTTCTCAGCGCGGTCCGCATGCCATTTCTATGCGGTCCGCGCTGAAGCCACGCGGCCGCGGTCCAAAACAGTGCGGACTGCGTCGACTTATTTAGAGAAACGTGTGTGGGTATCAGTATACTGCGCGGACTACGTGCCTTTTGTTGTGGTCTGCGCCCTTCTGTCTGTGTAACTGTGTCTGCAACTGTGCATTCAACTGAACTGTTTATTTCATATTATGTGCTTCTACTAATAATGATGGACACGTATTCCTTACAGACAATGGTTCAAAAGCAAGTGGCTAAAAAACGAGCGAGCAAACAAATACAACCAGGGAGAAGTGGTTCCTCCCGTGGGGAAAAGGAAAAAGAATTGTAAAGTTGAATCCTCAAACCAGGGAAG
The DNA here is from genome assembly GCF_000715075.1 of Nicotiana tabacum. NCBI lineage: Eukaryota > Viridiplantae > Streptophyta > Magnoliopsida > Solanales > Solanaceae > Nicotiana > Nicotiana tabacum. The sequence goes on along the minus strand of NC_134087.1, from coordinate 183,757,969 downwards.
CGATAAAGAAAACCGAAAGATAATCCGGGAAGCTGATAGAGCTGTTTCTCACTCCACGGGAGTGAGTATACACCTTCGAGGAGTGTCACTTTAGAGTCTGCCCCACACACATGTCCATATCTTTTCAGCTACGGGATTCCCCATCTCCTAGTCGTGCTAATGTAGCCACTTCCAAAAAGCCGGTAAATGTCATCTCGGACTCGTCTGATGAGTACGGAGCAGAAAAAGCAAGTGAGAACACCTACTCCACTTCTCCCACAGCTTCACTATCAGGGGAAAGTGGAGGATATGCCGAAGGAGGTGCACCACAGGTTGGGGGTATAGAGAGGACCAGGAGGCCGGAGGCATGGGAAGATAGGTTTGTCAGTGAGGTCACTTTCCACAAATTCAGGGAATGGTGGCCCAAGAGAAAGTTGATTCCGGAAAGGCGGTTCATAGATGCCGATCTTGTCCCACTCAACCCTCATGTGCAAGCACAATTCCACACTAGAGGGGGTTGGGTATTCTTCAAAGAGCGAGTTGAAATTGCAAATGGGCACATGGTGAAGGAGTTTTATTGCAATGTCCACCACACAGTTTGGGATTCCAAAGCAACGAAAGTGAGGGGAAAGATCGTGATATTTGATGGGAAGTCGCTGAATGACTTCTTGGGGTTTGAAGAAGAGGATGAGTCTCAGTATTTTGAGAAGTTGGCAATGAAAGAGGAGGTTCGTCCGTGGTTGGTCGAGCATTTAGCAGCTCCAGGTACAGTCCCTATGTGGTTGAAGGCACATGAAAAGATTTTTCGGAACACCCTCAACTTTGAAGCAAAAGGGTGGTTGACCTTCGTGTGTAGTCGACTTGACCCGTCTACACACGATCACTCAGTTCCCCTTCCTCGGGCTGTCTTGGTAGCATCTATCATGGCGGGTTTCCTTCTGAATGTAGGTAATATAATGTCGAGAGTGATTTCTACTGTCGGTAATGAGACAAAAACAAACTACCCCTTTCCGAACACACTCTCCCTTTACTTCAGAGAGTTGAAAGTGAAGAAGAAATGATATGATGTTACGGTACCTCCAGTGGCCCCCTACTCGTGGTATGATCAGTTGGGTCCGGACAACCCAAAGAGAGACAAAAAGACTCAAGCTTCTACCTCTTTCGCACCTGGCCAGTCTGAAGAGCCAGTTGCTACTGAGCAGCCCCCTGAACCTACTACTGATGAGGCACTGCCCCCAGGCCCTTCCTTCAAAGCTGGTCCATCTGTCACAGCTGATCCGGTGATTGCTTCATCAAAGACTCACCGGTTCACTGCCAACCAGCTCACTCACTCCCTTGCCGGTTTGAACAACTGAATGTCAGTTGCGACGTCCAAGTTGTCCACTTTGACCACTGTTGTGCAGGCACAGGGAGCACCAACTACTGTTGAGATTCCCTCCTCCATTGAGGATGCATTGAAGAAGATCCTGTCCAACTAGGAAAAGATGATGGCGACGCAGGATGCCTTGACTAAGACAGTTGGGGCATATGGAAAGGCATTGGAAAAGTTGGCTCGGGAGCACAAGAAGCTAAGGAAGCAGAAAGCTTCCAAGGAATCAGTTGCACAGTTGAGAGTGGATGTGGACAAGCTACTAGAGGATCAGATGCCACTCGACTTACTATTTGGAGATCCAGCTGGAGAGCCAGTAGCAATGCAGCCACAAGCAGAGGAGGATAGGCCAAGGAAGAAGAGAAAGCTCCCTAGCACAGAGGGAATAGTGATCGAGGTGGCTCTAACTCAGGTGGGCCCGTCTAGTACTGCAGATGTTGAGCCCTCTTCAGTTCCACCAGTTGATGAGCCGGATCAGGAGCAGACACCTGTCCCAGTAGCACAACAGCAGCAGGCTGGGGACCAGTTTGATGAGGCTTGAGGGGCTGCTCTATATCCTTTGCTGATTTTTGATGTTTTATTTGGTAGTTAGCATTGGGGACAATGCTAGCTTTTATTCGTGGGGGTGTGGCCCTACTATTTTGATTAACTACTGGATTACTGTATATATTATCTTTACATTTAGCTTGTTGACATTAGTAATTGGTAGATGGTTTGTATATAACTGTTCATTCCAGATGCTCTTCAGACTCTATGTATATATATGCATTCCCCCTGGTTGTATATTCTACTCCCTTTTTGTACATATTCATTCGGTTTTCATTTTGTTTTTCTATTTTTCGATAAAATTCTTCGTCTTAGTTGCAAAGGTAGGCTCGTAGCCTTTTTGTCTTGTTTTGGCGTTTGCAATAAGCCCTTGGTTTTCTTAATGCCACGGTTCTTTCCAAGGGTAGATGTTGTGCGAACCGGGTGGCTCTTCCCAATGATAGATGGCGTGACAACATTCTTAAGGGTTTGAGTCCGTTTTTGATTTCTCTTTTTTGATTTTCAAGTTTTTATAGTTAAGGGTACCTCAGGCAAAGCCTCACTTGGACCTAGCACATTTGCCTTTGATCCTATGGTCAAAGACATTATGTTGTGTTTAGGATGGTAAAAGTTGTGGCCTTGAGACTCTTGTGTTGACCAAACAATCATCATGTGGTCATTTTGGGCCATTGTGCGCTTGAATCATATCTAAGGTCGTTGTGGGCCCTCGATTCCATCTTAGGCAATCCTTGAGTGTGTGTAGTGAGAATTCGAATCGTGAGCCCAAGTACCGAACCGATGGTCTAGAACTTGCCCTGAATGTTTGTTGAGGCGAAATCATAGGTGGAACTTGACTTGATACGTGATTATAGGCTCTCCTTGATCCAAAAGGCAAAATTTGAACAATTTCCATGACCTACCAATGAAATAATCCCTAGTTCAACCCTTTTGAGCCTTAAACCTTTTTCGTTCATGAACCAAGCTACAAGCCTACACCCGTTCTTAACGAAACCCTCTCTTGGCACCAAAATTTTCCCTTGAGTAAATGGCAAATATCTAAGTTTGGGGGGAGAGACAAGAAAAACATCAATGTGGTAAAACGACGCAAAAGCAAAAGAAAAGGAAGGCAATGAAAAAGAGAAAAAGACAAAAATGAATAAGAACCAAAAAGGGAATCCAAGAAAAAAAAAGTGAAAAAGGTGTGGAAAAGGGATAAAAAAGGAGAAAGGATTTGAATTGCAAAAGAAAGAGTGACAATGCGTCTCTCTAACCCCTTGAGAGAAGTGAATTACTCAATTGAGTCAAGAAAGTGTGCTAAAATAAATCAAAAGAAGTGCTTGAGGGAAGATTTGAACAAAAACACGTCCTACCTTTACCCAAAGCCTTCACAATGAATCCTCAAAAGCCCTATATGATCTTGAGTTGAGGGAAGCCTACATTAGTGGATACTTACATAAGGGGAAAGCATATGGTACTTAGAGCCGGACTTAGGGCCTTTTCTTTGTGAGAGATGAAAGAGAAGTCCATTCACCTCGATTTGTATGCGAATACTCTAAAAGGTGAGGTTCACTCAGGGAAAGTCGAGGATGTGTGAGTTTGGGTTCCACAATGACCAAAGAAATTGAGAAAGGTTCCTTGATGAAATGTGTCAACTCTTGATGCTCTTGCGTCGCACTTGATCCACAAGTTTGCAAAGTTTAAATGTGTTAATGATGCATTCGCATTGAGGGCAATTGTTAGTCCCAATTGAGGCTTGTTGAGGTTATTTTAGGATAAACAGGAATTTCTCGAGTGTTGTCCATTGAGGGGTAGGTCTCATTTTATTTGCTTGAGGACAAGCAAAGGTTTAAGTTTGGGGGAGTTGATAATTGTGATTTCTACATGTTTTATACCCATTCTTACCTAAGCTTTGTGCATTAACTGCCAAAAATTAGTCCCACAATGCTTACAAGTTGCGCTTGATTGCAGGTTTGAGCGACAAGATGACAAATACTAAAGATCGGCTCAAAAAAGAGTGAAATCTGCCAAGTGTTAGAAGACAACTGAAAGGAGGGATCAAAAGGACCTGCGCGGTCCGCACTGTTTTGTCACGCGGCCGTGCAAGAGAGTTCAGAAGCTGGACATCTTCAAGTTCAAACTGCGCGGTCCGCACTGTTCTGCCACGCGACCGCGCAGAAAAGTTCAGAGGCCATGATATCTTCAAGTCAAGCTGCGCGGTCCGCACCCCTTTTCACGCGGTCCGTGCCTAAGAGTATCAGACTCAGTCATTCAAGGCAAAAGCCCACGCGGCCGCGCACCTAATCAGTGCGGTCCGCGTGGATGAAGTTCACGCGGCCGCGCGTCACTTTTGTGCGGTCCGCCCCCCCTAGTGCCAGAAGCAAGATATGAAGGCCCAAAACCCTACGCGGCCGAGCGTCATTTATGCGCGGTCCGCGCCAGACCCTCAGGGGTATTTTTGTCCGGTTTCTCCTGTGTAGTATAAATAAAACATTTGACGTTTTAGCAGGAGTTCTTTTTTTTGGGAGATCTGTTTTTAGAGCATAGAGCAACTAAACTTGGGATTTCATGATTTTAGCCTATTTTGGGCAATTTCTTCTAGTATTAACGTGGATTGGAGTAGATTAACATTGTAGTTAATTGTTATGTCAATTTCTGTTCCTATTATGTCTAGCTAAACCCATTAGTTAGGGTTGTGGCTCAACCCTAGTGTGGGTAATTAATGGGTGTGATTGTTTAGTGCATGAATGATGTTGAGTATTTGTTATTTGAATTAATCTTATGTTTTCATTAAGATTTGGTGGTTGCAAACACTAAGTCTAGCTTAGTGAGTCTTGACTCTTCTTGAGAAAGAGAGTCTGTGACCCCAAGATTAATTCTAACAAGGAATTGGGATGGACCCATGAGAATGGTAGTCCCAATTAAAGGGTTAAACCTTGAGAGAGTAATTACCCAACATGAACCATAAGTTGCTTGGGCAAATTGGCCTACCCAATTGGTCTCGAGAGAGTCAATTGGGCAAAATCACTCTCTATACCGAGAGGTGTGAGAGTGAGTGCAAAAGTGCAACGGTTATAGCATAAGTCCCATAGTCATCATTCTTGCATTAGGAATCTCTACCCGTTAGTTGACCACCTGGTACATGCCACGACCCTAGTGCCTTTCTCTATATTGCACACAACTTAGAATCATAATTTTAGCATAACTTAGTTTTACAATTGTAGTTGATAAATTGTAGCTATTAATCAAAAAGAAAACCAAAAATGTTAGAAGATCAATTAGGAGCTAAAACATAGTCCTAGACTATACAAACACGCAACTCTAAATTGAAGTTCCCTGTGGAAAATTGACCCCGATACCACTATTGGGTAAAAGTATTAGCGCCCACTCTTCCTCAGGTTGAGTCCGCTGCAATCAGAACCCGCCTGGAGAATGAAGGTACTATATTTTTAAGAAGTAGTTGAAGTCAGGAACCCGCCTGGAGAATGTAGGTATTACGTTTTGAGTCGTAGTTGAGGTCAGGAGCCCGCCTGTAGAACGAAGTTTGTTAATTCTAATGTCGAAGAAGTCAGAAGCCCGCCTGTAGAATGGAAGTTGTTATATTTTAAAGATAAAGGATTCAGGAGCCCGCCTGTAGAACGGAGGTTGTCATATTTTAAGTTGAAAGAGTTAGGAGCCCGCCAGTAGAATGAAGGTGTTTATTTTTATAGTTGTGGTTTGAAGTCAGGAGCCCACCTGTAGAATGGAGGTTGTTACAATTTCAAGTTGAGGTCAGGAGCCCGCCTGTAGAACGGGGGTTATTATAAGTCGAAGAAGTCAGGAGCCTGCCTGTAGAATGGAGGTTGTTAAATTTTAAAGTTGATGAAGTCAGGAGCCCGCCTGTAGAACAGAGGAATAAATTTCAAGTTTGAAGTCAGGAGCCCGCCTGTAGAACAGAGGAAATACATTTCAAGATCAAATCAGAGGTCAGTAATGCGGAGGGTTACAACAAAACACCCCCAGCATGAATCCCATAGCAAAAATCAGAAAGAAGACTACAAGAGCAAGTTGGAAGATAGATAAGATTTTGTAATTCCTAGTTTAAATCTAGCTTCTTGTTTTCTTTTGGCACGATAATAAGGAGGTCGAAAAGCAGTAGCAACAGCGTGCAACAGCAGTAACAGCAAAAATGCAGCCCCATGGTAGTCCCAGCTACCAAAACTTCCCGAACTACATTAACCTGATTCCCTTCTAGCCAGAGATATGTAGGAAACATTTGAAGCAAAGGTTAAATCTTTTCAAAAATGCTTCACACGGAGTATTCCAACGGGTAAAAATCGCTCGTATCCGCTCACTTTATCTTTGCACGAAAACTCTCCGTGTTTTCGGACAAAGAGGGGCAGCTGTGAGCACATGATTTTTGCCCTATGAGAACTACTCCCAAAAATTCAAAATAAAATGGTTTTGTGTTGTTTGTGATTTATTTGTATTTTTGTCTGTGCATGTTTATTTTTACTTTAATTAAGAAACATACAAAAATATGTGTTGCATGTACATTTAGGATTTATTTTTACAATTTAGGACTTAATTAAACAATCAAGTTTGTTTTACAAAACGGAAAAGTCACAAAAAATATGTACTTTGCATTTTTAGCATTTAATGTCCAAATTGTGTGATTGTCTTTGTATTTAATTTTGGGTGATAATTATTATTAAGGGTTAATTAGTATTCTTTAAAGTTAATTTTGAGTTTTGGTAATTAGAAATCAAAAAGAAAAAAAAAGAAAAAGAAGGAACAAGAGAAGAAGAGTTAAAATCGGATTGGGCTGGTTTTTAGAAGAAAGTTTCAGGCCTAATGTCACCCAAAATCAGTCCAATACCCGCCCCAATCCAGTCCGTCTCCAGCCTCAGCCAAAACGACGCCGTTTCAGGCGTTTCAATCTGGACCGTTGAAATTAACTTGATCTAATGGTCCCAGGCTTCCCCCATAACCCGGATCATTTCACCCCGGATCGACCCAGCCCTAGTACTACTCCAAACGACACCGTCTTCTTTAAATGAATTGATCTAGGTCATTGATCATGCTTGATCCAACGACCAGGATTAAACCACCCCCTCCGTATATAAATCCAACCTCTCACCTCACACCCCCTAAGCCATACCCCTATTCATAGTCTCTTTCAGAGACAAACCAAACGACCCTTGAAACCCTAGCTGCCCTAAAACCCTTTCGCCTGAAAGCTGGCGGCAACAACGCTGATGACCATGAAACCAACACCCCTAGAGCACCTAACCACCCTCTCCACGAATCCCTTACCCGTTTTGCTCGAATCAGACTGTAGCTTCTCGAATCTTCAATCGAAGATTCGAGCAAACTTGAAACCCACCCCAACCAGTCCTAAACTCACACCAAGGCACCCCCTGACCACCCTCGTTATGGATATGTTAGCCGTTTGCCTCGAATCAACCTCCAGCTTCTCGAATCTTCAATCGAAGATTCGAGTAGAACCTAAACCTACCCAAACCAGTCCCAAACTCATACCAGACATCTCCCTGACCTCCCTCGTCACCAAACCACTGTTGGTTGGTTCGAATCAGACCAGAACCGTTCGAACCTCAAATCAAACCCCAAGAACCCTAGAAAACCAAAGGCTGGAGTTGGTCCGAATTAGAGGAATTTGGGTGTCCAATGGACCTTAGTCGAAGTGTTCTCAGTTGAGAACACTCGATTAAGGTCCGTTCGACCTCAAAAAAGTTTGAGTCAAGGGTTCGACCTGGGTTCGTCTAGTTTTTGTTTTGTTAAGGTACCTTTTTCTCCTTTCTTGTTCTATTTGGTTATGGTTAATTGTATTTAGTTAGTTATAATCCAGTCTTGTTCATTGTTCTTTCTTCTTCTTCTTCTTCTCCCTCAGACCTTTTATTTGGCCCAATTTTATCATTGTTTCTGTTTGTTATCGGTTGTTGTATGCTGTAATGTGTATAATCGATTGAATAAGTATCGTCGATTAGTCTGTTATGTTTGAATGTTAGATTAGCATGATAATAGTTTAATTTTTGGTTCATCCCCGTAGGTTTACCTTCCTGTTTCTTCTCTGTGCTAATGTTGTGTTGAAGTAAGCCTGTTGGTATCATTTGTTTCCAAGTGTTCCAATTTCCTTTTCTCATTGTTATCCACCATGTTTTTTTCATATGAGTTCAGTTTGTTTTCATTCAGTGTTCATTTGTTTTGTCTAGGCTAGAATTGTGTTAGCTTAATCCCTGTATCAACGCGATGTTTGATTCAGTTTCAGTTTTAGCTTCAATAATGCTGTTGGGGTCTGTGTGGTGTTAATATGGTTTTGATTCAAGTTCAGTCTGTTGGTTCCAATTAGAATTCAGCTTTAGTCATTTAGTTGTTAGAAATTTGATGGGCTAGATTGATTATAGCTGTTGTAGTTGGTTGAATTCAGCTTAGTTAATGGGTAGATTTGAATAGGTTAGAGTTGAAAGGATCCATGCAGAATGAAAGGGATTAGGTAGGACAGAAGTTTCAGGGACTTTAGGAGGGTAATTTGGGAATTGAAAAGTTTAAAAATGGCTAGTTTAAATGGGATGACAGTAGGGTACCAAAGTACCATTAAACTAATGCAATTGTCTAGTGCTAATGGGAAACAAAACATAATGGTGGGGGAAGGTTTGAAGGAAATGGATTAAGAAATAGGTGCCCCATACTTATTTGAATTTAAATAAAGAAAAGACAAGGGTAGTGGGGAACAAATGAATTAAAAGGAGGGAAAACATAATATAGTGGGGTTTGAGAGATGATGGGCAGAATGAGTTTAAAAATTCTGCCTAAAGTGCTTTTGAGGGTTGAAGGGGCAAGTCTATTTTGGTTATATATAGAGTCATTTTTAGACAATAGAGGAGGTTTTTTTGGTCAGAGTATAGGGGGCTGGTTTTGGAAGCAGAAAATCAGTTTCTTTTTTTCAAGCTTTTGCGTCTGGTCTGGGCTTTCTTTTGGGGGTCAGTGTTAAGGAAATAGAGAGAGTTTTTTGGAAGTTTCACTAGTCCTGAAGAAATCGGTTGATTTCTATCCATTGAATCAGCAGTGTTTTATACTTGGTTTTCCAGTAGGCCTTTTTTGTTTGAGTCGAGACCTTCTGGGATCAGTTTGAGTATTTTGTTGCTGTGGTATGTTTCTAGGGTCAATTTGAAGGTCCTTTGGATTTATTCAAATCAGTTTTGGGTTAATCTATTCATCTTGTTGGTTCAAAACATTTCTGAACTCTTCCTGGATTGACAAATATGTTTCTGGGCTGAGCTGGTTCTGTTTGTGGCTGTTTGGAACTTCAAATTGCTGTTGTGAATTGCTGTTGTATTGTCTGTTGCTTACCTGCTGCTGACTTCTCCTTTTTCTTGTCCCGTTTTCCAATCCAAGTACATGTTGAATCTCCACATCATGTAGAGTTTGGCTGAAATAAAATGAAATGGAAACCTAACTTTATTGGAAAACTTCAGTAGCTACTATATCTTCCTTATAATTGAATGTAATGGTTTGAATTGTAATTAGGGCTGTTTGTTTAAGTAATTTGGAATGGCTGAATCTACAGCTTGTAATAAACTGCCTTTGAACTGATTCGAACCAATTCAAATTCGTGACTATCTAACTGCAATTCAGTACAATGGGTGTATGTGTAGTTTAGTGTTCATTTATGTTTAAAAAGAAAAGTCGGAAATAGTTGGATTTTGAAATCGAGTTTGATGTCCAGTTGAGCATGTATTGTATTGCAGTAACTCATATCATACAGATTAGTTCTTAATATATAGGTGTTAACTAGTGTTGGTAGAAGTGTATGACCAATAGTCTAATCCTTGAAGGCTTGATATGCAATCTTGTTGTCGAACTCAAAGCTACCTCTTAATTTGCTCTTTCACCTTTAGTAAAAACGGACCAGTAGTTAAAATAACCTAATCTTCAAACCATGTTCTGTTCATTTGAGTAAAAGGACGCAGTAATTTCGATGGGTACTTGATTTGATTCAACTGAAGCTGCGTCGGTCTAGGGGTCAGCCTAATTCCAGGCCATCTGAGCTTTAGCGCTTTAACGAATGGCCCGGGTTTTACCTTATTTGTATACTCGCATGGGCCTGGGCCAAAGACTACGTTGGGATAGCTTTTGGTTGTGCCAATTCACATTTTTCGGGCTTATCCTTGAGCCCTGAGACATATTTGGTTTACAATTATTGTTTTAGGCCCTTGACAAAATCGATTAGGATTTTTCCTTATTTTTAGAGACAAATTAATTAGAAAATCTTAGTTCACTTTAGGATGGACCTATAGATGAAATGAGACAAGCCTCGCTAAATAGAACACATAAGTCGCGGGGCCCTCATCAAATATATATTTGAAATACTTAGATTCCGAGGCGAGCCGTTTAGCGAATTTCACGGTCTTTCCCAAAATAATAACGCGTTAGTCTCTTTAGGCGCATACTTTAAATAATATTACCTCCTTAAACCCGGGTGCACATTTATGTGACCCAAGTCCAAATCCCAACGAAGTCTAAATATGTCGATAATTACGGGTACATTGATTGTGACGTGGTTCGAGATGCATTTCCATGACGTTGCAATTCTTTTTTTTAATAATGAATGAGACGAGCTTCGACAAACAAAATACATAAGCTGCGGGGCCCTCTATAAGAGTTTGTAAAATTCCTTAGACTTCGGGATGGTCCGTTTAGCAAAAGTTCACGGCCTTCCCCAAAATGATGATACGATAGTCGCTTTAGGCGCGCCTTTAATAATTTACTTTCTTAAACTCGGGTGCACATTTATGTGACCCGAATCCAAATCTCAACGGAGTCGAAATGTGTCGATAACCACGGGTACATTGATGTGACGTGGTTCGAGATACGTTTTCACAACGTTGCAATTCTCTGTTAAAATAATGATGATAATAATAAAAGCGGTTAAAAGTTAAAATTTGCACATAGGTTCATAATTGTATAAAAATCAGATAATTCAGCCGAATATGACAATTGAGCGACCGTGCTAGAACCACGGAACTCGGGAATGCCTAACACCTTTTCCCGGGTTAACAGAATTCCTTATTCGGATTTCTGGTTTGCGGACTGTTAAACAGAGTCAATATTTTTCTCGATTCGGGATCCAACCGGTGACTTGGGAAACCATGAATCTCCCAAGTGGCGACTCTGATTTAAGTAATAAATCCCGTTTCGATTGTCTTTTAATTGGAAAAACTCCCTCTGCGCCCCTGCGGGCGCGGTCAAAAAGGAGGTGTGACAGGTGATTCACAGACCCACTCTTTAGCCACCTCATCTACTTCCCTTAATGTCACAATTAGTCATGGGAACATTGCTCAGCCATCCCAACTAATTTCATTCAATCCAGCATCCCAACTCCCCTTGAAATTGCAAGGGAGTTCCAACTACTGTACTTGAAAATTACAAGTCGTAACTCTTCTCTTTAGTTATGATCTTCTTGGGTATGTAGATGGATCACTTTCTCCTCCATCTGTGCATATCCAAGATGGAGAAAATGATGAATATCCCAACCCTGCATTCAAGCTTTGGCAGAGACATGATAGTCTCGTCCGAAATGCTATCATGGCCTCAGTCGATCCTACAATCACTTCTCTTATTGCACATGCTGCCACTGCCAAACACGCTTGGAAAATTCTTCAAACTACTTATGCCAACAAATCCCAGTCCCGTATCTTCAGCCTGCGTGACACTCTTGCTAATCTCAGACGAGACTCATGCTCTATTAGTGAGTACATGAAGGATATTAAATCCACTTCGGATGATCTTGCATCCAGTGGCTCACCTCTCTCAAATGAGGAATTTGTCATCAAAATCCTAAGTGGTCTAGGATCTGAGTACAAAGAACTATCTGTTGCTATAAAGGCTCGAGATAACCCAATATTGTTTGAAGAGATCTATCATAAATTGTTTGCACATGAGATGTTTATTAAACACTCGGAGCCAAAGCTTGAAAACCCAATCATCACTGCCTATTTTCATCAAAAATCAGCCAAGCCAAACTCAAAATCCAAGAACTATAATCCAAGCAACAACCGTAAGGGTCCCATTCAGAACACCTCAACCAACCAGAATTCCAACTCCTTCCACCCCAACAACCGTAACAACCAACAAATAGTCTAATGCTAATTATGTGACAAATTTAGGCACATTGCCAAAGTCTGTTGCTCAAAATCACATAGTGCACTTGAGGCTCAAGCCAACTTCACCAACCGCATATCATATACATCTAATCCCGCAAACAATTGGATTTTTGACTCTGGAGCACCACACCATATCACAAATAATTCACAATCTCTACAAAGTCGCAACAAAATTCCCTGACACTGATGAAATAATTGTTGGAGATGGTAAAACTATTCTGATTACTCATATTAGTCACACTACACTTTCTTCATCCCATAATTCTTTTAAGTTACAGAATGTTTTTTGTTCCCCTTATATAAAGAAGAAACTAATCTCTGTTGCTCAATTTTGTCGTCAAAATCTAACATCCATTGAATTTTTTCCTTACTCTTTTGTTGTGAAGGATTTGAGCACGGGGGCATGTCTTCTGTAAGGTCGGAGTAAAGGTGATCTATATGAGTGGCCACCAACCAGAGTCTCACCCCCTTCACCACAAACCAACACCGTCCCTGCACCTTTGGCATGCTTGTCTTGGTCACTCTCAACCTCGTATCACCAAAGCATGCATGTCCTCATTGAAACTTCTAGTGTCAAATAATGTTCCTTTTACCTTTTGCAATTCATGTCTATATAATAAAAGTCATCGTTTACCATTCGGTGACAATTCTATTTCTAGTTCTAAGCCATTTGATGTTATTAGTTCAGATGTTTAGGGTCCATCTCCAATTCCCTCTTTTGACAACTTTCGGTTCTATGTTATATTTGTTGATCATTATACAAAGTATACCTGACTGTTCTCTCTCAAAAATAAATCAGATGTTAAAAGTATTTTTATTAACTTCACTCAAATGATTCATAATCAGTTTAGTGTAGCATCCATCAAGACGCTATACACAGATAAATGAGGTGAATACATTGGTCTTAAATCTCTCTTACTGGAAATTAATGTGTATTCAACATCTCATGAGTCCTCCATATACTCCTCAAATAGTTGGAACTGCTGAAATAAAATATAGACATGTTGTTGATATTGCCCTAACCTTATTTTATCATGCATCGGTACCACTCAAACTTTGGTCCATTACATTCCAAACTGCAGTATTCCTCATTAATCGACTGCCAACACCTTTGCTCAACTTAAAATCACCATTTATGTGTTTGTTCAATACCACACCTAATCATCACAAGCTTCGGGTTTTTGGTTTTCTTTTTTGTTTTGTTTATTCCGTTTTTGGTTTTGATTATTCTGTTTACTTTGTTGAGTGTAGTTTTATGGGTTTTTCAATTGTTGTTATTTGATTTTGTCCTTCTCCACCAGACCTGTTATTTAGTCCAATTCTATCATTGCTTCTGTTTGCTGTATCCCTGGCTTAAACCTTACTATAGCTCCAAACTTGATACAAAATCAAAACCCTGTGTCTTTATGGGGTAATCCTCTGTCACTAACAGTTTTGCTTGCATTGATCTCTCGACCTCAAAATTTTTTCTCTCCCGACATGTTATCTCTGTTGAACATATTTTTTCCATTCAAATTGAACTTCCCTTCCCTTGATCGAGCTTCAACCTCCAACTTGGAGTCTTGGCATTGTCTAGTAGCCTCCTCTTTCTCAATTCCCCTACCTTGTATGAATGAATCATGCATCCCACCTCTTATACCTCAACCCATCGACCTGGTTGTCCTAAGGACTACTCAAGATATCACTGCAACTCCAACTACTGTAGAGGACGTGTTATCCAGTACCGTTGTAAGTACCTCAGCTAATTCACCCTTAGCCTCTACTTCAGGCATACCCAACACTATGTCTCCTGTTGCACAATATCCTTTGCCTCCACCATAACCTTTGCCACCTACTCCTACTCATTCTATGGTCACGAGATCCTAGAACAATATCTTCAAATCAAAAGTTGTCTTTGACTATCTTGCTATCTCTTCTGCCAAACCGCTTCCTCTTGCTCTGACAACTTTTGCCCAAGTAAACAAGTATCCTGAATGGAAAAAAGCCATGGAGGATGAATTTACTTCCCTTATGAGAAATTCCACCTGGACTTTGGTTCCCCCCATCTCCATCTCAAAATGTAGTTGGTTGCAAGTGGGTTTATTGTGTCAAGGATAAACCTGATGGGTCTGTGGATCGCTACAAAGCGAGATTAGTTGTAAAGGGTTTTCATCAATGACCTGGTGTAGACTTACATCCCACTTTTTGTTATGTGATCAAACATAATAAAATACGTTTAATTCTTGTGCTAGCGGTGTCATTAAAGTGGACCTTACACCAATTAGATGTGAACAATACCTTCTTACAAGGTACACTTTATGAAGTTGTCTACATAAATCAACCACCTGGTTTTAGGGATCCTAAATTTTCACAACATGTATGGAAGCTTCATAAGTTAATATATTGCCTTCGTCAAGCACCTAGGGCATGGTACAACGAGCTCAAACAATACCTTCTGTCATGTGATTTTCAAAGGGCTAAATCTGATGACTCTTTATTTCTGAAATGTACTACTAGCTCTTTACTTTTTGTGATGGTCTATGTCGATGATATCGTCTTCACTGGTTCTAACTCTTCTCATGTCCAAACTACCATCAAACTACTAGGTGATAGGTTTTCCATCAAAGATCCTGGTTCTTTACATTTTTTCCTAGGTGTTGAAGTCTTGAAACATGCTAATGGTTTGGTTCTCACCTAAAGCAGCTTCATCGCCGTTCTTTTGGAAAGATTCGGCATGCTAAATGCCAATAGTGTTAGCACTCTGATGTCAACCAGTGAACCTCTTTCACTTGATAATGGATCATTATCTGCAGATGCCAAGTTATACATGCAAATTATTGGTTCCTTACAATATCTAACATTCACTCATCCAAATATATATTTTGCAGTGAACAAACTTGCTCTATTACAACATCGACCAAGCCTAAAACATTGGTAAGCAACCAAGAGACTTCTACGCTACTTGAATGTACCATTACTTATGGTCTTCACTTTACGCCCATCACTTCTTTCAAGTTGCTAGCTTACTCAGATGCTGATTGGGGGTGGTATACCAGACACCAGGACTCAACTTCTGCCTATGTTATACTTCTTGGCAATAATCCAATAAGTTGGTGCTCCAAAAAGCAACGCACAGTGGCTAGATCGTCTACTGAAGCAGAATATAGGGCTGTTGCTTCTGCTGTAGCTGAGCTTAATTGGATCACAAACTTACTGAAGGAATTGCATGTTTCAATGTCCAGCCCTCCTAAGGTACTCTGTGACAATATTGGTGCTACCTATTTAAGTCGAAATCCAGTCTTTCACGGTCGAATGAAGCATGTGGCCATTAATTTCCACTTTGTCCGTGATCAAGTAGAAAGAAATGAGCTTTTAGTGAGTCACATAACTTGCTGATGCTTTGACAAAGGCATTGCCTAAACGATCATTTGGATAATTCATTCACAAGATTGGCCTCAAGGAAATTGAACCCATCTTGAGGGGGCATGATAAGGCTAAATACACATAGTTTATCTAGAATCAACATAGGTCTCTGTACCTGAAATTATAACAGATTATATTTTCTCTTATCTCTAGGATTCTCCTATGTATAACAAACTCTCTCATCTACTGCTATTGTACCTATTTATACAACTCTGTTGTACTCAAAAAGATGCGAAGCCTTTCATAATTCAATCTCTTCTCTTATAGATTTCAATTATAGTTTTTTTATTAGAATTTGATGTCATTATTAGCGCAATTAATCTTTGTTAGCCAATTTTTTCTTTAAAAAGTTTAATTAATTTTCTGTGTATACTGTATATGTTATGCAGTAGTCTTGCTTTTAGTTCACTTTGGTTGGATGTTTTGTCCTTTTAACAATTTATTTGGTGTAGATACCAAATTCAATTGAAATTGTAGTGTCTTTAGTTTCGATAATCTGCATGTTTGATCTGTGTTTTAATTGTGTTTTGATAAGGTGTCCTTTGGTAGCACAATATTATGTTTTGAATGTAATATGTTTTGGCTTAACCGACCACTTTTATCCCAGAAAAAAAGAGAGACATTTTTCATTCAACGGAGAAAGCTAGAGAGAAAAAAGAGAGAACTTTTTCTACTTCGGACAACTCAAGGTTGAGGGTTAGCTCACTTGGTGAGCTTTCTGTCTTCTTTAATTGAGGTGCCGGTGGCTTGTAAAAGATTTTAACGAACTCTTAAATATCTGAATACATAATTATGTAATTATTGAAACAATTTTCTTTTCAAAACAACAACAAACTTTCTAGGTGTTTGAACAGTTTTTTCGTGGTTTGATAACTTAATTCAAAATATAATTGTGTTTTGATTATATGTTTTTTCCAAAAAAACTAAAATTACATTTCCATGATATTAGTTAGAACTAAAACAATAAGTTACTTGAATCATATCGACAATCTATTTCTCATCATAAATAATATTTGAATATTTACTCCACAACCGCAGTTGTTACAATTTTTTATTAACAGCAGCCAATATTTACATCAAATTTAATTAATTTTATTCTAAAAGAGGCAATAATGAAAAATTAAGATGAGTCAGTTTATTTTTCCTTTGATTACAAATCATAGTAACGGCCTTACTTCATTTCTTCTAACTAGTCTTAGGATACGCGCGTTGCGCGTGTGCCTCGTCTCGATATTAGAACCTGTGTTTAAGTTATAAAATAAAATTTTAAAAAAATTATGTTCTAAAGAATTAATTATTAGTCTTATTTAGCTATTAAATAAAGGAAGAAACTTTATCCCATAAAAGTTCTAAATCAACACAATCAATATGTAACTTAAAATTGATTCCAATTTTGTAATTCAATTTCTTAAGTTTCACAAGTTGCCATATTTCTTTTAAGTTTCAGCAAGAACACATAACTTGTGAAGATTTAACGTTTTTAAAGTAAAGCTCCTTTTAAAGAACTTTGATTCCGTAAAAGATTTAATATCCCAACGAAATACTACATCTTATCCTCTCTTTGATATTTCTTCGGCAATAGTCTTGAATCATGCATGAACTCTAAGTAGCAAAATTATTGGCCACATAGCTATATGAAATAAGCGAAGGATTTTATTGACATTTTGTTACAAAATCAGAGTATGTGGAGAATTCGCATTCCATTATCCCATTAAATCTGAATGATGAAGATTTTAAAAATAAATGATAGGTATTTTATATAGGTCAAACAAAGAAAAAATTTATATAAAGCAAAATCTTAATGATTTTAGAGTATTAGATATTACTACTTCTTACTTAGTTCAAATAATAAAAAAGTTATAACTAAATTTTTAGTTAATTAGAAAATCTTATAATTTTAAGAAAAATAATTTAATACATTTTTTTTCCAATTTAAGATCTATTAAAAGTTGTTAAAAACGGAGAAAAATATCCAATGAGAGCATAAAATAATAGTAGAAGAAATAACTTGACAAAAGATTGAAGCATACACTCCAATGCAAAAAGGCGACTATGCACTCAATATTCACAATCAAGAACATCAAAATAAAGATGTATGAGTTGAATACGTGCATGCAAAATTCAACTACTAATATGTGAAAGCAAAATTCAACTACTAATACAAATACATCAATGCAAAATTTAACTAATAATATTAAAAAATTTACTCAAAGAAAAAAAGAGAACCTGGAACCCTTAATTTTATAGTTGCTGCTTCAACAAGACAAAGTTTTATAATGATGAAAAGGTGTAATTATAACTTCTTTTTATAGAAGTACCTATGTATATAATTGTTTAAAAATTTATTCAAAAGCTCTAATAAAAAAAAAGTTCACAAAGAGCTTGTTTTCATCTGATATATTTTATAAAAGTTAGTGTCAAACATTTATGCTAAAACTTTCCTAGTATGTGTATGTGAATTAGTTAAAATTTTGTTTACTAAAAAAACTTTCCAAGTGTGAAAAAATTAATACTTCTAAATTTGAATATAGTTGAAAGTATCAAAAGTTTCATAGTGTATGAATTAGTGAAAATTTTATTAACTAAGAAATGACCCTCCTAAATTTAAAAGTAAAAATTTAATAATACTCCCCAATATTAAGGGAGTTGGACGGAAACTTTCCTATTATGTAGTGAACGATAATCTTTCCTACTATGTGTGCTTGAAATTCTAGAACCAAAAAGTATATATTAAAGGAGTAATTAAATGACAATTCCTATATAGTAGAGAATTAACTAAATGACTATTCCTAAATAATATGGAATTATTTAAATGAGTATTTTTAAATATTAAGAAAATAGTAAATGACTATTTTGTTAAGTGTGAACTCTATTTTAAAAGGATAAAAAAGGCGAACAACATTTCATTAAGGGCCTTCGTGCTTTTAATATAAACTAGTATTAGGGTACGCGCTTTGCGCGTATAACCTATCTTAATGAATATAAAACTATAAATTATATTATTATTAATTATGTATATTATAGTGTGAGATAGATCATACAAACTAATGTCGATAATAATTACTATATGACATTTACCTTGAATTTCTTGATAATGTGTACTATGATTTTCATCATTTTACACGGTGATATTTGATTCAATATATTCATCTTCCCAATGCAACTTTACAATGGTCTATATAAAGAAAATAATAAAATTATTTAATTAAATTAGTAATGATAAACAATCTTGTAAAGAATGTATACAATTAATAATTCTTCTCTATATCTATTTTTGAGATAAATTCAGAAACCTCAAGTTTCACTTTGTCACTAACTCCTCTTGTGATGTAAAGTTTCGCTTTGTGATACTATTGTGGTTTATGATATTACAACTTACTTCCCTTCTTTTTATTTTCTTGTAATGTATTTATTATTAACAGAAAGAATTATAACATGACAAATTTACATTTCTATCTTGAACATCCTCTCCTTTGGATTCAAAGAGTTTTGTCTTTCTCCCCATTTCCCTTGGTGTTGTAACGATCTGACCGGTCGTTTTGAGCTCTAGCGCATCGTTCAGCAGTTTGAGACTATGACCAGCTTCACTTCAGGTATTATGACTTGTGCGCACGGCCGAAATTGAATTTCGGGAAGTTCGGAGATGATTTGGAAAGAGAATTCTCATTTCGGAAGCTTTAAGTTGAAAGAATTGACTAAGGTTGGATTTTTGAGTAAAGGACCTCGAAATCGGGATTCGAAGGTTCCATCAGGTTCGTGTGATGATTTCGGACTTGGGTGTATGTCCGGACGGAAAACCCAGGAATATTTCGACGCCTATTGTGGAAGTTAACATTTTGGAAGAATCTCATAAGTTTGGATTGAAGTGCATTTCAGGGTTATCAATGTCCTTTTGAGATTCCGAGTCTGGGAATAGCTCCGTATGGTGATTCTGGTATTGGGAGCGTGATCGGAAGTGAATTCGGAGGTCCGTAGGTCATTTTGGAGTCATTTGGCTAAAGATAGAAATTTGAAGGTTTTTGAGAAGTTTGACCGGAAGTGGACTTTTTGATATCGGGGTTGGAATCCAATTCCGGAAGTTGGAGTAGGTCCGTAATGTCAAATATGACTTGTATGCAAAATTTGAGGTCAATCGGACGTGATTTGATAGGTTTCGTCATCGAATGTAGAAGTTTGAAATTCTAAAGTTCCTTAAGCTTGGATTGGGGGTCGATTCATGATTTTAGCGTTGTTTGATATGATTTGAGGCCTCGAGCAAGTCTGTAATGTGTTTTGGGACTGGTTGGTATGATTGGTTGGGGTTCCGGGGGCCTCGGGTGGATTCCGGATGGTTAACGGATCAATTTTGGAAATTGGAAGAGGAAGTGGAGCAGCTGTCTTCTGGTGTAACCGCACCTACGAGGCTTGGGCCGCAGAAGCGGCCCAGGAGGCGCAGAAGCGGAACATGACTACCCAGGTGAAGGGCCGCAGGTGCGGGTGGCATTAACCACATCTGCGCAAGAGCAGAAGCGAGATGGAAGCCCGCAAAAGCGGTTATCGACGCAGGTGCGATGGGGCTTCCGCAGAAGCGGACTCGCAGAAGCGGCGAGGAGTTCGCAGGTGCGGAAATGCTGGAGGCAGTGTATTCTTTTAAAATCGGGGGTTCGTCATTTTTTCCCCATTTTCACTTGGTGTGGGCTATTTTGGAGAGTTTCAAGAGGGGGTTTTCATCATCAACGACAAGATAAGCTATCCCCACCTATCTTGAGTTAAATACATTGATTATGTACGAATTTGAGCATGAAAATTTGTAGAAATTTGGGACTTTGGTGGAAAGACCTAGAAATTGTATTTTGGATTTTGACCACGATTTTGGGTATGAAATTGAGAGTAAATTATATATATGAGTTCGTGAGGTTATGGGTAAACGTTATCTTCAAAAAACTTCGGAATCCGAGCACGTGGGCCCGAGGGCAATTTTGTCAACTTTTCGATCGGGGTTAGGAATTGTTATAAATTGGACTGTAATGAATAATTGAGCATATATTAATGGATTTGCATAATTATTGGCTAGATTTGGAGCATTGTGCATCGATTCGAGTCTTCGGAAGGGCGTGGAAGGCCGGTTATGGATCTTCGGAGTGAGGTGAGTCTCCTTTCTAACCTTGTAAGAGAGAATTATCCCCATAGGTGAAATAATTAATTATGTACTTCTATTTGTGGGGGCTACGCACAAATTGACCACGTCACATGTATGATTTGCGAGCGGGGTAATAGATGCATGTATGGTTCGGGCTGTTCGACCCTCGGTAGTGCACATTTTACATTTATGTTGGATTGGGCCGTACGACCTCGGCATGATATGTGCATGCTTGGATTGCCTCTTGAGATTTATGAATGTTGATAATTGCCCTTCCTGGCCAGTGATAAATTGATAAAGATAATGAAAAGTAAATCCTTGGAAATCCTTTATTATTTGAGAAGTTGTTTACCTGCTTTCCGGCTTTATGAGTTAAATTTTGCTTTATGAAATCCATGAGTTCCTCACACTTTTACTATATCATCATTGGACCATTAGTAAATGTCGAAGTCGACCTCTCGTCTCTACTTCTTTGAGATTAGACGGGATACTCATTGGGTACACGTTATTTTTGTTCTCATACTATACTTGTTGTGCATTTTTGTTGCACAGGTTCATGTGGGGCTAGTGGCTTAGTGGCATAGCGGCATGGTTGATACGGAGACTTAGGTGAGCTGCATTTATTGAGACGACCCGCAGCCAGCAGAGTCCCCTTCAGAGTATTTTACTGTATTTTTTTTCATTTCTGTCCACTTTGTATTCCGGACAGTTACTGTATTTTATTCCATTCCCTAGTAAATGCTCATGCACTTGTGATACCGGGTTCTGGGAAAATTATGAGGTATCTTGTATTAACTTCTTAACATTCATATTCGATTTGAAATGATTATCTTTTACTAGTGAAATTGAAAGAAAATCATAGTTTTCAAAATTATTAAAACGAGAATTATATTAAGTATTTTGGTTGGCTTGCCTGACAGCGGTGTCCGGCGCCATCACGACCCTTAGTGGATTTAGGGTCGTGACAACATGGTATCAGAGCACTAGGTTCCCTTAGGTCTCACGAATCACGATCAAGTCTAGTAGAGCCTCGCGGATCGGTACAGAGACGTCTGTCCTTATCTTCGAGAGGCTACAGGACTGTTAGGAGCACCTCCCTTCTTGATTCCTCATCGTGCGGTTTGATTCCTTTGAGGCTTATGCCTTTGTTTCCTTCCTACTCAATTTTATGCGATGTGAAGCGCTTATTATAAATAGGAAATTGAGAAAATATAATGGTACTACAGATGTGGTGTGAGATGTTCCTCCCTGCGTATTTGATCGGGCTATTGTCGTCGCCTTGCGGAAGGCCGTTCTATCGTTTCAGCTCAGTTTTAGTATTACCTAAGGTTTTGAGATTTGGCACTAATTGTTATGACGGTTCGTGTGTTGTTATCGCACAATATTGGTGTAATGGTAGAGTGTTTGTCTATGCGTTGAAGCAGTGAATGTCTATGCGTTGTTATCGCCAAAGAATATTTCCAATCGTTTGAAAGTTTAGTTCATAGTATAAGAAAGGAAAGGTTTAATAAGCAATATTTTAGATTCTTAGCGGATTTTAAAGTGATAAATATAAGGAAAATTGTTAAATGACTTTCCTAAATATTAGGAAATTATTAAAGGAATATTCCCAAATATTAGGAAAATAAGTAAATGACTATTTTGTCTAGTATGAATTCTATTTTTAAAGCGTAAAAAAGGCGAACGACATTTTGTTAAGGGACTTCGTGCTTTTAATATAATATATAAATATATAGATATAGATAGATAGTTGAAATTTGTCGACTTTAATTTTCAAAAAAATATTATGTGATATTATTATACAAACGCCATTACCTTAGGATTAAGCCGGGTCCAAATATAGATAATGAATATCGGGTGAAAAATACAAAAAATTTTAAACATGCAGTCCTAAGACAATGTGCAATTCATGAAAGACCATACGAGAGATTATTCGAGGAGCAAAACTTGAATTTGCAAAAATAATTTAAGCAAACAATTCGTAAAAACTTAAAACTTGAGTCTGCAAACTCTAACATAAGCATCACTTAAAATGTCCAAAAATAATGTTAGAGTAGTTAGTGTTTGATGGGAGTATTCGAGAAGAGGTTGTTTTGTCCCTCATTGAAAAAGAAAGAAAGAAAGAGGTGTTTAAAAACACTTCTTTGTCTTTTATAGTTTGAATATTTTTAAGGGTATTTTGGAGGAAAATTGAAATATTATTAATAGTCAAGATTGGGCGTAAAAATTGCACGGGGCGACCAAATTTAACCTATACCCATTTTTTTTAAAAGTTATAACTTATACCCGCTTTTTAAACAACTTCAGTCCCCTTTCTCCTCCTCCTTCTCCTCCAAACGAATTTCTCTTTCCAGTACGAAACGCATTTCGCTTTCCCTTTGCTTCTTTGATTCCAAGTATTTTCCCCACTTATTCTCATCCTCTTTTGATGGTAAAAGTGATTTTACCCTCATCTCCTCGAACGAATAGTGTTCTCTTTCCCATAAATTCTTATGTAAAAGAAGTTCTTCTTCTGATTTGGGATAATTGATTTGTATTTGCCTCTTTTGGGACTCAGTTAAATTTACTAGACAACGTGCTCTTCGGCTGATGCTTTCTGAATTGTTTCCAAGGAATACTTCTATTTAATTTTTCTGCCCTTTCTTCCTCTTTTTTCCTTTGCTTCTCCTCCTCCTCCTCCGGTGTCAAACAACTAATTTTCTTATCTGGATTCAACGATTCTGCCATTTTGATAATTCGACGCAGCTGAAGTTCTTTAGCGAAGTTCGCCAGTTACAAACAACAACTTCAGCTCTAGAGCTGAAGTTCGACAGTTACAAAACAAAAACTTCAGCTCTAGAGCTGAAGTTTGCCAGTTACAAAAATAAAAACTTTAACTCTAGAGCTGAAATGTACCAGTTACAAAAATAAAAGTTCACCAATTATAAGACAAAAACTTCAGCTCTAGAGCTGAAGTTAGCCAGTTACAAAAATAAAAACTTCAGCAATTACAAACAAAAACTTCAGCAAATAGAGAGCAAAACTTCAGCTACTATGCTTAAGTTCAGCAATTACAAACAAAAACTTCAGCACACTTGCTACTTCAGCCCCGTCTACTAGAATGCTGAAGTTTTGTGTGATTGCCTTTACTACTTCAGCCCCGTATGCTAAAGTTACGCAAAAAGGTGGGTACGCTTGTAATTTTTTTTGCAAAGCGGGCACAAGTTAAAATGTGACCCAAAAAGCGGGTTTAGATGCAAATGCCCCAAATTGGGCAATTGGGCTTTGGGCCAATTAAGTAGCCTGGAATTAATATTTTAGTCAACTTTTATTTAATTAATTCAAATATTTTTTTCTTTTAATTTCAGAAAATATTTTTAACAACTTTCTTTTTAAATTTAAAAAAGGTGACTATTGGTTTTAAAAGGTGCATGTTATGAAGAGATGAGTCTGTTGGAATTAACAGACTCCCTAGAGGTATTATAAATATTCATATCATCTCCAAAATGAAATACATCTGAAACTTTCATCTCTTTCTCTTCTACTTATTTTCTACAACTCACAAATATTCTGTTCTTGTGGGAAATTCGAGTTAATTGCTGAAACTCGAATTTCAGAGTCTTTGTAGAATCCTGGAGGAATTCTGCCTTAATCCTTGCGACAACGTAATTGGGAGGCTTAAATTCCTTAAGGACAATGACTACACTATTAAGGCCTAATTATTTCGTCCCATATTCTGCTATATTTTCTAACAATCTTAAGGAATTTAAGACAACACTGCAATTGAGGCTTCTAGTAGTGATTCTGGTTTCAACAAGATGTTCGAAGTGTTCAAACTGGATTGATTTGATGGATCGAATTACACCCGTTGGAAAGACAAATTGCTGTTCTTTCTCACGGAGTTGGGAATAGCATATCTGCTGAGTTTTGATCTTCCTGCAATGCCAGAACCTACTGATCAAGATTCTGACGAAATTAAGGCAGTACACAAAAAACGTAAAGATGATGAGGTGCGCTGTAGAGGTTTTATTTTAAACTCACTTATGAACGTTTATATGATTTGTTCCGTCCTCACAAATCACCACAAGAAATCTGGAAAGCTTTGGAACAGAAATATACTGCTGTGAAACAAGGAACAAACAAATTCCTTGGAAAGAATTTTTTTTAATTTCAGAAGGTAGATGAAAAATCTGTCATGGAACATGTTGATGAGTTGCTTGTCCCTATATCTAGACTCAAAGATTTTAAAGTCAATATTTTTGAATCTCTTCAAGTGGCTGTTGTACTTGCAAAATTACCAGCCACTTGGAATGACTATAGGAAGAAATTATTACATTCTTCCGAAGACTTTAATATGGACCAGTTGACAAAGCATATTCGGATTGAAGAAGATTCACAAAAACGTGAAAATAAATATACTGCGGAAACTAGTTCAAAGGTGAATTATGTTGAATCTAGTAAAGCAAACAATTCTGAAAAAATCGGAAACAAAGCTGGAAAGAAGAGAAAGTTTGAGGCTGCTCCAAAGCAAAATTCTTCCATCATTAAGAAGGTCTGTGTTATACTTGCGGAAAAATGGGTCATTTCAAGAGAGATTGCAGATTTTGTAAAAGATAGAAAAATAAAGAAAATACTGGAGAGAAGAGGGTAAATAATGTTAAACAACAACAAGCTTCTTCTTCGGATATTGTTGCTATGATTTCTGCTTTTACCAACTTGAATTTATGTATGGTGACCAAATGCAACATAGAAACAACTATGAAATCTGTAGATTGGTGGTATGATTCCGGTGTTACAATTCATGTATGTAATGACAAAAGTTTCTTCAAACATTATGAAGTTTCAACATATGATGAAAAGGTTTTAAAGACTGCCAACTAATCTAGTAGTGATTCTGGTTTCAACAAGATGTTCAAAGTGTTCAAACTGGATCGATTTGATGGCTCAAATTTCACCCGCTGGAAAGACAAATTGCTATTCTTTCTCATGAGTTGGGAATAGCATATCTGCTGAGTTTTGATCTTCCTACAATTCCAGAACCTACTGTCAAGATTCTGACAAAATTAAGGCAGTACACAAAAAAACGTGAAGATGATGAGGTGCGCTATAGAGGTTTCATTTTAAACTCACTTTCTGAACGTTTATATGATTTATTCTTGTAATGACCCGGTCGATCATTTTGAGAATTAATGCCCTGATCCCCTATTAAATGCTTCCTCCGTTTTGTTTTCTGCTATTGTAATTTGCCGGAATGGTTTATTTTGAGTTTCAGAATGTTTTGGGACACTTAGTCCTTAAAGAGAGTTTAAGTCTTAGAATTTGGACCATAGTTAGAACAGTGTGAAGACGGCTTTGGAATAGAATTCCGTCGATTCTGTTAGCTCCATTAGGTAATTTTGGGCTTAGGGGCGTGTTCGGATTTTGTTTTGGAGGTCGGTAGCTCATTTAGGCTTGAAATGGCGAAAGTTGAATTTTTGGAGTTTCGGGCCGATAGTGGAATTTTGATATCGGGGTCAGAATTCTATTCTAAAAATTAGAATAGGTCCGTAGTGGTGAATATGACTTGTGTGCAGAATTTGGGGTCAATCGGACGTGGTTTGGTTGGTTTCGGAATTGGTTGTAGAATTTTTAAATTTCAAGTTCATTAAGTTTGGATTGGAGGGTAATTCATGATTGTAGCGTTGTTTGATGTTATTTGAGAGCTCGACTAAGTTCGTATGGTGTTTTAAGATTGGTTGGTATGTTTGGTTGAAGTCCCAGAGGCCCGGGGTGTGTTTTTGAGATGCTCAACGGGTCATTTTTGGACTTAGAAGGATAGCAGATTTTGCTGGTTTTTCTGTTGTTGACATTTGTCCTTCGTGTTTGCGAAGGGGAGATTGCATTCGTGAAGGTTGTCCAGTGGAAGCATCACGGACGTGATGATTTGAGCACGTTAGCGAAGAGGAAAGGCGGAGCAGCTGGGACCTCAGGAAGTTGCTCTATGCATTCGCGAGTAATGGGTCGCGTCCGCGAAGGTCCTGGCAGCTGAAGCTACGCGTTCGCAAATGGACCCTCGCGTTCCCGAAAGAGGAATTGGGTCAGTGGGATTTTCGTTCATCGCGTTTGCAAAGAAGAACGTATCTGGGCAGAATTTAAATTCCAAAATCGAGGGTTTCAGTTCATAACTTCAAAAATTGATTGGGAGCTCGGTAGAAGGCAAAATTTGGAGAGATTTTTGGAGGAAGTTTGTGACTAATGATTCCTAACTCCTTTTTGATTATATCCCATTAATCTAAGCTTAATTTCATCATTTAATTTAGGATTTGGGGTGAAAATTTGGGGAAAATTGAGAAAAGTTCTTAGGCCGAATTTTGGGATTTTGATCGAGATTTTGGTATCGTATTTAAGTGATTTTGGTATGGTTAGACTTGTGAGTGAATGGGTGTTCATAATTTGTAACTTTTACCCGATTCCGAAACGTAGGCCTGAGGAGGATTTTTGGGCGTTTTTGTATTTCCTTGCCTTAGCTTCAATTTCTTTAGTTAAATTAGTTGTTTGTAGTTATATTTACTTTATGTAATTGATTAGATTAGATTTGGGCCACTCGGAGTTGGATACTCGTGGCAAGAGCATGATTTCGGATTGATTTGAGCTTGTTTTGAGGTAAGTGGCTTGCCTAACCTTGTGTAGGGGACTTCCCCTTAGGATTCTTGGTATTGTTGATATATGAGCGTCGTGTACGTAAGGTGACGAATGCGTACATGGGCTACTTGTTGTAAAACTCCATTTTTTCACTAAATTTTAACTAATTTTTCCTTGTTGAACTACATGAGCATATGTTGTTTACTTTGTTTAGGTTAGAAAAGCATGCTTACGTGTTAGCCTGTCTATTTTAACTTTGCGCAGCATGTTCTAATGAAATTTTCTGTTTCCTTAAATGCAAACTCGGTTTAAACTAAATTACTTGAGATACCTGTTGGTTGCATTGACTGTGTTGCATATTTACTTTGGGACTTGAATCGATATTCCGGGAGATCCCCATTGTACTGCATATTTACTTTGGGACTACGGATCGGTATTCCGGGAGATCCCCATATACCGCATATTTACTTTAGAACTACGGATCGGTATTCCGGGAGATCCCCCTGTACTACATATTTACTTTGGGACTACAGATCGGTATTCCGGGAGATCCCCCTACATATTTACATTTGGGTCTACGGGACGGTATCCCGGAAGATCCCCCGTGGCTATTGTTGTTCTTCTGTGCTTATTTCCTATTTTAAACATTTAGTATTTACTTCTTTACTGCTATATTTGTTTCTGTTAATTTTTATCATATATAAACTAGTAGGGCCCTGATCTGATTTCGTCACTACTCGACCGAGGTTAGGCTTGACACTTACTAGGTACCGTTGTGGTGTACTTATGCCCTATTCCTGCAAATATTTTTCGTGTGCAGATCCAGGT
The DNA here is from genome assembly GCF_000715075.1 of Nicotiana tabacum. Taxonomy (NCBI): domain Eukaryota; kingdom Viridiplantae; phylum Streptophyta; class Magnoliopsida; order Solanales; family Solanaceae; genus Nicotiana; species Nicotiana tabacum. The sequence continues at coordinate 183,729,987 of NC_134087.1, read as the reverse complement.
TCTTCTTCTCAGCCATACTTCTATTAAGGCGAGTTGATCCAGAGACTTCGAGGTATATGTGCCGCGTCCGCAGACCTAGATGTCTCTCTCTATTCTCTCTTCAGTTATATACTTCTTGTATTTTCTTTTGTTTAAACTTCTGGAGTTAGAACACTATGTATTTCTTTAGCTTGTGATTTATGATATTCCAGGTTTTGGGAGTGTCTATGTTCAGTTTGAGAGTGTTTTATTGTATATGCCAAGCAACATTTTAAACTTCTTTATTTTATTTATATGTAAATTGTTAGTTTTGTATATTTGTTTTCTTTCCACAAATTTTTAGGCTTACCTAGTCGTAGAGACTAGGTGACATCACGACGGTTCACGGAGGGAGAACTCGGGTCGTGACAAGCTGGTATCAAAGCTCTAGGTTCATAGGAGTCGTGAGTCATAAGACGGTTTATTAGAGTCTCGCGGATCGGTACGGAGACATCTATACTTATCTTCGAGAGGCTATGTAACTGTTACAAAAACTTCACTTCATTTGATTCTTTGTCGTGCGAGATTTTGACTTCGAAATTCTAAACTTTTGTCTTCTATTCTCTCACAGATGGTGAGGACACGTGTTACCAGAGATGACCAGGAACCCGCGCCCCCTGCTAGAGACGCTAGAGGCTGGGGCCAGGGTAGAGGCCGAGGACGTGCACGTGGTGCAGCCAGAGCACCTACGCGAGCTGCTGTAGAGGAGCCACCAGTATCTCCAACCGGAGCCCAGGCACCTGATACGCCTACTACTACTACTTCAGCTCTTTAGGAGACCCTTGCTCAGTTCATGACCATGTACATCACTTTTAGCTTAGGCAGGGTTGATTCCCTTGCTGCAGCCATATCTCAGGCGGGGGGAGGAGCACATACTCCTACCGCCCGCACTCCAGAGTAGCGAGTTCAGGTTGATCAGATCCTGGAGGTTATACCGGTGCCGCCTGTAGCCCCAGTGCAGCCCGAGGATAGGGCAACAACTTCAGAGGATAAACAGCGGAAGCTTGAAAGGTTCAAGAAGTACAAGCCTCCTACATTCAGTGGTCTCACATCAGAGGATGCTCAGGGGCATATTCGAGTGGGGTTTCTTTCCCTGCCTTCTAGCTTTGAGGGGCAGCCTATCAATGGTGGTAGACTTATGAGTTGGACAATCCAACTAAGGCATCTTCTCTTACATGGACTCAGTTCTCAGATATGGTTTTGAGGGAGTATGTCCCTCAGAGCCTTAGGGACTTGGCTAGACATGCATCGGCCTTGGTTTCTACAGTGCGAGAGAGGGGTCGTCGGTGTATTAAGGAGCTTATTCCCAGCATCAGGTCTAGCATGACCTGGGAGTTAGAGATGGATGTCACCTATCAACAGGTGGTGAGTATTAGGCGAGTAAAGGGCATGCTTGCTAGGTACATGGAGGAGAGAGAGGCCAAGAGGTCTCGAGAGTCGGGCCATTATTCTGGTGCCCGTGCCCCAGCTGCAATTCGTCATGGTAGGGGTTATGTGAGTCGCCCCATTCATTTAGCTCTTCCAGCAGCCAGTGGTATTCCATCTCCGCCTAGACCTCAGGAGCCTTATTATGTACCTCCAGTATCTAGTGTGCCTCCTGCACGAGGTGCCATCAATGGTCAGTCCAGCCGACCTGGCCCAAGTCAGTCACAGCCGCCAGGTCCTCTCAGAGCTTGTTTAGAGTCTGGCGAGACTCGCCACATGGTGAGGGATTGTCCCAGATTTAGGAAAGGCACACCTCCACAGACTTCTCAGCCACAGCGTGCCCCACTAGGTCCTCAAGCTATGATTACTGCACCAGCTTCCACCCCACCTGCTCAGCCAACCCGAGGTAGAGGTCAGGGTGGTAGGGTCCGTCCTAGAGGGGGAGGTCAGGTTAGATACTGTGCCCTCCCTGCTCATACCGAGGCTGATATATCAGATTCTGTCATTACAAGTATTGTTTCGGTCTGTCATAGAGATGCATCGGTTCTATTCGATCCAGGCTCCACTTATTTATATGTGTCCTCTTATTTTGCCTGCATTTGGGCGTATCTCGGGATTCTTTGAGTTCCCCTGTTTATGTTTCTACTTCTATGGGAGATTCTCTTATTATGGACCGCGTTTATCGGTCGTGTTTGATTTCTATTAGTGGTTTTGAGACTAGATCCGATTTATTATTGCTCATCATGGTAGATTTTGATGTTATATTGGGCATGGACTGGTTGTCGCCCCATTATGTTATTCTTGATTGTCACGCCAAGACCGTGACATTGGCTATGCCAGGTGTACCACGATTAGAGTGGAGGGGTACTTTAGACTACACTCCCAGTAGGGTTATTTCTTTACTTAAAGCTTAGTGAATGGTTGAGAAGGGGTGTGGTGCGTATCTAGGTATGGATACCCCTACAGTTGATTCTGTCCCAGTAGTGAGGGATTTCTCCGATGTGTTCCCAGCCGATCTTCCGGGCATACCGCCCGACAGAGATATTGATTTTGGCATTGATCTATTGCCGGGCACTTAGCCCATCTCTATTCCTCCTTATCGAATGGCCCCTCTTGAGTTGAAGGAGTTAAAGGAGCAGTTACAGAAATTGCTTGATAAGGGTTTCATTCGACCCAGTGTATCACCTTGGGGTGCTCCTGTCTTATTTGTGAAGAAAAAGGATGGTTCTATGTGCATGTGCATTGATTATCGTCAGTTGAACAAAGTTACAGTGAAGAACCGGTATCCCTTGCCTCGTATTTATGACCTATTTGATCAGTTACAGGGGGCTCGAGTGTTTTCCAAGATTGATTTGCGTTCAGGTTATCATCAGTTGAATATTCGGGAGCCAGATATCCCGAAGAGTACTTTCAAGACTCGGTATAGTCATTATGAGTTCCTTGTTATGTCATTTGGGATGACCAATGCCCTAGCAGCATTTACGCATTTGATGAACAATGTATTTCAGCCATATCTTGACTCAGTCGTCATTGTCTCTATTGATGACATTTTGGTGTACTCCCAGAGTCGGGAAGATCATGAGCAGCACCTGAGGAGAGTGCTTCAGACCTCGAGAGAGAAGATATTATATGCAAAGTTCTCAAATGCGAGTTCTGGTTAGATTCCGTGGCATTCTTGGGTCATGTGGTATCTAATAAAGAGATCAAGGTGGATCCGAAGAAGTGGAAGCAGTGCAGAGTTGGCCCAGACCATCCTTAGCCACAGAGATCCGCAACTTTCTCGGTTTGGCGGGCTATTACCGCCGATTTGTTGAGGGATTTTCGTCTATTGCAGCACCTATGACCAGGCTGACCTAGAAGGGTGCTCAGTTCAGATGGACGGAAGAGTGTGAGGAGAGCTTTCAGAAGCTCAAGATAGCTTTGACTACAACCCCAATGTTGATATTGCCTACATGTTCGGGGTCTTATACAGTTTATTGTGATGCATTGCGAGTTGGCCTCGATGCGGTGTTGATGCAGGACCATAGGGTGATTGCCTATGCGTCTAGACAGTTGAAGGTGCATGAGAAGAATTATCCTGTCCATGATCTCGAGTTAGCTGCTATTGTTCCCGCCTTGAAGATCTGGCGTCATTATTTGTACGGTGTCCCTTGTGAGATCTACACTAATCATCGAAGTTTGCAGCATATATTCAAGCAAAAGGATTTTAATTTGCATCAGAGGAGGTGGTTAGAGTTACATAAGGATTATGATATCACTATATTGTATCACCCGGGGAAGGCCAATGTGGTGGCCAATGCTTTGAGTCGCCGGACAGAGAGTTTGGGGAGTTTGGCTTATCTACCAGCAGTAGAGAGGCCCATCGCATTAGATGTTCAGGCCCTTGCCAGCCAGTTTGTGAGATTGGATATTTCTAAGCCTAGTCTGGTAGTGGCTTGTGTGGTCTCTCGGTCTTCTTTTTATGATCGTATCAGGGAGCATCAGTATGATGACCCCCATTTGCTCATCCTCAAGGACAAGGTTCTACATGGTGATGCCAGAGATTTGACCGTTGATGATGATGGGGTATTGAGGATGCAGGGTTGGATATATGTGCCCAATGTTGATGGGCTTCGGGAGTTGATTCTAGAGGAGGCCCACAATTCGCGGTATTCCATCCATCCGGGTGCCGCGAAGATGTACAAGGATTTGAGGTAGCACTATTGGTGGAGGCGGATGAAGAAAGATATAGTTGGGTTTGTAGCTCGGTGCCGCAATTTTCAACAGGTGAAGTATGAGCATCAGAGATCGGGTGGCTTGCTTCAGCAGATAGAGATTCCGAAGTGGAAGTGTGTCACGCCCCGAACCTGGGGGCGAGACCGGCACCTAGTGCCTCACCTATCTTTACGTACCAACTTACAACTAAGGGACTCTAAACATATGATGTCATACTTTGGCCATGGGCCACATTGCAAGACAACTGCGAATGCTGACTAAATGTCAATATAAAACTGGGCCGACAAGGCCATCATAATTATTATAGCGGACACATCAACCAAATATACATACAAGGCCTGCTAGCCCAACATATTGCACTAACTGATAGGATATGTCTACAAGCCTCTACTGATGGATATACTGAGATCGGAACAGGGCCCCGACCTACCCATAACCTATCTACATATATACATAAGATGTACACAAAACTTCTAGACCCGGTAACTCCAAAGGACGGGGAGCTTATCGATAAAGCTGAACTCGGGCAACACCTATTGAGGAGGTCTACCCATCTGTCTGTCTGAACCTGCACGCATGAAATGCAGCGCCCCCAGAAAAGGGATGTTAGTACGAAATAATATACTGAGTATGTAAGGAAATATACTAAAAGCTGAGACTGAACTGATAATATAATAACTGAAAGCAACTGGGAGTCAAAGAAAATCTGAAGATATGCTCATCTGCTAATACAGACTCAGCTCTCTCAATATAGTGAGTAAAATAGTTGTCCGGCCTTATAAGACTCGGTGTATATATATATATATGCTCTGCCATAGTAGGCTCGCTCATAGGTGCTCGGCCATACTAGGCTCTGTATCTCGACCAACTGGGCTCGCTTATAGGCGCTCGACCACAGTAGGCTCGGTATATAACTTACTATCTGATTAGAGGTTTTCCAATAGGGGCCTGCCCATCAATTATAGCTCGATGGTAATGAAAATACTTTAATACTATATATATAAACTCTCTACTCTCTTGATTGGTAGAAGGAAGTACCCAATTGAATATGAAGTCCCGATAACGAGAATATTGTAACTTACAAAACTAGGAAAATATACGTAATTTCCAGAATATGAATTTTTCTTTATGCCTTGTTGTCAAACTTGTGTAATTACAGGATCATGCAAAATGAAGGAAGATCTTAGCCTTAACATACTTGGAGTAGGAAAAAAATCCGTATGATATTCTTGGAAAAGGTTGCATCGTACTTCTTTAGAACCGCAAAATTTCTCCATGGCTAAGACTCTAAAAATTCTTGTTGGATTTTCTTTTGTAGGAATTGTTTGCAAGGAGAAAATTTCTTAAGTCCTTACTCTAATGGTAATGGCGTGGTAATGTAAATATTAGGAATGGATTAGAATCTGATTGTAGTATGGTTATGTTTGAAAGTCTTAAGGTTGAGATGTTTTGCAACTGATGTATTAAGTTGCCACCTCATGAGAAATGACTAATAGTCATTTGCTTAAGAGGTGGCTTGCTGCAACGTGGGGGTGGGGGTAGGAATTTTAATCTTTATCCACTTATTGGGTAATTAGGTAATGTCCTGTTACCGGGTAATTAATTAATTACCCGCAAAATTAAGAATCGTCTCAAATTACTTAAAATTCTACTTATTTTTAATACACTCTATACATCTTACTATCATGGTCATATGGTACCTTGTATGGTACTAGTCCATAAATATCGAGTATTAACGTTTGGCTCGTATTTTATCCCAACATGCCAAACTTGGACGAAAATTCATTTTCTTTGACTTGCTTCGCCTCTCACCTTCACGAATTTACTCATCACTTGCTTGAAATAGTATAATCCTTATAATCTCCAAATAATCTTTTCCTTGAACTGATGTCAATTACCTCATAATAAATTCAACGTACAATACTATAGGGTGCAACATCGTCGTAATTTAATACTGCGAAGCGTAACATCATCGTAAAGTAATATTACAAGGCGTCATCGTAATAAAATACTGCAGGATGTAATATCAACGTAATATTGTGGGGCGTAATATCATTCCCCCTTTACAGCATTCGTCCTTGAATGTTGGCTGATGCACTTATCATTCTCATACCCCATAGCACTTGTGAATACTTTAATATTCTCCTTTCTATTTAGGCAATCGTTCTTTGTATAAATTTAAAGGCCAGGGCATTTCCCCCTCTAAGACTCTTTCCCACGCCATGACTTGTGATCAAATTCCTTCCAATCTCGTAACTGTTGCTACCTCCTACCATGTAGCCTCTACGATACTGACCTTGTCAGTGTGCCTGTGCGACTTTTCTCTCCTTTTTCCTCCAGCTCTTAGCCAATCTCTAGGCCTTACTTTGTAAACATATACAAGGCTTAATAGGATTCCTCTCTGGGCATCTATAGGTGTACTGAAGTTCTTTGCTCGGTACTTTGTAGAACTTGCGAATATGGCTATATCTTATTTCATAGACCTGGCTATCTATCCATATGACTTTACTGCATCTACATAGGTCCTACTATACCAAAATTCTTACTTCGATTTATTGTTACTGAGGTCTACAACCAACTCCAGGTTACCCTCGTTGCTTATCCTTAAGATTGATGGTCTAATCTCATCTCGTACTATTGAACTTTTATCCATCTATTATTGATTCAACTTAATGTTGATTCATCATCTACCACTAATAACTTGATTTTTTTATGTAACACCACCGTTAGGATTCACGTCTCACCGGGGTTATCTGGAGTAATTATATTGATCCACCTAGGGGTGAATACTATACTTCCATAATTGTACTTTTTAGCATCCCAATGTGACTCACCTTATATGGATATTTTAGTCCCTTACAATTCATGAAATCCTCTTCCCCGCCCCCTTCTTTTTTTTCAAATCATTACTCAAGTGAAGGCCCAAACGTCATCCTTTATTTATCACAATTACATCCTCATTCTGCTACCAGGGCATCATTCCATTTCTTCTAAATGCTACTAGTCTTAGACTTCTTTGAGTTCATTCAGGTTATATTAAGCTTTCTATAACTTAGAGGAACCATCAGCTCCCTTGTTTTCACGGGCTTAATCCCAAGAAATTATCTATTTTCGTCACCTTTTCACTTGCTTTCTTCTTATCCTTACTCTTGTCTTTATAAAACCTTGTCATTCTATCATACTTTAGCTTGCGACCTATACATGTCTATTTATACTATTCACAACCTTCCTTCAACTTGCTTGCACCATAGATTTCTTTATGTTATTCTGGAACATCAAGAGAGACATCAAATCGTCTCAAACTCTTCTTTACTCTCTTAACTAGACCTTTCGGTTCTTAGGCCTTAGGCTGGAAGGTATGTCGCTGACGATGCTATCATTCCTGGATACTGAATCCCCGCGCTTCTAGCCTTTTATTCACACTATAGACTATTCACAACCTTCTGCATTTGAGTATCTCGTACGTTGTTCACATTTACCTTTCTTACCTTAAAATCTTGCATCGTATCTTTTATATCTTTCATGATCTCCCTTCCACATAGGTATAATTCACTTTCACGACTTGAAGCTTTATTATAATACTTGAACCTCTGAGGCATACACAATTTGGTGGGAGCTTCATATCGACTTCCTATGAGGCTGGTACTTCTTCTAACTAGCTTTATTATAGAGCCGTTATAAAATATAGGTGTTGTACTATCTCTCTTGTACCTTTGATATTAAGATTAATTCTGCAATATTCTCAATCATAATTTCTATAATTTTCTGGGTCCAATAATCAAACTCCTGATTTACTTCATTGATGTAATTCTTTAATTTCCTCTTCCTTATGATCAACCTTTATGTAGGCTTAATCTATTACTTTAGCCCTTTCATAGACGCTATGGAAAGTCCATGATACAATCTTTTAACAATTCAGTCCTTTGTCTATGACCTGGACTCAATTCTTTCTTTTAACTTATACCGGAGCCTTCTATAGCTGCATGACTATCAACATGTATATTGTATGGATAATACTCCAAACGCTTAGGTGCATTCATAACATAACTAAATCTGGTTCGTTGATTGAATAATTCCTCTCATTCCTTCTCAGCTTTCTTTAAACGTAAGCCATTACCTTTCCTGGTCTTTCTATCCCTTTGTTGCATGCATACTTCCTTATGGAGTGCATATAATGTTGTTGGGATACTGTTGTTATAAGACCATTTCCTCTTTAGGTCACCATGCTTAGGTTGAAGCCTTTTTTCTTATTTCCTTAGCGAGTCTTCCAATATAGTACTTAGGGAGGACCCTCTGACTCTTATAAAACTCGAGCTTATTACATCGAATATTCGATAGAATTTTTTTTGATGTCCTTCCTCGCCTATAATTATCTGTAGTAACTCCACATCTTTGTGTTTGTAAGGTTGCTTCTGAACTTGATAATTGACAGTCTTCCCAGTAGCGTTCTCTTTTATTTTCGTAATGCTCATACGGTGCCTTTAACTTCCTCAACTCCTATCTGAATATATCTTAAGTATTACAATGACATTACTGCGGGGCTGAATTCCCCATGTTGGGGTTTATTACATTTATCTTGCATGATCTGTTGATTTGTCTGTAACCTCTTGTCTAGTCATGACTAGGCTCTTCCTGAATCAACTACTAACTACTCGTCGGTCCATTCTCATATCCATATTTCGCGTAATCTTTCTTGGGTTATTTCCTTATCTTAACTTATCTCACGTACTGACTCCTTAGCTATCAATAACATCTCGGGAAGGGACCCTTATTTCCTTTCCTTGACATTGTGTTTGCATAATGTTCTGGAATCATAGCATATCCGTAGGCTTTGAATAAGTGCAATCTCATCCCTCTCTCATTTTTATCGCATTCTTCCTTTACCATTCCATAGTTACTAGAACCACTTAATTCTGACATAATGCCACATCACTCCATATTCCCCCCTTTGGAGGAGTACTAAGACTTGGAGCTACGACGACCTACCTATAGATGTTTTACCTCTCCATCTTTGGCGTCCTTTTGCATCATCAATGACCCTTACTCACCTTGCGGTAATCCTTCTGTACCAAGGATAACAAAATTCCTCACTCGCAATGGTGACACTTAGTATAACTGGCACATACAGCCCCTTAAGCTTAACTTTGCTCACATTGCCTTCTTTAGGGAAGCGTCTTCCTGAATGACCATTCTCTGAATTTCCCATGAATCTTCTTCTGTTGTCCATTCTACTATCGCCGGAACACAATATGAAATTCTCATGATGCTGACTATTATCAAATCACTCAATTCCTAATTCATGTTTAGGTTATCCTGTTCACCAGTCCATACTGATTTCTATTACTCTAAGGTTTAACTTTCCCATCTGTTAATCACATTAGAGTCGCAAACTTATTTCTCGAAATGAGGATATGATTGTATGGCCTATACTCTTTTGTTGTCTCCAGGCTTGGCACCTCTCATTTTTTCCTTCCCTCGATTATCGACTATGTAATACTGTCATTTCATTTTATTTTTCTATCATTGTCATCCATGTATCACATCTTACTCATAATTCTTATCTCTCTTCTCATTGCTCTGCTAATAGTTTTGCCTAGCCCTTTCTTGTGAAAACTTCAACAAGACATTATTTTGCTTTTAGCTCCCCTTGCTTCATTCATCGGCTGTTCGGGTTTCTCAACGTTCTCGCTTTACTAGGGACGAGAGTCACACTAAGGTAATATTTATCCCTTCCAGGCTTTTAGAGCCTATCTTCGTAGTACTCATATCTAGTTGTACTATTTTAGAGTGCACCATCTGGGTATCTCAAAAGGAGATCTATTAGCACATTTGCAATATCCTTCGGCAATGCCAACTAACTCAAACAATTCATCCACCATTTTGGGTCACTCTAACCCCAGTCTGATCGTGATATTATGTCCTTCTCTTAAACCATATTTGTTAGCTCCCATAGAGCATAACTTAGATGGGTGCGGTCAATTGTACATACCTCTATTACTGTTGAAGGTAACTCAAAAGGCTTATATTCCTTTGTTTGAGTTGTAAATACTGTTAACCTTCATTAACTGGGCGCCTCGTACCCTTCTTCATCTTGCCTCTTTTGCTTCTTGAAACTTCTGACTCTCTCATTGTCTTTCACCATAAAGGTGGATAGATATTCTTGCCTTAAAGATCTTTATCAAGAGGCTTATATGTCTTAGTCCACACATGATCTACTGAAGGCCTTACATTTACTTATCATAAGCATCATGAAAAATCGGGTTCTTCTGACTCAACTCTTCTACAATCACATTCAATCTCTTGCCATCTATATTTCTGTATGTAGGCATCGCCGTATTATGAATAAGGTCGAGTTTAGAAAATTATGTTCTTACAACTGAGCTCTACCATACGATCTAGAATAAGAAGAAATAATGACAGTCCTAAATTCCATGTAGCCTCCCGCTTATAAGTGTGGTGCACAACACACCCATAAACAAGACTCTACTAGACACGGCTTGTAGACTCCTTAGGACAGAACTGCTCTGATACCACTTTTATCACGCCCTGAACCTGGAGGCGAGACCGGCACCTAGTGCCTCGCCTATCCTTGCGTACCAACTTGCGACTAAGGGACTCTGAACATATGATGTCATACTTTGTCAATGGGCCACATTGCAAGACAACTGCGAATGCTGACTAAATGTCAATATAAAACTGGGCCGACAAGGCCGTCATAATTATTACAATTGACAAACCAACTAAATATACATAAAAGGCCTGCAAGCCCAACATATTACACTAACTGTCAGGATATGTCTACAAGCCTCTATTAATGGATATACTATGATCGGAATAGGGCCTCGACCTACCCATAACCTATCTACATATAAACACAAGATATACACAAAACTTCTAGCCCCGGAAACTCCGAAGGACGAGGAGCTTACTGATAAAGCTGAACTTGGGAAACACCTACTGAGGAGGTCTACCCGTCTGTCTATCTGAACCTGCACGCATGAAATGCAGCGTGATAACTAGGGATTCTAGTTCATTTTACACTCCTTTTACTTGAGTTTTGATTAAAATGTATAAAAAATAGTCCCAAAGGCCTACATTTTGTACTTGTTTGCAGGGTTTGGTAAAAAAGGTAACAATTAGTTATAACTAGCTTAAAAAGGAGTGAAACATGCACAAGTACCAAGAACAAGTCCAAGCATAGTTAAAACAGATCTACTGCGACCACATTTCATTTAGTGAGGTCCGTAGTGAGGAGGTTCAGAGAGGTGCATATTTTGGAAACTCAAGCACTACGGCCGCAAACCATTTTGTGCGGACCGCAAGGGCCTCACCACGACAGCAATTATGTTTGTACGGTCCCCAAAGATGGGAGTTCAGAAAATTGGGAGTTTGGAGATTAAGGCCAGTGCGGTCCACGGTCCTTTTTGTGCGGACCGCAGTTGAAGCCACCGCGACCGCGGTGCATTTTATGCGGCCCGTGGTGTCCAGATTCAGAGAAGGGTCAATTAAGCCAAGAAGCCTCATTGCGGTCCGCGGTGCATTTTGTGCAGACCGCACTACCTCGTCAAAGGTATTTTTGTCCCGAAAATTTGGCCTAGTATAAATACTTTCTTTTTACATTTTTAGGGCATCTTTTTGTAGTCTAACTTTTAGCAGAGCACGTGAACGGCTGTATTAGGCTATTCTGAGTAATTTGTAGCTATATTAACACTGAATCTTCTTTATCTTAGTTTGTAATTAAATCTTATAGGTTATTCTTCATCTATTTATCAGTTTTCTTTCATTATTATGAGTAGCTAGACCCATTAGCTAGGGTTGTGGCTCAACCCTAGTGTGGGTATTTGATGGGTCTTTTGATTTAAGGCTTAGATGTTTATGGGTAGTTGATATTTGGACTGATTTGTGTTTTCCATATTGAATTAGTGGTTGCAAATACTAGTTTGTGCTTATTTGACTTGGGTTCTTCTTGAGAAAGAGAGCTTGAGTCTAGGAAAATCAGTCCAACAAGGAATTGGGGTGTAATCAAGAGATTGATAGCCCCAATTAAAGGGTTAAACCTAGAGATAACAATACCTGACTTGTGCCTATATTGCTTGCACAATTTTGACACCCAATTGGTCTTGAGAAAGTCAATTAGGTCATACTCACTCAAGCTACCGAGAGGTATACAGTGAGTAATATCGTGCATTGGCTATATCGCAATCCCCAACATAACTTCTCTGCCTTAGGATTTAGAACCCATCAAGTATTCATCTAGGAGAAAGTCACTTCCCTAGTGCCTCTTTAATTATTTAGACAACCTTACAAGCAATCATTCTTAGTTTAATTTAGCATACTATTAACATAGATATTAGAAGTAAAAAACCAACTAAAAGATGATTAGAAGTGTAATTAAGAGCACTACGCATTTCTAGTTTAGATAGGAATCCAATTTCCACTTCTAGATCCCTGTGGCTTCGATCCCGACCATCTCGGGTAAAAGCTGTTTTGACCACTCTTGCCACTTTTTAGTGGTGTAGGGTTGGAACCGATCACTTTTTGGCGCCGTTGCCGGGGAGCTAACGGTTTTGGCTTTCTATCTGACTAGTATTGTGTACTGTTTTTCTTTCCTTCTGTGTTTCTAATTTACGTGTGTCGCTAATTCAGGTCGGCAAACAACAACAATGACCCTCTTGGAAATGTGAGTCCGGGGGAGGAGGTTGATGATAATGGTGAAGATGAGGTGCCTCTAGTGACTCAAGCTCAAAGGAGAGGCCGTCAGGCCAATGATAATGTTCTAGACCCTCCCCCGCCACCTCCAAGAGTGGCTTCTCGAATGCTTCCCAACCAAGGATATGCTAGTGCAATTGTCCCACCCTGAATCCAGGTGGGAAATTTTCAAATTACAAATGTGATACTGACATTGTTGGAGCAACGAGGGTATTTCAGGAGTATTGGAAAATGAGCCACAAAGATGAAATCCAACTCAAGAAGGATTGATCTGAACTCAAGGACAAAAATCAGGCACAAGAGCTCAAATGCGGACCGTAGATTTCCATCTATGGCCGCAGAATATGTAGGAAAGTCCATTAGAGTCCAAGTGTAAAGTGTGGACCACACAATTATTGTGCGGCCGCAGAAGCCATGCCAGAGCTAAAGTTCAGAGAAGTCTCACTTCAAGTTCAAAGGAAAATGCGGACTGCACAATTATTGTGCAGCCGCAGAAGTCAGCCATGCGGCTGCACTCAGAATTGTGTGGTCCGCAGAAGGGCCCTACGCAGCCGCACCAAGGTTTGTGCGGACTGCAGAACATGAGACATACAAGTACATTCCAGAATTATGCGGCCATAGATTCCACTCCTGTCAAGTTTGAAGAAAAGTGTGGACTGCACATGGAATTGTGCGGCCCCAGAACCTCCGAAAGGGCATTTGTTTCCGAAATTTCCAGCTTTGTATAAATAGAATAGTTTCACAAATTTAGGTCTAGTTTTGAATATTGAAAGTTCTATAGGCGTTTTTCCTTACTTCTCTAGGCAACTTTAGCTTACTTTGGTAATTCAACATTGGATTTTTGTCTTTTAATCTTCCAATATGAGTTTTATTATCTTTTCTTCCTTGTTTTCTTCTATACCCATTATGAGTAGCTAGATTCTTAACTAGGGTTGTGACCCAATCCTAGTGTGTAAACCTTATAGGTGGTTAATTTTATGCTTGTTTATGAAAGGGTGTTTGTTATTTAGCAAGGTTTATGTTTTATTTGTGAAATTAATGGTTGCAAATATTGATTTATGCCTATTTGACGTAGTCTCTTCTTGAGAAAGAGAGACCTAGTCTAGGTTAACTTAGCTAACAAGGAATTGGGTCAATTGAGAAATTGATTAACCCAATTAAAGGATTCAACCTAGAGATAGTAGCAAACCGACTTGAGCTCTTATCAACCGTTTTGGTAGATACCCATTTGGTCTTGAAAAAGTCAAATTGGAAACTACGAGCTATAATATACCCTATTCAACAAAATATCATAAAAGTCTTTATCCTATCATGCGAACTCCTAGGTCATGGTCACATCCCTAGGCCTTTTACATTATTTGAAAACAACAACAAAAATATAATTTCTTAGTTTCAATTATTTATCTTGCTATCTTAGTTTAACTTAGCTTTAGAATCAACCAGTTTTGTGGAAGTGTAATTTAGGATAGTTCAAGCTTATTTACCATAAGATATACTCCTAAATCCCATTCTTATAACTCCTTGTGGAATTCGACCCCGACTCTAAGTTGTGTATAACTATTGCATCGACCGTTTCACAACCTCAAATAGAGGTGTGACTTGGACGAGATTAATTTTTGGTACCGTTGCCGGGGAGCTAAAAATAGATTTAGCTATATATTTGGTTTTGTGTGTGAATTTTCTTCTTTTCCTTCTGTGTTACTAATCTTTTTTGTGAAACAATTGTAGGTAAAACAATGGCTCTCAACAACAATGATCCACTTGGAAACATGCCTATGGGGAATGTGGACGTGGAAAATGACCAAGTTGAAGAGGTTTCTCTTGAACTTCAAGCAAATAGGTGAGGCCGACCACCTCAAGAAAACGTTCTCGTTCCACCCTACCTCCACAAAGAGCGGCTCCACACCGGGTGTTGCCGAATGAGCGATATGCAAGTGCCATAGTCCCGCCCTGCATTAGGGCGGGCAACTTTCAAATTACAAATGTAATGCTCACATTGCTAGAGCAACGAGGATTCTTCACTGGGGCTCCGAGTCAAAATGTATACAAACATTTGAAGGGGTTTGTTGACACTTGCTGGGGGAGTAAACAGATAAATGTCTTCGAGGATACTTTAAGGTTAAGGCTATTTCCTTTCTCTCTACGGGGGAAGGCCTTGGATTGGTTAGAAAGGTTGCCAAACCATTCCATCCATCTATGGGAGGAATTGGCGGAGAAATTCATTTCCAAGTTCTTTTCTCCCAGGCATATGACTACTCTTAGATACGAGATTCTAGCATTTAAACATGAACCCAATGAGTCGTTGCATGAGATATGGGAGAGGTATCGAACTATGGTGAAAGAGTTCCCAAACAATGACATGACGGAGGCTATGATTCAACAAACTTTCTATATGGGGGATCAATACTACCAATCAATGCGTGGTCAACCAACTTGCTAGTGGAAATTTCATGACAACGTCGTATGCGGAAGCTTGTATGATTTTAGATGAAATGGCGGATACTTCATCGGTATGGAAAAGTAGAGCAAATGTTCCTCAAGGTGATCCAAATGTGATTCACTTACATAAAGAATTGCATGATCATGGGAAGCAGTTGCCGAGTTGACCACCACAATGAATCAATTAGCCAAGGCTAAACTTCAACAAGTGCAAGGTCCTAAGCAAGTCAATGCAATGGAGGAAGTGAGTATGATGGTAAACAAGAGAAGGTAAAAGGGTCTACAAGTGCAAAACCGTATGGACAATTGTGTGCAAGAAGATAGTGGGTTTGATCAAGATGAATCTTATAATGAACAAGAAGAGGAAGTACAATATGTGAACAACTTCCAAGGGCAAAGAAACAACTCTCAAGGCCCGAATCAACAACAATGGCGACCTCTAGGAAATCAAGGGAATTGGATTTCTAACAACCAAGGTAATTGGAGTGGTAATAACAACCAAGGGAATTGGAACAATCAAAACAATCAAGGAAATTAGAATGGCCAAAACAACTAAGGCAATTGGAATGGCAATAATCAAGGATATTGGGGAGGCAACAATCAAAGAAGATGGAACAATAACCAAGGCAATCAGTGGTCGGGCTTTCAAAGGCCTCCGATGTATCAACAACCGAACAACCCGCCTCCCTATCCTTCTCATCGTCCAAGTTCTTCCAACAACGAGATGAGATGTTCAAACAAATGATGGAGAGGAATGATGACTCCGATGCTTAACTAGCCTCTCACAACACTTCAATTCGCAACTTGGAAGTTCAATTGAGACAAATCTTGCAAGCTTTAAACACTCATCCTAAGGGGCACTACCAAATGATATGGTAGTGAACCTAAAGGGTGGGAATAACACGGGATATGCCATAGTCGTTACTACAAGAAGTGGAAAAGGTGGGGATACAACCACCCCAAGTCAAAAGAAACTTGTGGATGATGAGCAAGTGGTACAAGAAGATGAGATCCTGGAAAATAAGGTACAAGAAAATGATGAAGTGAGGATTGATATTGATGACAATATGGGGGAGACTCAAGAGGAAGTGAACCCGTCTAGGGAGCACATTGTTGAAATACCAGAACCGATAGTGCCAAAGGCTAAGGCACCAATACCTAGGCCTCCTCCTCCATATCCTCAAAGTCTTGCCAAGAAAAATGGCGAGAATCAATTCAAAAAGTTCATTGACATGATGAAGAGTCTATCTATTAATGTGCCATTGGTTAAGGCTTTGGAGCAAATGCCCAGTTATGCAAAGTTTATGAAGGACTTGGTGACAAAAAATCAATCGATGAATTGTGAAACTATAAAGATGACTCATCAAGTGAGTGCAGTTGTGCATTCAATGTCTCCTAAATTGGAAGATCTCAGCATTTTCACAATCCCTTGTACCATTGGAAGTGCTGACTTTGCTAAAACTCTTTGTGATCTTGGGGAAAGTATCAATTTGATGCCCTATTCGGTTTTCAAGACTTTGAGGATTGGGAAACCAAGACCCACATCTATGAGATTACAAATGGTGGACCGTACCATGAAGAGACCGTTGGGTATAATTGATAATGTGTCGGTTCGTGTTGATAAATTCATTCTTCCGGTGGATTTTGTTATTCTTAATTGTGAGGTTGACTATGAAGTGCCGATTATCCTTGGGAGACCTTTCCTTGCTACGGGGAAGGCTCTAATTGATGTTGAAGTCGGAGAACTTACTTTTCGAGTTGGTGATGAGAAAGTGGTTTTCCATGTGTGTAAGTCTGTGAGGAAACCCAATAGTAATGAGGTGTGTTATTTTGTAGACTTGGTGTCCGGTGTGATTATGGATGAAACAAGTGCTATGGTGAATGTTGATGATACATTGGAAGCGGTCTTGCTCAATTATGATGATGAAGATATGGAAGGTTACGTGGAATGTGTGAACTCTTTGCAAGAAATGGGGTCGTACACTTATGAGCCCCGCAAATTGTCCTTGGATCTTGAGAATAGAACCACTCCTCCAACAAAGCCTTCAATTGAGGAGCCTCTCATTTTGGAGTTGAAGCAATTGCCTCCACATCTTTGATATGAATTTCTTGGCCCTTCTTCTACTTTACTGGTTATTCTTTCCTCTTGTTTGACTAACGTGCAGGTAGATTCCACATCGGCGATGCTACAAAAGAGGAAGAAGGCTATTGGATGGACATTGGCAGATATTCGGGGAATAAGCCCCACTTTTTGCATGCTCAATATTAACTTGGATGAAGGTTCCAAACAATCTATTGAACATCAAAGGAGACTCAAAGAATCCATGCAAGAGGTTGTCAAGAAGGAGATCATCAAGTGGTTGGATGTCGGGGTTGTGTATCTCATTTCTGATAGTTCGTCGACTTCTCCGGTTCAATGTGTCCCAAGGAAAGGAGGCATGATGGTGGTCACCAATAATAAGAATGAGTTGATTCCTACAAGAACGGTGACCGGGTGGAGAGTGTGTATGGACTATCACAATCTCAACAGAGTCACAAGGAAGGATCATTTCCTACTTCCCTTCCTAGATCAAATTCTTGATAGATAGGCCGGCCGTGCTTTCTATTATTTTCTTGATGGGTATTCTGGCTCCAATCAAATTCTTATTTCTCCAAAGGATCGAGAGAAAACTATTTTCACATGTCCTTATGTTATTTTCGCATTCTCGCGTATGCCATTTGGTTTGTGCAATGCATCGATAACTTTTCAAAGGTGTATGATGGCTATCTTCACGGACATGGTGGAGGATTTCCTTGAAGTCTTCATGGATGACTTTTCTGTGGTCGGGAATTTTTTTGATGACTGTCTAGCGAACTTGGATAAAGTATTGGCAAGATGTAAAGAAACAAACTTGGTGCTTAATTGGGAGAAATGTCATTTCATGGTTGAAGAAGGCATTGTCCTTGGACACAAGATCTAAAAGAATGGCATTAAAGTCGATAAGGCAAAGATTGAGGTGATTTCTAAACTTCCACCTCCAACTTCAGTCAAAGGCGTGCAGAGTTTCTTAGGCCATGCGGGATTTACTAGCATTTCATCAAGGATTTCTCTAAAGTGGTAAACCCATTGTGCAAGCTTTTGGAGAAAGATGTTACGTTCCATTTCAATGATGATTTCATGAGAGCATTTGAGTTGCTAAAGCTCAAGTTGACTACTACTCCCATCATCACCGCTCCAAATTGGAGTGCTCCTTTTGAGCTCATGTGCAATGCAAGTGATGTAATGGTTGGGGCTGTTTTGGGGCAACGCATCAACAAGATCTTTCATCTGGTTTATTATGCAAGCAAGACCATGAATAGTGCCCAAGTCAACTACACCATTACAGAGAAAGTGCTTCTTGCCATTGTGTTTGCTATTGAGAAGTTTCGCTTGTACTTGATGGGTGCAAAAGTGATTGTTCATATGGATCATGCGGCACTTCGATATCTTATGAGTAAGAAATATTTCAAAGACTATTTGATGATATGGGTACTTTTATTGCAAGAGTTTGATATTGACATCCAAGATCGAAAAGGGAGTGAAAACCAAGTGGCGGACCACTTGTCACGTTTGGAGGAGGAGGGAAGGCTGCATGATGGCCTTGAAATTAATGACTCCTTCCCCGATGAGCAACTCTTGGCTATTTCTATGAAAGAGGTGCCATGGTTCGCGGATTTAGCAAATTATCTTGTGAGTAGTATCATTCCGGTTGAGTTATCTTCAAACCAAAGGAAGAAGCTCAAATCAGATTGTCAAGATTACTATTGGGATGAACCCTACCTTTTCCGGATTTGTACAGATGAAGTGATTAGAAGATGTATACTGGAGGAGGAACAAGTTGAAATTCTTGGGCTTGTCATTCTTCGCCTTATGGTGGTGTAACGACCTGACTGGTCATTTTGCTTTTTAGAACCCTGTCCCCCTAAATAAAACTTCCTGTGATTGCTTTAACTAATTTACGACCGGCGAGGATGGTTGGTTCAGGATTTGGAAGAGTTTGGGTAGAAGTAGGCTCATTTGATTCTTTAAGATTCTTTTAAAAGGCTAAGTTTGACTTTGGTCAATATTTTTAGTAAATGGACCCGGAATTGTATTTTGACAGTACCGGAGGTTCCATAGGAAAATATGAGACCTGGGCGTATGCCCGGAATCAAATTCCGAGGTCCCTAGCCCGAGTAATGAATTTTTGTTAGAAATTGTTAAAATTGAAATTCTAAGGATTTTATGAAATTAAATAATGCTTGATCACATTGGTATCGGGCCCGTATGTTGGTTCTGGAGCCCGGTACAGGTCCAATATGACAGTTAAGAC
Organism: Nicotiana tabacum; assembly: GCF_000715075.1. Taxonomy (NCBI): domain Eukaryota; kingdom Viridiplantae; phylum Streptophyta; class Magnoliopsida; order Solanales; family Solanaceae; genus Nicotiana; species Nicotiana tabacum. The sequence goes on along the minus strand of NC_134087.1, from coordinate 183,710,350 downwards.
TCTCCTGCAAAATTTGGTGTCAATCCAAGTAGTATAAGTATATTTCAACACATTAGAAGTGAATTGAAGAACTTGAAGTTCATAAGTTTGATCCAATTGGTTTTAGAGTGATTCTTAGATTTAGCATTGTTTCTAGTGTTCCGAGGGTTTGAGCAAGTCTTTTTTATGATTTCAAACTTGTCGGTATGTTCAGGCAGGGCCCAAGGGCCCTGAGCGTCAATCAGACGAGGCTCGAGTTGAGTTAGGAAATTTTGGAAAAAGGCCGAAGCTTCAGGTTGCTGTTAAAACTGCATCTGTGGTTGGTAAGTCGCAGGTGCGAGACCACAGAAGCGGTTGTCCTCTCGTAGATGTGGCCAAGGCAGGCCAGGACAAAGTCGCAGAAGCGGATCCTTAACCGCAGAAGCGACTTCAAGACCGCAGAAGCGGTCCCAGCCTGCTTGGCCAATTCCGCAGATGCGACCTTCCTCTCGCAGAAGCGGGACCACACCTAACTGCAAATGCGGAAATCGCTGAAGCAGTAAGCTTTATTTATTACGGGCTCTAACCTATTTAGCCCATTTTTCACTCACTCATTGGGCGATTTTGGAGCTCTTGAGAGAGAACTTTCACCTAGCATCTTGAGGTAAGTTTATCATGCCTATTTCTAGTTTAATACTTGAGTCTTGGGTAGATTAACACTCAATGATTAAGAAAAAATCATGGGATTAGAGCAAAACCTAGGGTTTTGATAAAAGTTAGATGTAACCACGAAATTTGCTCTGAAATAAATTATAAATCATATATTATTGATCCTTAGGTTAAAAGGAACAACTTTCTTCAAAAAATATCGGAATCCGGGCACATGTGCCTGGGGTCGGATTTTAGGAAACTTGTGTTTAAGATTGGAAAATTGCTTTAATAGTTAGAATGTGATCTTATGAGCTTGTATTGACTAGTTCCTACCTTGTTTGATTAGTTTCGGACCATTCGACTCCAAATTGAGGGTTTGAGCACATTCTTGGTATTTGGAAGTACGCTTTGGAGCAAGGTAAGTCTCCTATCTAACCTTGTAATAGGGAATTGTCCCCATAGGTGATATAATTAAATAATTTGTCATTAAATGCGGGGGCTACGTACACACTAGGTGACGAGAGTCCGTGCGTAGCTACTATTATGCTAAGTCCGGGTAGTCTAGGACCCAAAAACATGCTCTATGTGATATTCTGTAACTTTATATTTAATTTGGATTGTTTAAAACATGTTGATTATGGTAAATGAGACTAATAAGAGGAACATTATCTCTCTTGGCCCTTTTAAAAAGAATCTGATATTTCTATGAATAATTGCTTCCTTGATATATATTCTTGTCTACATGTTGTTGTGTTTAATTACATTTGACTGCTTCAGATATTTGATTCGCGAGCGGGGTAATAGATGCATCTATGGTTCGCGTCGTTTGACCCTCGACAATGCACAATTTACTTTTATGTTGGATCGGGTCGTACGACCTCGACACTACTTGCGCATGCTTTTGCTCAGTATTTTTCTGTGGATTGGACTTGTTATATACCTTGAAATGTAAATGACCAACTGTGATATTATCTAGGAGATGACCTGTTACTTCTTGCTATAAACTATTAATTATTTGTGTTATACATGCTTAGTAGAACTCTTTTCTCATACTATTTGACCCTAGTAAGTGTCAAATCGTCCTCTCGTCTCCACTTCTTCAAGATTAGACAGTATACTTATTGGGTACGTATTGTTTATGTACTCATACTATACTTCTGTACTTAATTGTACAGGATCTGAGGCAGGTACATCTGGTTACCAATCTGGTGCGCGTTCTTGATCAGTGTTCGAGACTTCCACGGTGAACTGCTCCCTTCCTGTGCCGTTTAGTAGCATGATGGAGTCTCTCCTTATCTTTGGCTGTCTATTATATTACAGATAGCAGGATAGATTTATTCTTTTGTATATTCTACTAGTTACTAACAAACTTGTGACACCAGGTCTTGGCACACACATTGGTAGACTATTATTTTGGGGATTGTATAATTATTTTTGGTACTTTATAAACTATCACTTGTTTTAGCTTCTAATTTAGTAATTGTTGTACTTGTTTTTGTCACACCTCCTTTTTACCCGCGCCCGCAAGGGGCGTGGGGGAGTTTTTTCCAATTAAAGGATAATCAAAACGGAATTTTATTTAAAGATTCAGAGTCGCCACTTAGGAGATTTATGGTGTCCCAAGTCACCGGTTGAATCCCGAATCGAGGAAAAAATTGACTCTGTATTATAGTCCGCGAACCAGAAATCCGGATAAGGAATTTTGTTAACCCGGGAGAAGGTGTTAGGCATTCCCGAGTTCCGTGGTTCTAGCACGGTCGCTCAACTGTCGTGTTTAGCTTTTTAGCCGATTTTAATACATATGGAACTTATGTGCCAACTTTAAAGATCGTTTACCGCATTAATTAAAAAAAAATTAAAAAAAGTGAACGTCGTTTAACAAACGTGTTTTCAGATCGCGTCACATGAAATGCACTCGAATCCTTGACACATTTTTATATAACGTTTTAGGATTTGGATTTGGGTTACATGAAATGCACACCCGAATTTAAGAATGTAATTTTATTAATAATCGCGCCTAATGAGTCTAATGCGTTATTATTTTTGGGGAAGGCCGTGAAATTCGCTAAACGGCCCGTCCCTAAATCTAAGTATTTTAAAATAAATATTTATTCGGCGAGGCTCATCTCATTTTATTTAAAGGCCAATCCTAAAGAGACTATGATTTTCTACCTTTATTGTCTCTACAGATAAGAGAAAGGTCCTAATTAATTAGCATTATTAATAAACCATCATTGAAAGTATTACATCACAATATCGAATAAAAAGCTTTAGTGAGCACACTAAGATCTTCAGCGGGTTGGGCTTCAAAGGCAGCCCAAAGGAAGGAAAAATTGTCAACTTTAAGAAAGGGGAGGGTTGACTGACGTTGGGCCTTAAGTAGAGTCAGGCCCAAGTCCGATTGGAGCAGAAGCAGTCACGTTTAGGCCCTCAATTGAGCCCTGATCTCCCACTGATTTTATTTGAATCTTGGCCTACTGATTTTATTCACAACGGCCCAATTATTGGCAAACAAATAATTAATTTTAAATTCAAATTAAAATGCCAACTTTCGAGTTCAATTATCCTATGCATAGTCACCTGAGTTGTGTAGGGTTAACCAAACATGCTGAACTCGTACTCCTAAAACCCATATCAATTCCAGATTGCTACATCCTAAGGATTTCTTTGTATGTGACTTATATCCACAAGTGAACTATCTAATGCATTTAAAAAAAACAAAGAATGCCTGATCTTACACTAGTAGGAGCACGTAACCCATTTTAAAATCAAGTTCCAATTAGTAGCTTACTTATCAGATCTGAATCTACTTAACACTACAGCTGATATTTTCTGCTAATTACTCATAATAGTTTGAATTTCCAGTTGTGAATACAAATGAAAATCATAGATCTTAAGAGCAGTTTCCTGTTCTAGCTATTTTTAATTTTAAAAAGTTAAACTACACAACAGCAAACTAAACTATACTAAGGCTAATGAATAATCATAGTCCAATAATCCAAACAGTCCAGTTTTAGTTACAAATAAAAATCTAGTGAAAGTCTAAGGCATACATGGATCACAAAAATTCTACTGGAATTTTATACTACATGGATCACGAAAGACATATCAACAGAGATTCATTCAGCATTTTACTTCAAGTCCACAAACTCGAAGTTACAGGATATGTACCTGGATTGGAAAAACAGAACAAAAGAAAGAAGAGCAGTCAGCAGCAGCACAGCAGTAATACGAGCAGCAATACAAACAGCAATCCACCAACAAGCCAGTAACATATGCAGCAAACCCAGGTGGATTTGAAACCAGTTAAAACCAGAACACTCAAACTTAAACAGCTCAAACGACCTCAGAAATGAAATCAGAAAAATACATTACTGCAACACTACGCCCAAACTCATCTTAAGCTATCTCAAAACCTGTTTGTATTCAAACTTTGAACTCTTTTCTCTCTCTTTTCAGATTGCTTTTCTCTTCTAAGGTCTGCCCAAAAGAAAAACCCAGACCAGACCCTCCAAAAGATCCCTAGCTCTTAAAACCTCTTCCTCTCTTTTAACTCTCTCTTTTCAGATTGTCTTCCCTCACTCTGTGTGTGAGTTTAAGTTCTCAAAGCTGATTCCTTACCCGAACTCTCCCCCACTCTCTCTCAATGCTGTTTTCACTGATTAAAGAAGAACCAAATGCAGAACCTAAGAGCACTGATCGTCTTTTTTTTCTCTATGTGTTTTTGACTCTAAACGCTTCCTTTCAATTCCAGTCCCCCCCTTTAACTCTGTCCAGACCCTCTTTATACCAAAACCTCAGCCCCTTTTACAGCTCTAAGGAGCACTTAGACCCATTAATCAAGCATTTTTTCCCATAATATTCTCTAGAACTCCACTAGGGTCTGTTTTGTCCCCCATTAGCCCTTGTCTTTTCTTTATTTTATTCAATGGTTATGGGTAGTGCATACTTTAATTAAATCCCCATTAGGTCTCCCCATGCTATTATGTTTTGTTCCTCACTATTACTAAACAATTCATTAGTTTAATGGTACTTTAGCACCCCACTGTCAGACCATTCAACTTAAACCATTTTCAAACCTTTTAAATCCCAAAATACCCTCATAAAGTCCCTGAAATTACTGTCCTACCCAATCCCTTTTAATCTGCATTAAACCTTTCAGCTCTAACCTATTCAAACCTACCAACTAACTAAGCTGAATCCTAATTAGCCAACAAACTACAATAGCTATAACCAATTCAACTTATCAAATTAGTCAGTAATTCAAGATAGAAACTCATATCAAATCAAATGGCATCAAAATGAAACTATCCGTATTGGGGAACCAATCATATTTAGCTCAGAAACAAATGAACCGAAATTAACTAGACGAGCATACACTTGATTAAATTGGAATACAAAAGAAGAAATAGCCAGAAGAGCTTAAAGGAGATTGACAAGTTCAGGGTAATAAATTCAGTTCAGTGATGATGAACTGAATATACCAACAGGCTCAGTTCTAACAAAATTTAGAATAGAAACGATGCAGGAGGGGAAACAGAACCATGAAATCAAAACCAAAATCAAAACTACTATCATGTTAAACTAACACTCAAACCTACCGGACTAATCGACGAAACTTAATTGATTAAACAATTTATAACATGTAATCAACAATAGAAAATTTGGACCAAGAAAAAGGTCCGAAGAGAGGCGGAGAATTAATTGACAGAAGTGATGAACTAAACCGGAACTTAATTAGATAAAAAAAAGGAGGAAAATGAGAGAAAAAAGAATACCTCAGAACCTCAAACCAAATGAGTTCGTCCTACTCGAAGCTTCAAATTGACTCTGAAGCCGAAATGGACCTTAATCGAGTGCTCTCGATTGAGATCACACGACTAAGGTCGATTATGACCTCCGTTTTCTACTGTATCGATCCCCTGGCTCGATTCTTTTAGGGTTTGTCAAACTCACGATTTAACTCAGATTTGAAATTCGACCAGTTTCGAAGGGATTCGAGGGAAACGGACACGGGGTTTGGGGTGAGGGAGTCAAGGAGGTTACTGGGTGTTAGTTAGGGATGGCTTGGGAGGTGGCGCCGGGTATTGGAGTGACGGGTCAGGGTTGGGTTGGAGACGGGTTATGGGAGGGGAATCTTGGACCGTTGGATTGGATGATTGAACGGTCGAGATTGATTGGCGATGAAACGGTGTCGTTTGGTATGGTCTCTTGGACCGGCCGGTTGGGCCTGGATATGGGGTGTGATATTGGGCCTGAACTTTTCCTTTTTAAAACTGGCCCAGTCCGATTTTTACCCTTCTTCTCTTGTTTCTTTTTTTCCTTTTGTTTTCTTTTTAATTCCTAATTACCAAAAATTCCAAAATAAATTGTAAAGCCAAAATTAACTTAGAAAAATACCAATTAACCCTCAATGATAATTATCACACAAAATTAAATACAAATATAATCACACAATTTTGATATTAAACGCCAAAAAATGCAAAGTACATATTTTTGTGATTTCATTCTCGCAAATCCAAATATTGGTTAATTAATTCCTAATTGTAAAATTAAATCCTAAATGCACATGCAACATATATTTTTGTATTTTTCTTAATTAAAGTAGAAAACATGCATAGACAAAATACAAATAAATCACAAACAACACAAACCCATTTTATTCTGAATTTTGGGAGTAGTTCTCGTAGGGCAAAAATCACGTGCTCAAAGTTTTGATAAAGTAAAAATGGGTACTTATTAGTGTTTCCGTGCTGGCTTTCCCGACAATGGTGTTGGGCGCCATCACGATCTATTATGGAAATGGGTCGTGACAACATGGTATCAGAGCACTAGATTCACGTAGGTCTCACAAGTCATGGGCAAACCTAATAGAGTCTTGCGGATCGGTACGGAGACGTCTGTATTTATCTTCGAGAGGCTATAGGGTGTTAGGAAAACTACTCTTTGTTCATTTCCTATCGTGCAGTGGTTGGTATACTAAATTTCCCTCTTTTATTCTCTCACAGATGGTGAGGACACGTATGACAGATGTTCTAGACCCGGGAAGAGCTGCTCCCCCCGTTGCTAGAGGCCGAGGTAGAGGCCGGGGGAGGGCACCAGCCCAAGGCAGGGGACGAGGACATCCCAGAACTATTCTAGTAGCACCACCAGCAGATCCTACGGGAGATCCTATCATTGAGGAACAGGGCGAGGTGCCCACAGCTGAGCCTACCCCGACGGACTTTATGATGATACCGGGTTTCCAGGAGATCATGGGTCGTATGCTGCGGTTCATGGACACCATGACTCAGGCTGGTTTATTTCCAGCGGATCCAGCTATATCACAGGTAGGAGGGGGAGCACATACCCCTACTGCTCAGGCGCCTGGTCAGGTAGCTGCAGTGTATCAGACTCCGGGTGCATTACCCGTGGATGGGGCTCAGCCAGTTGCTACAGTGGTGCCCGATCCCAGACCAGCTACGGATGGTGACCCATAGAAGTTGTTGGATAGATGTACTAGACTTCACCCTCCTGTATTTGGGGGTGAGCGTCATGAGGATTCCTAGGATTTCATTGACAGGTGCAGGGACAAACTGCACAACATGAGGATATTGGAGTCGTATAGGGTTGATTTCACTAATTTTCAGTTAGAGGGCAGGGCCCATAGATGGTGGCAGTCTTATGTTCTTGGCAGACCAGCAGGTTCTCCTCTCCTCACTTAGGGTTAGTTCACACAGCTATTCTTGGACCGGTATATTCCACCCTCTGAGAGGAAAGAGCTGCGGTATCAGTTTGAGTAGCTTGAGCAAGGTTAGATGTCTATGACCGATAATGAGGCAAGGTTTTCTAAGCTGTCTCTCCATGTACTCATGATACTTCCCACGGATACAAAGAGAGTGTAGAGCTTTATTGCGGGGTTGCACCCCGGTATTCGAGCTAGTATGGCCCGAGAGGTGGAGAGGGGTACTGAGTATCAACTAGTGGTAGAGATTGCTCGCAGGATTGAGGGTTATCGACAGAGGGGTAGAGAGCCGATTCAGCAGGACAAGAGGGACATGTTTTCTAGAGAGTTCAGAGGTGCCCCAGCTAGAGGTAGAGGTCACTTCGGGAGGGGTCAGCCTAGCAGGACCCCGTATTCAGCACCATCACCACCTCCCCGAGGTGCCCTAGTGAGGCCTTATTTTAGTGCGATGTCGGAGAGTTCTTACCGTCCACCGGCTATTTAGGGTTCCTCCGGCGGGTATTCTGGTCATTTGGGTTCTTTTGGTACTTACTTCAGTGCCATGCCAGAGAGTTCATATCGCCCACCAGCCATTCAGGGTTCTCCTAGTGGATATTTAGGACAGTAGGCTATGGCACCGAAGGGTTGCTACGAGTGTGGAGATCTGGTTCACATGAAGAGAACCTGCCCCAGACTTTGGGGCAAGGTAGTACAGCAGGGTCAGCAACCCATGATTTCAGCACCGGTTGCCCAGCCTCCCAGAGGCGGGGGACAGATGAGTAGAGATCGGCCTAGAGGTGGAGGCCAGACAGGGAGAGGTCAGCTAGCTACTGCTCTATCAGGTGGAGGCCAGCCAGCTGGCGCTCCAGCCAGATTCTATGCCCTTCCGGCTAGGCCAGATACATTGGCCTTAGATGCCATCATCACAGGTATTATTTCCGTCTGCGGTAGACACACTTCAGTATTATTTGATCCAGGGTCTACCAATTCATATGTATCATCTCTGTTTGCTCGTTTCCTGGTTATTTCTCTTGAGCCTTTGAGCACTCCTGTTCATATGTCCACTCATATAGGCAATTTAGTGGTTGTGGATCAGATCTACGATCATGTGTGGTCATATTCTATGGTTTCGAGATTAGAACGGATCTCCTGTTGCTTGACATGATCGATTTTGAGGTCATTCTGGGCATGGATTGGTTGTCTCCATATCACGTCGTCCTTGATTGCCATGCCAAGACTGTTACATTAGCAATGCTAGGGTTAGAGTGGAAAGGTTCCACAGTTGATACATCTAGCTGGGTTATCTCTTTTCTGAAGGCTCGACATATGGTCGAGAAGGGTTATTTGGCTTATATAGCTTATGTTCGGGACACCACCGCAGAGTCTTCGATGATTGATTCAGTTCCAGTAGTTCGGGAGTTCGCCGATGTGTTTCCTTCTGTTCTTTCAAGCATGCCACCGGATCATGATATTGATTTCTGTATTAATTTGGCTCCAGGCACCCAGCCTATATCTATTCCACCGTACCATATGGCTTTAAAAGAGTTGAAGGAGCATCTTGAGGAGTTGTTAGCAAAGGGGTTTGTTAGGCCAAGTGTGTCACCTTGGGGTGCACCAGTGTTGTTCGTGAAGAAAAAGGATGGGACTATGCGGATATGCATTGATTACCACCAATTGAACAAGGCTACCATAAAAAACAAGTACCCGTTACCACGCATTGATGATTTGTTCGACCAGTTGTAGGGTGCTAGGGTGTTCTCTAAGATTGACTTGAGATCAGGATACCATTAATTGAGGATTCGGGACTCAGATGTTCCGAAGACTGCTTTTCGGACTAGATATGGCCATTATGAGTTTCTGGTGATGTCCTTTGGCTTGACTAATGCCCCAGCAGCATTTTTATGGACTTGATGAATAGGGTGTTCAGACTTTATATTAATTCCTTTGTCATTGTCTTCATTGACGACATCTTGATATACTCATGTAGCCTGGGGAGCACGAGCAATATTTGAGAGTAGTGCTTCAGACCTTGCGAGAGCAGAAGCTATATGCTAAGTTCTCTAAGTGTGAGTTTTGGCTAGAGTCAGTGGCATTCTTAGGGCACATTGTGTTAGGATAGGGTATTAAGGTCGATCCCAAGAAGATTGAGGCAGTTCAGAGTTGGCCACGTCCTACTTCAGTGACCGAGATTAGGAGTTTCCTGGGATTAGCAAGTTATTACAAACGGTTCGTGCAGAGCTTTTCATCCATTGCATCACCTTTGACTAGATTGATCTAGATATAAGGTATATTACGACATTTAACGCGCTGGATTGGGTTGTGTATTGATGTAGGAGGGGCGAGTTATTGCATATGCTTCATGCCAGCTGAAGATTCATGATAAGAATTACCATGTGCACGATCTAGAGTTGGCGGCGATTGTTCATGCTCTTAAGATATGGAGGCATTATCTGTATGGGGTGTCATGTGAGGTTTATACTGATCATCGCAGCTTACAGCATTTGTTCAAGCAGAGGGATCTCAATTTGAGACAGCGGAGATGGCTTGAGTTACTAAAGGATTATGATATCACCATTCTTTATCATTCAGGCAAGGCAAATGTGGTCGTGGATGCCTTAAGCAACAAAGCAGAGAGTATGGGTAGCTTGGCATTCATTCCAGCAGAGGAGAGGCCACTAACAGACTTGTGAGGTTGGATATTTCAGAGCCTAGTCGAGTTCTTGCATGCGTTGTTGCTCAGTCTTCATTATTGGGGCAGATCAGGGCCCGACAGTTTGATGATCCACATTTGGCGGTTCTCAGAGAGACAGTGCTACATGGTGGTGCCAAGGAGGTTTCTATTGGCGAGTATGGTGTTATGCGACTCCAGGGTCACCTATGTGTTCCTAATGTGGATGGTCTGAGGGAGAGGATTCTAGATGAGGCACACAGTTCGCGGTATTTTATTCATCCGGGTGCTATGAAGATGTATCATGACTTGAGGCAGCATTATTGATGGCGGAGGATGAAGAAAGACATAGTGGAGTATGTGGCTAGGCGTTTGAATTACCAACAGGTTATGTATACACCAGAGGCCGGGTGGCCTACTTCAGTAGATGCCTATACTAAAGTGTAAGTGGGAGCGCATTACTATGGACTTCATAGTTGGGTTGCCTCGGACTTTGCAGAAGTTTGACGCAGTGTGGGTTATTGTTGACAGATTGACCAAGTCGGCTCACTTTATTCCGATTGTGACTACTTACACTTCAAAGAGATTGGCTCAAATTTACATTTGGGAGATAGTCTGATTGCACGGTGTGCCTATTTCCATCGTATCAGATAGAGGCCCTCAGTTCACTTCCTATTTCTGGAGAGCCATTTAGGGTGAATTGGGGACCCGTCTGGAGCTTAGCACAACATTCCATCCTCAGACCGATCGGCAATCAAAACGGACAGTTCAGATTTTGGAGGACATGCTTAGAGCATGTGTGATTGATTTTGGAGGTCAGTGGGATCAGTTCTTGCCTTTGGTAGAGTTCGCTTACAACAATAGTTATTAGTCCAGCATCGAGATGGCTCTATTGAGGCTTTATATGGTCGGCGATGTCATTCTCCTATCGGGTGGTTTGAGCCTGGTGAGGCTAAGTTATACAGTATAGATTTGGTAAAAGATGCCTTGTATAAGGTGAAGTCGATTCAGGAGAGGCTTCTGATCGCAACCTACTCCGCACCACTAAAAAGTAGTGAGAGAGGGTCGCAATAGCTTTTACCTGATTTTGGGTCGGGATCGATTTCCACAGAGAGCTAGAAAAGGAGTTGAGTATCTATTTAGGTTGGGATTGAGTATTGGTTCCAAATTGCACTTCTATTCATTTTTGGGTTTTCTTTTATAATTCTACTATTATCAAACTACAAATTATAATTGCAACTAGATTAAGCTAAGAGTAAAATGCTACAAGTTGTTCAAATATTCTAAAAGGCACTAGGGTAGTGACTTTCACCTAGGTGGCCAATTGACGGGTAATTGCATCTAAGACACGATTGACATGATTGGGGAATATGTTATAATTGTTGCTCGATATTACCCACTCTCACACCTCTCGGTAGAAAGAATGATTTTTCCCAATTGACTTTCTCAAGACCAATTGGGTATGCATATTTGCTCAAGCAACTAGCTTAGCACAACATTCCATCCTCAGACCGATCGGTAGTCAAAACGGACAAATCAGATTTTGGAGGACATGCTTAGAGCATGTGTGATTGACTTTGGAGGTCAGTGGGATAAGTTCTTGCCTTTGGTAGAGTTCGCTTACAACAATAGTTATTAGTCCAGCATCGAGATGGCTCTATTTGAGGCTTTATATGGTCGGCGATGTCATTCTCCTATCGGGTGGTTTGAGCCTGGTGAGGCTAAGTTATACAGTATAGATTTGGTAAAAGATGCCTTGTATAAGGTGAAGTCGATTCAGGAGAGGCTTCTGATCGCAACCTACTCCGCACCACTAAAAAGTAGTGAGAGAGGGTCGCAATAGCTTTTACCTGATTTTGGGTCGGGATCGATTTCCACAGAGAGCTAGAAAAGGAGTTGAGTATCTATTTAGGTTGGGATTGCGTATTGGTTCCAAATTGCACTTCTATTCATTTTTGGGTTTTCTTTTATAATTCTACTTTTATCAAACTACAAATTATAATTGCAACTAGATTAAGCAAAGAGTAAAATGCTACAAGTTGTTCAAATATTCTAAAAGGCACTAGGGTAGTGACTTTCACCTAGGTGGCCAATTGACGGGTAATTGCATCTAAGACACGATTGACATGATTGGGGAATATGTTATAATTATTGCTCGATATTACCCACTCTCACACCTCTCGGTAGAAAGAATGATTTTTCCCAATTGACTTTCTCAAGACCAATTGGGTATGCATATTTGCTCAAGCAACTAGCTTAGCACAACATTCCATCCTCAGACCGATCGGTAGTCAAAACGGACAGTTCAGATTTTGGAGGACATGCTTAGAGCATGTGTGATTGACTTTGGAGGTCAGTGGGATCAGTTCTTGCCTTTGGTAGAGTTCTCTTACAACAATAGTTATTAGTCCAGCATCGAGATGGCTCTATTTGAGGCTTTATATGGTCGGCGATGTCATTCTCCTATCGGGTGGTTTGAGCCTGGTGAGGCTAAGTTATACAGTATAGATTTGGTAAAAGATGCCTTGTATAAGGTGAAGTCGATTCAGGAGAGGCTTCTGATCGCAACCTACTCCGCACCACTAAAAAGTAGTGAGAGAGGGTCGCAATAGCTTTTACCTGATTTTGGGTCGGGATCGATTTCCACAGAGAGCTAGAAAAGGAGTTGAGTATCTATTTAGGTTGGGATTGCGTATTGGTTCCAAATTGCACTTCTATTCATTTTTGGGTTTTCTTTTATAATTCTACTATTATCAAACTACAAATTATAATTGTAACTAGATTAAGCTAAGAGTAAAATGCTACAAGTTGTTCAAATATTCTAAAAGGCACTAGGGTAGTGACTTTCACCTAGGTGGCCAATTGACGGGTAATTGCATCTAAGACACGATTGACATGATTGGGGAATATGTTATAATTGTTTCTCGATATTACCCACTCTCACACCTCTCGGTAGAAAGAATGATTTTTCCCAATTGACTTTCTCAAGACCAATTGGGTATCCATATTTGCTCAAGCAACTAGCTTAGCACAACATTCCATCCTCAGACCGATCGGCAGTCAAAACGGACAGTTCAGATTTTGGAGGACATGCTTAGAGCATGTGTGATTGACTTTGGAGGTCAGTGGGATCAGTTCTTGCCTTTGGTAGAGTTCGCTTACAACAATAGTTATTAGTCCAGCATCGAGATGGCTCTATTTGAGGCTTTATATGGTCGGCGATGTCATTCTCCTATCGGATGGTTTAAGCCTGGTGAGGTTAAGTTATACAGTATAGATTTGGTAAAAGATGCCTTGTATAAGGTGAAGTCGATTCAGGAGAGGCTTCTGATCGCAACCTACTCCGCACCACTAAAAAGTAGTGAGAGAGGGTCGCAATAGCTTTTACCTGATTTTGGGTCGGGATCGATTTCCACAGAGAGCTAGAAAAGGAGTTGAGTATCTATTTAGGTTGGGATTGCGTATTGGTTCCAAATTGCACTTCTATTCATTTTTGGGTTTTCTTTTATAATTCTACTATTATCAAACTACAAATTATAATTGCAACTAGATTAAGCTAAGAGTAAAATGCTACAAGTTGTTCAAATATTCTAAAAGGCACTAGGGTAGTGACTTTCACCTAGGTGGCCAATTGACGGGTAATTGCATCTAAGACACGATTGACATGATTGGGGAATATGTTATAATTGTTGCTCGATATTACCCACTCTCACACCTCTCGGTAGAAAGAATGATTTTTCCCAATTGACTTTCTCAAGACCAATTGGGTATGCATATTTGCTCAAGCAACTAGCTTAGCACAACATTCCATCCTCAGACCGATCGGCAGTCAAAACGGACAGTTCAAATTTTGGAGGACATGCTTAGAGCATGTGTGATTGACTTTGGAGGTCAGTGGGATCAGTTCTTGCCTTTGGTAGAGTTCGCTTACAACAATAGTTATTAGTCCAGCATCGAGATGGCTCTATTTGAGGCTTTATATGGTCGGCGATGTCATTCTCCTATCGGGTGGTTTGAGCCTGGTGAGGCTAAGTTATACAGTATAGATTTGGTAAAAGATGCCTTGTATAAGGTGAAGTCGATTCAGGAGAGGCTTCTGATCGCAACCTACTCCGCACCACTAAAAAGTAGTGAGAGAGGGTCGCAATAGCTTTTACCTGATTTTGGGTCGGGATCGATTTCCACAGAGAGATAGAAAAGGAGTTGAGTATCTATTTAGGTTGGGATTGTGTATTGGTTCCAAATTGCACTTCTATTCATTTTTGGGTTTTCTTTTATAATTCTACTATTATCAAACTACAAATTATAATTGCAACTAGATTAAGCTAAGAGTAAAATGCTACAAGTTGTTCAAATATTCTAAAAGGCACTAGGGTAGTGACTTTCACCTAGGTGGTCAATTGACGGGTAATTGCATCTAAGACACGATTGACATGATTGAGGAATATGTTATAACTGTTGCTCGATATTACCCACTCTCACACCTCTCGGTAGAAAGAATGATTTTTCCCAATTGACTTTCTCAAGACCAATTGGGTATGCATATTTGCTCAAGCAACTACGGTTCAAGTCGGGTATTACTCTCTCGAGGTTTAACCCTTTAATTGGGACTATCAATTCTCTTGAGTCCATCCCAATTCCTTGTTGGATCAATTTCGGAGACTTAGGCTCTCTTTCTCAAGAAGAGCCCAAGTCAACTTAGCATAAACTAGTGTTTGCAACCACTAATTAAGTAATTAAACCATGAAATTGACCCAAATAGCAAACACTCATAGTCAATCTAGCCCTAAATTGCAACACTCATTAATTACACACACTAGGGTTGAGCCATAACCCTAGCTAATGGGTCTAGCTACTCATACTTGAAGAGAAAAATAGAGAAATATATGAAGATGAACCCATATTAATTAATTGCTAAGCTAAATAAAAAGGTTCAATGATAAAAAGTAAGTAAAAATGCCCAAAATGGCTACAAGATACGTTCCCATGAGCGCAGCAGCTATTCTAAAATGTCTGATACCCTAAAAATGGAAAAATATTCTATTTATACTAAGCTGGAAAAACTGGACAAAAATGCCTCTGTGGGATTAGTGCGGACCGCACAAAATGGTGTGCGGCCGCACTAGGCTCTTGAACATGAAAACTTGGCTCTCTGAACTCAGGCTCCGCGGACCGCACAGAATGGACTGCGGCCGCGGAGGCTTCTAGTGCGGTCCGTACAAACTGGACCGCGGACCGCACAGGCATGAAAGCTCCAACTTCACCCTCTCTGAACCTTGACTCTGCGGACCGCACAGAATGGTAGTGCGGCCGCATTACCTTCAGTGCGGACCGCACAAAACCTTCTGTGGCTGCACTACCTTAATGCCTGAAGTACCAGCTCTCTGAATCTCCCTAGCGCAGACCGCACAAAGTGCAGTGCGGCCGCACTAGGCCTGTTTTTCCTGAGTTTGTCTTGTCTTTGGTACTTGTGCAAGTTTCACTCCTTTTGAGCTGATCTTTGACATCTTGTCACTTTATTGATCAAACCTGCAATCAAGCACAACTTATGAGCCTTTTGGAACTATTTTGTATGAATTTATAATCAAAGCGTAAGAAAGAAGGAGTATAAAATGCGTCAAAATCCCTAGTTATTAACTCCCCCAAACTTAAGCTTTTGCTTGTCCTCAAGCAAACAAATAAGACCCACCCCTTAAGGGAAAATCCAAGAAATTTTCAGATGTCCTAAAGCAACCTCAACTAGCATCAATTGGGACTAACAATTGCCCTCAACACACATGAGTCATTAACAACATTTAACCCTTGAAACATCATGGATTAAGTGCGACACAAGAGCATCAAGAGTTGACTCAACACATCAAAGAACTCTTTCAATTACTTTGGTCATTGTGGAACCCAAACTCACACATCCTCAACTCTCCCTAAGCAAACCTCACCTTTAGAATATTGGCACAACGAGGCTAATGGACATTCACTCATCTCTCTCAAGAAAAAGTCACAAGTCCGGATCTAGGTACCATATGCTTGCCCCTTATGTGAGTATCCACTAATGTAAGCTTCATTCATTTAAAGATCATATAGGGATTTTGTGGACACATTATGAAGGCTTTTGGTTTAGGGTAGGACATGTTTTGGCCTAAGTAGGTTTCATCTTCCCTTACGCACTTCTTTTGATTCATTTGGCACAATTCACTTTACTCTTTGAGTCATTTCACTTCTTTCTAAGGGGTTAGAGAGACACACTGTCACTCTTTCTTATGCACTTCAAACCTTTTCTCCTTTTTCAACTTTCCACACCTTTCATTCTTTGCTTTTTTCTTGAGTCCCTTTTTATTCTTTTTCACTTTGAACATTCTTTTTGTCTTTTTGCTTTTCTTTCTTTTTCATTGTCTTTCCCTTTTTTTTCATTTTAGTGCCCTTTTACCACTTTGTTGAAATCCTTGCAATCCTCATCTCTCCCCCCAAACTTATACTTTTGCCATGTGTTAAAGGAAAGATCGGGTGCCAAGAGAGGGTATCTTTTAGGACGGGTATAGGCGTGTATCATGGTTCTTGAAAGAAAGAGGTCTAAGGCTCAAAAAGGTTGACTAGGGATCATATCATTGGTAGGCTATGAAATTGTTCAAATTATCATTTGGATCAAGGAGAGCCTATAATCATGTCTCAAGTCAAAATTCACTTATGATTTCGCCTCAACAAACATTCAGGGCAAGTTCTAGACCAATGGTCGGGACTTGGACTTGCAATTGCAATTACTCACCACACAAGCTAAGGAATTGCTAAAGACATAGATTCGGGGGCCCACAACGACCTTAGATACGATTTGAGCATACAATGGTCCCGAAAAACCACTTGATGATTATCAGTCAACATAAGAGTCTCAAGGTCACGACTTTCACCATCCTAAACAAAACAGTTTGTTTTTCACCATAAGATCAAAGGAAAATGTGTTAGGCCAAAGTGAAGCTTTGCTTGAGGTACCCTTAACTACCAATCTACTAAAAACAAAAAGAAAATAGACGGACTCAAACCCTTAAAAGGTTGTCACGCCATTCATCATTAGGAAGAGCCACCCAGTTCACACAACACTCCACCTTTGGAAAGAACCGTGTCATTAAGAAAACCAAAGGCTTATTACAAACTTTGAAAACAAGAAGCTACGAATCACAATTAAGAAGCTAAGAACGAAAAATTTGCGGAAAATAGAATGAATATATACAAGAGGGGATTTGTCGAATATAAAATAGATGGGGATGAATATGTACAATGTAGTATAACTTTATATACAGACCCAAAGTAAAATAAAAGTACGATAAATGTAACGAAATATCAAAATTATATACAGACCAAAGATAAAAAGATAAAGAAAGCATAAAAATGTATCAAATATATATACAATCATCCAAATGAACAGTAGGGCCTACCCCCTCAAATGAAAGCTGGCATTGTCCCCAATGCTAACTAGTCTAAATAAAGCATCAAAAAATAAGAGGAAAAAGGCACTAAAGAACTTCTGGGAAGCTGAACATTGGGCAGTGCGGCCGCACTACATTTTGTGTGGTCCGCACTGGCTGTTTTCTGCAACTGTCTGTAATTCTTCATGCATGATCTGTAGCTCATTCTGTAACAGTGCTTTCAACTGCTGCAATGATATTAACGAGTTCATTTGATTGTGCTTGCAGGCTATGGTTAAACAACGAGGAAAAGGCTCGAAACAACCCGGCAGAGGTGAATCTTTCCAGGGAGGGTAACAGAAAATGGTCAAACTCACTCCCCAAGCTAGGCAAAACATCAAAAACATGAGGAAGGCCATAAAAGCTGCTGATAGGGCCATTGACATGTCGGGGAGTGAGTATGACCCCTCCCGGGAAATCTCTTTGGTTTCTATACCTAAATACATCTCTGACTGGCCAGGGAGGCATCGATTGAGAGACACTCCTCCACCATCACCCACTGCCCAAGCACCAACTAATGTTTCTTCTGGGTTGTCTGAGGGCTCAACAGCCGGTAGTGGGGAAAACTCCACCTCTCCCACAACTTCATTATTCGGGGAGGGTTCAGCTGCCTCCTCATTTCCCTGTACTTCCTCCTCACCTCCTTCTGCTCCCTCCCCGGATAATGAAGCTGTGGGAGAGGTGGAGTATTCTCCGACAACGGCGCCAAAAAATGATCGCAACCTACTCCGCACCACTAAAAAGTAGCGAGAGAGGGTCGCAATAGCTTTTACCCGATTTTGGGTCAGGATAGATTTCCACAGAGAGCTAGAAAGGGAGTTGAGTATCTATTTAGGTTGGGATTGTGTATTGGTTCCAAATTGCACTTCTATTAATTTTTGGGTTTTCTTTTATAATTCTACTATTATCAAACTACAAATTATAATTGCAACTAGATTAAGCTAAGAGTAAAATGCTACAAGTTGTTCAAATATTCTAAAAGGCAATAGGGTAGTGACTTTCACCTAGGTGGCCAATTGACGGGTAATTGCGTCTAAGACATGATTGACATGATTGGGGAATATGTTATAATCATTGTTCGATATTACCCACTCTCACACCTCTAGGTAGAAAGAATGATTTTGCCCAATTGACTTTCTCAAGACCACTTGGGTATGCATATTTGCTCAAGCAACTAGGGTTCAAGTCGGGTATTACTCTCTCAAGGTTTAACCCTTTAATTGGGACTATTAATTCTCTTGAGTCCATCCCAATTCCTTGTTGGATCAATTTCGGAGACTTAGGCTCTCTTTCTCAAGAAGAGCCAAGTCAACTTAGCACAAACTAGTGTTTGCAACCACTAATTCAGTAATTAAACCATGAAATTGACCCAAATAGCAAACACACATAGTCAATCTAGCCCTAAATTGCAACACCCATCAATTACCCACACTAGGGTTGAGCCACAACCCTAGCTAATGGGTCTAGCTACTCATACGTGAAGAGAAAAACAGAGAAATAGATGAAGATAAACACATATTAATTAATTGCTAAGCTAAATACAAAGATTCAATGATAAAAAATAAGTAAAAATGCCCAAAATGGCTACAATATACGTTCCCACGAGCACAATAGCTATTCTAAAATGTTTGATACCCTAAAAATGGAAAAAGATTCTATTTATACTAAGCTGGAAAAACTGGACAAAAATGCCCCTGCGGGGTTAGTGAGGACCGCACAAAATGGTGTGCGGCCGCACTAGGCTCTTGAACATGAAAACTTGGCTCTCTGAACTCAGGCTCCGCGGACCGCACAGAATGGACTGCGGCCGCGGAGGCTTCTAGTGCGGTCCGTACAAACTGGACCGCGGACCGCACAGGCATGAAAGCTCCAACTTCACCCTCTCTGAACCTTGACTCTGCGAACCGCACATAATGGTAGTGCGGTCGCATTGCCTTCAGTGCGGACCGGACAAAACCTTCTGCGGCCGCACTGCCTTAATGCCTGAAGTACCAGCTCTCTGAATCTCCCTAGTGCGAACCGTACAAAGTGTAGTGCGGCCGCACTAGGCCTATTTTTCCTGAGTTTGTCTTGTCTTTGGTACTTGTGCAAGTTTCACTCCTTTTGAGTTGATCTTTGACATCTTGTCACTTTATTGATCAAACCTGCAATCAAGCACAACTTATGAGCCTTTTGGGACTATTTTGTATGAATTTATAATCAAAGCGTAAGCAAGAAGGAGTATAAAATACGTCAAAATCCCTAGTTATCAACTTCGCACAGCTCAGTCCAGACAGAAGAGTTACACGGATCAGAAGGCACGTGATGTATCATTTATGGTTGGCGAGAAGGTCCTCTTGAAAGTCTCGCCGATGAAAGGTATTATGAGGTTCGGGAAGAAGGGCAAGTAGAGCCTGCTTTATTAGCCCATTTGAGGTGTTGAAGCGAGTTGGGGAGGTTGCTTACGAGCTTGTCTTACCTCCCAGTTTATCGGGAGTTCATCCAGTCTTCCATGTATCGATGTTGCAGAAGTATCACGCCGACTTGTCCTGTGTTAGACTTCAGTACTATCCAGCTAGATGAGAGTTTGGGTTATGATGAGGAGCTAGTTGCCATTGTTGATAGGCAGGATCGCCAGTTGAGATCCAAGAGAATTTTCGCGGTGAAGGTCCAGTGGAGGGGCCAACCAGTTGAGGAGGCGACCTGTGAGTCCAAGGAGGACATGTGGAGCAGATATCCCCATCTTTTTCCTAGCTCAGGTACTTTTCTATGTCCGTTCGAGGACGAATGTTTGTTTAAGAGGTGGAGAATGTAATGACCCGACTGATAGTTTTGCTTTTTAGAACCCCGTCCCCCTAAATAAAACTTCCCGCGCTTGCTTTAACTAATTTACGACCTGCGGGGATGGTTGGTTTGGGATTTGGAAGAGTTTGGGTATAAATAGGCTCATTTGATTCCTTAAGATTTTCTTAAAAGGCTAAGTTTGACTTTGGTCAACATTTTTAGTAAACGGACCGGGACTTATGTTTTGATGATCCCGGAGGGTCCGTAGGAAAATATGGGACCTGGGCATATGCCAGGTATTGAATTCCAAGGTCCCTAGCCCGAGTAATGAATTTTTGTTAGAAATTGTTAAAATTGAAATTCTAAGGATTTAATGAAATTAAATAATGCTTGATCACATTCGTATCGGGCCCGTATGTTAGTTCCGGATCCTGGTACAGGTCCAATATGACAGTTAAGACTCGCCCGCAAAATTTAATCCGAGTAGTATAAGTACGTTTCGGCGCGTTAGAAGTGAATTGAAGAACTTGAAGTTCATAAGTTTGATTCAATGGGTTTTAGGGGGTGATTCTTAGATTTAGCGTTGTTTTGGGCATTTTGAGGGTTCGAGCGAGTCCGTTTTATGATTTCAAACTTGTCGGTATGTTCAGGCGGGGCCTAGGGGCTCCGACCGTCAATTGGACGAGGCTCGAGTTGAGTTAGGAAATTTTGGAAAAAGGCTGAAGCTTCAGGAAGTTGTCAAAACCGCACCTACGGTTGGTAAGCCGCAGGTGCGAGATAGCAAAAGCGGTCATCCTCTTGCAGATGCAGCCAAGGCAGGCCAGGCCAAAGCCGCAGAAGTGGTCCCAGCCCGCTTGGCCAATTCCATAGATGTGGCTTTCCTCTCGGAGAAGCGCGACCGCAGATGCGGAAATCACTAAAGTAGTGAGCTTCATTTATTACGGGCTCTAACCTATTTAGCCCATTTTTCACTCACTCATTGGGCGATTTTGGAGCTCTTGAGAGAGAACTTTCACCTAGCATCTTGAGGTAAGTTTATCATGCCTATTTCTAGTTTAATACTTGAGTCTTGGGTAGATTAACACTCAATGATTAAGAAAAAATCATGGGATTAGAGCAAAACCTAGGGTTTTGATAAAAGTTAGATGTAACCATGAAATTTGCTATGAAATGATTTAGAAATCATATATTATTTATCCTTAGGTTATAAGGAACAATTTTCTTCAAAATAAGTTGGAATCCGAGCACGTGGGCCCGGGATCGGATTTTAGGAAACTTGTGTTTAAGATTGGGAAATTGCTTTAATAGTTAGAATGCGATCTTGAGAGCTTGTATTGACTAGTTCCTACCTAGTTTGATTAGTTTCGGAGCGTTCGGCTCGAAATTGAGGGTTTGAGCACATTCTTGGTATTTGGAAGTACGCTTTGGAGCAAGGTAAGTCTCCTATCTAACCTTGTAAGAGGGAATTGTCCCCATATGTGATATAATTAAATAATTTGTCATTAAATGCGGGGGCTACGTACGCACTAGGTGACGAGAGTCCGTGCGTAGCTACTATTATGCTAAGTCCGAGTAGTCTAGGACCCAAAAGCATGCTCTATGTGATATTCTTGTAACTTTATGTTTAATTTGGATTGTTTAAAACATGTTGATTATGGTAAATGAGACTAATAAGAGGAACATTATCACTCTTGGCCCTTTTAGAAAG
The DNA here is from genome assembly GCF_000715075.1 of Nicotiana tabacum. Lineage (NCBI taxonomy): Eukaryota > Viridiplantae > Streptophyta > Magnoliopsida > Solanales > Solanaceae > Nicotiana > Nicotiana tabacum. Next base: position 183,688,445 of record NC_134087.1, on the reverse strand, counting down.
AATCTAATATTTCTGTAAATAATTGTTTCCTTGATACATATTCGTGTCTACCTATTGTTGTGTTTAATTACATTTGACCACGTCGCATGTTTGATTCGCGAGCGGGGTAATAGATGCATCTATGGTTCGCGTCGTTTGACCCTCGACAATGCACAATTTACTTTTATGTTGGATCGGGTCGTACGACCTCGACACTACTTGCGCATGCTTTTGCTCAGTATTTTTCTGTGGATTGGACTTGTTATATACCTTGAAATGTAAATGACCAACTGTGATATTATCTAGGAGATGACCTGTTACTTCTTGCTATAAACTGTTAATTATTTGTGTTATCCATGCTTAGTAGAACTCTTTTCTCATACTATTTGACCCTAGTAAGTGTCAATTCGACCTCTCGTCTCTACTTCTTCGAGATTAGACAGGATACTTACTGGGTACATATTGTTTATGTACTCATTACTACACTTCTGTACTTGATTGTACAGGATTTGAGGTAGGTACATCTAGTTAACAGCCTGGTGCGCGTTCTTGATCAGTGTCCGAGACTTCCACGGTGAACTGCTCCCTTCCTACGCCGTTCAACAGCATGATGGAGTCTCTCTTTGTTTTTGACTGTCTATTCTATTTCAGGCAGTAGGATAGATTTATTCTTTTGTATATTCTACTAGTTACCCATAAACCTGTGACACCGGGTCTTGGCACACACATTGGTAGACTATTATTTTGGGGATTGTATAATTATTTTTGGTACTTTATAAACTATCACTTGTTTTAACTTCAAATTTAGTAATTGTTGTACTTGTTTTGATAAAGTAAAAATGGGAACTTATTAATATTTCCGCGTTGGCTTGCCTAGCAATGGTGTTGGGCGCCATCACGACCTATAATGAATTTGGGGTCGCGACAGGTGGTCACCATGGTGGTGCAAGAACGGCGGCCAAAGTTTTAAGTTGCGGTTTCCATTGGCCCACTCTCTACAAGGATAAAAGTGATCTTGTCAAGCATTGCGATGATTGTCAAAGGGCCGGTGGAATCTCAAAGAAAAATGAAATGCCCCTCACCACCATTTTAGAGATAGATATTTTCGATGTGTGGGGTATTGACTTCATGGGTCCATTTGTGAGTTCTTGTGAAACACCTACATCTTGGTCGCGGTTGATTATGTGGCTTTGCCCAACGATGAAGCAAGAAGTGTGGTGTCATTTTTGAAGAGAGCAATATTTACAATATTTGGTACTCCAAGGGCTATCATAAGTGATGGGGGTTCGCATTTTTGCAACAAAGTTTTCGATACCTTACTCACCAAGTATGGTGTCACTCATAAATTCACGACCCCCTATCATCGTCAGAGCAAGCGGTCAAGTGGAAGTCTCCAACCAGGAAATAAAGAGTATTTTGTTAAAACAGTGAATGCTAACCGGACGGATTAGTCCAAGAAACTCGATGATGCTCTATGGGCTTATAGGACGGCTTATAAAACACTGATTGGAATGTCTCCATACCGGTTGGTGTTCGGAAAAGCTTGTCATCTTCCGGTGGAACTTGAGCACAAAGCCATGTGGGCTTTAAAGAAGTTAAATCTTGAGTGGGATGTCGCCACCAACTTAAGGGTGGCACAATTAAATGAGCTAGGTGAGTTCCGGTACCATGCATATACAAGTTCATACTTATACAAGGAGAAGATGAAGTACCTCCATGACAAGTACATTCAGAACGAGGAGTTTAAAAAAGGTTACCTTGTGTTATTGTTCAATTCTCGGTTACGGATGTTTATGGGAAAGTTGAAGTCTAAATGGAGTGGTCCATTTGAGGTTGTTGGTGTGACACCCTTTGGTACATTGGACTTGAAAAATAAGAATAATGAGTTGTTTAGAGTCAATTGTCACTGGGTGAAGCACTATTTGGGAAAAGTTGATGATGGACACGTCGTGGTGGTTCTTCATTTCAAATGATTGGTAATCTACGTCGTGTCGTGGCGTTAAATCAGGCACTTCTTGGGAGGCAACCCATGTTTTTTTTGTTTTATTCTTCTTTAGATAGGTTTTGTTTTGTGCTAACTGGTTTTGAAGTGTGTTGCAGGAATGAGTGTGCTTTGCAGGGACTGTGCCCAAAAAAAATTTGCTAAGTATGGAAAAAGTGTAGACCGTATATTATTGTGCGAACCGCACAATTTGTAATGCCACAGCAGAGAAGCATCTACGGTCACACAATTCTTGTGCGGACCGCACAACTGGAAAGCCAAAATTTCACACTCTTTGAAGTTTTCCTGTTAGAGAAATGACTGAAATGTGGCTGCACAAGGAAATGTGCGGTCCGCACCAAAATCTGCAGCCTCACTCAGAAATGTGTGAACCACAGATCAACAACGGGTAAATTTGTAACAGGTAAAGGAGTGCGAACCGCACATGAAATTGTGCGGCCGCACTTATCTCTTGAACCCTTGCCTAATCGAGCAAGTATAAATAGTAGCCTCTTCACTACTGAGAAACTTTACGAACTCTGAAAATTAACACAAAGGCAAAAGATAGTGCATTCAACTGACTCACACATCTTACACTCATTTCATCATCTTTGATTCTTCCTTAGCATCACTACTTTACTAGTATGTTCAATTCATCCTTGAAATTTTTCAATTATCTTAATTTTGTTCATAATTAGCTTAGTTGTCTTTAGACCTAATGTCAAATCCATCATCATGTGAGCTTAAATTTGTGTAGTTAACTTCCCATTTGCTATTTGGGGTATGGGTAAACTATTTATCATGTTTAATTAGTATTACCATGTCCAATTTATGCTTAAAGTTAAAAACCCTAAGATCTTCCTGATTTGTTTTTGAATTGTGCGGCCGCACAAGGAATTGTATGGTCCGCAGATTGTAGTTCTAGGGAAATTGGTCTGAATTGATTATGAAGATCACACTCTAAATTTTGTGGTGCGCAAAAATTAAACCGCGGTCGCAGAAAAATGTGTGATGCCGCAGATCGAGCATTTCTCTGTCTTCAAAGAATTGTAAATTCTGAGATGAAATTGTGCGGTCCCACCCAAAATTGTACGGTCCGCATTTCTATTGTGCGTTCGCACTCATGATTGTGTGGGCTATAGAATCATAATGTGGCCGCACTTCTAAAATGTGTGGTCCGCACATTCCCATTTGCGGCCGCACTCAAAAATGTGCGGACCGCACTTCTTTACCCTACATCGGGTTTTTATTTGCTAACTATCTACAACTGTCTGATACTTTGAATTTGAACTATAATTGATCCCTGTTGCTATGTATTGCAGACAATGGTTAGATCACGGGGACGAGGTGATACATCCATAGGAAGGGGTGAACCCTTCCGAGGCCGAGGCCAGAGTAACCTACCACTCTCCATGCGAAAAGTTATAAATAAAAAGGTGACAGCCGAGAAAGCCCTAGAGCCTGCTGAATCTAGCTCTTATGTCCCGTCTGGGGAAGCATTAGAGGGCAACTATATGCCAGAGCAGCCTGATGCTCAATCTCAGCTAAGGTAGTTTTCGGGTAGATTTTAACTCCGAGATAAGCCTTCCACCTCAGCAAGCACTTCTGAGGGTTCAGAAGAAGATAGTTAAGGTTCAAAGCCCTCATATACTCATTCCCTCAATGCACCAATTACAGTTGCGATGATGATGATATTCCGGATGACGATTGAGGGGGTGATACCCGAGTTGCTGGCTTGAGAGGTTGAAGAAGAAAGAAGTCTGGGAAGATAGATTTGTGAGCCTAATTGCATTCAATAGGTTCCGAGAGTGGTGGCTTTAGAGATCGCTCACACTTGAGCGCCAGTTTATTTTGAAAGATTTGGATAGGTACAATCCGAATGTGGCTAGACAATTCCGGGAGAGAAAAAGGTGTACATAGTTCACTTAGAGTGTGGTGTGGTGGATGCCAAAGAGAACTTAGTCGGGGAATTCTACGCCAATATGGCGCATATCAAGAAGGGGACTAAAGTGGCTAAACGAAGGAACTTAAGTTAGATTTGATCAAAGCACCCTAAACACATATTTGGGGCCCGAGGATGTGGAACCGGTGTAGTATTTAAAGAAGTTTGCATTGGGTGATGCAGCTCACCCTTGGCTGGCTGAGATATTCACAGCTCCAGGACCACCACTACCATGGATCACAGCAGGGGTTCCCATTCAGCGGAACACCCTCAACTTTGAAGCTAAAGTTTGACAGACATTTGTGTGTACTAGAATAGATCCAAGTCGGAATGAAAACAATCTCCCAATCCCACGGGCAGTCCTAGTTGCCTCCATCATGGCCGGGTACCCAATCAATGTGGATGCCATCATGTCGGCCAACATTTCTCTAGTTGGTAGGCAGGGTGAGAGCTCCCACCCGTATCCAAACACTATCACGGAGTATCTTACGGATGCGAGAGTGGAGTCAAAGGGTTTTGATACAAAGGTTCGGGCGAAGAAGCCCTTCACATGGTATTCTTTGAAGGACCCAAGGAACCCGAAAAATAAGGGTCAGCCAACTACTACCATATGCCAAGTCTGATGAACCTTTGGTGGTAGTTACAGATTTAGCTGACATGCCTACCACTGCAATCGGGCCTTCCTCCAGTATAGCTGCCATGCCTCCACCTCCATCTTCAGAGCCGTCAACATCAGTTCCCTCTACTTCCACTCCGTGGACGGTGCCTATAACTGCTCATCCACTTTCTACATTGCGAGTCTCCCAGATATTGGCGAGCCTCAACAACTGGATGCAGACAACCACTACAAAGATGGCTGACCTATCTAGTGCTATTGTAGCCCGGACCTCTATCCCAGCACCCTAGACTCCTCCGACAGTGGAGGAGACTTTGAAGAAGATCCTGGAGAACCAGAAGACCGTCATCGACACCTTGGTGACACATGGAGCAGCAATTAGGGAGCTTGGGAAGCAGGTGAAGAAGATGAGAAAATCCCAGGCTTTGAAGAAGTTAGTTGACAGGTTGAGATGAGAGGTGACTAGGATATTAGCAGCTGGTGACCTTCCATTTGATTTGCTAATGGAGACAGCTCTAGCAGCACCATCAGTACTAGAGGCACTAGTTGACCAGTCTGAGGAGCCAGACCTTGCTGCCCACACTGCTGAGGCAGTGCTACAGATGTTCACCAACCCAGCTACTCCTCGAGCAGAGGATGATGAGATACAGTTGGAGGAGCCTGAGGGTGGTGATGCTGCTATGGACACGGAGACCACATAGGGAGTTCTCTCTACTCTTTTCCCTCCTTGTTTTTATTTTGTTAAGCATTGGGGACAATGCTTATTCTTTTTTCGGGGGGGATAGGGGCGGAGTTTATTTGATGACATTTGACATTGGCCTGTAATAACAGATAACATTTTTTTTTATTATGTATATATTCTTCTCTCTCTATTGATGTATATATCTCTTTCCCTTTTTCAGTTTGTATATTCATTTATGCTTTCAGTAGCTTACTTTATAGCTTCTTTATTTTGTTTTCTTAGTAGTCAATGTTTAGTCTAGTAGCTTCTTATTTACTTTAATAACTTCTTTTTAATTTAGTAGTTTCTTTACATGTTTAAGTAATCAATAAGCCTTTGGTTTTCTTAATGTCGCGGTTCTTTTCAAATGTGATTTTTTTGTGAATTGGGTGACTCTTCTGATCGGGCCCAACCCTGCACCACTATAGAGTGGCAAGAGCGGTTGATGCAGTTTTTACCCGAGAAGGTCGGGATCGAATCCACAGGAAGTCAATGTTGGAGTTGAGTATCTATCTAATCTAGGAGTATGGAATTGCTTTTAATTGCACTTCCAATCATTCTTGTTTGTTTGTTACTTCTAATTTTAATACTAATGGTGCACGAAATTAAGCTAAGTAGATATTTTGTAGGGTTTTGTAAATGGGTAAAAAGGCACTAGGGAAGTGACTTACTCCTAGGTGAGTATCTAACGGGATCTCAAACTTAGGGCAATAATGTTATGGTTGGGATCGTGATAGAGCCAATGCACGAAGCTACTCACTCTATACCTCTCGGTAGTTTGAGTGACCTAGTCCTAATTGGCTTTCTCAAGCCCAATTGGGTGTTCAATTTGCACAAGCAATATTGGCTCAAGTCGGGTATTACTATCTCTAGGTCTAACCTTTTAATTGGGGCTATCAATCTCTTGAATACACCCCAATTCCTTGTTGGCCTGAAATTCCTAGACTTAAGCTCTCTTTTTCAAGAAGAGCCTGAGTCAAAAAGGCACAAATTAGTATTTGCAACCACTAATTCAACATACAAAGCATAAATCAGGCCAAACATCAATCACCCATAAACATCTAAGCCCTAAAATAAGAGACCCATTAAATACCCACACTAGGGTTGAGCCACAACCTTAGCTAATGGGTTTAGCTACTCATAATTGAAGAAGAAATCATAGATTGAGATGAAGAATAATCCATAAAATGTAATTACAAGATAAGAAACTAAGATTAATTGCTAAACAAGCTACAAAAGTACTCAAAATAGCTAAAACGGCGATTTCACGTGCACACTACTGATAAGATTACCTAAAATTCTAAAAAAGAAGTATTTATACACAGCTAAATTTTTTGGACAAAAATGCCCCTGACGGAGGTACTGCAGGCCACAAAAAATGGATCGCTGCAGCGGTGAAGCTACTGCGGCCGCATAAAGTTATCGTGGACCGCGATCTTCTAGTTTTAGCTTCAACTTTGGCTCTCTGAATCTCTTCTTCGTGTACCGCGATAAAAGGACCACTATCGCGGGTTCTCGATCGCATAAAATCACCACGGACCACGGTAACTTGCAATCCCAGAAAGTGCATCTCTCTAAACCTTGCCACTACGGACCACGATGGATTTTCCGTTGTAGCGCTGCTTTGGCTTGTCTTTGAACTTGTGTAGGTTTTACTCCTTTTTGATCTGGTTATGACATCCTTGTCTCTTTTTGACCAAACACTGCAAACAAGCACAACAAGTTAGCTTTTGGGAATACTTGTACACACTTTTAATACCAAACTCAAGCAAAAAGGAGCATAAAATAGACTAGAATCCCTAGTTATCAACTCCCCCAAAACTTAAGCTTTTGCTTGTCCTCAAGAAAACAAAGTAATTCCCACCTCCTCAAGATAAAAGCAAGGAAATTCCAGTTGTCCTAAAGTAACCTCATCAAGAATCAATTGGGACTAACAATTACCCTCGACTCGAATGCGTTATTAACAAAACACAACCTTTTTAGCACCATGGTTATAGAGCGACACAAAAGCATCAAGGGTTGACTCAACTCATCAAGGAAACTCTTTCTATTGCATTGGTCATTGTGGAACCCAACCTTATACTCCTCAACTCTCCATAAGCAAATATCACTTTTAGATTGTAGCACTCATAACGAGGATTTTGGAAAACACACTCATCTCTCTCAAAGAAAGGTCACAAATCCGGCTCTAAGTACCACAAGCTTGCCCCTTATGTGAGTCACCACTAATATAAGCTCACCTAACTCAAGATCATATAGGGCTTTTGTGCTGATGTAATGAAGGCTTTTGGTTCAGGGTAGGATATATTGATCTAAGAAGGTTTCATCTTCCCTTAATCACTTCATTTGCTTCATTTAGGCACATATTTTCTTGACTCTTTGAGTCATCTATTTCTTTCTTAGGGGCTAGAGAGACACACTGTCACTCTTTCTTGTTCATTTCAATCCTTTTTCTCCTTTTCTAATCTTTCCAAGCTTTTCATCTTTTTTTGCTTTTGTTGAATCCCTTCATTTCTTCTTCATTATTCACTTTCTTTTTGACTTTTTGGATTTTCTTTCTTTTTCTTTTTACCAACCCTTTTCTTCATTTTGTACCTTTTATCACTTTTGCATTCCTCGTCTCTCCCTCCAAACTTATGTTTTTGCCTTGTGCTAAGGAAAGATTGGGTGCCAAGAGAGGATCATTTTAGAATGGATAAATGCTTGTATTATAGTTATTGAAGGAATAAATGCTATGGCTCAATGGGGTTGACTAGGGATATCATCATTTGTAGGCTATGGATGTTTTTAAGTCTCAATTAGGATCAAGGAGAGCCCATAGTCACTTCTCAAGTCGAGCTTCACTTAGGATTTCACCTAGACAAACATTCAGGGCAAGTTCTAGACTTATTGGCATGACACTTGGACTTGCAAATCAAAACCTTACCACACAAGCTATAGGATTGCTAAAGAAATAGAGTCGGGGTACCACAACAAACTTAGCTAAGATTTGAGCAACACAAATGTTTCAGAGAAACCACTCGATGATTGTTTAGTCAATACAAGAGTCTCAAGGTCACAACTATCACCATCCTATACACACCAATTTGTTTTTAACCATAAGGTCAAAGGTAAATGTGTTAGGCCCAAGTGAAGCTTTGCCTGAGGCACCATTGCTCACTAACTACTATTTACACAAAAACAAAAAGAAAAACAGACTCAAACCCTTAAGAAGGTTGTTATGCCATCCATCATCGGGAAGAGCCACCCGGTTTACACAAACTCCACATTTGAAAAGAACCATGGCATTAAGAAAACTAAAGGCTTATTGATCACACAAAATTGTAAAATAAGAAGCTACGAACCGACAAAGAAGCTACTAGACCAAGTAAGAAGCTATACTATTAAGGGAAATTGCAAAAGAAGCTATGAAGTAAAATTGCGGGAAGTAAACTAAATATGTACAATAGGGGATTTAGACGAATATACATAAAAGGGGATGAATATATACATGAGAGAGTAACTTTATATACATACCAAGATCAAAAAATAACGAAAAGTGAAATAAAAGGTAAAATTATATACATACCAAGAATGAAAAAAAATAAGCATAAAGAAAGAAAATAGTGTCATAATTACAATCCAACTACCAAGTAGGGCCAGCCCTTCAAATGAAAGCTAGCATTGTCCTCAATGTTAAGTAACCAAAAATAAGCTCAAAAAGAAAGATAGAGAGTAAAGAAGACTCCCTATGGGTGTTACGCCCCAAAAACCAAGGGGCGCAACCGGCGCTCGACCAGGTAACCCCCCTCAAGCAGACCTGGGTGCCTTTCCTATCCCACGTGTTATCCCGCACTTTCATTATCCGTTAACCAAGTGAAATAGTCATTTATGATTTAAACACATTCTAACGAGATTTACATAATATACATGGTTACTTAGCGTGGTTTACAAGTTACACTGCCCAAATACAAAATACATAAGTACATAACCCACATTTCCTGTCTACAGAGCCTCTAGGGATACAAAAGAGTGTTATAATACTTGCCGGTAACAAGGCTCCGGCTATACCTTACGCAAATACCAAAATAAGATTTCCGGGAGGAAAAGCGGCATGAGCCACGCAGGGCCCCGAGAGGAAAAAGGGGCTCACCAATACAGCTGACGGAAAGTGAAGGAGTGCTACTGTTGGTGGACTGGAGTACCTGCTATAGAACCACCTACAATCATAACACGAATATAGCGCCCCCGGCAAAAGGGACGTCAGTACATTTGAATTGTACTGGTATGTATGAACAAACTTTACCCCAAGTAAAATCAGGAAATACACAGGTAACAAACAGTAATAGAATCAACAATCCAATGCACATGAAAGGAACAACCAAAGCCAAACAAGTTCCACAATCTCTCCTTTTCCCCGTTCAACATTATTTCATCACATCTATGGTTTCACAACTTTCACATATTTTCATTTCAATAGTGATTTCGATCACTTTTCCACCCTTATTACCTCGGCCACCCTTATTACCTCGGCCACCCTTATCACCACAACCCATACCTTATAACTTCGTGTTGCGGCACGTAACCCGATCCCACAGGACAATCAAATTTCACACGACAACAACAATAATTCACAAAGAATTTTTATAACATCAATACCATTTCCATCATATGCAACAACCCGTATACAATTTAAGTCACAACGATAATTGCTCGCGACAAGTCACGTATGATATTACCACAGTTGTTTCAATTGTATCAATTACGATTTCTATCTATCATTTGTTACACAGTTCTTACCACATGAACACATTCACACTCACACACTTGGTTTGTTGCCATTTACTTACACCATTATATCGCAAAACTTAACCAACAACGTTCAAAGCATATTAATCACAAGAATCATCATTTCAAGGTAGCACAAGTTCATACCAACAATTCATACATTTGGTCCCAACACACCATATATGTCACCAAGCAATAATTCATGTACAAGGTGTTGTCGTAATCGTTCAACTCATTTACGTCATTTCACAATACCATCTTTCATTACTTACCACGCAGGGTTTTAGCCATTATACACATTCCCACATTTGGACACATTAACGTTCTTTCATTCGTTAACACATACTCCCATATCGTCATCCTCAAGCATTTACAAGCTTAGCACATAATAAGGTAGGCACATCAAATCACTTTTCACAATCACATATAACACGGTGGTGTGGAAATCAACTAAGACAATCAATACACATATTTTCATACAAGGTACACATACCGTATGCTCGTCACAATAAGGGGATTCTACAAGAGTTAAAGTTAGCCATACATACCTCAAAGAGATTTTCCTTAAGTTACTACAACGTTCCGGAAATTCTAGCAATGCCAATCTACTTCGAGACATAACAAAATTGAACACAAATTAGGAAGATATTCATAATTCTAGCTCATTCGAGCATTTTATCAAATACCATATGTGCGTTAGATCTTTATGGTCCTTTTATAGAGGATTTCATCAACCCACAACCCATACTTTACCATCTTTAGCTCAACAATGTTTCTACAACCTTTGACAACATTTGCAAGCAAGATAACAACTTCAATACCCACAAACATTCTTTATAATTACCCATCTTTAGCCAAATTCGAAATTAAAGGTTAGGGTATAGAATCTTATCTCAAGGATGAAGGCCTAGTGTGATTTTCCTTGTTAATCCTTTAAGATTTGAGCAAGAGTTGTAGAAGAATTGATGAGGGATACTTTCTCACTCTAGGGAACTCTCTCACTCTAAAAATATCTGATTTTTGCTCAAGAAATGGTCCCTTAAATCTATTTGACGAAATGAAGTCGTTTTATAACAAAAACTCTGATTTTTGCACAGCCGCGCCGCATGGGGCGCCACATGGGGGAAGCGTGGTAATGAAAAATGTGCTTAGAAACGAAACTGGAGGTGCTCTGATAATTTACACAACCGCGCCGCATGGGGCGGCGCGGTAGTGTAAAATTCTGCGCTGCTTTTGGTAATTTGGTCCTAACTTTTGGTAGGAGTGTCCGAATGACGAACGGTTTGAAGCATTGAAAACTAGACTCAAAGAGATTTTATTTAATAGGTTGTGCATCACACAAATCCTTATATAACTGGAGATATGATTGTCCAAAGTGAGGTATTGTGCGCACTCATTTGCAACTTTCGTCTCTTATGAAATTTTCCAACTTGGCTTAGACTTAGGCCTCTCCTTAGACCCCAATTCACTTCTACTATGACTTATACACTTATTAACATATCCAATTGATATCCATACTCTCCTTAATCCTCATTTGCACGCAAGATAAAATATTTGGCCTACCTTGGCACTACGAAATCTTAAATTACTAAGCAAAATTTTCTGGGGCTTTACATTCTCCCCCGCTTGAGATCATTCGTCCTCGAATGAGGATCAAGTTTCATTCATTAGCCATCCTTATGTAACTTCTACTTTTTCACATTATGAAATATATCATCAGCCCCAAATTTGGCTAACTCCTTAAATTTTTGAAAATTTCGCCAGAGTTTCCTTTGTATCTAGGACTATCCACTTGTCAGAGGGCCCCAGATACATATCCTAACAGCATATACACGTTCCATAGATATAACATAACTTGTTCAACACCAATCATGGCCGCATAGGCAACATACACAGTCAAAATAGAATAGTTTAACGTAGATCAAATCAAAAGATAAGAGTTTACAGGAACCAAATGCATGAAAGCTATTACATAACTATCCAAACAAATATGGGTACTTCTTTCTCATTTCTTCCTCAGTTTCCCAAGTGGCTTCCTCAACCTGCTGATTCTGCCGTAACACTTTTACAGAGGCAATTTCCTTAGTTCTCAATTTCCGGACTTGCCTATCAAGAATGGCAACTGGAATTTCTTCATAAGATAGTTCTTCATTAACCTCAATAGCTTCAATTGGCACAATAACGGACGGATCTCCCACTACCTCTTCAACATAGACACATGGAAGACCGGATGTACTAACGACATCTCAGGTGGAAGCTCGAGCTTGTATGCCACCTGACCGATCCTCTGAATGATTCTATACGGTCCGACATACCTCGGACTTAACTTCCCTTTCTTCCTGAATCGTATGATTCCCTTCATGGGAGATACTTTCAAGAACACCCAATCATCTACTTGGAATTCCAATTCTCTTCGACGCATGTCTGCATAGGATTTCTGACAACTCTGAGCAGTTTTCATCCTCTCCTGGATGACTTTAACTTTTTCCATAGCATGATGCACAAGATCTAGCCCTAACAATTCTGCTTCACCAACCTCGAACCACCCAATCGGAGATCTACACCTCCTTCCATACAATGCCTCAAATGGGGCCATCTAAATACTAGCGTGAAAGCTGTTATTATAAGCAAACTCAACAAGCGGCAAATGGTCATCCCAACTACCTTTGAAAGCTAGAACACAAGCTTGCAACATATCTTCAAGCGCCTGAATAGTCCGCTCTGCCTGACCGTCAGTCTACGGATGGACGGCCGTATTGAGATTTACTTGAGTACCCAAATCTTGCTGAAATTTCGTCCAAAAGTTTGCTATGAACTGAGCCCCTCAATCTGGGATAATAGAAACTGGAGTGCCGTGAAGTCTGACTACTTCCTTGATGTACAACTGAGCATACTGTTCTGTAGTATCGGTGGACTTGACTGGCAAGAAGTGTGCTGATTTCGTGAGTCTGTCCACAATCACCCAAATTGAGTCAAACTTGTGCATAGTGTGAGGTAATCCTACCACAAAATCCATATTGATCATTTTCCATTTCCACGTTAGAATTTCTATGCTTTGTAACAATCCTCTAGGCCTTTGATGTTCAGCCTTCACTTGCTGACAGTTCGAACATTTTGCCACAAAGTCCGCCACATCTCTTTTCATGTTATTCCACCAATAAACTTCTTTGAGATCATGATACATTTTAGTAGAACCTGGGTGTACGGAATACCTAGAAGTGTGAGCTTTTTCCAAAATCCTTTCCCGAAGACTATCAATATCTAGAACACATAGGCACTCTTGGCACCGTAGGGTACCATCATCAATGCCAAAAGAAAAGATGTGATATTGTGTTTATGAATTCCCTCCTTCAGCTGTACCAACAATGGATCGTTGTATTGCTTTTGTTTGACCTCCGCTACAAGCGACGATTCATCTTTATTCTACACGATTACTCTCCCTTCACTAGAGTCCGCAAGACGAACTCCTAGACTAGCCAACTGATGAACCTCCCTGGCCAATGACCTTTGATATATCTCCAAGTGAGCTAACTACCTATAGATTTCCGTCTAAGAGCATCAGCTACAACATTGGCCTTTCCCGGGTGATAGAGAATCTCAATATCATAGTCCTTGAGTAGCTGGAGCCATCCTCTATGTCTCAGATTCAACTCCTTTTGTTTAAAAATATATTAAAGGCTCTTGTGGTTCATAAATACATCAACGTAGACCCCATACACATAATGTCGCAAAATCTTTATACAAAAACTACCGCCGCAAGTTCTAAACCATGTGTCGGATAGTTCTTTCCATGATTCTTGGGTTGCCTAGAGGTATAAGTGATCACCTAGCCATGTTCCATCAATAATGAACCATCTATATCACATTTCTCTTGCAACTTGCTCTTCCAAATTCTCAACAAAAGACATTACTTGATGAGTTTTCTTATAGAACCTTCTATTTCAAAGGAATAACATCTTCTAGCCTGCGCACACACCTTAATATCATTAACATGCACGACATTGCATCAAGTGTAATGTAACATTGTGCTCAGACCTTTCCTGTTCAACCTCTTTCCTCCTTGTGTGCCTTATAGGATTTAAGAAACCACTCCAGTTTCCCTTCTAAACATTCTCGTGATATCTCTTTACTATTCAACACCACCCAAAACGCATATCAACACCCTTCGTACATATTCGATTCAGAAAGCGTCACTGGCCCGAACAATATATTGGTACCATCTTTTCTTTCTAAATGGAATATTCATTCCCATTCTATTTTGCTCATAGTGCATAATTGATAGCCTTAATTTGCCACACACTTGTCTACCTCCCGTGAACTTGTAATATCATTGTGCCTGGTTTAATGAGTTTATCATATCGCAACTTCACCACCAGTAGTCTTGCTTTCCATTATATGTAGACATGAACTATCTCTAGCTCCTTTAGTTACCATTCAGTGTCACCCAAGTCGATAGCATTACGGTTAGTCCTTTATACCTTCTATTAACACTTGTGCTCCAGGCGAGTCCACCATTCTGATATGAACTGTTTTGCGATAACCATGGACATCTCAATTTATAGTTTTCTCCCTATTTCTTATCACCTCATTCATCCTAGCTAATGAATAGCCATGCACTCCTCAATGTTTTACGTGGTCTTTTCCCTTAGTTATTTCATCATGCTCACCTCTTAACTCTTGTAAGGATATCCGTGGGAAAGTGTGTTCATCCATATATCACTTAATACTTATTTGCTTGTAAGGTTTCCTTCAAGCCCAAATACTCTCTTGGGTTATTATAGCATCACATTTATTTCTCCCACTCGTTCCACCTTTCTTAACGTCTTGGAACTTTAGTTGAATCGCAATTCCATAATTAACCCATTCTAAAAACTCGCAAAACTTTCACCTTTGATGTATAGTACTTCCTTGGGATGCATTGTCCCAAGCCCTCTAACAAGTATAGAACCCTTTTACAAACCTACTCTTAGTTTCTAGGATCGTTGACCCTATCATTCACATTGTTGTATGAAAAATTTACCTTCCTTAACCTTCCACCTTTTTGGAGGTACTAGTGGTCTATCATTAGCATATCCTTTCAGATAATCATATTATCCATTATCACTTTTCTAGACTACGCATGTATTTAACAAAAATATTCAAACATCAAAGCTACATGGTCCTACTCTTATTTCATTGTATTTAAGTGGCCTTGCTATGGCCCTTCCTCCCCCACTTAGGGCGAATGTCCCGGATTTTGACATAAGTCTTGAATTTAGCAACTTCATGGACATATGTTTCATTTCTCTATCCCTCACATATATGTTCGAGTATTAGGGAGATTTAAGTCACAATGGTATTAACCTCATAAGTCCTTTGCTCTTATTCAGCCACACGGGCTTGGGATTTCAATTCCTCATACCAATATCCTTTAGGAGTGTAACAAAACTTCATACATTTATGGGGTTCTTATAACATTCGTAGCATAAGGGTCTTCTCATTATGGGTTCAATTGACTCTCATTTCATAGCTTCTTGTCTCCTAGGAGAGACTTGCACTCTCATCATCAATCTCCTAGTCATGTCTCCCATATATCACGTGCTTATATAACCAGTTTTCTTTCACACCTTAGGATCATTTGCATACTTCTCACACTACCCACATGTGCTGTTTAAGCTTATATAGCACTTATCAATTCAATGTTTCTTTGGAGGTTACAATCATTTTTAACACTTTCTCGAATAAAGTATGCTTCTGGTACTATGTACGTACCTTATATATTTGTACCATTCGTTCAACATAACACATATGCCATCTCCTTAATATTCAAGCCTTTGCCCACTGGTCATTCTGTATGACAACATTACTTGAAACAGACGAAAGAGTGTCTAAACTTACCTAGAATCTCAACGCACGAGTTATAAGACAATCTTAGAGTAAAGCTTTATCGCACGATCTGGAGTGTTGAAGAAGGGTAACATTCCTAAATGTCCATGTAGCCTCCAACTTATAGATGTGGTCAGCAACACACCGATAAGAAGGACTCTACTAGACACGGCTCTGAGACATCCTAGGACACTTTAAAACCTTAGGCTCTGATACCAAGTTTGTCATGCCCCAAAAACCAAGGGGCGCGACCGGCGTTCGACCTGGTAACCCCAGTCAAGCGGACCTGGGTGCCTTTCCTATCCCATGTGTTACCCCGCGTTTTCATTATCCGTTAACCAAGTGAAATAGCCATTTATGATTTAAACATATTCTTACGATATTTACATAATATACATGGTTACTTAGCGTGGTTTAAGAGTTACACTACCCAAATACAAAATACATAAGTACATAACCCACATTTCCTGTCTACGGAGCCTCTAGGGATACAAAAGAATGTTACAATACTTGCCGATAACAAGGATCCAGCTATACCTTAAGCAAATACCAAAATAAGATTTCCGGGAGGAAAAGCGGCATGAGCCACGCAGGGCCCCGAGAGGAAAAAGGGGCTCACCAATATAGTTGACGGAAAGTGAAGGACTGCTACTGTTGGTGGGCTGGAGTACCTGCTATAGAACCGCCTACAATCATAATACGAATGTAGCGCCCCCGGCAAAAGGGACGTCAGTACATTTGAATTGTACTGGTATGTATGAACAAACTTTACCCCAAGTAAAATCAAGAAATACACAAGTAACAAACAGTAATAGAATCAACAATCCAATGCACATGAAAGGAACAACCAAAGCCAAACAAATTCCACAATCTCTCCTTTTCCCCTTTCAACATTATTTCATCACATCAATAGTTTCACAACTTTCACATAATTTCATTTCAATAGTGATTTCGATCACTATTCCACCCTTATTACCTCGGCCACCCTTATCACCACAACCCACACCTTATAACTTCGTGTTGCGGCGCACAACCCGATCCCACCGGACAATCAAATTTCACACGACAACAATAATAATTCACAAAGAATTTTCATAACATCAATACTATTTCCATCATATGCAACAACCCGTATACAATTTAAGTCAGAACGATAATTGCCCGTGACAAGTCACGTATGATATTACCACAGTTGTTTCAATTGCATCAATTACGATTTCTTTCCATCATTTGTTACACGGTTCTTACCACATGAACACTCACACACTTGGTTTGTTGCCATTTACTTACACCATATATCGCGAAACTTAACCAACAACGTTCAAAGCATATTAATCACAAGAATCATCATTTCAAGGAAGCACAAGTTCATATCAACAATTCATACATTTGGGCCCAAGACACCATCGATGTCACCAAGCAGTAATTCATGTACAAGGTGTTATCGTAATCGTTCAACTCATTTACGTCATTTCACAATACCATCTTTCATTACTTACCACGCAGGGTTTTAGCCATTATACACATTCCCACATTTGGACACATTAACGTTCTTTCATTCGTTAACACATACTCCCATATCGTCATCCTCAAGCATTTACAAGCTTAGCACATAATAAGGTAGGCACATCAAATCACTTTTCACAATCACATATAACACGGTGGTGTGGAAATCAACTAAGACAATCAATATACATATTTTCATACAAGGTACACATACCATATGCTCGTCACAACAAGGGGATTCTACAAGAGTTAAAGTTAGCCATACATACCTCAAAAACCTTTTCCTTAAGTTACTACAACGTTCCAGAAATTCTAGCAATGCCAATCTACTTCGAGACATAACAAAATTGAACACAAATTAGGAAGATATTCATAATTCTAGCTCATTCGAGTATTTTATCAAACACCATATGTGCGTTAGATCTTTATGAGTCCTTTTATAGAGGATTTCATCAACTCACAACCCATACTTTACCATCTTTAGCTCAACAATGTTTCTACAACCTTTGACAACACATGCAAGCAAGATAGCAACTCCAATACCCACAAACATTCTTTATAATTACCCATCATTAGCCAAATTCGAAATTAAAGGTTAGGGTATAGAATCTTACCTCAAGGATGAAGGCCTAGTGTGGTTTTCCTTGTTAATCCTTTAAGATTTGAGCAAGAGTTGTAGAAGAATTGATGAGGGATACTTTCTCAATCTAGGGCACTCTCTCACTCTAAATATATCTGATTTTTGCTCAAGAAATGGTCCCTTGAATCTATTTGACGAAATGAGGTCGTTTTATAATAAAAACCCCGATTTTTGCACAGCCGTGCCACATGGGGTACCGCATGGGGAGGAGTGGTAATGAAAAATGTGCTTAGAAACGAAACTGGAGGTGCTCTGATAATTTACTCAACCGCGCCGCATGGGGCGGCGCGGTAGTGTAAAATTCCGCGCTGCTTTTGGTAATTTGGTCCTAACTTTTGGTAGGGGTGTCCGAATGACGAACGGTTTGAAGAGTTGGAAACTAGACTCAAAGAGCTTTTATTTAATAGGTTGTGCATCACACAAATCCTTATATAACTGGAGATATTTTTGTCCAAAGTGAGGTCTTGTGCGCACTCATTTGCAACTTTCGTCTCTTAGGAAATTTTCCAACTTGGCTTAGACTTAGGCCTCTCCTTAGACCCCAATTCACTTATACTATGACTTATACACTTATTAAAATATCCAATTGATATCCATACTCTTCTTAATCCTCATTTGCACGCAAGATAAAATATTTGGCCTACCTTAGCACCACGAAATCTTAAATTACTAAGCAAAATTTTCTGGGGCTTTACAATGGGTCCTCTGTCTGCATCGGGGCCTGTGGCTGGGTGGGGTCTTGTTGCTGGGTGCCCAGATCAGCTACCTCGGGGTCATGTGGCTAGCCAGAAGCAATCCCCTCAGTTTTCTCAAGCTCAATCTCTACATCATCCACCCGGGGCATCACTCTCCTCCTCTTTGGCGCTCTCTCAATCTCTTGCTCCTGAACCTACTCTGCTTGAGCTGCTGGAGGTTGATCATGCAATAGTAGCTCTAAAGGCAAATGATCAGCTGCTTTCATATTCTCCACCTCTCCCCTCAATGCCGAAGCTGGCACATGAGGCTGCTGGGGAACTGACTGGGCTGCCACAGAGCTGGATAGCACAGACAGCTTAGAAGTCACTGCCTGCATCCAGTTGTTGATACTGGAAAGTGTTTGGCTCAATCAGTGGGTAGTCAATGAGTATGCTGAGGAGGATGGAATATCTAGAGACAAGGAGGTAGATGGTTCGGAGGCAGGATCTGGTACGACAGTGGAAGGCTGAGAAGTGGTGACTACCACTAGTGGCTCTTCAGACTGGCCAGTAGAAGTAGTAGCTTTGCCCTTAGCTCCCTTGGATTTGGGGTTGCCCGGACCCTGAAGGTTGTACCATGAAAAGGGCTTCTTGGGCTTCACTATCACATCAAAATTCCTCTTCTCCACCTCCTGATCCTCCAAGTACATTGTCAGGAAGTTCGGGAAGGGGTAATATCTATCGCCCTCATTGACCACCCTGGTGATCACCCTAATCATGATGTTCCCGACATTGATCGGGAATCCCGCCATGATAGCCGCCACCAAAATTGCCCTGGAAATTAGCAGAGAGTTCTCATGAGTAGTGGGGTCCAGCGTGCTACACACAAAGGTCTCCCAGCCCTTCGTCTCAAAATTTAGGGTGTTCCTCAAGATAGGAACCCCTATAGTCAACTATGCTAGAGTAATATCTAGGAGAGCTAGCAGTGATGCCAACCACGGTCGGGTTGCCTCATCCAATTCCACCTTCTCCAAGTACAATGCCTCATTCTCATCATTGAATCTTAGGTATTCATTAATTGTTTGCCCATCAAACTTCACTTTCAAGTTCCGCACCTTAGTCACTTTTGTGCCCCTTTTTATGTGGGAGGCATTGGCGTAGAACTCCTTAACTAAGTGCTCATTTGCATCCGGCACATTGCTTGTGAAGTACTCCAACCCCACTCTATCAGTGAAGTGCTGCTTCACATTGTGTTTATGAGGAAGAAGGTCCCGCTCTATGAACTTTTGCTCCAGGATAAGTGATTTTTGGGTCCACCACTCCCTGAACTTATGGTATGCCAGCTCACTGACAAATCTTTGTTGCCGCACCTCCGGGTTTCTAGTCCTCTCCACACCTCCGGTCTGGGCTACCCCCCTCTTTATCTGGTACCCTACCATCTACATCCTGTCTAGGTGCCGAAGGTGTAGGTGAGGTTAAAGCTGAACTATCATAGCTCTTTGAGCCCTCAGACGACTCAGAAGATATATGAACTGAAGCACGAGCAATAGGAGAGGTTGGAGGTGTAGGTAGGTCCCGCAGTCTGAATGCACTCTGAAAATCATCGGGAATATGAGTTGGGACCGAATCTCCCTCTTACACCTCCCTGGAGGGAATATACTCACTTCGTTCCGACTGTTCTGCGGCTCTATCCACAACTTTTATCTACTTCCGAAGATTTCTTATTGATTGTTGAACGGCAAGGGATAGTTTTCTTCCTTTCCTCTTGCCCCGGGAGGACTCTGCTCTACTCTTTTGTTTCTTACCGCTGCCTCGAGATTTAACCATTGTCTGCAAGTATAATCAGTTAATATTGTTAGTATTGGTGCAAGAAGAAGCAGCGAAGAAAACACAAGAACTAGTTGCAGAACTTGAACCAAAATTGCAGACTGCGGACCGCATAAAATGCAGTGCGGCCACAAATGGACCACCGCGGACAGCACAAAATGGCACTGTGGTCCGCATTGAGTGGGGATCAGACTACCCACTCTCTGATTCCAGGCATCACGGACCGCAAGAACGTGGTCGCAGACCCTCAAATGTACCTCTACGAACTTTATCATCGCGGATCGCGAAAAATCCATCGCGGTCGTGGAGAGGCACCTCTGTCAGCGAAAAATGCCACCGCTGACCGCAGTTATCAGGACTTAAAAATCTTACAAAACACAGATGACAGCGGACCGCGGAAGTGAAATTAGGGCTCAACACCTAGGGTTTCTAATTTTTCATGCATTCTAGCAATGAAATCAACATTATCAATCCCACTAGGTGTTCAGTAATTAATTATAACTATTTTAAACCTAATCTAGTTACTACTACAGAACCCTAAGTCAAAATTAAGAGAAAAAGGAAAAAGAAGAAGTAGGAACTATCAATTTAAAAGTAAATAATTACAAAATTAAAGACTAAGGAATGAGTGAATTTACCAAATGTGAGATGAGTGAGGAAAATGCAATCTAAATCTTGTGTTTGTGCACTTAGGGCGTGGATGAACAGTAGAGAGTGTAGTTGTAGAGTGAAAAGGGCGAAAAGTGTAAAAGGGTCTAGGACCGCCTATGTATAGAAAAGACCCAGGGCCCACACAGTCTTACCTACCGCGTCTTCAGAAGGGCTACATTTTTTAGACCACCGCGGATCGCAAAAAATGCTCCACGACAGCGGTGAGCCACCGCGGATCGCAAAAAATGCACAGCGGCAGCGGTTGAAACTTCAGAGAACCCCCAGTTTGGACCTTTTATCACCACTGACCGCGATCAAATTCCGCCTCCGCGGTAAGGACACCGAGACCGCAAAAAATGGAGCGCGACAGCGGTCCAAACTTCAGAGAGTGTCAAGTTTTTTCAGCTTAGTCTTGTACTGCATCAAACATCCCTACACACATCTCACAACCAGTTATTCCAAAAACAAATCCTACACTAAGAAGAAAATCAAAGAAAAGAAAGAAGAAAAACACATGGGTTGCCTCCCAAGAAGCGCCTGATATAACGTCGCGGCATGATGCAGGTTACAATCAATCACTTGAGATGGATCATTGCCACCACGTGGCTATCATCAAACTTGCCAAGATAGTGCTTAACTCTGTGCCCATTAACTCTGAAGATATCACCATTTTGTTTTTCAAATCAAGAGCACCAAATGGAGTCACAAGCACCACCTCAAAAGGTCGACTCCATTTTGACTTAAGCTTTCCCGGAAACAGTCGTAACCGGGAGCTGAACAAGAGAACCAAATCACCCACTTTGAACTCCTTTCCACGGGCATACTTGTCATGTAAGTACTTCATCTTGTCCTTATACAAGGACGAGCTGGAGTAGGCATGAAACCGGAACTCATCAAGCTCATTAAGCTGATCTACCCGAAGATTTGCTGCAACATCCCATTCAAGATTCAACTTCCTCAAGGCCCATATGGCCTTGCGCTCTAACTCAACCGGGAGATGGCAAGCTTTCTCAAACACCAACTGGTACGGAGACATACCAATCGGAGTCTTGTAAGAAGTCCTATAAGCCACAAAGCAGCATCCAACTTCTTTGACCAGTCTGTCCTATTTGCATTGACAGTCTTTGACAATATGCTCTTAATCTCTCTGTTAGAGACCTCAACTTGCCCACTAGTCTGAGGATGGTACGGGGTTGAGACCTTGTGATTGACACCATACTTTGCAAGCAAAGTGTCAAATGCCTTATTGCAGAAATGAGAACCTCCATCACTGATGATTTCTCTAGGAGTGCCAAACCGAGTAAAGATATTCTTCTTGAGAAATGCCATCACACTCCGAGCCTCATTGTTGGGCAAAGCCACGGCCTTGACCCACTTGGAAACATAATCAATGTCCACCAGGATGTATGTGTTGCCACATGAACTCACAAAAGGCACCATGAAGTCTATCCCTCAAACATCAAAAATGTCGACTTCCAGAATGGTAGTAAGGGGCATTTCATCCTTCTTTGAGATCCCCCTAGCTCTTTGACACTCGTCACATCTCTTCACAAGCTCACTCGCATCCTTGTACAATGTAGGCCAGTAAAAACCACAACTAAGTACCTTTGAAGCTGTCCTCACCCCACCATGGTGACCAAGGGAGGAATGACAAGCACCCAGAATATTCAGCTGCTCCTCTTCTGGAACACAACGATGTATCACCCCATCATTACAAATTATAAACAAATAAGGCTCATCCCAGTAGTATTCTAAGCTATACCGTTTAAGCTTCTTCCTTTGGTTAGAAGAGAGCTCACACAGAACAATATCAGTCACAAGAAAATTAGCAACATCCACAAACCAAGGCATGTTATTCACAGATACAGAGAGGAGTTGCTCATCAGGGAATGAATCATTAATTTCGAGGCCATCACGGGGCCTCCCCTCCTCCTCCAAGCGGGACAAGTGATCCGCCACTTAGTTTTCACTACCTTTCCGATCAACAATATCAAGGTCAAACTCTTGAGGTAATAGAACCATCTCATCAACCTAGCCTTTGAATCCTTCTTCGTCATCAAGTAGCGGAGTGTTGCATGGTCGGTATGAACTATCACCTTGGCACCCATGAGATAAGGCCGAAACTTCTCCATGGCAAACACAATTGCTAGCAACTCTTTTTCTGTCACTGTGTAATTCACTTGAGCATTATTCGTTGTCTTGCTTGCATAATACACCGGGTGAAACATCTTGTTAACTCTTTGACCCATGACCGCTCCTACCGCAACATCACTTACATCACACATGAGCTCAAAAGGTAAGCTCCAATTGGGTGCGGTAATAATGGGAGTGGTTGTCAATTTATACTTGAGAAGTTCAAACACCTTCATGCATTCATCATTAAACGCGAACTTGGCATCCTTTTTCAATAACTTGCTCAAAGGATTCACTACCTTAGAAAAGTCTTTGATGAATCTTCGGTAAAACCCCGCATACCCAAGAAAACTCCTAACTTCCTTGACAGAGATGGGAGGAGGAAGTCTTGCAATCACATCAATCTTCACTTTATCCACTTCTATACCATTTTTGGAGATCTTATGGCCAAGGACAATGCCTTTCTTAACCATAAAGTGACATTTCTCCTAGTTAAGTACTAGATTTGTCTCTTCACAACGGGCCAACACCTTGTCTAGATTCTTCAAACACTCATCAAAGGAGTCACCCACAATACTGAAATCATCCATGAATACTTCTAAGAAGTCCTCCACCATGTTGGTAAATATCACCATCATACACTGCTGAAAGGTAGCTGGTGCATTGCACAAACCAAAAGGCATCCTAAAAAATGCAAAGGTGCCATACGGACATGTGAAGCTGGTTTTCTCCTGATCTTCCGGAGCAATCAAAATCTGGTTGTAACCTGAGTATCCATCCAAGAAACAATAGAAGTCATGCCCATCAAGTCTATCTAGATTCTGGTCAAGAAAGGGCAGTGGAAAATGATCTTTTCTGGTCACTTTGTTTAGCTTGCGGTAGTCCATACACACACCCTATCCAGTCAGTCCTGGTGGGAATTAACTCATTTCTATCATTGGTAACCACAGTCATACCACCCTTCTTCGGCACACATTGTACAGGTGAAGTCCAAGAACTATCCGATATGGGGTACACAACCCCTGAATCAAGCCACTAGATCACCTCCTTTTTGACAACCTCTTGCATAGCCTCGTTCAAGCTCCTTTGATGTTCCACGGAGGGCTTGACATCATATTCAAGTATAATCTTGTGCATGCAAAAGGCGGGGCTTATTCCCCGAATATCAGCTAGAGTCTATCCAATTGCCTTCTTTCTTCTTTGGAGCACCTCCAGTGTTGCATCTACATGTACATTAGTAAGACAAGTCGAAAGAATAACAGGTAAAGTTGAACTAGGGCCTAAGAATTCATACCTGAGGTATGAGGGCAAAGGCTTCAACTCCAGAACAGGAGGTCCCTCAATTGAGGGCTTTGTTGGCGGAGTCTTTCTGTTCTCAAAATCCAAAGAGAGCTTACGGGGCTCATAAGAATAAGAGCCCATCCCGTGCAAAGCATTGACGCACTCCACTCGACCTTCATCCTCATTCACATCAAGGTTCAACAATACCGCTTCTAAAGGATCCTCCACGTTGATCATGGAACTAGTATCATCAACTATTGCCTCCGTGACAAGATCCACAAAAGAGCAAACTTCAGTACTATTAGGCTACTTCATTGACTTACACACATGAAGACCAATTTTTCATCACCCACTCGGAAGGTGAGCTCCTCTGCTTCCACATCAACTAATGCTTTTCCAGTTGCTAAGAAAGGTCTTCCCAATATTATCGGCACCTTATAATCGACCTCACAATCCAGAATCACAAAGTCATCAGGCAAAATAAACTTGTCCACCCGAACAAGAACATCATCAATAATACCAAACGGCCTCTTCATTATTCTATCCGCCATTTGCAATCTCATTGAAGTAGCTCTTGGTTGACTAATACCCAAAGTTTTAAACACAGAGTAAGACATCAAATTGATATTTTCCCCCAAATCACACAATGCCTTTGCAAAGTTCGCACTCCTAATGGTACATGGGATGGTGAAAGCATCGGGATCTTCAAGCTTTGGAGCCATCGAGTGCACAATTGCACTTACTTGGTGAGTCATTTTGATGGTCTCACAATCCATAGATCTCTTTTTTATCACCAAGTATTTCATAAACTTATCGTAACCCAGCATTTGCTCAAGAGCTTCCACCAAAGAAACATTGATTAACAAGCTTTTCATCATCTCAATAAACTTCTTAAATTGATTCTCATTCTTCTGCTTTGCAAGTCTTTGAGGGTATGGTGGAGGAGGCCTTGGCAAGGGAGCCTTAGCCTTGGGCACTACCATTTTCGGTATGTCTATTACGTGTTCCCTAGATGGGTTCACATTATCTTGAGTCTCCACCTCATTATCCTGAATATCAATTCTTACTTCTGCATTCAAGTTTTCTCCACTCACTTGTTCATCAACTATAGGAACATCATCATCTATCACATCAACCTCATCACTCACAACTTCATTTTGCTTGGAGGTATTGACATCACCACCTCAACTGCTTCTTGTAATTACTGCCATTGCATGCCCGGTATTGTTCCTACCCTTCGGGTTCACTACTGTATCACTAGGTAGAGTCCCCTTAGGGCGAGTATTCAAGGATTGCAAAATCTGGACAAGTTGAACCTCCAAGTTTCGAATTGAAGTATTGTGGGATGCCAACTAGGCATCAGAGTCGGCATTCTTTTTCATCATTTGTTCGAACATCATCTCGATCCTTTCCATCTTATTGCTTGATGAGCTAGGACCTTGGGATAGAAATGGAGGTGGGTTGTTTGGTTGTTGGTACATTGAAGGTCTTTGAAAGCCTTGTCCCCGATTCCCTTGATTTCCATTATTCCAACCCCCTTGGTTGTTGTTTCCTCCCCAATTGTTGTTGTTGCCACTCCAATTACCCTGGTTGTTCTGATTTCCCCAATTATTATTGTTTTCCCCCAGTTGATATTTCCCTGTTGGTTTTGATTTCCCCAATTTCCTTGGGGTCTCTGCTGTTATTGTTGTTGGTTAGGAGCATTGCTCATTTGGCCTTGATAATTGTTCACGTGTTGGACTTCTTCACATTGCTCATCTTATCCATCATCTTGATTGAAACCAATGTTACCCTATTCATATTGATCCGGACTACCTTGCCCTTGTTGACCTCTTTGTTTCCCCTTGTTGACACATTCCATAGCATTTACCTATCTCGGTGCTTGAACTTGTTGCAATTGAGCTTTTGCCAACTGGTTCATTGTTGTAGTTAACTCTGATGTTGCATGGTCATGGTCATGGAGCTCTTTGTGCAAGTGAATGATAGTAGGATCACCCTGTGGCACATTAGCTCGGCTTTTCCAAGCTGAGGAAGTATCAGCCATCTCATCCAAGATCTCACACGCCTCAGCATAAGGTGTGTTCATAAAATTTTCCCCTACTAGATGGTTCACTATACACTGATTGGTCATGTTAATGCTACGGTAGAATGTCTGCTAGATCATTGTTTCAGTCATGTCATTGTTCGGACATTCTTTCACCATTGTCCAATATCTCTCCCAGATCTCATGAAGTGGTTCATTAGATTCCTGTTTGAAAGCCAAAATCTCATCTCTCAAATTAGCCATATGCCCCGGCGAGAAAAACTTAACTATAAACTTGTCCACCAACTCATCCCACGTAGTGATGGAATGGTTAGGAAGCCTCTCGAGCCAGTCTAATGCTTTCCCTCGAAGTGAGAAGGGAAACAATCTCAATCTAAATGCATCCTCTAACACATTAGTTTATTTGCTACCCAACAGGTATGCACAAAGCCTTTAAGGTGTTTATATGCATTCTGATGGGGAGCGCCTGTGAAATACCCTCGCTACTCCAATAAAGTCAACATCGCATTTGTAATTTGGAAATTGCCCACCCGGATCCTAGGTGGGACAATTGCACTTGCATATTCTTCATTTGGAAGCACCCTAGGAGCAACTCGCGGAGGAGGTGGGGAAGGGTCTGGAATATTGTCATTGGCATGGCGGCCTCGTCTTTGAGCTTAAGGCACAAGAGGCACCTTATCCTCACCATTATCATCTACCTCCTCCCCCGGGAGAACATTTCCAAGAGGATCATTGTTTGCTGCCATTTTGTACCTGTATTGAATAACTCTCACAAATTAGTAACACAGAAGGAAAGAAAAACAAAACACACAACTAGTCAAATAGATAGCCAAAAATCATTTAACTCCCCGGCAACGGCAACGGTGCCAAAAAGTGATCAGGTCCAACCCTACACCACTATAGAGTGACAAGAACGATTGATGCAGCTTTTACTCGAGAAGGTCGAGATCGAATCCACAGGGAGTCAATGTTGGAGCTGAGTATCTATCTAATCTAGGAGTGTGGAATTGCTTTTAATTACACTTCCAATCATTCTTGTTTGTTTGTTACTTCTAATTTTAATACTAATGGTGCACGAAATTAAGCTGAGCAGATATTTTTGTAGGGTTTTCTAAATGGGTAAAAAGGCACTAGGGAAGTGACTTACTCCTAGGTGAGTATCTAACAGGATCTCAAACTTAGGACAATAATGTTATGGTTGGGATCGTGATATAGCCAATGCACGAAGCTACTCACTCTATACCTCTCGGTAGTTTAAGTGGCCTTGCCCTAATTGGCTTTCTCAAGTCCAATTGGGTGTTCAATTTACACAAGCAATGTTGGCTCAAGTCGGGTATTACTATCTCTAGGTTAACCCTTTAATTGGGGCTATCAATCTCTTGAATACACCCCAATTCTTTGTTGGCCTGAAATTCCTAGACTTAAGCTCCCTTTCTCAAGAAGAGTCTGAGTCAAAAAAATATAAATTAGTGTTTGCAACCACTAATTCCACATAGAAAGCATAAATCAGGCCAAATATCAATCATCCATAAACATCTAAGCCCTAAAATAAGAGACCCATTAAATACCCACACTAGGATTGAGCCACAACCCTAGTTAATCAGTTTTGCTACTCATAATTGAAGAAGAAATCACAGATTGAGATGAAGAATAATCCATAAAATATAATTACAAGATAAGAAACTAAGATTAATTGCTAAACAAGCTACAAAATTACTCAAAATAGCTAAAACGGCGGTTTCACGTGCACACTACTGATAAGATGACCTAATAATCTGAAAAAGAAGTATTTATACGCAGCTAAATTTTTCGGACAAAAATGCCCCTGACGGAGGTACCGCGGACCGCGAAAAATGGACTGCTGCAGCGTAAAATCACCGCAGACTGTGGTCTTCTACTTTTAGTTTCAACTTTGACTCTCTGAATCTCTTCTTCGCGGACCGCGGTAAAAGGACCGTTGTCGCGGTAGAAGTATCGCGGTCACATAAAATCACCGCGGACCGTGGTAACTTGCAATCCCAGAAAGTGCATCTCTCTGAACCTTGCCACCGTGGACCGCGATGGATTTTCCGTTGTAGCGCTGCTTTGGCTTGGCTTTGAATTTGTGCAAGTTTCACTCCTTTTTGAGTTGGTTATGACATCCTTGTCTCTTTTTGACCAAACACTGCAAACAAGCACAACAAGTTAGCTTTTGGGAATACTTGTACACACTTTTAATACCAAACTCAAGCAAAAGGAGTATAAAATAGACTAGAATCCCTAGTTATCATCTTCCCAACGATGGATGGCGTGATAACCTTCTTAAGGGATTCAGTCTGTTTTTGATGTTTTAGCAAAATAGTAGTAATAATGAATAAGATGACCTAATTGAGTAAGACTAGAAGAGTCGAGCATGCTTCACTTGGTACCAACACACTTAACTACGTGCTTACGATTAAAAATAAGTTCTTGGAAAAGAAATAGCTCTAGTTAGTGACATTCCAACTTTTGTGTTGACTTAAGCAATCAAGTCGAACCATTAGTGATTTTCAATCTTGAATATGGTTGTTGTGGGCCCTCGAATCTATCCTCTAACAATCCAGCTGTGTGAGAGGTGAGATGTTTTTGTTGCAAGTCCAAGTACCCGTGCAAATGGTCTAGACTTGCCATGAATGTCTTTCTAGGCGAAATTTTAAGTTTTGCTTGGCTTGAGAAGTGATTATAGGCTCTCCTTGACCCGTTTGAAATTTTTCATATCCCACCAATGATGTTATCCCTAGTCAACCCGTTTGAGCCTAAAACCTTTCTCATTTGATAACCATATTACAAGCCTTTACCCATTTTGTAATGACCCTATCTTGGCACCCGAGCTTTCCTTAACACTCTTGAGAAACAATTGGCTAAAACATAAGTTTGGGGGATAGACAAGGAGTTTGAAAGTGGTATCAAGGCACACAAAGAAAAAAGAAATGAAGAAAAGGAAAAAGAAATAAAGAAAGAATAAAAGAAAAATGCAAAAAGAAAGTGAATAAAGTGAAGAGTTGGAGGGATTCAAAGAAAAGCAACGATGCAAAGCATGAAGAAAACAAAGAAAGAGAAAATGAATATCATGACCAAGAAATAGTGATGTTAAGTCTCTCTAGTTCCTCTAAGAAAAAAGAAAATGCCTCAAAGAGTTGGCAAAACATGAGACAAAAATAGAAAGTGGAGTGCTTAAGGAAAGATGAACTCGTTCTATTCCAACATATCCAACCTTAGTCCAAAAGCTGTCATTACATTCCAAAAAACCGCTACGTGATTTCAAGCCGAGTGATCTTACATTAGTGGTGATTTACATGAGGGGTAAACATATGGTAGTTAGAGCAGTACTTGTGATATTCTTTTGAGAAAGATGAGAGAACTTTTCACAAATCTTTGAAGTGAGTGCTACATTCTTAAGTGAGATATGCTAACGGAGAGTAGAGGAGGAGGAGTTTGGGATCCACAATGACCTACATTAAAGAGCAAGCTTCCTTGATGAATAAAGTCAACTCTTGATGCTCAAGTGTCACATTAAAACTATTTGTGCTTAAAATTCAAATCATTGTCTTGTTGATAATTCATAAATGTTGTGGGTAATTGTTGGTCCCAATCACCTGAGATTAGCTGGAATAGCTCTTAATTTATAGAGGTGGGAATTACTTTAATCGCTTGAGGACAAGCAAAAGCTTAAGTTTGGGGGGAGTTAATAAGTGGGGATTTTAACTACTTATTAGCTCCTTTTAGCTTTTGTTTTAGTCCAAAAGTGCTTAATTGTATTCCCGAAAACTAATGAAATATGCTTAATTGTAGGAGTATTGAAAAATGAGCCACAAAGATGAAATTCAACTCAAGAAGGAGTGATTTGAACTCAAAGACAAAAATCAGGCACAAGAGCTCAAGTGCGGGCCACGGATGGACACAAAAATCAGGCACAAGAGCTCAAGTGCGGACCGCAGATTTCCATCTGCGGCTGCAGAATATGTAGGAAAGTCCATTAGAGTCCAAGTGTAAAGTGCGGACCGCACAATTATTGTGTGGCCGCAGAAGCCATGCCAGAGCTAAAGTTCAGAGAAGTCTCACTTCAAGTTCAAAGGAAAATGCGGACTGCACAATTATTGTGCGGTCCGCAGAAGGGCCCTAGGCGGCCACACCAAGATTTTTGCTGACCGCAGTACATGAGACATACGGCCGCATTCCAGAATGGTGCAACCATAGATTCCGCTCCTATCAAGTCTGAAGAAGAGTGCGGATCGCACATGGAATTGTGTGCCGCAGAACCTCCGAAAGGGTATTTTTGTCCGAGATTTCCAGCTTTTTATAAATAGAATAGTTTCACGAATTTAGGTCAAGTTTTGTAGCCGTTTTTCCTTATTTAGCTTACTTTGGTGATTCAACATTGGATTTTTGTCTTTTAATCTTCCAATATGAGTTTTATTGTCTTTTCTTCCTTATTTACTTCTATACCCATTATGAGTAGCTATATTTTTAACTAGGGTTGTGACCCAACCCTAGTGTGTAAACTCTATGGGTGATTAATTTTAAGCTTGTTTATGAATGGGTGTTTGTTATTTAGCTAGGTTTATGCTTTATTTGTAAAATTAATGGTTGTAAATATTGATTTATGCCTATTTGACTTAGTCTCTTCTTGAGAAAGAGAGACCTAGTCTAGGTTAACCTAGCTAATAAGGAATTGGGTCAGTTGAGAAATTGATTAACCCAATTAAAGGGTTCAACCTAGAGATAGTAACAAACCGACTTGAGCTTTTATCAACCGTTTTGATAGATACCATTTGGTCTTGAGAAAGTCAAATTGGGCAAAACCATTCTCTCACCAAGAGGTATTAAGTGGGCAACGTAGTGTTGTGAGCTATAATATACCCATTCAACAAAACAACATAAAAGTTTTTATCCCATTAGATAAATACCTAGGTCATGGTCACATCCCTAGGCTTTTTACATTATTTGAAAACAAAAACACAACTTCTTAGTTTTAATTATTTATCTTGCAATCTTAGTTTAACTTAGCTTTAGAATCAACCATTTTTGTGGAAGTGTAATTTAGGTTCAAGCTCATTTACCATAATATATACTCCTAAATCCCATTCTTATAGCTCCCTATGGAATCCAACCCCGACTCTAAGTTGGGTATTACTATTGCATCGACCGTTTCACAACCTCGAATAAAGGTGTGACTTGGACGAGATCATATACCCCACAACAAAATGGTCTTGCTGAAAGAAAAAATAGAACGTTGGTAGATATTGTTAATACAATGCTTTTACATGCAAAATTACCAACGAATTTGTGGGGGGAAACTTTGTTAACGGATTGTTTTGTGCACAATAGAGTACCTTCAAAGAAGTTTAAGGTTTCACCATATGAATTATGGAAAAGAAGAAAGCCTAGTTTAAATTTCTTAAGGGTATGAGGTTGTTCAACCTATTGTAGAATTTTAGATCCCAAAAAAACTAAGTTAGGACCTAGAGGAATTAAAAGCATATTTGTTGGATATGCTGAGAACTCAAAGGCATAAAGGTTATTAGACATTGAGTCTAAATGTATTGTGGAATCTAAAGATGTTTAGTTCTTGGAAATAAAGTTTATTGGTGATTCTAATAATTCACACGAGCGTACAGAAATTACTAAACAAGATGGTAATTCAGCAAGCATTGGTGATAATGCAGTAACTCAAGAAAATTGTCCAGATCCTAGTTCTTCTTCTAACAAGAAAAGAAAGGCAATTGAATCTTATGTAGAACCAAGGTAAAGTCAAAGAATTAGAAAAGAAAAAAATATAGGTTCTGATTTTATTTCTTCTCAAGCACTAGTCTTTTTGGTAGAAGGAAGTAGAGATGAAGTATTGAATAAAATATCCATTATTTTAAATTTAGAAGAGGATCCTAAAACCTATAGTGAGGCTATGACTTTGCGGGATTTTGCTTTCTGGAAAGAAGCTGTAAATGATGGAACAGATTCTCTTTTATCAAATGGTACATGGGTATTGGCAGATTTACTTTCTTCTCGAGCACTAGTCTTTTTGGTAGAAGGAAGTAGAGATGAAGTATTAAATAAAATACTCATTATTTTAAATTTAGAAGAGGATCCTAAAACCTATAGTGAGGCTATGGCTTCGCGGGATTCTGCTTTCTAGAAAGAAACTGTAAATGATGAAATGGATTCTCTTTTATTAAATGGTATATGGTTGGCAGATTTACTTTCTAATTCTAAACCTATTGGGTGTAAATGGGTTTTTAGAAGAAAATACAATATCGATGGTTCTCTACAAACTTTTAAAGCTAGATTAGTAGCCAAAGGATTTAGACAAAAGGCAGGAGTAGATTATTTTGACACATATGCTCTTGTGGCCAGTATTACCTCAATAAGAGTGTTGTTTTCTTTGGCATCAATATATAATCTAAATGTCCATCAAATGGATGTTAAGACGGAATTCTTAAATAATGATCTTGATGAAAAAGTTTATATGGAGCAACCAGAAGGGTTTGTGCTTCCTGTCACACCTCCTTTTTCCGCACCCGCGGGGGCGCAAGAGAAGTTTTTTCCAATTAAAGGACAATCGAAACGGGATTGGTTTAATTATTTCAGAGTCGCCACTTGGGAGATTTAGGGTGTCCCAAGTCACCAATTTTAATCCCGAATCGAGGAAAAGAATGACTCCATACTACAGTCTGCGTACCAGAAATCCGGATAAGGAATTCTGTTAACCCGGGAGAAGGTGTTAGGCATTCCCGAGTTCCGTGGTTCTAGCACGGTCGCTCAACTGTTATATTCGGCTTGATTATCTGATTTTATACAATTATGAACCGATGTGCAATTTTTATCTTTTAACCGCTTTGATCATTTACTATTATTTTTATCAAGAATTGCAACGTTGTGAAGATGTATCTCTGACCGCGTTACAATCAATGTACCCGTGATCGTCGACACACTTTGACTCCGTTGAGATTTGGATTTGAGTCACATAAATGTGCACCCGAGTTTAGGAAGATACAATTATTAAATACGTGCCTAAAACGACTAAACGTATTGTTATTTTGGGGAAGGACGTAAAATTTACTAAGCGGCCTATCCCGGATTCTATGTATTTTTATATATATGCATTCAGAGGGCCCCACAGCTTATACATTTTTGTTTGTCGAGGCTCATCTCGTTCTATTTTTAAAAGGAATTTGCGACGTCATGGACATGCATCTCGAGCCACGTCACAATCTATGTGCCCGTGATTAGAAATACATTTTGAATCCGTCGAGAATTGGATTTGGGTCACATAAATGCGCACCCGAATTTAAGAAGGTGAAATTATTAAATACGCGCTTAAAGAGGCTATCGCGTTATTATTCCGGGAGGTCGTGAGATTTGCTAAACGACCCACCTTAGGGACTGAGTGCTTCAATATATATATACATTTAACGAGGGCCCCGCAACTTGTGCGTTTTTTTCTTTATTTTTGTCGAGGCTCATCTCGTCCTTATTTTAAAAGGATATCCTATAGCAACTACGTTTCTTGTCGCGTTTGTCTCTACTAATTGAAAGCAGTAGATAGCCCTAGTTAATTACATGCTTGCAGGCTTATTTATAGCAGGATTCAAAATGCTTTTACAGAATAATAAAAAACGTGATTACGCCCATGGACAACTAATCGAACATTATGGGCCCAAACCCAACTCATGCGAGATGGGCCAGACTTGGGCCACTGTTTACCCGATACGGGCCTGCTTGGTCTGTTTCGATCTGGGCTCGACCTTCATGAGGTTGAGGCCCTAAACTGGTTCTTTGTTCTAAAATTGAGTTTATCAATTTATATGCGACAATTTGACAGAGGGGAAAGAACTTAACTAGTAGTGGATAGTTTTCATACTTGGCCTACATTAGAGAATATACTACACAATCAAACTAAGTCTAAGATACAACTTATTGCAATGGGAATATTTTCATCTAACAGCATACATATATGAACTAGCATTCACTAACCTACATTGATATACTAAGCATGCAGGCTACTTCTATTGCCCAAACGAAAATGTAACTATTATATACTACATGACATTTAATACAACAGTCCATGTATATATAAAAAACAATCTGCAGGTCTTCTCTTTGGCATTCATGCTCAAACTTTCAAGTTACATTTGTGGTATTAATCGTGTACCTGGTAAGGAAAGGAAAGGAAGAAGGAGAGTAATCAGTTGAGTCGTATGCAACAAGCAACAGCAGCAACAACCGAACAACAACAACACAGCAGCAAACCAACAACCACAAATGTTCTCCACAGTCCACAGACAAACAGCAATAGTTTCCAGAACAAAGAAAACCAACAGATGGTCGAGCCCCAAACAAACAATCCCAGAAAAGAGTAGTGAAGCAACAGAAATAACAGAGTATTCAATGCAGCAACACCAGTA
Organism: Nicotiana tabacum; assembly: GCF_000715075.1. Taxonomy (NCBI): domain Eukaryota; kingdom Viridiplantae; phylum Streptophyta; class Magnoliopsida; order Solanales; family Solanaceae; genus Nicotiana; species Nicotiana tabacum. Next base: position 183,653,398 of record NC_134087.1, on the reverse strand, counting down.
GTTCGACAATCACAAGCAGCTCCACCAGGGCATACAAACAGAACTTGGCCAAGACAGCTTGACCAATATGAATTCTTCTGTAGTTTTCAGACAGTGTTTGGTTACAGTGTTTCTGGAAATTTCCTTATATTTTCAGTTTTCTTCAACTCACAAGACCTCTCCTAAGACTAAATTTTTTTCCAGCCCCTCTTAAGTTCTGAAATGGCCTATTTATAAGCCAAACAACCAGTGCAGTTTGATTGCCTGGATTCTGCCAATTTGCAGACTGCCCACACCTCTTAAATCCCATGCCTAAGCATCTTTTTGATGCCAGCCATTTGTTCCCCACGCCTGGCTTATTCTTTAATCAAAAGTTATGGGCTCATTTTAGTATTCATTTTAAACCCCATACTCTTGTGTCTTGTTCCCCATTGGCATTAGTTTAATCCTAAATTAGTACCCTACTTGTCAGCTCATTTAAACTAATCCTTTTTGTTCTTTTTAAACAGCCAAATTACCCCTGTTAATCCCTGGTTATTACTGTCTTGACCCTCTGCAATAATGGGTCATTTTGAACTTTTGAAAAATTTAAAATCGAAGCTGCCCTAGACTGAATCTTTCAGTTGTTTTGTAATGCAGTTTATAGGCTAATTTCAAGCAATGTCGAGCATTCAGTCAGTGACATGGTTCATTTAGTCATGTGAAATTATTAGCTTATTTGATCCATTAGTTATAGAGAACTAATCGACGACGTTTATCGAGTCGACTATACTAATTATAACAGGTAATAATCAGTCGTTCAAATAAACTGATACATACAGGGACCTAAAGGGCATCGGACAACTTTTGTTCAATTACTGGGAGCCTATATGAATTAACTCATTTGACGACTAATCTAATTGACGATCATGTATACCACAGAATACATTCAGAACACAAACAGAAAACAATTAGCCAAATAAAAGGGTCTTTGACAGAGATGGAAGAAATTAGAAAAAATAACAGATAATAACAAACAACCACAACAAAGCATGCTAACAATTCACTCAAAACTAAAACAAAGAAAAGAGAAAACTTACTGGAAAGGTTTAAAACCAACTGACCCAAGTCTGACTCAACTTCGACCATTTGAAGCCGAACAAACTTTAATCAAGGTGTTCTCACATGAGAACACCTTGATTAAGGTCTATTAGACCTCAAACCCCTGTCAAAACTGGCCGGATTCCAAGGCTACTCGTGTTCTAGGTTTTGGATCTTCAGATCTGGTTTTTTAGGAGTTGTGGGTAGATTCGGACCAAACCAAGCTTGGTTTGGTCACGAGGGAGGTCAGTGGGTTGTCTAATGTGAATCTGGGGTGGTTTGGCATAGATCGAGTTTTGTCTCGAATCTTCAAATCCAGATTCGAGACGATGGGAGGTGATTCGAGGTACATGGCTGGTGGATTCGTGCTCAGGGTGGTTGGATGTATCGGTGGTGTGAAGGGGGTGGTCACCGGCGTTCATGCCGCCGGGTTCTGGTGAAAGGGATATCAGGGCGGCGTTAGGGTTTGGGGAAGGAGATGAGTGAAGGGGGGTTCAGATAGGGGGCGTGGGGTGAAGGGCCAAGTTTATATATGGAAGGGGAAGAGAGATTGGAGCCGCAAGTGATCTGAACGGCTTGGATCTATTGGTGGGTAACAGGACGGGGTCGTTTGGTATGGGAACGGGGTCGTTTTGGTTTAGGTGAGGGGTTGGGTTGAACCGGCTAAATAGGTCGGGTCATGAGGGAAGCCAGGGACCGTTGGATCAATGTAGACGAACGGCTCGGATCGACTTCGCCTACAACGACGTCGTTTGAGTCAGTGATTGGGCAGGCCTGGTTTGGACCGGATTTGTGCTGGTTTGGGCCTGTTTTTTTGTTTTATTTCTTGGGCCCAACCCGATTTTCATTCCCGATTTTCATTCACTCTTTTGTTTTCTATTTTTTTTAAACAAAAATGAAATAATAATAATAAAACAATGAAATTAAAACAAACAACAATGTAACATTTTAACACAATTATCACAAAAATATTTAAGTAAGTTAAATCACAACCTAGAACGAACGATGCATATATATATATATATATTTTGAATTTTCTTTCAACGACCGAATTACGGTTTGATTACCATGACAGACGTACTTTGTATTTTGATCGAATGACACATATTTTTGTATTTTGTTTGATAATGATTAAATGCAAATTGGACAGACCCACAAATGACTAACAACACTTGTCACGGAAAAATCGAAAAATTGTACAGCGAAGTCATTTGTCCCTATTTTTATTTTCTTTTGGAGCGATTGTTCGTGAAGCAAAAATCACATCCTTACAGCTGCCCCTCTTTGCACGAAGACACGAAGGGTTTTCGCGCAAAGATAAAGCGAGCGATTTTTGCCCGTCCGAATACTCCGTGTGAAGCATTTTTTTATTTGTTTTTATTTTTTTTGAAAAAGATTTGACCGAACCTTTGCTTCAAAGGTTTCCTACATATCCTGGGCTGAACAGGAATCAGGTCAATGTAGTTCGGGAAACTTTGGTAGCTGGGACTACCGTGTGACTGTAGTGCTTGTTGTTGTTGTGCGTTGTTGCCTGCCGCTGTAGGATGCTACCGCTCAACCGATCTCCTTGTTACATTGTTCTGAAAGGAAAACAAGAAGCTAAGCTAGACTATGGATCATGCGGTCTCATCTATCTTCAACTTGTTCTTGTTGCCTTGCTTTCCTGTCGGCTAACGCTTTCCTCCGATGCATTTATTTTGTGAACTTGGGGGATGATACTGGTCCTTCGCCTTTTCTGAGTGCCAGTTTTCACCACTTCGTTTGATATGTTGGGAACATGGCCCTCTTCTTTAAGCCTTTCAATGGTTTCTTTAGTGGTATGGCTTTCCTCATAAAAATTGTTACGTTGGGCATGCTATAATGCTCCCAAACTGCTTCTTTTGAGGTGCGTTCTTTCTTCTTTTTGAGTCGTGCGCTTGCCTTTGCAGCCTTCTGCTTCTTGGTGCTGGGGATTTTTGTTTCCTGCTTGGGGGTCTCTGTTGTAACCTTCCGCCTTCAGGTGCGTTATACTGGTGGGCGACCTAGAACTTAAATGTATTCCCGCATTATACTGGTGGGCGACCTAGAACTTAAATGTATTCCCGCATTATACTGGTGGGCGACCTAGAACTTAAATGTATTCCCGCATTATACTGGTGGGCGACCTAGAACTTAAATGTATTCTCGCATTATACTGGTGGGCGACCTAGAACTTAAATGTATTCCCGCATTATACTGGTGGGCGACCTAGAACTTAAATGTATTCCCGCATTATACTGGTGGGCGACCTAGAACTTAAATGTATTCCCGCATTATACTGGTGGGCGACCTAGAACTTAAATGTATTCCCGCATTATACTGGTGGGCGACCTAGAACTTAAAAGTATTCCCGCATTATACTGGTGGGCGACTTAGAACTTAAATGTATTCCCGCATTATACTGGTGGGCGACCTAGAACTTAAAAGTATTCCCGCATTATACTGGTGGGCGACCTAGAACTTACAAGTATTCCCGCATTATACTGGTGGGCGACCTAGAACTTAAATGTATTCCCACATTATACTGGTGGGCGACCTAGAACTTAAATGTATTCCCGCATTATACTGGTGGGCGACCTAGAACTTAAATGTATTCCCGCATTTTACTGGTGGGCGACCTAGAACTTAAATGTATTCCCGCATTATACTGGTGGGCGACCTAGAACTTAAATGTATTCCCGCATTATACTGGTGGGCGACCTAGAACTTAAATGTATTCCCGCATTATACTGGTGGGCGACCTAGAACTTAAATGCATTCCCGCATTATACTGGTGGGCGACCTAGAACTTAAATGTATTCCCGCATTATACTGGTGGGTGACCTAGAACTTAAATGTATTCCCGCATTTTACTGGTGGGCGACCTAGAACTTAAATGTATTCCCGCATTATACTTGTGGGCGACCTAGAACTTAAATGTATTCCCGCATTATACTGGTGGGCGACCTAGAACTTAAATGTATTCCCGCATTATACTGGTGGGCGACCTAGAACTTAAATGTATTCCCGCATTATACTGGTGGGCGACCTACAACTTAAATGTATTCCCGCATTATACTGGTGGGCGACCTAGAACTTAAATGTATTCCCGCATTATACTGGTGGGCGACCTAGAACTTAAATGTATTCCCGCATTATACTGGTGGGCGACCTAGAACTTAAATGTATTCCCGCATTATACTGGTGGGCGACCTAGAACTTAAATGTATTCCCGCATTATACTGGTGGGCGACCTACAACTTAAATGTATTCCCGCATTTTACTGGTGGGCGACCTAGAACTTAAATGTATTCCCGCATTATACTGGTGGGCGACCTAGAACTTAAATGTATTGAAATTGTTTCCCCGTTCTTCCGAGAAAATTTTCGACAATTGGCAGAAAATTTTCTGCCCCAGTTTTTGGTGATTTCCCTGGCGTTGCGTTTTGCTGCCCTTATCAATCCTTTATTTTCCTGCAGCAGACAAAAGGATTTAGTTAGTTTTAATCGTGGTGGTAGAGGGTGCCTTTCCGGCGGATGATTTTTCCTCTCTTCCCCTTTTCTTCCTCTATGTCCCCATAATTGGTTGGTGGGCAAAATTGCCTGCTGGGGGTCTCTAGCCTGCTGGGGATTGGTTTTCAATTTATCCCCTTTTCTGCTTTCTCTTTAAGCACATGCTGTGGGAGTCTGCTTTTAACTCCCGAAACCACTCCCTTTAGGAGTTTACTTCTTCCAAAACTGCCGGGCACGATCACTGCATTGCCTGGGACCGGCCTTTAAGACTGTTTGTATTATCCTGCATTGGATGAATTCCCCTTTTGTTTCTGGTAGTAAGCTTTGAAAAATCCTTTTAAGACAAATTTTAGGAAAAGAAATAAAAGATAGAAAAGGAGAAAATCTTTCTGAACCAATATTTGGTGGGAGAAGAAACTCAGAAGAACTTATCTGGAGGACATGACTGGTTTCCGTGAACATGACGTGCACCATAGATTCCCGACCCAGTCTATTTGTATCAATCGATTTGTCCGATGGTCTGACTTGCTGGGGATGATAAATGAGTGTCCATTTCGTTGCGAATGTGGTAGCTTTTGTTGATCTGTCTTGTCGCCTCATAGTGCCCTTCGAGGGGTTTTCACTAATGAGACTCTCTTTTTTCTCTCATCTCCAGGCGCCTTATGGTGTCTGTGAAGGTTTTCACCAATAAGACTCTCATTTCATATCCCTCATCTTACATCGCCTCTCGGTGCCTGTGAAGGTTTTCACTGAAGAGACTCTCTCATTTTATTTCTTTCGAGGAATCGGGGTGTTGTAGATACGACCCTCTCTTCTGGAGATTCCTTTGACCATCAATTCATTCCCAGCCTTACGATCCTCTTCTTTGCTGGGGATCGGTGTATTATTCTCGGCCTTATTTGCCTGACTTTGCATCTCTTGGACATTGATCGGGAGGTCTTTTGGACGTTGATGTTGGTTTTGGTGTGGGGTTAAAGAAAGGCTATAAAAATGAAAATAATTTGATGGGTGATGTGCTACAACTTTTGGAATCAAACCTTTGTTGGAACTTAAAACATAACCTCTACCCCAGTTTTCTTGCTTGGGGAATTTATTTTTTTTCACTTATGTTGAGCTATGTGCGCTACGCACACTGTGCCTATTATGCACACTATGTACATTATGCATCCTATATACACTATGATGCACACTATGACCGAGCCGTGAGGCGCCTACGTATCCTCTTTGAGGAATCAGGTCAAACGTAGTTCCCACGGTTTTGTATTTCTTATGATTTTTATCTTCTTTTTCTTTTCTTTCTCCTTCTTTTTTTTTCATTTTCCTTTAATGATTTTTTCTCTTTTTTTTCTTTTTCTTTCATATCTTTTCCATTAGTGATTCCAAAAGAGGGGTATGAAAGAATAACTTAAGGCTCAAAAGGGGGAAACAAGGGTTAAAAGTGTTTGGATAGAAGAAAGAACTGCCTCTGTCATTTCATTATCCAATAAGCACCAAGTACAAACAAACGAACCGATAATTGCCATAATTAAAGAAATTACGCATAATATCTCTTGACTGCATCAGAATTGATAGCCATGTCGACACATCTCCCCTCGATATCTGTCAAACACACAGCACCGTTGGACAACACTCTGGTCACAATATAAGGCCCTTGCCAATTTGGGGCGAACTTGCCTTTTTCCTCGACCTGATGCGGGAGGATCTTCTTTAACACCTGCTGCCCTACTTCAAACTTCCTGGGGTGCACCTTCTTATTATATGTTCTCGCCATTCTCTTCTGGTATAGCTGACCATGGCACACTGCTGCCAATCTTTTCTCATCTATCAAGCTCAACTGTTCCAATCGAGCTTTGACCCATTCATCATCATTAATCCCGGCTTCAGCGACAATCCGGAGGGACGGAATTTCGACCTCCACTGGTATTACGACCTCAGTTCCGTACACCAACAAATAAGGAGTTGTACCTATGGAAGTCCGGACAGTAGTGAGATAACCCAACAAAGCAAAGGGTAATCTCTCGTGCCATTGTCTGGACCCTTCCACCATCTTTCGCAATATCTTATTGATATTCTTATTGGCTTCTTCGACCGCTCCATTCGCCTTGGGACGATATGGGGTGGAATTGCGGTGTGTAATCTTGAATTGTTGGCATACCTCTCTCATCAGGCTGCTATTAAGATTCGCACCATTATCCGTGATGATCACTTTTGGGATCCCAAATCTGTAGATGATATGGGAATGCACAAAATCCACCACTGTCTTTTTAGTTACTGACTTGAAGGTTTTAGCCTCAACCCATTTGGTGAAGTAATCAATGGTCACTAGAATGAATCTATGGCCGTTGGATGCTGCTGGTTCGATAGGTCCAATGACATCCATGCCCCATGCTACAAACGGCCAGGGTGCTGACATCGTATGTAACTCTGTTGGCGGAGAATGAATCAGATCTCCATGTATCTGCCACTGATGGCATTTCCTCACGAAAGTGATACAGTCGTGTTCTATGGTGAGCCAATAACACCCTGTTCGAAGGATCTTTCTTGCCAATACATATCCGCTCATGTGTGGCCCACAAACTCCAGCATGTACCTCTGCTATAACCGTCGTTGCTTGACTGGCATCTATGCATCTCAACAATCCCAAATCCGGGGTTCTTTTGTACAATACTCCTCCACTGAGGAAGAAACCATTCGACAAACGCCGAAGGGCTCTTTTTGGTCTCTAGAGGCATGTTCTGGATATATCCCCATTCTGAGGTATTCCTTGATATCATGAAACCAGGGTTCGCCATCTGCTTCTTCTTCTATGGCATTGCAGTAGGCATGCTGATCACGGACCTGGATGTGCAGAGGATCAACATACATTTTGTCAGGGTGGTGCAGCATCGATGCTAAGGTGGCCAAGGCATCCGCAACCTCATTGTGAACTCTCGGGATATATTTGAACTTCACCGATCAAAATCGCTTGCTCAGATCATGCAAGCATTGTCGATATGGTATGAGCTTTAGATCTCGTGTTTCCCATTCACCCTGAATCTGATGCACCAAGAGGTCCGAGTCTCCCAAGACCAAGACGTCTTGGACATCCATGTCCGCAGCCAAGCGCAGACCCAGAATGCAAGCCTCATACTCGGCCATATTGTTGGTGCAATAGAAGCGTAGTTGAGCCATAACAGGATAATGGCGTCCTGTTTCAGAAATGAGTACTGCTCCTATTCCAACCCCTTTCGCGTTTGCAGCTCCATCGAAGAAAAGCTTCCAACCCGGTTCCTCAGGTAATTCCAACTCATTTGTATGCATTACCTCTTCGTCAGGAAAATACGTTCTTAAGGGCTCGTATTTTTTATCAATGGGATTCTCTGCCAAATGGTCTGCCAGCGCCTGGGCTTTCATGGCTGTCCTCGTTACATAGACGATATCAAACTCTGTGAGCAGAATTTGCCATTTTGCCAACCTTCCCGTGGGCATAGGTTTCTAAAAGATATATTTCAATGGGTCCAAACGGGATATGAGATAAGTAGTATATGAAGACAGGTAGTGCTTCAACTTCTGAGCTACCCAAGTTAGGGCGCAACATGTTTTCTCGAGTTGAGTGTACTTGACCTCATGTACTGTGAATTTCTTGCTAAGATAGTAGATGGCCTGCTCCTTCCTTCCTGTGTCATCATGTTGCCCCAGTACACAACCAAATGAATTTTCCAAGACCGTCAGGTAAAGAATTAAGGGCTTCCCAGGCTTAGGCGGGACCAATACGGGTGGATTAGACAGATACCCTTTGATTTGGTCGAAGGCCTCCTGAGACTCTGCCGTCCAACCTACCGCAGCATCCTTTCTCAGCAGCCGGAATATGGGCTCACAAGTTGCGGTGAATTGAGCGATGAACCTGCTGATGTAATTGAGTCTACCCAGCAAACTCATTACCTCTGTTTTGTTCCTTGGCGGTGGCAAATCTCGGATGGATTTAATTTTGGACGGGTCTAACTCAATCCCCCGTCGACTGACGATGAATCCTAGCAGCTTTCCTGATGGAACCCCGAATGCGCATTTAGCCGGGTTAAGCTTGATATCATACCTCCGGAGTCTTTGGAAAAATCTCTTTAGGTCTACTACATGGTCCTCCTGACGCCAAGATTTGATGATCACATCACCGACGTACACCTCGATTTCTTTGTGTATCATGTCATGAAACACAGCAGTCATTGCTCGCATGTACGTTGCCCCGGCGTTCTTTAACCCGAATGGCATTACCCGATAGCAGTAGGTTCCCCATGGCATAATAAACGTTGTCTTTTCCGCATCCTCCTCGTCCATTAGGATCTGATGATAACCCGCATAGCAATCTACAAAGGATCCGATCTCACGCCCAGCGCAATTATTGATTAAGATATGGATGTTGGGCAATGGAAAATTGTCCTTGGGACTTGCTTTGTTGAGGTTGCGGTAGTCGACGCACACCCTGATTTTTCCATCCTTCTTTGGGACTGGTACCACATTGGCCAACCACTCGGGATATCGAGTGACCCGAATGACCTTTGCCTGCAACTGCTTAATCACTTCTTCTTTGATCTTTACACTCATTTCTGTTTTAAATTTCCTTAGTTTTTGCTTGACCGGAGGGTATGCCGGGTCAGTGGGCAATTTGTGAACCACTAAATTGGTGCTTAATCCAGGCATATCATCATATGACCATGCAAAAACATCTTTGAATTCCACGAGGGTTTTGACCAATTCTTCCCTGACATTCGGCTCAATGTGGATGCTGATTTTGGTTTCTTGGACGTTATCAGCGTCTCCTAGATTTACAGCCTCAGTGTCATTTAGGTTAGGCTTGGGTTTTTCTTCAAATTGGCATAGTTCTCGGTTTATCTCTTCGAAGGCTTCACCTTCATCGCATTCAGATTCGTCATCACAAACGACCTCTTGCATCATTGAGTCAGATTCAGATTGATTTATTAGACTAGGTCGAAGATCTGTTGTGCATGCCATGTCATTAGAACCAGTAAAAAGAGAACTGTTCAGAAAGAAAAAGAACAAAACAAAATTAAAATGGGACAAAAGAAGAGAACTTTATTAAACTTGCGGGATAAAAGGGTTCACACTTTTACAAAAACGAAAGTAAAATTTGGATTACACCCTGGAATAATCCGAACAAAACAAAACAAATAAAACATAAATCAAAGCCTACTACCAAGACTCCCCTCGGATAGGAAGAGGAGTAACTGTCCAATTGTTGGTTTTGGCCTCAGGCCCCACAAACTGTATCTCTGCTCTGCTGGAACCTTCTCCAGCTTCTACCATACTGACATCAGCGAATAGCCGCTCGAAACTCTGATTCAGGTCCCCATCCATACCAATCAATGGTCCTAGAATCTTTGGGACCGGTGGCCTTTTGGCGCTTGCTCTGACAAAAGATCTTGAGAGACGTGGCACGGGTTTGGGAAGATACCAGACTTTCTTCTTCATTTTTCGCGCTTGCTTTACATCTGCTGCGGTTGGTTTGAACCCCAATCCGAAAGTTTCTAGATTTTTAGGCAGGGAGACAGGTTGGACAATCCCCTGAAGCTCGACTCCCAGGCCCTTTCCCGGCACAAATCCATTACCCAGCATTTCCGAGACCATCATGACTGTCGCGGCGGCTACCCTAGGGTGCGGGATGATTTCTCCTTCAGATATTTTGTTTGCCGACACTGTATCGAAAATCTGGTAGACCCAAGGACCTTTGTCATCATAGGTCTCTATGAAGGGCACAATGGCGCCACCCATGGTGCATGTCGTGTCCTCGCCGTATAGTACGACCTCCTGCCTATCCCACTCGAACTTCACCATCTGATGTAGGGTGGAGGGCACTGCTTTGGCTGCATGAATCCATGGTCATCCTAACAGAAGGTTATAAGATATTGTGGCATCTAATACCTGGAACTCCATGGTGAACAGGACAGGACCGATGGTCAATTCAAGTACAACATCCCCTACAGTAGCTGTTCCATTTCCGTCAAATCCTCAGACACAAATGCTATTCTTGTGGATTCTTCCGTGGTCGATCTTTAACTGGTTCAGGGTGGATAATAGACAAATATTGGCACTTGACCCGTTATCCACTAGTACTCGAGTTACCACTGAGTCTTCACATTTGACAGCTAGGTACAAAGCTTTATTATGCTCCGTACCTTCCATTGGCAGGTCATCATCTGAGAACGTTACCCTGTTCACTTCGAAAATCTTGTTGGCAATGGTCTCCAGGTGGTTTACAGAAATCTCGTTGGGTACATGAGCTTCGTTCAGTATTTTCATCAGGGCCCGGCGATGTTCCTCAGAATGGATCAGTAATGATAGCAGCGAGATCTGTGCTGGTGTTTTCCTCAACTGCTCGACCACGGAGTAGTCCTGCACTTTCATCTTCCTCAAGAACTCCTCAGCCTCTTCTTCGGACACAGGTTTCTTGGTTGTAGCGGGGTTGGTTCTTCTTAGCTCCACCGGAGCAAAACACCGACCTGATCGAGTCAGTCCTTGCGCTTCACAACTAACTTCCTCCACTTGTTTTCCTTTGTACATCACCACTGCCCTCTCGTATTTCCAAGGCACAGCCTTACTATCAACCATCGGCAACTGAACTGCGGGCTTTATTGTGACCAGTTCCCTGTATACCCCTTTTAACACAACTGCAGGTGTGGGCGGAGTCCCTGATATTACCAACTTGTTTGGCTCGGGTTTGCATGGCGGACGGTCTCTTCCCCAATATCACTACCGGCTTGATGCCTTCTCCCTGGGACTGTACCCCTATTCCTCCACTGGTCGGTCCTTCTTTCGGAGCGGCCTGGATCATCATCACTGTTTGTGAGGGTTTTCTCAATTCTCCTCCCTCATATACCAACTCAATCATGTGAGTCTCGTGGTGCGCTGGCAATGGGTTCTGGTTGATGTTAGGAGCTTCCGGTGTCTGGAACTCGATCTTATTGGTATCAATAAGATCCTGTATGGAATGCCTCAATTTCCAACACTTTTCGGTATCATGCCCTAGCATCCCTGAGCAGTACTCACAACTTATTGATCGGTCCAAATTCTGGGGTGGGGGATTTGGTTCTCGAGTCTGGACATGACTAACCAAACCCAATTGCCTCAACTTGTAGAACAAAGCGGTGTAGGTTTCTCCCAACTCCGTGAAAGTTCTCTGTTTCCGCAACCTGTCATTCCTAGCATCTGGATTTCCCCGAAAGCCTGCCCCTGGAGGGTTTCTATACGCCCTTGGTGGAGGGTAGGTGTTTTGTGGTGGCGTATATATGTTCTGGGGAACCGGCGCGCGCCATTGCGGGCGAACCGGAGGCTGAGTGTATGTTTGGGCCTGGTGTACAGAACAATGTGGTTCCTGAGGCGGATAGAAATTTTGCGGTGGGTTGTATGGGTAGTTTGACCTGTGAGGTCTGGGTTGGTTGTAGTGTGGCCTGCCAGCCCTGGACCAACTGCCTGCCTCGATCGTGGCAACCTCTTCTTTCTTTCTTCTCAGCGCACCTCCCGTGCCGCTTTGAATAGCCTGGGTTGTGGCCTTGAGTGCTGAATAGTTTAAGATTTTGTCAGACCTCAGTCCCTCTTCTATCATGACCCCTTTCTTGACCACCTCGTTGAAAGATTTTCCAACTGTTGTCACCAAGTAACCAAAATAGGTTGGATCCAATGTTTGCAAGAAATAGTCCACCATCTCTCCCTCTCTCATGGGAGGATCGACTCTAGCTGTTTGTTCTCTCCAACGGAATCCGAACTCGCGAAAGCTTTCCCCTGGTTTCTTCCCAGTTCTTAATAATGTGAGACGGTCAGGGACTATCTCGAGATTGTACTGGAAATGACCTGCGAAAGCCTGCGCCAGATCATCCCAAGTATACCACCTACTGGAATCCTGCCTGGTATACCATTCTAGTGCAGATCCGCTCAGACTTTGGCCGAAATAAGCTATCAGCAGCTCATCCTTGCCGCCTGCCCCTCTCATTTTGCTACAGAATCCCCGCAAATGTGCCATGGGATCACCGTGCCCTTCATATAAATCAAACTTAGGCATCTTGAACCCAGCCGGGAGTTGGACGTCTGGGAAAGGGCACAGATCTTTGTATGCTACGCTGACTTGTTTGCTCAGTCCGTGCAAGTTCCTAAAGGACTGCTCCAGGCTTTTGAACTTTCTCAATACTTCTTCCTGTTCAGGGGCCTTAGCCGGCTTTTCAATCTCTGCCGGCACTTCCAAATGTGGATTGTAAGCTTGTGGCTCGGGTGGATGGAATGTAGGCTCAGGGGGATAGTATTGTGTATCGTGAGCCTGAAACAATGGCTCACTGGTCGTTCTTTGCAAAGGGGCTGATGTTGGTCCCACAAAAATGGGAATATTGGGTGTTGGGAGAGGTTGATGGGGTGGTGGAGCTTGGGAATCATGAGGGCTTCTTTCTTGATGATAAAGGGGATTTGGGCGGCTTGTGGAAGGGCCGGAGTGAGGGTATTCTGGCATGTGTCCCAGTGTTTCAGGGCTCTTTTGTGTTTTGGCTATGGCTAGCTGCATTGCATTCATCTCTAGTCCCATCCTTTCAATCTTTTCCATTGCTTCTTTTAACAACTGGCTCATCGGCCTTTCTTCCTCATTGCTATTCTCTGAAGTAGTCATGCTTGTTGCTACCGGTCCTTTGGATCTGGTTTGGTATGAGTGTGTTGCCAGAGTTCTTTTAACAACTAACTTGTCTGGTAGACAACAACAAACTTTGTTAGCGTTAGAGTTTAACAGATTTGATCATAACACATAGAGGATGCAATGCTCCTAGGCAGTTAACCGTTTCTACATGCTTTGCTTCAAACAACATGCGTCATCCCGGCTTGCTCATTTGTCCCCTTTTTAGTTATTTTTGTATTTTCTTTTCTTTCTTTATTAAAAGCAGTCGAATCTTATGGGATTGCCTACGTATCACGTCCCCGCGCAAATCAGACCAGGCGTAGTTCTGCCTTAAAGTAAAGAAACACAAAATTCTTGTGAAATCATTAAATTCATTCTCAAAATTTTGCTATTACAAATTACTTCAAACAAGGAATAGCAATAGTACAGACTCCACAGTTCTTAACCCGTTTTGACTAAAAGAAAAGAAAACAACATATGGAAAAGCAACAAAGCCAAATAAACAAGACTCAACCGAAGATTAATTTTCCAACTTAGGGGCCCGCGAGGCATCATTCGGCCTTTTCGCGGCCCTTGGTGTGAGGTCCCTCTGTAGGCTTTTCAACTCATTCATGATTCGGTGGACGCAACCCATGATGGAAACAAGGAGGGTCTTCCGAGGCATTTGCTCGCATGCCAGGCATCTCATGTAGATGTAATGCCCAATCTCGTCGATCCTTCCTCGAATGTTGTCTCTTTCTGTGAACAACTGCCTTATCTGTCGGTTCTTCAATCCTAGTGTTTGCGCATTGTTGGCAAATTGATCCTGGAACATCTCCATTTGTCTTTCCATTCTGGTCATTGCATCGTAACATCGCCTTCTGTCGGCTTGGGCATCTCGTGTTTGCTTGAAGATCCTCTCTTGAAGAGTGGAATTCGTTTCCCTTAATGTCCCGATGCTCAGTTCATAATCCCTTATGACTTGTTGCAGGCGCTGCCTCCGGGCCATTGTACCCTTTGCCCACTTGGTCCGCAATCTTGCTGTGCTAGCCTTGGCTCTTTCCAAATCTTCCTGGCATTCCGCAACCTGATCCTTCAACCCCGCTATCAATCTTTTATCCGCCCGGCTTCTCAGCTGGTTATCAGCCTCCTTTTTCATCCTCCGGATCTGAGCTTTGAGGATCTCGCCTTCTTTGATTAATCTGTTCCTTTCTCCCTTGTGGGCAGCAGACTGTAATTGGCATTCAAACCTCATATCCTGAACTTGTTGCTTCAGTTTGCCTGTTTCGGCAAGATATTCCCGCTCTTTGGCCAACCAGCCCCACTGCTCTTGTGAAGATTTGGCAAATTCTTGCAGGTGAGGTCTTTTGGTCGGCCTTCCAGATGATGTCTCCCCTTTGTACCAGGCCTGATACCCGGGCGAAACTTCCCCTTTTGCCCGATTCATTACACAAGTATTTGCTTCTAAGTATTGACATTGGCTCCAAATTTGGCGAACCCTTGCTTCAGGAAACTGGCCGTCGGGACTGATCTCAATCACCTGGGTGCTTAGATCCTCGTCTTTCGGCACTATCTGACACCTCCCAAGTTGCCTTAAAACCCGATTCGGCGCGTATGGTTGAATGCTCTTAAGTCCCATTAAGAGAAAATGGGGCCTGGCTGCTGGCATGTATATGACTTCGTCGATCGGTAACCATCCTAGCGCCCACTGTATTTGACTGGCGTCGAGGGTACGGAAATATGAGGTCCATGCTGTGACTCCTTCCGGTAGGTAGGTCTCATTAACTCTGGTATAGAACTCCTCTATGCAGGTCTTTTCAGCGGATCCATGGCTCAGAAACTGGGCTCGGTGACATAGGTGTGCGGTCATCCATATTTGCAACAACAAATTGCAACCCTCGAAAAAGCTTCCTCCGGCTTTGCAAGACGTGAGAGCCCGGAACATATCAGATACTATCATGGGCGCCAATGTACTATCTCTCTGTGTGAGCAACGTACTGACGACCCTTGCTATCTTTATGTCAATATTCCCATCTTTTCTTGGGAATACTAAGAGTCCTAAGAAAGTTATCATGAAAGCAATTCGTCTATGTTCTTCCCACTTTTGACGATTACTTTTGCTGCACAACTGGTTTTCTGACTTGTCGAATCCTCCTATGTGACCATATCTTTGATATATGAAACTCATGCTGCAAAAACCTTTTGCCAAGTCAGGGTTATGAATTGTTCTGACTATCTTTAAGGAGTCCAAAAACCGGTGTATTGCTACAGCTCTTGGAGCAATCAAATATTTGTGCCTCAAAGGAGTCTCAGCGCTGCCGATATACCCTGCTATTTCTTCTAAAGTTGGGGTAAGTTCAAAGTCCGAGAAATGGAAGACATTGTGCGCAGGATCCCAGTGGGGGACTAGTGCCCTTATGATATCTCCTCGTGGCCTGATATCCAACAAACTCGTGAGGCCTTTCAGATATTTCTTGATTTCGTCATGCCCTTCTTTGCCTAAATCATTCCACCAGAGCCGCAATTGGAGGGGGATTTTATCATGATTGAAAAGGGTTCATTTGGAGTCGTGCTCATTCTGCACATTTATTAATAAGATTTTAACAAACGAAACTTATTCTGATAAAAACAAAAATATATGCGATTTTTCTCAAAAGGATTTTTGAACACGACCTCTCAGCACTTCATGAACGAAGATTTTTAAGGTTGTGTGAGAAAAAAACGAGGTGGCCGTCTGTACCAAGGCAGCCTTCCGGAGTTCCTTTCGGGAACATTTGGCTATTTTTGACATAAGCGGCATCACCCGGACTTGTTTATGACTCTTTTATCATTTTTCAAAAATAGAAAATTCAACATTGCAAACACGGCCTTTCAATGCCTCGGGGACGAAGATTTTTAAGGCTATGTGGGTCGACTGGACCAAGTCTTAAAAATGACCCAAAGGTGGCTGTTTATGCAAAGTTAGCCTTCCGGCGTCCCTTTCGGGAACATTTGGCTATGTCTTGATAAAACAGCGGCACCCGACTTCTTTATGACAATTAAAATTTGACATATTTGTTTTTGCTATTTTTTTTTGTAAAAAGGGGGAAGTTACATCGCTAGACTTATTTACGACAAAATTAAAAATCTTTGACATGTTTTTTTTTGTTTTTTTTTTATATTTGTTTTTGGCTTTTTAGCAAAAGGTGGGGTTGGATCCGATGAGGGTTGCCTATGTATCTCACATCCGGTGAGAATCAAACCCGCGTAGTTCGGGTAATCAAGAATAAGTAGATGAACTAACTTTTTTTCTGAATTTGTGAAAGAACTACTTTAAAAGAAGAAAAGAAGTATATTTTTTTTGATTGATTTTCTTTTTTAAAAAAAACACTTCTAAGATATATTTTTTGAATTTTCATTTGCATTTTTTATTCTAAAGAAAAGAAGAATATATTTTTTGGAATTTTACCTTTAATAAAAGAAATGCTTCTAAAATGTTTTTTTTTTGAATTTTGAATTTTCTTTTCAATTTTGAAAGAAGAATCAAAATATTTTCGGATTTTTTCTTCTTATTATACATTTTTTTTAAAAAAAATAATTAAAAGACTTTCTAAAGAAGTTAATAATGGAAAATATTTTTGGATTTTTTTTTTTTGAAAATTGGGAGTCTAAAAACTTTTCTAAGCTTTTTGGCAAGACAAATATTTTTGCAACAAATAAAGACATATATATTTTTTGGAAATAAAAACTTTGGATATATATATATATATATATATATATATATATATATATATATATATATATGTGACAAATAATGAAAGACTCTTTTTATTATTATTATTTTTTGAATTTTCATAAAAAAAACCATTTTAAAATAAGACTCTTTTTTTTAATTTTTATTTTTATAACAAGACAAACTATATATTTCTATATTTTTCTGAAAAACAAAACAGAACAACGATTTTTCTATTTTTCCTTTACTTTTAATAAAACAAACTAATAAGACATTTTTTTCATTTTCTCAAAATTTCGGCAGAGTTTTGACAGTATTTGGGTATTGTTTTTTTTTCAAAAATAAACAATCAATTCCTTAACCGTTATTTCCCTTTTTTCAATTTTACAAAATTCATAATATTCAAACACCGGTCAACATGCGGGTACGAAAATAAATGCACGGAAAACAAATAGGATGCATCAGGATGGCCTTTTCACATTAGGTCGCTAGTCCTAGACGGACCCAACCCCTGTGTTGAGTCCCCTGAGTCAAATGCAACGTGATGAAAATAAGCGTTCCTACTAGGGATCCGGCATGAAGTCACGTTATTCTATGTTCAAAAACCTGGGTCGGTGTTCTAGACAGTGTACCCGAGCGGACAACTCGAGCTGAGGAAGGAGCTCCTTTCCGGGAACCAAAAGGCCAGCCGACTTAGAAACTTTCCGAGCCTCTTTTATTCAGGGTATGACACTAACAGAATAGGGAGTCTCAACCAGTAAGCACATCCCCGGAGGTAAGAAGAGAAAGGTTTCGGCACAATTTATATACAGTTCAAATAATATCAAAGCGGTAAAAGCAGCATTTAGCACATTAGGCTCAAACATGTAAAAATCAGATAATAAATAAAGCCAAATAATAACAATTATTCTAAGCTCGAATTCTTAACCCTGAACCAGTGGTTCTGGGTGTTGATCCCCAGCGGAGTCGCCAGAGCTGTCACACCTCCTTTTTCCGCACCCGCGGGGGCGCAAGAGAAGTTTTTTCCAATTAAAGGACAATCGAAACGGGATTGGTTTAATTATTTCAGAGTCGCCACTTGGGAGATTTAGGGTGTCCCAAGTCACCAATTTTAATCCCGAATCGAGGAAAAGAATGACTCCATACTATAGTCTGCGTACCAGAAATCCGGATAAGGAATTCTGTTAACCCGGGAGAAGGTGTTAGGCATTCCCGAGTTCCGTGGTTCTAGCACGGTCGCTCAACTGTTATATTCGGCTTGATTATCTGATTTTATACAATTATGAACCGATGTGCAATTTTTATCTTTTAACCGCTTTGATCATTTACTATTATTTTTATCAAGAATTGCAACGTTGTGAAGATGTATCTCTGACCGCGTTACAATTCAATGTACCCGTGATCGTCGACACACTTTGACTCCGTTGAGATTTGGATTTGGGTCACATAAATGTGCACCCGAGTTTAGGAAGATACAATTATTAAATACGTGCCTAAAACGACTAAACGTATTGTTATTTTGGGGAAGGACGTAAAATTTACTAAGCGGCCTGTCCCGGATTCTATGTATTTTTATATATATGCATTCAGAGGGTCCCGCAGCTTATACATTTTTGTTTGTCGAGGCTCGTCTCGTTCTATTTTTAAAAGGAATTTGCGACGTCATGGACATGCATCTCGAGCCACGTCACAATCTATGTGCCCATGATTAGAAATACATTTTGAATCCGCCGAGAATTGGATTTGGGTCACATAAATGCGCACCCGAATTTAAGAAGGTGAAATTATTAAATACGCGCTTAAAGAGGCTATCGCGTTATTATTCCGGGAGGTCGTGAGATTTGCTAAACGACCCACCTTAGGGACTGAGTGCTTCAATATATATATACATTTAACGAGGGCCCCGCAACTTGTGTGTTTTTTTCTTTATTTTTGTCGAGGCTCATCTCGTCCTTATTTTAAAAGGATATCCTATAGCAACTACGTTTCTTGTCGCGTTTGTCTCTACTAATTGAAAGCAGTAGATAGCCCTAGTTAATTACATGCTTGCAGGCTTATTTATAGCAGGATTCAAAATGCTTTTACAGAATAATAAAAAACGTGATTACGCCCATGGACAACTAATCGAACATTATGGGCCCAAACCCAACTCATGCGAGATAGGCCAGACTTGGGCCACTGTTTACCCGATACGGGCCTGCTTGGTCTGTTTCGATCTGGGCTCGACCTTCATGAGGTTGAGGCCCTGAACTGGTTCTTTTTTCTAAAATTGAGTTTATCAATTTATATGCGACAATTTGATAGAGGGGAAAAAACTTAACTAGTAGTGGATAGTTTTCATACTTGGCCTACATTAGAGAATATACTACACAATCAAACTAAGTCTAAGATACAACTTATTGCAATGGGAATATTTTCATCTAACAGCATACATATATGAACTAGCATTCACTAACCTACATTGATATACTAAGCATGCAGGCTACTTCTATTGCCCAAACGAAAATGTAACTATTATATACTACATGACATTTAATACAACAGTCCATGTATATATAAAAAACAATCTGCAGGTCTTCTCTTTGGCATTCATGCTCAAACTTTCAAGTTACATTTGTGGTATTAATCGTGTACCTGGTAAGGAAAGGAAAGGAAGAAGGAGAGTAATCAGTTGAGTAGTATGCAACAAGCAACAGCAGCAACAACCGAACAACAACAACACAGCAGCAAACCAACAACCACAAATGTTCTCCACAGTCCACAGACAAACAACAACAGTTTCCAGAACAAAGAAAACCAACAGATGGTCGAGCCCCAAACAAACAATCCCAGAAAAGAGTAGTGAAGCAACAGAAATAACAGAGTATTCAATGCAGCAACACCAGCAGTTCGACAATCACAAGCAGCTCCACCAGGGCATACAAACAGAACTTGGCCAAGACAGCTTGACCAATATGAATTCTTATGTAGTTTTCAGACAGTGTTTGGTTACAGTGTTTCTGGAAATTTCCTTATATTTTCAGTTTTCTTCAACTCACAAGACCTCTCCTAAGACTAAATTTTTTTCCAGCCCCTCTTAAGTTCTGAAATGGCCTATTTATAAGCCAAACAACCAGTGCAGTTTGATTGCCTGGATTCTGCCAATTTGCAGACTGCCCACACCTCTTAAATCCCATGCCTAAGCATCTTTTTGATGCCAGCCATTTGTTCCCCACGCCTGGCTTATTCTTTAATCAAAAGTTATGGGCTCATTTTAGTATTCATTTTAAACCCCATACTCTTGTGTCTTGTTCCCCATTGGCATTAGTTTAATCCCAAATTAGTACCCTACTTGTCAGCTCATTTAAACTAATCCTTTTTGTTCTTTTTAAATAGCCAAATTACCCCTGTTAATCCCTGGTTATTACTGTCTTGACCCTCTGCAATAATGGGTCATTTTGAACTTTTGAAAAATTTAAAATCGAAGCTGCCCTAGACTGAATCTTTCAGTTGTTTTGTAATGCAGTTTATAGGCTAATTTCAGGCAATGTCGAGCATTCAGTCAGTGACATGGTTCATTTAGTCATGTGAAATTATTAGCTTATTTGATCCATTAGTTATAGAGAACTAATCGACGACGTTTATCGAGTCGACTATACTAATTATAACAGGTAATAATCAGTCGTTCAAATAAACTGATACATACAGGGACCTAAAGGGCATCGGACAACTTTTGTTCAATTACTGGGAGCCTATATGAATTAACTCATTTGACGACTAATCTAATTGACGATCATGTATACCACAGAATACATTCAGAACACAAACAGAAAACAATTAGCCAAATAAAAGGGTCTTTGACAGAGATGGAAGAAATTAGAAAAAATAACAGATAATAACAAACAACCACAACAAAGCATGCTAACAATTCACTCAAAACTAAAACAAAGAAAAGAGAAAACTTACTGGAAAGGTTTAAAACCAACTGACCCAAGTCTGACTCAACTTCGACCATTTGAAGCCGAACAAACTTTAATCAAGGTGTTCTCACATGAGAACACCTTGATTAAGGTCTATTAGACCTCAAACCCCTGTCAAGACTGGCCGGATTCCAAGGCTACTCGTGTTCTAGGTTTTGGATCTTCAGATCTGGTTTTTTAGGAGTTGTGGGTAGATTCGGACCAAACCAAGCTTGGTTTGGTCACGAGGGAGGTCAGTGGGTTGTCTAATGTGAATCTGGGGTGGTTTGGCATAGATCGAGTTTTGTCTCGAATCTTCAAATCCAGATTCGAGACGATGGGAGGTGATTCGAGGTACATGGCTGGTGGATTCGTGCTCAGGGTGGTTGGATGTATCGGTGGTGTGAAGGGGGTGGTCACCGGCGTTCATGCCGCCGGGTTCTGGTGAAAGGGATATCAGGGCGGCGTTAGGGTTTGGGGAAGGAGATGAGTGAAGGGGGGGTTCAGATAGGGGGCGTGGGGTGAAGGGCCAAGTTTATATATGGAAGGGGAAGAGAGATTGGAGCCGCAAGTGATCTGAACGGCTTGGATCTATTGGTGGGTAACAGGACGGGGTCGTTTGGTATGGGAACGGGGTCGTTTTGGTTTAGGTGAGGGGTTGGGTTGAACCGGCTAAATAGGTCGGGTCATGAGGGAAGCCAGGGACCGTTGGATCAATGTAGACGAACGGCTCGGATCGACTTCGCCTACAACGACGTCGTTTGAGTCAGTGATTGGGCAGGCCTGGTTTGGACCGGATTTGTGCTGGTTTGGGCCTGTTTTTTTGTTTTATTTCCTGGGCCCAACCCGATTTTCATTCACTCTTTTGTTTTCTATTTTTTTTTTAAACAAAAATGAAATAATAATAATAAAACAATGAAATTAAAACAAACAACAATGTAACATTTTAACACAATTATCACAAAAATATTTAAGTAAGTTAAATCACAACCTAGAACGAACGATGCATATATATATATATATATTTTGAATTTTCTTTCAACGACCGAATTTATTTGAATTTCTTTTAATGACACATATTTTTTTGTATTTTGTTTGATAATGATTAAATGCAAAATGGACAGACCCACAAATGACTAACAACACCTGTCACGGAAAAATCGAAAAATTGTACAGCGAAGTCATTTGTCCCTATTTTTATTTTCTTTTGGAGCGATTGTTCGTGAAGCAAAAATCACGTGCTTACACTTCCTGGAAATGAGAAGAAAGTTTGTAAATTAGTTAAATTGTATGGATTAAATAAGCTCCAAAACAATGGCATGAAAAATTTGATAGTGTTATATTATCAAATGGTTTTAAACATAACGGAGCAGATAAATGCATTTATTCCAAATTCACAAAGGATTATGGAGTGATAGTATGTATTTATGTTGATGACATGCTAATCATATGAACTAATATGCAAGGTATAAATGAAACTAAGAAGTATATTCAACTTCTCAATTTAATAGATAGCACCAGATGTATTAACTGGAGTGCCATTGTAATCTGCCCTGTAAGTCTTTGTTTGCCACCTTGTAAAAGCAGTTAGCCGTAAGCTAAATGAGAGATCCTAGGTAAACATTCCAGTAGCTAACCTCTACCAAAGCATAAACTTGGTTAAATGGAAACTGACCTTTTGCGGCACTTGAAACTCTCCCACCAAGTTATTGTAAGCTTCCCAATCAGCCAAAACATGTAACCGTAATGAATTATAAGAAGAGGATAAGCATGGATTATCACCCAATGCAATGCATACAGAAATAGACATCCTCATATAGCTTATCAAAATGGTGATAATATCTACAATGCCCTTTGCTGTCCATTCTTCTTCGGCATAAGTTCCTGGTGAAAAGGAAAGAGCCATTATGTTAGCTTGCACTAGTGGAAAGGAGTCCGCAGTGAAATCCGTTGTGATCACAGTATAGTCATTTCCTTCTCTATCAAAAGTAATATTCACATGATATGCCACAATGTAAGGAATAGCCTCGGATAACTGGATGTCGAGAACTCCATCAAGAGCACTGCTAGGATCAAAAGGAATTCTGAAAGCACTATAATACAGACACCACCCCTTAACATGTTAAAACCTGTCGATGCTAGAATTATCCACCTTGAAGTACAGATAAACAGTTTTAGAAGCTTGCTCTCCACTATATCTCTCGATTGCACCCTTTTTGTGACACCAGCAAATGTGTAACCAACACCTTGCACTGCCTGAATCTTCAATTTGTACGCACTCATCAATTCTAGTACTTCCCACTCATGTAACATGGCAGCAAGTGCAGCTGCTACGTGTGGGGTCCAGCCCATATTTTAAGGAAATTGTTTTCTTCCTTTATTCTTCATTTTCAAAGTTGGCAGAAGCAGGCAGCCCACGTTTCTCATTTTTCTGTCAAAAATGACAGGCTGCAAAAGTTGAAAGGTCAAGGTTGGTAGGCTCGTTTTTGCCTATAAAATGAGAGCTTCGGCTCTCATTTTTTATCATCAATCTCAGAGAAAAATATATCTGAGAGTTAGAAAGAAAGAGTGAGGTTTCACAGACAGGATATAAGAAAATAGTCTGTGAAGAAAATAGAGATTGTGAGCGATATTGTAGTGAGGTGAAATATCAAAAGAGGGTTATTTCTTTTGAGTATTGTAGTGGTCTTTGTAGTATTTTACTCGGGCCTACAAAGTGTAAATTCCTTACTATAGTGATATCAGTTGCTCCTCTCGGGGTCGTGGTTTTTCCCTTATTCAGAAGGGTTTTCCACGTAAAAATCTTGGTGTCATTGTTACTCTTTTATTCTTGTTAATTACCGTATCTCGGTGCTACATTATTATTCCGCTTTTATTACTGTGAATATTATTTTGGTAGGGGGTTTATTCCCAACAACTGGTATCAAAGCTCAGGTTCTGCTCGTTCACTGAAATACTATTCACTGTCGGTAGTACTATACTTGGTGAAAAATAAAAATGTCCGGAGTAAAGTACGAGGTAGCAAAATTCAATGGAGATAACAGTTTCTCAACATGGCAAAGAAGGATGAGAGATCTGCTCATCCAAAAAGGATTACACAAGGTTCTAGATGCTGATTCCACGAAGCCTGATACCATGAAAGCTGAGGATTGGGCTGACTTGGATGAAAGAGCTGCTAGTGCAATCAGGTTGCATTTATCAGATGATGTGGTAAATAACATCATTGATGAAGACACTGCACGTGGAATTTGGACAAGGTTGGAAAGCCTATACATGTCCAAAACGCTAACAAATAAATTGTACCTGAAGAAGCAGTTATACGCCCTACACATGAGTGAAGGTACAAATTTTTTGTCATATTTAAATGTGTTTAACGAACTAATCACACAGCTTGCCAATCTCGGAGTGAAAATCGAGGAAGAAGATAAAGCCATCTTGCTATTGAACTCATTGCCATCTTCGTACGATAATTTGGCAACAACCATCCTGCACGGTAAGACTACTATTGAGTTGAAAGATGTCACATCGGCTCTTCTACTCAATGAGAAGATGAGAAAGAAGCCTGAAAATCAAGGACAGGCTCTCATCACAGAAGGTAGAGGCAGGAGTTTCAAAGGAGTTCGAGCAACTATGGTAGATCCGGAGCTCATGGGAAGTTAAAGAACCGATCTAAATCAAGAGCCAGAAATTGCTACAACTGTGATCAACCAGGTCACTTCAAAAGAGATTGTCCAAATCTAAGGAAGGGCAAAGGTGAAACAAGTGGCCAGAAGAATGACGACAACACAGCCGCTATGGTGCAAAATAATGATAATGTTGTCCTCTTTATAAATGAGGAAGAGGAATGCATGCACCTGTCAGGTCCAGAGTCGGAATGGGTGGTTGACACAACGACATCTTACCATGCCACACCGGTAAGAGATCTTTTTTGCAGATATGTAGCAGGTGATTTCGGCACAGTGAGAATGGGTAACACAAGTTACTCAAAGATTGTGGGGGTTGGTGACATTTGTATCAAGACAAATGTCGGATGCACATTGGTTCTAAAGGATGTGCGGCATGTACCTGATTTGCGGATGAACTTGATCTCGGGAATTGCTTTAGACCGAGATGGATACGAGAACTATTTTGCAAATCAAAAGTGGAGACTCACTAAGGGATCATTGGTGATTGCAAAAGGAGTTGCTCGCGGCACGTTGTACAGGACAAATGCAGAAATATGCCAAGGTGAATTGAACGCGGCACAAGATGAGATTTCTGTAGATTTGTGGCATAAAAGAATGGGTCATATGAGCGAAAAGGGATTGCAGATTCTTGCCAAGAAATCACTCATTTCTTATGCCAAAGGTACAATGGTAAAACCTTGTGACTACTGTTTATTTGGTAAGCAGCATAGAGTCTCATTTCAGACATCGTGTGAAAGAAAATTGAATATACTTGATTTAGTATATTCTGCTGTTTGCGGCCCAATGGAAATTGAATCAATGGGCAGTAACAAATATTTTGTTACTTATTGATGATGCTTCACGAAAATTATGGGTTTATATTTTGAAAACCAAAGATCAGGTGTTTCAAGTTTTCCAGAAGTTTCATGCTCTAGTAGAAAGGGAGACGGGTCGAAAGCTAAAGCGTCTCCGAAGTGACAATGGAGGTGAGTACACTTCAAGGGAATTTGAAGAGTATTGTTCAAGTCATGGGATCAGACATGAAAAGACAGTTCCTGGAACCCCACAACACAATGGCGTAGCCGAGAGGATGAACCGCACCATTGTGGAGAAGGTGAGAAGCATGCTCAGAATGGCTAAACTACCTAAATTATTCCGGGGTGAAGCAGTTCAGATAGCCTGTTACCTGATCAATAGGAGCCCATCAGTTCCGTTGGCGTTTGACATCCCAGAGAGAGTTTGGACCAATAAGGAGGTGTCCTACTCGCATATGAAGGTGTTCGGTTGCAAAGCTTTTGCACATGTACCAAAAGAGCAGAGAACAAAGCTGGATGATAAATCTGTTCCCTGCATATTTATCGGATATGGAGATGAAGAGTTCAGGTACAGACTGTGGGATCCTGTAAAGAAGAAGGCCATCAGAAGCAGAGATGTAGTCTTCCGAGAAAGTGAAGTTGGAACTGCTGCTGATATGTCAGAAAAGGCGAAGAATGGTATAATTCCTAACCTTGTTACTATTCCTTCTACTTCTAACAATCCCACAAGTGCAGAAAGTACGACCGACGAGGTTGCCGAGCAGGGGGAGCAACCTGGTGAGGTTATTGAGCAGGGGGAGCAACTTGATGAAGGTGTCGAGGAAGTGGAGCACCCCACTCAAGGAGAAGAGCAACCTCAACCTCTGAGGAGATCAGAGAGGCCAAGGGTAGAGTCATGCAGGTACCCTTCCACAGAATATGTCCTCATCAGTGATGAGGGGGAGCCAGAAAGACTTAAGGAGGTGTTGTCCCATCCAGAAAAGAACCAGTGGATGAAAACTATGCAAGAAGAGATGGAATCTCTACAGAAAAATGGCACATACAAGCTGGTTGAACTTCCAAAGGGTAAAAGACCACTCAAATGCAAATGGGTCTTTAAACTCAAGAAAGATAGAAATGGCAAGCTGGTCAGATACAAAGCTCGATTGGTGGTTAAAGGCTTCGAACAAAAGAAAGGTATTGATTTTGACGAAATTTTCTCACCTGTTGTCAAAATGACTTCTATTCGGACAATTTTGAGCTTAGCAGCTAGCCTAGATCTTGAAATGGAGTAGTTGGATGTGAAAATTGCATTTCTTCATGGAGATTTGGAAGAGGAGATTTATATGGAGCAGCCAGAAGGATTTGAAGTAGCTGGAAAGAAACACATGGTGTGCAAATTGAATAAGAGTCTTTATGGATTGAAGCAGGCACCAAGGCAGTGGTACATGAAGTTTGACTCATTCATGAAAAGTCAAACATACCTAAAGACCTATTCTGATCCATGTGTATACTTCAAAAGATTTTCTGAGAATAACTTTATTATATTGTTGTTGTATGTGGATGACATGTTAATTGTAGGAAAAGACAAGGGGCTGATAGCAAAGTTGAAGGGAGATCTGTCCAAGTCATTTGATATGAAAGACTTGGGCCCAGCACAACAAATTCTAGGGATGAAGATAGTTCGAGAGAGAACAAGTAGAAAGTTGTGGCTATCTCAGGAGAAGTACATTGAACGTGTACTAGAACGCTTCAACATGAAGAATGCTAAGCCAGTCAGCACACCTCTTGCTGGTTATCTAAAGTTGAGTAAGAAGATGTGTCCTACAACAGTGGAGGAGAAAGGGAACATGGCTAAAGTTCCTTATTCTTCAGCAGTCGGAAGCTTAATGTATGCAATGGTATGCAATGGTGTTGTCAGCAGGTTTCTTGAAAATCCTGGAAAGGAACATTGGGAAACAGTCAAGTGGATACTCAGGTACCTGAGAGGTACCACGGGAGATTGTTTGTGCTTTGGAGGATCTGATCCAATCTTGAAGGGCTATACAGATGCTGATATGGCAAGTGACATTGACAACAGAAAATCCACTACTGGATATTTGTTTACATTTTCAAGGGGAGCTATATCATGGCAGTCTAAGTTGCAGAAGTGTGTTGCACTTTCAACAACTGAAGCAGAGTACATTGCCGCTACAGAAACTGGCAAGAAGATGATATGGCTCAAATGGTTCCTTCAAGAGCTTGGATTGCATCAGAAGGAGTATGTCGTCTATTGTGACAGTCAAAGTGCAATAGACCTTAGCAAGAACTCTATGTACCATGCAAGGACCAAACACATAGATGTGAGATATCATTGGATTCGTGAGAAGGTGGAGAACGAATCTTTACAGGTCAAAAAGATTCATACAAGTGAGAATCCTTCCGATATGCTGACCAAAGTGGTACCAAGAGACAAGTTTGAGCTATGTAAAGAACTTCTCCGCATACACTCAAACTAGAAACTGCGAAGTTACCTCCTTCGGGTGAATGGGACTGGAGGGGGAGATCTGTGGGGTCCAGCCCACATTTTAAGGAAGTTGTTTTCTTCCTTTCTTCTTCATTTTCAAAGTTGCCAGAAGCAGGCAGCCCACGTTTCTCATTTTTCTGTCAAAAATGATAGGCTGCAGAAGTTGAAAGGTCAAGGTTGGTAGGCTCGTTTTTTCCTATAAAATGAGAGCTTCGGCTCTCATTTTTGATCATCAATCTCAGAGGAAAATATATCTGAGAGCTAGAAAGAAAGAGTGAGGTTTCACAGACAGGATATAAGAAAATAGTCTATGAAGAAAATAGAGAGTGTGAGCGATATTGTAGTGAGGTGAAATATCAAAAGAGGGTTATTTCTTTTGAGTATTGTAGTGGTCTTTGTAGTATTTTACTCGGGCCTACAAAGTGTAAATTCCTTACTATAGTGATATCAGTTGCTCCTCTCGGGGTCGTGGTTTTTCCCTTATTCAGAAGGGTTTTCCATGTAAAAATCTTGGTGTCATTATTACTCTTTTATTCTTGTTAATTATCGTATCTCGGTGCTACATCATTATTCCGCTTTTATTACTGTGAATATTATTTTGGTAGGGGGTTTATTCCCAACACTACGGGCTGATGTTGCATGGCATCATCATATTCTATAGTGAGGCCTTTCACTAATTTAAAGAGCAATTGCTCGCTCGTCGCACAAAGAGACATATTAACCCCACTAGTATCAAAAATAATATACGGCAAAGTAGACCTTGTTTTATGAACTAGACCAAACAACGCAAACAAGAGCATAACAACTCTATTGACTCGGATATTTGGTGACTGCATGGAGTAACTTTGAGCAATTGCCTGGAGCACCCCCGGTTCTTTCTCCTCCCGAGCATGCACTCGCTATTTGCACAACAAAAATCCAGGAAGATTGTATCCCCGCCCATTGTCACATCAATAGTCTAAATGAATTTTGAAATCATGTTGGAACCACAATATATTTTTAATGTCTTCCTTCAAAGTTGGTTTACAGTGAAAGCCTAAGGATAGAAAACTTCCTTCAAACTGTCCATCCTCCAAATTGTTCATGTTAGAGGTGATGACCTTTGTCTTTAAAAACTCCTCATTTCGATATAAATCTTCAGATTCAATATATAAAAGCACACATGAATCAACCTTAAAATCTTGCCCCGTGTCGAACCAATCGTCCATACAACTATAAAATAGGATAATCCCTATTCTTGATTCATAGGCACAATAAAGATACGTGCAAACTCTCATATGACAACAATAGTAAATATCATGCATATGGCCATGGTTCAAATTAACACTAACAAGCACAACGAGTATTTGACAAAAAGAAAACTTATCACCTGGGACCAAGCTAGCAAAAGGATCCATAATCATAGGTGCAAATCGAATGAGATTTTCATTGGTATTTTGTTGAGAATTTTAGCAACCACCTGATCTGTACTGTTGCTTAAATTTTCCTCCACTTTAGTGCATCCTCGTTGGTCCTCCTCTGATTCTCCATCGTCTGAATCAGAGTTTATCTTCATTGCATCTAAAATTTCCAAAATCTATAGACAAAGTCTCAATTTGTTCAACCTCTTTTGGCACGAAAGAATCTCGTCCAACATAAGGAGCTAATTGAGCTTCATCCTTTAAAAATTGAGAATGCATAGCAGTTTCGTTACTTGGGGGTTTTCGTCAAACGACATTCGCATACTTGTCTCCATCAACTAGACGAGCCTTGGGTTCATGAGTTTCGGGGATTTGAGTAGATGAAGGCTCATAAAAGTTGGGAATACGACGCTAAGCAGCGAAAGGAGACACATAAGTCGCCGGTGGAACCACTGTAGCACATCTCATGTAGTCAACACAAGCTAGTGAAATATCTCCCTTTCTCACTGAATTAGTGAAGGTCGGTGTCTGAAAATACAGAAGAAATTTCTCATTGAAATGGTTCCAATAGAATTGGTTATTACGAAATAACCAATTGAACCACGCGAGAGCATCGCCTTCTAGGTAGAAGGAAGGAAGAGGCAGCCAATCCTTCTTGGAGAAGCCAAGGTATGTGAAGCATAACTCAGCTCGAAAAATTCAGCTTTCCGGGTTGCTGTCGCCACTAAATCTAGGAAGAAACATTGTCGTTGCTGGAGTCCGGTAGATGAAAGCACCAATGTAACAAACCAGTTATTCAACACTTTTATTACGTCAACCACGAAAGGGGATTACAACTCAACTCAAAACTATTACAGGAATTAGAGATGCTAAACAGAAATACAAATGATAGAGAATAAGGTAAGAAAAGCTCAGACTAAGAACGGGGATGAGAGGATACAGAACACTCGAGAAGGAAGATGAGGAGAAACATGCATCTTACTCAACAATATGCATAACCCCAAATCACAGACCATTGGCCCTTATAATAGAACCATTTTTACGCCTACTACTTAACCAGGATTCCAAATTAACCTGGCCATGTTGCTTGTTCTCGGCCTAATAACTCTAGTCAGCCCAATAGCTACTTGTGCGAGATTGGGTTGGTGTTGATTCATAACAGATTTTCCGTATAATTATAGGGGTAGTTTTGACCTCTTACCCATTTTCTTCACACCAAACGAACATTTAATGGTTCGCGTAATGAAACATGGAGTACAATACTAACAGTTTGTTGGATGATTGTTAGATATCGTTTCATAACGTATCATATTGTATTGTATTATACTGTATTGTTTTGATGAATAAAATGTTTGGATAGATTGTATTGTTTGTCGTCACTTCATCACATCATCATCATGTACCAACAAAATAAAAAAAAACTTACAATATTATAAAGAAAAGTAGGGTACAAGGCGAATTATTATGTAATAAAAGGTATGGTAAAGAATAAAATATAATTATTTAATAATAAGAAAGGAAAAAATGAGAGGAAAAATAAAGTAACGACGCAATCACGTCAAATTAGTTGTTACATAAAATAATATTTTTACGTGATGACGAATTTAATGATTTTTTATAATAAAATTTAAATAATAATCAAAACAAACATTATATTTAAATTTAAAGTAAAAATACAAAAGATCGTCCAAACAAGTTGTAAATGCAATCTAATGAACATATTAGGCATCATTCCGAAAATGCCCCTAGGTTCAGAAAGCTAACAGCAGCGCAGCTCCATTAGACGCACATATATATACTGGGATTGAACTAGGGTTTCTCAGACTCTCCCCTTCCCCTTCCCCTTCCCCGTGTACCCTAAACTACCTGCCCTGTAGCCCAAACGAAGCGCAATGGTACCTCTCCGCCTTCCATTTTCGATTTCGTTGTTGCTTTTACATATGTGTATTCATAATCTAAAGTACTCGCTCTGTTTCTTTCTTTTTTTTAGGCTTCAGAGAAGAAATTGAGCAATCCAATGAGGGAGATTAAAGTCCAGAAGCTCGTTCTCAACATCTCCGTCGGTGAAAGTGGAGATCGTCTCACCAGAGCCGCCAAGGTCACCCTCTTTATAACCGCTTAATTTACGCTTAAAAAGACAAATTATTTTTCCAGTATTAGAATTAAATGGGACCCGTATAGAGTGGAATTATATTAAACGTTTTATATATTCGATCCAAACTAGTTATTATTGAATGTGTTTAAATGGTTAATTGAATGTTTTTATTGTACTTGTAGGTCTTGGAGCAACTCAGTGGCCAATCCCCTGTTTTCTCCAAGGGTAAGATTTTGAATATCATCTGCACTTTGTTTGCCTTTTTTATTTGCAAATTCGGATGTTATGACTAGTTCCAATTTCTAAGGAACATTTGTATCTAGCTCATTTCTATGTTCTTTGAGCTCTGTGTCTGTCAAAGAATGAACTCTCCTTTTATATTAAATAATCTGATAAGTTACTGTTAGTGCTGAACTGGTAATTTGTTGAAGTTTGGCTTTAGTTTGTTGTAGGGTTTTACGACCTCCTTGTTTTCCTGTTTGTAGTTATTGTTTAAACTCTTCTTATTAGTTGAGCTTAAATGGAGAAGCATGGTCTGTGATGATAGCTGACCTCAGCTTGCTTGGAATTGAGGCTTACCTGTTGTTGTTTAAACTCATTTTGTTGTGACGAGCTAAGGCGTTAAGCAACTAGCAAAAAAAAAAAAACACTTTTCTAATTAATGTGGATTCATTTGTCTTAAAGTGCAACAACAACAACAACCTAGTAAAATCCCACAAGAGGGGTTTTGAGAGGGTAGAGTGTACGCAAACTTTACCCCTACCCCGAATGAGTAGAGAGGCTGTTTCCGGGAGACCCTCGTCTCAAAAGGCATTATTCTTAAAGTGGATGTGCGCGAATTAGTACTCGTAGTTGGTCAGCTGCTGTAATAATTTGAAATGATTGAAACTACCTACGTGTCTCAAGTTACACATAGTGTTCCTCAGGTGAATGGTTATTTTCATGATATGTTGGAAAAGGATTTTGTTTCCACCGAGCTAAAACAATATGTTGATGTCTCTAGTAAACCAAAGTCATTGCTTAATAGCTATTGCTTCAATTTCTTCTTGTCTTTTAGCTGACTATACTTTGTTACATATTTTGCATTGGGTGCTATTTCGTTTTGTCATATGCTTGCTTTATTCCTGTTGACAGCAAGGTATACTGTCCGATCCTTTGGAATTAGACGTAATGAAAAGATTGCCTGCTACGTGACTGTCAGAGGGGAAAAAGCTATGCAGCTCCTTGAGAGTGGATTGAAGGTCAAGGAGTATGAGTTGTTGAGAAGGAACTTCAGTGAAACTGGTTGCTTTGGTTTTGGTATTCAGGAGCACATTGATCTTGGAATTAAGTAAGCAGATTTCTTTCGCATTCCACATATTTTGTTTAGTGCTGCTAACTTTTATCACGTATATGTCAGGTTAATTATCTTCTGCTTAATCCTCTTCTAGAAGTGTTTGGTTTCTTATTTCATGAGTATACAAAGACTAGTTATATTTTACCTTGCCTTACTATGTCAGCCTAGGAGAATTTGCATCTGCTCTTCCGCATTTATATCTGTGCAATTTTGTGCCCTTCTCTATTCATTTACATTCTATTTGTTTAAACGTTTTAAAGGTATGACCCTTCGACTGGTATCTATGGTATGGATTTCTATGTTGTCCTGGAACGCCCAGGATACCGTGTTGCCAGACGTCGTAGGTGCAAGTCTCGGGTTGGGATCCAGCACAGGGTTACAAAGGAAGACGCCATGAAGTGGTTCCAGGTCAAATATGAAGGTGTTATCCTTAACAAGTCCTCTAACATTCAGTAAGCTGAGAGCTAGTTGAGAGCTGTCTGCTGGATCAATTTGTTCAGTAGCAAGTTTATGTTTATGCATTTTGTAGACCAACATCTAATTACTCCTAGAGTTGAATATTTTTCGAGAGTTACTGTTATTTGGCATATTATGTTTCCGTTTTGGCTATGCGATCAACTCAATTTTACTATATCGTTTTGTGCTAGTTTTCTGTCGTGCAATTTTAGTAGTTTGCTCCTCTTGCTAGAAAAATGTGGAGGTCGAGTATTTGGGTTGTAGGTTAGGAGGTAGTTGAGTCTTACCTTACTTCGTACCTTTATGAAACTAGTCTGGTAGGATTTTTGTGTAAGATAGCTATTGGCAATATTGTGTCTTACTATTACGCTTTTCAATGCATGACCTATTTACTGCCTATCGCTTTTGCTTTGCATCTTTCTTTTGAATTTAATGTTATTCCTATTGTTCCTATGATTTATGTGGTGATACTAATATTGTCCCACTTTTGTCTTTTTGTTTCTTGAGCCGAGGGTCTTTCGGAAACAACCACTCTACTCCTTCGGGATAGGGGTAAGGTCTGTGTACACACTACTCTCTCCAAACCTCACTAGTGGGATTTTACTTGGTGATTGTTGTTGTTGTTGCTCCTCTTGGCGACGAACTTATCTGATTTTGAATTTAAATTATAATTATCTCATAACCGAGATACATTAATCAAAGGGTCGACCCTGTACACAAATTGCTTAATGCAATGATAAGGGAGGTTGAATACAGTCCTCTTGTATTTTTGCAGAGGGGTATTTCCTCATCTTAAACCTGTGACATAAATCACTATTAGAGCAACTTTAATTGTGCCAACGGCTGAATGAGATTTTACTTATTTCTGCACTAGGATATACAATTGGAGACTATCTTGTGATTCTAAAAGTTCCTCTTTGCATAATTATCATCTTGAGGGGTTCGGGAGTTTTTAATCTTTATAAGCACATTTGTTCAAATGTTGTTTCAGGCAAATTTTAGGTTCTAAATCTCATTGACTGTGGTTAGTGTTTGAGTTGTATGTTAGTACTATTTGTACTAGTAGCATCTAGAGGGTGTCAAATTTTGTTAGTGTTGTGCGATAACATCTTTGACCAATAAAAAAAAAGGAAAATCTATTTCAGGACGACTAATGGTTGTAACGTAGGAAGTGCAGCAGTGACATGCATGAAATAAGGTTGGCAATTAAAAACATGTCTACTTTTGCTCTCAGCTTTTCCTTCATTTTTAATTTATACAGAGTAAATCGGTATTTCATTTCTTCGTCAGTAGCAACTATAAAGTGCCTCTTGTATTAATTCACTTGATTTTTGCACGTAGCAGCTTAATCCAATCAGCCGAATTATTTCTCTCAGCTAATCATTCTTATAATTAACTTACCATTAATTACCCAGCTCTGATAGCTGCAAATAAAAATTCATTTTGCCTAAAGTTTTGTAGTAGTGTTCTCAATCCTAATCTGTCTTATTAAAACTAGTACTAACTTGCGATTATTATGCCTATTCAAAACAAAAAAAGGTTGCACTTACCATACAAGAAAATCGGGAAACTCTACAGAAATCAAAATTCCTTGCCTGTTTTATGCTGATTGGTTCCCAAACACTCTTTTTCTCCTCCCTTTTTTTGCTGATTGGTTCACGAACTCTCTTCTTTCCTCCCATTTTGTGATATAAATTGAGGTACAGAGTCTCCTGGGAAAGGGACGTTTATGTTTGGAAATAAACCCCCACAGAAATAATATTCTTTTTAATCAACAAGAATAAAAAGAACAACAAGGACACAAAGATTTTAACATGAAAAACCCTTCTGAATAAGGGAGCAAAGTAATCCACTATAATGAAGAATTTTACACTCCGTATTCCCGAGTAAATACTCCAGGAATCACGATACATTTAAAAGAAATAATCCTCTTTTAAAATTCCCATCCCACTACAATATTACTCACTCTCTATTTTTCCTCACAGACTACACCGCCTGTGAATAACTCACACTGTTCTCCATGTTCTCAAATATATTTCTCTCTGAGATTAATGTGTACAAATACGAGCCGAAGCTCTCCTTTTATAGTGTTGAGCGCCCAATCTTCCACCAATCAAAACGATTGGTTATTGCAATCTGCAATTGCAAATTGCTTTGTCTGACGCCTACTATTTTTGACAATATGCAGATTTGTAAATCAAATCCAAAATAAGTTATAATGGAATCTAACACTTTTCCTTCCTTTTAGTTCATTCATGGGGATGGACCCCACAAATCTCCCCTTCCATACCCATTCACCTGAAAGAGGTAACACCAGACTTCTAGCTTGAGTGCATGCCGACAAGTTCTTTGCATAATTCCAACTTGTTTCTTGGTACCACCTTGGTCAGCATATATGCGGGATTCTCACTTGTAGAAATCTTCAAGACTTTTAGGGTTTCATTCTCTACCATTTCTCGAATCCAGTGATATCTCACGTCGATGTGTTTGGTCCTTTCATGGTACATGGAGTTCTTGCAAAGGTCTATTGGATTTTGACTGTCACAATAGGCTGTGAGCATGTGATTTTTGTCCTACATAAAAATAACTCCTACAAATAGACCAAAAATAATTTTCATTGATTTTTAGGAATTTTTCTTTATTTAGTTGCATCTCATGCATTTTTAACATTTTAAAAGCATAGAAAAAATCATAAATATTGTCAATTTTACATATTTTAACTTTTTGTCTTTAGAAATTAGTGTTTTTACTTAGTTTTAAGTTAATTAGTTGTTTTAATAAATAAAAAATTTTAATTTCTACAAAATAGATTAATTTAGGATTTTAATTAATTAAAGAAATGAAAAAGAAAAAAACAAAGGAAAGGAAACTAGGAAGAGCATATTTTTGGTCTTGATTCTTTTAAAATTAGGTCAATTCCTAAATGCCCAAATTAATTTTAAACCAAACCAAGCCAAATACCATACCCAACATCCTCTTAGCCCACACTCTATTTTTATAAAAAGCAAGACCTAGACCTAAGGGGAGGGGCGGATTTTTTGGAGACAATTAGAGAGACCCCTCTCTTTCATGTAGGAAGCAGCGCATCTGAGACCCATTTTGGACAACATTCAGACCCCTCTTTCTTGTTCTTGATTAGCTCAAAGATCAATCACCCATCTTTCCTCCATTATCTCTGAACAACCTTGTTCATTTTCCACTCCCCTTCTCTTCCAAATCGAAAAAAAGAAAGATTAAAAAGGCTGTTCGAAGTTTTGGCTTCATGGTTCGATTGTGTGTGGCTTTCGGAGGTTGTTTTGAGCTGTGAGTTTGCTGTTCGACAGCTAATTTTGCTGCTGAAGCTCTAACCATGGACAGTGCTGGACTTTAGTTGGTTTTGATTTTAATCCTTGCATCATTAGGTATGTATTCGCTGAACATGTATTTTTTCAGATTTGGCCTTATGTGAAGTCATGTTTGATTCCTATGGTCTGTTCCTTAAGCCATTAGTGATTTCTGTTTTCTTTATGGTGTGGTGTTCATTTCCATTTTTGAATTGAAATTGTGTTGTTCAGTACTGCATATTTCACGTCAGTTCTTTTTAGTGTTAGTGAATATCAAAATACCATATTTTATTCCAATGGCAGTTGTGAAGCATTTGTTGAATTCACTTCGGATTAGGGTTCTGTTTGATTGGTTCTGATTCATGAAAGTTAAAAATGTTAGAAATCAATTTGTAGTGAAGCCATTTTGAGGTGAATCTTGTAATTAGGAGTAGAGATTCTTTATGAATGGAACGCCAATGCACAACAACACTAGAAATGGCGTTAAACTTCTAATGCTAATAACAGAGAATTCAAACGCTTGGTTTTCCAAATAACAAAACCAAAATATACAAAAACCAAATATCTGTAGACGCATGTATATGCATCTTACGATTTTTGTTTGGACTACAACGATGTCAAGGTTGGTAAATGTTTAATGCATATTCTAGTTAACTTGAGATTTTGAGATTTGGTTTTGTAGTTGTAGTTGGTCTATGTGATATAGAAGTTGAAGTTAATCTGCTGCCAAGTTAGCTGTCATTAACAATTTGCTAATTGCTTGTTGATTGAAATAAAGTTGTTATTTGTTCAGCGCTTGCTATCTTTTATTGTCTTTATTCGACCCCGGGAATAGCTAATTTTTCATTTTAAACAAATGGTTGAAGAAAGTAACAGCTCATTGACATGGCTATACGGTCAACTAATAGTGTGTTCAAATTTATGAATGGAAATGCTGAAACCATTTTAATGAGAAATGTTTGCCAACAATTGTAATGGGATGGTACTAGGGATCCGTCTTTTCTAGTGGAGGTGAGTGTTGTCTCTTTTAGTGGCCTTCCAAGCGTGGTTTCCAGTTAGCGAGGAAGTGACGTGAATTCCAATTAGTGAGCTTGTTAATAAATCTGATAGCTAATCTTACACCTCTTCCATAAAGAATTTTCCATGGCCCTCGCAAATCTTGTTTTAAACTTGAAATTTCGTAGTTTCTTTAGGCGCGCTATTTTAAATTAATTTCCTTTATTTATCTAAATCCGGGTGTGCATTTATGTGACCCAAATCCAAATCTCAAATAACGTTAGATAAAATATGTCATGGACCGCGGGTGCATTTATGTGACGTGGTTTAAGACATGTTTTAGATGACGTTGAATTTTTCTCCTAAAAAATAGTTTGAATAAAAGCAGTTAAAACTAAAATTTGCACATAGGTTCATAACTGTTTAAAATCAGATAATTAAACCGAATATAATAGTTGAGCGACCGTGCTAGAACCACGGAACTCGGGAATACCTAACATCTTCTCCCGGGATAACAGAATTCCTTACCCGGATTTCTGATTCGCGGACTGTTAAACAGAGTCAATCCTTTCCTCGATTCGGGATTTGAACCGGTGACTTGGGACACCATAAATTATCCCAAGTGGCGACTCTGAATCTTTAAGTGAAATAATCTCGTTTTGATTGTCCTTTAATTGGAAAAACTCCTTTATACTCCCTCTCGGGGGGGGGGGGGGGGTGTAGGCAAAAAGGAGGTGTGACAGCTCTGACGACTTTGCTGGGGAATAGAACCCAGAACTTCTGGTTCAGGGTTCAAGAATTCGAGCTTAGAATAATTGTTATAATTGGCTTTATTTATTATCTGATTTTATTGCATATTTGAGCCTAATGTGCTAAATGCCGCTTTTTACCGCTTTGATATTATCTGAACTGTATATAAACTGCTACGAAACCCTTCTCTTCTCATCTTCGGGGATGTGCTCGCTGGTCGTGGCTCCCTATTCTGTTAGTGTCATACCTTGAAATAAGAAAGAGGCTCGGACAAGTTACTAAGCCAGATGGCCTTTTGGTTCCCGGTATGTAGCCCCCTTCTCGGCTCGAGTTGTCCGCTCGGGTACACAAGTCTAGAACAATATACCCAGGTTTTTAGCTTAGAATAACTCAGCCTCATGCCGGATCTCTAGTAGGAACGTTTGTTTGTATCATGTGCATTTGACTTTGGAGACTCAACACAGGGGTTGGGTCCGTCTAAGACAGGTGTACCCAAATTAAAAGACCATCCTGATGCATCTTACGTGCTACTTGCGTATCTGTCTGTTTCAGCTTGCATGTTGACTGGCTTCTAGAATAGGGAAAGAAAATGAAAAAAAAGAGAAAAAAGAAAAAAAAAAGGAGAAAGAAGAAAAAAGAAAAGAGAGTGAGAGGTAGGTATTTGAATTACCCTGAAATTTTGTTGAAATTTTGAAAAAAAGAAAGAAAAGCCATTTCAAAATAAGTCATATTTTCTGTTGCGTCAAAACGGGCGAACTATGCGGGTCTGATTCTCACCGGATGTGAGATACGTAGGCAAACCTCATCGGTTCCGGTCCACAATTTTTAAAAAATTCAAAAATATTTTCCATTACTTGCTTCTTTAGAAAGCCTTTCTTTTAGACCCTAATTGTTTTTTTTTAAAAAAAAATGTACAAAAATATTTTCCTTTAATTTCTTCCAAAAATCCAAAAATATTTTCATTCTTCTTTCAAAATTGAAAAGAAAATTCAAAATTCAAAAATATTTTTTTAGAAGCATTTCTTTCATAAATTCAAAATAAAATTCCAAAAATATTTTCTTTCTTCTTTAGAAGTTTTTCTTTCAAAATTCTAGAAAAAAAAAATTCAAAAAAAAAACTTTCTTCTTTAGAAGTCTTTCTTTGCAAAAATGCTGAAGAAAAATCAAAATCCAAAAATATTCCCTTTCTTCTTTATAAGTCTTTCTTTCGAAAAAATAAAATAAAAATTTCAAAAAAAAGTTAGTTTATTTACTTTATTCATGATCTTCCCGAATTACGCAAGATCTGATTCATGTTCCCACATGATACGTAGGCAACCCACATCAGGTTCGATCAAATAATTTTGAAAAAAAAAGGGAAAAAAGAAGGTGAAAAAGAAAAGGGGAAGAATGATAATAATAAGGACCGACTGAGTCCATTCTGACATGTTTTGTTTTCAATTGTGAAGAAAGTTGAGGTAGTTGGTTTGTGGTAGGCTGGAAACACAAGATCCAAGGAAAATGATAATTGACATCGAAGCTGTTACAAGTGCTCAAGAGACTCAGGGTCAGAGGGTTCAACAATAGTCTACTGTGTTTGAGAAAAATAGAATACTGAAGCAGTGAATGACCGAAATGTGTCAAGCATGGGCCAATGGTCAAGGACAGCCTCGTCATGAGTCACCATTTGCTACACAACAAGAGCAATATCACTCTCCTGAGTACCACTCGTACTCGTTTGATGTTCCTGCAAACGTTGAGAAGCCTGCCCGAAAGATGGTACAGGAAGAAATGGCCCAAAGAGTGAAAAACTTAGAACAACGGTTGAAAAACATGCAAGGGTTGGCAGGTCAAAAGAGTGTTGCCTTCAAAGATCTATGTATGTTCCCCGATGTCCACTTACCGCCTGATTTCAAGACTCTCAAATTTGAAAAGTATGATGGACATGGAGACCCCATAGCCCACCTGAAAAGGTATTGCAATCAACTGAGAGGTGCGGGAAGAAACGAAGAATTGCTGATGGCTTATTTTAGGGAAAGCCTTACGGGAGTAGCATCCGAATGGTTTTTAGACCAAGACACATCTCGCTAGTACGTCTGGAATGACATGGCACAGGCCTTTGTCAATCAGTTCCATTACAACATTGACATTTCCCTAGACCGCATTTCCATTTCAAACCTGAAGAAGAAACCAAGTGAAAGTTTCAGGGAATATGCCATTAAATGGAGAGAGCAAGCAGCTCGAGTTAAGCCACCCATGGACGACCACGAGCTAATCACTGTCTTTCTTCAGGCTCAAGAGCCAGATTATTTTCAAAACATGATGTCCGCAGTGGGTAAATCCTTCTCGGAAGCAATCAAAATCGGGGAAATGGTTGAGAATGGTCTTAAGACAGGCAAAATTATAAGTCAAGCAGTTTTTAAAGCCGCAACTCAAGCTGTCCGGGTTGAATCTGATAATTTTAGCGACACAGATGAGAAGGTTGAAGAAATCATGATGACATCAGGGTCGAGAAAAGGTCCCAGGAGAAAATCTCGAAGGTATGAGCAGCCTCCTCAATTTTCCCATGACTCCCCTGAGCAGTATTATCTACCTCAGAACCCTCAATACTCTGTCGCTCCACCTCGGTATGTTGTCCAGCCACCAAAACACCCCAGAAGGCGAGCACGAGCATCACAAAATCTCCACCAGCTTCCACAAAATTTTCAGGTACCCTATAACCCACATCCATGCCAGAGGTATAGAGTGGAACAAAGGTTGAAAGATAATTTTACACCAATAGGAGAGTCCTATGCAAGCTTGTTTGAGAAATTAAAGCATTATGACATGATTGCACCTATTTCTCCAAATCATGTGGACCCACGTGCAAGAAGCTTTGACCCTTCTAAAAGGTGTGAATACCATTCCAATGCCCAGGGGCACAATGTTGAAAGTTGTCGGGATTTGAAAAGAGAAATAGAAAGGATGATCCAGAAAAACCTGATTGTGATCCAAGACAATGACACCCAAAATGTCGCGCAGAATCCTTTACCTGCACATCATGATGCACACTTTGTGGGGATGATGCCTGGTGACGTGGAGTATGAGAATCCTCTCGGGAACTTGCTAACTGAAGTTAATGATGTTGAAATTGGAGAAGGCTCTGTTGATTCTGATGAGCAAATTTGTGGCTAAATGTAAAGCCTAGCAATTGAAAAGTCATTCCTTCCTCACTAGGAAGGAATCTTAGTAGCTTGTTTTGATGTTTTTTCTATTATCTGGGTTATTTCAGGGTTGTGATCCAGATTTTATTTATTTTATTGAGTCAAACCCTTCTATCCCTCCATTCTGTTTGTGTGAGTCTTGTATGTCTGTTCTGTTGCTATTTTCATTATTCGGGTTATTTTAGGGTTGTAACTCGTATTTTAGGTTGCTTGTTTAGTTGTAAAACCCTTTCATCCTTTACTCAATAAAATACAGTTTGTCCTTTTGTGTCATTCTGTTCCTAGTTCTTTTTACGCTAGTTCTAATGACATGACATGCATGCGGAAATTTTGGCCAGATCTTAGGAACTGATTTAATCAGGAATTCAATAACTAAAAAAAATACTTTTGAGGATGAATAAAGAGTTGGAATACTTTGGAACTAAGGTCGAGTAAAATTCACCTTCAAATCATTGTGAAGATCGGGCTTGAGGATGTTTAATCAATTGATGTTTGTTGGAAAGTTTGTCACTAAGGGATGAAAAAATGTCTTGTGACCACGTCACACCAAGAAGACAGACATGTTCGTCAACGTTGTGATCGCGAAAAGATACCATGTTTGACGTTCGTAAGGTTGGAAGACCCTTTTTCTGCTACCCAAACACTTTATATCCTTTGCTACCCCTTTTGAGCCTGTGTTATTTTTCTTTGACTACCCTCTTTTGGAATCAAGATTAGAGTCAAAAAAAAGAAAAAAAAAGAAAAAATTCATGTCCCAAGAGTACAAAATGGGGCAATTCTTAGAAAGTTCAGAGAAAAAAAATTGTCAAAGGTCCATGCCCTCAAAAATAGAAGCCGGGGCAAACAA
Organism: Nicotiana tabacum; assembly: GCF_000715075.1. Classification (NCBI taxonomy): domain Eukaryota; kingdom Viridiplantae; phylum Streptophyta; class Magnoliopsida; order Solanales; family Solanaceae; genus Nicotiana; species Nicotiana tabacum. The sequence continues at coordinate 183,611,210 of NC_134087.1, read as the reverse complement.
AAAAAAGAGAAAAAAGAAAAAAAAAGGAAAAGGAAAAAAAATAGAAAAAAAAGGAAAAGAGAAACAGAAAGAAAGATGAAAAATAGTTTAGGCTAGATGTTTGAACTACGTTCGACCTTATTCCTTAAAAAATAAGGATACGTAGGTAGCCTCACGGTTCGGTCCAACCAAATAAGAATTCAAAAACAAAAATCCAAAAAAAAATCCCCAATAGCTGAAACTGGGGCAGAGATTTTATTTCATTTTTAAAAGAGTCGATTCCAAAAGTTGTAAGTATACAACCCTTTTTACTTTGAGTCTATTTTGAGCCTTCATGCCGGCCCTTCTTTCCAACCCTATCCAAAACCTTCCAAATAAAGACCTCCCGATATGCCTTCAAGAATGCCAAGAGAAGCATGCAATGAACAACGGTTGTCACGTGACATAGAACACTGTCAAGTTGCTCACACAAGAAGGCAAAAGAAAAAAGAGAGAAAAATGAGAGAGTCTTACTAGTGAAAACCCTAACAAGCACTGTAAGGCGACAGTAAGCAGAGATAAATAAATGAGAGAGACTTGTTGGTGAAAATCCCTTAGGGCACCACTAGTCGAAAGTGAGTCATGAAGCTGATGCAAAGAAATGGCACGGATAGGCCCGACTTCAAAGATCATAAAAATTGTAAAAGGGAAGATTGGATTAGTTTGATAGATCAGGCCGTTGAGTCCAAAATGCATGTCATGATCATTAAGGCTAGTTATTGGAAAAAAAATCTTCCTTCTGTCCTTCCGACATGGGTATTTCTTTTTAATATTTGTTTCTTTGCGTCATTGTATCCTTCACCCTAAGTCAGTCCTTCTCAAAAGAAGCAAGAAAAGATTTCAAAATCTGCTACCAGCTTTTTAGTTGTACAAAGTAAATTTGGCCAACAAACTCAGTTGTTAATGTTAACATGCCTTGGGGATTCATACAAAGGCTCCCCTAAAAGACTCTTGTCAGCCTACTTGGCGCAAGAAAGATAACTGGTGATTCTCTTTGACAGACAAATTGCTCAAAAAGCAGAAAATCATTCAAGATATCGGAAAGGGTCACTTAGGCAAAGATATCCAGTTGAGATAAGATTGTTTGAGCTGCAAATACAAATGGTACTGGGTGTGAAACAATCAGAATTGGTGCAGAACAAAAGTCTATTGAGACCGACTCAAGCTGATCGAGAAAAAGCCAAGTTGCTCAAGACTCAAGGCCACAAACCGACCACCATTTTCAAAACTGACAAATTTTTCTTTGTATGAACAGGAACAAAGCAGTGCAAGGAAAGTGGTTCTAAAAAAAAAGAGAAAAAGAAAAAAAAACAACGAAAAAGAGAAGAAAAAGAAAAGAAGAAAAGAACCGACAAAGGAAAGTTTTTCAAATCTTTTCCTTTATTTGTCTTGCTATTGTGCATAAAATCTCGCCATTGATTTTCACATTTTTCCTTCTAGGATAAAAAGTCCTAGTCTGATGGATTTTCCTCCCAATATAAATCTTAGTCTGATGAAGTTTTCTCCTAAGATAGAAAACCTAGTCTGATGAACTTTCTCCTAGGATCACAATCTTAGTCTCATGAATTTTTCTCCTAAGATAGAGGACCTAGTCTGATGAATTTTCTCCTAGGATCAGAATCTTAGTCTGATGAATCTTTCTCCTAAGATAATAAATTAGAAAACCTAGTCTGATGACTTTTCTCCTAGGATCAAAATCTTAGTCTGATGAATCTTTCTCCTAAGATAACAAAAAAAGGGAACCTAGCCTGATGAACTTTCTCATAGGATCGAAATCTTAGTCTGATGAATTTTTCTCCTAAGATAGAACCTAGTCTGATGAACTTTCTACTAGGATAGAAAACCTAGTCTGATGAATTTTCTTCTAGGATAGAAATCTTAGCCTGATGAATCTTTCTCCTAAGATACAAAAAAAGACCTAGTCTGATGAACTTTCTCCTAGGATCAAAATCTTAGTCTGATGAAATTTTTTTCCTAAGATAGAAAACCTAGTCTGATGAACTTTCTCGTAGGATCAAAATCTTAGTATGATGAATTTTTCTCCTAAGATAGAAGACCTAGTCTGATGAATTTTCTCCTAGGATAGAAATCTTAGTCTGATGAATCTTTCTCCTAAGATACAAAAAAAGACCTAGTCTGATGAACTTTCTACTAGGATCAAAATCTTAGTCTGATGAATTTTTCTCCTAAGATAGAAGACCTAGTCTTATGAACTTTCTCCTAGGATAAACGTCTTAGTCGGATGAATTTTTCTCCTAAGATACCAAAAAAACAAAAAAAAAAAAAGAAAAGGACCTAGTCTGATGAATTTTCTCCTAGGATTAACATCATAGTCTGATGAATCTTTCTCCTAAGATAGAGAACCTAGTCTGACAAATTTTCTCCTAGGATATTTTTTTTAAAAAAGGAAGTCTGAATTTGAAAAAAAAGGGGTCATTTTTTTTAGTTTTCTTAAGATTATCAATGTTTAGTTTTCCTGAAATCAGGGGGGGCCGCCTGGAGAATAGGGTCAGTTTTTACTTTAGTCAAGCTTAGTTTATAGTTTTCCTAGTCTATTCTTTAGTTTACTCTTATTATTGCATCAATAGTACAAGTGGTTTACAATTTTGTTAACAACTCACAAATCTTCCTAGTGCAAACTGGGGCAGAAAAAATTTCTTTTATTTTGTCTGTTTTGTTGTAATCAGGCGCCCACCTGGAGAACAAGGGAAGACAACTCAAGTTTCAAGGGAAAGCAGTATCGAAGGAAGACAGTTCAAGTTTCAAGGGAAAATGGTTCAAGGTGCAAGGGGAAACAGTGTCAAGTAACAAGAGAAGACGGTTCAAGTGCAGCAGTCAGGCGCCCACCTGAAAAAAAAGAAGGGGAATTCAACACCTGCGGCGAAGAAGCATCAAGATTCAGATCAGGGTCCGCATGAAGAACCAACCAAGACTCAAGATCAAGCTTCAGAAGACTCATAGATAGGAATCTTGTAACTCGTAGTTGATAGGCTTAGCTAGTTCAGCTTTTTATTTTTCATTTTTGTACAATAAGGAGCTCAGCAAGCAGCAACAGTAGCAACAATAGTGAAATCACAACTTCCTGGTAGTCCCAGCTACCGAAACTTCCTGAACTACACCGGCTTGATTCCTTTATAGCTAAGGATATGTAGGCAACTTAGGAAGCAGGGTGCGGTCAAATCTTTCAAAAATGCTTCCCACAGAGTATTCAAACGGGCAAAAATTGCTCGTATCCGCTCACTTTATCTTTGCACGAAAACTTTTCGCGTTTCCGAGCAAAGAGGGGCAGCTGTGAGCACGTGATTTTTGCCCTACATGAAAATAACTCCTACAAATAGAACAAAAATAATTTTTATTGATTTTTAGGAATTTTTATTTAGTTAGTTGCATCTCATGCATTTTTAACATTTTAAAAGCATAGAAAAAATCATAAAAATTGTCAAATTTACATATTTTAACTTTTAGTCTTTAGAAATTAGTGTTTTTACTTAGTTTTAAGTTAATTAGTTGTTTTAATAAATAAAGAATTTTAATTTCTACAAAATAGATTAATTTAGGATTTTAATTAATTAAAGAAATGAAAAAGAAAAAAACAAAGGAAAGGAAACTAGGAAGAGCATATTTTTGGTCTTGATTCTTTTAAAATTGGGCCAATTCCTAAATGCCCAAATTAATTTTAAACCAAACCAAGCCCAATACCATACCCAATACCCTCATGGCCCACACTATATTTTTATAAAAACCAAGACCTAGACCTAAGGGGAGGGGCGGATTTTTTGGAGACAATTAGAGAGACCCCTCTCTTTCATGGAGGAAGCGGCGCATCTCAGACCCATTTTGGACAACATTCAGACCCCTCTTTCTTGTTCTTGATTAGCTCAAAGATCAGTCAACCCTCTTTCCTCCATTATCTCTGAACAGCCTTGTTCATTTTCCACTCCCCTTCTCTTCCAAATCGAAAAAAAAAGATTAAAAAGGTTGTTCGAAGTTTTGGCTTCATGGTTCGATTGTGTCTGGCTTTCGGAGGTTGTTTTGAGCTGTGAGTTTGTTGTTCGACAACTAATTTTGCTGCTGAAGCTCTAACCATGGACAGTGTCGGACTTTAGTTGGTTTTGATTTTAATCCTTGCACCATTAGGTATGTATTCGCTGAACATGTATTTTTTCAGATTTGGCCTTATGTGAAGTCATGTTTGATTCCTATGGTCTGTTCCTTAAGCCGTTAGTGATTTTTGGTTTCTTTATGGTGTGGTGTTCATTTCCATTTTTGAATTGAAATTGTGTTGTTCAGTACTGCATATTTCACGTCAGTTTTTTTAGTGTTAGTGAATATCAAAATACCATATTTTATTCCAATGGCAGTTGTGAAGCGTTTGTTGAATTCACTTCGGATTGGGGTTCTGTTTGATTGGTTCTGATTCATGAAAGTTAAAAATATTAGAAATCAATTTGTAGTGAAGCCATTTTGAGGTGAATCTTGTAATTAGGAGTAGATATTCTTTATGAATGGAACGCCAATGCACAACAACATTAGAAATGGCGTTAAACTTCTAATGCTAATAACAGAGAATTCAAACGCTTGGTTTTCCAAATAACAAAACCAAAGTATACAAAAACCAAATATCTGTAGCCACATGTATATGCATCTTACGATTTTTGTTTGGACTACAATGATGTCAAGGTTGGTAAATGTTTAATGCATATTCCAGTTAACTTGAGATTTTGAGATTTGGTTCTGTAGTGGTAGTTGGTCTATGTGATATAGAAGTTGAAGTTAATCTGCTGCCAAGTTAGCTGTCATTAACAATTTGCTAATTGCTTGTTGATTGAAATAAAGTTGTTATTTGTTCAGCGCTTGCTATCTTTTATTGTCTTTATTCGACCCCGGGAATAGCTAATTTTTTATTTTAAACAAATGGTTGAAGAAAGTAACAGCTCATTGACATGGCTATACGGTCAACTAATAGTGTGTTCAAATTTATGAATGGAATTGCTGAAACCATTTTAATGAGAAATGTTTGCCAACAATTGTAATGGGATGGTACTAGGGATCCGTCTTTTCTAGTGGAGGTGAGTGTTGTCTCTTTTAGTGGCCTTCCAAGCGTGGTTTCCAGTTAGCGAGGAAGTGACGTGAATTCCAATTAGTGAGCTTGTTAATAAATCTGATAGCTAATCTTACACCTCTTCCATAAAGAATTTTCCATGGCCCTCGCAAATCTTGTTTTAAACTTGAAATTTCGTAGTTTCTTTAGGCGCGCTATTTTAAATTAATTTCCTTTATTTATCTAAATCCGGGTGTGCATTTATGTGACCCAAATCCAAATCTCAAATAATGTTAGATAAAATGTGTCATGGACTGCGGGTGCATTTATGTGACATGGTTTAAGACTTGTTTTAGATGACGTTGAATTTTTCTCCTAAAAAATAGTTTGAATAAAAGCAGTTAAAACTAAAATTTGCACATAGGTTCATAATTGTTTAAAATCAGATAATTAAGCCGAATATAATAGTTGAGCAACCGTGCTAGAACCACGGAACTCGGGAATACCTAACATCTTCTCCCGGGCTAATAGAATTCCTTACCCGGATTTCTGCTTCGCGGACTGTTAAACAGAGTCAATCCTTTTGTTGATACGGGATTTGAACCTGTGACTTGGGATACCATAAATTATCCCAAGTGGTGACTCTGAATATTTAAGTGAAATAATCCCGTTTCGATTGTCCTTTAATTGGAAAAACTCTTTTATACTCCCTCTCAGGGGGTGTAGGCAAAAAGGAGGTGTGACATAGACGACATACTCCTTCTGATGTAATCCAGGGTCTTGAAGGAATAGTTTAAACAATATCATCTCTTTTCCAACTTCAGTAGCGTCAATATACTCTGCTTCAATTGTACAGAGTGCAAGATGATATAGCTCCCCCTGAAAATGTGAACAAATATTCGGTAGTGGATTTTCTGTCATCAACGTCACCTGCCATATCAACATCTTTATGGCCCTTCAAGATTGGATCAGATCCTCCAAAGCACAAACAATCTCCCGCACCTCTCAGGTACCTGAGTATCCACTTGATTGCTTCCCAGTGTTCTTTTCTAGGATTTTCAAAAAACCTGCTGACAATACCAACTACATGAGCAATATCAGGTCTAGTGCATGCCATTGAATATATCAAACTTCTGACGGTAGAGGAATAAGGAACTTTGGTCATGCTCTCCTTTTCCTCCATTTTTGTAGGACACATCTTCTTACTTAATTTCAGATGACTTGCAGGAGGTGTGCTAATTGGCTTAGCATTCTTCATGTTGAAGTGTTTCAGTACACGTTGAAGGTACTTATTCTGAGACATCAACAACTTTTTGCTTGTTCGCTCTCGATTTATCTTCATACCCAGAATTTGTTGTGTTGGTCCCAAGTCCTTCATATCAAATGACTTGGACAAATACCCCTTCAACTTTGCGATCAACTCCTTGTCTTTTCCTACAATTAACATGTCATCCACATATAACAACAAAATAATAAAATTGTTGTAAAAAAATCTTTTGAAATATACACGTAGATCATAATATATCTTTATGTAAGTTTGACTTTTCATGATTGAGTCAAACTTCTTGTACCACTGCCTTGGTGCCTGCTTCAACCCATAAAGACTCTTATTCAGTTTGCACACTATGTGTTTCCTTTCATCTACTTCTAGTCCTTTTGGATGCTCCATATAGATCTCTTCTTCCAAATCTCCGTGAAGAAATGCAGTTTTTACATCCAACTACTCCACTTCAAGATCTAGGCTAGCTACTAAGCTCAAGATTGTTCGAATGGAGTCATTTTGACAACAGGTGAGAAAATTTCATCAAAATCAATACCTTTCTTCTGTTCGAAGCCTTTTACCACAAATCGGGCTTTGTATCTGACCAGCTTGCCATTTTTATCTTTCTTGAACTTAAATACCCATTTGCATTTGAGTGGTCTTTTACCCTTTGGAAGTTCAACCAGCTTATACGTGCCCTTTTTCTGCAGAGATTCCATCTCTTCTTTCATGGCTTTCATCCACTGGTTCTTTTCTGGATAGGACATCACCTCCTTAAGACTTTCTGGCTCCCCCTCATCAGCGATGAGGACATACTCTTTGGAAGGCTACCTGCATGACTCTACCCTTGGCCTCTCTGATCTCCTCAGGGGTTGAGGTTATTCTTATTCATGAGTAAGGTACTCCACTTGCTCGACATCATCATCAACATGTTTCTCCCTCTGCTCAATAACCCCACTAGGTTGCTTCCCCTTCCCATCAACCTTGTCGGTCCTACTTTCTGCACTTGTGGGATTGTTAGAAGTAGAAGGAGTGGTAACAAGGTTAGGGATTATAACATTCTTGGCCTTCTCTGACTGATCATCTACAGCTCCAACTTCACTTTCTCGGAAGATTACATATTTGCTTTTAATGACCTTCTTCTTAATAGGATCCCACAATCTATACCCGAACTCTTCAACTCCATATCCGATGAAAATGCAGGGAACAAATTTATCATCCAGCTTTGTTTTTTATTACTTTGGTATATGTGCAAAAGCTCTGCAAACGAACACCTTTAGATATGAGTAGGACACTTCCTTATTGGTCTAAACTCTCTCTGGAATGTAAAACTCCAATGGAACTGATGGACTCTTATTGATTAGGTAACAGACTGTGATAAGTAGGAATTTTAACCTATTATTTGCTCTCTTTTACTTGTGTTTTAGGCCAAAAATGTCTGAATGTATTCCCGGAAACTAATAAAATGTGCTTGCATATAGGAATTGTTCAAAATGAGCCAAAGGAATCAAAACCAACTCACAAAGGAGTCAAAAGTTGAACAAAACAAAGACTGGACAAAGAAGCTTGAAGCACAGACCACACCAATATTGTGCGGCCGCAAAAGCCATGGCGCGACCGCGATCAAAATTATGCGGTCCACATAAGGAAGATTCAGAGAGTTGCAACTTCAGGCTATAAGATGGGCGCGGACCATACAAGAAATGTGCAGCCACGGAAGTCCCTTGTGCGGTGACGATCGAAATTGTGCGGTCCGCAAGATGAAGAATCAGAGAGTTGATTTCAAGACAAACTCAAGAAAGTGCGGATCACATCACTTTTATGTGGCCACATAATCTGGAGTGTGGCCGCACTTGGAATTATGCGGTCTGCAAAAGTTCAGCTCAACCCAGATCCAAAAGAGAAAAATGCAAACCGCCTCAGAATTATGCAGCCGCGAAAGCAAGAGTGCGGCCGCACAACCTTCGCAGGGGCAATTTTGTCAGATATTTTTATCTTAGTATAAATAGAACTTTTTGTCATTTTTAGGTTAAGTTATGTTCTGTATGAGCACGCGAGACGGCTGAGCATTATGTTTTCAGAAATTTTGTCATCTCTTAACATTAGATTTTTATTCCATAAATTAATATTATGGACTTTAACTTCATTTCATCTTTAATTTCTGTTATTTTCATGAGTAGCTAAACTCATAGCTAGGGTTGTGACCCAACCCTAGTGTGGGTATTTAATGGGTATTTGATTTTAGGGCTTGAATGTGAATGTGTTAGTAATATTTAGCCTAGTTCTTGCTAGAAATATAGAATTAATGGTTGCAAATATTGATTCATGCCTTTATGACTTAGTCTCTACTTGAGAAAGAGGGACTAAGTCTAGACAACTAGGCTAACAAGGAATTGGGGTAAAATCAAGAAATTGATAGCCCCAATTAAAAGGTTAAACCTAGAGATAGTAATACCCAACTTGAGCTAATATCACTTGATTTGTATGAATACTCATTTGGACTTGAGAAAGCCAAATTGGGCAAAATCACTCTAACTACCGAGAGGTATAGAGTGAGTACCCGGGTATGATAGCTATATTACAATCCCAACTAATCAAGCTTGCCCTAGATTTTTGCTACCCGTTAGATATCCACCTAGGTAGAAGTCACAACCCTAGTCTCTTTAAACATTTCAAAAACAATAACAAAAATATTGTCCTTAGTTTCAATTATTGCAATCTTTAGGGTAAAGTTAGAAGTAGAAATCAAACCCAAAACTTATGGAAGTGTAATTAGACTCAAAGCCCGCATCTAGATTAGATATAAACCTAATTCCAATCATTAACACCCTGTGGATTCGATCCCGACCTAGTTGGGTTAAAACTGCATCGACCACCCTCGCTACTCAATAGTAGTGTAGGCTTGGACCCAATCAATTTTTGGCGTCGTTGCCCGGGAGTTAGACGGTCTTAGCTATATATCTAAGTATTTGTGTGTTTTGTTTTTTCTTTCCTTCCGTTTTTCTAATTTTGTGTGTGAATTGCTTTTAGGTACCAAATGGCTCTTAACAATTAAGCGCTTAGGAATATACCACTGGGGGAGGAGGTAGATGACGAACACGTGGATGAGGTTCATCTTGAACCTCAAGTACAAAGGAGAGGCTGCCATCCTAATGACAACATCCCAAACCCTCTCCACCTCCTCCAAGGGAAGCACACAGGGTGTTACCCAACGAAGGCTATGCGAGTGCAATAGTCCAGCCCCAGATTAGGGCGAGAAACTTTCAAATAAATAATGTCATGCTTACACTGTTGGAACAGAGGGGTTTCTTTACCGGAGATCCACACCAGAACGCCTATAAGCATCTCAAAGGTTTTGTTGACACGTGTTGGGGGAGCAAGCAGACTAATGTCTCCGAGGACGCATTGAGGTTAAGGCTTTTCCCATTTTCTCTAAGGGGGAAGGCTTTGGATTTGCTAAAGAGGTTATCCAACCATTCGATACACACTTGGGATCACTTGCCCGAAAGTTCATCGCAAAGTTCTTTTCTCCGGGACATAAGGCAACGCTAAGAGTTGAGATCCTTACTTTTAAACAAGAGCCAAATGAACTGTTACATGAGATTTATGAAAGGTACTGAACAATGGTAAAAGAGTGCCCGAACAACGATATGACTGAGGCCATGATCCAACAGAACTTCTACATAGGGATCAACATAACAAACCAATGTGTGGTTAACCAACTCGCCAAGGGGAAGTTCATGAACACTCCATATGCCAAAGCTTGTGAAATACTTGATGAAATGGCGGATACCTCTTCGGCATGGCAAAGTAGAGCCAATATGCCACAAGGTGACCCTAATGTTATTCACCCACACAAAGAGCTACATGACCACGGGCAAGCTATAGTCGAGTTGACAACTACCACGAACCAATTGGCCAAAGCTCAGTTTCAACAAGTTCAAGGGGCAAAACAGGTTAATGCCATGGAAGGGGTGAACATGATGGTCAACGAGAGAAGGCAACGAGGTCAACAAGTTCAAAACAATCTGGATCAATTTGAGCAAAGTGGTAGTGGGTACAATCAAGATGATTCATATGATGATTAAAGTAAAGAGGTTCAATATGTCAACAATTATCAAGGTCAATGGAGCAATGCTCTGAATCAACAATAGTGGAGATCACATGGAAATCAAGGAACTTGGGGCAATCAAAGTCAACAAGAAAATTGGAATAGCGGAAACAACAACAACAACAACAATCAAGGTAATTGGGGGAACAACAATAATCAAAATTGGGGTAATCAAGGAAATCAAGGCAATTGGAGTGGCAACAATAATAGTAATTGGGGAGGAAATAACAATCAAGGGGGTTGGAACAACAATAATCAAGGGAATCAGGGGTCGAGATTTCAAAGGTCCCCGATGTATCAACAACCGAACAACCCGCCTCTATATCTGTCACAAGATCCTAGTTCTTCCAACAATGAGATGGGACAGATTAAAACCATGTTCAAGCAAATGATGGAGAAAATGCCGACTCTGATGCCCAATTAGCTTCCCACAACACTTCTATCTGCAACTTGGAAGTCCAACTTGGCCAAATTTCTCAAGCTTTGACTACTCGCCCTAAGGGGGCACTACCAAGTGATACGGTAGTAAACCCGAAGGTGGGAACAATACGGGGCATGCTATGGCGATGACTACAAGAAGTGGGAAAGGTGGAGTTGCTAGTACCTCAAACTTAAGAAAGATTGTGAATGATGATGTGGTGATGCAAGATGATGATGAGCTAAGCAATGATGTTCAAGTAAATGATGAAGTGAGGATAGACATTGATGAAAATGTGGAGGAGACACAAGATGATGTAAACCTGTCTAGGGGACATGTGATAGACATACTGGATCAGGTAGTGCCCAAAGCCAATGCTCCTTTGCCAAGGCCTCCTCCACCATATCCTCAAAGGCTTGTAAAGCAAAACAATTAGGATCAATTCAAGAAATTCATTGATATGATGAAAAGTTTGTCCATAAATGTGCCATTGGTTGAAGCCTTAGAATAAATGCCAGGATACGCCAAGTTCATGAAGGACTTGGTAACAAAGAAGAGATCAATGAACTGTTAAACGATCAAAATGACACATCAAGTGAGTGCCATTGTGCACTCCATGTCTCTAAAGTTAGAAGACCCCGATGCCTTTACAATCCCATGCACTATTGGTAGTGTCGATTTCGCCAAAGCTTTATATGACTTGGGGGCAAGCATTAACTTGATACCCTATTCTGTGTTCAAGACATTGGGGATTGGTAAATGAGGACCCATATCCATAAGGTTGCAAATGGTGGACCGAATAATGAAGAGGCCATTGGAGATAATTGCTGATGTGCTAGTTCGATTTGACATGTTCATACTTCCCGCAGATTTTGTGATACTTGACTGTGAGGTTGACTACGAGGTGCCAATCATATTGGGGAGACCTTTCCTAGCTACCAAGAAGGCCTTAGTTGCGGAATCTGGGGAGCTCACCTTCCGGGTGGGCGATGAAAAAGTTTTGTTCCATGTTTGTAAGTCAATAAGGCAACATAATAGCAACGAAGTGTGTTCATTTGTGGATCTTATGATCGAAGTAATTGTTGATGACATAAGTGTTTTGATGAATGTTGAAGACCTATTGGAAGGTGTGTTATTGAATCATGATAAGGATGAGAAAGAAGGCTTGGTAGAATGTGTCAATGCTTTTCAAGGAATGAGTTCATATACATATGAGCCCCGAAAACTTTCCTTGGACCTTGAGAACCGGAAGACTCCACCAATAAAGCCCTCAATCGAGGAGCCTCCCACATTGGAGTTGAAGCCTTTGCCTTCACACCTCAGGTATGAGTTCTTAGGCCCTTGTTCCACTTTACTTGTTATTCTTTCCTCGTGCTTAACTAACGTGCAGGTAGATTCCATCCTTGCAGTGCTCCAAAGGAGGAAAAAGGCAATAGGTTAGACATTGGTGGATATTCGGGGTATAAGCCCCGCCTTTTGCATGCACAAAATCATATTGGAGGAGGATATCAAACCCTCCGTGGAACATCAAAGAAGGTTGAATGAGGTCATGCAAGAGGTAGTCAAGAAAGAGATCATCAAGTGGTTGGATGTTGGGGTTGTCTACCCCATTTCTGATAGTTCATGGACTTCACCGGTACAATGTATCCCAAAGAAGGGAGGAATGACTGTGATTACAAATGACACAAATGAGTTAATCCCCGTAAGAACTATCATCGGTTGGAGAGTACGCATGGATTATAGGAAGCTCAACAAAGTGACTCGGAAAGACCATTTTCCGCTTCTATTTCTTGATCAGATATTGGATAGGCTAGTTGGACATGCTTATTATTGCTTCTTGGATGGGTATTCTGGATATAACCAGATTCTTATTGCACCTGAAGACCAAGAAAAGACCACCTTCCCTTGTCTGTATGGCACATTTGCATTCTCAAGGATGTCATTTGGTTTATGTAATGCACCGGCTACTTTTCAGCGATGTATGATGGCAATGTTCACGTATACGGTAGAGGACTTCATCGAGGTTTTCATGGATAATTTCTCTATTGTGGGGGATTCTTTTGAAGCATGTTTGGATAATCTTGATAAGGTATTGGCACATTGTGAAGAGACCAACTTGGTGTTTAATTGGGAGAAGTGTCACTTTATGGTCGAGGAGGGCATTGTCCTCGGTCACAAGATCACCAAGAATGGTATTGAAGTGGATAAAGCAAAAATTGAAGTGATATCAAAACTCCCTCCTCTTACTTCCGTCAAAGGAGTGAGGAGCTTTCTAGGTCACGCAAGGTTTTATCGTCAGTTCATCAAGGATTTCTCAAAAGTGGTGAACCCCTTGTGCAAGTTGTTGGAAAAAGATGCTAAATTTGTGTTCAATGATGATTGTATGAAGGCATTTGAGCTTTTCAAGTATAGGTTGATTACCACTCCCATCATTACCGCATCAAATTGGAGCTTACCATTTGAGCTCATGTGCGATGCTAGCGACGTGGCGGTAGGAGCGGTATTGGGGAAAGGAATCAACAGGATATTCCATCCGATCTACTATGATAGTAAGACCATGAACAATTCCTAAGTCAACTATATGTTGACCGAGAAAGAACTCTTAGCCATTGTCTTTGCTAAGGAAAAGTTCTGCCCATACCTCATGGGTACCAAAGTGATTGTTCACACCGATCACGCGGCACTTCGTTATTTGATGAGTAAAAAGGACTCAAAGGCTAGATTGATGTGGTGGGTACTTCTTCTACAAGAATTTGATCTTAAAATTATAGACCGTAAAGGGAGTGAGAATAAATTGGCGGACCAGTTGTCCAGTTTGGAAGAGGAGGGGAGGCCTCATGATGGCCTTGGGATCAATGATTCATTTCCGGATGAACAACTCATTTCTATGTCTTTGACCGGGATGCCTTGGTTCACCGATGTGGCTAACTATCTTATGAGCGGAATTTTTCCGAATGAGTTCTCTTCAAACCAAATGAAGAAGCTCAAATGGGACTACTTGGATTATTATTGGGACGAGCCATATCTTTTCAAAATTTGCACTGATGGTGTTATCCGTAGATGTGTTCCAGAAGAAGATCAATTGGATATTCTTGAAGCTTGCCATTCTTCACCATATGGGGGTCACCATGTTGGGGCGAGAACTGCCACAAAGGTCCTAAGTTGTGGATTCTATTGACCTATCTTGTACAAAGATGCTAGCGAGCTTGTTAAGCATTGTGATGATTGCCAAAGGGCCGGTGGTATTTCCAAGAAGAATGAGATGCCGCTCACTACCATCCTTGAGATTGATATTTTCGATGTGCGGGGCATCGACTTTATGGATCCATTTGTGAGTTTGTGTGGGAACACCTATATTCTTATTGTTATGGATTACGTATCCAAATGGGTTGAAACTGTGGCTTTGCCCAACAATGAAGCATGAAGTGTGGTGGCTTTCTTTAAGAAAAATATATTCACAAGGTTCGGCACCCCAAGAGCCATCAATGGGGGTTCTCATTTTTGCAACGAAGCTTTCGACACTTTACTCTCCAAATATGGTGTCACTCACAAGGTGTAAACTCCTTATCACCCCAGGCAAATGGACAGGTTGAAGTCTCCAACAGGGAGATCAAGAGTATTCTATCCAAGACTGTCAATGAAAACCGGACTGATTGGTCAAGGAAACTTGACGATGCTCTATGGGCCTATAAAACATCTTACAAGAATCCAATTGGTATGTCTCCTTATCGGTTGGTATTCAGGAAAGCATGTCACCTCCCGGTGGAATTAGAGCATTAGGCCATGTGGGCGTTGAAGAAATTAAACCTTGAGTGGGATGTAACTGCCAATCTTCGGGTGGAGCAATTGAATGAACTTGATGAGTTCCGGTTCCATGCTTACTCCAGTTCGTCCTTGTATAAGGACAAGATAAAGTACCTACATGATAAGTATATCTGAGACAGAGAATTCAAAGAATGTGACCTTGTTCTCTTATTCAACTCTCGATTACATATGTTTCCGGGAAAGCTAAAGTCAAAGTGGAGTGGCCCTTTCGAAGTGGTACATGTGACTCATTTTGGTGCTCTAGATTTGAAAACAAGAATGTTGAGATCTTTAGAGTCAATGGGCACCGGGTGAAGCACTACCTTGGTAAAGTTGATGATGACCACATTGTGGCATTAGTCCATTTCAAATGAATGATGGTAACACGCATCGTGCCGCGACGTTAAATCAGGCTCTTCTTGGGAGGCAACTCATGTGTTTTTCTCTCTTTTGATTTTCTTTTTAGATTAGGCATTATTTTGGACTAACTGGTTGTGAAGTGTATGTAGGAAATTGGGTGTGCAGTGCAGGAAATTGACAAGGAAAAAATTGGCCAAGTGGTGAAATTGTGCGAACTGCGCCAGAATTATACGGACCGCACAAGCCTTTTGCAGCAGCACAATTCTGTATGCGGTTGCACAGTTGTAATAGGGAAAATGCCAACCCTCTGAAGTATGGCCTAACAAAATTCTTTAAGGATTCATGGACGTAGTCAAAATTTCATAGACCACACAAATTGTGCGACCATAACCATTTTTATACGGACCGCGCCATTGATTCAACTGCGGAGTGAGAAAAAGGTAATGAGTGCGGACCACACAAAATTGTGCGGCCACACTCAGGTAAGTCAGTGGGCCACCATGGTCAAAGTATAAATAGGGATTTTTGAGACTTTTTATACTTTACACATTCTAACCTCTCAAGCTAGACTAAAGCACAGTGCTCTCTTTCTTGTTTTCAATATCGTCCCATATTCATCAAGTGTTAATTTCTTACTATATTTCACTAATGGTATGTTGATTTCAATGAATTAATTTCATCTTTTTCTTTTCTTTTCTCCTTGTTTTAGTTTTCTTTTTTATCTAGGGTTAGATTCATGCCCAAAATGTCAAATTGATGCTTAATTCTTGCTTAAAAGCATGTGGGTAGTGTTGGAATGCATAATGGGGGCTGAGGTTAGTAGCTTTTATTGTTTAATTACCACAAATAATGCCTAATTAGTGAAAATCCTAGTATAAATCGTACTTCTGTGCCGCTCAGAGATGAATTTTGCGGCCGCACACATTTTTGTGCAGTTCATGCTAGGGTATGCAGCCGCATAACAAATTGTGCGGTCCGTGATACCCTAGATTGAAGGCACTTGTGATTGATAAGAGTGTGTGGCCTCACTCAATTTTGTGCGGTCCACGATTGATTTTTGCGGCCGCACTCAATTTTGTGCGATCCCGTAAAATTGAACTTCAGAGACCCAACAAAATGATTATGCTGCCGCACTCAAAATTGTATGGTCCGTGATGGGTTTTGTGCGGCCACACTCAATTTTGTGCGATCCGATTGGTTAAATTTAGAGAACCCGTAGTTTGAACTTGGGATCTACGCGACCACACACATATTTGTGCAGTCCGCGATGGGTAGTCTGCGGCCGCACTTACTTTTGTGCGGTCCGCACTGCCCTATTCTGAGAAGCAATGTCTTTTTTTTCAACTGTAATTCAGTAACACATGTTGAACCCCAATTCTTACTAACTTTCAGTACTTGTGTGTTACAGACAATGGTGCGTTCACGTGGTTGAGGTGATACTTTCAAAGGGAGGGCAGAACCCTCTCAAGGCCGGGGTCGAGGCAAACTTGACCTACCACTATCAATTCAAAATATCATAAACAAGAAAGCCAAATCCAATAGAGCCCCTGATTCCTCAGACACCAGTGAATACCTCGCATCCCGAAAGACTTCTAAGGGAAATTCTGTACAACTACTACCGGAGGCACAATCACAATAATTCCCCGATAGACTCCATTTAGACAATGAACCTACCTCCTCCTCTAGTTCTTCTGATGGCTCAGAGGGAGGTAGTCAGGCATCTGAACCATCTTCCCCACATGCTACAACACCTGCCACAATAGCTACCCCAATCAATTTAGATGATGATGATGAAGTCCTGGATGACAGGAGATGGGGTGATACAATTGTGGGAGGCCTGGCTAGATCAAGGAAGCCAGAGGTGTAGGCTGATAGATTTGTAAGTGAGAAGGTGTATGCCAAGTTTCAGGAATGGTGGACCCAAAGATCGCTCACTCTTGAGCGACAATTCATAACCAAAGACCTAAGCCAGCACAATCCGAATGTCCTAAAGCACTTCACGGAGAGAAAAGGATGGACATGGTTCACTGGCCATCTACAAGATGCCAATGAATACCTCGTCAAGGAATTTTATGCTAATGTTGCCCACATCAAAAATGGCACAAAGGTGATGAAGGTCCGGAAATTGGAAATCCAGTTTGATGGCCAAGCACTAAACAGATATGTAGGGTTTGAAGAGGTTGAGGTTGTGCAATACCTGGAGAAGCTAGCCTTGGGTGAGGCAGTTCGCCCATGACTAGCTTAGATACTTGTTATTCCGGGGACAACTCCTGCATGGCTCACAGCAGGAGTGACAATTGTCATAGCCACTTTTAACTTTGATGCAAAAGGGTGGCAAACATTCGTGTGCTGAGCTTTCTTGACCCATGCCAACATGAGAATGTCCTTCCACTTTCCCGGGCAGTATTGGTAGCTTCCATCATGGAAGGCTATCCTATTAATGTGGGGAACTTGATGTCCTACAACATCTCCAATGCAGTCCAGAAAGAAGAAAGATTGTATCCCTACCCCAACTTCCTCACAGAGTATTTCCAAGACCAAGGGGTAGAGCCGAGATATTTTGATGTATAGGTGAAAGCTAAAAAGCCTTTCTCATGGTATCACATCTGGGGAGTGGACAACCCTAAATTCAAGGGTAAAGCCACTACCTCCACTGGTCAGTCTGAAGAGACAGGGGTAATGGCCACTAGGTCAGTTGTCGAGCCCTCCACAGCAGCCGATACTTCTACCGGAGCAACTGCCATACCTCTTCCATCTTCCAGACCATCTATCTCAGTGCCACTATCAGTGCCTTCATCTTCTACCTACCCTTAGACTGCACTAAGGGTTTCCCAGACACTGTCCAGTCTCAACAACTAGATGTAGGCAGCTACCACAAAGCTGACTGCCATATCCAGTGCAGTGGCAGCACAGTCTTTAGCCCCAACAGTGTTTCAGGTACCTCCATCAGTGGAGGACTCATTGAAGATGATTCTGGACAACCAGAAGAAGATTCTGGATGATTAGAAGAAGATCCGGGAGACTCTTGATACACATGGAAAGATAATCAAGGATTTGGGGAAGCAGGTGAAGAAGTTGCGGAAGACTCAAAAGGAGTCGGTTGAGAAGTTGAGCAAAGAGGTCGAGAAGATTGCACATGCAAGGGATTTTTCAATGGACCTACTCATGGAGTCTACTATCCGAGCAACACAGACAGCACCCGAGGTAGCAGTCGGCTAGTCTGAGGAGCCGGCTGCAACATCACACACTGATGAGGAGCTGATTCAGATGCTTAGCAACCCCGTAGTCCCCCAGTCAGAGGATGTGGAGATCCAATTAGAGGATATGAAGGGTTCTGATGTTGAGGACCTGATGCAGACAGAGACCTCATAGGGAGTTTTCTCTACTCTCTACCCTTTTTTTCCTGTTCTTATTTGTTATGAGCATTGAGTACAATGCTATTTTTCATTTGGGGGGTGGTCCATTTTGATTTGATGACATTTAATATGTAATAACCATTACACTAATTTTCTTTATCTTTATTTATCTTTAATTTCACTTTTGGTATGTATATATTTTACCATTTGATATATATATTCATTTCCATTTATGTATATATTCGCTTTACCTCAAGTTTGTATATATTCAATTTAATTTCTGTAGTTTACTTCATTACTTCTTTCATTATTTTCCCTTAGTAGCATAGCTTCTTATTTAATTTAGTAGCTTCTTTTTAATTTGTTAGCTTCTTTTTTTAAGTTTTTTGTTGACAATAAGTCTTTGGTTTTCTTAATGCCATGGTTCTTTCCAAAGGTGGATGTTGTGTGAACCGGGTGGCTCTTCCCAACGATGGATGGCGTGACAAACTTCTTAAGGGATTGAGTCCGTTTTCTTTATGTGTTGGTATATATAGTAGTAATGAATAAAAGCATCTCAAGAAGGCTTCACTTGGTACTAACGCATTTACCTTTGACCTTATGGTTAGAAACAAGTTGATTGAAAAATAATAGCTCTAGTTGTGACCTAAAGACTCTTGTGTTGACTAAAACAATCATCGAGTGGTTTCTTTGAGCCATTTGTGATGTTCAATCTTAGCTAGGGTTGTTGTGGGCCCTCGACTCTATTCTCTTTAACAATCCAACAACTTGAGAGGTAAGGTATTGAATTGCAAGTCCAAGCTCCGTTCCAATAAGTCTAGACCTTGCCCTGAATGTTTTTCTAGGCGAAATTCTAAGTGTAGCTCGACTTGAGAAATGATTGTAGGCTCTCCTTGATCCAATTTGAAACTTGAAAGCTTCCGTAGCCTACCAATGTGATATCTCTAGTCAACCCCTTTGAGCCGAAGCCCCTTTTCTTTCAATACCCACATTACAAGCTTTTATCTATTCTATAATGACCCTCTCTTGGCACCCGATATTTCCTTGGTATTCTTGATATACAATTGGCAAAAGCATAAGCTTGGGGGAGAGACAAGGAATGTGAAAGTGATAAAAGATACAAAGAACAAAAGAAATGAAGAAAAGGGAAGGCAAAGAAACGAAAGAAAGGCTAAAAATAAATATGTTAAAAAGAAAGTGAATAAGGTAGAAAGTTGAAGGGATTCAAAGAAAGCAATAATGAAAGGCATGGAATGATTAGAAAAGGAGAAAATTAATTGTCATGAAAAAGAAAGAGTGATAGTGTGTCTCTCTAGTTCCCCTAAGGAAGAAGAAAATGACTCAAAGAGTCAAGAAAGTATGAGCCAAAATGAGAAAATGGAGTGTTTAAGGAAAGATGAAACCATCATATGCCGATAAGTCCTACCTTGATCCAAAAGCCTTCATTACATCCCGCAAAAGCTCTATATGATTTCGGGTTGAGTGAGCTTGCATTAGTGGTGATTTACATAAGGGGAAAGCTTATGGTACTTAGAGCCGGACTTGTGTCATTCTTTTGAGAGAGATGGACGTACTTCTTCACAATCCTTGTTTTGAGTGTTACATTCTAAAGTGAGATTTGCTTATGGAGAGTAGAGGAGGAGGAGTTTGGTTTTCACAATGACCTACGTAATAGAGAGAGCTTCCTTGGTAAATTAAGTCAACTCTTAATGCTCTAGTGTCACATTAGAACTATGGCACTCAAAAGGTCAAAGCATGGTGTTGTTGATAATTCATTTGTGTTGAGGGTAATTGTTAGTCCCAATTGATGCATGATTGATTCACCTTAGGCCAGCAGAAATATCCTTTTGTTTTAGTGGAGGTGGGAATTACCTTATTTGTTTGAGGACAAACAAAAGTTTAAGTTTGGGGGAGTTGATAAGTAGGGATTTTAACCGATTATTTGCTCTCTTTTACTTGTATTTTAGACCAAAAATGTTTGAAGGTATTCCCGAAAACTAATGAAATATGCTTGCTTGCAAGAATTATTCAAAATGATCCAAAGGAATCAAAACCAACTCACAAAGGAGTCAAAAGTTGAACAAAACAAAGACTGGACAAAGAAGCTTGAAGCGCGGACTACACCAATATTATGCGGCTGCAAAAGCCATGGCGCGACCGCGATCAAAATTATGTGGTCCGCATAAGGGAGATTCAGAGAGTTGCAACTTCAGGCTACAAGATAAGCATGGACCGCACCAAAAAGGTGCAGCCACGGAAGTCCCTTGTGCGATGGCAATCGAAATTGTGCGGTCCGCAAGATGAAGAATCAGAGAGTTGATTTCAAGCCAAACTCAAGCAAGTGCGGACCGCATCACTTTTATGCGGCCGCATAATCTGGAGCGCGACCGCACTTGGAATTATGTGGTCTATGAAAGTTCAGCTCAACCCAGATCCAAAAGAGAAAAACGCAGACCGCTTCAGAATTATGCAGCCGCGAAAGCAAGAGTGCGGCCACACTTAGAATTATGCGGCCGTACAACCTCCGTTGAGGAAATATTGTCAGATATTTTTAGCTTAGTATAAATAGAATTTTTTGTCATTTTTAGGTTAAGTTATGTTTTGTATGAGCACGTGAGATAGCTATGCATTCTGTTTTCAGAAGTTTTATACTAGATTTATCTCTTAACATTAGATTTTCATTCTATAAATTAATATTATGGATTTTAACTTCATTTCATCTTTAATTTTTGTTATTTTCATGAGTAGCTAAACCCATAGCTAGGGTTGTGACTCCACCCTAATGTGGGTAATTAATGGGTATTTAATTTTAGGGCTTGAATGTGAATGGGTTAGTAATATTTAGCCTAGTTCTTGCTAGAAATATAGAATTAATGGTTGCAAACATTGATTCATGCCTTTATGACTTAGTCTCTACTTGAGAAAAAGGGACTAAGTCTAGGACAACTAGGCTAACAAGGAATTAGAGTGTACTCAAGAAATTGATAGCCCAAATTAAAGAATTAAGCCTAGAGATAGTAATACCCGACTTGAGCTAATATCACTTGATTTGTATGAATACCCATTTGGACTTGAGAAAGCTAAATTGGGCAAAATCACTCAAACTACCGAGAGACATAGAGTGAGTACCCGGGTGTGATAGCTATATTACAATCCCAACTAATCAAGCTTGCCCTAGATTCTTGTTACCCGTTAGGTATCCATCTAGATAGAAGTCACGACCCTAGTCTCTTTAAACACTTGAAAAACAACAACAAAAATATTATCCTTAGTTTAAATTATTGCAATCTTTAGAGTAAAGTTAGAAGTAGAAATCAAACCCAAAACTTGTGGAAGTGTAATTAGACTCAAAGCCCGCATCTAGCTTACATATAAACCTAATTCCAATTATTAACTCTCTACGGATTCGATCCCGACCTAGTTGGATTAAAAATGCATCGACTACCCTCGCTACTCAATAATAGTGTAGGCTTGGACATGATCAGGCTGCCTGAACTGCTTCACACTAGAATGACTTAGGCAGTTTAGTCATTCTAAGCATGCTTCTCACTTTCTCAACAATGGTGCAGTTCATTCTCTCATCTACACCATTATGTTATGGGGTTTCAGGAACTGTCTTTTCATGTCTGATCCTATGGTTAGAACAATATTCTTCAAATTCCTTGAAGTGTACTCACCTCCATTGTCCCTTCGGAGATGCTTTAGCTTTTGGCATGTCTCCCTTTCCACCAGAGCGTGAAACTTCTGGAAAACTTGAAAAACCTGATCTTTTATTTTCAAAATATAAATCTATAATTTTAGTGAAGCATCATCAATAAAAGTAACAAAATATTTGTTACCACCCATAGATTCAATTTCCATCAGACCACAAACATCAGAATATACCAAATCAAGTATATTCAATTTTCTTTCAGACGATGTCTGAAATAAGACTCTATGTTGCTTACCAAATAAGCAGTAGTCACATGATTTTACCGTTATACCTTTGGCATAAGAAAGTGATTTCCTGGCAAGAAACTGCAATCCTTTCTCGCTCATATGACCCATTCTTTTGTGCCATAAATCTGCAGATATATCATCTTGTGCTGCGTTCAATTCACCTTGGCATATTTTTGCATTTTTCCTGTACAACGTGCCACGAGCAACTCCCTTTCAATCACCAATGATCATTTAGTGAGTTTCCACTTTTGATTTGAAAAATAGTTCTCATATCCATCTCGATATAAAGCAATTCTCGAGATCAAGTTCATCCACAAATCAGGTACATGCCGCACGTCTTTTAGAACCAATGTACATCCGACATTTTTCTTTATACAAATGTCACCAATCCCCTCAATCTTTGAGTAACTCGTGTTACCTATTCTCACAATTCCAAAATCACCTGCTACATATCTGCAAAAAAAGATCTCTTACCGGTGTGGTATGGTAAGATGTCGTTGTATCAACAACCCATTCCAACTCTGGATCTGCCAAGTGCATGCATTCTTCTTCCTCATTTATGAAGAGGATAACATTATCATTATTTTGAACCATGGCGGTTGTGTTGTCGTCATTCTTCTAGCCACTGCTTTTACCTTTGACCTTTCTTAGATTTGGACAATCTCTTTTGAAGTGACCCGGTTGATCGCAATTATAGCAATTTTTGGCTTTTGATTTAGATCGGTTCTTGGACTTCCTATGACCTCTAGATCTACCATAGTTGCTTGAACTCCTTTGGCAACTTCTGCCTCTACATTCTGTGATGAGAGGTTGTCTTTGATTTTCAGGATTCTTTCTCATCTTCTCGTTGAGTAGAAGAGCCGACATGACGTCCTTCAACTCAATGGTACTCTTATCGTGCAGGAAGGTTTTTGCCAAATTATCATATAAAGATGGCAATGAGTTCAATAGCAAGATGACTTTTATCTTCTTTCTTGATTTTCACTCCGAGGTTGGTGAGCTGTATGATAAGTCCGGTGAACACATTTAAATGAGACAAAAAATTTGTACCTTCAGCCATGTGTAGGGCATATAACCGCTTCTTCAGGTATAATTTATTTGTTAGCATTTTGGACATGTATAGGCTTTTCAACCTTTTCCAAATACCACATGCGGTGTCTTCATAAATGATGTTATTTACCACATCATCTGATAAGTGCAACCTGATTGCACTAGCAGCCCTTTCATCCAAGTCAGCTCAATCCTCAGCTTTCATGGTATCAAGCTTTTTGGCATCAACATCTAGTACCTTGTGTAATCCTTGTTGGATGAGCAGATCCCTCATCTTTCTTTAAAATGTTGTGAAACCGCTATCTCCGTTGAATTTTTTACCTCGTACTTTACTTTGGATTATTTTTCACCGAGTATAGTACTACCGACAGTGAATAGTATTTCTGTGAACAAGCAGAACCTGTACTCTGATACCAGTTGTTGGGAATAAACCTCCCATAATATTCACAGTAATAACAACGGAATAATAACGCGGTGCCGAGATACGGTAACCAACAAGAATAAAAATAACAACAAGGACACAATGATTTTAACGTGGAAAACTCTTCTGAATAAGGAAAAAATCACGGACCCAAGAGGAGAAAAGTAATCCATTTGTAGACAATAAATTTGCGTCAAAAAAATAAAATCAAGACCGAAAAATATTGCAACAATCGTAGTATTTTATTTTGAATATTTGAGTATTACAATCTCTACGAATCCTCTGATTCTACTTTTCCACAGTAAATAAAAGAGCCTTCGAGCTTGATCTTGAATTTTATTTTATTTTAATCCAAGTGCTTGCGGCCTAATCTTGATCTTGACGTATTTTTAATCCAAGGGCTTGCAGCTTGTTCTTGAATCTTCGTCTTTATCTTTTAATCCTTAGAACACTTGAATGCTTGTAGCTTTCTAGAGAAATCTGCAGCGTTTGATCCACGAGCTCTCTCTTGCTTCTTGTTATAACTTCTGGTGTCATTCCTGGGTTATGAAGACCCCTATTTATAGTTGTGGAAGGGAGGAGTTATGATAAAAATAAACTCTTTCCGACCAATCAAATTGAAGTGTGACATGACCGTACTTGATTGGCCAGAACATGTCACTTGCACATGTGGCGCGGTTTCATTGGTCTTTTAATTTGACTTGGCATGCCTTGTCATTTTGACATGTGGCATGATCCTATTGGATCTTCCATTTGACTTGGCGTGCCACGTCATTTGACACATGGCACCAAACTGGGCCTCTAGGAAGATGACATCTTGGGCTTAATGAAGTGGGCTCATCACTTTAGCCCAATTAAATGGGCTAGCCCAATGGATTAAGGCTTATTTATTTAACCCAAATATATTGGACTTATATAATTAATTCAATTATATTAGCCCATAATATTTTAGTTGGACTAGAATATCTTGAATTTAAAATACAATCTAAATTATTTTATGGATTTAAATTCAACAAAAGAATTTGGATTATATATTAAATATATTAGTCCAACTAAATATGACAGGCTAATATAATTGGATTAATTATATAAGTCCAATACATATAGGTCAAATAAAGAAGTCCAAATCTATTGGGCTACCCCATTTAATTGGGCTACAAATAATGAGCCCACTTCATTAGGCCCAAGATATCGTCTTCCTAGAAGCCAGTTTGGTGCCACATGTCAAGTGACGTGGCGCGCCAAGTCAAACGAAAGAGCCAATAGGATCATTGTTGATACCCAACTTTTCCCTATATATTTTAAATATGCATAAATACCTTCAAATATCATATATATTCATGCACAAGGTTTTATAAATTTTTTTCATAATTTTAAGGGTTTAAATTGATTTATTTTCTCCCCCTTTATTCATAAAATCTCCAATAATTATTTCCCAAATTATTGTTATGATTATTTATCCATTTAATCTCTATACTTATTCCAAAATATGGTTGATATATTTTTATGCATTTTTTATAATTGCATTTGATATTTTTCAAGCTAAATTGCATATAATTGCAATGTTAGCCCTTTTTAATGTATAATTACATTTTATATGCGTGAAATTAGTCCCTATATTTTTAAAGTCATAATTACATATTTTAAATCATTTTGGTATAGAAAATTATTTTCACAAAGCTACTTATTATTTATTATAAATTAAAATAGGGAAAATTGGCTATTTAAATTATAGCCAGATTTGGCTTTCAATTGTAGTCCAAATTGAACCCACTCCCCAGCCCAATTTCCTACCCAATTAACCCGACCCAAACCCTATAAACACCTACCCAAACCCGGAACCCATTTACCCGGTCAAATCCTGACCGTTGATCTCCCAGATCAACCGTCCACACGACCCCTTTCCTTTTTTAATTCCTAAGACCACCTAACCCTACCTCATTTCCAAACCCCCGCCGCATTTGAATCCTCTGGTCTTCTCTCTTCTCTCAACCTAACCCTAATCCCTCTTCAACCGCCGCCTCCTTCTCCGATCTTCTCCGATGACCACCTTTTAACCCCAAGCCTCCAATGGTTCCTCCATCGCCTTGCTCATCATCTTTGAGGTCTTCAAGGGCCCTGGGTCATGCCGACTTGTATCTAGGGTTATTGTTTTGGTTGTTCATGGCTTCTCCGGTGTGATTTTGGTCAAAATCACACTATATCTGTTACGATCTATGAAGTTCTGAGCAGGTTCTTCTATCTCTACTTGGGTTTCCTTTGAAACCCTAATTTTCGTTTGTATTTCTTAGATCTGGGCCATTTTAAACGATTCAAGCTTGTTCCT
Organism: Nicotiana tabacum; assembly: GCF_000715075.1. NCBI lineage: Eukaryota > Viridiplantae > Streptophyta > Magnoliopsida > Solanales > Solanaceae > Nicotiana > Nicotiana tabacum. Next base: position 183,585,105 of record NC_134087.1, on the reverse strand, counting down.
TTTATGTTCTACACTGTTCTCAAGCCTCTTTGGAAAAAATCATCAACTTTAAGCTGTTTCACTTTCTTTTAAAAATTAGGGTTTTCAGAACTTCTTCTACACCTTGTTTAAATCGATTCTTCATGTTTTAACTTCTATTCTTTGCATATCTCAAACGATTCTATGTTTTTACTCCTTTTTTAACTCGTCTATGTTGAAAACCCTAATTTCTTAGCCTCGACCTTGGGTTTCTGAGTTTTGTTTTGATAATGTGTTCAGTAATCAGTAGGTTTCTATGATTCTGTGATTTTTTGCCATATGTTTGTTTGCTATGGTTCTTAGTTGTGGTTATCCCTGCCTATTGTGTGATTTTGCCTATTTGGTTCACTAATGTTTCTGATTCTTTACTTCTCTTACTTGTATCATGCTTAGCTTACTAATTCAGACTATGCTCTACATGAATCCCTAATTTTATGTGTGATTCTTGTCCTACTCGACCTCTTATGGTTCTGATTTTGCTTACCATGTGTTTGTTCTTATAGAGTGATGCTAAATTAGTGTCACCTCCTATTCTTGCATCCCTGAATCTTTGTGATTGATTTTTCATGATTATTCTACTGATATTTACATTGTAGAACATTTTTCTAACCTTATTCGATGGTCAATTATGCTGTTAATTGATTGCTCAAGTCTTTCCTTGATTTATATGTGCTGAACCTGGCCTCTATTACATATTGTATTCATGTACTATGCAGAAAATATTTCCTTAATTGGCATGTCCAGCCTTACACGATTTCTTTTCTTATTTGGCATATGTCTATTACTGTTCAAAGTTAACTTCTCAATTAAAGGGGACTTACCTTGATTTCCTGACTGATTGATCTCAAGTTCCTTAATTACTAATGGACTGTGATTTTTTTACCTTATTTACTACCTTCTTTCAAACTATATATACCCTAGTCTTTCATTAGCACAGACACGAACTCTTGGGTCCAAAAACTATCTCTCATACTTAAAAATCTCTGCTCTCTCTCTAGTGCTACTTGCTACTGCTCTAAGTTAGCTGGCTGCAAGCCAAGGCTAACCATTTGTGTTCTCTTGTTCTTTCATTTTGCTCTTCACTGGTATGTCCTAGTTTCAATTCCAAGTTCCAACAACAACATGATTCTCTTATTGTTTCAGTTCCTCTTGTTTCTGGTTTGCTTCTATTTGTGGTTCTGTTGTGAAACTTATAGTTAAGGGTTACATTATTAGCCTGTTATCATGTCTTCTCCTCCCCTTCAGATCAGTATGTTTCCCCTTCTGTTTGTTCCTACATGTCTACACTAGTCATCTCTTGCTTGTTATATGTTTGCCACCATGGATCTCCCAAGTCCCTATCCCCTTGCATGTAAGTTTGTTCTTTATGTCTAATTCTATGACTATGTCTAGTTAGCTACTTTTGGGCATGACTACTTAACTATATGCGTCCTATATATTCCCAAACCCCTTTACCCCTATTTGTGACTACCAAACCTGCCTTGATGCTATAACTCCTGGCCGTGTATGAACCTACCTTAAGGTGTTTGGACTTTGTTTACTACTCCAATCTCTTTTTCAAACAATTTCTGTTGCTTTACTAAATTACTTTCAAAACAGACTTTCTAATATAGTCTTTTACTAAAACCTTTCAACTTGTGTCCATCACTTCTCACTCTACTCTTAGTCAATAAGTTCTGCCCCCTCTAGTATGTGTACTGCCTTGGGATCCTTTTGAGAACCCTATGAACTCTAGCATACTGAGGCTGGCCTTTCCACATTGCTCTTGTTCAATTCTTGGTTGCTAAGTCTAGGTGTAAGCACTACCCAGGATCTTTGAGATGCTTAGGGAACTTTGATGCACCTAGACTCTGATTTGTCTATGGAACTGAGGCATATGAGGCCATTGGAGGCTTTGGGAAATCTGGGCCTAATTGAAGGCTCCCTATAGAATAGCTTCTTGATTTTCTATTTCTACTTATGTAATTCATTCATTGGCCTGTAATAATTTGTAAACTAATATTGGGGTATTTAGTAAAAAGGGTGGGTAGATGCATACTTTATGGGGTAATACGGGTAGAAATTCTGCTCCTATGACCTTACTTTTAAAGTCTGTTTGCTCTACTAAATAGGAAATATGCTCACATGACTCTACTCTTAATCTGGTTGCTTTGCCTAATCGAGATCATGTCCATAGGACTTCACTTTTAAGTTTGTTTGCTCATCAAGTAGAAACCATGTCTATAAGGTTTTTACATTCTGTCATGTCTAAACCATGCTTATAGGTTCCAAAAAATCATGTCCTAAATCATATTAATAATAGATGCCACGCCTATAGGACCTAACCCAGATTTAGTAATAGCAAGTGTTATGTGTGCAAAGCATAAAAACCAGTGTTACGATTAGATATCATGCCTATAGGGAGCCTTACTCTCAATTCTATCTGTTAGTCTAATTTAGTCTAAATAAATCAACTTGATTATGCCTAGTTCATTTCTGAATTGGTTTTATTAAGAATCAAGCATTTCCTAAAACAAGTTCTTTCAAACTGTCTCCATCTCATTAGATATCATGCATATAGGTATTAAAGGAATCCATTTCAAAACCTGCTTTGTTTTTGTCATCAGTATTCTGCGTATAGGCAAGCCTTTAGGGCATTTTCAAAACTGCATTCTCTGAAACTGTCTCTATCGCCTAATGTTTTCTGATCCTAACAGGCTTTTAAAAAAAGTCCCTAGGCAACTGCTAGGGTATAACTTCTGAGTCTAAAAAGAAAAGGGTTGTCTGTTTCTGCATATTCACTTAGATATCCTGCTTTAGGACATTACCTAAAGACCTTAACAGTGCTTGAGTCATGTTGCTTATGTGTTTGGTTGAGGAGGAAACTCTGAGCCTCTTAATTGCTCCTTTTATGTGTGAAAGTCCTAAATACTTTTTATTGTCACCTTAGAATTTTCGCCTTTTAAAACCTTAGGGGTACATCTAGAACCACCTATTGGTATAGGTCCTAACTCCCTCCAGGACCATTAAGAAGGTACAGGTAGCAGTACGCAATAGAAATCGTTGACCAAACACTCACTTTGCATGAACAATAAGGGGATGGGAAGGGTAGACATAGGATATGATGACTGCACGCTAATGTCACGTGTAGCCCCTCATTGAGGAGTGTTTACCGGACATTGCGTGGGGTGATCCTATAGGATAACCAACCTAGGACCCCTCTTTACCAAATTCCTTCTTTATTTAAACCTTTGTTTTACAACTTGTCCAAACTTTTATCTTACTACTTGAGTTATTCTAACGTACTTTACTTGCAAACCATTTGATTCAACTGTTTACTTGTAATGGACTAATTTGTGAATACAAGTTCGGCAGGGACCCACAGTTGTGGACCAAGAGGGGTGCCTAACTCCTTCCCCTCGAGGTTATTTTGAGCCCTTACCCTTATCTCTGGTAATGCAAACCAACCCAAGGGTTAATTGCTCTAGGTGACCTAACGCACCATAATCCGTTAGGTGGCGACTTTTCAAATACCCAATTCCCAAAAGGAAATGAGTCATTACACCCCGTGAATGTTGAAACTCGTACCTCTCCCCATCAAAAAGGGAGGAAAAAGGGGGCGCGACAGCATGGCGACTCTGTTGGGGATATTTTTAGGCTCTTACCATAACGAACTTGTCTTTTACAAATTAGTCCAAGCATGCTTATCCCGTACCCTGCTCCCTTATTTGAATTTAACTGCCTATTTTTTAAGCATTTATGATTTCTTTATGCCCTGAAACTGACTAGTCTCTTTATTTCCTTTTTTCTATAACTTCTTTCAATTATTAAATACTGTATTTATTTCCTACGTGAAAATACTTGACTACATATTATTAATTGTTGCATAAATCATGCTCCACATCATATTCCACTCGTGCGTCTCAAATCCCACAACAACGCTTCCTATTTACTACCCTTAAATTTAGAAAGGCTTATTTACAGTAAAACCAGTTGATCAATGGTGCAGTCGACGGTTTCGTGCCTTCCCCCTTAAGTTATCCGCTTGAGGGTATCAGTCTAAAACCCCATAGAAACCTTACTCTGGTTAAAATTGTGCATGCATCATGGTCAAACCTACTCGGGTCAGTTATGTTATCCACATAATGATTCTTTAAGATAAGCCTTACCCAAATTCCATCGGATTTTCCATAATCCCAACGGATATAACCACGTTTTGTTCATTAATTTGGAGAACTAAATATGATATGCTGATCATAAATGTACAAATAGTCGAGTCCGGTAGGGGTAAGGTCTAACCCTTTTGTTTTGCAGAAAATGAGGCACGAGGTCTCCAGATTTGGTATGGTTAGCAACATCCCTCCATTGCTGCTAGATTGGTAGGAGGACCTTTCCTCAAGTGATAAGAAACATGTGAAAAAGTACCTAGGTAACTTGTCTTTCCTGCTAGATATTGAACCAAACAACAAATTAAACGAGGCTGCCACCTTATTCTGGATAGTGAAAGAGCTGTGTTTCATTTCAGTAACATAGAGATGACACCGTTTCTAGAGGAAATAGGAGGACTTGCAGAGTTGTCTTGGGATAGTCCTGGGCTTTTAGTGCCAGAAAATCGTACGGGTAGGGGAATTTTGAAGATGATGGAGCTGAAAAAGAATGTCGACCTAGTGTGCTTGAAGGATTCCTACATACCTTTCAAATATCTGTACGAGAGGTATGGCCATAGAAAGTCCTTCCGCACTTAACATGATGAGATCGCCCTCACTTCACTGGGTCACATCCACTGCAAAGTGTTCGTGTTCATTGTGTGCTTTCTAGGCCTGATAGTGTTTCCAATGAAAAAGGGAAGGATCCACACTAGGTTGGCCTTGGTTGCCAAAACTCCAATGGAAGGGATTAATGGACAGACATATACCATAGTCCCCATGATCATAGCTGACATTTATAGGGCCCTGGAGCGCTGTCAAAGAAGGGTCAAGCATTTCGAGGGTTGTAATTTATTGTTGTAGTTATTGTTGTTGGAGCATCTCCAAAAGGGTCGTTATCGTCAAGAATTTCCGCAAAGGGCTTGGACGACCACATTGCCTTCCATCACCCTAAGTAGATGACCTACATTCAGATAGATTTGCTCTACCGGAAAGTACCAGCGAATGGGTAGAGTTCTTCGACAATCTGACCGAAGGACAAGTGCAGTGGATGGTTGAATGGTTCCCAACAGACGAGTTTATTATCGGTCCAGGGATGCTCCGCACTTGGTGTTGATCAGGTTGAGAAGGATATATCTATATGTCCCTATGCGAGTTATAAGGCAAGTAGGCAGAAAACAGGCTGTACCAAGGGTCGTCAAGATGAGTCATTGGAGGGTGGATTTCCAAGACGACGACGTACCTTACAAGTGCCAAGCTCAGCACATGTGGCACTGCAAAATCATTGTGGAGAAAAGCACTATTGAACCAGACAGATATCACGCCGGGTGCAAGCCTCTCTACCCGGCATGGTTGGAGGACAATCTGAAAGGAACGGTGACACCGGGGACTGGTCGAGGGAACAAAATCATAGACGAGGAAGCTGAAGCCCAAGTAAAATACAACAGGCTTCGCAAGAGGGTCCACGACTCTGAGAATGAGCATCGGGAAATACATGAGAGAAACGTGAGGTTGATTGAGGAATAGAAGGAGATGGCAGTCACTTCCAATAGGAAACTGAAATATCTGGAGCGAGGAATAGTGGAGCTGGAGGGCAAAGTCATAAAGAGGATTGAAAACTGCCAGAATGTTGAGGGAGCTGAGGGAGGACATCTGGCCCGAGCCTACTTGTTGCTGGGACTGCACGAGCTGAGAGATCTATTTGATGGAGTCCAGAAGATCGAATCTGGGGAAGGTCCTTCTGGGACCAAATAGATTAGATTTACTTGCTTTTCTTAAAATGTAATAAGGCCAAGTGTCAGTAGAGACTTGTTTTATTATTATGTTAGTGTTGTTTTGGATTCGTCTACTTTTATATTATGAAATGAAGCATTTATTGGCATTTGAAGTTTTTCGAATTTATTTGTCGCTAAGCCTACCTCAGGCACAATGAGGATACCAAATTAGGATACGAGTTTATATTTTGCAATATGTGTTTAAATACTGCAAACATTTTAGAATCATCACTAACTTGTTACCTTTTTGTTTTTGCTTATTTTTATTATTATTCCCATCCCCTTAGGTTATCCATACTGGCCTCATCAACATACCATACCAAATCTAGAGTCCCTCCACCTCCTCCTCCTCTAAGCAACACAAAAGGCAGAAGAAAATCAAAGATTGACGACTTAAGTGTAATATGAAAGGAAAACATTGAGAATGCAGAGACTTCCGACGGCCGCAGTACTCCAACACCGAATGACCTGGTTTTGAGACTGGAACTAAAGATACTAGAACTGCAAGGAGAACTTGAGCAGGTTCGCAACTTGGTAAACTTGTCACTCACCCTTAATGTCCCTGACATCCACCAACAAAATACAAATAACCCAACACCTCCTCAGAACACGCAAAACCCACAGCCACAAAAACCTACCGCACCAAATCAATACGCAACTCCACCACAAAATATCAATCCATTGCCAAATACCAACTCCACCACAACATCATTATCAACCAATTCTGTACCCACCAACCACCACTTACCACACTCCCCAAAATACACCACCACTCATTCCCGATCCACAAAACTCCACTAATGACCATCATTATACCCAAGTCTCTGGCACCATCAGAGCAACCCCATATACGTGGAAACTATACCACATTCTACCCAACTAGTCTCTTGTGAACTAGAACCCTCCGAAAAGGACCCGCTCATTAAGAACATGGCTGAAGACCTCAAGAAGTTAACAAGCCGAGTTCAAGGTTGTTGAAGGCGATAAAGGAATAGAAGGTTTGAACTACAAAGATCTGTGCATATAGCCCGATGTGGAATTGCCAGAGGGGTACAAACCTCCCAAGTTCGAAATGTTCGATGATACAGGTGATCCCAGGGTTCACCTAAGGACCTACTGTGACAAGCTTGTCGGGGATGGAAAAGATGAAAAGATTCGAATGAAGCTCTTTATGAGGAGCCTTACTGGGGACGCTTTGTCTTGGTATATCAGCCAGAATCCCAAGAAATGGTCCAATTGGGTAAGCATGGCATCAGATTTCATGGACCGGTTCAGGTTCAACGCAGAGAATGCACCAGATGTCTTCTACATTTTGAATCTCAAGAAGAAACCTACTGAGACTTTTCGCGAATATGCTACTCGTTGGAGGTCGGAAGCCGCCAAGGTCAGGCCTGCTTTGGACGAAGAACAGATGAATAAATTCTTCGTCAGGGCACATGATCCATAATATTATAAGAGACTAATGGTCATCGAAAATCACAAATTCTCTGATATCATCAAGCTCGGGAAGAGGATCGAGGAAGGAATCAAGAGCGGGATGGTAATGAATTTCGAGGCACTACAAGCCACGAATAAGGCACTCCAATCAGGCAGCATATCGAAGAAGAGAGATGTCGGGGCAGTAATGGTGGCCCAGGGGCCAAAAACTCCACTCACATATCAAACACCTCCACCCACCTACCAGACACCTCCACCCACCTATCAAACACCTCTACATACATATTAACCACCTCCACCCACATACCAAGTATCACCACCTACATATCAACCTTCATCTCCCAGATATTCCCAACCAGCCACTGTCCATCACACCTATAATTCCTAACCATCCCACTTCCAATCACCACCAACTTGCCAAAATTATCCAAGACCAAGACCCAACTTTGACCGTAAGCCACCCAAATAATATACCACCATTGTTGAGCCCATCGACCAATTGTATGAAAGGTTAAAGGACGCATGTTACGTCACTCCTGTTCCCACTATGGCACTAGAAAATCCATCCCAATGGGTCAATCCGAACAAAACCTTTGCATACCACTCCGGTATGAAAGGTCACACCACTATTGAGTGTCGAACATTGAAGGATAAGATCCAGACACTCATTGACAACAAGGTCATACAAGCGAAGGAAGCCACTCCTAATGTCCGCAACAATCCCCTCCCTGATCATAGAAGTGATGGCGTACATGTTATAGAAACAAATGACGAATGGGACCCTGAGGTGTCAATCGGGCTTATCCGAGAAGGCGATGACTGTAAGGTTGCAGTCATACTTACTCCTATCGTAGTTCAGACTCAGGCACCTATTGATGTTGAGGTAACTGCATCAGTTTCATTCGAGGTAGAAGTAGCTCTACCCGTATCCACCTCCGCTCCATTTGAAGTATAAGTTGTCACACCTTTTACTGTGACGGTGTCAACCCCACCCCCATTCAACTCAAAAGCAATACCCTAGGATTATGTTGCCAAGGCTCGGCAAAAAGGGAAGACTAAAATAGAGGAATCTGACACCGCACAAGGAATGACTAGAATTGGAAGAGTGTACACACCTGAAACACCTGGGAGGTTCAAGTAAGGATGCCACTGCTAGGCAGCCTGTCATTGAGACCGGGCCGGATAACCTGTGGAGGAAAGTACAGGAGAAAGAGTATTCTGTTGTTGACCATCTTATCAAAGTCCCTGCTTAGATATCTATCCTGTCACTATTACAAAATTCGGAGGCACAAAAGAATGCCTTGATGAAAGTACTGAGCGAGGCTTATGTACTCAATAATATCATTGGCGGAGAAATGGCCAACATGGTCGGTCAAGTGCTGGAGAGCCATAAGATTATCTTTCACGAAGATGAGCTGCCGCCCGAAGGTCTAAATCACAATCGAGCATTGCATATTACGGTACAAATTGAAGACAAGTTCATTTCCAGGGTCCTGGTTGATGGAGGTTTGAGTCTAAATATTTATCCACTAGATACCCTGAAAATATTGGACAAAGGTTTCCATGAAATACGGACCGGAAGCATGAATATAAAGGCTTTCGATAGGTCCCAAAAGGCTACGATCGGGGAAATCAACCTTTGCTTGTAGATGGGACCAACTTGGTTCGACGTTGAATTCCAAGTGCTTGACATACCAGCCTTATTTAATATTTTTTTGGGCCACCCATGGATCCATGCTGCTAGATCCGTGCCCTCCACACTACATCAAGTCGTAAAATTTGAATGGAACCATCAAGAGGTAATCATTCATGGAAATGGGAGTAACCCCATCTACACCAGTCAAACCATTCCGACCATTGGACATAGAAGAAGGCTAGGAGGGGAAACCTATAATCACATTGAACGGGTCAATGTCGTCGATAGGGATAAGTGGTGGAGTAACAAAATAGAAAGTATACTAGCATGGTCCGGATATGAACCCAGCAAAGGGTTGGGAAAGGACATCGTCTAAAGACCTTAACTGTGCTTGAGTCGTGCTGCTTATGTGTTTGTTTGAGAAGGAAACTCTGAGCCTCTTAATTGCTCCCTTTATGTGTGAAAGTCCTAAATGCTTTTGACTGTCGCCTTAGATTTTTTTCCTTTCAAAGCCTTAGGGGTATATCTAGAACCACCTATAGGTAGAGGTTCTAACTCCCTCCAGGACCATTAAGAAGGGACGGGTAGCAGCACACAATAGAAATCGTTGATCAAACACTCGCTTTGCATGACCAATAAGGGGATGGGAAGGGTAGACATGGGATATGATGACTACGCGCTAATGTCACGTGTAGCCCCTCATTGAGTAGTGTTTACCGGACATTGCGTGGGGTGATCCTATAGGATAACTAAACTAGGATCCCTCTTTACCAAATTCCTTCTTTATTTAAACCTTTGTTTTACAACTTGTCCAAACTTTTATTTTACTACTTGAGTTATTCTAACGTACTTTAGTTGCAACCTATTTGATTCAACTATTTACTTGTATTGGACTAATTTGTGAATATAAGTTCGGCCGGGACCCACAGTTGTGGACCAAGAGGGGTGCCTAACACCTTCCCCTCGAGGTTACTTCGAGCCCTTACCCTAATCTCTGGTAATGCAAACCAACCCAAGAGTTAATTGCTCTAGGTGCCCTAACGCACCATAATCTGTTAGCTAGAGACTCTTCAAATACCCAATTCCCAAAAGGAAATGAGTCATTGCACCCCGTGAATGTCAAAACTCGGACCTCTCCCCGTTAAAAAGGGAGGAAAAAGGGGGCGCGACAATCGTGCCACGTGTCAAAATGACAAGGCATGCCAAATCACACTAAAAGGCCAATGAAATCGTGCCACGTGTGCAAGTGACATGTTCTGGCCAATCAAATGCGGCCATGTCACACTTTAATTTGATTGGTCGGAAAGAGTTTCTTCTTATCATAAGTCTTCTCTTCCACAACTATAAATAGGGGTCTTCATAACTCAGAAAAGACACCAGAAGTTATAACAATAAGCAATAGAGAGCTCGTGGATCAAACATTACAGATTTGTTTAAAAGCTACAAGCATTCAAGTGTTCTAAGGATTAAAAGATCAAGACGAATATTCAAGAACAAGCTACAAGCCCTTGGATTAAAATAAAATAAAATTCAAGATTAAGCTCAAAAGCTCTTTTATTTACTGTTGAAAAGTAGAATCAGAGGATTCATAGAGATTGTAACACTCAAATATTCGAAAAAAATAATATGATTGTTGCAATATTTTTCGGTCTTGATTTTATTTTCTTGATGCAATTTATTGTCTACAAATTCTGGCACGCCCAGTGGGACAATCTCTACCTCTCATCTCAACTTTTCAATCACTAAAGTTCAAGAACATCAAAATGGATTCAAAGAAAATCAACTCCAGTTCAACTTCCACCAAGGCTGCTAATTCCAGGTTCTATGCTGATGTGGAAAACATACTCGAAGTTACCTTTGGAAGCTTTGGACCAGTTACAAGGAGCAAAGCAAGCTTTTTAGGATAACAAGCACCCCAAGTGTCGTCCGCATCTACCATGTTTTTTTTATCTTCATCCTCAAAAGGAGCAAGATCTTCCACAAATGCACTTGAAGGAGGAAGCGATGTTGCTGAAAAGATCAAGAAAACTCTTGCTCTGCTTGACCTCTCTGGATCCAAGCACTCTATTGTGAAGGAAGATGATGATGCTTCAAGTGATGGTTCCTCTCCACTTACACTGCATAGTGTAAGCTATTTGAGAATCAATCTGTGTGACAATCCATGCTACTCCCCATCATCTACAACAATCATGCAAGCCATAGTGACAAACACTTCATCTGTGGAAGAGCAGTTGGCAAACTTAATGGAAGCAATTGCTAGATTGACCAAAATGCATGCAAAATCAAGATGCTAGAATTGACAAGCTAACAGACAGGGTGGGAATCTTGATGGAAGAAGAATCCACACATGCACCTGGCAAACTCCCAGGAGTTCAAAAGATTGATCCTCCCCCATGAGAAGTTGCATCCACTAAGGAAATTCCAGTGTCTTCGGAACGGATGATTCCAATCAATCAACTAAATGAGTTCATTGAAGGGACTATAAAAAACAAATATGAAGTTGCTTCCAAGTCCTCCTTTACCTACGCAAAGTCGTACACTTCAAATATCGATATGTTGAAGATGCATGCTGGCTATCAACCTCCAAAATTTCAACAGTTTGATGGCAAATGCAATCCAAAGAAACATGTGGCGCACTTCGTTGAGACATGCAACAATGCTGAGACTTATGGAGATTACCTCGTCAAGTAGTTTGTTCTCTCATCAAAAGGAAATGCTTTTGATTGGTACACGGACCTCGAGGCTGGATCTGTTGATAGTTGGTATCAACTAGAGTAAGAATTCCTCAATCGCTTTTATAGCACGAGACGTACTGTGAGTATGATAGAACTTACAAATACTCATCAACGAAAGGGTAAACCAGATAATTGACTTTATCAATCGTTGGAGGAATGCAAGCCTCAACTGCAAAGACAGGCTTAGTGAAGCTTCGGGCATAGAGATGTGCATACAAGGAATGCATTGGGGACTACTCTACATCTTGCAAGGTATCAAGCGTGGCACATTTGAAGAACTTGCGACTCGTGCCCATGACATGGAGTGGAGCATGGCCTCCGCTGGAAATGAAAGGTTGCATATCTATGAGCCTCGCAAAAGGAACGACAAGCAAGAAGCCAAGAAATGGGGCAAGTTCGTACCTAAATCTGAAAACAAAGAAGATATGAATGTCAAAACATCACCTGTGAAGTTCACAACGAAGGTGAGCAAGAAGCAGAGTAAGAAATCCACTTCTTTTCAAGATAATCCAAGTGGAAAATTGACTCTAAAAGAAATGCAAGAGAAGGAGTACTCATTCCTGGATTCTGATATGCCAGCTATTTTTAAAGAACTCCTCGAGTTGAATCTCATTGAGCTTTCGAAGATGAAGCGACCAAATAAACTGGGAAAACAAATGACTCAAATTACTACAAATACCATCAACTTTTGAGCCACCCTCTGGAGAAGTGCTTTGTCTTCAAGGACAAAGTCATGGACTTGGCTCGCGAAAAGAAGATCGTGCTTGAAGATGAGAAAAAGTGGGGGTGCACCACTCTCAATAGCCACGAAATCCAGTGACCTTGGAAGAGTTTTTACCAAGTTGGTTCCGCACGAAGATTTCCCATGAGGGTATCGATGCCTCTTGTTGCCATGATGACAAAGGGGAAGAAAAGAGTGATGAACTACCGTTGGCACCATCTTCAAAAAAGCTCATCGAGTCCACTCCTCGAGAAGTAATGCTTGTGAGGAAAAAGTCACGTTCACAAATGACGATCTTCTGCTAGGTGAAGTCTCTATCACCTTTGGCTCATTCAGTCCGGATGAATCGTGTGGTTTAAAAGAAAGTAAAGATGAAGAATTATTGGTGAGCAACAAAGCTAAAGTCAATCAACCTGATGATGATGAAGGTTGGACATTGGCAACTCATCGTAGGTACCACAGAAGGAGCCCACGAAAAGAATTAGTAGAACAACCGACAAGGAAAATGATGGTAAAAATACCAAGGAGATGGAATCCTATTAAGTACTTAAAGAGAGCAAAAGTGGGGGTGCACCACTCTCAAAATCCACGAAATCCAGTGACCTTGAAGGAGTTTTTACCAAGTTGGTTCCGCACGAAGATTTCCCATGAGGGTATCGATGCCTCTTGTTGCCATGCTGACAAAGGGGAAGAAAAGAGTGATGAACTACCGTTGGCACCATCTTCAAAAAAGCTCATCGAGTCCACTCCTCGAGAAGTTAATGCTTGTGAGGAAAAAGTCACGTTCACAAATGACGATCTTCTGCTAGGTGACACTCTTCATAACCGCCCATTGTACCTGCTTGGCTAAATGCGTGATGAAAGGATAAATTGAATTTTGGTTGATGGAGGATCCTCAGTGAACATTTTGCCAATTCACAATGTGAAAGAACTTGGTATTCCCATGAACAAACTCTCAGAAAGTCATGTGATGATCCAAGGATTCAACCAAGGAGGGCATAGAGCCATAGGCGCGATCAAGCTGGAAATCACCATTGAAGATATGCAATAAAATGCATGGCTACATGTGATCGATGCAAAAACTTCATACAACATCTTGCTTGGAAGGTCTTGGATACATGAGAATAAAGTAGTTCAATCTACCTACCATCAATGTCTAAAATACTACGAGGGTGAAGTCGAGAAGAAGATAGTTACTGATGATGAGCCATTCACCAAGGCTGAGTCACACTTCGCCGATGCAAAGTTCTACTTGAAGAACTGCATTGTGAAGGAGCTAAAAGCTAATGATGGCATGAAAAGCAAGAATGACGAGCCCATAAGTAAAAGAGCATAGGTGACTATTGGTGAAACCAAATGTGTTACTTAGGAGGTACAACCCAATGCGAATAAATCTTATAGAGGGAATATTGGGTCTTATGGCAAGAAAGTAAGTCATGCGCTCCAATATGTACCTAAAAGGAAGAAATATGAAGGTGAACAGTCTGATCTCCAAACTAACATGCTAAAGGAGTTAACTCTTTTGGTAAAATGAATTGAGGTAGTAACGTTGTCCTCAAAGCCACTTGCAGGGTTTTTGGCCCAAAATCATTTGCAGAATGTGGCACTCCCTACAAAACAAACCGAAGAAGGTTTTGATCCTAACGCTTACAAGCTATTTGCAAAAGTTGGATACAATCCAAATGAGCCGTCAAAGTTAGGGAAGCTACCATCAGAAGCTGCAACGAGACAACCACATAAAGGTTTGGGATAGAAGCAACCATCACCAGTGCGCATCTCCATAAGAAGGGCGAGCAACAATTATATCACTGTAGAAGATGAATCGGCCACTTCTAACAAGCCTTCCGTCTTTGATCGACATAGAAAATCACCGGCGAGGACCTCCGTGTTTGAAAAATTGGGTCCATTAAAGAAGGGAAACAAGTTCCAGAGAAATTTTCAAAGCATAAGAACACCCGCTTCGCCCAAAATCCATAAGATCTCTAAGGATTTCCAAAGTTTGGTTCCTTCTAGAATTAGGCGACAAACAAAACTTGTGGTTACATGTAAAGAAATACTGAAGGTAAAGCCATATATTGTGGTCTACACTAAGGAACGTGATGCAGATGAAGAAAGTGTGGGTTCTGCGTATCATGTTACTGTACAAGGCGAGAATGGTGTTCCATCTTCAATGGAGGATAATGCATAATTGGAGGATGTTTCACCGTGTTATCACATATCCTTCAACGATGGGGACCCTCATGAAGATAAAGATGTGAAAGATGCTCCACCTAAACTTGAAGAAGGAGTGAAGATGACAGTTGAGGCCTTAAAAGAAGTTAACCTTGGCACCGATGAAGAACCAAGACCCACCTACCTAAGTGCTTTACTAGAAGAAGTTGATGAAGAGAGCATTTATATTGAGTTACTCAAGGAGTTCAAGGATGTCTTTACTTAGAGTTACAAAGAGATGCCTGGCTTGGACCCGAAAGTAGCAGTCCATCACCTTGCAGTCAAAAATGGCGCTCGCCCTATTAAATAAGCTCAAAGGCGCTTTAGGCCGGACTTGGTTCCCTTGATTGAAACTGAAGTTAACAAACTCATCGAAGCTGGCTTTATTCGTGAAGTTGAATACCCAACATGGGTTTCAAGTATTGACCCTTTAAGGAAGAAAAATGGTCAGATTCGAGTGTGCGTTGACTTTAGGGATCTTAACAATGCATGTCCAAAAGATGAATTCCCGCTTCCCATTCCAGAACTGATAATCAATGTTACTACTGGGTACGAGGCAATGTCATTTATGGACGATTTATCAGGCTATAACCAAATTCGCATGGCACCAAAAGATGAAGAGCTTATTGCATTCCGTACCCCCAAGGGTATTTATTGTTACAAGGTAATGCCTTTTGGCTTGAAGAACGCTGGTGCTACTTACCAAAGAGCTATGATGAATATCTTTGATGACTTTCTCCATAAGAATGTTGAATCCTATGTTGATGACTTGGTGGTAAAATCAAGAAAGAAAAGCGAGCACTTGAAAGACTTGAGAATGGTGTTGGAATTTCTCTAGAGATACCAACTTAGGATGAATCAATTAAAATGCGCCTTTGGAGTTACCTCTGAAAAGTTCCTGGGTTTTATTGTCCAACATTGAGGGATTGAAATAAATCAAGCTAAAGTAGATGCAATCTTGAAAATGCCTGAGCCCCGCAATATTCATGAATTGAAAAGTCTGTAAGGAAAGCTAGCATACCTTAGGAGATTCATCTCAAATTTAGCGGGGAGGTGCCAACCATTTAGTCACCTTATGAAGAAAGGTGTCTCTTTCAAATGGGACCAAGCGTGTAGCAATGCCTTAAAGAGCATTAAATCCTACTTGATGAAGCCTCCGGTTTTGGCAGCCCTTATACTTGGAAAGCCTCTGATACTATACATTTCAACACAAGAAATGTCTGTTGGAGTTCTGTTGGCCCAAGAAAATAGTGAAGGGAAAGAAAACTCCCTTTACTACTTAAGCAGGATGATGACACCAAATGAGCTAAATTATTCATTAATTGAACAGTTATGTTTGGCGCTGGTCTTCTCAATCCAAAAGTTGAAGCACTACTTTCAAGCTCATGTCATTCGTTTGGTTTCTAGAGCAAATCCCATCTAGTTCGTGATGTCAAAACCTGTCCTTAGTGATCGACTAGCAAGGTGGTACCTCAAGTTTCAACAATTTGAAATTGTGTACATCCCTCAAAAGGCTATAAAAGGACAAATGTTAGGGGACTTCTTGGCAGATCACCCTATACCTGATGATTGGGAGCTAAATGACGAACTACCTGATGAGGACGCCATGGTCATTGAAGTTCAGCCTCCATAGAATATGTACTTTGATGGTGCTGCACATTGCGGAGGAGCTGGTGCTGGTGTAGTATTTGTCACTTCTCAAGGTGAAGATCTGCCCTACTCTTTTATGTTGATGCAACTCTACTCTAGCAACGTTGCTGAGTATCAAGCACTAATACTTGGGCTTGAAATAGCTATCAAAATGAAGCGGTTGCAATTGCAAGTCTTTGGTGACTCTCAGTTAGTGGTCAATCACCTTTTAGGTAGTTACGAGGTCAAGAAGCCTGAACTACGCCCATATCATGATTACGCAAAAACATTAATGGGGTGGCTCGGTGATGTGACTATTTAGTATGTGCCAAGGAAAGAAAATAAGAAGGTTGATGCTTTAGCTACCCTAGCTTCATCGTTAATCCTGCCTAATCAAGCGCAAGTTATTATCTGCTAAAAATGGGTAGTACCGCCACAAATGACGCTGGAGGTGAAGAAAATGAACTGAAGCATCTTGTCGTTGTTTCTGAAGTTGAGAAAGACAAATGGCGACAACCCATTATCGACTACTTGTGCTATGGGATACTTCCAGAAAATCCGCAGAGAAGGACTGAAATTCGTCGTCGTGCACCTCGCTTCCTTTACTACAAAGATACCCTATACAAAATATCATTCGAGGGAGTACTCTTGCGATGCTTAGGGAAAGATGAAGCGCTCCAAGCTTTGCAAGAAGTGCATTCTGGGGTATGTGGGTCACACCAGTCTGGACCAAAACTCTACTTCCATATAAAAAGGATGGGATATTATTGGCAAACGATGGTAAAAGATTGCTCGGACTACGCTCGAAGATGCAAGGCTTGTTAATTCCATGTGAATTTTATTCATCAACCTCCTGAAGTGTTGCACCCAACTGTTACATCCTAGCTATTTGACGCTTGGGGATTGGATGTTGTTGGACCACTGCCAAAGTCCTCTGGTGGGCACCTATACATCTTGGCTGCAACTGACTACTTCTCAAAATGGGTTGAAGTTGTTGCTCTTAAGGAAGAAAAGAAAGAAAATGTTGCAAGTTTCATCCGAGTAAACATTATTTATCGCTTTGGAATTCCTCATTACATAATAACGGATAATGGAAAGCCATTCGATAATAGGCTGATGACCAAGATTTGTGATCTCTTTGGCTTCAAGCAACGTAACTCTTCGATGTACAATACTGCCGCCAATGGTCTAGCTGAGGCATTCAACAAGACTCTATGCAACTTGTTAAAAAAAGTCATCTCCAAATCCAAACGAGATTGGAATGACCATATGGAAGAAGCTCTATGGGCATATAGGACGACTCACCGTATGCCAACACAGGCGACTCCTTATTCACTCATTTATGGAGTCGAAGCTGTCTTGCTACTTGAGCATCAAATACCTTCGTTACGACTGGCTATTCAAGAAGGGATCATTAATGAAGAAAATGCTTGACTTCAATTAGCAGAGTTGGAGGCTCTTGATGAGAACAGGTTGGAAGCTCAACAGAGTCTTGAATGTTATCAAGCTCGATTATCTCGCGCCTTCAATAAAAAGAGTTCGCCCGAGATCCTTTCAAGTAGGAGATCAAGTCCTTGACGTATGAAGACCCATAATTACTTCCCATAAACCTATAGGGAAGTTCACTTTAAAATGGGATGGTCCATATGTCGTACAAGAAGCTTACTCAAGTGGGGCTTACAAGTTGGTTGATGCACATAGAATGAGAATCGGCCCTATTAATGACAAGTTTTTAAAGAAGTATTATCCTTGAAGTTGCAATGCTCCTTGAAGCACAAGACTAAACTGCATGTTGTTACACTCCTGGACCGCATGAGTCTAAACTGTGTACAGCCCCTGCAAAAAAAGTCCGCTAGGTTGAAAACTTCGAAAGAGGCGGCCTAGGCAAAAGTTAGGACATAAAAAAATAAAAACCAAAATAAAAAAATCACCCAGTATGAACTACGGTATGACTTGATCCTCTTCACCGAGGTACGTAGGAATCTTAGAGTTTCATTCTTAGTTCAGTCGCATGATTTCAAAAGATACATAGTGCCCCAATTGTTGTCCGAGTGAAGTATAAAAAGAATGTAAAGTAAAGCTGAAATGTCATACTCCTATTGAACTTTGGATCCCATTTGATTTAATGGGGGCAAGTTGCTATGGTAAAATGGTGTCTTCACTGAAATAATGACAATATTTGCATCAAAGTCTGGGAATTCGCTATGTCTTCATGTTCGCATAACCTTCAAGTTTGTTGGTCTTCATATTCGTTCACTGCCCTAGAAATGGAAGAGTAACAATCGCAATCTTGAAAGAGAGCATGGACAAGTAAAAACAAATCGCCTCAGATGTAAAAAAACAAAAAGGGGGGGGGGTGTCTGTGTCGGACTTTTTTTTAAGGTTTTTGTTGCGAACTTTTAAAGGTGTTCGTCTCGAACTTTTAAAGGCATTCGAATTTTTAAAGGTTTTCGTTGAAAACTTTTAAAGGTGTTCATCTTGAACTTTTAAAGGCATTCAAATTTTTAAAGGTTTTTGTTGTGAACTTTTAAAGGTGTTCGTCTCGAGCTTTTAAAGGCATTCGGATTTTTAAGGTTTTCGTTCTGAACTTTTAGAAGGCATATGTTTCGAACTTTTAAAGGTGCTCGTCTTGAACTTTTAAAAGTGCTCGTAGCAAACTTTAAAGGGTCCCCACGACCGACTTTTAAGGGTCTTCGCCACGAACTTTTAAAGGTCTTCATCGCGAACTTTAAAAGTCTTCACCGTGAACTTTTAAAGGTCTTCACTGTGAACTTTTAAAGATCTTGACCATGAGCTTTTAAGGATCTTTGTACGGACTTTTATTGGTCTTTGCCACAAATTTTAAAGGTATTCATCGCGAACTTTTAAGGGTCTTTGATAACTAGGGAATATGATGATTTTACACTCCTTCTTGCTCAAGGTTTGATTAGAAATATGTACAAAATAGTCCCAAAGGCTCACAAGTTGTGCTTGATTGCAGGTTTGATCAACAAGGTAACAAGATGTCAAAGATTAGCTCAAAAGGAGTGAAACTTGCACAAGTACCAAGACAAGACAAAGCTCAGTCAAACAGGACCAGTGCGGCCACACACCATCCTGTGAGGTCCGCACAAGTGAAGTTCAAATAGGGCGTTATTCAATCCAAAAGGAAATGTGGCCGCAAGGGGTTTTGTGCGGTCCGCATTGGGATCATTGCGGCCGCACTCGATTTAGTGCGGTCCGCCGAGCTAAGGATCAGAGAGGTGGTGTTTTGGAGGTTGAAGATCAATGAGGTCCGCGACCCTTTTTGTGCGGACCGCAATGAAAGCCACCACAGCCGCACTTGATTTCATGCGGTCCGCATTGCCCAAGTTCAGAGAGCTGGATATTCAAGTCAAGAGCCTTAGTGCGGCCGCACTTGATTTTGTGCGGTCCGCACTAGCCCCGCAGGGGTATTTTTGTCCAAGATATTTAGCCTAGTATAAGGGGAAAGCATATAGTACTTAGAGCCGGACTTGCAACTTTTCCTTGAGAGAGATGAGTGTATTTCCATTAACCTCGTTCTGAGTGCCACTATCTTAAAGGTGAGGTTTGCTTGGGAGAGTTGAAGATGTGTGAGTTTGGGTTCCACAATGACCAAAGTAATAGAAAGAGTTCTTTGATGTGTTGAGTCAACTTTTGATGCTCTTGTGTCGCACTTAATCCATGGTGTTTAAAAGAGTAAATATTGTTAATGATTCATTTGTATTGAGGGCAATTGTTAGTACCAATTTATGCTAGATGAGGTCACATTAGGACAGCTGAATTTTCTTGGATTTTCTCTTAAGGGTGGGTCTTATTTAGTTTGCTTGAGGACAAGAAAAATCTTAAGTTTGGGGGAGTTGATAAATAGGGAATATGATGCATTTTACACTCCTTCTTGCTCAAGTTTTGATTAGAAATGTGTACAAAATAGTCCCAAAGGCTCACAAGTTGTGCTTGATTGCAGGTTTGACTAACAAGGTGACAAGATGTCAAAGATCAACTCAAAAAGGAGTGAAACTTGCACAAGTACCAAGACAAGACAAAGCTCAGTCAAACAGGTCCAGTGCGGCACACCATTCTATGCGGTA
The DNA here is from genome assembly GCF_000715075.1 of Nicotiana tabacum. Classification (NCBI taxonomy): domain Eukaryota; kingdom Viridiplantae; phylum Streptophyta; class Magnoliopsida; order Solanales; family Solanaceae; genus Nicotiana; species Nicotiana tabacum. The sequence continues at coordinate 183,564,728 of NC_134087.1, read as the reverse complement.
CGCATAAGTGAAGTTCAGAGAGGGTGTTATTCAGGCCAAAAGGCAATGCGGGCCGCACGGGGTTTTGTGTGGTCCGCATTGGGATCATTGTGTCCGCACTCGATTTAGTGCGGTCCGTGGAGCCAAGGAACAGAGAGGTGGTGTTTTGGAGGTTGAAGATCAATACAGTCCATGGCCCTTTTTGTGCGGACCGCAATGGAAGCCACCACGGCCGCACTCGATTTCGTGCGGTCTGTATTGCCTAAGTTCAGAGAGCTGGATATTCAAGTCAAGAGCCTTAGTGCGACCGCACTTGATTTTGTGCGGTCCGCACTAGCCCCGCAGGGGTATTTTTGTCCAAGATATTTAGCCTAGTATAAATAGATTCTTTTCCCGTTTTTAGGTCATCGGATAGTTTTTGTACTGAGCTGCGCTCGTGACTTCGCTTCTTTTATCTGTTTTGAGTAATTTTAGCTTCATTTCAACATTGAATCTTCAAGTTTATTTTAGCAATTAATTATTATGAGTTTTTCTTCATCTATTGTTTTGTTTTCTTCTCTAATTATAAGTAGCTAGACCTAGTTAGGGTTGTGGCTCAACCCTAGTATGGGTAATTGATGGGTCTTATATTTTGATGCTTGATTGTCTATAGGTGTTTGATATTAGAGCTAATTTAAGGTTTTAATTGTGAACTAGTGGTTGCAAACACTAGTTTAAGCCTAGTAGATTTTGGCTCTTCTTGAGAAAGAGAGCCTAAGTCCATAAAATTAGTCTAACAAGGAATTGGGGCGTACTCAAGATATTGATAGCCCTAATTAAAGGGTTAAACCTAGAGGTAGTAATACCCGACTTGAAGCTTGATTGCTTGTGCAAATTTTCATACCCAATTGATCTTGAGAAAGTCAATTCGGGCAGAATCACTCGAACAAACGAGAGGTATAGAGTGATTAGAATCGTGCAATGGTTATATCATATTCCCCAAATGTGACAATCTAGCTTTAGACTCAAGAATTCGTCAATTAACCACCTAGGTGAAAGTCACTACCCTAGTGCCTTTTAATCATTTGAACAACTCGCAATAGTTTAACCTTAGCTTATTTTATTTTAATTGAGCATTGTAGTTTTATAAAATTAGAATCATAATCAAAACCAAAAATGTGTAGAAGTGCAATTTGGAGAAAATACACAACTCCACTTTAGATAGACACCCAACTCCAATATCTAGCTCCCTGTGGAAACCGATCCCGACCTTACTCGGGTAAAAGCTACTTCGACCTCTCTTACTACTCCATAGTAGTGCAGGGTTGGCCTCGATCACTTTTTGGCACTGTTGCCGGGGAGCTAACGGTTTTGGCTATCTATCTAAATAGTTTTGTGTATTGTTCTTTTTTCCTTCTGTGTTACTAATTTGTTTGTGTCACAACTTCAGGTACAAAATGGCAGTAAACGTAAACAATGCACCTCTTGGAGACCTTCCGCCGGGGGAGGAAGTAGATGACAATGTTGAAGATGAGGTCCCTATTGTGCCTCAAGGACAAAGGAGAGGGCGCCAGGCCAATGATAATATTCCAGACCCTCCCCCACCACCTCCAAGTGTGGCTCCTCGAGTGCTTCCAAACCAAGGCTATGCAAGTGCAATTGTCCCGCCCTGGATTCAGGCGGGCAATTTTCAAATAACCAATGTGATGCTGACATTGTTAGAGCAGCGTGGGTATTTCACGGGTGCTGCGAATCAAAATGCTTACGAACATCTCAAGGGGTTCGTGGATACCTGTTGGGGGAGCACGAAAACTAATGCGTCTGAGGATGCATTGTGGTTGAGACTCTTCCCATTTTCACTTAGAGGGAAAGCACTTGATTGGCTTGAGCGACTTCCCAACCATTCCATTACTACTTGGGATGAGTTGGCAGATAAGTTCATTGCAAAACATTTCTCACTAGGCATATGGCTGCATTGAGAGATGAGATCTTGGCGTTCAAGCAAGAGCACACAGAACCTTTTCATGAGATTTGGGAGCGTTATAGAACAATGGTGAAGGAATGCCCCAACAATAATATGACCGAGGCGATGATCCAACAAACCTTCTACCGGGGCATTAACACAACAAACCAATGCATAGTGAACCAACTTGCCGGGGGCAACTTTATGAAGTTGTATTATGATAAGGCTTGTGACATTTTTAAAGAGATGACTGACACTTCTTCTTCTTGGCAAAGTAGAGCCAACGTGTCCCAGGGTGACCTCACAGTCACTTATTTGCACAAGTAGTTACATGACCATGGGCAGGCTATAGCTGAGTTGACAATGACTATAAACCAATTAGCAAAGGCACAGTTGCAACAAGTTCAAAATCCTCGCCAAGTGAATGCCATGAAGGGTGTTAACATGCTTGTCAACAAAAGAAGACAAAGAGGTCAACAGAACCAAGGGAATTTGGAGCAATATGACAATGATTGTGGTGGATTTCAAGATAATGGTTTTGATGGATAGAGTGAAGAGGTGTAGTACGTGAATAATTATCAAGGCCAAAGGGGCAATTCTTCCAACCAACAACAATGGAGACCCCAAGGCAATTGGGGCAACCAACAACAACAAAGAAATGGTAATTGGGGAAACAACAACCAAAACTCCAACAGGGGCAATCATAACAACAATCAAATTAATCAAGGAAATTAGAATGGTAATAACAATTGGGGTGGTGACAACAATCAATGTGGATGGAACAATGGAAACCAATGAAATCGGGGGCAAGGCTTTCAAAGGCCCCCAATGTACTAACAACCGAACAATCCACCTCCATTTCTATCCCAAGGTCCTAGTTCTTCTAGCAATGATATTGGGAGAATTGAAATGATGTTCGAACAAATGATGAAAAAGAGTGCGGATTTTGATGCTCAGTTGTCTTCCCACAATACGTCGATTCGAAATTTGGAGGTTCAGTTGGGCCAAATCTCACAGTTCTTGAATACTCTCCCTAAGGGTGCTCTACCAAGTGATACGGTAGTGAACCCGAAGGGTAGGAACAATCATATTATGGCGGTAACTACAGGGAGTAGATGAGGCGGTGATATGAATACCTCCAAGCAAAGACAAAATTTGAGTGATGATGTTGAGTTGCAAGAAGATGAAGTTCCTCTGGTGGTTTAAAATGTGATGGATGAGAAGGTGAATGAAGAAGTGAGGATTGATATTGAAGATACCGAGGTGGAAACTCAAAATGATATGGACCCGTCTAGGGAACACATAATAGACATGTCGGAGCCGGTTGTGCCTAAAGCCAAGGCTCTTTTGCCAAGGCCACCTCCACATTATCCTCAGGCTTGCGAAGCAGAAAAATGAGAATTAATTTAAAAAGTTCATTGAAATGATGAAGAGCTTATCCATTAATATGCCTTTTGTGGAGGCTCTTGAACAAATGTCGGGCTATGCTAAATTCATGAAGGACTTGGTGACAAAGAAGCAGTCTATGGATTGTAAAACTATAAAGATGACTCACCAAGTTAGTGCAATAGTGCATTCAATGGCCCCGAACCTTGAAGATCCCGGTGCTTTCACCATTCTTTGCACCATTGGGAGTGCAGATTTTGCTAAGGCTCTATGTGATTTGGGGGCTAGTATCAATTTGATGCCCTACTCAGTTTTCAAGACTTTAGGTATTGGGCAACCGAGGCCGACTTCCATGAGATTACAAATGGCGGATAGAACGATGAAGAAACCATTGGGTATTATTGATGATGTGCTTGTCCATGTGGACAAATTTATCTTGCCAGCTGACTTTGTGATCTTGGATTGTGAGGTGGATTATGAAGTTCCTATCATATTGGGGAGACCTTTCCTTGCTACAGGGAAGGCCTTAGTTGATGTGGAAGTAGGGGAACTCACCCTCAGGGTGGGCGATGGAAAGGTGGTCTTTCATGTGTGCAAGTCAATGAAGCAGCCCAACAATACCGAGGTGTGCTCTTTTGTGGACCTTGTCACAACAATGATAGTTGATGACACCAGTGCAATGATCAATGTGGAGGACCCTTTGGAGGCCGTATTGTTGAATCTTGATGTCAATAATGATGAAGGCCGAGTGGATTGTATGATTTGCTTTACATGGAATGGGCTTGTACCCTTATGAGCCTAGAAAACTCTCTTTGGATCTCGAGAATAGGAAGACTCCACCAACAAAGCCTTCAATTGAGGATCCTCCGGTGTTGGAGTTGAAACCGTTGCCTCCACACCTCAGGTATGAGTTCTTAGGCCCTAGCTCTACTTTTCCAGCTATTCTTTCCTCTTGTCTCACTAACATGCAGGTTGATGCCATATTGGCGGTGCTTCAAAAGAGGAAAAAGGCAATTGGATGGACTCTAGCTGATATTCGGGGGATAAGTCCCGCATTCTGTATGCACATGATTATTCTAGAAGATGATACAAAACCCTCCTTAGAACATCAAATGAGGTTGAACGAGGCAACGAAAGAAGTTGTGAAAAAGGAGGTAATAAAGTGGTTGGATGCCGGGGTTGTGTACCCCATCTCTGATAGCTCTTGGACTTCGCTAGTGCAATGTGTACCGAAGAAAGGTGGCATGACCGTGGTTGCAAATTCACAAAATGAGTTGATTCCTACCAGAACCATCACCGGTTGGAGGGTATGCATGGACTACCGCAAGATGAATAAAGTGACTCGCAAGGATCACTTTCCTTTTCTTGATCAGATGTTAGACCAACTTGTTGGGCGTGCCTTCTACTGTTTCTTGGATGCGTATTCTGGGTACAACCAAATCTTGATTGCTCCGGAAGATCAGGAGAAGACCACATTCACTTGTCCATATGGCACTTTTGCCTTTTCTAGGATGCTTTTTGGGTTGTGTAATGCACTGGCTACATTTCAGTGGTGTATGATGGCCATTTTCACCGATATGGTGGAAGACATTTTGGAGGTGTTCATGGATGACTTTAGTATTGTGGCTGATTCATTTGATGAGTGCTTGAAGAATCTTGATAGAGTCTTGGCCCGTTGTGAAGAAACCAATCTTGTTCTCAATGGGAGAAATGCCACTTTATGGTGGAAGAGGGCATAGTTCTTGGGCATAAAATTTCAAAGCATGGTATTGAGGTAGATAAAGCAAAAATTGATGTGATTTCAAGGCTCCCTCCCCCTACATCTGTCAAGGGAGTTAGAAGTTTTCTTGGGCATGCGGGGTTCTACCGGAGATTTATCAAAGACTTTTCGAAGGTAGGGAATCCTTTATGCAAGATATTGGAAAAAGATGCCAAGTTCATGTTTGATCACAAATTATGCAAGCCTTTAAACTTCTCAAACATAAGTTGACCACCACTCCTATCAATACTGCACCTAATTGGAGCTTGCCCTTTGAGCTCATGTGTGATGCAAGCGATGTTACGGTTGGGGCAGTTTTGGGTCAAAGAGTCAAAAAATTGTTTCATCTGGTGTACTATGCGAGCAAGACAGTGAATGATGCTCAAGTGAACTACATTGTGACCGAGAAAGAACTTTTGGCTATTGTGTTCACAAAGGAGAAATTTCAGTCGTATCTTATGGGTGCCAAGGTCATAATCCATACCGACCATGTCGCACTCCGATACTTGATGACGAAGAAGGATTCCAAAGCTAGACTGATGCGATGGGTCTTGTTACTTCAAGAGTTTGATTTGGAGATTGTGGACCGGAAGGGTAGTGAGAACCAAGTGGCGGACCACTTGTCCCGCTTGGAGGAGGAGGGGAGGCCTCGTGATGGCCTAGAGATCAATGATTCATTTCCCGACAAACAACTCCTTTCGGTGTCGGTGAATGGTATGCCATGGTTTGCGGATGTTGCTAATTTCCTTGTGACTGGTATAATCCCGTATGAGCTCTCTTCTAACTAAAGGAAGAAGCTCAAACGGGATAGTTTGGATTTCTATTGGGATGAGCCGTACTTGTTCAAGATTTGCACGGATGATGTTATCCGAAGGTGTGTTCTAGAGGAAGAGCAATTGAGTATCTTGGAGGGTTGTCATTCCTCTCCCTATGGTGGCCATCATGGCGGGGCGAGGACGGCTTCCAAAGTTATTAGTTGTGGATTTTATTGGCAAACTTTGTACAAAGATGCAAGCGAACTAGTGAAGAGGTGTGATGAATGTCAAAGAGCAGGTGGTATTTTGAAGAAAGATGAGATGTCTCTCAATACCATTCTTGAGGTTGATATTTTTGATGTATGGGGCATTGATTTTATGGGCCCGTTTGTTAACTCGTGTGGGAACACATACATTCTTGTGGCGGTGGACTATGTTTTAAAGTGGGTTGAAGCCATGGCTTTTCCCAACAATGAGACCTGGAGTGTTGTTGCATTTCTCAAGAAGAGCATTTTTACAAGGTTAGTACTCCTCGTGCAATCATAAGTGATGAGGGGTCTCATTTTTGCAATAGAGCTTTTGACACTTTGCTTGCAAAGTATGGTGTCAATCACAAAGTTTCGACCCCCTATCATCCTTAAGCAAGTGGCCAAGTGGAAGTCTCAAACAGGGAAATCAAGAGTATATTGTCAAAAACGGTCAATGCAAATAGGACCGATTGGTCAAAGAAGTTGGATGATGCTCTATGGGCTTATAGGACTGCTTACACGACTCCGATTGGTATGTCTCTGTATCGGTTGGTGTTTGGGAAAGATTACCATCTACCTATTGAGTTAGAGCACAAGGCCATGTGGTCTTTGAGGAAGCTAAATCTTGAATGGGATATTGCAGCCAATCTTCGTGTGGAGCAGCTTAATGAACTTGATGAATTTAGATTCCATGCCTACTCTAGTTCCTCCTTGTACAAGGACAAGATGAAGTACCTTCATGATAAATATGCTCGTAGCAAGGAGTTCAAAGTGGGTGATTTGGTTCTCTTGTTCAACTCTCGGTTTCATCTATTTCCAGGAAAACTTAAGTCAAAATAAAGTGGACCTTTTGAAGTGGTGTGTGTGACCCCGTTTGATGCACTTGATTTAAAGAACAAAAATAGGGAAGTTTTCAGAGTGAATGTGCATAGGGTCAAGCACTACTTGGGAAAAATTGATGACAGCCACGTGGTGTCACTTCTTCATCTCAAATGATTTGATGGTAACCTGCATCATGCCGCGACGTTAAATCAGGTGCTTCTTGGGAGGCAACCCATGTGTTTTTCTTTTTGTTTTCCTTTGATTTTCATTGTAGTGTAGGATTTAATTTTGGACTGACTGGGTGTGCGATACTACAGGATTGTGTTGATGTAGTGCAGGACAAAGTGAAAAAAAAAATTGTTCAAGTCTCTGAAGTTTGCAATGCGGACCGCACTACATGTTGTGCGGCCGCAAAGAACTTAGTGCGGAGGCACAAAATCAGTGCGGGCTGCACTGTTGATGGATGAAAATCCAACTCTCTGAAGTTTGCCACCGCGGCCGCATTACATTTTGTGCGGTCCGCGGTGGACCACTGCGGCCGCAAAGCATTTTGTGCAGACCGTAGTGGTTGCCTTCTCAAACGTGTATAATGCCGTGTTGTGCGGACCACACTGCATTTTGTAGGTCCACAGTGGGTAGGTAAGCTGGGCCCCAGGACTTTTTCTATAAATAGTGCCTGAGGCCCGCCATTTGAACTTTTCAATCCTTTTGCTCTCAAAGCCCTAAAAATCATTGTTCATCACTAAAATTGCACAAATTCATCTGCATAGTCTTGATTAATCATCAGTACTTCTCACATCTGGTAACTTTTACTCCTTTTTAGTTGTTTAATTTTATTATTTTCGTTAAATTTTTGTTTTCGTAGCTTTTCTTCTGTTCTTCCCGTATGTCTCTCGATTTGGTAACACTAGGTTAGTTACTTTCTTGTTTAAAGTGGGATTAGGTAGTTAATTGACTGAACCACACTTAGGGGCCCTTTAATAGGTGAAAAATTGGACTTAAATTGAACATTTCATAAACCCTAGGTTGGTGTTGTGTTTTGTTGCTCAGTGCGGACCGCGGTGGAAATTGTGTGGTCCGCGGTGGCCCTGTGCGGTCCGCAATGGCATTTTGTGCGGACCGCATTGAAGAATGTTCTGAAACCTGATCCTTAAGGACCGCGGCCGCATTGCATTTTGTGCGGTCTGCGGTGCCTCAATGCGGACCGCATTGCCATTTTGTGCGGTCTGTGGTGCAATTATTCAAAGAGTGGGTAGTCTGAACCCCACCTCTGTGCGGACCGCGGAGCCATTATGTGCGGTCCGCATTGGCCTCTCTGCATCTGCACTACTTTTTGTGCGGACCGCACTCTACAACAAGTGACCATGTCTGCAACATTTTTCTGCAACTGTTAATTGCAATGTTTTTCCTAGATACTAACAAATCTAATGAATGTTGTTTGCACACAATGGTGAAACAAAGAGGTAAAGGTGCTAAACAAGCAGGTAGAGGAGAGTCCTCCCGGGGTGGGAAACAAAAGATGATAAAGTTGACATCCCAAGCCCGACAAAACATTAAAAAAAACACAAGGAAACTCATCAGAGCTGCTGATAGGGCTATTGATCAGCCGGGGAGTGAGTACGAGCCCTCCCAGGAGGCTTCATCAGATTTAGTGCTAGAGTACATTGCTAACTGGTCAGAAAGAAACAGACTGAGAGACACTCATCCACCTTCCCCTACTGCCCAAGCTTCAGTGCGTGTATCTTCTTAGTCATTTGAAGGCTCAGCCGCCGATAGTGGAAATGAATACTCCACCTCTCCTACAACATCATTATACGAAGAGGGTGCAGTAGGAAAAGAAGAGGTAGTAGGATAAGGGGGTGAACCTCAGGTGGGAGGAGTAGCGAGAACTACAAAATCGAAGGTGTGGCAAGATTGCTTTGTGAGTAAGGTGGCCAAGAGAATGGTGGCATGTGAGTAAATTGATTCCGGAGCGAAGTTTTATGGATGAGACCTTTTGCCTCACAATCCCAATGTGAGAAGACAGTTTAGAGAGAGAATGGGCTGGGAGTACTTCTTGAGCAACTGTGTGGATGCGAACGAGCACCTGGTCAAAGAATTCTACACCAATGCCGCCCACATCAAGAATGGCACCAAAGTGAACAAGGTGCGGAATTTGTAAGTGCTATTTGATGGGAAAGCAATAAATGACTACTTGGGCTTCAATGAGGAAGATGAATCACTGTATCTGGAAAAGATAGCATTAGGTGAGGCGACCCGTCCTTGGTTGGCACAGTACTTGGCAATCCCAGGTACCACCTCGAATGGTTGAATGTGGGAGTGAATATCTTAAGTAGAAGTTTGAATTTTGAGGCTAAAGGGTGGGAGACATTCGTGTGCAGCAGATTGGACCCCACTACCCATGACAACTCACTCCCTCTTCACCGGGCGGTACTGGTAGCATCAATTATGGTGGGGTACCCAATTAACGTTAGGAATATGATGTCTCGGGTTATTACGCATGTAGTGAGTGAAGGTGATAGAAACTACCCCTTCCCCAGCTTCTTAACCATGTACTTCAGTGACCTAGAGGTAGAAAAGCGAAAATTTGATGTCGAAGTGAAAGCAAGGGCACCGTTCTTATGGTACAGCATGCAGGGTGATGACAACCCTAAAGGCAAGAACTACAAGGGGATAACCACTGCTTCAACTGGCCAGTCTGAAAAGCCGGTAGTGGTAGTGGCTCCTACTCAGCCTTCTTCCACCTCAACGGACATGCCCTCTGGTCCATCCACTTCTATAGTTCCAGACATACCCTCCACCTCAGCCTACCCAGTGATTGCCCACCGTCTGAGCCAGGCCCTTCTCAGTATCAACAACTGGATGCAGACAGCTTCCTCCAAGTTGTTTGTCCTTACTACTACAGTGGCAGCTCAGTCGACACCTCTGCCTTCACAGGCCCCACAGTCTATTGAGGACGCCTTCAAGGATATTCTGGACAACCAGAAGAAGATCCTGGACACTCAGAAAGTGCTTACATAGGCTGTGGATTCTCATGGGAAAGCTCTCAAGGAGCTTGTTAGGGAGGCCAAGAAGATGAGAAAGACTCGGGCTTCCAAGGAGTATGTGAAAGAGTTGCGGGTTGAGGTTGACAGGTTGAAAGCCGATCACCTGCCTTTGGATTTATTGCGAGATGACCCGGTGCCAACAACCAATCCCTAGCCAATGCAGTCAGAGAGGCCTCCCAAGAGGAAAAGGGTGATTCCCCGTGCAGATGACACAGTCATACAGTTGGAGGACCCGCAAGGAGATTCCTCCAACTAGCCCCAAGAATTAGGCCAGGCCTCGGTCCAGGTCCAGGTCCAGGTCCTAGTAGAGCAGCAGGTCATAGGGAGCCAGTCTCAGGTTCCCGAGCTTACAGAGGACCCAGGGACTACTCAGGATCTCATGCAGACAGATGGGCCATAAGGAGTTTTTGTATCCTCTTCCATTTATTTTTGGTGCTTATTTTACTTAGTTGGCATTGAGGACAAAGCCAGCTTTCATTTGAGGGGGTAGGCCCTACGTTTATTTGATTTGGATGACTATATATATTTGACAGATTTTATGCTTTCTTTATTTTTCATCTTTGATATGTATATAATTTTAGCACTTCATTACATTTTTCGTACTTTTTATCTTGGGTCTGTATATAAAAGTATGTTCCATTGTATATATTCATCTCCCTTATTGTATATTCGACTAAACCCCCTCTTGTAAATATTCATTTTACTTTCCGCAATTTTCTCTTTCTTAGCTTCTTATTTGTTTTCGTAGCTTCTTGTTTTGGATTTTTGCAATAAGCCTTTGATTTTCTTAATGCCACGGTTCTTTCGAAAGGTGGAATTTGTGTGAACCAAGTGGCTCTTCCCGATGATGGATGGCATGACTACCTTCTTAAGGGTTTGAGTCTGTTTTTCTGTTCTCTCTGCTTTTTAGTAGTTAGTGGTTAAGGGTGCCTCAAGCAAAGCTTCACTTGGGCCTAGCACATTTGCCTTTGATCTTATGGTCAAAAACAAATTGTTGTGTATAGGATGGTAAAAGTTGTGAGTCTGAGACTCTTGTGTTGGCTGATAATCATCATCAAGTGGTTTTTCGGGACCATTGTGTGCTCAAATCTTCTCTAAGGTTGGTGTGGGCCCCCTACTCTGTGTCTTTAGCGATTCCATAGCTTGTGTGGTGAGAAATTTGCATTGCAAGTCCAAGTCCCGAGCCATTGGTCTAGATCTTGCCCTGAATGTTTGTTGAGGCAAAATCCTAAGTTAATTTTGACTTGAGACATGATTATAGGCTCTCCTTGATCTAAATGATAGCTTGAATACTTCCATAACCTACCAATGATAAAATCTCTAGTCAACCCGTTTAAGCCTTAGACCTTTTTCCTTCAAGAACCATAATACAAGCCTTTACCCGTTCTAAAAGATACCCTCTCTTGGCACCCGATCTTTCCTTAGCACACAACAAAAGCATAAGTTTCGGTGGAGAGATGAGGATGGAAACAAAGAGGTAAAAAAGATACAAAATGAAGAAAGGAAAAGGCAATGAAAAAGAAAGAAAAGCAAAAAGACAAAAAGAATGTTCAATCTAGAAATGAATAAAGGGATTCAAGAAAAGCAAAGAATGAAAGGTGTGGAAAGTTGAAAAAGGAGAAAAGATTTGAAATGAACAAGAAAGAGTGATAGTGTGTCTCTCTAACCCCTTAGAAAGAAGTGAAATGACTTAAAAAAGTCAAGTGAATGTGTGTCAAAATGAAACAAAAGAAGTGCTTAAGGGAAGATGGAACCTACTTAGACCAAACATTTCCTACCCTGAACCAAAAGCCTTCACTATGTCTCCACAAAAGCCCTATATGATCTTGAGTTGAATGAAGCTTACATTAGTGGTGACTCACATAAGGGGAAAGCATATAGTACTTAGAGCCGAACTTGCAACTTTTCCTTGAGAGAGATGAGTGTATTTCCATTAACCTCATTCTGAGTGCCACTATCTTAAAGGTGAGGTTTGCTTGGGAGAGTTGAAGATGTGTGAGTTTGGGTTCCACAATGACCAAAGTAATAGAAAGAGTTCTTTGATGTGTTGAGTCAACTTTTGATGCTCTTGTGTCGCACTTAATCCATGGTGTTTAAAAGAGTAAATATTGTTAATGATTCATTTGTATTGAGGGCAATTGTTAGTACCAATTTATGCTAGATGAGGTCACATTAGGACAGCTGAATTTTCTTGGATTTTCTCTTAAGGGTGGGTCTTATTTAGTTTGCTTGAGGACAAGAAAAATCTTAAGTTTGGGGGAGTTGATAAATAGGGAATATGATGCATTTTACGCTCCTTCTTGCTCAAGTTTTGATTAGAAATGTGTACAAAATAGTCCCAAAGGCTCACAAGTTGTGCTTGATTGCAGGTATGACTAACAAGGTGACAAGATGTCAAAGATCAACTCAAAAAGGAGTGAAACTTGCACAAGTACCAAGACAAGACAAAGCTCAGTCAAACAGGTCCAGTGCGGCACACCATTCTATGCGGTACACATAAGTGAAGTTCAGAGAGGGTGTTATTCAGGCCAAAAGGCAATGCGGGCCGCACGGGGTTTTGTGTGGTCCGCATTGGGATCATTGTGTCCGCACTCGATTTAGTGCGGTCCGTGGAGCCAAGGAACAGAGAGGTGGTGTTTTGGAGGTTGAAGATCAATACAGTCCATGGCCCTTTTTGTGCGGACCGCAATGGAAGCCACCACGGCCGCACTCGATTTCGTGCGGTCTGTATTGCCTAAGTTCAGAGAGCTGGATATTCAAGTCAAGAGCCTTAGTGCGACCGTACTTGATTTTTTGCGGTCCGCACTAGCCCCGCAGGGGTATTTTTGTCCAAGATATTTAGCCTAGTATAAATAGATTCTTTTCCAGTTTTTAGGTCATCAGATAGTTTTTGTACTGAGCTGCGCTCGTGACTTCGCTTCTTTTATCTGTTTTGAGTAATTTTAGCTTCATTTCAACATTGAATCTTCAAGCTTATTTTAGCAATTAATTATTATGAGTTTTTCTTCATCTATTGTTTTGTTTTCTTCTCTAATTATGAGTAGTTAGACCCATAAGCTAGGGTTGTGGCTCAACCCTAGTGTGAATAATGATGGGTCTTGTGTTTTGATGTTTGATTGTCTATGGGTGTTTGATATTTGGGCTAATTTATGGTTTTAATTGTGAACTAGTGGTTGCAAACACTAGTTTAAGCCTAGTAGATTTTGGCTCTTCTTGAGAAAGAGAGCCTAAGTCCATGAAATTAGTCCAACAAGGAATTGGGGCGTACTCAAGAGATCGATAGCCCCAATTAAAGTGTTAAACCTAAAGATAGTAATACCCGACTTGAACTTTGATTGCTTGTGCAAATTTGCATACCCAGTTGGTCTTGAGAAAGTCAATTCGGGCAAAATCACTCGAACTACCGAGAGGTATAGAGTGAGTAGAATCGTGCAATGGTTATATCATACTCCCCAAATGTGACAATCTAGCTTTAGACTCAAGAATCCGTTAATTAACCAGCTAGGCAAAGTCACTATCCTAGTGCCTTTTAATCATTTGAACAACTCGCAATAGTTTAACCTTAGCTTATTTTAGTTTAATTGAGCATTGTAGTTTTATAAAATTAGAATCATAATCAAAAACAAAAATGTGTAGAAGTGCAATTTGGAGCAAATACACAACTCCACTTTAGATAGACACCCGACTCCAATATCTAGCTCCCTGTGGAAATCGATCCCGACCTTAATCGGGTAAAAGCTGCTTCGACCTCTCTCGCTACTCCATAGTAGTGCAGGGTTGGCCTCGATCCTATGTGAGTGGAGTTTTTGGGCCCTGGGCTACCATTACTACCCCAATATCTCCTTTCTTTGATATGCCACCTGATTGGAGTGTCTTATTCGTGGCTTGCAGTGCCTCGAAATTTGTTACCATCCCGTTCTTGATCTTCGTGCGAACTTTTATGGGTCTTCCCCACAAATTTTAAAGGTATTCATCGCGAACTTTTAAAGGTCTTCGTCTCGAACTCTTAAAGTACTTCGTAGTTTGACGAAGTTACTTCTAAAAAGAAATTTAGAAAAAAAAGAGACAATAGAGGGAAAAAAAACCACAAGAAAGGAAAAAGAAATTACCTTCGCGTTAATGCTTCTGAGTCCATAAAAATAAAATCAAGTGGCTTGCGAAGACTGTGAATTGATGCTCAACAATTACAAGCACATGGGTTTATATAGATTTATAAAAGATGGCATGGAAAATTTATTCCCAACACGAAAAGGGAACCGGTAATTGTAGTTGCCTCCAAAAAGTTTAATAGTCACTGAAACTTTTCCTTATTGAAGACAAAAAGGATTTCTTTGCCAAAATAAAGATTTTCAACCAAATCCATTATGGATTACAAGGCCACGTAGATATCAACGAAAAGATTCACTTATAATGAATCTTTTATAAGTGAGCACAAGAGTTCGTTTGTTCTTCAAATTGACTTGAATCTTTTATCTCACCAGATATGGTGAGATAACATCACGTAAAATGCAATACTGTCAGTTTATATATATATATATATGTTTAAGTGTAGGAGGATGTAACATGTTTAAGTGTAGGAGGATGTAACGACCTGGCCGGTCGTTTTAAGAATTTATGCCCCAATCCCCTATTAATTGCATTCCTCGTGTTTGTTTCTGCTATGGTGAGTTGCCGGGAGGATATATTTGGAGTTTCGGAGAGTTTTGGGACATATTGTCCCTAAATGAGAGTTTAAGTTGTAGAATTTGGGCCATAGTCGGAGCAGTATGAAGACGACCTCGGAATGGAATTCCGACGATTCTGTTAGCGTCGTTGGGTAATTTCGGGCTTAGGGGCGTGTTCGGATTGTGTTTTGGAGGTCCGTAGCTAATTTAGGTTTGAAATGCCGAAAGTTGAATTTTTGAAGTTTCCGGTTCGATAGTGAGATTTTGATATCGGGGTCAGAATGGAATTTTGGAAGTTGGAGTAGCTCCGTAGTATTGAATGTGACGTGTGTGCAAAATTTTAGGTCATTCAGACAAGGTTTGATAGACTTTTTGATCAAAAACGTAAATTGAGAATTTTTGGAGTTCTTAGGCTTGAATCTATGGTTAATTCAATGTTTCGGTGTTGTTTTAGGTGTTTTAAGGATTGGTATAAGTGTGGATGGTGGTATATGACTTGTTCGTGCTTTTGATTGAGGTCTCGGGGACCTCGGGATGATTTCGGATGGTTAACGGGAAGTTTGGAGTTGAGAGTTTGCAGCTGAAGCTGCTGAGTCTGCTATCATAACCGCGACTTTGAGAGGAATTTTTCATCTGGGTATTTTGGGTAAGTAATTCTTACTCGGTTTTGTTTGTTTTCCACGAATCTATGCTTAAATTCATCCTTTAAATTCGAATTTGGGGTGAAAAAAATGGAGAAAAGTTGAAAAAGTTCTTAGACCTAATATTTGAATTTGGATCACGATTTTGATGTCGGATTGGAGTAATTTCTATATATATATGAATTCGTGAGAGTATGAGGATTCTGAACTTGTAAATTTTACCCAATTCCGAAAGATTTGGCCCGAAGGGATTTTTGGTCATTTTACCTAATTTTGCGTATTACCTTAGAATTTATTTGTAGAATCAGTTACTTGAAGTGTTATTTACATTATGCAGTTGAATTGAATAGATTTGGGCCATTTGGAGTCGAATACTCGTGGCAAGAACGTTGTTTTGGGTTGACTTTTGAGCAGGTTCGAGGTAAGTGGTTTGCCTAACCTTGTGTACTCCCCCTTAGGATTTGGTATTGTTGATATTTGAAATGTCTTGTACGTGAGGTGACGAGTGCGTACTTGTTCTAATTGTTGAAAAATATTGTTTTCAATAAGTAACTTAAATTGTGTTTTTCCCTTCCTGCTTATACTACTTGAAATTTAAGCCTGCTATTACCTTAGGGAAATATATCTAATTGACTTAATTGTTGTATTTGCTCAAACTGCCTTTATTGTATTATGTGTAGCATGCTAGGTTAGAACTACCTGTTTTATCTTGGTATGAAGTTGAATTTAATTGAGTATTCTTCGTGTTGTTGTTGTGTGTTTACTTTGGGACTACGGGACGGTATCCCGGGAGATCCCCTGCACATATATTAGTTTAGACTAAAGTGCAGGATACTGAGAGATCACCAGCACGTATATTGAGGATACTAAGAGATCTTTGGGATACCGAGAGATCCCCAGCATATATATAGAGAGGATACCAAGAGATCCCTAGCATATATTGAGGATACTAAGAGATACTCGGGATACCAAGAGATCCCTAGCATATATTGAGGATACTAAGAGATCCCTAGCATATATTGAGGATACTAATAGATCCTCGGGATACTGAGAGATCCCCGGTTGTTACCTCTATGATGAGCGGTATTCCTTGTGATTATTTTTTCTCTGTTTCAGTTGTTGTTATCCTTATTATCCTATATTATTTCTTACTGTTAACATTTAATAATATTGTCGTATCCTATTCTGTTTTACCTTGTTTTTCATCTAAACTCAGTAGGGCCCTGACTTTCCTCGTCACTACCCGACCGAGGTTAGGCTTGGCACTTACTGAGTACTGATGTGGTGTACTCATGCCCTTTCTATGCATGTTTTTCATGTGTAGATCAAGGTACTTCTACTTAATCCTATCACACTTGAGGCAAGGCGCTTTGTAGAGACTTTGAGGTATATCTGCCGCATCCGCAGACCGAAGAGTCCCTTTCTATTCTTAGTACTAGTATAGCCTTTCTTTAATTTTCCTTGTTGATAAACATTTCTGGAGTTAGAGTTGTTTATGTAATATCTTAGCTTGTGATTCATGGGTTTCCGATTTTGGGAGTGTTAGGCTGAGATTTTTGTACTGTTAAAAGTCGGGCGGCATTATTAAATACTGTTTTATTTTGTTATCGCGGTTTTAATTATTTTCTTTCCGCAATTATTCCTTTTCTGCATTTGTTAGGCTTACCTAGTCGTAAAGACTAGGTGCCGTCACGATAGTTCACGGAAGGTGAACTGGGATCGTGACAAGTTGGTATCAGAGCTCTAGGTTCATAGGAGTCATGAATCACCAGCCGGTTTATTAGAGTCTCGCGGATTGGTACGGAGACGTCTGTACTTATCTACGAGAGGCTATGTAGTTGTTAGGAAAATTCCACTTTATTTGATTTCCTGTCGTGCGAGATTTTGATATCACAATTCTAAACTTCTGTCTTCTATTCTCTCACATATGATGAGAACACGTGCTACCCGAGATGATCAGGCACCCGCGCCCCCTACTAGAGCCGTCAGAGGCCGGGGTCGGGGTAGAGGCAAAGGACGCGCACACGGTGCAGCCAGAGCACCCGCGCGAGCTACCGCCGAGGAGCCACCAGCAGTTCCAGCCAGAGCCCAGGCATCTGATATGCCTACTGCTACTACTACTCCAGCACTTCCGGAGACTCTTGCATAGTTCATGAGCATGTACACCACTCTGGCTCAGGCAGGGTTGTTTCTCCTTGCTGCAACTACATCTCAGGCCGGGGGAGGAGCACAGACTCCCACCGCCCGCACTCCTGAGCAGCGAGTGCATGTTGATCAGGTTCCAAATATTATTCTGGTACAGCCCATAGTTCCAAATCAGCCCGAGGATAGGGCAGCGGCTTCTGAGGATGAGCAGCGGAGGGTTGAGAGGTTCAAGAAGTATAAGCCTCCTATATTCAGTGGGCTAGCGTCAGATGATACTCTGGGGTTTCTAGATGAGTGCTATTGTATTCTTCGTACCATGGGTATTTCAAGATCGAGCGGGGTTTCCTTCACTACCTTCCAGCTTCGAGGGGCCGCCTATGAGTGGTGGCGTACTTATGAGTTAGACAGTCTGGATGAGGCAGCTTCCTTGACTTGGACTCAATTTTCAGAGATGTTCCTAAGAGAGTATGTTCCTCAAAACCTCAGGGATGTGTGGCGCACAGAGTTTGAGCATTTGCGCCAGGGTGTTATGACTATCTCAGAGTATGCAGTCTATTACACTAGCTTGGCTAGACATGCACCAGCTTTGGTTTCTATTGTTTACGAGAGGGTTCGTCGGTTTATTGAGGGGCTTATTCCCAGAATCAGGTCTAGCATGGCCCGTGAGTTGGAGATGGATATTTCTTATCAGTAGGTGGTAAGAGTTGCTAGGAGGATTGAGGGTATGCATGCTAGGGAGAGAGAGGATAGGGAGGCCAAGAGGTCTCGAGAGTCGGGCCATTATTCTAGTGCCCGTGCCCCATCTACCGGTCATCATGGTAGAGGTTATATGAGTCGCCCCGTTCATTTAGCTCTTTCAACAGCCAGTGGTATTCCAGCTCCTCCTAGGCCTTAGGAGTCTTATTATGCACCTCCAATATATAGTGCGCCTCCTACGCGGGCTGCTTTCAGAGTTCAGTCTAGTGGACCTGGCCCGAGCCAATCACAACCTCCATGTCCTCCCATAGCTTGTTTTGAGTGTGGTGACACATGTCATATGGTGAGGGATTGCCCTAGACTTGGGAGGAGTGCACCTCCACAGATTCTCAGCCACAGCGCGCTCCGCAGAGTTCTCAAGCTATGATCACAGCACTAGTTGCTACCCCACCTGCTCAGCCGGCTAGAGGTGGAGGTCGGGGAGGTAGAGATCTCCCTAGAGGGGGAGGCCAGTCCAGATATTATGCCCTTCCTACCCATACCGAGACTGTCGGCTCTGATTATATCATCACAGGTATTGTCTTGGTTTGTCACAGAGATGCATTGGTTCTATTCGATCCAGGCACCAGTTAGTCTTATGTGTCTTCTTATTTTTCTCCGAATTTGGTTGTATCTCGGGATTCTTTGAGTTTTCCTGTTTATGTTTCTACTCATGTAGGAGATTCTCTTGTTGTGGACCATGTTTATTGGTCGTGTTTTGTTGCTCTTAGTGGTTTTGAGACCAGAGCCAATTTATTGTTGCTCAGCATGGTAGATTTTGATATTATCTTGGGCATGGACTAGTTGTCTCCCCATTATGCTCTCCTTGATTGTCATGCCAAAAATGTGACGTTGGCTATGTCAGCTGTACCACGTGTTGAGTGGAGGGGTGCTTTAAATCACACTCCCAGTAGAGTTATTTCTTTCCTTAAGGCTCAGCGCATGGTTGAGAAGGGTGTGACGTGTATCTAGCTTATGTGAGAGATGTCAGTATTGATGCCCCTTCAGTTGATTCAGTCCCAGTAGTACGGGATTTTTCTTATGTGTTTCTAGCTGACCTCCCGGGCATGCCGCTCGATAGAGATATTGATTTTGGCATTGATATGTTGCCAGGCACTCAACCCATTTCTATTCCTCCGTAGCGTATGGCTCCTCCTAAGTTGAAGGAGTTGAAGGATTAGTTACAAGAATTGTTTAATAAGGGTTTTATTAGGACCAGTGTATCACCTTGGGGTGCTCCAGTCTTGTTTGTAAAGAAGAAGGATGGTTCTATGCGTATGTGCATTGATTATCGCCAGTTGAACAAAGTTACAGTGAAGAACCATTATCCTTTGCCCCGTATTGATGATTTGTTTGACCAGCTACAGGGTGCACGAGTGTTCTCTAAGATTGACTTGCATTCAGGTTACCATCAGTTAAATATTAGGGAGTCAGATGTCCCAAAGACTGCTTTTAGGACTCGATATGGTCATTACGAGTTCCTTGTTATGTCATTTGGGCTGACCAATGCCCAAGCAGCCTTTATGCATTTGATGCACAGTGTGTTCAGACCATATCTTGACTCAGTCTTCATTGTCTTTATTGATGATATTCTGGTATATTCCCAGAGTCGGCAAGATCATGAGCAGCACCTGAGGACTGTGCTTTAGACTTTGAGAGAGAAGAAGTTATATGCTAAATTCTCGAAATGTGAATTTTGGTTGGATTCTGTGGCACTTTTGGGTCACATGGTTTTTAGTGAGGGAATAAAGGTGGATCCGAAGAAAGTTGAAGCAGTGCAGAGTTGGCCAAGATTATCCTCAGCTACAGAGATCCGTAGTTTTCTTGGCTTGGCAGGTTATTACCGTCGATTTGTTGAGTGGTTTTCATCCATTGCAGCACCTATGACCAGACTGACCCAGAAGGGTGCTCTGTTCCAGTGGACGGAAGAGTGTGAGGCGAGCTTTCAGAAGCTCAAGATAGCTTTGACTATAGCCCCAGTTTTGATATTGCCTACAGGTTCGGGGTCTTATACTATCTATTATGATGCCTCGAGGATTAGCCTTGGAGCGGTATTGATACAGGACGGTAAGGTGATTGCCTATGCGTCCAGACAGTTGAAGTTACATGAGAAGAACTATCCTGTCCATGATCTCGAGCTAGCTGCTATTGTTCACGCATTGAATATATGACATCATTATTTGTACAGTGTGCCTTGTGAGATTTATACTGATCATCGGAGTTTGCAGCATCTATTCAAGCAGAAGGATCTTAATTTGCGCCATAGGAGATGGCTAGAGCTGCTGAAGGACTATGATATCACTATTTTGTATCACCCGGGCAAGGCCAATGTGGTGGCCGATGCTTTGAGTCATCGGGCGGAGAGTTTGGGGAGTTTGGCTTATTTACCAGCAGGAAAGAGGCCCATGGCGATGGATGTTTAGGCCTTAGCCAGCTAGTTTGTGAGGTTGGATCTTTCGGAGCCCAGTCGGATCCTTGCTTGTGTGGTTTCTCAGTCTTCCTTGTTTGCTCGTATCTGAGAGCGCCAGTTTGATGATCCTCATTTGCTTGTTCTCAAGGACACGGTTCTGCGTGGCAATGCCAAAGATGTGACTATTAGTGATGACGGGGTATTGAGGATGTAGGGTTGGATTTGTGTACCCAATGTTGATGGGCTTCGAGAGTTGATTCTAGAGGAGGCCTATAGTTCGCGGTATTCCATTCATCCAGGTGCCGCGAAGATGTACCAAGATTTGAAGTAGCACTATTGGTGGAGGCGGATGAACAAAGACATAGTTGGGTTTGTAGCTTGGTGCCTCAATAGTCAGCAGGTGAAGTATGAGTACTAGAGACCGAGTGGGTTGCTTCAGCAGATAGAGATTCTGGAGTGGAAGTGGGAGCGGATCACCATGGACTTTGTAGTTGGGCTCCCACGAACTTTGAGGAAGTTCAATGCCATTTGGGTGATTGTGGATCGACTGACCAAGTTCGTGCATTTCATTCTTATGTGTACTACCTATTATTCGAAGCGTCTGGCGGAGATTTATATTCGGGAGATTGTTCGTCTGCATGGTATTCCAGTTTCCATCATTTCATATAGAGGTATTCAGTTCACATCACAGTTTTGGAGGGTTGTTCAGCATGAGTTGGGTACTTGGGTGGAGTTGAGTACAGCATTTCACCCTCAGACAAACGGACAGTCCGAGCGCACTATTCAGATTCTTGAGGATATGCTCTGTGCATGTGTGATTGAGTTTGGAGGGTCTTGGGATCAGTTCTTGCCATTAGCGGAGTTTGCCTACAACAAGAGTTATCAGTCAAGCATTCAGATGGCAGCACACGAGGCTTTATATGGTAGGCGGTGTAGATCCCCGGTGGGTTGGTTTGAGCCAGGTAAGGCTAGATTATTGGGCACAGACTTGGTTCAGGATACTTTGGAGAAGGTTAAGGTGATTCAGGATAGACTCCGTACAGCCAAGTCCAGACAGAAGAGTTACGCAGACCGGAAGGTTCGTGATGTTTCCTATATGGTTGGAGAGCAGGTTTTGCTTCGGGTTTCACCTATGAAGGGCGTTATGAGATTTGGGAAGAAAGGGAAGTTGAGTCCAAGGTTTATTGGCCCTTTTTGAGATATTGCGGCATGTTGGGCAGGTTGCTTATGAGCTTGCCTAACCTCCCAGCTTGGCAGGAGTTTTCGATGTTCCGGAGGTATCACGGTGATCCGTCACACGTGTTGGATTTCAGTTCAGTCCAGTTGGACAAGGATCTATCTTATGTTGAGGAGCCAGTGGCGATATTGGATAGGCAAGTTAGAAAGCTGAGGTCAAAGAACATTGCATCAGTGAAGGTTTAGTGGCGGGGTCAGCCGGTCAAGGAAGCGACCTGGGAGACCGAGCAGGATATGCGCAGCCGTTACCCTCATCTTTTCACTACTTCAGGTATGTCTTTATGCTCGTTCGAGGATGAATGAATGTTTAAGTGTTGGAGGATGTAACAATCCAGCCGGTTGTTTTAAGAATTTATGCCCCGATCCCCTATTAACTGCATTCCCCATGCTTGTTTCTGCTATGGTGAGTTGCTAAGAGGATTTATTTGGAGTTTCGGAGAGTTTTGGGACACTTAGTCCCTAAATGAGAGTTTAAGTTGTAGAATTTGGGCCATAATCGGAGTAGTGTGAAGACGACCTCAGAACAGAATTCTGACGGTCCTGTTAGCTCTGTTGGGTGATTTCGAGCTTAGGGGTGTGTTCAGATTGTGTTTTGGAGGTCCGTATCTAATTTAGGCTTGAAATGTCGAAAGTTGAATTTTAAAGTTTCCGGTTCGATAGTGATATTTGATATCGGGGTCGGAATGGAATTTCGGAATTTGGAGTAGCTCTGTAGTATTGCATAAGACGTGTATGCAAAATTTCAGGTCATTCGGACGAGGTTTGATAGACTTTTTAATCGAAAGTGTAAATTGAGTGTTTTTGGAGTTCTGAGGCTTGAATCCATGGTTAATTCGATGTTTAGATGTTCTTTTAGGTGTTTTAAGGATTGGTATAAGTTTGGATAGTGGTATATGACTTGTTCGTGCTTTTGGTTGAGGTCCCGGGGACCTCGGGATGATTTCGGATGGTTAACGGGAAGTTTGGAGTTGAGAGTTTGCATCTGAAGATGTTGAGTCTGCTGTCATAACCGCACCTACAGCTTGGGGACCGTAGGTGCGAGCCCGCAGAAGCGGTCGAGGAACCGTATATGCGGTTTGAGGCGAAAAGGGAGGTGATCGCAGATGCGGTCAAGGCACCGCATTTGCGGAAAGGCAGTTGTAGGTCCGGAAAGTCCCGTTTAATGAAATATCGCAGATGCGACCTGGTCTTCGCAGAAGCGGGATCGCAAGTGTGGTCCTAGAGCTGCAGATGCGGTTTCACTGGTCAGAAAAGGGGTAGAATCGAGGGTTTAGTTTCAAAACTTGGAAAAATTTATTTGGGATCTCAGATTGGCGATTTTGAGAGGGATTTTCACCAGGGTATTTTGGGTAAGTAATTCTTACTCGATTTTGTTTGTCTTCCACAAATCTATACTTAAATTCATCCTTTAAATTCGAATTTGGGGTGGAAAAATTGGAGAAAAGTTGGAAAAATTCTTAGACCTAATATTTGAGTTTGGATCACGATTTTGATGTTGGATTGGAGTAATTTCTCTATATATGAATTCGTGAGAGTATGAGGATTCTGAACTTGTGAATTTTACCCGATTCCCAGACGTGGGCCCGAGGGACATTTTGGTCATTTTACCTAATTTCGCGTATTAGCTTAGAATTTATTTATAGAATCAGTTACTTGAAGTGTTATTTATATTATGCAATTGAATTGAATGGATTTGGGTCATTTCGAGTCAAGTACTCGTGGCAAGAACGTGATTTCGGGTTGACTTTTGAATCGGTTCGAGGTAAGTGGCTTGCCTAACTTTGTGTGAGGGAACTCCCCCTTAGGATTTGGTATTGTTGATATTTGAAATGCCTTGTACATGAGGTGACGAGTGCGTACTTGTGCTAATTGTTGAAAAATCATGTTTTAATTAAGTAACTTAAATTGTGTTTTTTTCCTTCCTGCTCATACTACTTGAAATTTAAGCCTGCTATTACCTTAGGGAAATATGTCTAATTGACTTAATTGTTGTATTTGATCAAACTGCTTTTATTGTATTATGTGTAGCATGCTAGGTTAGAATTGCCTGTTTTATCTTGGTTATGAAGTTGAATTTAATTGAGTATTCTTCATGTTGCTGCTGTGTGTTTACTTTGGGACTACGGGACGGTATCCCGGGAGATCCCCTGCACGTATATTGGTTTGGATTGAAATGCGGGATATCGAGAGATCCCCAGCACGTATATTGAGGATACTAAGAGATCCTTGGGATACCGAGAGATCCTCAGCATATATATAGAGGATACTAAGAGATTATCAGGATACCAAGATATCCCTAGCATATATTGAGGATACTAAGAGATCTTCGGGATACCAAGAGATCCCTAGCATATATTGAGGATACTAAGAGATCCTCAGGATACTAAGAGATCCCCAGTTGTTACCTCTGTGATGAGCGGTATTCCTTGTGATTATTTTGTCTCTGTTTCAGTTGTTGTTATCATTATTATCTTGTATTATTTCTTACTGTTAGCATTTAATTATATTGTCGTATCCTATTCTGTTTTACCTTATTTTTCATCTATACTCAGTAGGGACCTGACTTTCCTCATCACTACCCAATCGAGGTTAGGCTTGGCACATACTGAGTACCGTTGTGGTGTACTCATGCCCTTTTTGCGCATGTTTTTCATGTGTAGATCCGGGTACTTCCACTCAGTCCTATCACACTTAAGGCAAGGCGCTTTGTAGAGACTTTGAGGTATATCAGCCGCGTTCGCAGACTGAAGAGTCCTTTTCTATTCTCAGTACTAGTATAGCCCTTCTGTATTTTTCCTTTTTGATAGACATTTCTGGAGTTAGAGCTATTTATGTAATATCTTAGCTTGTGATTCATGGAGTTCCGGATTTGGGAGTGTTAGGTTGAGATTTTTGTATTGTTAAATGTCGGGCGACATTATTAAACACTGTTTGATTTTGTTATCTCGGTTTTAGTTATTTTCTTTTCGCAATTGTTCCTTTTCCGCATTTGTTAGGCTTACCTAGTCATAGAGACTAGGTGCCGTCACGATAGTTCACGGAGGGCGATCTGAGGTCATGACAAAATAAAAGAGCTTTTGAGCTTAATCTTGAATTTTATTTTATTTAAATCAAAATGCTTGAGGCCTGATCTTGATCTTGACGTATTTTTAATCCAAGGGCTTGCTGCTTGTTCTTGAATCTTCGTCTTGATCTTTTAATCCTTAGAACACTTGAATGTTTGTAGCTTTTAGAGAAATCTGTAGCGTTTGATCCACGAGCTCTCTCTTGCTTCTTGTTATATCTTCAGGTGCCCTTTCTGGGTTATGAAGACTTCTATTTATAGTTGTGGAAGGGAGGAGTTCTGATAAAAATAAACTATTTCCGACCATTCAAATTGAAGTGTGACATGGCCGCATTTGATTGGTCAGAACATGTCACTTGCACACGTGGCGCGGTTTTATTGGTCTTTTAATTTGACTTGGCATGCCTTGTCATTTTGACATGTGGCATGATCCTATTGGATCTTCCATTTGGCTTGGTGTGCCACGTCATTTGACACGTGGCATCAAACTTGCCTCTAGGAAGATGACATCTTGGGCTTAATGAAGTGGGCTCATCACTTTAGCCCATTTAAATGGGTTAGCCCAATGGATTAAGGCTTATTTATTTAACCCATATATATTGGACTTATATAATTAATTCAATTATATTAGCCCATAATATTTTTGTTGGACTAGAATATCTTGAATTTAAAATACAATCCAAATAATTTTATGGATTTAAATTCAATAAATTTTGTATGCCTACAAATGCCCCCTACTTCAAGACTTGTCAAGATTTTTCAACTTTGGAAGACTAGGCTTAAAATATTCATGTAATAATTATCTTTATTTTGCTTTACACATTTCATTCAAATATCTATTGATCTTTACATAAAAACATTTAAATTGATAAGAATGGAAAATACAAAAAACTTGAGAATCTCCATGAAGACTCACATGAGCCAAGTTTTCTCCATGAAACTAAGATCTACTCGAATTAGCTTTGTCTGGTCAGCCGAATTGCATGATGCATTTACAAGTCAAATTTTCTAAGAGATAATGACATAGAGTCCAAGTTGGAAACATATTTTCCAGCCGCTAGTGATCTCAATTCCAAATAGCATTTTCAATTTCTTTTGGATTCCTGGGAAGACCCAATCCTATTACGAAGTAGCAATGCAATAGCCGAATCTGACATGAAATACAATTGCAATATCCCACATCGGTATTTGTCCTCTCGCAGCCGCCTTTTGACATCTATAAATGCCATACACCTTTCATTGTATTAGTACCAATTCCAGCATTTGTAAATTGCTTTGAGTCCACTTTTGACGACTTAGAGGCATTGACACGATGGTAATTTCTTCTTCTTTTCTTATGCTTTTCTTTCTTGTTTTACTTGTTGTCTCTTTTTTCCCTTTTCAAAGTAAATTCGTCAAACTATATGAAGTCCCTTATAA
Source organism: Nicotiana tabacum (assembly GCF_000715075.1). Classification (NCBI taxonomy): domain Eukaryota; kingdom Viridiplantae; phylum Streptophyta; class Magnoliopsida; order Solanales; family Solanaceae; genus Nicotiana; species Nicotiana tabacum. Next base: position 183,538,476 of record NC_134087.1, on the reverse strand, counting down.
GTTCGAGACGAAGGCTTTTAAAAGTTTGTGATGGAGATCTTTAAAATTTGCTGTGGCAAACCATAAAAGTTCGCGATGAAGACCTTTAAAATTGGTGGGAAGCCATAAAAGTTCGCGCGAAGATCCTTAAAAGCTTGTGGTCAAGATATTTAAAAGTTCACAGTGAAGACCTTTAAAAGTTCGCAGTGAAGACCTTTAAAAGTTCGCAGTGAAGATCTTTAAAAGTTCGCGACGAATACCTTTAAAATTTGCGGGGAAGATCCATAAATGTTCGTGCAAAGATCCTTAAAAGCTCGTGGTCAAGATCTTTAAAAGTTCACATTGAAGACCTTTAAAAGCTCGCAATGAAGACCTGTAAAAGTTTGCGACGAATACCTTTAAAATTTGTAGGGAAAACCCATAAACGTTCGTGCGAAGATCCTTAAAAACAGGCGATGAAGACCTTTAAAAGTTCGCGGCGAAGACTCTTAAAAGCTTGTGATGAAGATGTTTAAAGATTTGTGGCAATGACCCTTAAAAGCTCATGGTGGAAATCCTTAAAAGTTAGTAGTGGGGACTCTTTAAAGTTTGCCATGAGCACCTTTAAAAGTTCAAGTCGAGCACGTTCAAAAGTTCAAAACATACGCCTTTTTAAAAGTTCGGAACGGAAACCTTATGCCTTTAAAAGTTCGAGACGAACACCTTTAAAAGTTCGCAACGAAAACCTTTTGAAATCCTATGCCTTTAAAGGTTTGCAACGGAAACCTTTAAAACTTCAAATGCCTTTAAAGGTTCGAGACGAACACCTTTAAAAGTTTGCAACAAAAACTTTTAGAAAAGTCCGACACGGACATATCCCCCCTTTTTCTTTTATGTCTGAGGCAAACTTTTTTTTCTTACTTATCCATGCTCTCTTTCAAGATTGCGATTGTTACTCTTCCACTTTTTTTAAGGGCAGTGAGCGGATATGAATACCAACAAAATTGAAGGTTATACGAACATGAAGACATAGCGAATCCCCAGACTTAAATGCAAATATTGTCATAAAAATGAAGACACCATTTTAGCATAGTAGCTTGCCCTCTTTAGATCAAATGGAATCCAAGTTCAACAGGAGGATGACGTTTCAGCTTGATTTTACATTCCTTCATACTTCATTCGAACAATGATTGGGGCAATATGTATCTTTTGAACTTATGCGACTGAACTTAGAGTGAAACTTTAAGCTGCCTATGTACCTAGGTGAAGAGAATCAAGTCATACCGTAGTTCAGACTGGGTGATTTTTGTTATGTCCTAACTTTTGCCTAGGCCACCTCTTTCGAAGTTTTCAACCTAGGAGACTCTTTTTTTCTTTTTTTTCTAGGGGTCGTACACATTTTAGACTCAGCAGGCCAGGAGTGTAGCAACATGCAGTTTAGGCTTGTGCGTCAAGGAGCGTTGCAACTTCAAGGATAATACTTCTTTAAAAACTTGCCATTGATAGGGCCGATTCTCATGCCATCTGTATCAACCAACCTGTAAGCCCTACTTGAGTAAGCTTCTTGTACAATATATGGCCCATCCTATTTTGAAGTGAACTTCCCTACAGGTTTATGGGAAGTAATTATGGGTCTTCGTACGGCAAGGACTTGATCTCCTACTTGAAAGGATCTTGGGCGAACTCTTTTATTGAAGGCACGCGATAATCGAGCTTAATAACATTCAAGACTTTGTTGAGCTTCCAACCTATTCTCATCAAGAGCCTCCAACTCTGCTAATCGAAGTCGAGCATTTTCTTCATCAGTGATCCCTTCTTGAATAGCCAGTCATAACGAAGGTATTTGACGCTCAAGTGGCAAGACGGCTTCGACTCCATAAACGAGTGAATAAGGAGTCGCCTGTATTGGCGTGCGGTGAGTTGTCCTATATGCCCATAAAGCTTCTTCCATACGGTCATTCCAATCTCGTTTGGATTTGGAGATGACTTTCTTTAACAAGTTACATAGAGTTTTGTTGAATGCCTCAGCTAGACCATTGATGGTAGCATTGTACATTGAAGAGTTATGTCGCTTTAAGCCAAAGAGATCACAAATCTTGTTCATCAACCTACTATCGAATGGCTTTCCATTATCCGTTATTATGTAACGAGGGGTTGCTCTAATGGTAAGAAACCTCCACTTCCAACCAAAAGGTTGTGAGTTCGAGTTTCCCCAAGAGCAAGGTGGAAAATTCTTCGAGGGAAGGATGTCGAGGGTCTATTTGGAAACAGGCTCTCTACCCCAGGGTAGGGGTAAGATATACGTACACACTACCCTCCCCAGACCCCACTAAGTGGGATTATACTGGGTTGTTGTTGTTGTTGTATGTAACGAGGAATGCCAAAGCGATAAATAATGTTTACTCTGATGAAACATGCAACATTTTCCTTCTTTACTTCCTTAAGAGCAATAGCTTCAGCCCATTTTGAGAAGTAGTCAGTTGCAGCCAAGATGTATAGGTGCCCACCAGAGGACTTTGGTAGTGGTCCAACAACATCCAATCCCGAAGCGTCAAACGGCAAGGATGCAACAGTCGGGTGCAACAGTTTAGGAGGTTGATGAATAAAATTCACATGGAATTGACAAGCCTTGCATCTTCGAGCATAGTCCAAGCAATATTTTACCATCGTTGGCCAATAACATCCCATCCTTTTTATATGGAAGTAGAGTTTTGGTCCAGACTAGTGTGACCCACGTACCCCAGAATGCACTTCTTGCAAAACTTGGAGTGCTTCATCTTCCCCTAAGCATCGCAAAAGTACTCCCTCGAATGATCTTTTGTATAGGGTATCTTTGTAGTAAAGGAAGCAAGGTGCACTACGATGGATTTCAATTCTTCTCCGTGAATTTTCTGGAAGTATCTCATAGCACAAATAGTTGATAATGGGTTGTCTCCATTCTTATTTCTCGACTTAAGAAACAACGACAAGATGCTTGAGTTCATTTTCTTCACCTTCAGCCTCATTTGGCAGCGGTACTACCCATTTTGGCAGACAGTAACTTGCGCTTGATCAGGCAAGGTTAAAGATGAAGCTAGGGCAACTAAAGCATCTGCCTTCTTATTTTCTTTTCTTGGAACATGCTGAATAGTCACATCACCGAGCCACCCCATTAAATTTTTAGCGTAATCATGATATGGGCATAGTTTAGGCTTCTTGACCTCGTAATTACCTAAAAGCTGATTGACCACTAATTGAGAGTCACCAAAGACTTGCAATTGCAACCGCTTCATTTCGACAGCCATTTCGAGCCTAAGTATTGGTGCTTGATACTCAGCAACATTGTTAGAGCAGAGTTGCATCAATGTAAAAAGGTAGGGCAGAACTTTACCTTGAGAAGTGACAAATACTACACCAGCACCAGCTCCTCCGTGATGTGCAGCACCATCAAAGTACATCTTCCATGGAGGTTGAACTTCGATGACCATGGCGTCCTTATTAGGTAGTTCGTCAGTTAGCTCCCAATCACAGGTATAGGGTGATCTACCAAGAAGTTCGCTAATGCTTGTCCTTTTATAGCCTTTTGAGGGATGTACTTGATTTCAAATTGTTGAAACTTGAGGTACAACCTTGCTAGTCGATCACTAAGGACAAGTTTTGACATCACGAACTTGATGGGATTTACTCTAGAAACCAAACGAACGACATGAGCTTGAAAATAGTGCTTCAAATTTTGGATTGAGAAGACTAGCACCAAACATAACTTTTCAATTGGCGAATAATTCAACTCATTTGGTGTCATCATCCTGCTCAAGTAGTAAAGGGAGTTTTCTTTCCCTTCACTATTTTCTTGGGCCAACAGCGCTCCAACAGACCTTTCTTGTGCTGAAACGTATAGTATCAATGGCTTTCCAAGTATAGGGGCTGCCAAAACTGGAGGCTTCATCAAGTAGGATTTAATGCTCTCAAAGGCATTGCTACACGCTTGGTCCCATTTAAAAGGGACACCTTTCTTCGTAAGGCGATTGAATGGTTGGCACCTCCCAGCTAGGTTTGAGATGAATCTCCTAAGGTACGCTAACTTTCCTTACAGACTTTTTAATTCGTGAATGTCCCGAGGCTCAGGCATTTTCAGGATTTCATCTACTTTGGCTTGATAAATTTCAATCCCTCGACGTCGAACAATGAAACCAAGGAACTTTCCGGAAGTAACTGCAAAGGCGCATTTCAATGGGTTCATCCTAAGTTGGTACCTCCGGAACAACTCAAACACCATTCTCAAGTTTTCAAGTGGTCGCACTTCTCTCTTGATCTTACCACCAAGTCGTCAACATAGCATTCGACATTCTTGTGGAGAAGATAGTCAAAAATATTCTGCATAGCCCTTTGGTAAGTAGCACCGGCATTTTTCAAGCCAAAAGGCATTACCTTGTAGCAATAAATACCCTTGGGGGTACGGAATGCAGTAAGCTCTTCATCTTTTGGCGTCATGCAAATTTGATTATAGCCTGATGAACCGTCCATAAATGACATTGCCTCGTACACAATAGTAGCATCGATCATCAGTTCTAGAATGGGAAGCGGGAACTCATCTTTCGGACATGCATTGTTAAGATCCCTAAAGTCAACACACACTCGAATCTGGCCATTTTTCTTCCTTACAGGGACAATACTTGAAACCCATGTTGGGTATTTAACATCACGAATAAAGCCAGCTTCGATGAGTTTGTTAACTTCAGTTTCAATCAAGGGAACCAAGTCCGACCTAAAATGCCTTTCAGCTTGTTTAACAGGGCGAGCACCATTTTTGACTATAAGGTGATGGACTGCTACTTTCGGGTCCAAGCCAGGCATCTCTTTGTAAATCCAAGCGAAGACATCCCTGAACTCCTTGAGCAACTAGATATAAGTGCTCTCTTCATCAGCTTCTAGTAAAGCACTTAGGTAGGTGGGTCTTGGTTCCTCATCGGTGCCAAGGTTAACTTCTTTTAAGTCATCAACTATCGTCTTCACTCCTTCTTCAAGTTCGGGTAGAGAGTCTTTCGCATCTTCATCTTCTTGATGGTCCCCGTCGTTTAAGGATATGTGATAACATGGTGAAACATCCTCCAATTCTGCATTATCCTCCATTGAAGATGGAATACCATTCTCGCCTTGTATAGTAACATGATACGAAGAACCCACACTTTCTTCATCTTCGTCACGCTCTTTAGTGTAGATCACAGTATATGGCTTTACCTTCAGTACTTCTTTACATGAAACCACAAGTTTTGTTTGTCGCCTCATTCTAGAAAGAACCAAACTTTGGAAATCCTTAGAGGTATTCTGGATTTTGGGCGAAGCGGGTGTTCTTATGCTTTGAAAATTTCTCTAGAACTTGTTCCCCTTCTTAATGGACCCAATCTTTCAACCATGGAGGTCCTCACAGGTGATTTTCCAAGTCGATCAAAGACAGAAGGCTTGTTGGAAGCGGCAGATTCGTCTTCAACAGTGATATAATTTCTACTCGACCTTCTTTTGAAGATGCACACTGGTGACGGTTGCTTGTATCCCAAACCTTCACGTGGTTTCCTCGTTACAGCTTGTGATGGGAGCTTCACTAACTTTGACGGTTCATTGGGATTGCATCCAGCTTTTGCAAATAGCTTGTAAGCGTTACGGTCAAATTCATCTATTCGCTTTGTAGGGAGTGCCCCATTCTGTAAACAATTTTGGGCTACAAACCCTGCAAGCGGCTTCGAGGACAACTTTACTGCCTCGATTCATTTTACCATAAGAGTTAACTCCTTTAGCATATTAGTTTGGAGATTAGATGATTCACCTTCATCTTTTTTCCTTTTAGAGACATATTGGAGCGCATGACTTACTTTCTTTCCATAAGATGCAATATCCCCTTTATGAGATTTATTCATGTTGGCGTGTACCTCATCAGTAACGGATTTGGCATTACCAATAGTCACATCATCTCTTTTAGTTATGGGCTCGTCATTCTTTCTTTTCATGTCGTCATCAACTTTTATCTCCTCCACAATGCGGTTCTTCAAGTAGAACTTTGCATCGGCGAAGTGTGACTCTGCCTCGGTGAATGGCTCATCATCAGCAACTATCTTCTTCTCGACTTCACCCTCATATTATTTAAACATTGGTGGTAGGTAGATGGAACCACTTTATTCTCATGTATCCAAGTCCTTCCAAGCAAGACATTGTATGAAGTCTTCGCGTCGATTACATACAGCCATGCACTTGATTGCATATATTCAATGGTGATTTCTAGCCTGATCGTGCCTATGGCTCTTTGCTCCCCTTGGTTGAATCCTTGGATCATCACACGACATTCTGAGAGTTTGTTCTTGGGAATACCAAGTTCTTTCATAGTGCGAATTGGAAAAATGTTCACTGAGGATCCGTCATCAACCAAAATTCGATTTACCCTTTCACCACACATATAGCCAACCAGGTACAATGGGTGGTTATGAAGAGTGTCACCTAGTAGAAGATCATCACTTGTGAACGTGACTTTTTCCTTGCAAGCATTAACTTCTTGAGGAGTGGACTCGATGAACTTTTCCGGAGATGGTGCCAATGGTAGGTCATCACTCTTTTCTTCCCTTTTATCAGCATTGCAACAAGAGGCCTCAATACCATCACGAGAAATCTTTGTGCAGAACCAAGATGGCAAGAAATCCTCCAAGGTTATTGTATGTCGTGGCTTTTGAGGGTGGTGCATCTCCACTTTTGCTTTCTTCAAATGCCTAACTGGATTCTTTTTCGTTGGTCTTTTTACCATCATCTTCCTTGTTGGTTGTTCTATTGATTCTTTTCGTGGGCTCCTTTTGTTGCGCCTACAACGAGTCACCAACGTCCACCCTTCATCATCATCAGGTTGATCGTCTTTAACTTTGTTTTTCACCAGTAATTCTTCATTTTTGATTCCTTTTAAACTGCATAACTCATCTAGACTGAATGAGCCAAAGGTAATAGAGACTTGGTTCTTACTTGCTTTCTCATCTTCAAGCACAATCTTCTTTTCAAGGCCAAGTCCATAACTTTGTCCTTGAAGAAAAAGCACTTCTCCAGAGGGTGGCTTACAAGTCGGTGATATTTGTAGTAATTTGGGTCATTCATTTTCCCAGCTTTATTTGGTCGCTTCATCTCCGGAAGCTCAATAAGATTTAACTCGAGGAGTTCTTCGAAAATGGCTGGCATATCAGAATCCAGGAATGGGTGCTATTTCTTCTGTATTTTGTTTAGAGCCAACTTTCCACTTGGCTTATCTTGAAAAGAAGTGGATTTCATACTCTGCTTCTTGCTCACCTTCGTCATGAACTTCATAGGTGACGTGTTGACATTCATAGCTTCTTTGCTTTCAGACTTGGGTACAAACTTTCCCCACTTCCTAACTTCTTGCTTGTCATTCCCTTTGCGAGGTTCATAGATGGGCAGCCTTTCATTTCCAGTAGAGGCCATGCTCAATTCCATGGCATGGGCACGAGTTACAAGTTCTTCAAATGTGCCAGGCTTGATACCTTGCAAGACGTAGCACAATATCCAATGCATGCCTTGGATGCATATCTCTATGCCTGAAGCTTCACTAAGCTTGTCTTTGCAGTTGAGGCTTGCATTCCTCCAACGATTGATAAAGTCAATAACTGGTTCATCCTTCCGTTGACGAGTATTTGTAAGTTCTATCAAACTCATAGTGCGTCTCGTGCTATAAAAGCGGTAGAGGAATTCTTGCTCTAGTTGATCCCAACTATAACAGATCCAGCCTTGAGGTCAGTGTACCAATCAAAAGCATTTCCTTTTAATGAGTGGACAAACTACTTGACGAGCTAATCTCCATAAGTCCCAGCATTGTTGCATGTCTCGACGAAGTGTGCCACATGTTGCTTTGGATTGCCTTTTCCATCAAACTATTGAAATTTTGGAGGTTGATAGCCAGCAGGCATCTTCAGCATATCGATCCTTGAATTGTATGGCTTTGCGTAGGTAAAGGAGGACTTAGAAGCGACTTCACATTTGTTTTTTATAGTCCCTTCAATGAACTCATTTAGTTGATTGATTGGAATCATCCCTTCCGAAAAGACTGGAATTTCCTTAGTGGATGCAACTTGTTGTGAGAGAGGATCAATCTCTTGAACTTCTGGGAGTTTGCCGGGTGCATGAGTGGATTCTTCTTCCATCAAGATTCCCACCCTGTCTATTAGCTTGTCAATTCTAGCCTCTTGATTTTGCATGTATTTGGTCAAGCCAGCGATTGCTTCCGTCAAGTTTGCCAATTTCTCCTCCATATATGAAGTGTTTGTCACCATGGCTTGCATGATTGTCGTGGACGATCGAGAGTGGAATGGATTTTCATACAGATTGATCCTTGATTGGTTCACACTATGTGGTGTAAGTGGGGAGGATCCATCAATTGAAGCATCATCATCTTCCTTCACAGCAGAGTGCTTGGATCTGGAGAGGTCAAGGAGAGCAAGAGTTTTCTTGATCTTTTTATGAACATCTCTTCCTCCTTCAGATGCGTTTGTGAAAGATATTGATCCTTTTGAGGATGAAGATCCGAAAACAAGGGTTGATGCAGACGGCACTTGGGGCGCTTGTTCTCCTAAAGAGCTTGATTTGCTCCTCGTAACTGGTCCAATGCTTTCAAAGGTAACATCGAGGATGTTTTCCACATCAGCATAGAACCTGGAGTTAGCAGCCTTGGTGGATGTTGAAATGGAGTTGATTTTCTTCAAAGCCATTTCAATATTCTTGAACTTTAGTGATTGAAAAGTTGAGATGAGAGGCAGAGATTGTCCCACTGGGCGTGCCAGAATTTGTAGACAATAATTTTGCATCAAGAAAATAAAATCAAGACCAAAAAATATTGCAACAATCGTAGTATTTTATTTCGAATATTTGAGTGTTACAATCTCTATAAATCCTTTGATTTTACTTTTCAACAGTAAATAAAAGAGCCTTCGAGCTTGATCTTGAATTTTATTTTATTTTAATCCAAGTGTTTGAGGCCTGATTTTGACGTATTTTTAATCCAAGGGCTTGCAGCTTGTTCTTGAATTTTCGTCTTGATCTTTTAATCCTTAGAACACTTGAATGCTTGTAGCTTTTTAGAGAAATACGCAGCGTTTGATCCACGAGCTCTCTCTTGTTTCTTGTTATAACTTCTGGTGTCCTTTCTGGGTTATGAAAACCCCTATTTATAGTTGTGGAAGGGAGGAGTTATGATAAAAATAAACTCTTTCTGACCAATCAAATTGAAGTATGACATGGCCGCATTTGATTGGCTTGAACATGTCAATTGTACATGTGGCGCGATTTCATTGGTCTTTTAATTTGACTTGGCATGCCTTGTCATTTTGACATGTGGCATGATCTTATTGGCTCTTCCATTTGACTTGGCGTGCCACATCATTTGACACGTAGCACCAAACTAGGCCTCTAGGAAGATGACATCTTGGGCTTAATGAAGTGGGCTCATCACTTTAGCTCAATGGATTAAGGCTTATTTATTTAACCCATATATATTGGACTTATATAATTAATTCAATTATATTTGCCCATAATATTTTAGTTGGACTAGAATATCTTGAATTTAAAATACAATCCAAATTATTTAATGGATTTAAATCCAATAAATTTTGCATGCCTACACCACTATAATGAGAAATTTTATATTCTATAATCCCGAATAAATACTCCAGGAACCACAATACACTCAAAAAAACCTCTTTTGAAATTCTCACCTCATTACGATATCGCTCACACTTTCTATTTTTTCTCATAGACTACACCGCCTGTGAATACCTCACACTGCTCTCTATTCTCTCAGATATGTTTCTCTCTGAGATTAGTGTGTAGAATTGAGAGCCGAAGCTCTCCTTTTATAATTCTTTTAAGCTCACCTCACAAATTTCAAAAGTCTTCATTTTTTTCTTAAACTTCGTGCCCAGTCAAATAGGTTCACATAAATTGGAACGAAGGGAGTAGTCAAAAGCCTTGATCTTTCTTACATGTTTTCTCCTCCAACTCTTTTTCAGTGCCAATAATTGACAGGGCGCATTGTTAAGTTTTCAGTTCATGCACATAAGCGTTTTCTGATTCTTATAGCTTGTTTGGCCAAACTTCTAAAATCAGTTTATTTTGAGAAGTGTTTTTCTCAAAAAATTTCAAAAGTGCTTTTCAAAAAAAGTATTTTTCAAAAAAAGTACTTTTGGTGAAAAACATTTTGTATTTGACTGCTTAGTTTGAAAAGTACTTTTAAGTAGTAATTAGTATTTGGTCAAACTTTAAAAAATGATTCTAAGTGTACTTTTCTCAAAAGTGCTTTTCAGAAAAGTGTTTTTGTAGAGAATCTACTTTTTTCTACTTATCAAAAATTTCTTCCGCTTCTCCTTAAAAAAAATTCCTTCCAAAAACTTGTGCAAACACCTTAATTTTAGAAAAAAAATACTTTTGACATATTAAAAAAAAATATTTTTGCATCAAAAAAACTTGACCAAACAAACTAGTATTAATTAAACTTGAGAATTAAAAACACATTACTTTTGTTTTTGTAACAAGCTGCGTGTAAATTTGTTATGTTTTCTGTACATAGCAAAAGTGAACTTACTCTATAAATTATAATCTAGTGCAACTTTCAGTTATTCGTTTCAAAGAGTTGGTGCAATTTTGCGATATGTGTGTATGCGCTTTCCTTTAAAATCAGAGATCATTTGATGTACGCAGATTTCCTTTAAGGTCGTTGCGATATGTGTGTATGCGCTTTCCTTTAAGGTCGTTGAACTAGATTTTTCAATTTTTCGTGGCCAAGTACTTATTATGATCTGGATTTTTCACCCTCGGGAGTTATGATGGCGCCTACTAATGTGAGCTAGGCAAGCCAATTATTAGACAAATTATCCTTTTACTAATTTTTATTCTCTTTAACATTATATAAAACAATAACGTGTAAACAGCGGAAATTTAGAATAAGCGGAAGAAAGCAATAAAATATCTGAACATGCATCTATTACAATAGCTTAAACCTTAATCACCCAGAACTGGTGTCACGCACCACAGACGGTCTAAGACTGCTAAATACAAGGTCTGAAAATAAATGACACACTGTTTCTGAAGCAAAGAGATGAAACAGGAAATAAAGGATAGAGGAGACGCCAGAGCCTGCGGACGCGTGCAGGTCTTCCTTGGATCTCCGCGTGGACTGAAGGTATCCTCCATACTACGGTCCAAGAGCTACTCCGGGATCTGCAAATAGTGCAGAGTGTAGTATCAGCACAACTAACCCCATGTGCTGGTAAGTGTCTAGCCTAACCTCGGGGAAGTAATGACGAGGCTAGGACCAGACTACCAAATAAACCTGTGCAATTATATAATATACATCGGAAAGTAAAGCAGGAATAAACAAGTAAAGATGGGAGGGGGAAAGCATGCTTCGGGGAATAATAGGTAAAAACAGAATATCAGGAGAATTATAAAGGAACAAAAATCCAACTACTAATAAGGATAAGGGAAACAAAGGCAGAATTCACTTTCATTTCACATCTTGTTGCAGGCGTGCAACCCACTCCCATTTCATATATCTCGTGGCAGGCGTGCCACCCGCTCCCATTTCATTTATCTCGTGGCAGGCGTGTCACCCGCTCCCATTTCATTTATCTCGTGGTAGGCGTATCACCCGCTTCCATATCATTTATCTCGTGGCAGGCGTGCCACCCGATCCCAGTTACAAATCAACAACAATCACAAAGAATTCCGAAAAGGGAACAAGAGCAATATAACAACATCCCGGCAAGGGAACAATAATATTTCAGTAACATCCCGGCAAGGGAACAATAATATCTCAATAACATCCCGGCAAGGGAACAATAATATCTCAATAACATCCCGGCAAGGGAACAATAATATTTCAATAACATCCTGGCAAGGGAACAATAATATTTCAATAACATGTGAAGTGCAATAATTTACAACGGAGGCATAACAATTACAATACAAAACTCACAGGCATGCTTGACACCGACGTATAGATACTCGTCACCATGCCTTTACGTCGTACTCCACAATTAACACGTAGCAAATAAGACACAACTCTTAATCCCTCAAGCTAAGGCTAGACCAAACACTTACCTCGATGCCACGAACACAATTCATGTTTCAATTATATTTTTACCCCTTCATTCCACCACCAATTGGCTCGTATCTAGTCACAAGTTACTTAATTACATCAATAAACACTAAATAAATCAACCCAAATGCATGAAAATGAGTTTTTCAAAGTTTTACCCAAAAAGTCAAAAATCGCCCCCGGGCCTACATGGTCAAAACCCGAGGTTCGAACCAAAACCCAATTACCCATTCCCCTACGAACCCAAATATATAGTTTGTTTTGGAATCCGGCCTCAATTTGAGGTCTAACTCCCCAAATTTCAATATTCCTAAGTTTTTCCCAAAGTTCCCAATTCCACCATGAAAACTCTAGATTCTAGGATGAAATCTTGTAAAAAGAAGTTAAGAAGTAAAGAAAATGAATTAGAAATCACTTACCAATGTTTTGGAGAAGAAAGGTTGTTTGAAAAATCGTCTCTTATGTTTATGGGGTTTTAAAAAATGAAAAATAACTAAAAATCCCGTTTTAATATACCCCTCTCAGATCCCTGTGCGGACCGCACAAAATCGAGTGCGGCCGCACAGCTCTCCATGTGGACTGCAGGGACATGCTTTAGTAGTGGTTACAACTAATATGATGGGTATGGTGAGCAAAGTGAAGAGGTTTTGTATGCCAACAACTATTTTGGCCATAACTTTTTCTACAGATATCCAAATTGTGATTTCTTTACCTTTTTGGAAACTAGACACGAAGAGCTACAACTTTCGTTTTTGAATCATCTCAAAATTTCTTGTACATCAAAAGATATAGGCTTCCGAAGTCGGAATAGTGAACCTGTGCGGACCACACAAAATCGAGTGCGGCCGCACAGCCCCCACCGCGGACAGCACCAAAACCAATGCGATCAGCACTGGCGGGATCAGAGATTTGCACTTCTCTGAACCTGCAACATCCATGTTTTAAGCCTAAGACATCCTGGAACCTACCCGAAACTCACCCGAGCCCTCGGAACTCCAAACCAAGTGTGCATACTAACTCAAAGACATCATATGGACCTACTCGTGCGATCATATCATCAAAATAACATGTAAAATCATGAATTAAACCTCAAAACTCAACATTTTCATCAAGAACTCTCAAAGTTCATAACTCTTCAACCGGAAGTCCAACTCACGTCAAATAAACTCCGTATTTCATCAAATTCCACAGTTATCTTTTAAATACTATAACAAGTTTGTACCGGGCTTCGGAACCAAAATACGAGCCCGATACCAATGGTTTCAAACATTAATATTTTTCTTTATTTCTTAGATAATTCAGTAAAACAATTTCTTTCAAAAATTGATTTCTATGGCTTGGGACCTTGGAATTCATTTTCGGGCATACGTCCAAGTCCCATATTTTACTACGGACCTCCCAGGATCGACGGAACTCGGATCCGGGTCCGTTTGCTCAAAATATTGACCAAAGTCAACCATAATAAAATTTTAACTCTAGAAATTTCTATTTCTCATATTTTCGCATAGAAGGCTTTTTGGATATAGGTCCCGACCATGCACGTAAATCAAGGTGAGTTAAAGAGGAGGTTTTTAGGCCTCGGAACACTGAATTCACTTGCAGCACAGGTGAAAAGGTCATCACATTCTCCACCTCTAAAACAATCGTTCATCCTCGAATGGACATAAGAAGGAAGCACCTGAGTCGGGAAAAAGATGGGGATAACGGCTCTGCATATTGGACTCGGACTCCCAGGTCGATGCCTCAGCAGGCTGGCCTCTCCACTGAACACGAACAGAAGGGAAATTCTTCGACCTCAACTGACGAACTTGCCGGTCTAGAATAGCTACCGGCTCCTCCTCATAGGACAAGTCCTTGTCGAACTGGACAGTGCTGAAATCTAACATGTGGGATGGATCATCGTGATACTTCCGAAGCATAGACACATGAAACACTGGATGCACGGTTGATAAGCTTCGCGGCAACACAAGTCTATAAGCCACCTCTCCCACTCGATCAAGAATCTCAAACGGGCCAATGAACCTAGGGCTAAGCTTGCCCTTCTTCCCAAATCTCATCACGCCCTTCATAGGCGACACTCGAAGCAATACCCGCTCACCGACCATGAAAGCCAAATCACGAACCTTGCGGTCAGCATAACTCTTTTGCCTGGACTGAGCTGTACAAAGCCTATCCTGAATAATCATGACCTTGTCCAAGGCATCCTGAACCAGATCTGTACCAAACAATCGAGCCTCCCCCAGCTCAAACCATCCAATCGGCGACCGACACCGCCTACCATACAAAGCCTCATAAGGAGCCATCTGGATACTCGACTGGTAGTTGTTGTTGTAGGCAAACTCTATTAAAGGCAAAAATTGATCCCACGAGCCTCTAAAGTCAATGACACAAGCTCGGAGCATATCCTCCAAAATCTAAATAGTCTGTTCGGACTGCCCGTCCGTCTAAGGATGAAATGTTATGCTCAACTCAACCCGTGTGCCCAACTCTCGCTGAACTGCTCTCCAGAAATGGGAGGTAAACTGCGTACCTTGGTCCGAAATGATAGACTTGGGCACACCATGAAGGTGAACTATCTCCCGGATATAGATCTCAGCTAACCTCTCGGAAGAGTAGGAGACTACCACAGGGATGAAATGTGCTGAGTTGGCCCACACTGCATCGAACTTCCTCTGAGTCCGTGGGAGTCCAACAATGAAGTCCATAGTGATCCGCTCACTTACACTCAAGAATCTCAATCTTCTGGAACAAACCACCAGGCCTCTGATGCTCATACTTAACCTGCTGACATTTCAAACACCGAGCTACAAATGCTACGATATCCTTCTTCATTCTCCGCCACCAATAATGCTGCCGCAAATCCTGATATATCTTTGTGGCGCCCGGATGAATAGAGTACCGGGAGCTATGGGCCTCCTCTAAAATCAACTCTCGAAGACCATCCACATTAGGCACACAAACTCGACCCTGCAATCTCAAAACTCCATCATCACCTAAGGTAACCTGCTTGGCACCTCCGTGCTGCACCGTGTCTCCAAGGACACACAAATGGGGATCATCATACTGCCGATCACGGATACGCACCAATAAAGAAGAACGAGAAACCGTGCAAGCTAACACACAACTGGGCTCAAAAACATCCAACCTCACGAACTGATTGGCCAAATCCTGAACATCCAAAGCAAGCGGTCTCTCACCGTTCGAAATATAAGCAAGAGTGCCATATTGGTTGACTTCCTACTCAAAGCATCGATCACCACATTGGTCTTTCCCGGATGATATAAGATGGTGATATCATAGTCTTTCAATAACTCCAACCATCTTCTATGCCTCAAATTCAACTCCTTTTGCTTGAACAAATACTGCAGACTCTTGTGATCCGTGAACACCTCACATGCCACGCCATACAGATAATGCCTCCAAATCTTCAACGTGTGAACAATGGCTGCCAACTCCAAATTGTGAACCGGATAGTTTTTCTCATGAATCTTCAACTACCGCGAAGCATAGGCAATGACCTTGCCATCTTGCATCAACACTGCACCAAGTCCAATACGAGATGCATCACAATAGACTATATAAGGCCGTGAACTTGTGGGCAAAACCAACATTGGTGCCGTAGTCAGAGCTGTCTTAAACTTCTGAAAGCTCACATCACACTCATCTGACCATCTAAACTGGGCACCCTTCTGGGTCAACCTGGTTATCGGGGTTGCGATGGATGAAAACCCCTCCACGAACCGACGATAGTAGCCTGCCAATCCCAAAAAACTCCAAATCTCTATAGTTGATGCTGGTCTAGGCCAGTTCTTGACTGCCTCAATCTTCTCCATATCAACCTGAATACCCTCTGTTGATACAACATGACCCAGGAATGCCACTAAACTTAACCGGAATTCACACTTCGAAAACTTGGCATACAACTGACGATCCCTCAAGGTCTGAAGGACCACTCTAAGATGTTGCTCGTGCTCCTCCCGGCTGCGGGAATATATCAAAATATCATCAATGAAAACTATCACAAACGAATCCAAATAAGGCCTGAACACTTAGTTCATCAAATCCATAAAAGTTGCTGGGCATTTGTCAACCCGAATGACATCACCAAGAATTCATAATGCCCGTACGGAGTGTGGAAAGCTGTCTTAGGGACATCGGATGCCCTAATCCTCAACTGATGGTAGCTAGATCTCAAGTCAATCTTCGAAAATACCTTAGCACCTTGAAGTTGATCAAACAAATCATCAATCCTCGGCAATGGATACTTATTCTTGATTGTAACCTTGTTCAACTGCCGGTAATCGATACACATTCTCATCGACCCATCCTTCTTCTTAACAAACAACACCGGCGCACCCCAAGGTGAAACACTGGATCTAATGAAACCCTTCTCAAGCAAGTCTTGCAACTGCTCCTTCAACTCTTTCAACTCAGGCGGGGCCATACGATACGGCGGAATAGAAATGGGCTGAGTGCTCGGGGCCAAATCAATACAAAAGTCGATATCCCTTTCAGGTGGCATACCCGGCAGGTGTGAAGGGAATACCTCAGGAAACTCACGAACAACGGGCACAGAATCAATAGATGGAACCCCAATGCTAAAATCACGAACATAGGCCAAATAGGCTAAACACCCCTTCTCGACCATACGTCGAGCCTTCATATACGAGATAACACTACGGGTAGAATGACCAGGAGTCCCTCTCCACTCTAAACGAGGTAAACCCGGTAAGGCTAAAGTCACATTCTTGGCATGACAGTCCAAGATAGCGTGGTAAGGTGATAACCAGTCCATCCCCAATATGACATCAAAATCAACCATGTCCAGAAGAAGCAAATCTACACGAGTCTCAAAACCCCAAATCACAACTATACATGAATGATGGACTCGATCTACCATAATAGAATCACCCACCGGTGTAGACACATAAACAGGAGCACTCAAAGAATCACTAGGCATGACCAGATACGGTGCAAAATAAAATGACACATAGGAGTATGTAGACCCTAGATAAAATAACACTGAAGCATCTTTATCACAAACCAGAACTGTACCTGTGATAACTGCATCGGAAGCCTCAGCCTCGGGCATGGCTAGAAGAGCATAACATCGGGGCTAACCACCCTGAACTACATCTCTAGGATGGCCTGCTGCTGGCTAGCCTCCACCTCTAGCGGCCTGGGCTCCACCTCTAATACCTCTACCTCCACCTCTTGCACTTCTATCCCCACCTCTAGCTGGTTGGGCGGGCTGTGAAACACTCGGTGCCTAAACCATGGCACGAGAACCCTGATGCAGGAGCTACTCGGTGCTCGAGGGCAAAACCTAGCAATGTGACCCATATCACCACAAGTGTAGCAAGCCCTCGGCTGCTAAGACTACCGACCCTAACGACCTAACTGACCACCCCGAAAACTGAAGCGGCGGTGCACTGATAAGAGCTGGTGGTGCATTGTAGGACTACTGATCAGAATACTACATTTGAGGACCACGACCACCAGAAGCATCGTGAGAAACCTGGAGTGCTGACTAAAAAGGCCTAGGAGGATGGCCTCTACCATACGGATCCCTACCTCCAGACGAGGTACCACTGAATCGGCCTGAATGATGAGGCCTCTTGTCAGAACCCTGACCACCTCCCTGTGATAGAACCATCTCAACTCTCCAGGCCATATTGGTCGCCTCCTGGAAAGATATCTCACTCCCAGTCTGCCTAGCCATCTAAAGACGAATCGGCTGAATAAGTCCATCAATGAACCTCCCTACCCTCTCTCTCTCGGTGGGAAGTATGATAAGAGCATGACGAGCCAAGTCGATGAATCTGGTCTCATATTGGGTAACAATCATAGAACCCTGCTAGAGACGCTCAAACTGTCTCTGATAGGCCTCTCTCTGAGTGATAGGGAGAAACTTCTCCAGAAATAGTTGAGTAAACTGCTCCTAAGTCAAAGCTGGCGATCCGGCTGGTCTAGCCAAATATTAATCTCTCCACCAAGTCTTGGCAGATCCAGACAAGCGAAAAATAGCAAAATCGACCCCATTGGTCTCAACTATCCCCATGTTCCTAATAACCTCATGACAGTTGGCTAGATAATCCTGGGGATCCTTAGAAGATGAACTGCTGAAAGTAGTAGTGAAGAGCTTGGTGAACCTATCCAACCTCCACAAGACGTCGACAGACATAGCTGCTCCATCACCGGTCTGAGCCACCACACCCGGCTGAACTGCTCCAACTGGCTGAACTGTTGGAGTCTGGAACTGGGGAGCTACCTGCTTTGGAGTGCGAGTAGCAGGAGTCTGGGCTCCTCCTCCATCCTGAGAGACGGCTGGTGCTACAAGAAGTAAACATGTCTGGGTGACACTCTTCATAAGGCCCACTAGACGGACCAGAGCATCCTGGAGTACTGGGGTAGCAATAAACCCATCTAGGACCTAAGTTGGGCCCACCGAAACTGTCTGGGCTGGAACCTCATCATCAAAGTCAACCTAAGGCTCCGCCGCTGGTGCTGCTGCTCTGGGCTGAGCTCTGCCCCTACCTCGGCCTCTAGCACAGCCTCGGCCTCGCCCTCTGCCCCTCGTGGGAGCTGCTGCTGGGGGCTTGGGCTACTGGTCAGTGGATGAGGAAGCACGTGTTCTCACCATCCTCGAAAGAACAAGAGTAGAGGTTTCAATTTAGCATTGAGAGAACAAAATCGCACGATGGGAAAGAATAGATGTGAAGTTATCCTAACTCTGTAGCCTCTGGGGGATAAAGACAAACGTCACTGTACCGATCCCTAAGACTCTACTAAGATTGTCTGTGAATTGTGAAACTTATGTAACCTAGAGCTCTGATACCAACTTGTAACGACCCGGATTTTCCACCCTCGAGAGTTGTGATGGTGCCTACTAATGTGAGCTAGGCAAGCCAATTATTAGACAAATTACCCTTTTACCAATTTTTATTCTATTTAACATTATATAAAATAATAACGTGTAAACAGCGAAAATTTAGAATAAGCGGAAGAAAGCAATAAAATATCTGAACATGCATCTATTACAACAGCTTAAACCTTAATCACCCAGAACTAGTGTCACAATACCACATACGGTCTAAGATTTCTAAATACAAGGTCTGAAAATAAAAGACACACTGTTTCTGAAGCAAAGAGATGAAACAGAAAATAAAGGATAGAGGAGACGCCAGGGCCTGCGGACGCCTGCAGGTCTACCTTGGATCTTTGTGTGGACTGAAGGTAGCCTCCAAACTACGGTCCAAGAGTTGCTCCGGGATCTGCACATAGTGCAGAGTGTAGTATCAGCACAACCGACCCCATATGTTAGTAAGTGTCTAGCCTAACCTCAGCGAAGTAATGACGAGGCTAGGACCAGACTACCAAATAAACTTGTGCAATTATATAATATACATTGGAAAGTAAAGCAGGAATAAACAAGTAAAGATGGGAGGGGGAAAGCATGCTTCGGGGAATAATAGGTAAAAACAGAATATCAGGAGAATTATAAAGGAACAAAAATCCAACTACTAATAAGGATAAGGGAAACAAAGGCAGAATTCACTTTCATTTCACATCTTGTTGCAGGAGTGCAACCCACTCCCATTTCATATATCTCGTGGCAGGCGTGCCACCCGCTCCCATTTCATTTATCTCGTGGCAGGCGTGCCACCCGCTCCCATAGTGCAGAATGTCGTATCAGCACAACCGACCCCATATGTTAGTAAGTGTCTAGCCTAACCTCGGCGAAGTAGTAACGAGGCTAGGACCAGACTACCAAATAAACCTGTGCAGTTATATAATATACAGCAGAAAGTAAAGCAAGAATAAATAAGTAAAAATGGGAGGGGAAAATAATGCTTCGGGGAATAACAGGTAAAAACGGAATATCAAGAGAATTATAAAGATGAAGAGCATATAAGTACTCTGATGGTTGTTCAATCACTTGATGTGAATAAGGATCCATTCCGACCTCAAGAAGAGAATAAAGAGCTACTTGGTCCTGAAGTACCATATCTTAGTGCAATTGGTGCACTAATGTATCTTGCCAATACTACAAGGCCTGACATAACTTTTTCAGTTAATGTCTTAGCAAGATATAGTTCTGCTCCCACAAGGAGACATTGGAATGGAATCAAACACATATTGCGGTATCTAAAAGGGACTACTGATATGTGTGAGCACGTGATTTTTGCCCTGCACGAGAACTACTCCCAAAAACTCAAAATAAAATATATTTTTTTTCGTTTGTTTGCAATTGTTGTGAATTTTGCGGTATTTTTTGTTATTGTTTGCATTGGTCTGTGCATGATCATTTGTTAAATTAATAAAAATACAAAATATGTTGCATTTGCATTTGGGATTTAAGTTTACATTTTTTGTATTAATTAAGTAAGTTGTTGTTTTACAAAAACGAGGAAAACATTCACAAAATAATTTTTTGCATTTTTAGTGTTTTAATGTTAAACTCTGTGATTTTTCTTTTAATTTAGTATTTGATTATGCGTGATAATTATTATTTAGAGATTAATTAATATTTTGGGATAATTTGGACAAAGAATTAATCTAGGTTTGTATTTTTATTTTTATTAGAATTTTTAGAAAATAAAAAGAAAGGAAAAGAATTAGAAGACCCGGATTTGGGCCAAAAGCTTCAAAGCCCAAAACAAATACACCCCAAACCCGTCCAAACACCCCATCATACCCGGCCCAAACCTGCCCCAATCCAGCCCGTCTCCATACCCACCGAAACGACAGCGTTTGGACACATTTCGATCAGGACCGTCGATTCCCATTGATCCAACGGATCACGTTAATTCTCTAATTCTAATATACCTAATTCCCATAACCCCTACCCCAAACCAAACCCCACCCCACCCTCGTCTCTAACAACTCAGAGACAACCTCGTCTCTCACCACCTTGCACTGTCGCCCTCCACCCACCGGAAATCGCCTCACGGCGGTTCCGGTGGTCCAAACGACCCCAACTTTACACCACTAATTCCCCTCGACCTCCCCACTCCAAATCCATAACCCTTATCCTTCGAATCATCCTACAACCTCTCGAATCTTCGATCGAAGATCCCCGTCCCTAACCCTAGTTCATCCGAACGACCCCAGCTTTACACCACAGCTCCGCTCTGACCTCTTCTCTCCAATCCACCCTCCCCTTCCTTCGAATCTAGCCTCAGTCACTCGAACGTTGATTTTGAGCCACGAACCCTAGCGCCGCCACAAGATCCCCTGGTGGCGGCACCACCTCCAAACCATCCTTAACCCAACACCCAGTAGCTTCCTTGACTCCCTCACCCCAAATCACATGCCCGTTTCCCTCGAATCACTTCGAAACTGGTTGACTCTCAAATCAGAAGTGAAGCTTGCATTCGATGAAACCTAAAAGAACCAAGTTAAGGGAGCGATACGCAGTAGAAAACTGAGGTCGTAATCGATCTTAGTCATGTGTTCTCTGTCGAGAGCACTCGATTAAGGTCCATTTCGGCTTTAGAATCAAGTTAAAACTTCGAACGAGTGAGAGATAGGTCCGAGTTCGGAGGTATTTCTTCTGTTTCTTTGTTTGTTTTTCATGTTTTATTATTTGTTTGTTTAAGAAGAGTTCAAATTCGTCTTTTATCAATTACTCTTTTCTTTCTCCATCAGACCTTTTATTTGGTCCAATCTTATCATTGCTTCTGTTTGTTGTCGATTGTTATATGTTATAATTTGTGTAATCGACTGAATAAGTTTCGTCGATTGGTCTGTTACGCTTGAGTGTTAGATTAGCATGATAATAGTCTGTTATGTTTGAATAATTTCATTCCAGTAGGTTTACCCTCTAATTTTGTGTTGAAATAAGCCTGTCGGTATCATTTGTTTCAAATTGTTTCAATTTCCCTTTCTTATTTGTTATTCACCATGTTTTTGCATATGATTGCAGCTTATTCCCGTTCAATGTATTTGTAACGTTCATGTGTTCTAGTTTAGGTTTTATGTTGATTTATTCCCTGTATCTGTTTGATCCCCTGTTCTTCATTGTTCAACATGTGAGCTCATACCCTAATTCACATTGTTTCAGTTTTGCTTGTGTTATCATTTCTAGTTAAGTTATTATTTGATTTTGATTAAGGAAATTGGTTGTAGCTGATGAGGCACAAGGGATTGAACTAGGACAGTAAGTCACAGTAATTTCAGGGAATTTAGGAGGGTATTTTGGGAGTTCAAAGGTTTAAAAATGTTTTAATTGAGTGGTCTGTCCAGTAGGGTCTTGATGTGCCTTTAAATTAAACTAATGCTTTAGTTTAATATTAATGGGATTAAGGGGCCACTAGATAATGGGTAATACACTAATAGATTAGTCAAATTTGAGACATTCCTAAGTGGGATTGAATAGTTAATAGACAACTATTCGTGGAAGACTACTTTTTGTTTTAAAAGGACCAATTTAAGAATGATTAACTACCCACTAAGGCCAAGAAATCCGGAGGATAAAAGGGGATTGAAAATTAGAAAGTAGAATAAAAAGGAAGAGAGTCACTAAAGGCAGGGGGGAGGAAAAAAAAGATTGGAAAAAAGATATTGTTTCATTGCATCTGTAGGAGTAATTCGAATTCTTGAACGGTGAATCTGATTCCTTTTGATTGCTTAAGTGTTTCAGTGGTCTACTAGTTCAGTTTCGGGTTTAATATACGCTTGGTTGAGTTTGTTTGTGGTGATATTGGTTGCTGCTGTTTGGTCTTTTTACAAACTTTCTGGGCTGTGTCGGTAGCCGTTTGGAACTCCCAATTGCTGTTGTTGAACTGTTGTTGTATTGCTGGTCGTATTACTGATATTGGTGATCTCTCTTCTACTTTATTTCTGTTCCAATTCCAGGTACACTTTTCGAATCGCCTTGATGTAGTTCCTTGAAGTTAACAAATGGAAATATTCACAGATTTGTGTTCATTTGTAGGCTGTCTGTTGTTTACAATTGGATGAATTGTTAGTTAATTATACCTAGTCGATATTGGTTATGTGTTTTTGTATTATGTGAATAGTGGATACACACGGATTGTAATTAAGAGCTACTGAACTGTTATGCTCATGTTAACATGCTGTTAGTTTACAAATTTGAGCTGCTAGGTTGTCAGTTTGCTTTACCATAACAATTAATACTAGATGAAGTTATTTGAACTCTTGATTTATTCTGCTATAAATGATTCGTGTCAAAGTAGGCAACTAGTTAGGGACAATAATTTAATTAGAAACAGAAGCATCAGAATGTTCGAATGTGCGCTGGTTTGTTTTGGGACTACTTGAATTCATGATTATCTAGCAACCGCTTTAGTATAGATAGTGCTCATTTTAGTATAGCACTATTCTGTTAAAAATCAAATTCAGAAACATGATTGGAGTTGCAAATGTATGATGGGTCATCAAATTTGATTTCGAGTTCAACTTAATATCAGTAGGCATCAATAGTTTAGGCTAGCAATATCAGTAGGCATCATCAGTAACTTGTTTAAAATAAGCAGGCATCATTAGCACTGACTAAACAAATTGGTCGTGATAATTGGATATGAATAAGTAGTTAATTTGAACGAGCGTACGTCGTAGTATTTTATTACTATTTGGTAAACACACTCTGGAGAGTTGGAGTAATTGTGGTATGCAAATGCTTATCCCGCGCTCTTCTCGACCTGATCCTGTTCATCTGAACTAGGTTAGTCCTAGGCCCACTTTGGGCCACTGAAAATTCACGATTGGCCTGCATGAATTTTATGGCTTGGGCTCTTTGGGCCCAAGACTGATATGGCAATTGGCACGTTAGCACTTAAGGATGGACTGGGCTTTTAAGTTAGGTAGCGGATTCAAATTAAAAGGTTCTTCCTTTCGTTTGGATCCGGACTTGAACTTGAGGCCCCGATTTTGTGATATTAATTAATTAGGACTTTTTTCTTTTTATTTTTTTTAGAGACAAATAAAGTAGAAAATTATAGATTGCTTTAGGTTTGCCCTTTTAAAATAAAAATGAGACGAGCCTCGCCGAACAAAATAAATAAATCATGGGGCCCTCGTTAAATGTATATATTGATTGCTAAGATTTCGGGACGGGTCGTTTAGCAAATTTCATGGCTTTCCCAAAATTTAACGCGCTAGTCACATTAGGCGCGCTTTTAATAATTTACTTTCTTAAACTCGGGTGCACATTTATGTGACCCAAATCCAAATCTCGACGGAGTCGAAATATGTCAATAACCACTGGTGCATTGATGTGACGTGGTTCGAGATGTATTTTTGCAACGTCGCAACTCTTGTTAAAAATAATAATAATAAAAACGGTAAAGAGTTTAAATTTACACATAGGTTCAACATGTATTAAAGTTAGATAAATAAGCCGAATATGACAGTTAAGCGACCGTGCTAGAACCACGGAACTCGGGAATGCCTAACACCTTCTCCCGGGTTAACAGAATTCCTTACTCGGATTTCTGGTGCGCGGACTGTTAAGTAGAGTCAATATTTTCCTCGATTCGGGATTCAACCGGTGACTTGGAATACCATAAATCTCCTAAGTGGAGACTCTGATCCTTTAATAATAAATACCGTTTCGATTATCCTTTAATTGGAAAAACTCCCTCTACGCCCCTTTGCTGACACGGGGGTGTAGGTAAAAAGGAGGTGTGACAGCTCTGGCGACTCTGCTGGAGAACCGAACCCAGAATCTCTGGTTCAGGGTTCAGAATTTGAGCTTAAATGAATTATTATATTTGGCTTTATTTATTATCTGATTTTATTACATGTTTTGTCCTAATGTGCTAAAATGTTGCTTTTACCGCTTTGATATTATCTGAACTGTATATATAAACTGCTACGAAATCCCTCTCTTCTCTCTCTTGAGGAGTGCACGATGGTCGTGACTTCTTTCTGTTAGTGTCATATCCCAAAATAGAACGAGGATTCGGAGGTGTTGCAAAACCGGATGATCTTTTGGTTACCAGTACGCAGTTCCCATCCTCGGCTCGAGTGGTCCGCTTGGGTAAGCCAGGTCTAGAACAAACACCCAGGATGAACCTAGTATAAAAAAACCTCATGTCAAATCCCTAGTAGGAACGCTTATTTGCATCATGTGCACTTGACTTAGGGGACTCAACATAGGGGTTGGATCCGTCTAGGACAAGCGACCTGAAATGAAAAAAACCATCTTGCTGCATCCTGTTTGTTTTACGCATTTATTTGTTGCAGACTTGCGTGCTAACCGTCTTCTGAAAATACTGGAATATTGGGAAAAGAGAAAAAGAAAATAGCAGTGTAGAGAGATAATTACCTTTTTTTTTAAAAAAAATAGTGCCCAAATAGCAAACTCTGCCAAAATTTTGAAAAAATAAAAAAAATGTTTTTTAGTGTAATTTATTTAAACAAGTCTTGTTTTCAGAATTAGTTTATTGTCGTTGCTCGAACTATGCCGGTTTGATTCTCACAGGATGTGAGATACGTAGGCAACCTTCATCGGGTCTCACCTCCCCTTTTTACAAAAAATAGCCCAAAAAAATGTCAAAATTTTTAATCTTTCGTCATAAATAAGTCGGGTGACTCCATTCTTGTAAAAATAGCCGAATGTCCCTAAAAAGATGCTGGAAGGCTGTTTTTGCGAGAATAGCCACTTTTGGTCATTTTCAAGGTTTTGTCCGGTTGGTAAAACACAGCCTTTAAATCTTCTTCGAAATGCTGAAAGGCCGTATTGACAAGACCGGAGTTTATTTAAATGTGTGTCAATTTTAGTTTATTCTTTCTTTGAGTCCAATGAGTGTTAATCACCCCAAACAAACATACAGAATGAGCCCGGGTCCAAGTTTGCCGGTAACAATTAGGAGCACGATCCCTTTGGAGTTGCGCTTATGGTAGGAGGATTTGGAAAAGTCAGAGCGAGATAAGATCAAACTACATCTGGGAGGTCTCACCAGTTTGTTGAACGTCAGACCCAGATGTGACATCATAAAGGCTTTGGTTACATTTTAGGACCCAGCCCACAGTGTATTCCACTTCTCAGATTTTGAACTCACTCCAACCTTAGAAGAGGTAGCAGGTTATATGGAAATTACTGAGGGGCTAAGGCACAAATATCTGATTGCTCCAAGAGTCGTCAATTCGCACAAGTTCATGGATCTACTGAAGATAAGCAAGGGAGTCCCGTACTTTGAGTTGGATAGAGGTTTTTCTACTCTGCAGTTCATATACCAGAGGTATGGGCATATAGGATGGTTCGACGATCTGGAAAGCGGGGTTTGCAGCAGAGGGAATCAGACAAAATGGGATGAACATAGGCGGTTCGCCTTCATGGTAGTGTTCTTAGGCATTGTGGTGTTTCCTCGGAAAGACAGAAATATTGATTTGAAGGTGGCTGGAGTCGTCAAGGTTCTGATTACCAACAACAAAAGCACGCTTGCCCCTATGATAGTGTTCGAGATATACCGAGCTCTCACAGCCTGTAAAGCCGGGGCAGATTTTTTTGAAGGATGCAATTTGTTATTGCAGATGTGGATGATCGAGCACTTATGTCATCATCCTCAGTATATGAGCTATAGATCTACAAACGAAGGTTGCATTGAAGGATATAACACGAGGGTTTCAGGGCTCAAATTGCCAGAAGGGTCTGAAGACTGGGTATCTTGCCTTCACGCCATCACTACAGCGCAAATAGGGTGGACATTGGGTTGGCTTCCTGTTGAAGAAATTGTGTACATGCCCGCCACGGGTCCTTACTTCCTCTTAATGGGACTCTGAGGCATTCAGCCTTATGCGCCTTACCGAGTGATGAGACAGTTAGGGATATGTCAGGTGGTACACCCAGACGAAAATCTCAGTGTTTATGCAATCGAGGTTATCACCAATGGGCAATTTCATGAAGAAACCGTTCGTTCTATATGGAATGAATGCCAGTATTTGACGGTAAACACTCGAATGCACGACCTATCCAGAGGCGAAGTCTCATCTGCTTATCTCACCTGGTACAGAAAGAAGGGCATTATAAGAGACGAACCAGAACGGCCAGCCAAAAAAACTCACATTCAAGAGTTCGTTGAGGCATCACGAGAACCGTGGGACTGGTTGGCCAAAGAGCGGGAATACCGGGCCGAAACAGGCAAGCTGAAACAACAGATTAAGGATCTGAAATTTGAGAACAAGGTGCAAGTTGCTATGAAGGAGAGAAGAACAAGTTAGCCCAAGAAAATGAGGCTCTCAAGGCTCAGATCTGACAAATGAGGATAGATGCTGACAATCTGCAAAGGAGTCGGTCGGATGAAAGATTGATTAACGGACTAAAGAAGGAAATCATTGAGCATCAGGATGACCTGAAGAAATCCGAGGGTGCCGTAGCACAGCTCCGGGCACAATGGCCAAAAATAACAAAAGAGCGCACACAGTACTTGCAGCAGGTGAAGAAGGAATATGAAAAAACCATCGCCAAACTAAAGAGAAAAATGACCACCCTCGAGGACAAGACAACTAAGCAAGCTGAAGCTTATGAAATCAAAAGTGGACACTGCTACGATTTACTGGCTCGAATGGAAGATGAAATACGGCAGCTGCAAAGGCGGCATCTCCAAGATTCTCAGGTTTTGGGGGGCTGTAGTGATCAGATAAGGCGCCTGCTCATGAAAAAAGGTCGAACCAGGAACAAGATTGGGACTATTGCCCATGCCATCATTAGGAGATGTCGAATGTGTGAAGACATGACCCGCACTACCTTCATGTCAACAGTAATGATTTTCGTCAAGAGGACAATGTACGAATTGGAGCAACTTGAAAGGGATCTCGCACCCAAGCCCGCGGCAAGGCCGAACGATGCCTCGCGGGCACCAACTTTTGGAGCTTTAATGTATTCATAGTTCGAGTCAGTGTTTTGTTTTAGAGTCTGTTGTCTGTCTGTGTATTCTCTTTTGCATCAAAATGTGTCAGTAGTTTTTTTTTTAGTCCGTAATTGGTATTACTTCGGGTTTGTTCTCCTTTCCAAAAAAAATGTTTAGTTTGTATTATAATGTTTCAGTAAAGAAAATGGAAAATTCCCAAAATTTGCTTTCGCATTTATGTGTCAAAACTACGCACGGTCTGATTCATGCGAGGACATGATACGTAGGCAATCCACATAAGATTCGACCACCACTAAAAAAGGAAAGTTTGGAGGCACTTAAAAGAAGTCGGAATGACGCATGCAGTCAGAACAAAGACATGATAGAAATGGTTAAACTGCTTAGGAACATTGCATCCCCAACGTGAAATTGCAATATGTGTTAAACTCTAACGCTAACAAGTTTGTTGTTGATCCAGAGATTTCGAAACAGTTAGCTCGTTAGAACGTTCTGGTAGATTACCATTACCACACAAGATCTAAAGGGCCCATTCCGAAAAGTATGTCTGGTTCGGACAAAAGTGTTGAGGAGGAAAAGACGGAGATGCAAATGATGAAGGAGGAAGTAGACAGGTTGAGATAAGAGATAGCTGGGATGCACCTAGCCTGGGCTAGGGGACAAACATCACCAATACCTCCCCCTACTCCTACCCTCTCACCGGCTCGGACTCCGGAACACCCTCCCACTGGTCCATCAACGAGCTTCCCCATTGCCCAATACTATCAAGGAGAAACTTCCTATAATCCCCAAGCTCCACCACCCAAACAAAACCCTCATCCACCAACTGTTCCTGTTTTTGTGGCACCTCCACCTGCCATATTGCAAAAATATCCAATGAACCAGTGTTTCAGGTTCACGACAACCAATACTATCCTCCTGAACTCACCTTCAAAGCACCCGAGCCATACACTTACACCCCTTACCTTCAGCTCCCGGCAGAGACTGAGAGGCCGGCTAAGAATCCGGAGCAGGACGAAGTGTTTCGTAAAGTGAAAAGCCTGGAGCAATCCTTCAGGAATATGCATGGATATGGCAGCCAAGTTAGTGTGGCCTACAAAGATCTGTGTCCCTTCCCCGATGTTCAATTGCCAGCAGGTTTTAAGATGCCAAAGTTTGATCTATATGAGGGACATGGTGATCTCATGGCACATCTACGAGGTTTCTGTAGTAAGATGAGAGGGGAAGGTGGAAAGGATGAGTTACTGATAGCTTATTTCGGTCAAAATTTAAGCGGGTCCGCACTGGAATGGTACACGAGGCAGGATCCTAGCAGGTGGTATAGCTGGGACGATCTAGCACAAGCATTTGCAGGTCACTTCCAGTATAACCTTGAGATCGTCCTGACCGTCTCACACTGTTGAAATTTGAGAAAAAGCCTGGAGAGAGCTTCAGGGAATTCGGATTCCGTTGGAGAGAACAAGCAGCAAGAGTCGATCCACCAATGAGGGAAGGAGAAATGGTGGACTACTTCTTACAAACTTTGGAGCCAACTTACTTTGGTCACCTGGTGACGTCAGTTGGTAAATCTTTCAACGAAGTAGTAAAAATGGGCGGTATGGTTGAAGAGGGACTCAGGTCCAACAAGATAATGAGCTATTCGGCAATCAAGGCCACAACTCAGGCTATCCAAAGCGGCACGGGAGGTGCGCTCGGGAAAAAGAAGAGAGAGGAGGTCGCAACAGTCGAAGCAGGTACTTGGTCCAGATCTAGAGGTTCTTCCCCTCACTACCAACCCAGACCCCATCACCCAAATTACCCACACACTCCATACAACCCTCCACAGCCCTATTATCCACCACAAGAACCACATTTCTCCGTCCATCACGCCCAAACTTACACCCAGCCTCCGGCACGCCCACAATGGCGTGTGCCGTTTCCCCAGAATACATATCCACCTCCACAAAACACATACCCACCTCCGTAAAGCACATATCCACCACCAAGGGCCTACAGGAATCCTTCAGTGCCAGGCTTCCGCGGAAATCAGGCTTTCAGGAATGAAAGAGTGCACAGGCAGAGAACATTCACTCCGCTGGGAGAAACCTATACTACTCAGTTCCACAAATTGAGGCAATTAGGCCTATTGAGTCCTGTTGATCCCAAATTGCCAAATCCCCTTCCCAAAAATCTGGACCACTCGGTAAGTTGTGAATATTGTTCGGGGGCTCCCGGCATGATACTGAGAAGTGTTGGAAGTTGAAGATTGTCGTACAAGATCTTATTGACACAAATAGGATCGAGGTTCAGGCACCAGAGGCACCCAACATCAATGAGAACCCGCTGCTGGTGCATCATGAGGCCCACATGATCGAACTAGTGCACGAAGGAGGGGAGCCCAATAAACCCTCACAAACGGTAATGATGATTCGTTCCAGTCCAAATGAAAAGCCGACCAGTAGAAAGGCAGTGGTACAGTTGGGAAGGGTAGATGACAAGCCAGTTGTTGTAATGGGGAAAGGTTCATCTGTTGTTGCGAAGAAGCCAGAGCCGGTCAAGGTAGTGCTGCAGGGAGTACCAAGCACACCAGTGTTAGTTGTGAAGGTAGCCCGCGTAGAACCAGTTGTTATCAGGCCAGTAATGCGGTTGCCGATAACAAGTGAGAAAGTTGTGCCATTGAGCTACAGTCAAGTGACGGTGATGCATAAGGGGAAGGAAGTTGTGGAAGAAGTATGCGAGGCCCAGGGGTTAACTCGTTCGGGAAGGTGTTTTGCTCCCGCAGAATTGAGAAGGGCCAATCCTATAACAATAAAGAAGCCAGTGACGGAGGAAGAAGCAGAGGAGTTTTTGAAGAAGATGAAGGCACAGGACTACTCCATTGTAGAGCAGTTGAGGAAGACCCCGGCCCAGATTTCATTGCTATCCTTGTTGATCCATTCAAGCGATCATTGTCGGGCATTAATGAAGATTCTGAACGAAGCCCATGTTCCGGACAAGCTCTCAGTGAACCATTTGGAGAAAATAGTGCACAAAATCTTCGAGGTAAACCGAGTGACATTTTCTGACGATGAATTGCCGATAGAAGGTACAGAACACAACAAAGCCCTCTACTTGACCGTGAAATGCGAAGACTCGGTGGTCACCCGGGTATTGATTGATAATGGGTCAAGCGCCAACATCTGTACTTTGAGTACTCTGAACAAGCTGAAGGTTGATCATGACCGGATTCACAGGAACAGTGTTTGCGTCCGAGGTTTTGATGGGGGTGGTACTGACACAGTGGGTGATATCATGCTGGAATTGACAATTGGTCCGGTCGAGTTCACCATGGAATTTCAAGTGATAGACGTGGCGGTGTCGTATAATCTTCTGTTGGGGCGACCCTGGATCCACGCAGCCAAAGCAATGCCTTCTACACTGCATCAGATGGTCAAATTTGAATGGGATAGACAAGAGATTGTGGTACACGGGGATGACAGTACAGGCGCCGTTAGTGATTCCATTGTGCCCTTCATAGAAACCGATGATGACAAGGGCCCATGGGTTTACCAGGTTTTTGACGCAGTCTCAGTGGACAAAATTCCTGAGGGCGAGGGCCTTCCACTTCCCAGAATAGCAGCTACAACCTTCATGATAGCCTCGGAAATGTTAAACAGCGGGTTTGTACCAGGAAAAGGTTTGGGGGTTGATCTGCAGGGTATTGTCCAGCCAGTTTCTTTGCCCAAGAACCTGGATACTTTCGGGCTAGGATTCAAGCCTACGGCAGCAGATGTAAGGCGGGCCCGAAAATTGAAAAAGAAAGTTTGGGTTCTTCCCAAGCCAGTTCCACATCTTTCCAGATCCTTTGCCAGAGCAGGTAGCGGAAGGTTGTCAGTCCCCAAAATTCTCGGACCTATGATTGGGCCAGACGGAGATTTGAATGAGGGCTTTGAAAGGCTGTTCGCCGAAGTCAACATGATAGAAGCTGGAGAAGGTTCCAGTAAGGCAGACATACAGTTTATGGGGCCTAGAGCCAATGTCAACAATTGGACAGCTACTCCTCTTCCTACTCGGAGGGAGTCTTAATAGTTGGCTCTAATTTTCCTTCCTGTTTTCTAGATTATTTCAGGGTTGTAATCCAGATTTCTTTTTATTTTTATTGTTTTCATCAAAGTATGAAACCTTGTTATCCCGTAATTCAATAAAATAAAAAGTTTCTCTTCATTCCTTATTTTATTTTTTTAATTTTGTTTTCTTCTTTTCTTTTTTCTGTATAGTTCTCTTTATACTGGTCTTAATGACATGGCGTGCATAAGGAATCCTCAGCCCAGTCTTAAAAATCAATCTGATCCCGAAATGATAGTTCAAGAAGTGGATTGTGGTTACGAATCAGAATATGATGATGAGGATGAAGCTTTCGAAGAAATTAGTAAGGAGTTAATTCACTTCGAAGAAAAACCCAAACCCAATGTGAATGACACAAAAGTCGTCAATTTAGGGGACACAAACAATGTCCGAGAGACTAAGATAAGTGTCCACCTCGAGCCAGAAATCAAGGAAGAACTAGTCAAAGCACTCATTGAATTCAAAGATGTTTTTGCATGGCCGTACGATGACATGCCGGGCTTAAGCACCGATCTAGTGGTTCACAAATTGCCCACTGACCCGGCAAGCCCTCCCGTCAAGCAGAAATTGAGGAAGTTCAAGACAGATATGAGTGTGAAGATTAAAGAAGAAGTAACCAAGCAGTTGCAAGCAAAGGTTATTCGGGTCACTCGATATCCTGATTGGTTGGCTAATGTGGTGCCAGTTCCGAAGAAAGATGGGAAGATCAGAGTGTGTGTTGATTACCGCAATTTGAATAGGGCAAGCCCCAAGGACAACTTTCCATTACCCAACATCCATATCTTGATCGATAATTGTGCCGAACGTGAGATCAGGTCTTTTGTAGATTGCTATGCTGGGTATCATCAGATTCTGATGGATGAAGAAGATGCGGAAAAGATGGCATTCATTACGCCGTGGGGGACTTATTGCTACCAAGTAATGCCTTTTGGCTTGAAGAACGCTGGGGCAACGTACATGAGAGCAATGACTACGGTGTTTCATGACATGATACACAAAGAGATTGAGGTATACGTAGATGACGTGATAATAAAATCTAAGCGTCAGGAAGACCACGTAGTAGACCTGGGGAAGTTTTTCCAAAGACTTCGAAGGTATGATATTAAGCTCAACCCGGCCAAATGTGCATTTGGTGTTCCATCTGGAAAGCTGTTGGGATTCATCGTCAGTCGGCGAGGTATTGAGTTGGACCCATCAAAGATCAAATCCATCCAAGAGTTGCCACCGCCGAAGAACAAGACAAAAGTAATGAGTCTGTTGGGAAGGTTAAATTATATCAGCAGGTTTATCGCTCAACTCACAGCGACTTGTGAACCCATTTTTCGGCTACTGAAGAAAAATGTCACGGTAGAATGGACGGCAGAATGTCAGGAGGCATTTGACCAAATCAAAGGATATTTATCAAATCCACCTATGTTGGTTCCACCTGAGCCGGGGAGACCGTTAATTCTTTATCTAACGGTCCTGGAGAATTCGTTTGGCTGCGTACTGGGGCAACACGCCATTACAGGAAGGAAAGAGCAAGCCATCTATTATCTCAACAAGAAGTTTACAGGCTATGAGGTTAAGTACACTCAACTCGAGAAGACATGTTGCGCCCTAACTTGGGTGGCCCAGAAATTGAAACATTATTTGTCATCATATACTACTTATCTCATTTCCCACTTGGATCCACTAAAGTATATTTTCCAGAAGCCTATGCCCACAGGGAGATTGGCGAAATGGCAGTTATTACTCACAGAATTCGACATCGTCTATGTGACGAGGACGGCCATGAAGGCCCAAGCATTGGCCGATCACTTGGCTGAGAATCATGTTGATGAAGAATACGAGCCATTGAGGATGTATTTTCCTGATGAAGAAGTGATGCATATAGATGAGTTGGAATTATCTAAGGAACCATGTTGGAAGCTCTTCTTTGATGGAGCCGCAAACGCGAAAGGAGTTGGAATAGGAGCGGTACTTATTTATGAAACAAGACATCATTATCCTATTACGGCACAGCTACGTTTCTATTGTACTAACAACATGGCTGAGTATGAGGCATGCATTTTGGGTCTACAGCTAGCTGCAGACATGGATGTCCAGGACGTCTTGGTCTTGGGAGACTCGGACCTCCTGGTGCATCAAATTCAGGGTGAATGGGAAACAAGGGATTTGAAGCTCATACCATATCGACAATGTTTGCACGATCTGAGCAAGCGATTTCGATCAGTAGAGTTCAGACACATCCCAAGAGTTCATAATGAGGTTACCGATGCTTTGGCCACCTTAGCATCGATGTTGCACCACCCAGATAAAATTCATGTTGACCCATTGCATATCCAGGTTCGTGATCAGCATGCTTATTGCAACATGATAGAGGAAGAAATGGATGGCGAGCCATGGTTTTATGATGTCAAGGAATACCTCAGGATGGGGATATACCCGGAGCAGGCCACCGGAGATCAAAAGAGAGCCATTCGGCGATTGGCAAATGGATTTTTCCTCAGTGGAGGAGTGTTGTACAAAAGAACACCAGATTTGGGATTGCTGAGATGTATAGATGCTAGTCAAGCCACGACAGTTATGACAGAGGTACATGCTGGAGTTTGTGGGCCATATATGAGCGGATATATATTGGCAAAGAAGATTCTTCGAGCAGGGTACTATTGGCTCACTATGGAGCGTGATTGTATCAGTTTAGTGCGGAAATGCCATCAGTGTCAAATACACGGAGATCTGATTCATTCTCCGCCAACAGAATTGCATACAATGTCAGCACCATGGCCATTTGTTGCATGGGGCATGGATGTCATTGGACCGATTGAGCCGGCAGCTTCCCACGGTCATAGGTTCATTCTGGTCACCATCGATTATTTCACTAAGTGGGTTGAAGCTAAGACTTTCAAGTCGGTAACCAAGAAGGCAGTGGTAGATTTTGTTCACTCCCATATCATTTGTAGATTTGGAATCCCAAAAGTGATCATCACGGATAATGGTGCTAATCTTAATAGCAATTTGATGAAAGAGGTATGTCAGCAGTTTAAGATTACACACTGCAATTCCACCCCATATCGTCCCAAGGCGAATGGAGCAGTTGAGGCAGCCAACAAAAACATAAAGAAGATACTTCGGAAGATGGTAAAAAGGTTAGAGGCAATGGCATGAAAAATTACCATTTGCATTGTTGGGTTATCGCACTACTGTCCGTACTTCAGTAGGTGCAACTCCTTATTTGTTGGTATACGGAACTGAAGCAGTGATACCGGCAGAAGTTGAAATTCCATCCCTTCGGATTATCGCTGAAGCTGAGATTGATGATGACGAGTGGGTCAAAACCCGTTTGGAGCAGTTGAACTTGATTGATGAAAAGAGATTGGCTGTTGTGTGTCATGGCCAGTTATATCAAAAGAGA
Organism: Nicotiana tabacum; assembly: GCF_000715075.1. Lineage (NCBI taxonomy): Eukaryota > Viridiplantae > Streptophyta > Magnoliopsida > Solanales > Solanaceae > Nicotiana > Nicotiana tabacum. Next base: position 183,503,093 of record NC_134087.1, on the reverse strand, counting down.
ATGGCAAGAGCATACAACAAAAAGGTGTGTCTCCGGAAGTTTGAAGTGGGCCAGCAAGTGCTGAAACGCATCCTCCCACATCAGGCTGAGGCAAAGGGCAAGTTCGCCCCGACTGGCAAGGGCCATTCATTGTAACCAAAGTGTTTTCCAATGGCGCTTTATGTTTAACAGATATCGAAGGGAGATGCGTCGACATGGCTATCAATTCTGACGCAGTTAAGAGATATTATGTATGATTTCTTTTAATTGTAATTGTTGTTTGTTTGTACTTGGTATTTATCGGAGAATGAAATGACGGAGGCAATTCTTTCTTCTATCCAAACACTTTAACCTTTACTTCCCCTTTTGAGCCTTATTTATTCTTTCATACCCCTCTTTTGGAATCAGTAATGAGAATGAAAGAAAAGAAAAGAGAAAAATAATGATAATAAAGACAAAAGAAAAGTAACAAGAAAAAACAAAGGAATTGGGAACTACGTTTGACCTGATTCCTCAAAGAGGATACGTAGGCGCCTCACGGCGCGGTCATAGTGTAACAAAAAATAAAAATCCCCAAGCAAGAAAAACTGGGGCAGAAGTTGGTGTTTGTAATTTTGGAAAGAAAGTTTGATTCCAAGAGTTGTATTGTTTTACCCATCAAAATTATTTTGAACTTTTGATACCCCTTTTTCTTTTAGCCATACACGAAAACCCATATTGATGTCCAAAAAAGACCTCCTGATCAGTATTCGAGAAGTGCCAAGTCATGCAAACGGAAGTCGGGGATAACACCCTGATCCCCAGTAGAGAAGAGGATCAAAAACTGGAAATGAATTGATAGCCGAAAAGAATCACCAGCAGAGAGAGTCATATCGATAACACTCCAATCCCCAGCTGAAAAATAAAATAAAATGAGAAAGTCTTATCAGTGAAAACCTCCACAGGAACCATAAGGTGACAGAAGTTGAGAGAAATAAAATGAGAGAGTCTTATCGGTGAAAACCTGCACAGGCACCATAAGACGACGAAAGTCGAGAGAAATAAAATGAGAGAGTCTTATCGGTGAAAACCTTCACAGGCACCATAAGGCGACGGGAGTGAGAGAAATGAGAGAGTCTTATTAGTGAAAACCCCTCGAAGGGCACTATGAGGCGACAAGACAAGATTGGCGGAAAAGATCTGCATTTGGCACAGAGTTGAGTGCATATTTATCCCCAGCAAGATGAGGTCGTCCGAAAGGTTGATTGATACAAATAGACTGGGTTGATTAATCCGGAATGCGCGACATGATCGTTGGGATCGGTTATATCATTCAGATAAGTTCTTTTCTTTCCTTTTCCCCAGCATTTGTTTAGAAAGATTTCTTCTTTTTCTATTTTTTGAAATCATCACTTTTTCATTTCTTGGTTTAAAAACTTTGCCGCCCCAGCAGTTTGTTTTTGAAAAGGATTTTCAAAGCTTACTACCAGTTGCCAAAATAGTGCAAAGCAAAATGCGAATAGGACAGGCCAAAGATAAGGCGACAAAGCGAAAAGAAGTTTGTCGCAAAACCAAATGATGAATGGGTCTAGATCCCAAGAGGACCAAATTTCCAGGGGAAGTTGGAGAAAAACAGAAAAGCAACAGTTAAAAGGTTATGAGGATCCCCAGCAGATTTGCGAGATGCAGGAACAACTCCGACGGATTATCAACCAAGTTCCGCGATGGTCGGACAACACAGAACGGGGAAGGAAGAGAAAAGAAAAACCATCCCCAGCAGGAATATCATCCCCAGCAAATAATATCATCCTCAGCAAGTTTTGTAATAAAGCAGGGAAAGGAAAAAGGGAAAAACCATCCCCAGCAGAAGTGGCACGACCACTCACCACGTTTTAAACTAACAAATGTTTCTTTGATTTGAAGCAGGGAAAGGAAATATTATTGACAGCAAGAAGACATGGCCACAAAGAAGATTATCAAACTGGGGCAGAAAATTTTCTCTCATTGCAAAAATTTTCTTGAGATCAGATAGCCACTTAGGGAAGAGGGAGGATAACACAAGTTTTGAAGGAAGTAAAATCCCCAGCAGTATACGAGAAAAGGCAATACAAGTTTTAAAGAAAGCAATCTTGGAAGAAGAAATATAACCCAAAGTTTTAAAGGTAGTGGCCTTTGAATCAGTATCATCCCCACCATTGTTAAAAGGAGGAGAGTAACTGGTCTTAAAGGAGGAAGATAATTCCCCAGCAGTGTTATTCCCGGCAGGTTTCAGGGAAGTGAAAGTACCAGCTTTAAAGGAAGTAGTCTTTGAAGAAGGAAAATAACATATTTGTGAATAAAATATCGGTGTTATCCCCAGCAGTTTTCAGAGGAATAAAACACCAGTTTTGAGGGAAGCAGTTCTGAAAGAAGATGATTCAAGTTAAAGGAGCCAGGATCCCGCCTGGAGAATTGAGGTGTTATATGTTTAAGAAGTTGTTGAAGTCAGGAGCCTGCCTGGAGAATGGAGGTGTTACATTTTAAGAAGTTGTTGAGGTCAGGAGCCCACCTGGAGAATGGAGGTGTTGTACGTTTAAGAAGTTGTTGAGGTCAGGAGCCCGCCTGGAGAATGGAGGCTGAATTATTTTTGGAGTCAGGAGCCCGCCTGGAGAATGGAGGCTGAATTATTTTTAAGTTGTTGTTGAAGTCAGGAGCCCGCCTGGAGAATGGAGGTGTTGTATGTTTAAGAAGTTGTTGAGGTCAGGAGCCCGCCTGGAGAATGGAGGTGTTGTATGTTTAAGAAGTTGTTGAGGTCAGGAGCCCGCCTGGAGAATGGAGGTGTTATACGTTTAAGAAGTTGTTGAGGTCAAGAGCCCGCCTGGAGAATGGAGGCTGAATTATTTTTGGAGTCAGGAGCCCGCCTGGAGAATGGAGGTGTTGTACGTTTAAGAAGTTGCTGAGGTCAGGAGCCCGCCTGGAGAATGGAGGCTGAATTATTTTTGGAGTCAGGAGCCCGCCTGGAGAATGGAGGCTGAATTATTTTTGGAGTCAGGAGCCTGCTTGGAGAATGGAGGCTGAATTATTTTTAAGTTGTTGTTGGAGTCAGGAGCCCGTCTGGAGAATGGAGGCTGATTTATTTTTCAAAGTTGTTGATGAAGTCAGGAGCCCGCCTGGAGAATGGAGGCTGAATTATTTTTAAGTTGTTGTTGGAGTCAGGAGCCCGCCTGTAGAATGGAGGTTGTTAAATTTTAAGTTGAAGGAGTCAGGAGCCCGCCTGTTAGAACAGAGGTTGTTATATTGGAAGTTGATGAAGTCAGGAGCCCGCCTGCAGAACAGAGGAATACATTCCAAGAGCAAGTCAGAAGTCAGTAATGCGAAGGGTCACAACAAAAATACCCCTAGCACGAATCCCACTTCAGAAATCAGAAAGAAGACTACAAGAGCAGTCGAAGATAGATAAGATTCTGTAATCATTAGTTTAGTCTAACTTTTGTTTTCTTTCTAGCAATGGTGTAATAAGGAGGTCGAAAAGCAGTGGTAACAGCATGCAACAGCAGTAACAGCAACATCGCAGTCCCATGGTAGTCCCAGCTACTAAAACTTCCCGAACTACATTAACCTGATTCCCTTTTAGCCAGGGATATGTAGGAAACCTTTGAAGCAAAGGTTCGGTTAAATCTTTTCAAATAAAAATGATTCACACGGAGTATTCCAACGGGCAAAAATCGTTCGTATCCGCTCACTTTATCTTTGCACGAAAACTCTTTGTGTTTTCGGACAAAGAGGGGTAGCTGTGAGCACGTGATTTTTGCCCTGCACGAGAACTACTCCCAAAAACTCAAAATAAAATAATTTTTTTTTCGTTTGTTTGCAATTGTTGTGAATTTTGCGGTATTTTCTGTTATTGTTTGCATTGGTCTATGCATGATCATTTGTTAAATTAATAAAAATACAAAATATGTTGCATTTGCATTTGGGATTTAAGTTTATATTTTTTGGATTAATTAAGTAAGTTGTTGTTTTACAAAAACGAGGAAAACTTTCACAAAATAATTTTTTGCATTTTTAGTGTTTTAATGTTAAACTCTGTGATTTTTCTTTTAATTTAGTATTTGATTATGCGTGATAATTATTATTTAGAGATTAATTAATATTTTGGATAATTTGGACAAAGAATTAATCTAGGCTTGTATTTTTATTTTTATTAGAATTTTTAGAAAATAAAAAGAAAGGAAAAGAATTAGAAGACCCGGATTTGGGCCAAAAGCTTCAAAGCCCAAACAAAATACACCCCAAACCCGTCCAAACACCCCATCATACCCGGCCCAAACCTTCCCCAATCCAGCCCGTCTCCATACCCACCGAAACGACAGCGTTTGGACACATTTCGATCAGGACCGTCGATTCTCATTGATCCAACGGATCACGTTAATTCTCTAATTCTAATATACCTAATTCCCATAACCCCTACCCCAAACCAAACCCCACCCCACCCTCATCTCTAACAACTCAAAGACAACCTCGCCTCTCACCACCTTGCACCGTCGCCCTCCGCCCACCGGAAATCGCCTCACGGCGGTTTCAGTGGTCCAAACGACCCCAACTTTACACCACTAATTCCCCTCGACCTCCCCACTCCAAATCCATAACCCTTATCCTTCGAATCATCCTACAACCTCTCGAATCTTCGATCGAAGATCCCCGTCCCTAACCCTAGTTCATCCGAACGACCCCAGCTTTACACCACAGCTCCGCTCTGACCTCTTCTCTCCAATCCACCCTCCCCTTCCTTCGAATCTAGCCCCAGTCACTCGAACGTTGATTTTGAGCCAGGAACCCTAGCGTCGCCACAAGATCCCCTGGTGGCGGTGCCACCTCCAAACTATCCTTAACCCAACACCCAGTAGCTTCCTTGACTCCCTCACCTCAAATCCCATGCCCGTTTCCCTCGAATCCCTTCGAAACTGGTTGACTCTCAAATCAGAAGTGAAGCTTGTATTCGATGAACCCTAAAAGAACCAAGTTAAGGGAGTGATACGCAGTAGAAAACTGAGGTTGTAATCGACCTTAGTCATGTGTTCTCAGTCGAGAGCACTCGATTAAGGTCCATTTTGGCTTCAGAATCAAGTTAAAACTTCGAACGAGTGAGAGATAGGTCTGAGTTCGGAGGTATTTCTTCTGTTTCTCTGTTTGTTTTTCATGTTTTGTTATTTGTTTGTTTAAGATGAGTTCAAATTCGTCTTTTATCAATTACTCTTTTCTTTCTCCATTAGACCTTTTATTTGGTCCAATCTTATCATTGCTTCTGTTTGTTGTCGATTGTTATATGTTATAATTTGTGTAATCGACTGAATAAGTTTCGTCGATTGGTCTATTACGCTTGAATGTTAGATTAGCATGATAATATTCTGTTATGTTTGAATAATTTCATTCCAGTAGGTTTACCCTCTAATTTTGTGTTGAAATAAGCCTGTCAGTATCATTTGTTTCAAATTTTTTCAATTTCCCTTTCCCATTTGTTATTCACCATGTTTTTGCATATGATTGCAGCTTATTCCCGTTCAATGTATTTGTAACGTTCATGTGTTCTAGTTTAGGTTTTATGTTGATTTATTCCCTGTATCTGTTTGATCCCATGTTCTTCATTGTTCAACATGTGAGCTCATACCCTGATTCACACTGTTTCAGTTTTGTTTGTGTTATCATTTCTAGTTAAGTTATTGTTTGATTTTGATTAAGGAAATTGGTTGTAGCTGATGAGGCACAAGGGATTGAACTAGGACAGTAAGTCACAGTAATTTCAGGGAATTTAGGAGGGTATTTTGGGAGTTCAAAGGTTTGAAAATGCTTTAATTGAGTAGTCTGTCCAGTAGGGTCTTGATGTGCCTTTAAATTAAACTAATGCTTTAGTTTAATAATAATGGGATTAAGGGGCCACTAGATAATGGGTAATACACTAATGGATTAGTCAAATTTGAGACATTCCTAAATGGGATTGAATAGTTAATAGACAACTATTAGTGGAAGACTACTTTTTGTTTTAAAAGGACCAATTTAAGAATGATTAACTACCCACTAAGGACAAGAAATCCGGAGGAGAAAAGGGGATTGAAAATTAGAAAGTAGAATAAAAAGGAAGAGAGTCATTAAAGGCAGGGGGAAAAAAATATAGGAAAAAAGATATTGTTTCATTGCATCTGTAGGAGTAATTCGAATTCTTGAACGGTGAATCTGATTCCTTTTGATTGCTTAAGTGTTTCAGTGGTCCACTGGTTCAGTTTCGGGTTTAATATACGCTTGGTTGAGTTTGTTTGTGGTGATATTGGTTGCTGTTGTTTGGTCTTTTTACAAACTTTTTGGGCTGTGTCGGTAGCCGTTTGGAACTCCCAATTGCTGTTGTTGAACTGTTGTTGTATTGCTGGTCGTATTACTGATATTGGTGATCTCTCTTCTACTTTATTTCTGTTCCAATTCCAGGTACACTTTTCGAATCGCCTTGATGTAGTTCCTTGAAGTTAACAAATGGAAATATTCACAGATTTGTGTTCATTTGTAGGCTGCATGTTGTTTACAATTGGATGAATTGTTAGTTAATTATACCTAGTCGATATTGGTTATGTGTTTTTGTATTATGTGAATAGTGTATACACACGAATTGTAATTAAGAGCTACTGAACTGCTATGCTCATGTTAACATGCTGTTAGTTTACAAATTTGAGCTGCTAGGTTGTCAGTTTTCTTTACCATAACAATTAGTACTAGATGAAGTTATTTGAACTCTTGATTTATTCTGCTATAAATGATTCATGTCAAAGTAGGCAACTAGTTAGGGACAATAATTTAATTAGAAAAAGAAGCATCAGAATGTTCGAATGTGCGCTGGTTTGTTTTGGGACTACTTGAATTCATGATTATCTAGCAACCGCTTTAGTATAGATAGTGCTCATTTTAGTATAGCACTATTCTGTTAAAAATCAAATTCAGAAACATGATTGGAGTTGCAAATGTATGATGGGTCATCAAGTTTGATTTCGAGTTAAACTTAATATTAGTAGGCATCAATAGTTTAGGCTAGCAATATCAATAGGCATCATCAGTAACTTGTTTAAAATAAGCAGGCATCATTAGCACTGACTAAACAAATTGGTCGTGATAATTGGATATGAATAAGTAGTTAATTTGAACGAGCGTACGTCGTAGTATTTTATTACTATTTGGTAAACACACTCTGGAGAGTTGGAGTAATTGTGGTGTGCAAATGCTTATCCCGCGCTCTTCTCGGCCTGATCCTGTTCATTTGAACTAGGTTAGTCCTAGGCCCACTTTGGGCCACTAAAAATTCACGGTTGGCCTGCATGAATTTTATGGCTTGGGCTCTTTGGGCCCAAGACTGATATGGCAATTGGCACGTTAGCACTTAAGGATGGACTGGGCTTTTAAGTTAGGTAGCGGATTCAAATTAAAAAGTTCGTCCTTTCGTTTGGATCCGGACTTGAACTTGAGGCCCCGATTTTGTGATATTAATTAATTAGGACTTTTTCCTTTTTATTTTTTTTAGAGACAAATAAAGTAAAAATTATAGATTGCTTTAGGTTTGCCCTTTTAAAATAAAAATGAGACGAGCCTCGCCGAACAAAATAAATAAATCATGGGGCCCTCGTTAAATGTATATATTGTTTGCTTAGATTTCGGGACGGGTCGTTTAGCAAATTTCATGGCTTTCCCAAAATGATAACGCGCTAGTCACTTTAGGCGCGCTTTTAATAATTTACTTTCTTAAACTCGGGTGCACATTTATGTGACCCAAATCCAAATCTCGACGGAGTCGAAATATGTCGATAACCACGGGTGCATTGATGTGACGTGGTTCGAGATGTATTTTTGCGACGTCGCAACTCTTGTTAAAAATAATAATAATAATAAAAGCGGTAAAGATTTTACATTTACACATAGGTTCAACATGTATTAAAGTTAGATAAATAAGCCGAATATGACAGTTGAGCGACCGTGCTAGAACCACGGAACTCGGGAATGTCTAACACCTTCTCCCGAGTTAACAGAATTCCTTACTCGGATTTCTGGTGCGCGGACTGTTAAGCAGAGTCAATAATTTCCTCGATTCAGGATTCAACCGGTAACTTGGGACACCATAAATCTCCCAAGTGGCGACTCTGATCCTTTAATAATAAATCCTGTTTCGATTGTCCTTTAATTGGAAAAACTCCTCTGCGCCCATTTGCTGACACGGGGGTGTAGGTAAAAAGGAGGTGTGACAATATGGGCTTATTTTATGGCAATAATTGCAGTCCTGATCTTGTTGGTTATGCCGATGCTGGGTATTTATCCGATCCACACAAGGCTCGATCTCAAACAGGCTATGTGTTTACCTGTGGAGACACTGCCATATCTTGGCGATCGACTAAGCAATCAATTGTGGCTACTTCATCTAATCATGCTAAGTAATTGTTATTCATGAAGCAAGTCGAGAGTGTGTGTGGTTGAGGTCTATAATACATCTTATTCGAGACAAATGTGGTTTGAAATGTGACAAACTACCCACGATTTTGTATGAAGACAATGCAGCATGCATAGCCCAATTGAAGGGAGGATTCATAAAAGGAGATAGGACAAAGCACATTTCACCAAAGTTATTTTTCACACATGATCTTCAAAAGAATGGTGATATCAATGTGCAACAGATTCGTTCAAGTGATAATATTGTTGTTTTGTTCACAAAATCTCTACCAACGTCAACCTTCAAGAAGCTAGTGTACAAGATCGGGATGCGAAGGCTCAAGGATGTGAATTGATGCTCTCATCAGGGGGAGTTAATGCACGTTGCACTCTTTTTCCCTTACAAGATTTTGTCCCACTGGGTTTTCCTTGAAAGGTTTTTAACGAGGCAACCAGAAGGCGTATTATTAGAGATGTCTATTCTTTTTCCTTTTCTAGAAATTTTTTTTTCCCATTGGGTTTTATTTTAGTTAAGGTTTTAACGAGGCACATTACTTATCGAGTAGACATTCAAGGGGGAGTGTTATAAATAGAATTCTATTTATGGTGAATGTCCATATTTAGAGAGATTCTAGGGTTTATTACTTGGTGGCTAAGTCAACCCTCCCTATAAATAGAGGGTTCTATTCCATTGTAATTTATCCCAAAATTCAATAAGAATTTCCTCTCTCTTTCTCTGCAATATTGTTCTTCTACTTTTATTGTTTCTTAACACAATTAGAGATTCTAATAATTTTCTGTTAAAAAATAAGGACAAATACAAGCCAGTTTGATAACGTTAAGAACTTATTTGAACCGAACTATAAAAGGAGAGCGCGGGTAAACCATTTTGCATTATTTAGGGGTATATTGGATATTTTCCATATATAGGAATAAAAATTATCCTTATGTCTCTCACAACTAAATATATTATCTTTGGTCGGGAGCACTTTACCTTTAAAATGAATTTTCTTGAAGTGATCAAGATTAATTTTGCCTCAAAGCGAGTACCGGACGCCAGATGAAAACTAAAAACTAAGCACAATTGTGTGTTTGTTAAAAGTTTAATATAATACTCTTAGGTAAACTTTCATACAAGAATAAAAGTATTATCAAATAAGTATTAAATAAACGAAATAAATTCTATCACAAAAGCTATACACGACAATGTTATTTTAAACATGAAATATGTAGGTTTATTCTATTTTTACTCAATTGAAATATAGGCTTTAATATGTTATAACTAATCTATTAACCGATAACGAAAATTGTGATCGACAACTGTAATAAAATAACTCTTCTTGCTATATGCATATTTAACTAAATTTTTTATTCTTAGGGAATAAACATATTATATCTTTATTCTTCCTGAAAAAAGAATTGTTTTATACTTAAACGTAGTGTAGCTTTATAAAAGAATATCATACATGGAAAATATAATGTAATATCTTAATTCAGTGTATATTTAATTTAAGTTGCGCGGACTCTTCGTTTTTGGTGCCGTACCCGTTTCAACATGGGATGGGAGCGGGATACGTCCCGGATTCGGTTAACTAACTTCGGATACTTTGACCTGAGTCCATCGACAAATTTGGGGGGAAATTGAGATTTTGATTTCTCAAAATTAAAAATAAAACAAATTTAAGACATGCGAAATGGCATGCCTTTAATATTGTAGTACTTTTGTCTCATATTTGCTACTTTGTGTTTCAGAAAAATCAAGAATTCAAGGGATCGTGTTCTGAGTTCGGACTTATAGCTCTATTTTTATTTTTATAATTTTGAATTTTTTTAGCCAAATCCCCCCAATCGTATCCGTACTTGGATCTGTATCCCCGAATCTTAAAATTTAGATTTTGCTGAATCTGACACTCGAATCTGTGCCCGTATCGGATTCCCACACCCAAGTCCGAACAACTTAGTATTTAACCAATTGACAGTAATGTATTTGTTGAAAATATTGTTTCTTCTTTACTATTAAGAGAAATGGTATTTAATTTTGGCATCAAACCTATGCAATTACCGTTAGCTGCTACTAGTACCCGCTAACGACCATGGTAAATTTTTCTTGGATTTGGTTTGAAAAGCCTTTGCCATTTTTCATCCTAAGCTATTTTTCTTTGTATATATATAATTAATTAGATCTTTGATGTACTAATTACTTTAAGAACTTATTACAAATTAATGAAAAAATTATTTCAATTGTTATATTTTGCATACATTTAAAAAGAAATTATTCTCTAATTATGAACTACTCCTCTTGCTGTCCTTGTCGACTCTTGCAGTTATTGTCGAAAGAGAAGTAAGAACTTAATTTCCACGCAAGTTAATCCTAAACCATGTAGGAAAAATAGTTTCCAAATTTCGTGTATAAATGTGCCTTCTATCTCTTTCAACTGCCAAACAAATTACTCCTTTCTCTTTCAACTTTTACATAATAGTTCATCACAGTGTTGTTATTAGGGTTAGCACTTCTTGCTGTTGAGAGAGTTGGCCATGGACGTTTGAACGTTTTTTTCATAAAGAAGAAGCCAGATATAATTCAGTTGATTAAAGCATCTATTCAAGTTGGTGCATTGAAACATCCTACAAAGTTCAAGAAGCACAAAGATGAAATACTAATGATGCTACTGGATCCGGAAACATACAGTGTTGGTGATGAAGAAATCGACAGTGCTAGTCATGGGTGGTTCTAGAGTATAAAGAAGAAGCCATATATAATTTAGCTAGCACAAAGATGAAATACTAATGATGTTACTGAATCCGAAAAAATACAGTGTTGGTGATGAAGAAATCGACAGTGCTAGTCATGAGTGGTTTTAGGGTAAGGCCACTAAAAATTCTGCTTTACGCCTCCAAGAACACTAGCCGCCGCCCCCCCCCCCCCCCAAACTTTTTCTATTAGTTGTACTTATTTATATTAGTAAAGTTTTTTTAAGTTAATAAAACATTAACATTTTATTCCAATACACTACATTGGTTCTAGTTATCAAATATTTTATTAGTAGATATGAATATTTAAATAATTTAACTCGTAATTTTAAAATATTGGACAATATTATACTGCGGAATACTTAAAAGAGAACGTAAAACCTGAAAGAAAATTTGTTAAGACCATACAATTTTTTTCTTGATTAGCTAAATTAATCGTATCTATTTGTCCAATCGTTGTCACATTACTATTGGTATTTCCTCACACCTTCTTAATTTTTGGCTTTAGGCCTCCGATTTCATTGAGCCGCCCCCAGTGCTAGTGATATAGAAGATGAAGATGTCGACAGTAGTGGCGGTGATAAGTTCTCTATTGATGATCTTCACCAGAAGGAGAAGAGTTCTCCTAGGTCTCAAGAAGTTGATCAAGGAACATGTCATATTCTTAAGCGAAAAGGAAACTACAACATCAGTAAGACCGAATCTACTGTACTGAAGGTAAAACTAAGTTTGAAGAAGACTCGGGAAATTAACGACAAGGCTCAACACAAGCATGTTGATAGTGATAAAGAAAAGAAGACAGAAGCAGGAAAGTGTCGGTCAGATAATACTAAAAGCAAGAGCATGAATTGTGTTATGGGATCGACAACCAAGAAATCTCCTGGAGGTTTTAGGAATATAAACGAAGATATCAGCCGCGTAGAAGAAAAATGTGACGACCCGGCCGGTCGTCTTAAGAATTAACGCCCCGATCCCTTATTAACTGCTTTCCCCAAGTTTATTTCTGCTATTTTGATTCGCCAGGATGTTCGGTTTTAAGTTTCGGAGAGTTTTGGGACACGTAGTCCCTAAATGAGAGCTTTAGTTTGGAAATTTGACCGTAGTCGGAACAGTGTGAAGACAGCCTCGGAATGGAATTCTGATGGTTCCATTAGCTCCGTTGGGTGATTTCGGGTTTAGAAGCGTGTTCGGATTGTGTTTTGGAGGTCCGTAGCTAATTTAGGCTTGAAATGCCGAAAGTTGAATTTTTGAAGTTTCCGGTTCGATAGTGAGATTTTGATCCGAGGGTCAGAATGGATTCCAGAAGATGGAGTAGCTCTGTAGTGTTGAATGTGACGTGTATGCAAAATTTCAGGTCATTCGGACGAGGTTTGATAGACTTTTTGATCGGAAGCGTATTTTTAGAGTTTTTGGAATTCTTAGGGTTGAATCTGATGAAAAATAGGTGTTTCGATGTTGTTTTGACCGTTCCGAAGGTTGGAACAAGTTTGAATGATATTCTAGGATTGGTTGGCATGTTTGGTTGAGGTCTTGGGGGGCCTCGAGTGTGTTTCGGATGCTCAACGGACCATTTTTGGACTTGGAGAAGCATCAAATTTCTGCTGGTATGTGTTGCAGACTTTTCTTCATCGCGATCGCATGGTGAGGATCGCGATCGGGGAGGCTTAGATGAGGCAGAGGGAATTTTTCCCTTCTCGTTCGCGTGAAGAGGAATGCAAACGCGTAGCTATGGGAAATGTTGAATCGCGAACGCATGGGCTAGGCCGCGTTCACGTAGAAGGAATAAGGCGACAGTGGTTTGTTAAGTGTTTCTCTACGTGGTTGTGTGGAGTCAACCGCGATCGCGTAGGTCTGAGGGAGCTAAGCATCGCGTTCACGGACGGGGTTCCGCGTTCGCATAGAGTAAATTTGAGGCGCATGGTCTTTGCTCTTCGCGATCGCGTCTGGACTTCCGCGATCGCGATTAAGGGAAAAGCTGGGCAAAATATAAAATTTCAAATTGAGAGTTTAGCCATTTTTTAGAAAACTTAAGCTTGGGAGCTCGGATTTGAGCGAGATTTTGAGGGATTTTCAGAAATATCAATTGGGTAACGATTCTTAACTCCTTTTTGCTTGTAACCCATTAATCCAAACATGAATTCATCATTTATTTCGGATTGAAGATGAAAATTGGGGAAAAGTTGGAAGAAAGTTCTTAGACCTAGAATTCGACTTTTGATTGGGAATCTGACCTTAGATTTGGATAATTTTGGTATGCATGAACCCGGGAGAGTGTGAGGATTCTGAAAATATAAATTTTACCTGATCCCGAGACGTGGGCCCGAGGGGCGTTTTGGTCATATTACCTAATTTCGCGTATTAGCTTAGAATTTCTTTGTAGAATCAGTTACTTGAAGTGTTATTTACATTATGCAATTGAATTGAATAGATTTGGGTCATTTGGAGTTGAGTACTCGTGGTAAGAGCGTGGTTTTGGGTTGATTTTTGAGCCGGTTCGAGGTAAGTGGCTTGTCTAACTTTGTGTGGGGACCTTCCCCTTAGGATTGGTATATTTGGTAATTGAAATGTCTTGTACGTGAGGTGATGAGTGCGCACTTGTGCTAATTTTTGGAAATCCGATTTTTTTTTAAGTAATTGCTAGTATGTTTCCTTTCCTGTTTTTATTACTTGTACTATTAAGCCTGTTGTTAGCTTAGGAAAGCATGTCTAAGTGACTTAATTGCTTTATTTGTTCAACCTGCCTTACCTGAATTCTGTGCAGCATGCTAGGCTAGAATCACTTGTTGCCTTAATATGAAATTTTGTCATTTCTGTATATTTTCCTGTTGCTGCTGTGTAATTATTTTGGGACTACGGGTGTGGGATTCCGGTAGCTCCCCCCTTTCCTGTTTATTTTGGGACTACGGATGTGGGATTCCAGTAGCTCCCCCTTGTCTGTTTATTTTGGGACTACGGATGTAGGATTCCGGTAGATCCCCCTGCACAGTTATATGGAATTATGGAAATACACCCGGTAGATTCCCCCAGTACTGGGTATTTACATTTGGGACTACAGAACGGGATTCCGGTATATCCCCGCGCACTATGAGTTGGACTACGGGACGGGATCCCGGGAGATCCATTGGATATGTACATATGGGACTACAGGACGGTATCCTGGGAGATCCCCGGTTGCTATTTTGGTGCTAAATCGCATTTCTTTCCGTGTTTTGCCTTGTTCCTATAATAGTTGTTGTTGCCATTTTATATCTTGTGTTACTTTTACCGTTGTATTTATTTATATTGTTCTATTCTACACTGTCAAACTTTATATTTTATTTAACCTCAGTAGAGCCCTGACCTTCCTCGCCACTACCCGACCGAGGTTAGGCGTGGCACTTACTGAGTACCACTGCCCTTCTACGCATATTTTTTTATGTGCAGATCCAGGTATTGCGACTCAGTCCTATCACCCTTGAGGCGAGGCGACTGCTCCAGCGACTTCGAGGTATATCTATCGCGTCCGCAGACCGAGGAGTCCCTTTCTATTCTAGCTTTTAAACATTTGTCCTTCTGTATTTCTTTCCCTTGTTAGATATTCTGGAGTTAGACATTGTAGATATCCAAAGGCTTGTGGTTCCATGAGTTTCCGGATTTTGGGATAGTGTACTTGATTCTGAGAATGTTGTGTTGTATATGCCGAGCGGCATTTTAACTATTGTTTTCATTCGGTTATTTTGGTTTTTGATTATTTCCTTCGCAAGTTTCGTTTATGTTCCGCATTTGTTAGGTTTTTCTAGTCGTAGAGACTATGTGCCGTCACGATGGTTCACGGAGGGCAAACCGGGATCGTGACAAAAAACAACATTCCCCACAGATTAAGAAGCTTGCGGGAGTAGAGCAACTAAAGAAACAGAGCAACTGCAGTGTAATTACAAGGCCAATGCGAAAAGTAACACAAAGTTCTACAGTTGCAAGACCAATGGAAAAAGCTATACAATGTTCTACTGTTGCAAGACCATTGGAAAAAGCTACACAATGCTCTACAGTTGCAACACCAATGCAAAAAACAACACAAAGCATCATAGATATGAAGAGTTCGGGAATGAAGTTTGAATCAAGTAAAAGAAAATTTGAAGAAAGGGTTGCGGAGCAAAACAAAGCGAAGAGAAGAGAAGGATCATAATGGTAGACTTTCATGATATGCCTAAACCTGCTAAAGATTCGTGTGCTCCCAAACGCTGCTGGGATAGAAGGAGGAGGTTTTGAGCGAGATTCTGATTCGATTTGTTGTAAATTTTGCCACAAGAATCTTTACTTTCCTTTTTGTGTTGTAATTGTGGAGAGTTTCATCATTCACTTCATTTTTTTATTGAGCATTGTGTATTCATTCCCTTCTTAGATATATATGTAGATTATGCGGCTTTGATGTGGTTCCTCATGTGTATTTTGGCTCCAAAGGGGTCTTTTCATACCTATTTTTCTGCACTCTGTCATTTGTATCAGTGCTTTACTATGCCTTTCAAGTATCATTCTTTGTTTAAAACTCAGAGTTGCTATACTGTCGTCTTCTTTTTTTCTATACTGTCTTAATACTCTTAATTGATCTTTTGTATTCCTGTTTTCCGTTGCAAAGGTGCATATATGCTAAAATTAGAAAGGAAGATATGGTCTTTGGTCTAACTATCTTTCTTACCTAATTAAGATTTGAGAATAATCAATCTGTTTGTTGTTGCTATTTGTAAGTTCATGTAGTTGCAATTACAGGTGAGGTTGATAGTTGAAAACCTTCAAGATTTAGCATCTGCATGCCTTTGTTAATTGTTTTATTAGTATTAAGTACTTAAATAACTAAAAGTACTTTTCATACCTCCGGGAGCAGATTGCTTTCCAGTACTGACACATGAAATGCAGTAAACCTCTCCAGAGATAATCATCTAGCTATGCATAAAGTGAAATATATAAAGTTTCCATGTTGAAAATATTTTGATAATTCTTTTACTAATAGTGAAGTGACTGTTGCGGAAGCCAAATGTATAGAGTGTGAATAAGTCACAACTACTATACCAAAAATTATGACAGCCACCAAATAATAAATAAGACAATAAAGCAATAATAAAGGGAACACCAGAATTTACGAGGTTCGGCTAATTCTGCCTACTCCTCGGACACAACCAAATATTTTATTCCACTCCAAAATACAAGTGAAATAATACTAAAGAGAGAAGATACAAATGCCTTAAACAGATGAGAAGGCAAATGAGAGGTGTGTTTCAATCCTAAACATTAGGCCTTCTTTTATAGGGGAAAAATCCCCCCCAAACTTAACTCCCAACCAATGTGGGACTTTGGCATTTTGCCAAACATCAACAAATCTCCACCTTGGCAAAATTCCACATTTTCAATTCTCTCTCAATAACAAATTTTGGTTGTGTCTTCATCTTCAATCTTCAGTGTTCAACAATGTTGATCAAATCCAAACAATGTTGAAACTTGACCGCAGTCACCACCTTTGTCAGCATATCAGCAGGATTCTCTGTAGTATGAATTTTCTTCACCGTGACTCCACCTTCTTCTATGATTTCTCGTACGAAATGATACCGAACATCAATGTGCTTCGTCCTTGCATGATAAACTTGGTTCTTCGCTAATTGAATAGCACTTTGACTATCACAAAAAATTGTGATACCTTTTTGTTCAACACCAAGCTCCTTTAGCAATCCTTGAAGCCAAATTGCCTCTTTCACAGCATCTGTAATAGCCATGTACTCTGCCTTTGTTGTAGACAAAGCAACTGTTGACTGCAAAGTAGACTTCCAACTAACTGGTGCCTTTGCAAAAGTAAACACATAACCAGTAGTTGATCTTCGTTTGTCCATATCACCCGCAAAATCTGAGTCACAATATCCAACTACAAACTGATTGTCTTCCTGCTCAAAAACTAACCCGACATCTACAGTATTATGAATATACCGTAGAATCCACTTCACAGCTTGCCAATGCTCCTTCCCTGGATTGTGCATATATCTGCTAATAACTCCAACAGCTTGTGAAATGTCAGGCCTTGTGCAAACCATTGCATACATCAAGCTACCAACAACATTTGCGTATGGTACCTTTGACATATACTCTCGTTCAGCTTCATCCATTGGCGACATAGTAGTACTTAGCTTAAAATGGGAAGCAAGTGGAGTACTAACTGGCTTAGTCTTGTCATTTATGCCAAAACGTTGAAGTACTCTCTTCAAATATTCCTTTTGAGATAAACAGAGTTTCTTTGAACGTCTATCTCTAATTATCTCCATGCCAAGAATTTTCTTTGCCTCACCCAAATCCTTCATCTCGAACTCCTTCTTCAGTTGAATCTTCAACTTATCAATTTCTTCCGAATTCTTGGAAGCTATCAACATATCATCAACATATAGGAGAAGATATACAAAGGAACCATCTTTAAGCTTGTGCAAATACACACAATGATCGTATTTGCTTCTCTTGTACCCTTGCCGCAACATAAACTCGTCAAATCGCTTGTACCATTGTCTAGAAGATTGTTTCAATCCGTACAACGATTTTTCAAGTTTGCACACCATATTTTCTTTTCCAGCAACTTTGAATCCTTCTGGCTGAGTCATGTAGATTTCCTCCTCCAAGTTTCCATGTAAAAACGCAGTTTTTACATCCATCTGAACTAGTTCCAAATCCAATTGTGCTACCAAAGCCAACATAATTCTAATGGAGGAATGTTTTACAACTGGAGAAAACACTTCATTGTAATCAATTCCCTCCTTTTGAGCATATCCTTTGGCCACCAATCTTGCTTTGTAGCGAACATCTACTTGGTTAGGAAATCCTTCCTTCTTTGCAAATACCCATTTGCACCCAATTGCTTTCTTTCCCTTCGGGAGATTGGCCAATCTCCATGTATGATTTTGATGAAGGGACTGTATCTCATCATTCATGGCAATCCTCCACTTATCTTCTTCTGAACTTTGAACAGCGTCTTTATAAGTAGTAGGAACATCATCAGCTACAATTGAGGTTGCACAAGCAACCGTCTCTATGAGACGAACAGGTTTCGTTATTGTTCTTTTTGGCCTGCTGGTTGCTATTGATTCAAGTTGTTGTTGAGATTCCTGAGTTGGAATCTCCTCTACTGGCTCTCCTTCCAGAGGGTAATCTTCATTTGTTTCCTCCTCTGCTTCTTGTGTAGGAAAAATAAATTTTCCCTCAAACTCCACCTGCTTAGAAGCACCTTCATTTTGTTTGGTATCTTCTGTTACCTTATTTACCATAGCAAATTCATCAAAGGTAACATCTCTGCTGAATATTACTTTCTTTGTCATAGGGCACCATAAGCGATATCCTTTGACTCCAGAAGTAATTCCCATAAAAATAGCCTTCTTTGCCCTTGGATCCAATTTTGACTCCGTCACATGATAATATGCAGTTGAGCCAAACACGTGCAAAGAGTTATAATCTACAGCAGGTTTTCCGTACCATTTTTCAAATGGTGTTTTGCCATCAATAGCAGCAGATGGTAGACGATTAATGAGGTGGCATGCATATGTAATTGTCTCAGCCCAAAATTCTTTGCCCAAGCCAGCATTGGACAACATACACCGTACCTTCTCCAGCAAGGTCCGGTTCATACGTTCTGCCACTCCATTCTGTTGTGGTGTATGTCTAACAGTGAAGTGTCGGACGATGCCATCATTTTCACAGACCTTATTGAAATGATCATTTTTGTATTCACCTCCATTGTCTGTGCGAATACACTTGATCCTCCTGCCTGTTTGATTCTCCACCATCGTCTTCCATTTGAGAAAAATTCCCAGCACTTCATCTTTGTTTTTCATTGTATACACCCACACTCTTCGAGAAAAATCATCAACAAAGGTTACAAAATAGTGCTTCCCACCCAATGAAGGTGTTTTGGAAGGACCCCAAACATCAGAGTGTACATAATCCAAAATGCCTTTAGTATTATGGATCGCTGTACCAAATTTAACCCTTGTCTGTTTCCCTTTGACACAATGCTCACAAAACTCCAAGTTGCAAGCCTTTACTCCTTTTAACAATCCTTGATCTGATAGAGTTTTCAAGGATTTTCCTCCAGCATGTCCCAAGCGCATGTGCCATAGCTTGGTTGCTTCTGCCTCTTTGTCGTCACTAGATGTTACTGTCGCTGTCCCAATAGCTGTACTGCCACGATAGCGGTACATATTATTATTCTTCCGATTAGCCTTCATTACCACTAGTGCACCGGAGCATACTCTCATCACTCCATTTTCTGCAATGATTTTGAACCCTTTTGATTCTAGGGCTCCCACAGAGATGAGATTCTTCTTCAAATCCGGTACATATCGAACATCTATCAATGTTCTGATCATTCCATCATGGTTCCTTAATCGTATTGAACCAATGCCATATGAGGTAAGAGGGCTGTTATCCGCTGTGTGGATGACTCCATATTCTCCTTCTTGAAATTCCACGAACCAGTCCCTGTTGGGACACATATGATAGCTACAAGCCGAGTCCATCAACCATATGTCTGATGATGTTGATGACTCTGTTGTAACTAATGAGAAGTCTGAATCATCACAATCAGCTACATTTGAATCCATAATAGCCTTTCCATTGTTATGTTTGGCCTTATTCTTCAACTTCGGACAGTCTTTCTTCCAGTGCCCTTTTTCTCGACAAAAGGCACATTCATCTTTGCTGGGTCTGGATCTTGACTTGGATCTTCCCTTCTTTGTCCTCGTTTGATTTTGAGGACGACCCCTCACAAACAGTGCTTCTCCTTCTCCGCCCTTCTGTTTTTCTCGCTTTCTTTGTTCATAGCTGTACAAAGCTGAACAAACTTCTCTGAGAGAAATTTCGTCATTTCCATGGAGTAGAGTAGTTTCAAGGTGCTCGTACTCATCAGGAAGTGACGCCAACAACATTAAGGCCAAGTCACCATCATCATAAGTTGTATCCATATTTTGCAAATCTGTGACCAACTTATTGAAACTGGTGATATGTTCATTCATCGTGGTAGCAGGAACATAGGTGAAGTGAAACAGTCTCTTCTTCATGTACAATTTATTTTGACTGTTTTTCTTCAAAAATTTATCCTCCAGTGCTTTCCATAATTTACTTGCAGAAGTTTCCTTTGTGTATGGATATTTCTGCTCTCTAGCAAGGTAGGATCGAATGGTACCGCAAGCAACACGGTTGATAATTCTCCAATCTTCTTCTCCAATAACATCTGGTTTCTTTTCTTCAATGGCCAGATCTAGCGCTTGTTGAAAAAGGACATCTAGAACCTCGCCTTGCCACATCCCAAAATGTCCGGACCCGTCAAATATTTCGACCGCAAATTTCGCATTTGACACAATTCTTGTCATAAGCGAAGATGCCAATGATGACGTATTGTTGACACTTGATGTAGATTCTTCTTGTTTATTGTCTCCCATCTTTGACACAAATATTATTTAATAGCTGACGACACAAATCAAGATTATTTCCTTTCTGGTGTGGAAGATCAGACTAAGCTGCAACCACAGAGCATACTCAGACAGAACCTTGACTCAGTTACTAAGATAAATCTTTTCTGATGTGGAAGATCAGACTATGCTGCAACCACAGAGCATACTTAGACAGTACCTTGGCTCTGATACCAATTGTTGCGGAAGCCAAATGTATAGAGTGTGAATAAGTCACAACTACTATACCAAAAATTATGACAGCCACCAAATAATAAATAAGACAATAAAGCAATAATAAAGGGAACACCAGAATTTACGAGGTTCGGCTAATTCTGCCTACTCCTCGGACACAACCAAATATTTTATTCCACTCCAAAATACAAGTGAAATAATACTAAAGAGAGAAGATACGAATGCCTTAAACAGATGAGAAGGCAAATGAGAGGTGTGTTTCAATCCTAAACATTAGGCCTTCTTTTATAGGGGAAAAATCCCCCCAAACTTAACTCCCAACCAATGTGGGACTTTGGCATTTTGCCAAACTTCAACAAATCTCCACCTTGGCATAACTACTTAACATGAAACAATCCATGACAGAGTTAAAGTTATGGCCTCCAGTCCACTGCAGTTATTTATCGCAAGCAAGTAGAGCAAAATGCTGTGTGATGTTAGTAATCTAAAGAATACTGCAAGAATGGCCCTGGCAAAAGTTCTCCATTGAGAATTTGCTACTACAGTTCTATTGCTACCATTTAGTACAAGCTTTATATTTTGGCATAAGTTAAATATCATTCAACGATGTTCAAATTGATCTGTAGGCTGCATTTTTTATCATTTTTCTTGGCTGGTCGAGCCACACGACGACTAAAACATTAGGAGAGCCAACAAACTAACTCCACTTTCCTGTATAAAAAATCCAAGTAAACCAGCCTATTTAAGCTGTTGAATATGCCAATATCCCACATTGGTTGGGAAGTAAAATTGGGTTGGTACTTCACCCTATAAAAGAAGGCATAATGTTTAGGATTTAAATACACATTTCATTTGCCTTCTTATCTTCTTAAGACATTTGTATCTTCTCTTTTTAGTATTATTTCACTTGTATTTTTGGAGTGGAATAAAATATTGGTTGTGTCCGAGGAAGTAGGCAAAATTGGCCGAACCTCATAAATTCTGGTGTTCCTTTTATTGTTACTTTATTGTCTTATTTATTATTTGGTGGCTGTCATAATTTTTGGTATAGTAGTTGTGACCCATTCACACTATATACATTTGGCTTCCGCAACAATTGGTATTAGAGCCAAGGTACTGTCTAAGTATGCTATGTGGTTGCAGCATAGTCTGATCTTCCACATAAGAAAAGATTTATCTTGGTACTGTATTAAGGTTTTGTCTTAATATGCTCTGTGGTTGCAGCTTAGTCTGATCTTCCACACCAGAAAGGAAATAATCTTGATTTGTGTTGTCAGCTATTAAATAATATTCGTTTCAAAATGGGAGACAATAAACAAGAAGAATCTACATCAAGTGTAAATAATACGTCATCGTTGGCATCCTCGCTTATGACAAGAATTGTGTCAAATGCGAAATTTGCGGTAGAAATTTTTGACGAATCAGGACATTTTAGGATGTGGCAAGGCGAGGTTCTAGATGTCCTTTTTTCAACAAGGGCTGGATCTTGCCATTGAAGAAAAGAAACCAGATGTTATTGGAGAAGAAGATTGGAAAATTATCAACTGTGTTGTCTGCGGTACCATTCGATCCTACCTTGCTAGAGAGCAGAAATATCCATACACAAAGGAAACTTCTGCAAGTAAATTATGGAAAGCACTGGAGGATAAATTTTTGAAGAAAAATAGTCAAAATAAATTGTACATGAAGAAGAGACTGTTTCGTTTCACCTATGTTCCTGGTACCACAATGAACGAACATATCACCAGTTTCATTAAGTTGGTCACAGATTTGCAAAATATGGATGCAACTTTTGATGATAGTGACTTGGCCTTGATGTTGTTGGGGTCACTTCCTGATGTGTACGAGCACCTTGAAACTACTCTACTCCATGGGAATGACGAAATTTCTCTCAGAGAAGTTTGTTCGGCTTTGTACAGCTATGAACAAAGAAAAGGAGAAAAACAAAAGGGCGGAGAAGGAAAAGCACTGGTTGTGAGGGGTCGTCCTCAAAATCAAATGAGGACAAAGAAGGGAAGATCCAAGTCAAGATCTAGACCCAGCAAAGATGAATGCGCCTTTTGTCGAGAAAAGGGACACTGGAAGAAAGACTATCCGAAGTTGAAGAATAAGGCCAAACATAACAATGGAAAGGCCATTATGGATTCAAATGTAGCTGATTGTGATGATTCAGACTTCTCAGTAGTTACAACAGAACCATCAACATCATCAGACATATGATTGATGGACTCGGCTTGTAGCTATCATATGTGTCCCAACAGGGACTGGTTCATGGATTTTCAAGAAGGAGAATATGGAGTCATCCACACAGCGGATAACAGCCCTCTTACCTCATATGGCATTGGTTCAATACGATTAAGGAACCATGATGGAATGATTAGAACATTAACAGATGTTCGATATGTACCGGATTTGAAGAAGAATCTCATCTTTATGGGAGCCCTAGAATCAAAAGGGTTCAAAATCATTGCAGAAAATGGAGTGATGAGAGTATGTTCCGGTACACTAGTGGTAGTGAAGGCTAATCAAAAGAACAATAATATGCACCGCTATCGTGGCAGTACAGTTATTGGGACAGCGACAGTGACATCCAGTGACGACAAAGAGGCAGAAGCAACCAGGCTATGGTACATGCACTTGGGACATGCTGGAGAAAAATCCTTGAAAACTCTATCAGATCAAGGATTGTTAAAAGGAGTAAAGGCTTGCAACTTGGAGTTTTGCGAGCATTGTGTCAAAGGGAAACAGACAAGGGTTAAATTTGGTACAGCGATCCATAATACTAAAGGCATTTTGGATTATGTACCCTCTGATGTTTGGGGTCCTTCCAAAACACCTTTATTGGGTGGGAAGCACTATTTTATAACCTTTGTTGATGATTTTTCCCGAAGAGTGTGGGTGTATACAATGAAGAGCAAAGATGAAGTGTTGAGAATTTTTCTCAAATGGAAGACGATGGTGGAGAATCAAACAGGCAGGAGGATCAAGTGTATTCGCACAGACAATGGAGGTGAATACAAAAACGATCATTTCAATAAGATCTGTGAAAATGACGGCATCGTCCGACACTTCACTGTCAGACATACACCACAACAAAATGGAGCGGCAGAACGTATCAATCGGACCTTGCTGGAGAAGGTACGGTGTATGTTGTCCAATGCTGGCTTGGGCAAAGAATTTTGGGATGAGGCAATTACATATGCATGTCACCTCATTAATCGTCTACCATCTGATGTTATTGATGGCAAGACACCATTTGACAAATGGTATGGAAAGCCTGCTGTAGATTATGACTCTTTGCGCGTGTTTGGATCAACTGCATATTATCATGTGCGAGAGTCAAAATTGGATCCAACGGCAAAGAAGGCTATTTTTATGGGGATTACTTCTGGAGTCAAAGGATACCGCTTATGGTGTCCTATGACAAAGAAAGTAATATTCAGCAGGGATGTTACCTTTGATGAATCTGCTATGGTAAATAAGGTAATAGAAGATACCAAACAAAATGAGGGTGCTTCTAAGCAGGTGGAGTTTGAGGGAAAATTTATTTTTCCTACACAAGAAGTAGAGGAGGAAACAAATGAAGATTATCCTCTGGAAGAAGAGCCAGTAGAGAGGGAGATTCCAACTCAGAAACGTCAACAACTTGAATCAATACCAACCAGCAGGCCAAAAAGGACAATAACAAAACATGTTCGTCTTATAGAGACGGTTGCTTGTGTCACCTCAATTATAGTTGATGATGTTCCTACCACTTATAAAGACGCAGTCCAAAGTTCAGAAGAAGATAAGTGGAGGATTGCCATGAATGATGAAATGCAGTCCCTACATCAAAATCATACATGGAGATTGATCAATCTCCCGAAGGGAAAGAAAGCAATTGGGTACAAATAAGTATTTGCAAAGAAAGAAGGTTTTCCTAACCAAGAAGATGTTCGCTACAAAGCAAGATTGGTGGCCAAAGGATATGCTCAAAAGGAGGGAATTGATTACAATGAAGTGTTTTCTCCAGTTGTAAAACATTCCTCCATTAGAATTATGTTGGCTTTGGTAGCACAGTTGGATTTGGAACTAGTTCAGATGGATGTAAAAACTGCATTTTTACATGGAAACTTGGAGGAGGAAATCTACATGACTCAGCCAGAAGGATTCAATGTTGCTGGAAAAGAAAATATGGTATGCAAACTTGAAAAACCATTGTACGGATTGAAACAATCTTCTAGACAATGGTACAAGCGATTTGACAAGTTTATGTTGCGGCAAGGGTACAAGAGAAGCAAATACGATCATTGTGTGTATTTGCGCAAGCTTGAAGATGGTTCATTTGTATATCTTCTCCTATACGTTGATGATATGTTGATAGCTTCCAAGAATTCGGAAGAAATTGATAAGTTGAAGATTCAACTGAATAAGAAGTTCGAGATGAAGGATCTGGGTGAGGCAAAGAAATTCTTGGCATGGAGATAATAAGAGATAGACGTTCAAAGAAACTCTATTTATCTCAAAAGGAATATTTGAAGAGAGTACTACAACGTTTTGGCATAGATGAGAAGACTAAGCCAGTTAGTACTCCACTTGCTCCCCATTTTAAGTTAAGTACTACTATGTCGCCAAAAGATGAAGCTGAACAGGAATATATGTGAAGGGTACCATACGCAAATGTTGTTGGTAGCTTGATGTATGCAACGGTCTGTACGAGACCTGACATTTCACAAGCTATTGGAGTTATTAGCAGATATATGCATAATCCAGAAAAATAACATAGGCAAGCTGTAAAGTGGATTCTACGGTATATTCATAATACTGTAGATGTTGGGTTAGTTTTTGAGCAAGAAGGCAATCAATCTGTAGTTGGATATTGTGACTCAGATTTTGCGGGTGATCTGAACAAACGAAGATCAACTACTTGTTATATGTTTACTTTTGCAAAGGCACCAGTTAGTTGGAGTTCTACTTTGCAGTCAACAGTTGCTTTGTCTACAACAGAGGCAGAGTACATGGCTATTACAGAGGCTGCGAAAGAGACAATTTGGCTTTAGGGGTTGCTAAAGGAGCTTGGTATTGGACAAAAAAGTATCACAATTTTTTGTGATAGTCAAAGTGCTATTCAATTAGCGAAGAACCAAGTTTATCATGCAAGGACGAAGCACATTGATGTTCGGTATCATTTCGTACGAGAAATCATAGAAGAAGGTGGAGTCACGGTGAAGAAAATTCATACTACGGAGAATCATGCTGATATGCTGGCAAAAGTGGTGACTGCGGTCAAATTTCAACATTGTTTGGATTTGATCAACATTGTTGAACACTGAAGATTGAAGATGAAGATACAACCAAAATTTGTTATTGAGAGAAAATTGAAGATGTGAAATTTTGCCAAAGCGGAGATTTGTTGAATATGCCAATATCCCACATCGGTTGGGAAGTAAAATTGGGATGGTATTTCACCCTATAAAAGAAGGCATAATGTTTAGGATTTAAATACACCTCTAATTTGCCTTCTTATCTTCTTAAGGTATTTGTATCTTCTCTCTTTAGTATTATTTCACTTGTATTTTTAGAGTGGAATAAAATATTGGTTATATCCGAGGAAGTAGGCAAAATTGGCCAAACCTCGTAAATTCTGGTGTTCCTTTTATTGTTACTTTATTGTCTTTTTTATTATTTGGTGGCTGTCATAATTTTTGGTACAGTAGTTGTAACTCATTCACACTATATACATTTGGCTTCCGCAACATAAGCAACAAAAAATGAAAGTGAAGAGTCTCGAATTCTATATCTGCTGTACTCCTATTTCGCAGTCATAATTCATAAACTCAATCAGCTCTAATTCCAAATATTATAAAGACTTGGAGTCAGGGTGCCTGAAAATAGAGTTTTCCTTTTAGGTTAGAATGATAGAAGAAATAAAAAAGATCTTGCTAAACTAACCTTCTCACAATTGATAAAGTAAATGTAGAGGCTGGACACTTCTGATTCAACATAGCGAGAACTTCCGCCTGTCAAAGGAACAGCAAAATAATGGAGCCTCATTTTCATGTATTATGGTTTTCTTGTTTCCAGATCTGCAAAAAAAAAAAATGAAAAGCTTCAGTTGCTCTCTTAATACCAGTATACATGGCAGCAGTAAGAAGTGAGTAAAGGACATAAGTGAGACCTTTTAATGTACAATTACTAAACCCTTTATAGAAAACACAGAAAGCAGCTTTCCCATTATACACAAAAGAAAACCTAAAACTTCTTTTTTCGAAGAAGGCTCAAACTTCAACTGTTATAGAATACCACACACTGAGACATTCATGGAAATTTAAAATCAAAACAAAATGGAACAGTTCACTGTTTAACATCAAGAGATTTAACTACACTGACCTTAAAATCCTGCGCCCAAACAAAACCAAATCTCTTGGATGGTATAATTTGGATTGTGTCCAAATTGACTTACAAACGAGAATATTACTAGTCCCTCCAAAGTTTAGAAGAGTCGAGCTAGTTCAACTTTTGTCTTCTAAATTTGAGACCCCTATTTTCACTGGAGATGAAGTCTCAAAACAGACAACCTTAGTAACTCAAAAGCAACTGCAGCACCTATTATCAGAAGTTCAAGTTAAATAAAGAAACTTCTACAAAATTGCTACCAATTGCAGAAAACACATAAAGGATCCACAGAGTTTGTACAATGCTGATGCCAAGAAATGAGGATTTTTAAGTCAATTTTGAATTAAGAGTACCTATACTATTAGTCACTGCAGAGTAACCGGGTTCCATATTCCTAAATGCTTTTATTCCGCCCCTAAATAATAGCACACAAGGAAAGAAGTAGCAATTAAGATGTTTTCAGAGAATTTAACATTCATGAAAGCCCTGCACTCAGCAATAACAGAAGGCCAAAGCCATATAAGGAACCGAAAATTACACTCGAAATCATTAAGAAATATTTCCTAGTTCCCAAATAACAAATAGGTTACAGTATTTTATGTATGTCTACCCAAGCTTCAAGTCTTCATTTATGAGTACAAAAAACTACAATACTCAATCGCCAAAATAAAATAGTTTTCCAATTTTCAAGTGTTTGCGAATTTCACACCATATGTATGAGCAGTACCTTTGTCTGAAACAAAACGAATAACAGATTTCATTAATAAGATATCAGAATACAGAAAGCTACTGAAATTACAACTCCTTTTTATGGGATACCATCTATTCAGGATATATTGATATCCATAAATGGAGCTTTCAGGTCAGGTTGAATATACAGAAAGCTACTGAAATAACAACTCTTTTTAAGGGATACAATCTATTCAGGAGATATTGATATCCACAAATGGAGCTTTCAGGTCAGGTTGAATATATCAAAAGCTACTTAATTTGAGCAACTATGACTGTAACACTGCTTATCTCAATAGATTACAGCCACCGATATCCACATTCAGATGCTGCAGCAGTCGCTTTGCTAGAAGCGAAAATAAAACGTACCTACTTCAATTGTTGAAAGTACTAATAATGAGAAAAGGTAACAGCTGATGAAACCATTTGCATGCATAAATTTAGTACTTCAAAGTCAGACTGAAACTAAAAAGCAGCTCTCTTTGGCAACACAGACCAGCAACCTTAGGTAAGACAAGGGCGAAAACTTACCTAAAACCTATGGAACATGGGATGCCTCACAAAAGACGAATCATCTCACAACTCATTTTGCAAAACCTAAATACAAACAGAAAATTCATCAAATAGCTAATCCATGCCAAGTGCAGCCAAGTTCAACCTTTGATGACGGTGAAAAAAGAAATAGGTACCCTCCTGCAACAATAGTAAATAAGCATTTGATAACAAACCCAAATCAATCTCCGTTTCATAAAATGATAAAGGAAATGCAAAGTTTGAACAATCCCTACACCACCAAAAGGATTTTAGTCCATGTTTAACTAATAGTGCCAAAACTTAGGAACTGCTACATAATCTTTTTCTTTGGTAGGGTGGGTGTTTTTTTTGTTTGTTGGGGGGGGGGGGGTGTTAATGTTCCATAAGCAAAGTAGAAAGTTCCAAGCACCAGTAAGTAGTGAAATAGGAGAATGTAAATTAAAGTTCTTAATACACAAATGATAAAATAATGTGATGTTTCTATTGGGTGCTTTCTAAACAAATAATCAAACGTCAAACATATAGTACAAACGCTAATAAGATGTAACAGCAAAATGAACGACAAATTTCATTAATAAGAATTCAAAGTACTAATAAACCTTTGATTGAAACAAGTCACTTGATTTACATCACTAACCCTAACATTCAGGAAAAGACACAAAAACAATGCCCTAGATCAGAGAACACGAATTAACCATAACCATAAGCATAACAAGCTTCACCCTAAGCTCTTTCGCCGCGAATCCTCCTTGCAAGCTGAATGTCCTTTGGCATGATAGTAACCCTCTTACCGTGAATGGCACAGAGATTTGTATCTTCAAAGAGTCCAACAAGGTAAGCCTCAGCAGCCTCTTGTAGGGCAGCAACAGCACTGCTTTGGAACCTCAGATCTGTCTTGAAATCCTGTGCTATTTCCCTCACCAGCCTCTGAAATGGTAGCTTCCTAATCAACAACTCTGTTGATTTCTGGTACTTCCTGATTTCCCTTAAAGCTACAGTTCCGGGACGGAAACGGTGAGGCTTCTTCACTCCTCCGGTCGCCGGAGCTGACTTTCTCGCAGCCTTTGTAGCTAGCTGCTTCCTTGGAGCTTTTCCACCTGTTGATTTGCGTGCTGTTTGCTTAGTACGAGCCATTTTGAATATGAAAGGATTTGTAGAATGGGTTGCTTGCTATGACTGTAAGATAATGGTGAATTCGTGAGATGTGTAATAGGGAAATTTTATAGGAGGGAAATGGGGCGGGAATTTAGGGAAATTGTGAAAAGAGTTTGAAATTTTTTGAGAGTGAATGAAGTCCGTTGATTGGCTGAGATTTTGTTTTAACGGTCTAGATTTGAGGAGAGATGATAGCTCTCGGATACTAATCTATGTGCTGCCAAAGTAACAAATCGGTAGTCGCCACGTGGTTAAGCCAGTTACTCCCTCATCTGTTTTCTTTCCGATTTTTTTTTAAACATGTTTTCTTTCTGATTGTACTTTACGTATCTTTTCTATTTGTGACGCAATTTAAACTCATCTAAAAAATTGAATTAAACCCATCTAAAATCCTTTCTATTTAATTGAAATTAAACTGCTTATGAATCAAATAAAGGTGTTAAACGGGTGAGCCAGGTCGGGCCGCTATTTTTTGGACCCGTACGGGTTACGGTCCGGGCCGGTTCCGGATTGGTTCTTAACGGGTTCGGGTTCATCCGAGTAAAAATTGAACCGTAAGGGTTACGGGTTGAGGGGGACGGGCCGGGTTTAGTGTATTTTTAATATTTTTTTTTGGAATTTTGTATAACTGTTGTAGGTTATATTAGTACAAAGTATTAACATAAAGAATACAAGGAAGATGGGGAAAAAATGCACTTGTTGCAAGTGCTACATTTATTTCA
Source organism: Nicotiana tabacum (assembly GCF_000715075.1). Classification (NCBI taxonomy): domain Eukaryota; kingdom Viridiplantae; phylum Streptophyta; class Magnoliopsida; order Solanales; family Solanaceae; genus Nicotiana; species Nicotiana tabacum. The sequence continues at coordinate 183,472,792 of NC_134087.1, read as the reverse complement.
TAATTCAAACTTACAAATTGAAAGATTTACATTTTTAACAACAAGTAAATTCAAAGGTTTTGCATTGCCTTAGTAAGTTCTTCATAATCAATATGAACTGATTGACCTTCTTCTGGAGTGTTAAATTCGGATGAGTTACCATGTGTTAATATATCTCCAAGTTCCTCGTCTTCTGGGCTATCAACATCTTCACGTCCTTGATTTCTTCGTTCGGATCAAATCCAATCTCTGAAACATACTAAACTTCCAAAGCATTGTCTCCCAATGAGTGACGGGTGTCTCCAAGTTGTTGTCTTGCTTGGCTAAATGCACTCTCCGATGCAACAGTAGAAATTGGCACATACAGCACGTCCTGAGCCCTAGCGAAAAGAACAGGAAATTGCTTTCCATTCTCATGCCACCATCCCAACGGTGAAAATTCCTTTGTGCGAGGCTCTTTTTGCTTCTGCAAGTAGAATTGAAGTTCATCAATTCCGATGTTACTACGAACAAGCGTCAAGCAAGTATTTCAATTTTGAACTTCAATTGTTCAAACTTCAAATTCCAAATGATAAAACACGATAAATTAAATTCAAGAAAAGAGAGCCAAATAAAATTAGAAGATGAATTGAAGACTTGAAGTCTTGCAAATTGGAGAATGAGAGAATGAGAGAAATTGAGATTGAGAAATGAGTATTGAGTGAAGAAATGAAGAAGAGGGGGGGTGGTATTTATAGTTTTAGAGAAGGTTAGTTTTGTAAATTGAAAAAGGGTTAAAAATAAAAAAAAATAAAAAAAAGCTATTTGTGCAATTTTTCCGTTGGCCAACGGACCAATTCAAGGTTTGACCGTTGCCAACGGTCAGTGGGGCCTACCTATTTCGAAAATTTAAAAAAAAACAAAAAAAAAATTCTAGCCATTGTACCGGGCCGAGCCGGTTAACCCGGTAAGGGTAACTGTTCATTGGACCGGGTTCAACCGGTCCGGTTACCCGTTTTAAAATTCTAAACGGACCAACCTCCTCTACCCTTCCTACCCAGCCCAGCCCAGCCCCTTTAACCGATCCGGGCCGGTTCCGGGTTTAATTGGTTTGGACCCCTTCGGAACCGGGTCAACCCGACCCGTTTAACACCTATAGAATCAAATCAGATGAGATGCGTTATCCCATTTTCAGATAATTTGTCTTACAAGGCCTCTAATCAACAACTTGATCGATGGATTGGAGTGGAAAGGCTTTTGATAAACATAATTCGTAAAATTTTGCAGGTTAAATGATCAAATAAATTGTAACTGTAATGCTGGTCTGAATGAACGAGAATCGCAAACTACATACGCAGGAGTACCTTCTACCTATCTACTCAAATACATATGGTAAAATCTGAAAATTAAAATGACGCATTTAACTTTGGCTTTGAGCTAAAGAGAGCAATGGATACTTTCCTTTGGATGGTATAATGTTGAAGATTTACATTGTAGACACGTGAATTTTATTGAATTTAAAATTTGGACTTGACTCTTAAATTTGTAAAATATTGGCATAAGTCTGTATTAAATTATTTAAGTCTAAGATATGGATTTAAATAAAAGTTGAACTTCATTTGGGTTAGCCCATTTAATTGGCGAATGATGAACCTACCTCATTAGGTCCAATATATCGTCTTCCTAAAGGCCCAGTTTGGTGTCACGTGTCAAATGACATGGCACGTCAAATCAAACAGAAGAGTCAATAGGATCATGCCACGTGTCAAAATGACAAGGCATGCCAAGTCAAATTAAATGGCCAATAATACTGCGCCACATGTGCAAGTAACATGTTCTGGCCAATCAAATGCGGCCTTGTCACTCTTCAATCTGATTGGTTTGAAAGAGTTTGTTCTCATCACAATTTTTCCCTTCCACAACTATAAATAGGGGTCTTCATAACTCAGAAAAGAGACCAGAAGTTATAACAAGAAGCAAGAGAGAACTCGTGGATTAAACGCCGCAAATTTCTATACAAGTTTCAACTTTCAAGCAATCAAGTTCAAGTCCAAGATCAAGTTCAAGCTCAAGAACAAAGAACAATCAAGATTCAAGGAGTACGAGTTCAAATCGAAGTTTGTGATAGTTGAATCCAAGATCATCGTTCGTGGCGACAAATTATAGATTCAAGGTCAAGCTCAAAGGACCTTAAATTTATTTACTATTTGAAAGAAGAATCGGAGGATTCATAGAGATTTTACGCTCATATTATTTGAAATCAAATACTACCATTGTTGTAATATTTTTCGGTCTTGATTTTATTTTCTCGACGCAATTTAATATCTACAAATTTTGGCACGCCCAGTGGGACAATCTCTACCTCTCATCTCAACTTTTCAATCACCAAAGTTCAAGAATATCGAAATGGCTTCACAGAAAATCAACTCCAGATCAACTTGTTGCTAATTCCAAGTTCTATGCTGATGTAGAAAGCATCATCGATGTTACCTTTGGAAGTTTTAGCTCGATTACAAGGAGCAAAGCAAGCCGTTTAGGACAACAAGCACTTCAAGTGTCGTCCATTTCAATCCCTATTTTTGGATCTTCACCCTTAAATGGAGTAAGATCCTTTACAAGCACGGCCCAAAAAGGGAACGACGTCGCCAAAGGGATCAAAAAGGTGCTTGCCCTACTTAGTTCATCTAAGTCCAAGAAACCTTTCATGCAAGCCGATGAGGATGACTTGAGCGCTGGATCTACTCTAGTCAACATTAATGCGACATTTGAGCTCGATCCCAATAATGGTCCATATCATTATTCATCCTCTACGGCAATTATGCAAGCAATGGTTATTGAAGCTTCCACCATAGATGAACAACTTGAAAATTTGACTAAAGCCGTTGAAGCTTTGTCAAAGCGTGTGCAAGATCAAGAAAGCTAAACTTTTCAAGTTAACAAATAAGTTGGATACTATAATAGAAGGAGAATCCACACAAGAAACTTTAAATCTTCAAAGGTCATAAGAGAAAGGAGACTCATCCAAAAAGCAAGCAACAACAACTAAGGAGATCCAAGTTTCTGCTGAAGGTCTAATTCCCGTTGAGAAATTGAAGGACTATATCATGGAGGCTATCAAGGATAATCCTGAGTCAACATCCAAAATATCTCTCACATATGCAAAGTTGTATACGCAAAGAATTGATAACTTGAAGATGCATGTTGGTTATCAACCTCCTAAGTTGCAACAATTCGACGGCCAGAAAAATCCAAAATAACATGTAGTGCACTTTGTTGAAACTTGCAACAATGCTGGAACGTACAGTGATTATCTTGTCAAACAATTTGTTCGATCTCTTAAAGGTAATGTATTCGATTGGTACACAGATCTCGAATCTGGTTCCATCGATAGTTGAGAGCAGTTAGAGCATGAGTTTCTCAATCATTTTTATAGCACAAGACGCATCGTAAGTATGATCGAACTTACAAACGTTCGTCAATGAAAGGATGAGCCAGTTAATGACTTCATCAACCGCTGGAAGAGCTAAAGCCTCAACTGCAAGGATCGCCTTAGTGAATCTTCTGGCATCGAAATATGCATTCAAAGCATGCATTGGGTTCTTCGCTATATCTTACAAGGCATAAAGCCTAAAATATTTGAAGAACTAGAAACTCGTGCTCATGATATGGAACTAAGTATGGCCCCAAGTGGAGACCAAGAGCTATCTGGCTTTGGGCCTTAAGATGAAGAAGAAGAAGAAGAAGAAGAAGAAGAAGAAGAAGAAGGAGAGGATGGGGGCAAGTTATCATACGAGAATAAAACTGAAGAGTCTATTCATGTCATTATCCTCCTCAATGCACGAGCGTAAACTGCAAGTCGCAAGCTCTCAAAATTCGATCCTAAACTACACATTATAAAGCTCGTCAAATTCAAACCAAATATTCATGCCATAAAGCTTATCAAATTTGACCCAAATCTTCAAGTCACAATATCACAAAATTCGAGCCAAATCTTCAAGTCACAAAGTGAGCCAAATCTTCAAGTTTTGAAGCTCTTCAAATTCGAGCTAAATCTTCAAGTTTTATAGCTCTTCAAATTCGAGCTAATTCTTCAAGTTGCAAAGCTCATCAAAGTCGAGCCAAATCTTCAAGTGATAAAACTCATCAAATTCGAGCCAAATATTCATGTCATAAAGCTCATCAAATTTGACCCATATCTTCAAGTCACAAAGCTCATCAAATTTGAGCTAAATCTTCAAGTTTCAAAGCTCTTCAAATTCGAGCTAAATTCAAGTTACAAAGCTCTTCAAATCCGAGCAAGTCTTCAAGTTGTAAAGCTTCTTAAATTCGAGCAAAGTCTTCTTGCAAAGCTTCTTGATACACGAGTATAAACTACATAAAAATACATTTTTCCTGAACTACGTAATGACTTAATCCTCCTCGCCGGGTATGTAGGCAACTTAGAATTTCATTTTTAGTTCAGTCACGTAAAGGAAAGTCTCTTTATCATGATGGCAAAGAGAAGTTAGTGATGCTTTCCTCCAAAGCTCAAAAAAATGGAGCACTATACGTATCCTTTCACCAAGTCGTGAGAAGGACGTTCCATGCAATTCTTTACCAAGTTGTAAGAAGGGGTTGTAGCTCGCCAGAGCTTGAAGGTTGGGATGCTCCATGAACTTTTTCAACAAAACGCAAGAAAAGGTCATCCAAGACAAGTCTCGATTGATGGGATATTTCGTGTACCTTTTCACCTCCAAGAAGTGGGTGGTGATCATATTCTTATTCAACTGATTTGTGATAGAGAACTCACCATGAACGTCTCCGCCAAAGCTGCAAAAAAAACATAAAATACGTTGCCGAAAAATTCTCCCGATTTCAGCATTTGATTAAAAAGCAAATCTGTGACTGGATCGAAAATGGTCGAGCTCTAATTTTTATGTATGCTTTGCATCTCAGAGGCTTCTTTCCAACAGCACAAACAACTCCTTATTTGGACGCTCCTATCTCGAGAAATGAATTTCGCAACGAAGGTGCGCAAAGCTAGAAAGCTAGCTAGGCAGACGTCTGGACCAACTTTGAAAAATTGCACCAGTCTATCTAGAAGGAATTCTGCTATGAAATTTGAATACATTTAAGCTATGGATATGTAGTTTTCGACAATATAAACTATGTGTAATGTATAGGCTCCGAGCTCAAGATATAATTTTTTCACCTAGATTGTGCAAAGCTGAAAATTAAGCGTGATAGATATCTCGACAAACTTCAAAACTTACTGCGGCAAATCTATAAGGATTTCCATCTTGAAATTTGCATATGTTGCAGATATTCAAGTCTACTTTTGAGTGGCATAGACGGCTTGCAATCTAGACACTCCTAACTGAAGATGTAAATTTTTTAATGAGAGCGCGCAATGTTGTGAGGTCGACACAACAAACTTTTCTATCAGATTTAAAGAATTAATTTCGCCCAATCTCGAAGAAATTTCGCTCTGGAATTTTTATATGTTCTAAAGATTGGAGTTGTAATTCTGTATGAATAAGCATCTTGAAGTTTGAATGCCTCTAGTTTAGGACATCAATTTTTTGGCAAAAAATACGCAAAACATCGACATAAACTAAATTCAAAGGTTAAGACACTCCGTGAACTTCTTTGCCAAGTCATAAGTGAGGGTTGTTTCAAGCCAACTTTTGAACGATATGATGCTCCATGAACTTCCGGGTCAAGCTACAATAAGGGGTTGTTTCACGCCAAATCTTGGTAAAAGAGATGCTCCTTATTCATTCCAAAGAGATGCTCCTTATTCTTGTTCACCAAGGTTGCGTAAGGAGTCTTTAAGTGTTTGTCAAGCTGCAAGGAGGGCATGCTTCATGTACTTGTTTCGCCAACGCACAAGGATAGGATACTTCATCTACTTCTTTGCCAAAGCTGGAATGGAGAACTCATCGTGTACGTCTTCACCAACCTACAAGGATATAATGCTCCATGCGCTTCTTTCTCCAAGCAACGCACAAGGGTGAGAACTCCACTAGTTGCCTCTAGCTAAAGCTGCGCAAAAAAAATCTTTCGGAAACATTAGTACTGTTATGCAACGCCTTCCTGATAATCTTTGGAAGGGCAACGTAAGGCTAAGCAACCGATGTCAGTGCGGTTGCTGTCCGCCAATGAGGTCCTCGCCGCACGCTAGACTAGATTGCCAGTGCCGTGCGGGAAAACCAATGTCGTGAGCAATTGTGGAAGCTGAGAGAGAATTGGGTTTTGAATGCTGATGATGATTTTATTGATGACTGAAAATGATGATTACAATGATGTGGTGTCGAGGGGAGAGACACCAGAAAATGCTGATTGAAATGTTTGATTGTTTGGTCCCCCTTAATAATGCTTAAAAAAAATAAACCAACATTACAAGACTAGTCCTAATAAAGCTGTAGAAGCACACTGAAATGAAAATAATGTAAACTAGCCTATGATTACAATGAAAAGGACTTAGATTATTACAAGGAAAAACTAAGTCCGATGGCAGCATCTTTGTCTTGCGGGTCAGGGTCTGCGCGCGCGTTGCTGTGGGCGCGCGCGACACTTGATGGGCTGGCCTGAGGCTGGGCACTGGTGCTTGGCATCAAGGTCTGTGCGTGAGGCGCTGTTGGAATGGGCCTGCAGCTGGGCGCTGTCGCGGCATCAGGATCTGCGCGCGCGACATTGTCAGGGCGCGCGGCGCTGTTGTCAATGGCCAGCCCTTGGGCGCTGGCGAGAGGCATCGGTGGGGCGACAGAGGCACATGCGCGCTTGTCACTTGGCGCAGCCAAGACCACGGGGCCGACCATGGCGCTAGGCATTGTGAGGCTTGCTAGGCCGCCATGGGGCGCGACCAAGGGGTCATGGGGCATGTCTGGAAAGCAGCCCATGACATTCTCCCCCACCTGAGTTGGCGCCGTCCTCAGAGCCTTATGATGATGATGATGATGATGATGATGGTGATGTTTCTGATGGTTGTTGGATGGGAGGTCTGCGCCCCTCTGTTCTTTGAGCTTGCTATTGTAGCGAAGCAATGATTGCATGCGGCTGACATGGAAGACTGGATGGATCTTCCACCAAGATGGAGTTTTGACCTGGTATGTGGACTTCCCAATGCGTTTTTCAATGGGCAGGGGCCCGATGTATTTTTGTTGCAGCCGAGGGTCATGGGTCCTTTCTGCAAACAAGTACCGCTTTGGGATGCATAGCATTACTTTGTCCCCTGGTTGATGTTGGGCAAAGCAAAGCTTTTGTTCGGTGAACCTTTTTGCCCGCTCTTGGGCCCTGATGAGATAGCTCCGCACTATCTCCATGTTGCGCTCCCATTCGCTCGAGAAGTTGGCAGCTCGAGGAGATTTCGGCATGGTTGAGGCATTCACCGTTTGCGGGAGAAGCGGTTGCTGTCCGGTAACAATTTCAAAAGGGCTCTTATTTGTATGATGGTCCTTTTGAGAATTGAAACACAGTTGAGCAGCATCCAGGAGCTTCACCCAATGCTTCTGTGATCCGGTTGCGAAGTTGCGAAGATATTCCTCCAGCATGTCATCGAACCGGTCTGTCTGGCCATCCGATGGGGGATGGATATCTGAGTTGTGACTCAATGTTGACCCAAAGCACCTGAAGAGATGGGTCCAAAAGTTGCTAGTGAAGCGTGAGTCGCGCCTACTAACAATGTTTTTGGGCAGGCCCCAATGTTTGACAATGTGCGAGAAGAAGAGTCGAGCTGTATCTTCTGCTGATGCATTTTTCGGGGCTGCTATGAAGGTTGCATAGTTTGAAAATTGATCTATGACAACCATGATGGATGCAAGATTCCCGACTTGGGGCAATCCCGTGATGAATCTGAGGGAAACACTTTCCCATGGTCTCTGAGGGACATGTAATGGCTGCGAGGGTCCCGACTGTGATGAGTGATCCGACTTGTCCTTGTGGCATGGCTGACAAGTCTTCACACGATGATGAGCGTCACCAGTCTTTTGAGGCCGATGACATGATGGCTGATTGTTGTTGCGATGGGTAGCCTGAACCTGGGGTTCATGTCTGTTGACTACCTTCTCCAACTGCATGGCCGAGATGTTTTCAGCGGCCATCTTTATGGGAAAGCATGGTATGGTGCAGGGTTTTGCCCCGTTTTCTCCCATCATCAGGAGCATGTTGGCGAATGGTACCAGAATGGTGTTGGTCTGCCTCATGAACTCCAGACCCACTATGATGTCGAAGTCATCTATGATTGCGATGCGCAGGTCGATGCTTCCTTTGTATGGGCCAAGTTTCACTGGGACATTTGTAGCTGTTCCACCCAATGTCTGAGGTGGTGAGTTGATAGCCTTGACGCGGCCTTTGCTCTTTTGTACCACAAGACCTAGGCGCTCTACTTGTGTTGATGACAAGTAGTTATGGGTGGCACCCGTGTCTATCAAGGCGTGAAGGGGCTTGCCGTTCACTTTCAATTCGATGAACATTAGGGTCCTCGCTTGTTTATGAGGCCTCTCGTCCATCTTTTCTTTCCCTTTCTTGGTGATCGGGACTGATGTTTTCTTAGGAGGACATGCACTGGTCCCCGCTAAGGCATGTGGGATAGAGCCAACAATTGCATTGAAGGCGCCTACCTGGTTGTCTTCTGATGTGTCTGATGCATCTGTCTCATCCTCGACAGTCTGATGAGCATTGACCTTGATGTTTGGGCATTCATTGTTCCAATGTGCCCCGCCGCAATGACGGCATTCTGAAGGAGGCTTTCTCCCCTGATTGTTGTTGATGGATGCAGCACTGTTGCTGTTGGAGGGAGGAGTCTTAGTTTTGGATGCACTCCGATCTCCCCCACTTTTGCTTGGGCCACCATTGCTGGGATGGTACCCGCTGAATCCCCCTCGGACAGACGGCTGGGGCCTGTCGTTCTGAGTTCCCAAATGATAATCGCCAAGGCATTCTGCAGCTTGAATGGCCTTGGGCAGGGTGTCTACCTGTTGTCGTTGTAGTTCCATACGGGCATGAGGTTTCAAACCTTCTATGAATGCGAAGAGTTTGTCTTTGTCCCCCATGTCGCGTATGTTTAGCATGAGTGCGGAGAATTCGCGCACGTACTCCCTCACTAATTTGGTGTGGCGGAGGTCCCGTAGCTTTCTCCTTGCATTGTATTCCACATTTTCGGGAAAGAACTGCAGGCGTATGGCTACCTTCAATTCGTCCCATGTCTGAAGAGTATCTTCACCGGCCTTGATGGCTTCGTATTTGACCCGCCACCAAAGTTTGGCATCACCCTGAAGATACATGGCAGCAGTCGCTACCTTTTTGGATTCTTCCAAATGGCCCACGGCATCGAAGTATTGTTCGATGTCGAAGATGAAGTTTTCCACTTCTTTAGCATCCCGGGATCCGTCGTATGGCTTTGGCTCCGGTATCTTAAGCTTTTGTGGAATGGGGGTGAGGTCTGCTGCACCCCTGATGTGATGGTCGCCTTCTCGAAGTAGGCTCTGTAAGGCAGCATTGACAACATTGAGCTTGTCTGTCAAGTCGTTTATGGTTTGCTGCATGGCAGTTAGTCTGTCTGCCTCCTGTTGCTGATGGGCTAAATCGTCGGCACGCTCCTGTTGGAGGTCCTCAAATTTGCCATGAATATTGGCAGTTTCGATGGCTGCCGTTTGTCGGTCCTCGTCGGAGTCACGACTGATGTTTGCAATGTCATTTTCCGCCTGCCGCATTCGGCGGTCCAGGTCGTCCAACCTTTGCACTAGGTTGTTGCTTTGATCAGGCACCGTTTCTACGATGGGTCGTAATCGGTCAACCGTCTCTTCTAGGGATGCTAGACGCTCCCCATGATTCACCATGGTCAGAAAGGGTGATGATGGCAAATGTTCCCTCGTCCGATGTCGAGCCTAGGCTCTGATACCAACTGTTACGCAACGCCTTCCTGATGATCTTTGGAAGGGAAACGTAAGGCTAAGTAACCGATGTCAGTGCGGTTGTTGTCCGCCAATGAGGTCCTCGCCGCACGCTAGACTAGATTGTCAGTGCCGTGCGGGAAAACCAATGTCGTAAGCAATTGCGGAAGCTGAGAGAGAATTGGGTTTTGAATGCTGATGATGATTTTATTGATGACTGAAAATGATGATTACAATGATGTGGTGTCGAGGGGGAGAGACACCAGAAAATGCTGATTGAAATGTTTGATTGTTTGGTCCCCCTTAATAATGCTTAAAAAAATAAACCAACATTACAAGACTAGTCCTAATAAAGCTGTAGAAGCACACTGAAATGAAAATGATGTAAAATAGCCTATGATTACAATGAAAAGGACTTAGATTATTATAAGGAAAAACTAAGTCCGATGGCAGCATCTTTGTCTTGCGGGTCAGGGTCTGCGCGCGCGTTGCTGTGGGCGCGCGCGACACTTGATGGGCTGGCCTGAGGCTGGGCACTGGTGCTTGGAATCAGGGTCTGTGCGCAAGGCGCTGTTAGAATGGGCCTGCAGCTGGGCGCTGTCGAGGCATCAGGATCTGCGCGCGCGGCATTGTCAGGGCGCGCGGCGCTGTTGTCAATGACCAGCCCTTGGGCGCTGGCGAGAGGCATCAGTGGGGAGATAGAGGCACATGCGCGCTTGTCACTTGGAGCAGCCAAGACCACGGGGCCGACCATGGCGCTAGGCATTGTGAGTCTTGCTAGGCCGCCATGGGGCGCGGCCAAGGGGTCATGGGGCATGTCTGGAAAGCAGCCCATGACAGTACTAATGCTCTCTCTACATGCTCTCAGATCACGTTAGTTAACATGTGTTGAACTCAATCATCCATGGCGAGAGGGAGGGTAAGAGGACGTGGAATGCCCAAAAAAGTTGTAATCACTAATATAGGAAGCTTTGTCAGCTCGTAAAGTCAAAATAAAGGAGATAGTAAAGAAAAAGCTATACAAACACCAGATCTAGATCTAGAGTCTGATACTAGGGCTCAATGGAGGAACACAGGAGGTGCATCTAGCTCAGGAGTCTCGGAAAAGCTAGACCTAACAACACCTCCATCGGCTACAATCCGTCCACAGGAAAATGTAACAAAGGAACAATCAGTGCATGCAACAGTAACTAATGAAACAGTAATAGCTGCTTAGGAAGATATAGATTCAAGGAATCTTACACCGACTACAAAAGATGTAGATCCTAAACCATGGTCTAATCTATTTCAGAAGAACACATCTGCAACAAATGCCATGTCTCTGTCTTATATTCTTCCACAAATCGTCAATGGACAAATTGTTGTACAATTGGACAAATACGAAGTTGAAGCTGAGATTGAGAAATGAAAATGTGCTCTAATTGTATACATTTTGGGTGAGACTCCGAAAAATAACACTATGAAATGATATATTAGTTTTAATTGGGCAAATGTTATAGAACCGGATTCTGCATGAGAAATGATACTATATTATCAGATTTCACACGGAGGTTGACATGAAAGAGATCTACTATTCTGGACCTTATTCCATTAATAATATTAATAATAGGCATATGATCTTAAAACCTTGGACCTCAGAGTTTGATTTTACTGAGGAATTTCCCACTGAAATTCCCCTTTGGGGTTAAATTTCCAAAATTACCTATGAAATATTGGGGCATTGATTCTCTGAGTAGAATAGCTAGTGCTATTGGGACTTCTATATTTGTTGATGAATGTACAACTAAGAAAATCACATTGTCCTTTGCTAGAATGTTGTCGAGGTTAATGTGACTAAACCACTACCAGATGAGATATGTATTATGGATCCAAAGGGTAGACAATTTCAGCAGGGAGTCTATTGAGAGTGAAAATCTGAGTTTTGTGATAAATGTCAAAAGGTTGGCCACATGTGTGCTCCTCATAAAGGCATAAATAAGTAGGAACCTAAGCAACATGTCAAACAGAATGAAAAAATAACGGAACCTAAGAAAGTGACCACAGAATGGAGAACCAAAGGGCAGGTTCAGAAGCCTGATACCATGCATGTACAACATACACCAGTTGAGCAACAAGATCAACAACAAGCACCAGTTGAGCAACAGATGTCACATTCTGATTCTTCAAGTAGCAGACCAGCAATTAGCCAAAGGCAAAACAACAATAGTCCAATTAATGATATGCCCAAAGAAAGCCATCGAAGAAAACAAGTGGAAAGCAGCCCTGAGTTTAACTTAACAAATCTCCCTATGCCGTCTGTAATTAGAGTGAGGAATCCTTTTGAGGAACTACCATGTGGAACTGGAGATTCGCAGCAATTACCCTTTGACAGGGGAAGATGGCATTTAACATGCTGATTAACTGGCTATTCTGAAATGTGAGGGGAATCAATAAGAGGTATAAGCAGAAAGAGTTGCATAACTACATCAGAAACAAAAATATTAAGTTAGCTGGCTTGATGGAAACTAGAGTGAAAGTGCATAAATTCAAGAAAGTGATCAAAGCTATTGCACCTGAATGGGAAGTGTTTACCAACTACTAGTATGCTCAGAATGGTAGGTTATGGGTAATATTGGATCTAATGTGGTATACTGTCAGTTTAATAAAAGTTGGTGCACAATTCTTACATTGCCAACTGAAGGATAATTTAGGGAAAATAGACTGTTTAATGACTGTGGTTTATGGATATAATACAGTTGAGAAAAGGAGGTCACACTAGACAGAAATGCATAGTTTGGCTGCAAACATAGCCATACCTTGGATAATTTGTGGAGACTTTAATGCAGTGTTATATCCTCAAGACAGAGTGATGGCCAGTCTTATAACATATGCAGAAACTCAGATTTCTCTAACTGCATTCAAGTTCTACAACTGAAGGAATTGATATGGAAGGGAGACTATTACACATGGTCAAACAAGCAGTATGAATTAGATAGAATCAGTAGCAGAATTGATAGAGCCTTTGGAAATTTTGAATGGATGATGCAATGGGGACATGTGCAGACTAAATATAATCTACCCCAAATGTCTGATCATTCATCTATGCTACTATCAATCTCTACAATTACAAGGCCTGGCAAAATTCCTTTCAGATTTCTAAATGTCTGGGCAGATCATGATAGTTTTCTACAATTAGTGCAGAAAGAATGGGCTCAAAATGTAACACATTGGAGAATGAAGAGTATTTGGCTGAAACGGAAAGCTTTAAAGCCTAGATTCAAGGCTTTAAACAATGAGGAATTCAGAACTATTACTGCTAAGATTGACAAGGCTCAGGTGGAACTTCTAGATATTCAGGAGAAGACTGTAACACAGTATAATGAATACCTACTAGATCAGGAGAAAGTTATTCTTCATCAATTGGAGAAATGGCCCTTTATAGAGGAAAGTGTCCTAAAGCAAAAGTCAAGAGCTAAGTGGATTAAACTTGGGGATTCAAATACCAAGTATTTTTCTACTATACTGAAGGAAAGGAATCAGAAAAAGGCAAATTAAAGAATTCATATCTCTAGATGGACAGACTTTAAGTGATGCTGAGAGGATCAAATATGAAATCATGGAGTTTTACAAATCTCTAATGGGATCTACTGCTCAAACTCTGCCTGCCATCAATAAGGAGGTCATGAAACACGGGCCTACACTCTCATAACAACAAAGAATTCAGTTATGTACAGAAGTCACTAAGCAAGAGATATTTCAAGGATTATAGAGCATTGGAGATGACAAGGAACCATGGGTGGATGGTTACAATGCCTATTTTTTCAACGAAGCCTGGAAAATGATCAAGAAGGAGGTGTGTGAAGCTGTTAAGGAATTTTTTTACCTCTGGCAGAATGTACAAGGCAATAAATTGTATTCTTTCGTTCCAATTTATGTGAACCTGTATGACTGTGCACGGAGTTTAAGAAAAACTGAAGACGTTTGGAATTTGTGGTCCTAAACAAGTCAAAAAGGACCCAGAGTATTTGTGTGGTTATAAAAGCTTCTCATTAAGGGTAGAGTTGTAAGTTTAAGCTAAATTGTTACTAAATTTAGAAAAGGGTCATTCTTTTTGGAATAAATCAAAAGAAAATAGGTTCACATAAACTGGAACAGAGGGAGTACTACTATTACACTAATACCAAAAGTTGATAAACCTGTCACTATGAAGGATTTCCTATTGCTTGCTGCACTTTACTATATAGGCTCATCTCTAGGGTGCTAGCAACAACATTGCAAAAGAATATTGTATCCATCATTAGTGAAAATCATGTAGGTTTCATACCTGGAAGAAGAATTGTATATAACATTATCCTGGCCCATGAATTGGTAAAGTTTTATACAAGGAAGCACACCTCTGATAGGTGTATGATTAAGATTGACCTACAAAAAGCTTATGACTCAGTGGAGTGGATCTTTTTGGAATAGGTAATGGATCATTTGGGATTCCCTACATAATTCATTGGCTGGATTCTGGAATGTTTCAAAACAGTCAACTATACCATATTGATCAATGGATAGACTATTGTTCCTTTTGATGCAAAAAAGGTACTTAGACAAGGGGATCTTATATTCCCTTTTCTATTTGCTATTGTAATGGAGTATCTAAGCAGAAGCCTCAATGGATTGAAGGAAGATAAAGACTTTAAATATCATCCAAAGTGTGTTAGGATGGGCATCACACATTTAAGCTTTGCTGATGATCTACTGCTATTTGCAAGAGGTGATCTAGCATCGGTTGCTACCATGCATAGATGCTTTAATCAATTTTCACAAGCACCAGGGTTGCAAGCCAATCTGGGAAAGAGTTCTGTGTATTTTGGAGGGGTTTCTATTGCTGAAAGAACCAAAATTCTACAACATCTAGGATATGGACAAGGGGAGATGCCTTTCAAATACTTAGTCATGCCATTATCAACTAAAAAGATCTCAATGATCCAGTGGCAACCTCTTATACAAAAGATAGTGGCAAGAATATCTTCATGGACAACTAAGAAACTGTCCTATGCAGGAAGAGTGCAGCTAGTACAAAGTATAATCTTTGGCATTCAAGCATACTAGGCTCAGCTGCTACCATTATATTTTAAAGTGTTGAAGATTATTGATGCATACTATAGGATCTATATATGGTCTGCCACTAATACCATCACTAAGAAGGCCCTGATATCCTGGGACAAGATTTGTTCTCCTAAGTCTTGTGGAGGCCTAAATTTAGTGAACATCCACTCGTGGAACAGAGTTGTTATCACCAAAGTATGCTAGGATGTGGAAGCTAAGCAAGATAGACTTTGGATTAAATGGATTCATTCATACTATATCAAAGGACAGTAATTTCTACAAATGCCAGTGCTCCTAAACAAGCCTGTTGGATGATCTAACAAATTTTCAGTGCTAGAGCAGATTGGAGTCAGGTGCAAAGCAACAACCATGAAACTAGTATGATTAGGCATATATATATCTGCAGCTATTGGGACAAAGACCTCCGATGAGCTGGAAATGCCTAATGTTTCAGAACATTGCGAGGCCTAAAGCACAATTTACCATGTGGATGTTACTACACGGAAGACTTCTCACTACAAATAGACTACAAAAATAGGGAATGACAGTGGATACACAATGTGTACTATGCCACAACCATGAGGAAAATAGGGAACATCTGTTTGTCAACTGTGAATATAACAAGAACCTATGGAAGAAGATCATGCAATGGATGCAGCATGAATATAGAAATACATAGTCCTAGGAGCTGCATCTTGAATGGAGTTTGGAGCGTGCTAAAGGCAAGACCAATAGAGCAAAGATATTCCAAAAGGTATATGCAGAAATATCACATGCAATCTGGATTGAGAGAATTTTGAGGACTTTTGTGAAGAGGGCACGAGACTGGAATGCTATTGCACGTGAGGTAGCATACATATGCAACATTAGAGTTACTACCAGCATTCAGAGATTAGTACATAGTTATATTTTTATTTGAGTGTATAGAGTTTATATTGCATAGAAGATAGAGTTATAATGAGATAGGTAGCTGTGTAAGTGATGCTATGGCTTTGTACAATTTTATCGGTGATTAATTACCCAAAAAAAGGTGGATGCGTTAAGTGCTTGTTCACCGAAGCCTCGACCCAATAAGTGGACGCATGAACTGGTTGTTTTACAAAGTGACAAGCTAAGAAAGGGGGCACTAAAAAAAATAGAAACTCGACGAAGCCGCAATTCCTCAAAAGGCGTGCACCTAGTGGTTTCTCGTTTATGTCGTAGGAGAATGCTCTGAGTAGCTGATCCTTGCCTGCCACTAATGTACGAACTTCACATGCTCCTTCTTTGTACAGGGATGTTGCTTCTCTCCACGTGAGTCTACTTTCCATCGTTGCAAATGGCTCGTGATACTGACATGCACACAGCGAGATACGACTTTTTTTTAAGCTTAAATAGAGTTTAGAAGTCGGTGAAAGAAATGAGGATCAACATTGAATTAACGTTTTAACTGGATAGTAATTTGACACTTCAGTACACAATTTTCAGGAGTTACTGTCCAATAATAAGTTGCTTATTGTTTTCCCCCAAAGGGGTTAGCCCCTAGCTATAGGTTTGAATATTTCTAACACTATCAATTACTCCTACTAGATTTTTTCTTCTACTTTTGGAAAAATATTGTGATGTCATTTTCTTAAATTTTGTTAATTAGAAAAGGATTAACAAGAAAAATGGACGGTCTCAATCAATAACTCCTTTACAAATGGGAAATAAGACAAAGATTGGTGAATAACAAGCTTCATTCTAAGCCCTTTCGCTACAAATCCTCCTAGCAAGCTGAATGTCCTTGGGCATGATAGTGACCCTCTTGGAGTGAATGGCACAGAGGTTTGTATCTTCAAAGAGTCCAACAAGGTAAGCCTCAGCAGCTTCTTGTAGGGCAGCAACAACACTGCTTTGGAACCTCAGATCTGTCTTGAAATCCTGTGCTATTTCCCTCACCAGCCTCTGAAATGGCAACTTCCTTATCAACAACTCCGTTGATTTCTGTTACTTCCTGATTTCCCTTAAAGCTACAGTTCCAGGACGGAAACGGTGAGGCTTCTTCACTCCTCCGGTTGCCGGAGCTGACTTTCTCGGAGCTACGTTATCCCATTTTCAGAGAAAATAGGATTTAAGATCTTTCGGTGCTTTGTCCATTTGTCTTCTTCGTAGCTTACAAGGCCTCTAATCAACAACTTGATCGATGGATTGGAGTGGAAAGGCTTTTGATAAACATAATTCGTAAAATTTTGCAGGTTAAATGATCAAATAAATTGTAACTGTAATGCTGGTCTGAATGAACGAGAATTGCAAACTACATACGCAGGAGTACCTTCTACCTATCTACTCAAATACATATGGTAAAATCTCAAAATTAAAATAACGCATTTAACTTTGGCTTTGAGCTAAAGAGAGCAATGGATACTTTCCTTTGGATGGTATAATGTTGAAGATTTACATTGTAGACACGTGAATTTTATTGAATTTAACATTTGGACTTGATTCTTAAATTTGTAAAATATTGGCATACGTCTGTATTAAATTATTTAAGTCTAAGATATGGATTTAAATAAAAGTTGAACTTCATTTGGGTTAGCCCATTTAATTGGCGAATGATGAACCCACCTCATTAAGTCCAATATATCGTCTTCCTAAAGGTCCAGTTTGGTGCCACGTGTCAAATGACATGGCACGCCAAATCAAACAGAAGAGTCAATAGGATCATGCCACGTATCAAAATGACAAGGCATGCCAAGTCAAATTAAATGGCCAATAATACTGCGCCACATGTGCAAGTAACATGTTCTGGCCAATCAAATGCAGCCTTGTCACTCTTCAATCTGATTGGTTTGAAAGAGTTTGTTCTCATCACAATTTTTCCCTTCCACAACTATAAATAGGGGTCTTCATAACTCAGAAAAGAGACCAGAAGTTATAACAAGAAGCAAGAGAGAACTCGTGGATCAAACGCCGCAAAACTCTCTACAAGTTTCAACCTTCAAGCAATCAAGTTCAAGTCCAAGAAATCAAGTTTAAGCTCAAGAACGGAGAACAAATTAAGATTCAAGGAGTACGAGTTCAAATCAAAGTTCGTGCTAGTTGAATCCAAGATCTTCGTTCGTGGCGACAAAATATAGATTCAAGGTCAAGCTCGAAGGCCCTTAAATTTATTTACTATTGGAAAGAAGAATCGGAGGATTCATAGAGATTTTACACTCATACTATTTGAAATCAAATACTACCATTGTTGCAATATTTTTCGGTCTTGATTTTATTTTCTCGACGCAATTTAATATCTACAAATTCTGGCACACCCAGTGGGACAATCTCTACCTCTCATCTCTACTTTTCAATCACCAAAGTTCAAGAATATCGAAATGGCTTCACAAAAAATCAACTCCAGATCACTTCCACTAAGGCTGCTAATTCTAAGTTCTATGCTGATGTGGAAAACATCTTCGATGTTATCTTTGGGAGCTTTGGGCCGATTACAAGGAGCAAAACAATCTTTTTAGGACAACAAGCACTCCAAGTGCCGTCCACATCAACCCTTATTTTTGGATCTTCATCCTCAAAAGGAGTAAGATCCTTTACAAGAACAACCCAAAAAAGGGGAACAACGTCGCCAAAGGAATTGAAAAGGTTCTTGCCCAACTTAGTTCATCTAAGTCCAAGAAACTTTTATGCAAGCCGATGATGATGACTTCAGCACTAGATCTACTCTAGTCAACATTAATGCGATATCTAAGCTCCATCCCAATAATGATCCATATCATTATTCATCTTCTACGGCGATCGTGCAAGCAATGGTTATTGAAGCTTCTACCATCGATGAACAACTTGAAAATTTGACTAAAGCCGTTGAAGTTTCGTCAAAGTGTGTGCATGATCAAGATGTTAAACTTTTCAAGTTAACAAATAAGTTGGATACTATAATAGAAGGAGAATCCACACAAGAACCTTTAAATCTTCAAAGGTCACAAGAGAAAGGAGACTCATCCGAAAAGCAAGCAACAACAACTAAGGAGATCCAAATCTCCGTTGAAGGTCTGATTCCCATTGAGAAATTGAAGGACTATATCATGGAGGCTATCAAAGATAATCCTGAGTCTACATCTAAAACATCTCTCACATATGCAAAGTTGTATACGCAAAGAATTGATAACTTGAAGATGCATGTTGGTTATCAACCTCCTAAGTTGCAACAATTCGACGGGCAGGGAAGTACGAAATAGCATGTAACGCACTTTGTTGAAACTTGCAACAATGCTGGAACGTACGGTGTTTATCTTGTCAAACAGTTTATTCGATCTCTTAAAGGTAATGCATTCGATTGGTACACAAATCTCGATTCTGGTTCCATCGATGTTAGAGCATGAGTTTCTCAATCGTTTATATAGCACAAGACACATCGTAATTATCGTTGAACTTACAAACGCTCGTCAACGAATGAATAAGCCAGTTATTGACTTCATCAACCACTGGAGGAGATAAAGCCTCAACTACAAGGATCGCCGTAGTGAAACTTCTAGCATCGAAATATGCATCCAAGACATGCATTGAATAGCCCTATTAAAAAATGACATAATTGTGTTAATTTTGGGCTTCAGTAACGGGCTTTTTTGCGAAGATGCTACTATTGAAGTGTGGAAGCTCCTCATCTAATGGTCCAAAATTAATGTATTTACGGGTACTTCAAGCCTAGCCTCTATAGTTGATAAAATTTACAACTCGACAAGACTTGAAGTAGGAGGCATTTGTATACACGTGAATTTTATTGAATTTAGTCCATACAAAATTTGGGCTTGATTCTTAAATTCGTAAAATATTGGCATAAGTCTATATTAAATTATTTAAGTCTAAGATATGGATTTAAATAAAAGTTGAACTTCATTTGGGCTAGCCCATTTAATTGGCCGAATGATGAACCCACCTCATTAGGCCCAATATATCATCTTTCTAGAGGCCCAGTTTGGCGTCATGTGTCAAATGACGTGGCATGCCTAATCAAACAGAAGAGCCAATAGGATCGTGCCACATGCCAAACTGACAAGGCATGCCAAGTCAAATTAAATGGCCAATAAAACTGTGCCACATGTGCAAGTTGACATGTTTTGCCAATCAAATGCGGCCTTGTCACTTTTTAATATGATTGGTTAGAAACTTTGTTCTCATCACTGTGAGCACGTGATTTTTGTTTCGCGCGACAATCGCTCCAAAAGAAATAAAAAATAATAACAATTGGTCCTGCTGTACAATTTTTGGATTTTTACATGGCACTTTGTTAATTATTTACGATTTTTGCCCATTTTATTTTATTAAAACAAAATACAAAAAATGTATGTGTCATGCGTAATTTGAACCATAATCCGGTTGTTAAATAGAAAATCATAAATAGGCATCTTGGTCCGTGATTTTTGTTTTATTTGATTTTACCTGTTTTGAAATATTTTAATGTGTGTGCAAATAATTGTATTAAGTGTTTATTTAATTTTAATTTGATTTACTTAGGTTTGTTTTTAAAATAAAGAAGAAAATAAAATAATAAAAAAAATCTTTTTTCCGGACTTGGGCCAATTTTGAACAAATTGGCCCAAACAAACTAAGCCCAAAACCCAGGCCTGCCCGGTCCGTGACCAGCCTACTCCGAGAACATACAAACGACGTCGTTTTAATCCAGGCTGATCTGAGCCGTTGATCTCTGAAAGATCAACGGCCAAGATCTCTCACCCCGAACCCACTAACAGACCCGACCCGTCTCACCCGGACCGACCCCAACCCTTTACCCTTGAAACGACGCCGTTCCCTGTTAGTCGAAGGATCCTGGCCCTTCATCACATCTCATCCAACGGCCAGGATCCACCTACCCACTAACTATATAAGCTCGTAACCTTACCCTGCCCCCCCTATCCGAACCCCAGCCTTCACCGTCTTCACAAGAACCCCAAACCCTAGAGCCGCCTCTGTACCCCTTCACCATGAAAGCCGGCGGCATGAACGCCGATGACCTTCACCTTAACACCCTAAAACCACCTTGACACCCTGAACATGGATCTGTAGTCCGTTTAGTTCGAATCATCCTCTAGGTCCTCGAATCTTCATTTGAAGATTCGAGCAAAACTCGATCTACACCGATCTGCCTTAGATTCATACCAGACAACCCTCGGACCCCCCTCGTGACCAAACCATGTTTGGTTTGGTCCGAATCTAACCCTGGAAGCCCAAGTTCCAAATCTACCTTCCACAAAACCTAAAAACCCCAAGCCTGGTCCGTACCTGTTAAGCCAAGAGGTTAGGGCCTAATGGACCTTAATCGAAGTGTTTCTCATCTGAGAAACACTTCGATTAAAGTCCGTTCAGCCTTAAGAAAGGTCTGTTCGAATCCAAGTTAAGATTTTTTGATTTTTCGGGTTTTAAGGTGAGTTTGCTTTCTTTTCTTTATTTGTTTTAGTCCATGTGATTGTTCTAAAAGCTGTTCATGTTTGGTGAAATCTGTTGTTTTGAGTTTTATTAACTGTGTCCTGTCCACCTTGCCCGAGCCTTTGTGTTTGATTGTTTCTTTCTTCTACTTGTTACTGATAATGTGTATATGTGTATGTGCTGTGCGAATAATTGAGCTTCAAATTTGAACTGATTAACTGATTCCTCGAGTACAATTCTGCTTAGTCAGTATAATTCAAATCATGTGCTTGATACTTTTAAATGTCTGATTTTGGCTACGATTGTACCTGTTATGATTAATATAGTCGAGTCGACATATGTCGTCAATTAGTTTTAACTATCTGAACAATAACAAATTGACCTGCTGCAGTTAAACATTGCCTGAATCAATTAAGAACTGAGTCTAGTGCTTATAATTGTTAATTTGAATCAGAAATGTAAAATCAATGTTTTGTTCAGTTACAGTTTTGAAATTGGAGGGCATGTGCACTTGTGCACAACATGTGCATTTGTGAACAGCCTGTGCCCTGCCTAAGGGCTTTTTGAATTAAATAGTTTGACAGCATATGCTGTCAGACTGACTACATCCTGCTGCCCACACCCTACTTTAGTTTCAGAAATAATAAACATTACTAAAGGTAAGCCTGCCAAGGGAATATCATGGGGTTTTGTTTATACTTATTTAGCTAAGTGGAAACTGAAAAGGGGCAGCACATGGGAGGGTATTCTGATGGTCTAAACAGGCTGTTAAAGGGATGACTTTAGGCTTATAAAAGGGGAGGACTTCCATCAGTTTTAGAGAGAGAGATAGGAAGGAGGACATCTGATTAGAGAGACAGACATAGGGGATTCAGACTGAATCATTGAGGGCTGAAGTTCTGAGAAATAGAGACACACACAAAGACAGACATTGATAAGAACAGAGTGAATTGAGAGGGAACACTTTTAGAAGAGTGAAGTTCTGAAAACAGAAAACTGGAAAAGAACTTTGTCTGATTAACTCAGACAGACAAAACTAGAAATTGCATTCTTCTCTGTTGTCTTGATTTCACTAGCCTTGATCTGTTTGTTCAACACTGATTTCTTCTAAATCCAATTGAGTCTGCTGGTTGTCTGTTGGTTTACTCTGGAACTTGGTCTAGTTGTTTTCTTAATTCTACTTGCCTCGTTTGTTGTTGCTGCTGTTGTTCTGCTTTCTGCTGCTGCTGACCCCTTTGCTTCCACTTCTTCTTTGCATTTCAGTATTCAGTATTCAGGTACATATTTCAAGTCCCATGTTGGTGTAAACTGTAACAGTTCGAAAGCATGAAATGAAAGGAGTTTGAAGAAGTTTAAATGTCTGTTTGTAATGCTCATGGTCTATTGATTTCTTTGTATAAATTGATTAGTGTGTAATTCAATAGCAAAAAAATCTAGTTAGTTAATACTTAACTGAGTTTTAGCCTCTTGTATCTTAGTTTATAGTTGTTTGTTGATATGAGTTAAGTAATGGTACAGTACGTAGAATGTACAAATATTTGACATAGTGACTGACCGGATTCCTGTTTAGCTATAATGATATGCATAGGATAGAATACTTCCACCTTACACAATGATGTTCTGTTTTATTTTAGTTTCTTTCATCAGGACCCGCTAGGCAGTATATAGGAGCACGTTCGAACCCCCAGTGGTAATAATGCCTAGTGGGTTAATTCCCTTAATCTAGCCTAAATGAGTCTAGTTTGAATTCAATTCAAGAGATGTTTTGGATATAAGTATAGCATTTTGTCATGTAATTTCTTTGTCAAATTAGAACATTTCTCATAAAGTATGACGTTTTTTTTTACTTTATAAATAATTAATCAGAAATTGATAAGAATTAGGCCCAAAGCATATACTTGAATTGACATGTATCTTCCTTCTTCTATTTTAGACTGGACATAGTAAAGATGTAGTCACTGCAGGTTTATCCTTTTGAATAAAATGAGACGAGCCTCGACAAACAAAATGCACAAGCTGCGGGGCCCTCTAAATGTATATATTAAAATACTTAGAATTCGGGACAGGCCGTTTAGTGAATTTTACGGCCTTCCCAAAATAACAATACGCTAGTTGCTTTAGGCGCGCCTTTAATGATTTAACCTTCTTAAACACGGGTGCACATTGATGTGACCCAAATTCAAATCTCAACGGAGTCGAAATGTGTTAACAACTACGGGTGCATTGATTGTGACGTGGTTCGAGATGCATTTTCACGACGTTGCAATTCTATAAAAATAAATGATAATAATAAAAGCGGTTTAAACTTAATAAAAGCACATAAGTCACAACATGTATTTAAATCAGATATTTAGCCATTATAACAATTTAAGCGACCGTACTAGAACCACGGGATTCGAGGGTGCCTAACACCTTCCCTCGGGTCAACAGAATTCCTTACTTAGAATTTCTGGTTCGCAGACTTCATTTGGAAAAGTCGAAAATTTCCTCGATTTGGGATTCAAGATAAACCGGTGACTTGGGACACCAAAAGCCAAACCTTTCCCAAGTGGCGACTCTGAATTAAATAAATAATCTCATTTCGAATATTGTCACTTAAATTGGAAAAACTCCGCTCGCGTATTCTATCCTTCGGGGCGGGCACGCAAAAAGGAGGTGTGACAGCTCTGGCGACTCTGCTGGGGATGTAACCCAGAACCACTGGTTCAGGGTTCAAGAATTCGAGCTTAGAATAATTGTTATATTTGGCTTTATTATCTGATCTTTATTACATGTTTTTGCATAACGTGCTAAATGTTGTCTTTTATCGCTTTGATATTATCTGAACTGTATATAAACTGTGCCGAAACCCTTCTTTTCTTACCTCCGGGGAGAAGCTCGCTGGTCGAGACTCCCTATTCTGTTAGTGTCAATACCTGAAATAAGAAAGAGGTCGGACAAGTTACAAAGCCGGACGATCTCGCGGGTCCCCGGTACGTAGCCCCCACTTCGACTCGAGGTGTCCGCTCGGGTACACAGTCTAGAACAAATACCCAGGGTATAAACCTAGTATAACGAAACTTCATGCCGGATCCCTAGTAGGAACGTTTATTTGCATCATATTGCATTTGACTTAGGGGGCTCAACACAGGGGTTGGGTCCGTCTAGGACAGGCAACCTGAAATGAAAAGACCACCTTGCTGCATCCTATTTGTTTTGCGCATTTATTTGCTTCGGTTCCGCATGCTGACCGGTTTCTAAAAAAAAAGGGAAAATAGCAGCGTAGGGAGATAATTACTTATTTTGGAAAAATAAAACCAATGTCCAAGTAGTGTCAAAACCTCGCCGGAATTTTTCTAAAAAAAAAAGAGAATAAAAACAAAATTTGTCTTCTTAGTTTGAGTTATAAAAAAAATAATATAAATTTTTTTCTTTTTTTATCACTTCCCAAAATCAAAAAAAAAAAAAAACGGAAAATTCATAATTCAAATAAAAAATGTTGTTTTCTTTCGTAGTACCCCTTTTATAAAATCAGACTAATAGTCCAAATATTTTCTAAATTTTTTTTTTCTTTAGTCTTTATCTCTTTTCAAAAAAAATTAAAAAAAAAATATATTCTTGTTTTCTAGGTTTATTTGATTTTCTCTATTCACGATATGCCCGAACTACGCCGGTTTGATTCTCACCGGATGTGAGATACGTAGGCAACCCTCGTCGGGTTCAACCCCCATTTTTGCTAAAATAGCCAAAATCAATGAATAAAAAAAATGTGTTTCAAACTTTAAAAAAGAGTCGTAAATAAATCAGGTGATGTTGTTTTGTCATAAATAGCCGAATGTTCCCGAAAGGGACGCCGGAAGGCTGACTTTGCATAAATAGCCACCTTTGGGTTTTGTTTAGTATTTTTGTCCAGTTGACCCACACGACCTTAAAATCTTCGTCCTCAAAGTGTTTAAAGGCCGTGTTCAAAACTTGACCCCCTTTGTAAAATATTTTTGTGTCAAAATCATTTTTGTTGAAATCACCTTAATAAATGTGCAGGATGAGCACGATGCAAAATGAACATTTTTCAATAATGACCAAAATCCCTGTCAAGTTACGGCTATGTTGGAATGATCTAGGCGCTGAAGGACAAAATGAGGTCAAGAAATATCTGAAAGGTCTCGTGGGTTTGTTGGAAATCCAGCCTCGGGGAGATATCATAAGAGCTTTGGTTACCTACTGGGATCCGGCGCAAAATGTTTTTCATTTCTCTGATTTTGAACTCACCCCCACTTTGGAAGAAATGGCCGGATACATCGGGAATGCTGAACTTCCTTTGAGGCAAAAATACTTGGTCGCCCCAAGAGTTGTCACGGTACACCGGTTCCTAGATTCATTGAAGATACCCAGAACAGTCCACAACCCGGATCTAGCGGCCGGATTATGTACTCCATGCTTCATATATGATAGGTACGGTCATGAGGGGGGATTCAATAATCCAATCAACAAACTGTGCAGCAAAGGCGTTCGTCAGAAGTGGGACAAACACAGACAGACAGCGTTCATGATGATGTTCCTGGGCCTTCTGGTATTTCCAAGGAAAGACGGAAACATTGATTTGAAGATATCCGGGGTCGTCAGCACTTTACTCACGCAAAGTGACAGTACTCTCGCACCTATGGTGGTATCTGACATCTTTCGAGCTCTTGCAGTTTGTAAAGCTGGGGGAAATTTCTTCGAAGGTTGTAACTTGCTCCTACAGATATGGATGACCGAGCACCTCTGCCATCATTCCGAGATTTTGAGCCATGGTTCCCCGGAAAAGACTTGCATAGAAGAATCTTACACGAGAACCAAAGAGATCAGTTTGCCCAAAGGAGTCCTGGCATGGACCTCGTTCTTTCAAGCTCTTACTGCCAGCCAAATACAGTGGACGCTAGGATGGTTGCCTGTTGATGAGATCCTATATACGTCTGCAGCTAAAACTCATTTCTTACTGATGGGGCTTAAGAGCATTCAACCTTACGCACCCTGCCGAGTTTTGAGACAGTTCGGAAGATGCCAGACAGTACCTCATGAGGAAGATCTTAGCACTCAAGCAGTTGAGATAAGTCATAACGGACAATTCCCAGAAGCAAAGATTCGCCAAATCTGGAGTGAGTGTCAATATTTGAAATCAGATACTTGCGTGCGGGATCGAGCCAAAGGAGAGATGGCGCCAGGTTACCTTGCATGGTATAGAAGGGAACTTGAGCATGAAAGGCCGGCTAAGAGACCCCACATCCTGGAATTTCACCGAGTCATCGCAAAGGCAGTGGGATTGGTTAGCAAAGGAAAGAGGCTATTGCACCGAAATCAGCAGGTTAAAGCAACAAGTAGAAGGCTTGAAATATGAGCACAACGTGCAAGCTGCTACCAGTCTGGGAGAGCGGAACAGGTTAATTCAGGAAAACGAAGTGCTCAGAGCCCAGATCAAATAGATAAGGTCGGATGCAAATAAACAGCCAAGGCGTCAATCAGACGAGCAGATGATAAAAAGGCTAAAAAGTGAAATCAGGAAATGGCGAGATGGTTTGGAGAAATCTGAAAACGTCATAGCAGAGCTCAGGGCACAGTGGGATACAAGAGCAGATAAGCATCGCCGATACTTGAATCAATTGGAAGGCGACCACGAGAAAACTGTTGCTAAAATAAAGAGAGAGATGGCTGCACTTGAGATCAAAGCAGCTAATCAGGCCAAGGATTTCCAAATTGAGAGCAGATACTGGTACGACTCAATAGCCCAGATGAAGTTGGAAGTACGACGACTGAAGCATCAGCATATACAGGATACTCAAGTATTCAAGATATGTAGCGATCAGATAAAACGCCTACTCGTAGAGAAGAAGCAAACCAGAGATAGGATCAAGGCCATTGCCCATGCCATCACCAGACGATGTCTACGATGTGAGAACATGTCCAGCGTTACCGTCCTCTCGGCAGTGATGGGTTATGTCAAGCAGACTATGCATGAGCTGGAGCAACTTGAAAGGGAAATCACGCCTAGGACCGCGGCGAGGCCGAACGATGCCCCACGGACACCAATTTTCAAAACCATAATGCACTCATAAGTCAAGCCCGTATTTTAGCATCTTCTGCCTGTTTTTCCATCAGGGTGATTTTTAGTCTATTTTGAGTCTAGGTTTATTTTCAAAGTTTGCTCTTTCTTTTGCAAAATGTAGTTTGTAATAGAACATTTCAATAATAAAGAGGTTGCTTCTTTCACGCTCATTTGTGTTTTTCGAACTACGTAATGATCTGATTCACGTAGGCATCGTGATACGTAGGCAATCCTCATCGGATCCGGTCGCATTTCTTTTACTGCAAATAATAAAAAATATAATAAAAAGAAAAACAAAAAAAAAAGAAAAAAAAGAAAAAAGAAAAAAAAGGGGAAAAACTAATAAGAGGAAAAATGCCGAAATGACGCATGCTCTCGTAGCAAACATATAGTAATCCACTTAACTGTATAGGTGCATCATGCCCAACGTGAGATTAACTATCTATTATTTGCTGCAAATTAACCGTGCGTTTGTCGATGAGTATCCTCAGGGTTTTTGGAAAGACGGTTGGTTTGGTGAAAGTCTGGCCTCGCACTCATACTTCACGAGGTCAAGGTGAAGTGTTCAACTACCTGTTGTTAGGACCAGAAGCAGTACTCACACTTACTTCACCAGGTCAAAATGAAGTGTAGAAATGTCTTCAGAAATTCCATTGCAAACAATCCCTGTTTCCGAGGAAAGCTCGATCTCAGCCGTCCTCACACCTGAATCCGCAATTGCGGAGGAAAATAGAATCCTACGGCTCCGCATGCTGGAAATGCTGGACGACTGGAATAATGGGAAAGAGCCGCCAAGTGTCGTCCCCGGATTCCCTGAATTATTCTCCAGGTCAAGTGGGACTTCTAATGTTCCCATAAATTATCCTGCTACCCCATTCGGGTACCCAGCCACCTCAGCCTTCTCTGCTGGATCGCCTTCTGAGCCTCATCCCCGAATGTCGGCCACTGATGCAAGCATGAACATCTTTACTGCATCGCCTTGCCCGATCACGGCACAGCCAGCCACGTACAAGCCAAGCTTTGACTCATCCTCTTTTACATTCCAAGCACCATCGTTCTCAATGGAACCAACTAGGTTCGCTACCAGTACTAATCCTCTACCGCCTCAGTGCGAGCTTGCACCTGGGCAGGATCAGAACCCCAGAATTGCAGAACAAAATGAGATTGCCAAGAGAATGAGAAGCCTTGAACAAAGTTTGAAGAATATGCAAGGATTGAGCGGACAAAAGAGCGTCTCTTACGCCGACCTGTGCATGTTCCCTCACGTGCACCTGCCAACGGGTTTCAAGACCCCAAAGTTCGAGAAATACGATGGGCACCTAGACCCCATTGCACATCTTAAGAAATACTGCAACCGATTACGGGGAGCCGGCGGAAAAGAAGAATTGCTGATGGCGTATTTTGGGGAAAGTCTAGTAGGGATAGCTTCGGAATGGTATATGGATCAGGAAATGTCCCGATGGCATATATGGGATGATCTTGCCAGAGATTTTGTAAAACAATTCCAGTATAACATCGACATTGCGCCAAACCGAAACTCTCTGTCGAATTTGAAGAAGAAACCTTCAGAAAGCTTCAGGGAATATGCTATTAAGTGGCGTGAACAGGCGTCAAGAGTGAAGCCTCCCATGGATGAAGTGGAAATGGTCACTACTTTTCTCCAGGCTCAAGAGTCTGACTATTTCCAAAACATGATGTCAGCCATGGGTAAGCCATTCGCGGAAGCGATCAAGATTGGAGAGATGGTAGAAAATGGTCTGAAAACAGGTAGGATTATGAGTCAAGCATCCATAAGGGCAACCTCCCAGGCCGTCCAAAGCGGGTCCGGAGGAATGACCAGAGGGAAGAAGAAAGAAGAAACAACTATGGCAGCCTCGGAAGCAAGGGAGTATCGTCATCCCAGGCCCCGATTCCCGGAAAGAACCCCACAACACTATTTCCCCCACCAATTTGGCATATGCTCATCAGCCTTATATGGTCATGAATGCCCAACCTTATGCCCATCCACCACAACAAGCCAACCGAGGCCCAGCTCCACCTCCCAGAAATCAGCCTCCTTACCGCAACCACTATAACCCACAACCCCCGCAGAATAACTTTCGCCCTCAGGAGCCACCTCGACGGCGGACTTTCACGCCCATCGGTGAGCAATACTCTACTTTGTTCCCTAAGCTAGTCCAATTGGGTTTCTTGCAACCAATCCCTCAAACAAGGCAAAACCCGACGTCACCTTCTTACAAAGCTGGAGTCAGATGCGCCTATTATTCAGGGGCCGAGGGACATGATACAAATGATTGCTGGTCGTTGAAAAGAGTGGTCGAAAATTTGATAGAGCAAGGGAAAATAGTGCTAAGGGACGAAGAGATCCCAAATGTGACTAACAATCCATTGCATGCTCACAATAATGGGCCGCTGATCGGAATGATTTGCGAAGACAAAGAATTTGACCCTACTTTAAAAGCCATAATTGCCATTGTCGACACGGGGAAGAGGCCCGAAACAGACCAGAAACCAGGAAAGGGGGAGGAGGCCAAGGCTATAAAGAAAGAACTTGAAAAGAAGGTGGAGAAGAAAGTGGTACCGGCAGGGGATGAAGTTCTTTACATACCACGAGGTCGAGCTGAGAAGACGCAGAACTTCGCAATCAAAAAGACAAAACCTATGTACGTGCCGAAAGGGGCCTATGTGGTCCGGGGGACGATTCAGCCACCTCGGCTGAATGAGCCAGTGGTTATCGGACGTGCGCCACAAAAACCAATGACCAACCTGTCCACAGTGCCGTGGAATTATCAAAAGACTTTGGTAATGTACAAAGGTAAAGAGGTCATGGGAGAACTTCCAGAAAATACTTTCATTGAAAGGTATTCAAATACCCAAGAACTGAACAACGCCACACAAAGGCGCTTCCCGCCAAAGAAGCCCGTAAGTGTTGAAGAAGCGGAAGTGTTCTTCCAACAAATGAAAATGCCGGATTACGAAGTGCTAGATCAACTGCGCAAGTACCCCGAGCAAGTGTCCATGCTGTCATTATTAATGAGGTCGACCGAGCATCAAAAGATCTTACTGAAGACCCTGAATGAAGCATATGTGCCAGTTGAAACCTCGGTGGAACAATTAGAGCGGATGACGGAAAGATTCTTCGCCGTTAATCAAATCTCTTTCAGCAAGAACGATCTACCCCCGGAAGGAGCGGCACACAACAAGGCTTTGCATCTAACAGTTAAATGCGAAGACTATTATGTCAAGCGGGTAATGTTGGATGGGGGCTCAGGCATTGACATTTGCCCGCTCTCCACGCTACAAAGAATGGAAATTGGGACCGGAAGAATCCGACCCAACAATGTCTGCGTAAGGGCTTTCGACGGCATCAAGAGGGATACCATGGGAGAAATAGACCTGTTGTTGGTCATAGGACCAGTCGAATTTCAAGTAACCTTCCAGGTGCTCGACATGGATACATCCTACAATTTTCTCCTTGGCAAACCTTGGATCCATGCGGCAGGAGCTGTGCCTTCCACTCTTCACCAGATGGTGAAGTTCGAGTACGAAGACCGAGAGATCGTGGTCCATGGGGAAGATGAGCATGCTATCTATCGGGACCCATCGATCCCATATCTGGAACCAAGATAAGGGAGCGAACATACGGTCTATCAAGCTTTTGAGATTGTACTGGCAGAGCAGCACGAAGAGGGAATACCCTACCCCCAGCCTTTCTTGTCCAACGCCTCGGTTATGGTGGATAAAGAGATGATCCGGCACGGATTTAGGCCAGGGAAGGGGCTTGGATGAACCCTTCAGGGAATAACAGAACCCATTACCTTGCCAATCACCAAGAAACCTTTTGGACTAGGTTTCAAACCTACTCCAGCAGACGAAGAGTGGGCAAAGAAAAGGAAAAATGAGGTTTGGAAGTTACCTCAACCACTGCCGGATTTATATGCAACTTTCATCAGGCCAAGGTACGTTGAAGAAGAAGATGATGAGGTCTTCACAGCTGAGGAAATCGAGGAGATATGTGGGGCGATGAGGGAAATGCTCTACGAGGTCCACATGGTTCAACCAGGTGAAGGCACAAGCACTGCTGCAATGCTGTACATGGGGCCGAACGCCCAACTTCAAAACTGGGAGGCCACGCCATTCCCGACTAGACGGAAGTCCGGGTAGACCTGTCCTGCCACCTTTCCTGTGTCACAAGTTATCTCCAGGACATAACTTGAGCGTTTTCTTCCTTTCAATTGTTGTTTTGAATTCCTAAGTTGTAAACATTGTTGTCTTCCAACTTTCCAAAGAAAAAAAAATCATCATTGCTTTCCCATTCTTTCTTTTGTTCTGATTTTTGTTATTTTTCCTTTTACCTTTCTTTTCAGTTATAATAATGCGGCTTTAAATATGACATGCTCGCGGACTTCACGCCCAGGTCACAATGAGCTATTTAACTGCGAATTAATGAACCCAGAATCAGAGTATGATGCGGAAGAGGCTTTTCGGGAAATAAACCGAGAGTTGGAATATTTTGAGAATAAACCTAAGCCAAATCTGAATGACACCGAACCAGTTAATTTAGGAACTCCTGAAGAAATCCGGGAGACCAAAATAAGCATTCACACAGACGAGAAAACGCGAGAGGCGATAATTCAACTTCTTTTTGAATTTAAAGACGTGTTTGCTTGGTCATATGATGACATGCCGGGTCTAGGGGTTGATCTAGTGGTTCATAAATTGCCAATTCATCCTGACTGCCCTCTAGTTCAACAGAAGCAGCGAAAGTTCAAAACTGAGGTCAGTGACAAGATCAAGGAAGAGATCACCAAACAACTGAAAACGGGAGTGATTCGGGTAGTCCAGTATACAACCTGGTTGGAAAATGTGGTTCCAGTACCGAAGAAGGACGGTAAAACTCGGGTATGTATAGATTACCGAGATCTGAATAGATCAAGTTCTAAAGATAATTTCCCACTACCCAACATCCACATCATCGTTGATAATTGCGCCAAACACGAGATACAGTCTTTCGTGGATTGTTACGCCGGGTATCATCAGGTATTGATGGATGAAGAGGACGCCGAGAAAACTGCCTTCACCACGCCTTGGGGCACCTACTGTTATCGGGTCATGCCATTTGGTTTGAAGAATGCTGGGGCTACTTACATGAGGGCCATGACTGCCATTTTTCATGACATGATGCATCAGGAAATAGAGGTGTACGTGGACGACGTGATAGTCAAGTCTAGGACGCAGGATAATCACATCCAAGACTTGAGGAAATTCTTCGAGAGACTAAGGAAGTATGACTTGAAGCTAAAACCCAGCCAAATGTGCTTTCGGAGTTCCGTCGGGCAAACTTTTGGGCTTCATCGTAAGCAGGAGAGGTATCGAGCTAGATCCAACTAAGATAAAATCCATCAGAGATCTGCCTCCCCCGAGAACAAAGAAAGACGTGATGAGTCTGTTGGGCAGGTTGAACTACATCAGTCGGTTTATTGCCCAGTTGACAAGCACGTGTGAGCCCATATTCAAGCTTCTGAGGAAAGATGCAGCGATTAAATGGACAACTGAGTGTCAAGAAGCCTTTGATAAAGTCAAAGAATACCTTTCGAATCCCCCAGTTTTGGTCCCTCCAAAACCAGGGAGGCCACTTTTCTTGTATCTAACAGTCCTGGAGAACTCTTTCGGTTGCGTCCTCGGGCAACACGACATAATCGGAAAGAAGGAGCAAGCAATCTACTACTTGAGCAAGAAATTCACCGGCTACGAGGCCAAATACACTCTGCTGGAAAGGACATGTTGCGCTCTCACATGGGTTGCTCAAAAGCTGAGACATTATCTCCAAGCCCACACTACGTTCCTCATAAGCAGGTTGGATCCTTTGAAGTATATATTTCAGAAACCAATGCCTACTGGGAGACTGGCTAAATGGCAAATCTTGCTTACGGAATTCGACATAGTCTATGTCACTCGCACGACAATGAAAACCCAGGCGTTAGCAGATCATTTGGCCGAAAATCCGGTCGATGAGGAATACCAACCATTGAGTACCTACTTTCCAGATGAAGAAGTAAACACCGTAGAAGTGGTCTCGGAGGACGCTCATGTCTGGAAGATGTTCTTTGATGGAGCCGTGAACGCCAAGGGTGTAGGGATTGGGGCAATTTTGATCTCGCCTTCTGGTCAGCATTATCCCGCCACAGCTAGACTTCGTTTCTTTTGCACAAATAATACAGCTGAGTATGAAGCCTGCATCATGGGCATGCATATGGCAATCGATCAGGATGTCAAAGACTTACTGATTATGGGAGATTCTGACCTGATTATCCGGCAAGCCCAAGGCGAATGGGAAACTCGGGATGTCAAACTTATCCCTTACCGACAGCATGTGGAGGACCTCAGCAAGCGCTTTACATCAATAGAGTTCAGGTATATCCCGAGGTGTCACAATGAACTGGCAGATGCACTTGCTACTTTGGCTTCAATGCTACCCTACCCGGGCAACGCCCACGTCGATCCTTTGGAAATCCAAATCAAGGAAAGACACAGTTACTGCAATGTAATCGAGGCGGGATCAAATACGCAGCCTTGGTACCATGACATCAAGAGGTTCCTGAAGACACAAGAATACCCCGAGTACGCTACTGGAGATCAAAAGAGGACCATTAGGCGACAT
Source organism: Nicotiana tabacum (assembly GCF_000715075.1). Lineage (NCBI taxonomy): Eukaryota > Viridiplantae > Streptophyta > Magnoliopsida > Solanales > Solanaceae > Nicotiana > Nicotiana tabacum. The sequence goes on along the minus strand of NC_134087.1, from coordinate 183,438,783 downwards.
GCAAGTGGTTTCTTTCTGAGCGGTGAATTGTTGTATAAGAGGACCCCGGACCTCAATCTTCTAAGATGTGTCGATATCGAGGAGGCAAGAAAGATCATGCATGAAGTACACGCAGGTGTGTGCGGACCTCACATGAACGGGTATGTCTTAGCAAAGAAAATCCTTCGAGCAGGTTATTACTGGATGACCATGGAAAAGGATTGCTTTAGCTTCGTTCGGAAGTGTCATCAGTGTCAGGTGCACGGTGATTTGATTCATGCACCTCCCACGGAGCTGCATCCCATGTCTGCACCTTGGCCATTTGTCGCCTGGGGCATGGACGTCATTGGACCAATCCAACCAAAGGCTTCGAATGGACACAGGTTTATACTGGTTGCCATCGATTACTTCACAAAATGGGTAGAAGCTGTCACTCTCAAGTCGGTCACTAAAAAAGCTGTAGTGGATTTTGTACACTCAAATCTTATCTGTCGTTTCGGTATTCCTGCGACTATCATTACAGATAACGCAGCAAACTTGAATAGTCACTTAATGGGAGATGTATGCGAGCAATTCAAGATAACGCATAGGAATTCTACTCCTTATCGGCCGAAAGCCAATGGTGCTGTGGAAGCGGCGAACAAAAACATCAAGAAGATTTTGAGGAAAACGATCCAAAGTTCCCGACAGTGGCATGAGCAGTTACCATTTGCATTGTTGGGGTATCGCACTACGGTACGCACATCAGTAGGAGCGACTCCTTATCTTTTGGTTTATGGGACCGAGGCTGTAATACCGGCAGAGGTAGAAATTCCTTCGCTTCGAATCATTGTCGAAGCAGAAATCGAAGACAGCGAGTGGGTCAAGACTCGGTTAGAGCAATTGACTTTGATTGATGAAAAGCGAATGGCCGCGGTTTGTCACGGACAGTTGTACCAACGAAGGATGGCCCGTGCTTACAACAAGAAAGTCCGACCCAGGAATTTCGAAGTAGGTCAGCTGGTACTGAGGCGTATTCTGCCGCATCATGAGGAAGCAAAAGGGAAGTTTGCTCCAAATTGGAAAGGCCCATACATCATAAGGAAGATATTGCCGAGAGGAGCATTGTATTTAGGTGATATCGAAGGAAATGACCCCGACACAGCAGTAAATGCGGATGCAGTCAAGAGATACTACGTCTGAATTATACTCCAGTAGTCTTGACGCATTCGAAATGACGAAGGTTTTATTCCCCACTACTCCCCAAACACTACCCAATTCTCTCTACAAACCTTTGAGCCGCTTACAAAAAAAAAAACATTGATTGAGGCCTGAACTACGTTTGACTTGATTCCGAAAGGATACGTAGGCAGCCTCTCCCTGAGGTTCAGTCACACCAACAATAAAATCTCATTCACCCTGAAATTGAAACCGGGGCAGGTCGAGCAGTTTGGAAGTTAGTATCATCTGCCTCTCTTTACCAAGCACAAGCTTTCAGATCAATTACCAAAGATAGTGAGAAACCAATAAGTGTCGCAAATGGAAGACCTGCACACTCTGAATCGAGAAAGAAAAAATGAGAGAGTCTCGTCGGTGAAAACCTTCGGGCACCACGAGGCGACGGGAGTAGAGAAACCAAAATGAGAGAGCTTGTTTAGTAAAAACTCGCAAAGAGTGCTATCAAGCGATGACAGGAAGAGAAATGAGAGAGGTCAGCTGGCGAAAACCCGCAAAGGGCGCTGTTGGCCGAAGAAGAATGACTCCACCCCAAGAAGGTCTCGGCAAAGCTCCACCGGTTTGGAATCACAGATCCGTTCTGGTTCAGGGAAACGCAAGTTCATGGAAGGTCAGGCGTCCAGTCCAAAGAGCATGTCATGTCATTTAAAGCCAGCGTTATCTTCCTCAGATAAGTCTTTCTCGTCCCAAAAGGGACACTCCCTTCCTGAAATTTGTTTTCTCCTTTCTTTGCTTCTCTTCGAATCCCCTTTATGTTTTAACCCCAAGTTCAGGATACACCGGAAAGGGCAGGTGGCAGGTTTGTTTGCACGGAATCCCGTCTCATGAAGGAAAACGCCTCATTTCGTTGGTACGATTGCCCAAGCCTGATGAATCATGATGTTCAATGGTGTTTAAAGTAAAGAGGAAAGAGAGAAATCTCCCCCGGCAAGTCCGCCTTCAGACGAATCCCTACAGAGTCTCCCTCTGTGCAAATCCCCACAGAGTCCCTCCTTGTACAATCTCCCACAGAGTCCCCCCAATATATATATAAAAAAAAATCCCCGTTGGAATTTCCCCAGCACATCCCAGCGAGTCCCTTTGTAAAAATTCCCCGAAGATCTTACCCCAACCAAGCCTAGCAAGCCCACTGCGAAACAATTACCCAGCATAGAATACACTTTGTAAATATTCCCCCATAGGACTTCCTTTTGTACAGAATACCCCCAATAAAATCCCCGTTGAGAACCTCCAAGCAAAACGGGACACACAAAAAAAAAAGAGAAAAGAAAAAGAGCCTTACGAGGCAAATTATCACAGAATCTGGAAAGGCAAGCCTGAGCAGTCTAAAAGGTTCCGACATATGAATCAAATCAATGGCGGGACTTCGCAACAGAAATGAAGACGCAACAAAGCAACCGGAAACGATCAAGGTCACCAAACCGACCGTCATTTCCGAACTAACAAATGTTCTTTGTCTGAAAAGTTCAAACAGGCTTAATCCAAGACAACCGTGCAAGAAGCAGGTGTCGCCCAAAGAAGAAGGTACATAGGTACAAGAAACATTTTGGCAATAAGGAATTCACTCGAAAGGTAAGTTTCCACGAAACTCCCTTTTATTCTTTTACTAAAATAAGAAAATTCAAAAAAAGAAGTCAGTGGTTGTTCTCGAATTTTGTCCCCAGCCATCAGCATTAGGGTTTTAAATCCTAAACTGAATTTTTCCGTGCAATCAGCATTAGGGTTTTAAACCCTAAACTGAATTTTTCCTTTAGTCAGCATTAGGGTTTTAAACCCTAAACTGAACTGAATTTTCCTTTTAGTCAGCATTAGGGTTTTAAACCCTAAACTGAACTTTTTCCATTTCAGCCAGCATTAGGGTTTTAAACCCTAAACTGAGCTTTTCCATTCAGCCAGCATTAGGGTTTTAAACCCTAAACTGAGCTTTTCCATGCAATCAGCATTAGGTTTTAAACCCTAAACTGAATTTTCCTTTTAGTCAGCATTAGGGTTTTAAACCCTAAACTGAACTTTTTCCATTCAGCCAGCATTAGGGTTTTAAACCCTAAACTGAGCTTTTCCATGCAATCAGCATTAGTGTTTTAAACCCTAAACTGAATTTTCCTTTTAGTCAGCATTAGGGTTTTAAACCCTAAACTGAACTTTTTCCATTCAGCCAGCATTAGGGTTTTAAACCCTAAACTGAGCTTTCCCATGCAATCAGCATTAGGGTTTTAAACCCTAAACTGAATTTTCCTTTTAGTCAGCATTAGAGTTTTAAACCCTAAACTGAACTTTTTCCTTTCAGCCAGCATTAGGGTTTTAAACCCTAAACTGAGCTTTTCCATGCAATCAGCATTAGGGTTTTAAACTCTAAACTGAATTTTCCTTTTAGTCAGCATTAGGGTTTTAAACCCTAAACTGAACTTTTTCCATTCAGCCAGCATTAGGGTTTTAAACCCTAAACTGAGCTTTTCCATGCAATCAGCATTAGGGTTTTAAACCCTAAACTGAACTTTTTCCATTTCAGCCAGCATTAGGGTTTTAAACCCTAAACTGAACTTTTTCCATTTCAGCCAGCATTAGGGTTTTAAACCCTAAACTGAGCTTTTCCATTCAGCCAGCATTAGGGTTTTAAACCCTAAACTGAGCTTTTCCATGCAATCAGCATTAGGGTTTTAAACCCTAAACTGAATTTTCCCTTTCAGTCAGCATTAGGGTTTTAAACCCTAAACTGAACTTTTCAGTTAGTCAGCATTAGGGTTTTAAACCCTAAACTGAACTTTTTTCCTTTAGTCAGCATTAGGGTTTTAAACCCTAAACTGAACTTTTCCTTTAGTCAGCATTAGGGCCCCAACCCCAAACTGAACTTTTCCCCAGTTGGTCAGTATTAGAGTTTCAACTCTAAAACTGAACTTCTCCCCAGCTAGTCGGTATTAGGGCTCCAACCCTGAATTAGGCATTCATATCCTCTTTCATCAATTTTATGAACTTCTTGGCGAATAATTCACGAAATATTCCTAGTGAAATTGGGGCAAAAAATTTCGTTCGTTTGTTTTTCCCGCAGGTCTAACCTCGAGCCACACGGATCGAAATGACCCACGAGATGAGTCTCAACTCAGAATCTAAGAAGAAAAAGACAAAAAGAAGATGTCCCGAGATATTCGGAAAGGCGAGAGGCGGATCGTTCAAAGGTTTGATCAAGGTCCCGAGTTCTACCAACCCCGTCCTATTCAGTATCGCAGAAATAAATAGGCGCCTACAACTTGCAAGCATCAAGATTCAGATCGGAGTCTACAAGCAGAATCAGCTAAGACCCAAGATCAAGTTGCAAAAGAATCATAAATAGGAATCTTGTAACTAGCAGTTGACATGCATATAAGTGTTTAGTTCAGTTTCAATTTTTCTTTGGTTGTAATAAGGCGGTCAGTGACGCAGCAGTGACAACAGCAACAGTAGTAACAGCAAGCATTGCAATCCCATGGTAGTCCCAGCTACCAAAATTTTCCCGAACTACATTGACCTGATTCCTGTTTAGCCCGGGATATGTAGGAAATCTTTGAAGCAAGATTCGGTCAGATCTTTCAAAAACATGCTTCACACGGAGTAGTCCATAGGCAAAAATCGCTCATACACGCTCACTTTATCTTTGCACGAAAACTCTTCGTGTTTCCGAACAAAGAGGGGCAGCTGTGAGCACGTGATTTTTGTTTCGCGCGACAATCGCTCCAAAAGAAATAAAAAATAATAACAATTGGTCCTGCTATACAATTTTTGGATTTTTACATGGCACTTTGTTAATTATTTACGATTTTTGCCCATTTTATTTTATTAAAACAAAATACAAAAAATGTATGTGTCATGCGTAATTTGAACCATAATCCGGTTGTTAAATAGAAAATCATAAATAGGCATCTTGGTCCGTGATTTTTGTTTTATTTGATTTTACCTGTTTTGAAATATTTTAATGTGTGTGCAAATAATTGTATTAAGTGTTTATTTAATTTTAATTTGATTTACTTAGGTTTGTTTTTAAAATAAAGAAGAAAATAAAATAATAAAAAAAATCTTTTTTCCGAACTTGGGCCAATTTTGAACAAATTGGCCCAAACAAACTAAGCCCAAAACCCAGGCCTGCCCGGTCCGTGACCAGCCTACTCCGAGAACATACAAACGACGTCGTTTTAATCCAGGCTGATCTGAGCTGTTGATCTCTGAAAGATCAACGGCCAAGATCTCTCACCCCGAACCCACTAACAGACCCGACCCGTCTCACCCGGACCGACCCTAACCCTTTACCCTTGAAACGACGTCGTTCCCTGTTAGTCGAAGGATCCTGGCCCTTCATCACATCTCATCCAACGGCCAGGATCCACCTACCCACTAACTATATAAGCTCGTAACCTTACCCTGCCCCCCTATCCGAACCTCAGCCTTCATCATCTTCACAAGAACCCCAAACCCTAGAGCCGCCTCTGTACCCCTTCACCATGAAAGCCGGCGGCATGAACGCCGATGACCTTCACCTTAACACCCTAAAACCACCTTGACACCCTGAACATGGATCTGTAGTCCGTTTAGTTCGAATCATCCTCTAGGTCCTCGAATCTTCATTTGAAGATTCGAGCAAAACTCGATCTACACCGATCTGCCTTAGATTCATACCAGACAACCCTCGGACCCCCCTCGTGACCAAACCATGTTTGGTTTGGTCCGAATCTAACCCTGGAAGCCCAAGTTCCAAATCTACCTTCCACAAAACCTAAAAACCCCAAGCCTGGTCCGTACCTGTTAAGCCAAGAGGTTAGGGCCTAATGGACCTTAATCGAAGTGTTTCTCATCTGAGAAACACTTCGATTAAAGTCCGTTCAGCCTTAAGAAAGGTCTGTTCGAATCCAAGTTAAGATTTTTTGATTTTTCGGGTTTTAAGGTGAGTTTGCTTTCTTTTCTTTATTTGTTTTAGTCCATGTGATTGTTCTAAAAGCTGTTCATGTTTGGTGAAATCTGTTGTTTTGAGTTTTATTAACTGTGTCCTGTCCACCTTGCCCGAGCCTTTGTGTTTGATTGTTTCTTTCTTCTACTTGTTACTGATAATGTGTATATGTGTATGTGCTGTGCGAATAATTGAGCTTCAAATTTGAACTGATTAACTGATTCCTCGAGTACAATTCTGCTTAGTCAGTATAATTCAAATCATGTGCTTGATACTTTTAAATGTCTGATTTTGGCTACGATTGTACCTGTTATGATTAATATAGTCGAGTCGACATATGTCGTCAATTAGTTTTAACTATCTGAACAATAACAAATTGACCTGCTGCAGTTAAACATTGCCTGAATCAATTAAGAACTGAGTCTAGTGCTTATAATTGTTAATTTGAATCAGAAATATAAAATCAATGTTTTGTTCAGTTACAGTTTTGAAATTGGAGGGCATGTGCACTTGTGCACAACATGTGCATTTGTGAACAGCCTGTGCCCTGCCTAAGGGCTTTTTGAATTAAATAGTTTGACAGCATATGCTGTCAGACTGACTACATCCTGCTGCCCACACCCTACTTTAGTTTCAGAAATAATAAACATTACTAAAGGTAAGCCTGCCAAGGGAATATCATGGGGTTTTGTTTATACTTATTTAGCTAAGTGGAAACTGAAAAGGGGCAGCACATGGGAGGGTATTCTGATGGTCTAAACAGGCTGTTAAAGGGATGACTTTAGGCTTATAAAAGGGGAGGACTTCCATCAGTTTTAGAGAGAGAGATAGGAAGGAGGACATCTGATTAGAGAGACAGACATAGGGGATTCAGACTGAATCATTGAGGGCTGAAGTTCTGAGAAATAGAGACACACACAAAGACAGACATTGATAAGAACAGAGTGAATTGAGAGGGAACACTTTTAGAAGAGTGAAGTTCTGAAAACAGAAAACTGGAAAAGAACTTTGTCTGATTAACTCAGACAGACAAAACTAGAAATTGCATTCTTCTCTGTTGTCTTGATTTCACTAGCCTTGATCTGTTTGTTCAACACTGATTTCTTCTAAATCCAATTGAGTCTGCTGGTTGTCTGTTGGTTTACTCTGGAACTTGGTCTAGTTGTTTTCTTAATTCTACTTGCCTCGTTTGTTGTTGCTGCTGTTGTTCTGCTTTCTGCTGCTGCTGACCCCTTTGCTTCCACTTCTTCTTTGCATTTCAGTATTCAGTATTCAGGTACATATTTCAAGTCCCATGTTGGTGTAAACTGTAACAGTTCGAAAGCATGAAATGAAAGGAGTTTGAAGAAGTTTAAATGTCTGTTTGTAATGCTCATGGTCTATTGATTTCTTTGTATAAATTGATTAGTGTGTAATTCAATAGCAAAAAAAATCTAGTTAGTTAATACTTAACTGAGTTTTAGCCTCTTGTATCTTAGTTTATAGTTGTTTGTTGATATGAGTTAAGTAATGGTACAGTACGTAGAATGTACAAATATTTGACATAGTGACTGACCGGATTCCTGTTTAGCTATAATGATATGCATAGGATAGAATACTTCCACCTTACACAATGATGTTCTGTTTTATTTTAGTTTCTTTCATCAGGACCCGCTAGGCAGTATATAGGAGCACGTTCGAACCCCCAGTGGTAATAATGCCTAGTGGGTTAATTCCCTTAATCTAGCCTAAATGAGTCTAGTTTGAATTCAATTCAAGAGATGTTTTGGATATAAGTATAGCATTTTGTCATGTAATTTCTTTGTCAAATTAGAACATTTCTCATAAAGTATGACGTTTTTTTACTTTATAAATAATTAATCAGAAATTGATAAGAATTAGGCCCAAAGCATATACTTGAATTGACATGTATCTTCCTTCTTCTATTTTAGACTGGACATAGTAAAGATGTAGTCACTGCAGGTTTATCCTTTTGAATAAAATGAGACGAGCCTCGACAAACAAAATGCACAAGCTGCGGGGCCCTCTAAATGTATATATTAAAATACTTAGAATTCGGGACAGGCCGTTTAGCGAATTTTACGGCCTTCCCAAAATAACAATACGCTAGTTGCTTTAGGCGCGCCTTTAATGATTTAACCTTCTTAAACACGGGTGCACATTGATGTGACCCAAATTCAAATCTCAACGGAGTCGAAATGTGTTAACAACTACGGGTGCATTGATTGTGACGTGGTTCGAGATGCATTTTCACGACGTTGCAATTCTATAAAAATAAATGATAATAATAAAAGCGGTTTAAACTTAATAAAAGCACATAAGTCACAACATGTATTTAAATCAGATATTTAGCCATTATAACAATTTAAGCGACCGTGCTAGAACCACGGGATTCGAGGATGCCTAACACCTTCCCTCGGGTCAACAGAATTCCTTACTTAGAATTTCTGGTTCGCAGACTTCATTTGGAAAAGTCGAAAATTTCCTCGATTTGGGATTCAAGATAAACCGGTGACTTGGGACACCAAAAGTCAAACCTTTCCCAAGTGGCGACTCTGAATTAAATAAATAACCTCATTTCGAATATTGTCACTTAAATTGGAAAAACTCCCCTCGCGCATTCTATCCTTCGGGGCGGGCGCGCAAAAAGGAGGTGTGACAATCACAACCTTTTCCTTCCACAACTATAAATATGGGTTTTTATAACTCAGAAAAGAGACTGGAAGTTATAACAAGAAGCAAGAGAGAACCCATGGATCAAACGCTGCAAATTTCTCTACAAGTTTTAGCCTTCAAACAATTAAGTTCAAGTCCGAGAAATCAAGTTCAAGCTCAAGAACGAAGAATAGATCAAGATTCAAGGAATACGAGTTCAAATCAAAGTTCGTGCTAGTTGAATCCACGATCATCATTCGTGGCAACAAAATATAGATTCAAGGTCAAGCTCCTTGAATTTATTTACTATTGGAAAGAAGAATCAGAGGATTCACAAAGATTGTACACTCATATTATTTGAAATCAAATACTACGATTGTTGCAATATTTTTTTGTCTTGATTTTATTTTCTCGACTCAATTTATTGTCAACATACATATACAATTGTTTTTCCAAATCTAGTGAGTTTTCTCAGCAATTAAACTTTTCCTTCAGTTCATCACTAGATGGAAATGAAATTTTCATGGTGATTGTTAAAACATGCAAATTGCAATCAATCAGAAAAAAATATTCACTAGAAGCATCTCTAGAAATGTTAGTTTCCCTTTTCTTTATTATCGACTCAATTTTCTCAAATCTAGCTAATTAAACTGGTAAACATACTCCAGTAGTTTTTATGCTTCATTACTTTACTGCATTTACCTCAAAAATGTATTTTATGGGGCCTTTCTTTTAATTAAAGTATATTCATTACCTACTTCCCTTTCTTAGAGATTTGCAAGGCAGGCTATTGAGGATTTTATAGAGTACTTTAATTATCAAATTTGTCCGAGAGTACTTGGACTGGTTGGAATATGATTATCAACTAATAAGAAATTAATTTACTATTGTGAATAAGCTTGCCCTGGTTGTTGATGCAGCCAATAATTCACTTTTTTATACCCCTAGTTAATGTTTTTATAATACTAGTAATTTATTGCTTATATCGTCACCAGATCTCTTTTTAAGTGGTATTCCTTGTAAGTGGATCGTTTGCCACTTTGGTACATTTTTAAGCTTTAGGGTTGGTTTGGTATTGCATTTTTTTTTTGTTTGGAAAGTGCTTGTTGACTAATTATCTATAAAAGTTTCAATAGCTGATTTGGCTGGAGATGAGGGTAGGATTGGATTCTTTTCCTTGAATATTTTGATATCTTCAAACGATTCGCAAGGAGTTCAAGTTTTGTACGCTAATAGTATTAAAACTAATCATCAAGATACAAGATATCAGTAGTTTGTAGAATCTTTGTATGGAACACTAGAAGAAAGAGTGAGGTAGTCAGGGGCGGATTTACCTAAGGCTTTTATTTTTTTATATATTAAAAAGCAGAAACGAAAATACGTTAATTTATATTAAGTGACATTGCTTGAAACAAGTAACTGGGTTGGCTAAATTGGTCAGGCGCCTTATTTTTCTGGTATAGGTCGTGGGTTCAAAGCTAGAAAGCTTCATTTATTATTTTAGTGGTCAATTTTTGTAAACTCTTGTGACAATTGTTGTAAAGCCATTTGATTAGATGTTGAACTTTTAGTGATTATTAGGAACTTTATATTAGAAAAATAGTATTTAGTATTATTTCGAATGAGGTTATTTTTTTAATAAAATTCATCGAGAAGAGTTGTTGTAATATACTTGAGTTGTGTTCGTTTTTTTTGGTATGATATGATATTGTTAGTAGTGTTTTGTTTATTTGTTCACTTTTAAAATATGACACCACTTACAAAAAATCCTGCATACGCCACTAGAGGTTGTTAGGCGGACCCAAAATTTGAAGGCCGCAAGTATACTTTTGAATTTAACCAAAGTATATAAAACAGGGTACATACTACTAAATATATCACTATTTTCTAACGATATATACATATATACATAAAAAATTTGTCAAACTTAACGGGTATTGGTGGCCCCTCTCGATATAGCATAAGTCTGTCTCTCAAGATAGTACATGATTTTCATCATCTCCATATATTTACAGTTGCAACAAGCCTAATTAAGCCGCAAAATGTGAAGAAAATTAGAAACAAAAAGAAAGGGCACTAAATTTCTACTCTAAGTGGGTGCAATGAAGAGTCGGACCATATTGGGTCAACTCTATCTTTACATTTTTGCGGGTAATTGTTTTTATAACTAGAACCCATAATCTCGTGACTACACGATAATGACTTTTACTATTGCATCGGGACTTCTTAGAAGTACAAATGAAAAGGAAGAAAGGAGTAGAAAAGGAACAAACACAGGAGAGAAAGTACAAAGATTGTGTTTTATCTGAAAGTTGATGCAACAGTTTGAGCCCAAACTCTGAGATTATCTTTCATATTAATCTCATTGTTCATAGCAGGAACTCTCCACTTCAACAATTTCTTAGTCATCTTTCTTTTTTCAAGAATCTCCCATGCTTCAGAAAGATAAGGCCTTGAATTTACATCCCTCTTTTTACTATTTTCTATAATTTCCTCTGCCCTTTTTCCCCATTTCTCCAATCCGGGAACAATTGTAACCAATCTTGAATTTTTATCTTCTTCACTAAACTCAAATCCCAAATCCATAAACCCTTTTAATTCTTCAAGTTCAAGGTCTGATGAACTTCTCCGAATTCGAATAATTTCCTTAACTTCCCTTTTAATCCTTCTCCTCTTCTTGTCACTAACTTTTATTGGTTCTTGAACTCTATTATGTGTGATAATCACAGAAGTTGGAGAATTCCCAAGTGGACTAAAACTTGTATTATCCAAGCTTAAACAGTAATCACTTTGTGATCTTCCCATCAAGATATTTGCTGATTCTTGAATTTCATGAGTATTTTCTTGAACTTCCTTGGTTGTTACATTAGCTGAAATTTGAATTTCAAGAGATTTGAATATTTCTTGTTCAAACCAACAAGTATCAAAGAGCTTGAGGATTTCTTCTTCAGCCGCCATATAATTATAATGTGCACTAGAAAACAGACTTATCTTTTTTCCAAGCAAATCTTGGGAGTTATGGTATGGTATATATACAAGTAAATTATTGAGCATGTTATTGGAATCTGATGAGTGATTATTCGAATCTTATAAGTGGTTTATTATAAAAATAGGCCCACGTTTCTCCTCTAGAAGAGTCGAAATAATTTTTTTTATGTCCTAAGCACCATTAGTTCTTCCAATTATTGTTGTATTAGTTGGAAAATCAAGTCAACTCTCAATCATGACCTAACATTTATGTGTGCTGAAAAATATATAGGGTTATGTTATTTGTGGCTTGAATTATTTCCTTATATTTTTAGGAAACTCATAGTCCCTATTGGTTTAGGAAAACTCATTGTCCTAATAGATTTGGGAAAAGAAAACCTATAATCCTTGTCAAATTGGGAAACCTTTCTCATATATGTTTGGGACCTTTTGGGATCTATATATAGGGGTTGTAGTTGGGGATTCTATAGATGGTATTGTGTTTTTTTTCTCAATCATAGTGGAAAACTCTCTCTTCTTTTGCCCCGAGGATTAGGCTTAGTCGAATCTCGTTAAATCCTTGTGTTGATTTTTCTTCTCTATTTGCTTTATGTGAGATTGTGTGCTAGTTAACCCACGATATTCCGCAACAATTGGTATCAGAGCAAGGTTTGGGTTTCTACACATAATTTAGGGTTAAGATGTCTTCATCATCTTCAACATACGAAGTAGAGAAATTTGACGGAGGTTCTAGTTTCAGTCTATGGAAGATTAGGATGAAATCGTCCCCGGTGTTACAAGGATTATGGAAAGCAATTGATGATGATTTTCCTGAAGATATGAAAGAGACAAAGAAGGAAGACCTGAAGGAGAGGGCTTTGAGTGCGATCTTCATGAGCGTTACAGATAGCGTTCTTCGGGAAATTGCTGAAGAAACTTCTGCAGCAACGACATGGAAGAAGTTGGAAGATCTGTATTCTAAGAAATCGCTGACAAATCGCCTCTACCTGAAAAAGAGGTTATACAATCTCCGTATAAACGAAGGTACACATGTTAAAACTCACCTTGATGAGTTTAATTCAATTATAATGGACCTGAAAAATGTGGATATCAAAATTGAGAGTGAGGATCAGGTCTTGATTGTGTTATGTTCTTTACCACAGTCTTATGATACTTTTGCCAATAAACTGCTATATGGGAAAGATAGCATTTCACAAGAAGATGTTAGTAATGCACTAAAATCTAAAGAGTTAAAAAAGAGCTTTCCAGACAACAGAATTGAGGGCGAGGGTCTTGTGATTAGAGGAAGAATACAACAAAAGGACTTTAACAGGAAAAGGAAAACCGCAAGATCAACGTCTAGAGCAAGGAAGCAAAACTATTATGAGTGCGGGGAGCAAGGTCACTACAAGAGAGATTGTCCTAAGCTGAAGGAGAAAAGAGGGAAGCAGAAAATAGATAATTCGGCAAATATTATTGACACTGGCAATAATTCTGATGATAGTGATTATGCAGGGGAAGTTTGTGCTGTGAGTTCTAGTCATGGGCAAAATTCTTGGGTTCTTGATTCTGGTGCTACTTTCCACATGTGTCCACACAAGAATTGGTTTGCAACTTACAAACAAATGAGTTGACTGTCTATATGGGAGATGATAATCCATTACCAGTAGAGGGGGTTGGTAACATCAAATTGAGAATGTTCGACGGAATTATCAAAAACATTGAGTGTTGGCATGTTCCTCGGATAAAGAGAAATTTGATTTCTCTTTCGACTTTGGATGATCAAGGGTATAAATTTCACTCCGAGAATAAAATACTTAAAGTGTGTAAAGGCTCCATGGTACTCATGAAGGGTAAACTACATTCTAAATTGTATCATCTTCAGGCTAGTGTAGTTGAAGGGGAAGCTGCTGTAGCTTGTGGGAAAAATGATCTGAATCAGTCTCAGTTGTGGCACTTGCGACTTGGCCATATGAGTGATAATGGATTGTCTTTGTTGAGTAAGCAGAATTTGCTGAATAGGTACAGAAATTAAGTTTTGAATTTTTGTGAGCATTGTGTGTTTGGTAAACAGACAATGGTAAAGTTCATCAAGAAGGCCGAGCACAAGACCAGAGACAAGTTAGATTATATACACTCTAACTTGTGGGGTCCAAACAGAGTTCCCTTCAAGAGTGGTGCCAGGTATTTTATGACTTTGATTGATGATTACTCAAGGATGGTGTGGGTATATTTTCTGAAAATAAAAGATGAGGCATTTTCGACATTTGTTAAATGGAAGACGATGGTTGGGAGGTAGACGGAAAGAAAAGTTAAGCGTCTTTGAACTGACAATGGGTTAGAATTTTGCAATTCTAAGTTCGATAATTTCCGCAACAGGGAGGGCATAGTGAGACACCGCACTTGTGTCGGAACACCACAACAAAATAGTGTTGCAGAACGTATGAATAGAATGTTTTGTGATAGGGCACGAAACATGTTTTCACATTCATGTGTTAGCAAAGATTTTTGGGCTGAAGCAATCAATACATCTTGTTATTTGGTCAATAGATCTTCATCCACAACTATAGAGTTCAAAACTCCTTTTGAGGTATGGTCCGGTTCGCCTGCTGATTATTCAAATTTAAAGATATTTGGTTGTCCTGCTTATGCTCATGTGAGGGATGGAAAACTTGAGCCGAGGGTAAAGAAGTGCATATTTTTAGGGTATGCAACTGGAGTGAAAGGTTATATGTTGTAGTGCACAGATCAAAAGACTCCAGGGCTAATTATCAGTAGGGATGTAATATTCAATGAATCTGCCTCACTGGACAGTCAGAGGGAGAAGGCAATAGCAGAAACAGATCGTGGTGTCAGTGACAGCATAAAGCTAGAAGTTGAATCTCCATTAGCTCAGCCTAGTAGTTCTAAAGTAGAGGAAGTGGAGGAGGTGCAAAATATTGATCAAGACGATAATGTTGATGCACCTGCGCAACAACAACCATATAGCATTGCAACAGGCAGAGAGAAGAGAGTGATCAACCGACCGCAGAGGTTTGCAAACGTAGTTGATGAGAATCTTCTTGGATATACGAATCCAGTGGGATTTGCTTTGGCAGTTGAAGAGACCGTTGATGCGTTTGAGTGTTATAGCTATCTAGAAGCTATTCCGAGTATAGAACCAAATCGACGGATTAGTGTTATGAGTAAAGAGAATGAGTCTCTTAACAAGTTTAGGTGTTTCCTAGACTTGGTTGATGCATGCGAAAATGGATAGAGCCCTTGCGAGGGCTGAGGGCAAGGTAGAGAGACGTTGTTCCTGAAGAGAATTCAAGCCAAAGGGAAGATTTGTTATTTGTGGCTTGAATTATTTCCTTGTATTTTTAGGAAACTCATAGTCCCTATAGGTTTAGGAAAACCCATCGTCCTAATAGATTTGGGAAAGGAAAACCTATAGTCCATGTCAAATTGGGAAACCTTTCTCATATATGTTTGGGACCTTTTGGGATCTATATATAGGGGTTGTAGTTGGAGATTCTATAAATGGTATTGTGCTTTTCTTCTCATTCATAGTGGAAAACTCTCTCTTCTTTTGCCCCGAGGATTAGGCTTAGCCGAACCTCATTAAATCCTTGTGTTGATTTTTCTTCTCTATTTACTTTGTGTGAAATTGTGTGCTAATTAACCTACGATATTCCGCAATAGGTTAAATGATAGATCATGCAGTCTGATTGGGCTCATTCTTATTTTCATAATTATTTATGGGAATGATTAATATCAAGGTGCTTAATATAGGATTTGCACGTCAACTTTTATAAAATGGAGCACTTTAACCCTCCATTTAAGATTTTTCGGCAAAAATTCGGATTTAATCGGATCTCAATGCAAATATCGAATAAGCAGAGGCGGATTCAGGATTTATAGGTCGTGGGTGCTTCATTAATTTTAGTGTAAAGTTACAGTGGTCAAACATGATCATAGTGGGTGCTCGTGATCAATTATTTAAAAATTTTAAGTATTATCTACGAATATATAGTACAATTTGCCAGAAGTCCATGGGTGCTGAAGCATCCAAACCTCAAAACGTAAATCCGCCATGATGGGAAACCAAAAAAAAAAAAAAAATTTAAGAATTTGACTGGTTGTGAAATATAGTTTCATTTACATATGTCGCTGTTAAGTATAGCCTCTTTGCTCTAGTTGTCAAGTTGTCAAAAGTTACAAACAAAATGTTTAGGAATTGATAAGTACAAATTTTTGTTAGTTATTGGTTGGTGGTGACAAGAAATAATCAATTTTAAACAATGAGGTGTACGTACAATGGATTTGACATGTAAGTTGGGAAAGATTTTGGATATTTATGTCATAGTATCATCAGAACTGATTTGGATGAGGTTAGGAAGTTAACGTGTATTTTCTCAGCAAATTCATGTACTTTGCCAACATATTACATTCTATTGTCTATGTCCCACAACTATCTTTGTGGAAGAATTATACATATGTATTGACGGAGCTATAATTTTTCTTACAGACGGCTGTTTTGACGCAAATATTGTATTTGTATATTTTAAAATCCACTTAAAATATATAAACAATTTATTCAAAAAATATGCAGAACCCAAAATAGCTTCGCCTCTTTTATGTGAATCAGTCTTCTCAAATCTCTAAAAAAGAAAAAAAAAACGAAGAAGAAGATCTTTTCCAATATGGTTTAGGGCTTTAGCCCATATATACTCTAATAAAACCTGTTTAATCAAAAAATGGAATTTTAGTCAAAGCTAGAATTTAGAAGAACACGGGCTACTGATAATCGAAAGAATATGTAAAAGAGAGTAATTTGGGTAGCAAGAATATAATTAGGAGAGAAACAAGTAAACCAAAGTATATTCCAATAGTGTTTCGTGTCCTTACAATTGATCAGATATCTCCCTTTTATAAATATCTTGGAGATATGCGTTTTGCCTAAATCATAATGAGGCTATTATGAGTAATTAAAGATATTGAATGCTACATCACATAATCATTATATTCAATACAGATTCTCTAACGTATTCAGCTTTTAATGCCCATTAAATACCGTATCTGCACTCTTTTATATTGTCAAATTCATTTCCTTTGATTCTTGAATATAAATAACTTAAATAGGTACGGGCGCTGAGTTATTTGAATAACTGCCCGTGCCTCTTCCTTTGTCTTTGCTTGTATCTGTTGCAACTCGTACCTCTTTGCCAGTTGTCACTCTTTGACCAGTCTACATATCTTGACACGTCATCTTTATATGTAAACACAATTTTTCCCAATAGAGATAGTCTCCCCCACCCCCCACTTTCCATTTATTCATCAGTTGATTATTTGGGAAGTGGATTTCATTAAAAGAGAATTTTTGTCATCATTAATGCTATGACAAAATTGACGCTAACATAGTCGCTTCAATTTAATGCTCCATACACGTGTCATTTTTCCATTAGCTTTGCAGTTTTACAGCCCTTTTCAAGGCTTTTCCACTGCTCACGAAGTGTCAGTTATCATTATTATGGTCCTTCCATCACTGCACTTTTTCCTTTGGCAATTGCTTATCAATATAAATATAACTTCTTTCCTTGTCTTTTACCACTTAAAGCTTACTGAACACTTAATTCCTCAAATCTCTGTTTACTTTTTCCTCACATCATTCTTCTTCGCTATGTCTTCATCAAACCCTAACCCTAGGAGAGTCCCATTGTTGATACCTTCCCCAATGCCCCTATTAGGAGTAGAATGAGAGGTAGGCTTCGTAGATTAGGGTCTGCCCGTGGTGGTTCTTCTATGCCTTCTCCTAGTTCTGGCCCCTCTTCCAGAACTAGGGGTTCGTTTTTACAGAAATCTTCTTCGAGAGGTAAAGAGCCTTCTGAACCTCTTCGTGAACCCACAGTAGAAAAGATAGCTCCTATGGAACTATCTTTTTATCATGATAGAGAATCTCTTAGGAATCAAGTCTCTGGTTTAGATCGTGTTGACATCTACCCTACTCAGATTACAGAAGTTTTGACTTCCGTAGTTCGTAGATATTGCCATTGGAGTAGTGATTTTCCTATAATTATCCCTAATCCAAATCAAAGAATCACCTCTTACTTAACTGGGTTCTCTTTTGTCTATACATACTCTTTCACCTTAGGGTTTAGACTAGCTATTGACCCAGTCATTCTCGAATTTTGTCGTTTCTTCAATGTTTATTTGGGTCAAATTGGCCCAATCATATGGAGGGTTGTTGCTTGTTCGAGGCATTTAACCAATACAGTTGGTGTTCCCATTACTTTCCCTCACCTAATTCACCTTTACTCCCCTAGGCTTTTCCGCAATGGTGTTTTTACACTAGTAGCCAGGAGTAAGAGGGTTTTGGTGAGCCCTGAGGATGACAAGGACCGTGGCTAGTATGCCCCATCTGTTGCTGCCCCCACTGTCGGTTTAGTGAGCGAAGATAATGTTCACTTCCCTGAGAAGTGAAAGTTTGCACGTAAGACTCTTTTCTTTCACGTGCCTTTTTCTTAAAGTTTTGTCAATTTTTTTTTTAACTTTGCTATTTTATTTTAGCAACCATGAGAGTTGTGGATGAAGTTTCCAATTTCCGTGATTGGGTAGACAAGCTGTTGAAGACCGCACCAATGGATGGTAGATCTTGGAAGACACTTTCTAACCATTTTGGTTGGAAAGTAAAGACCCATGGTAAGAGTTTTTATTTTGTTTCATCTTTCATGCATATATATATATATATATATATATATATATATATATATATATATATATATATATATATATATATATATTCTCTTTATTGGTTCTAACTTCCATCCTTTTTTTTATCAGGATTTGCTATTCGAGGAGTTACTGCCGAAGCAGTTGCAGCCTCTCGTGTCTCTTCGGGAACCCGTATCTCTTTAGAAAGAGCTCGAGAAATAGTCTTGGGTTCTTCTTCTGCGAAAAGAAAAGCTGTTGAAGAATAAGACTCTAAAGAGGAGGAAGATGGGGGCTCTTTGGTGACGAGGCCACGAGCTAGAAGATGCATAATCTCTGATGACGAAACTGAAGCATCCCCCTGTCTTTCTGTTTCTCTCACCGAGCCTGTTGAAGCCTCAGTAATAATTCCTGACGATGAAGTCACTCCCCCTGATACTCGTGAGTTCATTGAACAACTTTTTATCAGCGGATTTGGCCATGAAGGTTTAGGGCCCATTTTAGATGAAACACCCTAAGCCTTTTTTTCAACTCCTGTGCCTGTGATTCCTTCCTCACCAACCCCAGCTGTTTCTGTTCCTTCCTCTATTGTTTTCACCTCTTCTACTGCTCCTCCTTTGACAATTCCCCCTCCTATCGTTCATCATACTGAGGCGAGCTCTTCAAGTAGAAGTGCCGCTATAAGGAGGGTAATTATTGAAGTTCCTGCTGAGGGCAGTCTTTTGAGGAAATTAGGTTAGGCAGATGTATGGCTAGAACCTGTAATTGGCCCAATTGAAAAAGCCAAGCTAGAGAGCCATATCTCTTTGACTCTGATGAATGATATTGTGCACGCCACTTTGAAGGTATTCACTTTCTCTTTTCCTTTACTCCTTTACTTTGTAATTTTTCCTATCTTTGGGATTCTTACTTCCCTTTTTTAGGCCAATCTTATTGGCACAAAAATAATGAACAGAATCCCCTTCTTGGAGCAGTTAGCACGTGATTCTCATATAGAGGCAATTAATTAGAAGGAATAGTTTGGAAGCTTGCAGATTGATAAGGAATACTTAGAGGAGAGTAAAAATACCTTGGAGCAACGGGTATAGACTTTGACTTCGGAGTTGGCGACTGAAAAGGCTTCCTCGAGTCAAGCATATAAAGAAAAATTCGTCTCGAGACTTCTTTCTTAGAGCAGTTGTCCAAGGTCAGTGAAGAAATGAGGGGATTGAAGGTTCTCTTGGATGAGAAAGAGGTTTACGTTGGAGAGCTCGTTCAGAATCTGTCTCAAGCACAAGAAGACCTTCGAATTTCTTCTGATAAAATTTGCGCTTTGGAAAGCTCCCATGCCTCTCTTCAAGCCTTATACATAGCTGTTTTGGCCGAGAATGAGATTGCTGACTGGGAAAGGGATTACGAGATTCTTGAGGATAAGCCTGTTATGGAAGTAAGTTGGGCGTTTTTGAATTCACGCTGCGATACCCTAATTGAAGCTGGCCAAGAAAACTTCAACTTGGAGGTGGAGTTAGCTAAGATCAATGAAATCATTGAAAAAGCTCAGCAAACTCAGGATTTCCCTTCTCCCGTGGTCGAAGCTCCCGTGAATGTTGAAGTTGATACGGGTATCCCAACTCTTCCAAATCCAATCAAGCATGTTGTTGTAAGTAAAATTGAACCCGTAACTATTGATGCTTCCGCCCAGATTGAGCTCGTTGCTATTGATGCTTCTACTTCAGTTCCTCCAATTTCTCAGTGATCAGCCTTAGTTATTTGAATAACTTTGTTTTTGTTTCATTTGAAAAATTGTGGTGAAACCCTTGTTTCCATTTAAGGGTTTACTTTGAGAATTAAAGTCCCTAGACCTTTTATGGGGCAGTTTGTATAAACAATTCATAGTTTTGTGACTAAATTCGTACTTAGTCTTAAGTTTTTAAATATTAAGAAGTTTTTCATGTTATTATCTTGAACTTCTGTTTATTTTATTCTTGCCTTTATTTTTAAGGACTTACAGAATAATTTGCATTTTTGTTCTTCGAAAATGCTTCTGTTATCCTCATGACTAATTAATTTGAGCATGAGTTTTATAAAGAGGGCCCTTTTATATTTCGACAATTAATGAAGAAGACGTCCCAACCTCATAATGGTGTTAACATACGATAAAAGAAATAGGAACACACATGTTTCTTTGAAATAACTTTGACAAGTTTTTATTTGAACTTTGTCTAGTTTTGAGTAATACTTTACATGTATTTAAAGTACATCTATAACTTTCTCGTAACTGTTTTTCTTGTAACAGATTTAGAAGAAAAAAATAATAAACACGAGGTTTTTATTTATTATTTATAACTCGTTTTAGTACATAGCCTTTACCCTAACTATAGTAAGGTTTTCTTTGGCCTTGGCTCGTGACTTCGTGACTTTTACTCTACACTTGACTCTTTCAGGCTTGATTTTTCCTCCATCTTCTTTGCCTTCTTTATACACATGCCCGCATATATTATGTAGTCCCCCAAGTGTTTGAGTGTTGAAGTATGAAGCCTCGAGCACTTGATTGTTTCTCTCATTTGGTCCTTTTCCTGAAAAGGAAAACATACGGGACTCGGAGGTACGATTATAGATGAAAACTGCTTAACCCATTCGTATTTCTATCAGGATAATTGTAACCCTAGGCCAGGAATTTTAGTTTATTCCGTGTTAGCGTTTTCATCATTTAGTACGGGTTAGCGTTTTGCCTATCATCTAAAATCGTTAGTAAAATTTTAACAATTCAAAAATTAAATTCAAAATGTTGATACTTGACCGTGGGTATTCCTTAGAAATGGTATCTCTTCAAGTGAACAACATACCAATGTGAAGGTAGTATCTTTCCATCAATTGTCTCCAGTTCATATGCTCATTTTCCTGCAATATCACGAGCTCTATAGGGTTCTTCCCATGTTGGACTTAATTTACCTGCGTTAGCTGCCTTTGTAGATTGAAAAACCTTTTTAAGCACGAAGTCCCCAATTTTGAAGAACCTGAGGCGTGCTTTCCTATTGTAGTATCGTTCTATGACCTGCTTATGTGCTGCCATTCTTATTAGTGCAACTTCTCTCCTTCCTTCGAGTAAATCAAGATTTAAACGCATCTCATTGTCATTGGACTCTTCTGTTGCCTGTGTGAACCTTGTACTTGGCTCCCCTATCTCAACGGGAATTAAAGCTTCTGCTCCATAAACCAACGAAAATGATGTTTCTCCCGTACTCGTTTTCGTCGTTGTACGATATGCCCATAAAACACCAGGTAGCATTTCTGGCCAATTCCCTTTTGACTATTCTAATCGTTTCTTTAAATTGTTGATAATGACTTTATTTGCTGATTCTGCTTGCTTATTACCCACCGGATAATAAGGCGTAGACGTAATCCTTTTAATTTGCCAACTTTGAAGGAATTCCGTGATTTGAGCTCCTATAAACTGAGGGCCATTATCACATACGATCTCCTTTGGTACACCGAATCGGCATATGATATTTCGCCAAATAAAATCTTTGACTTCCTTTTCTCGCACCTGTTTGAATGCTCCTGCCTCTACCCATAATCAGTGAGTACGAGCACAAATTTTACCTGTCCTTTTTCTTGTGGTAATGGACCTATGATATCCATTCCCCATATCATAAATGGCCACGGTGCGATGACCGAATGTAATAACTCCGCAGGTCTATGCATATTGTTACCGTAACTTTGACATTTATCACATTTGGCCACGAAACTTTCTGCTTCTTCTTCCATTTTAGGCCAGTAATAACCTGACCTAATTAAGGTTCTTACCAGTGATCTTCCACCTGCGTGATTCCCTCAATGTCCTTCGTGTATTTCTCTTATTACATACTCCGTTTGTGAAGGACCGAGGCATCTTGCTAAGGGACCACCGAACATTTTACGATATAGATTGCCTTACTTTAAGTAGTACCGAACAGCCTTTTTTGAAGCGTATGAGCTTTTTTCTTATCATCAGGGACTGTACCATACTGCAAAAAAGCAACAATCTTGTTCCTCCAATCCCAAGTTAAATTATTAAAATTTACCTCATTGTTATCAGGGTCGAGAACTGAATGAAATAAATGTATAACTGAGGTGTTTGTATCACTTGCCACATTAGCCGCAGATGCAAGATTAGCTAGGGCGTCCGCTTTAACATTTTCATCCCTTGGTATTTGTATAACTTTCCAGGTTTGAAATTGCTTTATCAATTCCCGTACCTTTTCTAAATACTGTTGCATCCTCGCTTCCCTGGTTGTATAAGTCCCCAACATTTGATTAACCACGAGTTGCGAATCACTTTTGATTATAATCTGATTTATGCCAAGTTCTCGTGCCAATTCTAGACCTGCAATTACAGCCTCATACTCCGCCTCATTGTTAGTTATAGAATGACATTTAATAGCTTGTCGAATGGTTTCACCTATAGATGGTACTAAAACAATCCTGAAACCTGCACCTTTTATGTTAGATGAACCATCAGTGAATAAAGTCCAAGTTCCTGGGTTAGCTCCATTGAACACTTGTAATTCTTTCTCTGCTTCTAATTGCATCCCCTGTCTAAAATCAGCTAACACTTGTAATTTTATAGCAGTTCTAGAATGGTACGTGATTTCGTATTCAGTTAACTCTATATCCCACTTAGCCAACCTACCTGATAACGCATGCTTATGTAATATATTACGTAAAGGGTAGGCAGTTACTACATCAATAGGATGACACTGAAAGCAAGGTCTTAACTTTCTAGATGCCATGATTAATGCGAGTGCAATTTTTTCTAATTGAGGATACCACGTCTCCGCATCTAACAAAGATTTACTAACATAATAGATGGGGGATTGTTTACCTTGTTCTTCCCGGACCAAAACAACACTTACCGCTACTTTCGAAACATCAAGGTAAATGAATAGTCTTTCCCCAGCCTTTGGTTTTGCCAGCAAAGGTGGATTTGATAAGTATGTTTTCAAATACCTGGCCTGTTGACATTCCTCATTCCATTCAAAATGATCCTGCTTTTTAAGAGCTGAGAAGAATTTAAAGCACTTCTCTGATGATTTAGAGATGAATCTTTCCAAGGTTGCAGTTCTCCATGTTAATATTTGAACTTCTTTCTTGTTTGAAAGTATATCAGGGATTTCTTCAATGACCTTAATCTGTGCAGGATTTACTTCAATACCACGGTTAGAAACAAGAAAACCCAAAAACTTACCTGATGCAACACCAAATGCACATTTCTCGGGATTTAACTTCATATTAAATTTGCGCAAAATTGAAAATGTGTCAGACAAGTGTAATATGTGATCTTTTGAATACTGAATTTTAACAAGCATATCATCTATATACACTTCCATAGTTTTTCCTAGATGCTCTTGAAACATTTTGGTAACTAACCTTTGATACGTTGCACCTGCATTCTTTAGACCAAAGGGCATTACTTTATAACAGTAAGTTCCCATGTCTGTTATGAATAAAGTTTTTTCTTCATCTCTCGAATCCATTTTAATCTGATTATAACCTGAATATACATCTAAAAAACTTAATAGCTCATGACCTGCAGTTGCATCAATCAATTGATCTATGTGTGGTAGTGGAAAAGAATCTTTAGGGCAGGCTTTATTAAGATCTATGTAATCTACACAAACCCGCCACTTACCGTTCTTCTTTGGAACTACAACAGTATTAGCGAACCAGTTAGGATACTTCACCTCAAGAATGGAACCAATTTTTAACAATTTTTGGACTTCTTCTTGAATCACCTGATTCTTGAAAGTTCCTTGCTTTCTTTTCTTTTGCTTGACAAGAGGGTATGATGAGTATTCATTTAATTTGTGAGTCATCACTTCCGGTGGTATCCCTGTCATGTCAGAGTGGGACCAAGCAAAGCAGTCCACGTTAGTTTTCAAAAATTTAATTAACTTACTTCTCATGCCTTGGTTAAGATTGGCCCCAACGTAGACTTTCTTATCAGGCCATTGAGCAAATAACACAATAGGTGCTAGTTCCTTTATTATTGTTTTGATATTTTCATTCTCTTCTGGTTCTTGAATGGTATCAGGCCTTGAATCTACATTTGTTTGCCCC
This sequence comes from Nicotiana tabacum, assembly GCF_000715075.1. NCBI lineage: Eukaryota > Viridiplantae > Streptophyta > Magnoliopsida > Solanales > Solanaceae > Nicotiana > Nicotiana tabacum. Next base: position 183,414,287 of record NC_134087.1, on the reverse strand, counting down.
TGTTCAGTTGAGGTTTGTGTTGTGGTGTTCTCAACTGCCTTCTGTGATTGCTATTTTTCTTCATTTCTCGTACTTGTATCCGCAATGGAGTTGATAGTCCTGGATGTATGTTGATCTCCACGAATTTGACAAATTCCCCATGGCAACGGAAATTTGATAACTTGATGTAAGGTTGAAGGAACTGCATCCATCTCGTCGATCCATGGTCTCCTAAGGATCATGTTGTAAGCCATCTCTATATCTACTACCTGGAACTTTGTATCTTTGTCGACTCCTTCAGCGAATGTGGTGAGTGTTACTTCTCCTTTCGTCACAACACTAGAATTATCAAATCTAGATAGAGTATGCGTCTTTGGTATTACTTTATCTTCAGCTTTCATCTCACATAATACTATTAACAAAATAATATTCACGGAACTACCTGGATCAATCAAGACTCGTTTTACATTAGTATCATATATAATTAGAGATATTACCAATGCATTGTTATGAGGGGTTAATACGTCATCTGTGTCTGCATCATTGAATGTAATGTTGTCTTCCTCTAAGATATGCCACACCTATTTCTTTTGGGTAATTGTAACTTTGGAAATTTTGTTAGCTGCAGTATATGATATACCATTGATGTCTTCACCCCCACTTATAACATTGACAGTTCTTTTGGGGGAAGGTGGTTTTGGAGGTTCCTGCCTGTTCTTCATGTAAGCTTGCTAACCTTTCTCACTGAACAACTCAGTAAGATATCCTTGTTTTAATAAATAATCAACTTCACTTTGTAAAAATTTGCAATTTGCTGTTTTATGCCGTGATCATTATGAAACTCGCACCAATGATCAGGGTTGCACCTGTTTAGATTCGATCTCATTTATTTTGGCCATCGAACCTTATCACCCATGCTTCTCAAAACAGCTATGAGCTTCGAGGTGCTGACGTTAAAATTGTAACCACCGAATCTTGCTTTTAAGTTTTTATCATCATCTCGTGACCCATAGTTGTTTCGATCGTTCCTAAATCTTGATGAAGAACTTGATTCTCTATTCCTTGATCTGTGATCATTCCTTTGATTGTCCTGCTTTGACCGTGAGTCTTTTCCCGCAGGTCCCATATACGGCTCGTACCTATTTTTACCAAATCTTTTTTCGGTCTCCCCACATCTCGAACTTACCTTTTCTTCTTTTTGAAATCGCGGAACAATATCTTCTTCAATCCTCAGCTTCGTGCTATACCTGTTATAAACATCATTCTATGCTGTAGCTGGGAATTCATGAAGGCTTTCCTTGAGCCTCCTCGTAGCTTCTGAGCTTTTCTCATTCAAGTTGCTTGTGAAAGCTATAGCTGCCCAATTATCAGGTACATGAGGTAAGGTCATTCTTTCACGTTGGAACCTGTCCACGAATTCTCTAAGCAATTCTGAGTCCCCTTGATTGATCTTGAAAATATCTTCCATTCTTTTTTCGAATTTTTGAGCTCCCGAATGTGCTTTATTGAAAGAATCTGCAAGCTCAGCAAAAGAGTTTATAGAATTTTCGGGTAAAAGAGAATACCATGTTATGCACCCTTGATGAGTGTTTCACCGAATTTTTTGATTAATACAGATTCAATCTCCTGCTTAGTCAAATCGTTGCCTTTTACGCCTGTTGTGAATACAGTCACGTGATCTCATGGGTCTGTTGTTCCATCGTATTTTGGAATATCAGGCATTTTGAATTTCTTTGGAATTGGAAGGGGAGTAGCATTTGGCTTCCAAGGTTGTTAAGAATATTTATCCATATATATCACTTTGATTACGGGCGGTACCCCGGGTATTTGCTCTATGCGGTCACTTTGCTCCTTGAGCTGTTTCTGCAATGTTAGTACTAAATTTTGCAAATCTGAATTAACTAAATTACCTGGTTCTCCCTCTTGCGATTCATTGGGGGTTCCACCGCTACCTGAATTAACAAGCCCGGAACGAGGGTTCTCCAGAGTGTTGTTATTTGGAGTAGGTGTGGGTAGTGCAGCAGATAACTGGCTAACCAAGGCCTCAACGGCTTTATTGACCTGTGCGGTAATAAGTTTTTGCAAAGCCTCATCCATAGCTTCAACATTTTCGAATTGAGCCTGTCCATCTATATGAGATCCATCAGGAGTTCCTTCACGAGATCGCCGAGAAGAGCCTTGTGGAGAAATAATTAGTGCGTTATTATCCTGAGGGTCTCTCTGAAGTTGTTGGTTTGTTTGGTTTTCTTGGTTTCCTTGAATGTTGTCATTGTTGTTCGACATAGTTGATGCAACAAGGAAAGTTAAGCAAAAAGAAAATAGATTATCAGATTCCCGGTAACAGAACCAATTTGTTTAACCAAAAAATGGAATTTTAGTCAAAGCTAGAATGTAAAAGAACACGGGTTACTGATAATCGAAAGAATATGTAAAAGAGAGTAATTTGGGTAGCAAGAATAAAATTAGGAGAAAAACAAGTAAACCAAAGTATATTCCAATAGTATTTCGTATCCTTACAATTGATCAGATATCTCCCTTTTATAGATATCTTGGAGATATGCGTTTTGCCTAAATCATAATGAGGCTATTATGAGTAATTAAAGATATTGAATGTTACGTTACATAATCATTATATTCAATACAGATTCTCTAACGTATTCAGCTTTTAATGCCTATTAAATACTGTATCTGCACTCTTTTATATTGTCAAATTCATTTCCTTTGATTCTTGAATATAAATGACTTAAATAGGTACGGGCACTGAGTTATTTGAATAACTGCCCATGCCTCTTCTTTGCCTTTGCTCGTATTTGTTGCAACTCGTACCTTTTTGACAGTTGTCACTCTTTGACCAGTCTACATATCTTGACACGTCATCTTTATATGTAAATACAATTTTTTCCAATACAAAACCAACAAAAACTGAAAGCTCACTTTTGTGCATGTTTCAAATTACTCCATAACTAAACGCATATCAAAGCAGTCTTAATTCGACAAATTTCTTTGTTAGCGGACAAAATATAGGAATTTGGCTCCTTTTCATTTTCTATTCTTTCCATTTTCCAAAGTTCCTATAACAATGTGTGAGATTTATCTCGGGCATTTGCATCTATACCTGTTTTTTGTATCACGTTTTAACTTGTATTCGCTTTGCAAAAAAAATTACAAGTGTGCCCGCTTTTTCGCATAACTTCAGCATACGGAGCTGAAGTAACAAAGGTAATCACGCAAAACTTCAGCATTCTAGTAGCCGGGCTTGAAGTTCAGCTCTAGAGCTGAAGTTTTTGTTTTGTAACTGGCGAACTTCAGCTCTAGAGATGAGATTTTTGTTTTTGTAAATGACGAACTTCAGCTTTAGAGCTGAAGTTTTTCTTTTGTAACTCGGGAATTTCAGCTCTAGAGCTGAAGTTTTTATCTTTGTAACTGGGGAACTTCAGCTATAGAGCTAAAGTTTTTGTTCTATATTTGATTAACGTCAGCATGTTTATGCTCTCATGTTTTCAACGGGCCTTGATTTGTACTTTTTTAGATAGTTAATTTTATCTGACCTTTAACTTTCTCTTGCTGATGCTTTAGAACTCCAGTTATTAGTTCAAACGGCATGACCTCCGACATCATGTCTAGAATGGAATGTATTTTGTTTAATAGCCTCTTTAAGAAGTCAGTTCTTTGTCTTTTTGATTCCCTTGTATTTTGCAGGAAAATTGAACCATTTCAGTAGTCAGTTTAGGTGATTTTTAATGTTATAATAATCCAAATGGAAGTCCTCAGTATATTTTCTTTAACTTCATTAATCAAAAAGAGCAATGTTGAAGTCATCGTTGTAGAAGAAGAAAGAAGAAAATGAAGGAGGAGAAGGAAGAGGAGAAAGAGAGCTGAAATTGTTTTAAAAGTGGGTACAAGTTAAAAGTTTTTTAAAAAATGGGTATAGGTTAAATGTGGGTGACCAAATAGGGCGCCCCGTGCAATTTTTACGATTTATCTCATTTAGATATTACTCCCTCTGGTCCACAATAAGTGACCAATTTACTTTGGGCACACCCATTAAGAAAATACTAAATTCTAAATAAAAGTAGTTAGTATGACTAAAGTATCATTAATTAAATGATTCAGCATAATTAATGTGACGAGTAAAAGACTTTTTAGGAATACGTACATGAGAGTAACTTTGAAAAAACAAATTGAATTGTTTCTTGGTTATATAAACAGACACTTATTTTGGATCAAAATAAAAAAAACAAATTGGTCACTTATTGTGAACCGGAGGGAGTAATAGATTACTTTTCCATGTTATTTTAATTTTTAGATTTGTGTCACGTGTTCGTGTGCATCTTTAATGGTTGAGATTTGCGCTTTAATTTTTCTTGATTAACGATAAAGAAGTTAAAGAACTATTAAAAATTGGATTTTTTTTGTTCTTGTATTTTTCTCTATATGTACTTAATTGATTGTGTAATCCTATACTATAAGTGGGAATAACCAGGCAGCTCATGGTCAACATGTCTGCCTGACATAAGGATATTTCTGGAATTTCACAGTTACTTTGGCAGCACCGTTTTTTTGAAGAATTCTTATGCCCCTGAATAATCTCTTTATTGCTTCAGTTGCCACTGGTATTTGAGTAAATATAACAAACTTTGAGAACAATTTGACTGTTCAAAAAGCGCATGGTTCTGATTCATGTTGAAGTACACGTACAACAACATTTTCCGTTCCTTCTTTTTGTGTTCTTTTTTTTTGGGCTAAAAAACATGAATCTTTTACTTGCACTTTTCTTAAGTCAATTTTGCTTGTCCAAGGTTGTTTGACCCTTTGACAGTGTAAAGTTATACAGTAATTCTTCCAAAAGTGAAATTCTATTTCCCGGTAAAATAGAAGTAACAACAGACTTTCCTTAAGCTAAAATTTATCTAATTTAAATATTAAATATGTATTCTACGATTATTAAGCATGTTAATTTTTATTTAATTTAATTATTCAGTGCCAACCTTTTTATGTTCTAATTATGAAAACATTGTAACCCATCTTTCCTCTCTGAATTAATTGTATTGGATCCTTACTAGACCTTTACACATTATTTTACTGATTTATTTTATTTTATAGAGCTTTTCATTAATTTTATAGATCTCTAAAGCATTAGTAAAAGTATCTTTGCCGAGGGTCTATCAGAAACAGTATTTTTGCCCGTTCAGAATAGGGGTAAAGCTGCGTATATCTTACAATCCCCAGACTCCACTTGTGAAATTACAATGGGTGGTTGTTATTGTTGTTGAGTATTAGTAAATTGACATTGATATACCTGAAAATAAAAAATTCATTCAAAATATGTTTTAACAGTAATAGTAGCACTTATAATTGGAGCAGTAAATTGGTTAGCTAAAATTAAATTGATCCATTGTAACTGCACATATCTTCTTTCACAATTCCTATGACTTTGTATTGTTTGTTATTTTCTCCCACTAAAAAATTGTAGATAGTTTATCCAAAAAATGGTACTGCTTCTGGTAAAAAGCAATAATGACATCAGATGCTTAAGAGATAAATTTTATATAGATCTTAACTATGCCGAATTGAATTTTTTTGAAATTATTTTACCTTTTTAAATAATATCTAAATATATAATTTTTGGAAAAAATAAATTAATTTACGCCTGACTTATCAATTATGGCATTGCCTAGATGGTATATTTTTGGGATAGAAAAACATTATTTTACTATTATATATTTTTAATTTGGGTTCGACGAATGGGTATAGAATGACGCCGATCTTACTTGGTAGGCGCTACCATATCAGGTTATACAAAAAAATTAATTGTTTTGTGAGAGAGATTGTAATTTCATTTCCAAATCGCTATTTTTTTTTAGAATAACCAATGAGTTACTTTCAATTATGTTTTGGATTATTTTGTCTGACCGTTTTTCCTTTTTAGCTTATTGTAGTTGCTAAGCAGCCATTCTTTCTCTTTTTGGTTTAATTATAATCATATTTTAAATGTACTGTATAATTTAGATTGTAAAGGACTTTGTTGATTTCTAATGAATAGGGATAAAATTTTCTGAAATCTTGGCCAACCATATATTGTTACTATAATATTAAGAAAATATTTTTTAATTAAAGCCTAACACAAACTTCTACTCTATAAAGTACTTTTTCAAATAATACTGTTCAAAAATCTTAATATATTTTTAAAATTTATAATGATACCTAATTCAAAACTATTTTACAAACTAAAAATTAACAATGTGATCTCTTTGCTATCCATTCATTTCATATCAAACTTTCTTTCTTAGAAATTAACCTGTTCAAACTTATAAAATTATGCGATAAATGAATTCAAATAGACACCATGGCCCATTCTATTATTAATAATGCAGGAACGCGGAATAGAAACATAGGATTTAATCATTTTTTTAATTTTATAAATTGAGTAAAGTGAATACCCAAGTTGGACAATTTTGTGACAAAATGGAAGCTAAAAACGTTCTTCAATTACGAAAATACAACCCCATAATTTGTTATTATGCCACCAATAAAAGATAAAACCACTCTAAAAGAAATGCAAGAGTCCAAAACACTTTACAACTAGAATGAGTAGGAACAAATATTGTATTTTTAAAGTTACAATAAGATATCATACAACTTAGATCACCAAAAATTTGAATGAATAACAAAAAAAAATCAAATATGGTCAATTATATTGTTAATTAATGCCAAAAGATGAATTTCTTAAGGGATTTTTACCTATCTATACCATATATCAAATCTTATTACCAAAAATATTCATAATTTGTTATTTACCCATGTAGTCCACACTTTTACTACAAATTATATACCAATCCAAAAATAGGTAGATTTTGCCATTAAAAAACCCTAAAATGAAGGCACCAGATCTGATGTGATTCTGTCAAGGATTTTATTCGAATTTTGAAACTGAAGGAGATCTCTCTTCCTGATGAAGGCACCAGTTGCGTAATTCTCTCCTTCCTCAACAGAAAGAGATCTTTGTTGATATCAGCTACAACAAAAAACGTAATCAAATTGTACAATTACTGAAGAGAGACTATATTTGTTCTTCGTCTCAAATTGTACAAAATTGCTCTTCGTCGATATCAGTACTCAAATTGTAGAAACTATATCTGTTCTTCGTCTTTTTTCCTATCAATTACACGAAATCATGTCAAAAATCCCAATAATGCTGAAATCGAATGGTAATTGGGATAACTATGGTAGGTTTAGAGATTTTGAAGTTGATGCCATTGTGGTAGATGATAATGCAAGCTACGGAATTCTCAGTTCTACAATTGCAGAACAATTATCGATTGATATATCGGATAAAATTATAGAAATCAAATACATTGTGAACGAGAATTGTCCTCCAATGGAGATTAGGAATGATATGATCTCTGTTGATATCAGCTACAACAAAAAACGTAATCAAATTGTACAATTACTGAAGAGAGACTATATCTGTTCTTCGTCTCAAATTGTACAAAATTGCTCTTCGTCGATATCAGTACTCAAATTGTAGAAACTATATCTGTTCTTCGTCTTTTTTCCTATCAATTACACGAAATCATGTCAAAAATCCCAATAATGCTGAAATCGAATGGTAATTGGGATAACTATGGTAGGTTTAGAGATTTTGAAGTTGATGCCATTGTGGTAGATGATAATGCAAGCTACGGAATTCTCAGTTCTACAATTGCAGAACAATTATCGATTGATACATCGGATAAAATTATAGAAATCAAATACATTGTGAACGAGAATTGTCCTCCAATGGAGATTAGGAATGATATGGGGGTTCGTGTGTACATGGAAACCAAAAAGGAGAATAAAAACTTAGGTTCGTATCCTTTATGTATAAGCGTAAGAGATTTCAATATGGAATTGGCAATCAACAATGAAAGCACCAGTGCAGGTATGTTTGATTCGACATTGCAGAGAGTTATGGTGTTACTATGTTATCTACAATATTACTACAATTACCTACAATTAAACTACAAAGCTCACATAGTACTGAAAAGGATAAAGCAATGTTGCTTTCAAAATTATCTACATAGAAACTACATTTATGAATTTATTGTTTGCAGGTTCGTCTGGATCCCTAAACTTACTTGAATTTCCATCCTCACCAGCTATAGAAGAATATCAAAGTGAAATAATAACTGAATCTACGCAAACATATATTGAAGAAGGACAAGTTTATCAGGGCAAGCAAACAGTAGCTGCTGCAATGAAGAATTATTCAGTGATGCACAAGTTCCAGTTCAGAGTAAAAAGATCTAGTCATAGAAGGTATGCAGTTATTTGTGGATAATATATCAGCAAAATCAGTGTATGATTGAAGATAGGTGGGTTTTATAAATTGTAGTTAAATTGTAGTCAGTTTGTAGTTAATTGTAGTTTTTTCATAAATTTGTGTAAATATTGTATTTCTTTTGTAGCTACTGGCTTATATGTGTTGCTGAAAGCTGTAAATGGCATTTCAAGGCAACGTCAATTAATGATTCGGCAATGTTCAAGATAAGAAGTTTCAGCCGTCAACACACATGTTGCCTAATGGACGAAACATTCATACAGCAAAAACGTACTGCAGCAGTACTTGGTAGCATGGTCGTTCCAAAGTATTGTGATCCTAAGACTATTTACACACCAAAGGACATACAAACTGACATGTTATCCGAACATGGACTGAACCTAAGCTACATGCAAGCATGGAGAGCAAAGGAAAAAGCTTTACAGTTTTTGAGAGGGAATCCGTGTGACTCCTACAACAAATTACCCAAATATTTTTATATTCTTGAGAAGAATTATCCTTGTTCTGTTGTTAAATTGAAGAAGGCAGCAGATGATTGCTTCTTATATGCATTTGTTGCTCTTTGTACATCAATAAATGGTTGGCAACATTGTAGGCCGGTAGCAGTGATTGATGGGACATTCTTAAAGTCAGCCTACAGGGGGATTATGCTGACAACAAGCACCATGGATGCAGCAGGTAAATAATGAAATAATTTTGTACTTATTTTGTAGACAGTCTTTAAAATGCAGTTAAATTGTAGTTATGTTGCAGTTATTTTGTAGTTATATAAAAGAATGTAGTTAACATGTCTATATTTCTCAATATATATTGTAGTTGTTATTTAATCATATTTTATGTCTTAAAAATGTAGGTACTATTTTTCCCTTGGCATATGCTGTGGTTGATTCTGAAAACGACGCGTCTTGGAAGTGGTTCTTTGAGCAATTCAAGGAGGCATATGGTGAAAGACCTTCAATGTGTGTTGTTTCAGATAGGCATGAGAGTATACTGAAGGCAACATCAGTTGTCTATCCATGATTGGCACACTACTCTTGCATGTGGCATATATGGACAAATATAAGGTCAAAATTCAAGAAGGGACATCTACAATTACATGAATTGTACTTTGCTACAGCACGGTCATACACTCTGGATGAATTTAATGAAAGGATGTTGAAGATTGAAGAGGTAGACCTGCGTGTAAAGTCTTACCTATATGATATTGGCTATCATAGATGGTCAAGAGTACATGCAACGGTGAATAGAACTTTTACTATGACGTCAAACATTGCCGAGTCGTTGAATGCTGTAACAAAAGATGCAAGAGAGCTTCCAATATTTGATCTATTTGAGTATATGAGGACTCTTCTTGAACGTTGGACAAAAGAAAAGTTATCGAAGGCAAAGGGTACTTTCACATACCTTGGTCACAAATACAACAAAGAATTGGAAGACAACAGTACATTATCTCCGAAACTAAGGGTAAGATATTTTTTTTTTGGTGCAGTAGAATAAAAAAAGTACTAGCTGCAGTGTTTCCAGATTGTAGTTAAACTGTAGTCAAATTGTCGGTAATAATAGTTTGTAGATGAGCTGTAATATATTTGTTGCTGATTTGTAGGTAAATTGTTGATAATCCATTTTAATGATTGATGTATTATTATTTCTGTTTGGTCTTCAATTGTAGGTGAGGGCTTCAACAGATCATATACATACTGTGTTAGATGGTGTGAAGCGGTACATTGTGTGTCTAGAAAACAAGAAATGTAGCTGTGGACAATTCCAACTTGATGAACTTCCATGTGTGCATGCTTTGGCAGCATTAAGGCATAGGAATGAAACATACAAAAACTATTGCTCTCCATATTACACAAGGAAGAGCCTTCTGCTTACCTATGAAATGCCAGTAAATCCTCTTCCTGATGAAGGCAAATGGGATGTGCCACAACATATTTTGGATGAGGTAGTAAAGCCACCGGCGGGAGATAAAAGGCAGCCAGGGAGACCTCACAAGGAAAGATATAAAACATTTGATGAAATAAAGTCAAAGAAATACAAGGTGTCATGTGGCAATTGTGGAGGTGAAGGGCATAACAAAAGAACTTGCAAGAATGCGCCGAAAAAGAAATGAATATTATGTAGTTAGAATAGTTATTCAAAATAAATGTTAGTGAGCTCAAATTATCGGATTTTCTTGTGTAATTGTTTAAGTTTTTGAAGATGAATAAGAGGTATAAACATCAATTTGTGTATCTGCACTATTTATGTTTTTATGTATTCTGTCAAGCATCTAAAGTTGTCTTTTTTTTTATAGAATAGTTAAACTTTAATATTTACTGTATACAAAAAACTGATATTAATAAAGAATGCATTTAACGTAAATTGTATCCAGATTGTAGTGAATATGTAGTTTAACTGTGTTAGAACTGTAGTCTTGTTATTCATATGTAGAGGAGTTGTAGTTAAAATGTAGTTTGACGTAGTTTAAATGTAGATAAATTGAATTTTTTTGATAAACCTTGTTGATAAAAGATGTCTAAATTATTTATATGATTCCTGTATTTATTTTATCTTTCTGCTGTGTAACAAATGACAGTTATATACAGATATTACTTGGCACTTGAAGGTATTTATAAAAATAACTTGAAGATTAAAGTCAAATTGTAAGACAAAGCTGTTGCTGTAAAAATGTAATCAGAGTACTCGAGTATAATGTAATCAACAAAAAGTGTTGTAGAAAACCAAAACGACATATTTCCTACATTGTTTTCCAATTCAACTACCAAATTTCACAGACCAAACTAGGAACACAATAGTCTATTTCTTCTTTCGTTGCACTCTAGTCCTCTCGTTTTTTGCCGGAGCACCCTTCCTCCTTGCTAGCCTGCCAGTAACCTCACTCTCACTGATTGACCCATCTTCTTGCTTCTTTGTTGCATAGTCCCACAGTAGAGATCCATAGCGTCTACGGTGTTGGTCAATATCATAAAGATCTTCCTTTGGGATTGCCAAATCTCCAAGGCTAACATACTCCGCAAATGCAGCCACAAATACACCACAATCGCTGCATAAGATGAGAATTTTTCATTATATAACAAATGATTAAAATAAAAAAATTAAACATATAGAAAAGGAGATTATTTTTTTACACTGAGCCTTCCTTTTGTTGTGGAATCTCAGCAACCATCCATTGTATGTCGAGAGGGTCCGTAACTGGTTTCTCGATGTATGCCTTTGTGCTCTTGAAGTTAATGTCTTTACGTTTACCATAGAAACCAGTGCATGACAAATACAAAGGGATAATGATTGAAAACTTGTCAACCAATGTCTCAACTATTTTATGACGGTTTGCTCTCACCATGGAATCATAAACATAAAGTTGTCTGTCCTTTATGTCAAAAACTAGCAACAACCAATGGAAGTTCTCTACAAGGTTCACAGGTATGAGCACATAGTCAACAAGATCCCAGGCAACATTAGCAAGAATTATGTACCCAAGAATATATTCTCCAACATCATCCTCGGGTTTAACAACCGAATACCTTTGTTCCGGTGGAGAACTTATGAACTTGTCATAGATTCTTTCAATCTTTGTCTTGAACAATCAATCCGTGGTTGTGAACCTAGTATTATTGTTGGGGCCATATTTGCCTCTTTTTCGCAGATAATACATAATAACATCAATGTACTGCCAAAATAGAATAAACATATACAATAAGGTACGATGTAACCACACTTGTCTACAAGACAGCTACAGATTAACTACAATTTGAATTTATTAAAAACTCTAACAGATTGCTGCAAATTAGCTCCACTATAACTACAGAAATATAACAGTTAGTCCAAGTACCTCACAAAATGTAATTTAATTGTAGTTTGTATGAACCATAGTGAACAAGTACTATATGTACAATTGACCCATCAGACTACAAAACAACTACACATTAACTATATTTATGCACTGTCTACATTTATTCACTATACAGAGGAACAAATGAAACATACCACCTAACTTAAGGTCCCAATAATCAGCAAGTTCAACCTACAGTTAATATTAATAGGCACAATCACAAGCTCTACAATATTACTACAAGGTAACTACAGTTGTGGTACACAGAGATTCCAAGTCAGTCAAAAGTACCAAAATTCCAGTTTGTACATACAATCATCATCACATATGATACATAAGGTCCATAAAAAGCAAAATTTCACAGCTGAGACATAAATATAGTAACATATATATGTTGTCTACAATATTACTACAATTACACATCATAGCTGAAAAATAAACTACAATTACACTACACAGCTGAAGACAAAACAGATATTGTGAATGATTATGTTCTTTATACTTACTGTGTTATTGATGACTTGTCCGGGGTGAGCAAGGTCATAAAACCAGTCCTTCTTATCAATCTTTTCACAACCAAAATCCAACCAAGGCTTGATTTGGTTATCCTTCTTGGAAAAGTAATATTTCCTCCTGTAATAACAAAAAAATATCAAATACAAAAAATTGACAAAATGAATTACAATTTTAAAGTATAAAAATGGTGAACAGACAGTGTAAAATGAAGCATTCATACCTCCTAGATACTTTATCACTACGAATGTATAACCAGTTGGTGAACCTTTCTGTCAATTCAGGATCTACATTTTCACCTATGACACTTGTGAAGGGGTGTTTGAGGTAAAATTTTTTAGGTCCAACAGATGTGCTGCCTCCAGAACTATACAAAGATATGAAAGGTGATCGTGCATGTTTTCCCGGTTGCCTGGTTCTACCGGGATGAACAGGGGTTGATTCATCTGGTATGGGCTCGCCATACATGACCAACTGTGATAAGTTTTCTGGCAGCTCAAAGTCATCCAATGTCAAACCTTTATTTTCAATGCCTTCAGGAACAACTTTTTTATCAATGCCTTCAGGAACAACTTCAGTCACAGTCACACCGTGAATTGGCGACTGTGGAACTTCACCTTCTGTAGATAAGTGTAGATCTATGTAGATATGAACAGTATTATGGAGTTATAGAGAATATAGAGAATATATTACCTGCTTGTTGTGCCTCATCTACTTCATCAATTACTGGTTCTTCCTCAATATTTCCTTGTAGATGTTTTGCTGAAACTTCAGCTTGAATGAATAATTGGGAATGAGAATTGTAGATATATGTAGGAATATGTAGTTAAGGTGTAAATTATTAAAATTTTGCATAAAAACCTTATTGTAATGAAGGAATGGTTCTGTACCTGCTTTATATGCCTCAGCTGCTTCTTGGAAGTCAGGATATAAGTCAACATGTGGTTGAAAATGTTCTGGAGAAATTGTAGCTGCAACACATAGTAAAAAAATGATTAGTATAATTAAATAATGCTATCTTGAAATTTGTAGATATGTATGTAGGAATTTTGTAGATACCTGTATTGCTTGTGCTTCCATGCAGTTGATCACCAGCATTGAACTAGAATTGCTGGTTGTTCTCTCCTTGATGTTGGTAATTATTTTTTGTTGAACTACCAACAAACTACAATTTTGGGGAATATTTGAGACTACTTTATTCATATGTCTTAATTAGTCTTAGTACAAAATTATATGTAAATTCTTACCTTTGACTCGTCCAAATCAAATCTCTTGTTTATCACATTCATAACACCCTTCAAAGATTGATCTATGAACTCTCGAAGGCTTGAGAGTTCCTCAAAAACAACCTTCCTATAGGCATCTAACTTTCCATCAACCTAAAAATTAAATATATAATTAGTTGGTAATCTTATTCTAACTGCTACAGTTACACTACAATTCAACAAACTATAATTATTATAGATTTATACCACAAATTAACTACAATGTATAACATACTATAATTGTTATGTAATGAAGTCAAAATGTAGCAAATTATGTCAATATATTGTAGTTATTCATAATACCTGCACAATCCCCTTTTCCAACTTCATGAGCTTGCTACTGACAGATTCAATGTCCTCTTGACAATCTGTATATTTGGGTTCAAATGATGGAGAAGCAGCAGTTGGAACATGTGATGGTTGAGCATCATGTTCATCTTCATATTGAATCTTGTCTGGCAGATTAAGCACTCCAAGCTCTTCTCCAGATTTAATCATGTTTGTGAACTGAATGATGAAAATAACAGTTAATTCAAGTGACAAAAAAAATGTAGATTCAATGTAGTTATTATGAATGTAATTGTAGCATCATACAAAAGTGGAAAAAAATACCTTGATCCACTCAGGCTTGATCATCTTCTCTTCAATTGCAGTTAACCAAATCTGCCCCTTTGTAGCTGACCATCTTAAAATGCGAGGTATAGATTCAGAACATCTCGTAGCAAGCTCGGTGCTGACGGACGAGCAACACTCATATAGCCACACTTGCAAGGCTAATGAGCATCCCCGTATCAGATAAGAATGTACATGGGGATTAAGACGATGTCGGACAGATTCAATAACCAGCTTGAAGGATTTGATACCCCATGGGTATGACTCAAAATTACCAGACTCTATTAGAAAGAACATAAACTTGTCTATGAAAGTCACATGGTCTTTATTAGAAGGACAAACAAAAAATTCCAACATATAAAGAATGCACAACTTCACCGCATCCACATCGTTTGCCCATGCTTTATTAGTCACTACATTTTTCAAATGCCATTTCTCAACCCTTTCTTTGTTCGGAAAATATGTATTCATTAAAGGGATAACATAGGTGGAAGTGTAACCATAGTCTGAAAACTTATTCACACAATTAAGACCAGTTATCAACCCAAATTCTCTCAAGGAAAAATTCAATTTTTCACCCTTAAATAGTACTGAAAAATATGAGTCAGTAGACTTTGTCAATTCATACTTCATCAAAAGATGAAGTGATTGGTTTTGCATACAGATTGTGGGGAGACCTAATAAGTAACCAAAACAAGTTTTTCTGAAAACCCTTAAAGCATTTGGAGAGAGTAAAGCTTGTATCTGGCTAGGTATGCTAGGATCACACAAACTGTGGAATCTAAGCACACCATAATCAACATTTTGTTGTGCAAAGTAAGGTCCATTTTGTAGAAAATATAAAATTAATGAACATTAGTAGTTTGCATAAAAAGGAAGCAATAATCTACATATAACTACATGACAAATACAAAATATAACTAGAAGAAGAATAGCCTACCCACACCTATAACTACAAAACAATAACAGAAGAACAATGCACGTGTAAACATTATCTACAGGATGTAACAGTTACTTCAAGTATCTCACATAAATGTAGATTAACTATAGTTAGAATGAAGTTAAATATATGAGCTATACAGGCTACAATAAAAAATAATATATCTACAATTTAACCATCAGACTACACATCAACTACAAACTAACTACATTTATACACTGTCTAAGAGTCACAGTTCCAATTAAACTACAAAATTGAGACAAAGAATCTACAAAATTAGGACAACACCACATTTTACCAAAATACACTTGAACAATCAAAGAAGAACAATGCACGTGTAAACATTATCTACAGAATATAACAGTTACTTCAAGTAACTCACAAAATGTAGATTAATTGTATTTAGAATGAAGTTAAATGTAGCAGCAATACAGGTTGCAATGAAAAATAACATCTCTACAATTTAACGATCAGACTACAAATCAACTACAAACTAACTACAGTTATACACTGTCTAATAATCACAGTTCCATTAAACCTACAAAATTACGACAAATAATCTACAAAATTAGGACAATACCACATTTGGCCAAAAAACACTTGAATACTAAATTAACACTTGAACAACAGATTTTTACAACCAAAATCAAACTACAAAACAGTGAGGAAACATAAATAGTGTTTACCTTTATTGAAATTTTTTCCTTAACCAATTTTGATACTTTTTTTGAGGGTTTCTTCTTCTTTGGTTTTGATGAAGAAGGAGCGACCTTGTGTTTCACAAATGGAACTTTGGGAGAATCATCTACAAAATCGTCATCTACACTCAACTCTTTCCCCTTGCGTTTGAGTAGATTCTCGACTAGTTTATCAACTCCACCAACATCAACATCGTGCAAATGCTTGCTTCTCATTTCTGCACGAATTTATCTAGGAGATGAAATACCAGTAGTTTGTTCACTTGCATGCGTCGATTGTGGGTTTTTGGGTGGTGATTTTGGTGTTAAAACACCCAAATCAAAGGTTGGAATATCAGCTAATATAGCTTTTGATGATTTTTTTTTGGGAGTGTTGGTTTTTTTCATGATTTAGGAGTTGAAGACAAAGATGGAAGTGAATTCAAATCGTGGAGGATACAACTGAAGGTAATTAAGTGGAGAAGAAAGTGATGGTAATTGTGGGTGAGAAGAGATTGTACGAGAATGGAGGAAAAACTGAAGGTAAATCGTGTGGGTGAGGGGAATTAACTGAAGGTAAATCGTAGGGGGTGTGGGGGGGTGAGAGGAGAGAGAGGCGGGTAAACCAAATAACGTGAAAATACAGTCCTAAATCACGCTTACAATAAATGAAGGAATAATTATACCCTTAATTTGAATTATGATATATAAAAGGTAATTTGGTATGCTTAAATGTAATTAACACAATCCTTAAACAATGAAGGTAATAAGGTTTGATATATAGTATATATAGGTAAAAATCCTTGATTATAGAGATGATGAAAGGGCCACATACATTGGACACATGATTCACATGGCATGTTTTACACAAATGATCTAATATCAGGATATGAAGATAAGTGTTGTGAGATAATAATTGATTAAGTCACAGTCTTAAGAAAAAAAAAACTGTCGCAGTCACAGGTGGCATATGTCAAGAATAATTGTCGGCATATGATGTTAGAAACTTTTCTTTTAACGTCGCAGTCACAGCCTTGTTTAATACTACTTCCGTCTCATTTTAACTGCCGGTTCTTTTTTTTTTTTTTTTACGTCCATTAACAATAGGGAATCTTATATAAATGTCTTAAATAAGTTTCAATTTTTAAATTACTAGTCATTAATCATGTACTTACCAAAACTAGTCAATCACATATAAAAATTGGAACCCAAATAAATAAGATTTTTCTCTCCAAGAATCACTCGCAAAGAGCTCCTTCTATACTTTTAAGAATGATCAACAACATTAGATGCAAGACGGAAATGAAATCTCATGGATGAGCTAGCAAATATGGTGATAAAACACACACACACACGCATATATATATATATATATATATATATATATATATATATATATACAAGATTCCAAAAATCTTGGCAAAAAAGGACCTTTTTCATGGGTATGGTTGAAGTTCATTGAACATATATAGATGAACCAATATACAAAATCTGAGGAAGATTAGAAGTGATTTGCACTGATTTGATATCAAAATTCATAGTTAAAATCAAGTAAAAAAAATTCTCTTGTGACACATGTATCATGCATCTCACACACAGGTATACATGGATATTCATGTGATACACATTTGATACAAATATTGTATATATGTGATACATAAATGATACAGAGTGTGATACACATAACATTCTTTTTCATGTTCATCTTCTACTTTGAATTTTAAATTTAAACCACCTCAAAACTCCATAAAATCATTCCAAAACTGAGATCCAAGCTCCTTAAGATGTACCAATCTATTTTAATAACACCCACTCAAAAAAAAAATAAAAAATTAACTTTTTTGACTACAAATAGCTAATTGGCTAATATTGGTAATATTTGGCTAATACAAGTATTATTTTATGAATTAACATATTTTTGTAATAAGTTACTTATAAATGGACATAACTGCTAGTTTCTTAACAAAAATCATAAATATAAGGTATAGTTTATTAAGTTATCCTTATTAAATGCCGTTTGAGAATTGAACAAATATTAAAAAAAACTTTTTTAATATTAGGGGTATAATTAAAAATAATTAATAAATTTAGTCTTGAAATCTTAAAGTAGTAATTATTTTTGGATAACTTTTTTGAGCTAGAAGGACAATTCAAATGGGACGGAGGAATAGTAAAATACTGAGACATTCCCATTCTCTTTATTTTTGTAAGAACCCGCCTTGTGCGCGCATAATTTGTAATTTGATAAAATATTAATCTTATAAAATTATGATCTAATATATTAATTTTTTAAAATAAATCTTAGTTGTTATTTTACTATTTAATATAGTGTGCAGAAATATAAAAATCTATACAAAATCGAAGGATACACATCATATAGTAATCAAATAAATTGTTTGTTTCTTATTTATTCTTTGTTAAATTAACAAGTAATCTAGTACTATACATTTAATAATATGACTTTTTATTAACTTGTCAATTGACTTAATATTTTTATACTATTTATCTTTTAATATAACTTCCTACATGAGAAATTTAATTAGTATATACATTTTTAAGCCGTCGATTGATTTTTTTTTTTATGTATTCTTCCTTTACAAATAGTATTTTTTACTATGTTGTTGTAATTATTTCAAATTCAAATTAGACTTTTTTTCTATGTTTAAATTTAAATTCAAAAAAGTAACTAATTATTAACATACATAATGCATAATTTAAGTTTTCTAAAATTTATATTAAAAAATTAATTACCTAATCTAACTAATTTTGTGCTAAAATTGCAAAGTAACTCTTTATTATGTTGTCACTTGGCTTAAAATGATATTTTTGCCTCTTCTTTTATTATATATAGATTTTCATCGTCCAATAGTCGGGGTTTCTTTCTTTCTTTCTATTTGAGCCTATGTCAAACAAAAGGAAACAATAAAAACGGTCCCTTATGTTTGAGATAAATTTTAAATAATCCCTTACTATGATTTTGCAAAATTTTGATCCTTTAAATTTGCTAAAAGTGAAAACCTTTTAAATACTTAATAAATCTTGACTATTAAATTTAATTAGATGTGAAAAATAGATTTAGCCAGAAATTCTAGGAAAAATTTGTTTAATTCTAAAAATTACAAACATCAACTATAAAAGGGCAGCCCGGTGCACTAAGCTCCCACTATGCAGGGAGTTCGGGAAAGGGCTGGACCATAAGGGTCTATTGTACGCAGCCTTAACCTTTATTTCTACAAGAGGTTGTTTCCACGGCTCGAACCCGTGACTTCCTGGTCACATGACAGTAACTTTGCGCAAACACCAATTATACCAAACAATAAAAATACAAAAAATAGTAAAAAAAAACCAAACACTAGAAATAAATAGAAAAAATAAAAATTACACTCTCAAATGCGAGTTCCCATTAAGTCTTTTATTTTTACATTTTTTTTTAAATCTAACTCTTAGAATCCGTTAAATATTTGATAGGGATAAAAAATATTCATTGTTACAAACTTAAAAAATCAAAACGGCTCAGAAACATACCTAAGGGACTATTTTAAACCTATCCCAAACGTAAGGACTATTTTTGTCATTTTGTCCAAACAAAAGCAAGGAAAGCAATGAACAGCTGCAGAATTTCCTGTTCTCAAGAGATAGTTTCACCACTCCAACTAAAAATGTCTTCTCAGAAATCATTGTCGATCTTCTCAGAAATTCTCCTTTTCCCGACTTCTCCAATTTTTATCGCCGAATCGTCGATTGGTACGCCCTTTGCTTTTAAATCTCTCCATTCTCGTAGCCTTTGTTCTACCAGCATCATTACATGTTTGATCGCAAAATTGGAAAGTGAATCTGCTTTAGTTGCAAATAAGTTTCTGTATTCATATTTGTCCAGTTATTTGAATGTTTAAAGGCTTTATTCTGACAAAGTAAGGTAATCGTTTAGATAAACTGGCACTAAGCAGGTGCAATTAAATACGCATTTCAAAAAGTAAAAGGTTGCACATGTTATGAACTTAGAAAATCTATCAAGTTGTCTATTTCTGTTTATGTCAATTTTTAAAGGTTAATAAAACAGAAAAAGGAAAGTTTTTCCTTTTCTTTTAAGGTTTTAATATGTTTGCTTGTGCTAATTTTGATTTTAGTACCTTTTTTGTTGGGTGCATCTTTAAAAACAAAAGCAACTGATGGGTTCGGCTATATGAATACTCACTTCTTCATTTAAGCTCAACTCACACCATCGTAACACGTGCCTAGGTGGGCATGTCCCATTTGTATCATTAGTATCTAGGATTCATCATGAATTGACAAGTTTTAAGATTCTTTAATTTTGGTATACTGATTGTATGGGGGTTTCTTTCCCATCATATCCATAAAACTTAACTTCATCAGAGGAGGAAAATACCCTAGAATAGAGTTCCTTGAGAGGGAACATCAACCAAAACTCCTAAATAATAACAAAAGTCTTACACATGTCATGTGCTCTTCTCTATCAGCTCGCAAGAAAAATTTGAGATAGTGATAACAGTCAAGTAACTGATACTGATTACAACCACAGCATTTGGCCTATGTTGCCAGTGACTACTTGTTTCTTTCTTATACCAAAGGCAGAAACTTTTATCATTGCATGTGTATGTGATTTGTATATTATATAAGAAAGTAATATGAGGTATCGAGGTTAGTCTGGTAGGTATGTACATGCAATTTTAGAAGTTTTCATGCTTCCTTTGATAAGTACTCTAAAATCTTACGAGTTCCATCGTTATAGCAAGTAATACGAGTCGTAATAGACAAATAAGGAAGTATTAACATTCAAATGAAGTATATTGATTACAACCAATGCAACTTCTCTATCATAAGAGAGCAGCAAGCACACTTTCTCCTTATGCACCATAACAAACTTAATGTGCCCTTATCCTCCAAACAAGAGTAATATCCTAGAGTTAAGTTAGGGCTACTAGCTGATATCGGATCCATACTGGAATTTGGTAAGCATTAAGCCTTCTCTCTGAGTCTTATGAGGATAAGGCAAGAGAATTGATAGTGCAAGAAGAGAGTGAACCAAGTGATTAGGGTGATCTTTGTAAGTTAGAATGCAATGTCAACTACAATAAGTTTTTGCACATTTTGTTGTAAGCAGGTGAGACCATTTAGGGGTATTTTTCTTCTAATACAGCCTTTTTTATTTATATGGAAAAAACACCTCAGTAGTATGGTAAACCTACAATCCAAGCTATGTTGCATCGATCCTTCCTTGACGTGCCCCTGTCTAAAGGGTATGAGTATGACACAGGTGTGGGTTTCTTGGTGATAAATACAATAACCTAATTAGAAAAATACTTCACGGACCCATATGGGATACTAACACCCTCCAATCGACCAGTGTTGTCAAAGGCGCGATTAAAGCACGATTAAGCCCTAAAGCGAGGCTCAAAACACGTTGAGCGCTCGCCTCGCTTTGTGGGCGCTTTAGTGTCGCATCAAAGCTCTAACACATACTTTTCCTTGCCAATGAGTGTAATGATTAGTCTTGGACTACTATGCATATTGTTACTTTTTCTCCCGTTGTGCCTTTTTTCATTAAAGCCCACGCTTTATTTGCGCTTTGCGCTTAAAGCCCTAACGGACCTTATAGGTTTTTGCGCTTTTCGCCTTTGATAACACTGCATTCGACTAGACACAGAGTTTAGAAAGATAGTAAGACTTTGGTGACTTAAGCTAAATGTATGTAGATGCCTTGTCATTTCTATTAAGAGTATATCATTAAACGTAAAATACGAAAGTTAGAAGTATATAGCTTCCGAATAGAGATGTGCCTATCTTTTTGAAACGGGCTAAAAAGGAAAGAGAATTTAAAAAAAATTAGAACAATGGGAGTAATATCTGCTCGTAAACGAGTCCATGTAAATTGATTCAAGTGAAAGTAGCTAGCTCTTCAGCTACCACACACCAGAGACAAGTAGACAATGGTTGATAGTTTGACAAACCCTTTCATATTTTACGTGTCAGTGCCCTTGGGAAAGTGGGCTGAACAATATCATGTCAATAAGCAAGGAATACCATGGCCATGACAATATTATGTATCAAATATTCCAAGAAGCGAAGTAGTACTACAAATAACATGTCTTTATTTGATAAAGTAGTCTAACCAGGAGTAGTAACAAGTTGCAATATCTTATGAGCAGATATCACATTTATAAGATCTTGAACAGCAAGTGACACATGAAAATTTTTAGACAGAGAATTAAATATTAATGTTGGATTTCAAACACAATACTTCTGTAAATAAATGCAAGCATGTCTGTAGTTTAAAGTTGGTTATAGGGGTATAAATTATATGAAAGTATTTTTATATTGAGAATGTCCATTTGCCTTGAAAACAAATGAAAGAAGTCTATTTTTGGTATTTAGAACTTAAATTTATGATCTTTTGGAAGAACTTCTTAATAAGTACTATCTAGTTCTTGATTGTACAAACACAACATCTTAAGTGGTAATTTTTATCTTAAATAATAATCTTATCATTTAAACCCTAAATATACTGTATGTCCTTATAACGCAGGCACTGCTATTTCTACTAACCTTGCTCATCATTAGCTGAATCATTATGCTGTTTGTTCCACGTTGGTCATATGAATTACACTGGGAGACTATGCATGGTTCATCTAATTTATCATAGGTAGTGTTGTACTGGATTCATTTGCTTGAACGAAAATAATATATAGGCTTCAAAAAATCATGAGCACTTGTATGCAAAGCATATAATCATCTATAAAGCATATCTAGGTTATGGTTAAAGCCAAAACCAAGCATGTTTACTTGTTTACTTAATTTAAAAAAAAAAACAATCTACAAGCCCAATAAAAACATGGTAATCTTCGATAAGTGGTGGGGGATACACATAAATTTTATGGTTTCTGGTTCTGATTCATTCTCTCTGTATGTGTGTTTGTTTCTTCCTGGTTTCTTTTTCCTTTTCCTCTTTAGTATACTCCCTTCTGTTCTTTCCTCTTGCTTTGGCACAACAGCTTCCCATTGTAGACCTTGCAAACTAAGTGATTTGTCACCTGTAGGTATTGAGGCAGCTGGTGCTAACTGCTAACAGTATTCTGTTTGGTTCTGCTTTTTTCGGTGCATGCTGCCACTTTCCACCAAGCGAGCTTACCTTTTTCCTCTTTTTTCTTAGTCTTTCTAATTTATATGAGCAGAGATACTTCACCAGTAAACATCTATCTCTACATTTTATTAGAAGTTGTTTCTCTATTTTTTGGGGTAAGTAGCAGCAAGAACAGTGGTCGCAGTATGGGGGATTGATGCTGGTTTAGCAGAAGAGGAGGCAGAAGGTTGTGGAAGCCTAATGCCATTAATTTTTTTCAATTTTGTTTACTGCATTACTAAATGTCAAAATCGTAAAGGTTACATGGATATCATAATAGCATGTAGATTCAACGTCGTCACAAGGTTATATTTCATGGACTAAAACTACTCTTCTGCTACTAGGCTTAGGTGAGCTAATCAGTCTTGTATTTCCTTCCCTACTCTTATGGATACCTGCGATCCATAGTAATAGTAGTGTAATGGGGGATTGATGCTGATTTAGCAGAAGAGGAGGCAGAAGGTGGTGGAAGCCACTAGAGTCATTACTTTTGTTCAATGTTGTTAATTACATTAGTAAATATCAAAATTGGCCCATGTCTCAAAATATTAAAGGTTATGTGTTGATCATAAGAACATGGAGATTCAAAGTCGCAACGAGGTTATATTTCAAGGACTAAAACTGCAATTTACCCCATCAAAGAAGTCTTCACTTAAGTCATTCAAGTTTGCTCCTATTTCTTATTTGTAGATTGTAGATTAAGATATTATTATAAAAGGAAAGTAAATCATTTGATTCCTTCCTGAAAATAGATCTGTAGTAGCTCGCAGAGGAGGGATTCTTCCGCTACAACCCTTAGGCGAGCTAATCAGTCTTGTACTTCATTGCTAACTCTTATGGATATCTGGGATTCGTAAAATTTTTCAAATAAGATAACCTTATTCCAAACAGTCATCAATTATATTACAAATAAGATCCTTGATAAATGGACCTTGGGCCTACCTCAACCCCAAAAGCTAGCTCATGAGGTGAGGATTGCCTAAGACCATATAAGGAGACCAAAAAGCCCAAATCCTACAGATGTTGGACTCAACAACCCCTCTCACGCCTAGGCCTGCAAACTGGAGCGTGTATAACGTAAATGGAGGCCCAATATCGGTAACAATATATTGGGATAGGCCTGGCTCTGATACCACAATAAATGGACCTTGAGCCTAACTTAACCCTGAAGCTAGCTTATGAGGTGAGGATTGTCCAAGCCCATATAAGGAGACTAAGAAACCCAAATCCCACCGATGTGGGACTCAACAATCCTTATTCCAAACAATCAACCTCACTATCCACCGATTAGTTTTTAGTGGAATGATAGATCTTTAATTTATGATGACAATTTAGCGATAGTCATACCCAAACTAAAGGAAGACTTGTCTACTTGGAAACAATAGTAGTAGAGCTCATTTAATTGGGAAGGGGGTGATGCTTCAGAACTTTTTGTGTGGCAAAGCAAAACTATTTCTTTTCTCAAAGTTCGATAACTCTAATTCACGAAGAAGGCAAATTGAACTTCAGGTTTCTTATAGTGCGTAAGCATATACTCCATTTCCCAATGACTATAATTGATTTTAAGAATGTCTTATCTTGCAGTTGCTGAAGCTACAAAGTAAGTGCCCTTGGTCTAGTCTTTCTTTCCCAAATAAAAATCCCTTATGCTGCTGCAGTTATTTACTGAGTCTGTAAGTAATCATTGCAACTTTCTGTTGTTCGCTATTTCGATTGTTGTGGCTGATATAGGTATATTAGTCTGTAATCTTTGACTTTTTAAATTATGAATCATTGTATTTATTAAATTTAGAGAAATAGTGTCCTTATTGGCATTAACTTAGTGAATTTTGCTAAAGCAAGTCAATTTTGACTTCATATTATCTATATGCCAAAGCTAAAACGAGCTGGCTGCTGATGGACTTGCATGAAATTTTTCTGTTGCTGGTTTTATCATCGGGTCATATTATAAAGTTGATATTTTACTTATCAAAAAGAAGTTGATATTTTTGTTTTAGTTTATGGAGACACATGTACCACTTGTGTACTTCAGTACAAAGAGAAACACGAAAGAAGCTAATAATCCAGCAGATTTTTGGAATTAAGAATGAAGCTGTTGAAAGCGCAGGAATTAGATAGTGGGTCTGTCTCATCTTTGATTGGGAAGTTTATGACTGATCAACAAATAGATTTCCCAGTAACGTTTAACAAAGATTTTTGATTCTTTTAAGTGCACCATTTTTGTTAGTGGTGCGATATATGTATTCGTATTCATCTGTCAACTGTTACAATTTCAAAATAGTTTTGTGTTACTGTGATATCTCAAAACTAAAAGGTTCATGGGTTTTACGGGTTTCCCCACCCTAAGTAAAACGCATTGACTAACACATTCGATTCTGAACGTCCATCTTGATTTGGTCAATGAGCCAAACATAGAACCAGACAAATGGAGCAGTCAAATTGATTAAAGTTGTAATAACAAGCATAACACCTGAGATGGACCAAACAATACATAGCTATGACAAATGAGATTGGAATGAACTGACAGAAAAAAGAAAAAAAAAGGTAGCTCGGTGCACGAAGCATCCATATTCATGCAGAGTCCGGGGAAGGGACGCATCCCAAGGGGAATTCCACGGCTCGAACCCGTTGCCTATAGGTCACATAGAGACAACTTTATCGTTGCTCTAGGGCTCCCCTTCAATGGACTGACAGAAAGCAGACATTTAATCTGCCCCAGAAAGTTGGCCTGAACTCTATAACACTAGTTTACTATTTAATATACGGGCAAACTCTTATATATTTCTGGCTCCAAGAGCATTTGTGAGATGCTGATGCATATCATAATGACACAAGAGTTCCTGCCTTCGAGGTTTCTTTTTCTCAGCATCATTTTGTTCGTCTTTGTCATCATCTGTCTCATCAGATGATAAATAAAGTGGAGACAGTAATTCCCCTTTATCTAGCAAAACAAGGCTTTCCTTGTAAATGCCAAAACAAAAAGAGTACTTGGTGCCAAGAATATCAAGGTGCCATCTTTCTTGCGTCTCTGTTGGGAATCGATCTCTTGATTCTAGTTCTAAATCTGTTTTGTCTCATGAAGAAGAAGAGAAGAAGAGGAAAGCAGATGAAGAAGAAAAGAAATGTTCAGAATATTTGGCGGAGAAAACAAATGATCTTCAATCTGATCTCAAAAGAAAGTCAAAGAATGAGACACGTGTCACCATCTCAAGCAACAAAGACATTCATGATGGATTAAATCCTGGCTCTTCATTTGAGAATAGTGAAGAGCTTCACAATTCTGGAAGCTTCTCACACGGATAGAAATATTCACATGTATAGGGAATAATAGTTAGTTATTTGTTATGATTAGTCTAGTAAAATTCTTACAAGTGTACAATATATCATTGGTCATTCTTTTTCTCTCAGCAAGGAATATCTGTATATATAGACGTTCTTGTACAATGAAAATCAATGAAGAAAGCAGAAAATTTTCCAATTAGACTCTCCTAATTTCTACATGGTATCAGAGCAGTTGAAATTCTTCTACTGATCCGTCCTTTTCATTTCTTCTTTCTTCTTTCTGATTCACTGTTCTTCATTCCTTCATAACGTCATGTCTGCAGATTTGACTGATCTGACTCAGACCTCACCTGGTGTGACTCAAACCTCACCTGGGACCGGATCTTCAACTCTTGTTGATTCAACCCATCCTTATTTTTTTCATGCTTCTGATACGCCTGAGATGGTTTTGATAAATACTCCCTTTAATGGTCGTGGGTATCGAGGATGGAGTAGGTCCATTCTCATATCCCTTTCAGCCAAAAACAAACTGGGATTCATTGATGGATCTTGTCCTACCCCAGCCATAACTCACTCAGATCTGAAAATCTGGAATGGGTGTAACGATATGGTAACATCTTGGTTACTAAATTCTCTCACCAAAAGGATCGCTGATAGTGTTTTTATTCTAAAACAGCAAAAGACCTCTGGACAGATCTGGAGCACAGGTTTGGACAACCCAATGGTGCAAAATTGTACCAGCTACAAAAGGAATTAGCTGACTTAGTTCAGGGTTCAACCGACATTGCAGGCTATTTCACTAGACTCAAAAGTGTTTATGGGATGAACTTGACACTCTCAGCACCAATATGCAGCGTTCTTGCATCTGTGACTGTGGAGGAAAACACAAAATGATGCAATTCAAAAATGATGAAAGGCTCATTCAATTCCTAATGAGGTTGAATGAGACTTATGCTCAAGCAAGAAGTAATATTCTCATGATCAACCCTTTGCCTAGTGTAAACCATGCTTACTCACTACTGATGTAGGATGAAAATCAAAGAGAAGTGCATGTGAGTTCACAGTTTCTGGGAGATGGAACTTCTTTCATGGCAGGACAACAGAACACTCAAATCAACAAGGGAAATCACATTAACTATCAGCAGAAAATTGGACACAACTCAGTGAAAGGAAACAACAATCCCAAAGGCAAGAAAAATGGTCAGATGTGTTCCTACTGCAAGATGACCAATCACACCATTGAAAATTGCTATAGGCTTATAGGTTTTCTCTCTGATTTTAAATTCACTAAGCCAAAGAAATTTCAAGGAACTGCAAAAGGGAATTCTGCCACAACAATGGAACAACTGGAGGGAATTCAAAGCAACTCAGTTGAGGGACCTCAATTTGCCCAGAAACTATCACCAGACCAATTTTCTCAGCTAGTTCAACTTCTGAATCAAATTCAAGTGGGACAATCAGGTTCTTCAGAAGTTAGTGCAAATTCAGTTACTGCAAATTCAGCAGTTGGTATATTCCTTACAAATTGTCCCTCATGTTATTCAGTTGCTAACTCTAACTCTAGTTCTTGAATCAAGATTCAGGGGCCTCTCAGCATATGTGCTATAATGTACAGTCTTTCTTGTTTCTTTTACCCCTTCCTGTTCCTATAATGGTCAAGCTGCCTAATTCAACTAGGGTAAAAGTTACACACACTGGTAGTGTTTCTATTTTTCCAGGTCTTACACTCAGAGGTGTTCTTCACATTCCTAGTTTCAAATATAATCTTTTGTCAGTAAATAGACTTTGCCAGGCATTCAAGTGTTTCTTAATTTTGACTTCTTTTGGATGCATTTTGCAGGGCCCTCTCCTGAAGAGCCCTCAAGTCTTTGGTGAAGCTAAGGAAGGTCTCTACCTTTTGGAGCCTCATAGGACAGTCTCTAAGGATCATTCTGTCAAGCCTTCTTTTTCATCTTTTAAGAGTTGTCTTTCTAGTTTAGTTTCAGTACCTTTATCTATTTTAGCAAAAACAGATTATGATGTATGGTTATGGCATGTTAGACTTGGGCATTTGCTTTTCAATGCAATGAAATATATTAGCTCCATTTCATTTCCATCTACTTTTTATTGTTCTTGTGATGTATGTCCTTTGGCTAGACAGTCTAGATTGCCCTTCCCTCTCAGTCGCATCAAAACTAAAGGCATATTTGACTTGATTCACATTGATACCTGGGGTCCATACAAGACCTCCACTTACAATGGATATAAGTACTTTCTAACAATTGTTGATGATTTCAGTAGGGCAACTTGGACTTATTTACTCAGTACTAAGAGCAATGCTTTTTCAGTTTTGAAATGGTTCTTGAGCATGGTAGAAAGACAGTTTGGTACTAAAGTCAAAATTATAAGGTTTTACAATGCCTTAGAATTGGGCACAGGGACATCAGCTTCCATTTTCCTCAAATCACAAGGTATTTTACATCAAACCTCATGTGTGGGTACTCCTCAACAGAATGGTATTGTCGAAAGGAAGCATAGACACCTATCAACAAGTTTCCCTCTAGAGTTCTACAAGGAAAGACTCCTTTTGAAATGCTCTTTAATCAGAAACCTTCTTATCAGTTCCTAAGGTGTTTTGGGTGTGTGTTATGCCTCCACATTATCTCATCACATGGATAAATTTGAACCTAGGACAAGGGCATGTGTATTTCTGGGATATCCCAGTGGACAAAAAGGTTATAAGCTCCTGAATTTAGACACTAAAAAGGTCTTTGTATCTAGGGATGTCCAATTTCATGAAAGCATTTATCCCTTTTCTGTCAATTCCAGTACCTCACCTTCTCTATTTCCCATTTCCTCTCCCATTTCTGAACCTTCTATGACCAACATACCTACTGATTCTCCTCCCACCATACTTTTTCCTTCAAATACATCTCCTGTCTCTCCTACTTCTCCTTTCTCTCATTCTCCTATGCCTTCTGTCACTCCCTCCTCTTCTAACCCCATGCCTTCCCCTGCTCCTCCTTCTTCTACTTCTATCATACCTTTGAGGAGATCTACCAGAATCAACCTAGGCACTCAGCCTAGTTATCTAAAGGATTTCATTTGTAACAATGTTTTTGTCACTGATTTAACAAGGTCTTGTCTTGCCACACCATCCTCTCCTCACACTCTTTCTTTCACTGCCCTATCTCCACATAACCAACATCTCTTTCACTCTATTTCTCCTATTACTGAACCTACAAGCTACTCCCAAGCTTGTTCTCATTCAGGTTGGTAGCAAGCTATGGACACAGAAATGGCTGCCTTAGAAGCAAATCAAACATGTGAGGTTCTACCTCTTCCACCTGGGAAGAAAGCTTTGCCCTGTAAATGGGTTTGCAAGGTCAAACAACATGCTGATGGTAGTATTGAAAGGCTAAAGGCTCGTCTAGTTATCAGAGTAGACATTCAAAGAGAGGGCATCGACTACACTGAAACTTTCTCTCCGGTGGTCAAAATGATCACCATCAGATGCCTATTGTCTATTGCAGTCAAGAAAGGGTGGGATGTTTCACAATTTGATGTGAACAATGAGTTTTTACTTGGTGACCTAAAGTATACATGAAATTCCCTGCAGGTCTGACCCCTCCTACTCCCCATCATGTTTGCAAGTTACAAAAATCGCTTTATGGCCTCAAACAAGCCTTAAGGCAGTGGTATGCCAGGCTTGCAGGGGCTCTCAGTTTCAAAGGATTCTCTTCTTCTCTTAATGATTATTCTCTACTTTTTAAAAAGACAGGGGATTTCATTTCTATTGTTACAGTTTACGTTGATGATATCTTAATTACTGGCAATCATCCTACTGAATTGACAGACCTCAAAGCATTTCTTCATTCAGAATTCAAAATTAAGGATCTTGGATTGATACACTACTTTCTAGGCATGGAAATCTTATGAGAACAAGCTGGTTTTATTATTCCTCAGCAAAAATTTAAATTTACAGAGGACTTACTATCTGAGTTTGATTACTCCCATCTTTCCATGGTGTCTTCTCCTATTGATCCTTCTTTCGCACTCACAGCTGACTCCAGTCCCCTCCTTGCTGATCCTTCAGTTTTTCGGCGTCTTGTCGGCAAATTAAATTACTTGACACATACACGCCCCGACCTTTCTTTTGCTGTTTTGACTCTAAGTCAATACATGCAGAAGCCTTGTCTTGATCACTTCACAGCAGCTCTTCGAGTTCTTCATTACCTTCGTACTAATCCAGGACATGGGTTGTTTTTGAATTCAAGACCATCTCTTTCTCTTTTGGTTTTTTGCGACGCCGACTGGGCCTCCTGCCGCGATACTCGCCGGTCTATCAGTGGGTTCTTCATCAGCTTAGGGGGCTCTTCGATCTCTTGGAAATCCAAAAAGCAAGCTTCTATTTCCCTTTCTTCCGCCGAGGATGAGTATCGTTCCATGCAGTGTTTAGTGGCTGAGCTTACTTGGCTAACTCGCCTCCTTACAGATCTATCCGTACCACCACCAATTCCGGTTCCTATTTTCTCCGATAGTCAGGCAGCCATACATATTGCACCGAACACCGTTTTCCACGAACGGACGAAACATGTGGAACTTGACTGTCACTTTGTGAGACAACAATTTCTATCTGGCCTCATCTCCCTTTCATATTTGCCTTCAAAATCACAACTTGCTGATTTGTTTACCAAACCCCTTTCTGGGCCTTCACATCGATCCATCCTTGGCAAGTTGGGTCTCTCTTCTTTCCCCTCCAACTTGAGGGGGGATATTGGGAATCGATCTCTTGATTCTAGTTCTAAATCTGTTTTGTCTCACGAAGAAGAAGAGAAGAAGAGGAAAGCAGATGAAGAAGAAAAGAAATGTTCAGAATATTTGGCGGAGAAAACAAATGGTCTTCAATCTGATCTCAAAAGAAAGTCAAAGAATGAGACACATGTCACCATCTCAAGCAACAAAGACATTCATGATGGATTAAATCCTGGCCGTTCATTTGAGAATAGTGAAGAGCTTCACAATTCTGGAAGCTTCTCACACGGATAGAAATATTCACATGTATAGGGAATAATAGTTAGTTATTTGTTATGATTAGTCTAGTAAAGTTCTTACAAGTGTACAGTATTTCATTGGTCATTCTTTTTCTCTCAGCAAGGAATATCTGTATATATAGACGTTCTTGTACAATGAAAATCAATGAAGAAAGCAGAAAATTTTCCAATTAGACTCTCCTAATTTCTACAGTCTCAGGATTATATGAAGTTAGTTTCCCTATTATTTCTGTCAACAATATTTCACTGTTATTACTAATGCCGAGTACCATGCCCGAATGCCCATCCAAGTGCAAAATTATATTCCTTGCTCCATGACTCAGTGTCTCCATACTGTTTCATTACCCAAATGGAAAAACTGCTGCTCCAAATACGTTGATCGTTCTGATATACAGCAAGTGATTTCCTACACTCTGCAGCATCCAGATTCGTAGGTGGTTCATTAACCAAAACTTCTGGTAATGATAATTCCTGAAAAATATCATCAATCGGATAAAACACCATTATCAAGTTTCTCCCCTCCCGAGTTCTCTTGTATGCGGTCCAGTGGACTTCCCCACAAACAAGCTTGTGTCTAAAAGTACTTTATAACACCAACATCTGCAATAAAACCATCGAATTCCTTCCAAATTCCCGAACTAAGTGCATATACCTCAACCTTAGGTGGCACCAAGTACCTACCATCACCATGAGCATAAGCCATCGTCACAACCTTGCAATCTCTTGTTTTTATTGCAAAGCCAAACCCAAAGACAAACATACAAGTTCCTATGGCGTCGGAGCAAAGAGGACACATAGGGAGGGCGAGGCATCTGCTTATTCTAGGGTTCCGAAGTACCAAAAGATTTTTCATATCCAAATAAATCATCTGACTAACATACGCCATTACATATGCCCGCTATCCTATAATACTATCGCACTATGCCATTTTAAGGGCTTTTATTCTGAATTCAGTTTCATTACCGGCATATGCATTAGTTAGTTGAATGGAGTATATTTCCTTCCTTTGAGTTTCTGAGAAGTACCTAATGATTTCATGTGTTGGTGCTTTTTGGAGAATGGTTTGTTTGGTGGGAATCCATATGAATTCCGAGCTTGAGATTAGTGAGTTGCATGATCTTGATATGCACCTAAATCGGAGTAGAGATTCAGGTGGGAACCTTGAGAAGATTTGAACCATCAATTCTTCAGGGATATAGTCTGACATTTTTCTTGGGGTATGAAATTGAAGATCTTATTATTTTTTCAATTCTTTAGGGATATAGTCTGACAATATTTTTTGGGATATGAAATTGAAGATCTTGTTATTTTCTTCCTTACTTTTCTATTGTTTGAGATGAAAGGTTGGCTCAAAAGGAGATTGTAAAATCTTTTTTCTTCATAATTCTTTGTGTTGGGGTTGGGTTGATATTCTTTGATCAACTTGTTGTTCATTAAGAGGTTGATCTGACTTCTCTGTCAATTTTACCGATGGTGTAGATGCATTCCATAAAGATACAGAAAACTCAACCAATCATCTACAGTCCAGGGACCAAAATTGATGATTTTGAAATTTTATGGATCAGCTCACAGAAGAGTCCAAGATGGATTTTCCCTAAGGTACAGTTCCATCCAATTGTCTGTTCTTTTTGGTTCCCTATCTGGAGTATGGATAATATTGTTTTTTCTTTGAGTAGTAAAAGGATTTACATACATTACTTACTAAACGGAGTTTAACATATTACAGGCCAAAGTGATGTTGGGGCTATATATCCCCTCAGACAAACATCTATTGTCACTTACAATATTTTGATTTCCTAGGGTTCTAAGCATATTAATAACCCTTTGATTGACATTCTTTTTGTTTTTGCAACGAAATTACAGGATGGTTAGGAAACTGATGAGGCATTACAAGATGCAGCTTTAACTGATACCTTTTAAGAATCTGGGGTAATGTGTGCGGTTGAGGTTCAGGAATTCTTGGGTACTTGGAGTTTCAAGAGCAAAAGCCAAGGCACAATTCATAAGGACACATGTTTCTTTTGCTGTCACAGAAGAACCAGATGATTGGCTGGAGAAAACTGTCCGCAAACATCTATAGGTAAGTCTTGAGCAGGGAAATTTGGCCCAAGCCCAATGACCCATCCATTTATTGAACTCAATCCATCTTGACCCAACTCATCTAAAGTTGGGCTGATTTTTAGCCCAATTGATCCATGAGTAACCTTGCCAAAATATCTTAGAAATAATTATTTTTTTGTTTGATATGTTATATATGACCATAACAAAAGAAAAAAAAAAAATCTTATTTTGTAATTATACAATTCATATGAAAACAACACATATTAAAAGCTTAGTAAGAGTTGGACGGGTTGAGCTATAACCCAAATTTTAGTCCATCTTGACCCAAACTCATCTCAGCCAAAGTAACCTTTGGGCGGGTCATTGACCCGTCCATTTATTGACTTAATCCATTTTGTCCCGCCCAAAATCGGCCCAACCCTCCCATTTGACACCCCTAGTCTTGAGTCAGCTTATCTGAGCTACTGTGATCTTGAATCACTTTGATTATCTATATGCCCACAGCTAAACAAGCTGACCGCTGATGGACTTGCATGAATATTTTTGTTGTTGGTTTTATCATTTGGTCATAGCATAAAATTAATATTTTTGGTTTTGGTTTATGGAAATTGCTTTGATTTTTTCTGTTGGTTTATGGTGACACCTATAACACTTGGGTGTACTTCAGTATCAAAGAGATACACAAATGAAGCTAATAATCTGCTGCCTTGTTCTGTTGCTGCAGATATTTGTAACTAAAATGATGTTTAAGAAGATTAAAGTTGAAAACACATTAATTTGGTAGTGGGTCTATCTCATCTTTGATTGAGACATTTATTACCAATCAACAAATAGATATCCCATAATGTTTACCATAGAATTTTGATTACTGAACTGTGCCATTTGTTAGTGGTGTGATTTATGTATTCTTATTCATTTGTCAGCTGTACCAATTTCAAAATAGTTATGTGTTACTGAAATATCTCAAAGCTAAAAGGTTCAAGTTTACGGCTTTCCTCACCTAAAAGTAAAATGCATTGACTGACACATTTGATTTGAATATTCATCTTGATTTGGTCAATGTAACCAAACATATAACTACAAATGGTGTAGCAGTCAAAATTGATTAAAGTTGTAATAACAAGCATAACACCGAGCACATGGTACATAGCTGTGATAAATGAAATTGGGATGGCCTGACAGAAAGCAGATATATAATCTGCCGCGGAAGGTCGGCCTGAACTTTATAACCTTTGTTCATTATTTAAGATACAGGCGAGCTCTTAGATATTTCCGGCTCCAAGAAAAGCTGTGAGATACTGATGCATAAGATAATGCATCCAGCTTTGAGGAGCATTCTCAGCATCATTTTCTTCATCTTCATCATCATCCGTCGTCTTCTCCGATGGTAAATCAAGTGGAGGCAGTACAACCCCTTTATCTAGCAAAACAAGGCTTTCCTGGTAAGTATCAAAATAAAAAGAGTACTCAGTGCCAGGAATACAAAAGCTCTCCTTTTTTTGCGTCTCAGGATTATATAAAGCTAGCATCCCTATTGATTCGGTCAACAATATTTCACTATTATCACTAATGCCGAGTACCATTAAATGCTCGTGGCCAAGTGCAACGTTATATTCCTTGCTCCATGACTCAGTGTCTCCATATTGTTTCATTACCCGAATGGAACAACTGCTGCTCCAAATACGTATATCATACTGATACACAACAAGTAATTCCCTACACTCTGCAGCATTCAGATTCAGAGGTATTTCGTTCACCAAAACTTCTGGTAATGATAATTCCTGAAAAATCTCATCATTCAGATCAAACACCATTATCAAGTTCTCCACCCTTCTTCCCTCCCCAGTTCTCTTGTATGCAGTCCAGTGGACTTTCCCACAAACAACAGCTTGTGTCCAAAAGTACTCTATAACACCAGTGTCTGGAATAAAACCATCAAATTCCTTCCAAATTCCCGAACTAAGTGCATATACCTCAACCTTAGGTGGCGCCAAATCCTGATAATCCCCATGAGTATAGGCCACCTTCACAACCTTGTAATCTCTCATTTTAATTGCAAAGCCAAACCCAAAGACAAACTTATAAGTCCACACATTGTCACAACAATGAGCAGGCGTAGAGAGGGTGAGGCATCTGCTTATTCTAGGGTTCCAAAGTACCAAAAGATTATCATATCCAAATAAATCATTTGACAAACAGACCACACCATTGCATACACCCACGATCCTACAGTAATATCGTACTCTGCCACTAAAAGGGGATCCTAATGTTATTACAGGGTCAACATATGCTGATGCATCCCTACGTACAATTAAATATCTTTCCTTCCTTTCAATTGTTGAGAAGTACCTCATGATTGTACCTGTAGAGGGTTTTAGGAGAATTCGCAGGGTGTGCAGCGATATGAATTCAGGGCTTGAAATTTGTGAGTTCCATGATTTTGATATGCACCTAAATCGGAGGAGAGATTTGGGAGGAAGCCTTGAGAAGATTTGGACCATCAGTTCTTCAGGGTAATAGTCTGACATTTTTCTTGGGATATGAAATTGAAGATTTTGCTTTCTTACTCTTTTCTATTGTTTAAGAAGAAATGTTGGGTGGGGGAGGGGGAGTTCTTGAAAGAGAGACTGCTCGCTTTCTGAAGTTGTT
The DNA here is from genome assembly GCF_000715075.1 of Nicotiana tabacum. NCBI lineage: Eukaryota > Viridiplantae > Streptophyta > Magnoliopsida > Solanales > Solanaceae > Nicotiana > Nicotiana tabacum. The sequence continues at coordinate 183,377,986 of NC_134087.1, read as the reverse complement.
TAATAGTGAAGAGAGCTCCAAAAGCAAGTTGATGGCAAGATGGCAAAAGAAAGCACCATTTTATACAGGGTAAATAGAGCAAAGACAAGAGTTTGTACCAGAAACAATTAATGCATGCTAATCCAGAAAGATTGTTTAATTACTTGCTTAAGATCTCCTCTCACATTTGGAAGGTAGGGAACTAAGAAACGGGATCATTAGTTTGAGCTTGGTTTTGTGAATTGAAGTAGGGTAATAATTGATGTTTCACACTTTTATTGAGTTTCTTAAAAGAAAAAAGAAAGAATCCAATTATTTACCTTCCGATTATCATTTTTCTGTTAGTTGACTCACTTATGGTAAGTAGGTTTGTTATAAGTTGGTAAGTAGGCTGATATAGTGATGCATGCTTGCGTCAATAAGGGTGGGCATAGTTTGGGCAAATTCGAAATCCAAACCGAAGTTCGAATCTTTTGGATTTTGGGATTACGGATTGGGTTTTGGATTTGATTTTTTAAATTTTTTGGATTTCGGATTGGATATTGGATTTGGTACTTCAGATTTTTGGATGTCCGAAAATCCGAAATTTTTATACTTTATATTTAGTCCATTATTCATATGGAAATAATAATACTCTCAGAATACTTTCTATTTGGACATGGTTTTACTATTGCTACTTCTTATTGACCATATTAATGTCTCTGTTGCATTCATTGGTAATAATTTCATTACTTGATACTTTATTTGGATAATTGCAGTGAGAGTGAGGAACTTTTCAAGAAATTTTGGATATTTACTTTTATAAAAAGAAGAAACATCTCAACTTATAAGCTCAAAACCGAAAATCAAAAATATCCAAACCGATTAATCCGAAGCCGAACTTAAAAAATCCGATTCAATCCGAGCTTATTTGGATTGGATTTGGATTGTCATTTTTTCAATCCGAAAACCAAAATTCTAAAACCGAAATTTTCATATCCAATCCGAACTATCCGAACGCCCACACCTATGCGTCAATAAGCTATTACATAGCAAATTTGGACTTTTAAGGATGAAATACATATAAATTTATTTAGCTCTTGATAGTAGGATATATGATTTGACAAAATAAGCTCGGCCCATGTGTCCCAGTTGCGGCCTGCAATAATGATTTGATGTAAGTTTCATTAGGAGCTCTCACCGGTGTCCTCTTTCTCATCTCCGACCACCCTTTTCCATTGTTCTTTCTTTCCTCTTCCACAAAACCACTCTCCAGACCGCAAAAATCACCACATCACTTTGGATTTGACTGGCTGGAAATACTCATTGGCAAGCCTCTATAATGCATTTTTTCCGTTGTCGCTCTGTTTGTCCATGGTTAGCTGTCCCGTCTCATTATTGTAGCGTTCCTCTGACTTTGGTGTTGCCACAACTGCTGTTTTTACTTTGCAAAAACCCCATTTGGGTTTGACTTCACGGTTCTACTGCCAATTCACGGCCCCCAAAATTTCAAGCAACTTTGACCACACTTGTGAAATTTCGAAGTTGTGAGTAGTGACTTCAAAGCTCTTTTTCATGGAGAGGAGATGGTTGTTGGGTGTTTGCAAGATGGTTGCTGGTGTGTTCTGTAAGATGGAAATGAGGAAGAATTGGTGGTTTGTCATGACAATGTCCAGAACTTGTGATGGAGAATTTCTTTTGGTGTTGCGTTGCAGATGATAAGAAAATGGCGGATGACTATTTTTGAGGAGAAGAAAGGCGTGAGATGGTGAAGGTGTTTGTGAGAGGAAAGAGAATGGGCTAAAAGAATATTCTAAAAAACGTTTTCTAAAAAATCTCGTGGAATATTTTTATCTAGCGTGCATAACATATTAATGTGATTGAGGGACACGCATGTCCACACAAGCAACACTGATGTAGTCTCTTGCCCAGCAAAATAGAATAATTTGCCCTCTTCAATTACTTCAGTTTACTCATTCCAAACTTCTTGCTACCATGCTCTTCAACTTCTCTAGAATTTGACTCTAATAATATACCCAATAGGTCATTATTGAGGGCCTTGCCATTGCCTTCTTCTTTTGCCTTTAATCTGTTGTCAATTAGACACGTCATTTTTTCTCGTACTTCCTTTTCACATTTTTTCATTCTTTTGTTCATTTTACTGGGAAAAAATCTGCAAATTAAAGGAAAAGTAAGTAAATATGTATGCGTATGATCCAAGAGAAAGAATCAACTCTCTATATGAAGATGTGTGAAAACGCAAGATAAATAAAAAAAAAATAAAAAGTTGCATCTCTCTAAAAGTTTAAACTTTTAGAAGTAGTCATTCAATTTCAGTACATCCAAACAAAAAATAAATAAAAAAGAATTTGAGGAAGAAGCTGAAGGAAAGTCTTGGCACAAAGGTAAAAGTTACCATCCTGTACTCAAGAGGTTACAGGTTCAACTTGAAGAAATAACCTCTTGCAAATGCAAAGTAAGGCTGCATACATAAAACTAATGTGATCCAACCCTTCTCCGCATCCCGCGCACAGCGAAACTTGTTGCACTAGGCTGCCTTTTAGGAAAAAGCGGGGAAGTTGGATGAAATAGGAAGGTCAATGTTTTCTATTTGACTCCTTTTGCAGTCCACTTAATTAGTTTTTCCAAGTTTCCACTAATTTAAGCAGGTCCCTTTTTTCCCTCCAAACCATAATGTAAGTTGAAAATAAAATAGTAGTGGTTGACCAACAAAGTAAGTCAAGAAGTAAATGATAGGTCAATGCTCTGGGGTTGATTCTTTCTAAGTGTCCAAGTCCATGCATCTATTTTAAATTAAAATGAGGTTTACTTAGGCCACTTCACCATCTTACAGATATCATACAAATCTCTTCTTTATGGCTGTAAGCTGGATTTTCCCTTTCTTGTTCACTCTTTTTTGTTATTTTCATTCATTAACCAGCCAACCTTTTGATTATCCAACTGCAAGTTGATCTAAGTAGTTGAAAGATTTGCAGTTGGATAATCAAAAGGTTGGCTGGTTAATCCAAGTAGTTGAAAGATTTTCCCTTTCTTGTTCACTCTTTTTTGTTATTTTCATTCATTAACCAGCCAACCTTTTGATTATCCAACTGCAAATCTTTCAACTACTTGGATCAACAATTATTCAGCACCACATTCAGTGAACTTCACTGTTGGCTCTATAGTAAGGGCTATACTTGTTGATCCAAGTAGTTGAAAGATTTGCAGTTGGATAATCAAAAGGTTGGCTGGTTAATCCAAGTAGTTGAAAGATTTTCCCTTTCTTGTTCACTCTTTTTTGTTATTTTCATTCATTAACCAGCCAACCTTTTGATTATCCAACTGCAAATCTTTCAACTACTTGGATCAACAATTATTCAGCACCACATTCAGTGAACTTCACTGTTGGCTCTATAGTAAGGGCTATACTTGTTAAAGGAAGCTTTGGTCCAAGATATGCTTGTGGATTCTACTGTAATGGCAATTGTGAAACTTACATCTTTGCCATTTTCATTGTGTACACAAATAGTATTTCCTCTATTACAGCTGTTAATGTAGGATTCCCACAAGTTGTTTGGTCTGCTAATGGGAATAATCCAGTTAGGATCAATGCAACTTTGCAGCTCACATTAGGAGGAAACTTGGTACTTAGAGATGCTGATGGTACTTTGGTTTGGTCAACAAATACTACTGAGAAATCTGTTGCTGGCTTAAAGTTGACTCATTTGGGAAATCTTGTTCTCTTTGATGTCAACAATGTTACTGTTTGGCAATCATTTGATCATCCAACTGATTCTCTGGTACCAGGACAGAAGTTAGTATCGGGAAAGAAGCTAACAGCAAGTGTCTCAGCAACAAACTGGACTGAGGGAGGTTTGTTTTCTTTCTCTGCCACAAATAATGGTTTGATTGCTTTCATTGAGTCGAGTCCACCACAAACATATTTTGAGAGTTCTATAGATGGACTAACGGATAGTAAAGCATCCAACTATGTCATGTATTTGAATGGAAGCTTAGCTTTAATCACAAATTCCAATGACTCCAAGAATCCAACTATACTGGTTTCTGTTGCTCCTGTATCTTCAGCTCAATTTATGAAACTGGAATTTGATGGGCACTTGAAAGTGTATGAGTGACAAGACCAGTGGAAAGAGGTCAATGACCTTTTTACAGGCTTTTATGGTGAGTGTGGTTATCCAATGGTATGTGGAAGATATGGCATTTGCTCAAATGGACAGTGTAGTTGTCCCAAATCAAGTTCTGATTCAACAAACTATTTTAGACAGATAAATGATAGGCAGCCTAATCTTGGTTGTTCTGAGATCACAAAAATGACTTGTAATGACTCAAATAACCACAGATATTTGGAGCTCAATGATGTGAATTGTTTCGCGTTTGGTGCAGATATTATTGACACAGACATGAATACCTGTAAAAAATGCATGTTTGAGGAATTGTTCTTGTAAAGCTGCTATTTTTCATTACGGTTCAAATTCTTCTAGTGGGGAGTGCTACCTTCCGTCCGAGATCTTTTCGTTGATGAATAATGAGAAGGACAAGACAAGGTATAATTCCTCTGCATTTGTGAAAGTACAGAATGTGAAAGTACAGAACGAAACTCAACCAGCTGTTGCAAGAAGGAAGAGGCGCATGAATGGTGCTATAGTGGGATCTGTTACAGGAATTTCTGCTCTTGGTATCGTAATCGGATGCATAATTTTCATATTCTCGAGGAAGAGAAAGGAAGATGAAGTGGAAGAGCATTATCTAGATAACATGCCAGGAATGCCTGTTAGATTTTCTTACGACGATCTAAAGTCTGCAGCTGAGAACTTTAGCAAAAAGCTTGGTGAAGGAGGATTTGGATCAGTGTTCGGAGGGACCTTAAAAGACGACACAAAGATAGCAGTGAAATGCCTTGATGGAATAGGCAAAGCCAAGAAATCATTCCTAGCTGAGGTTGAAACCATTGGCAGCATACATCATCTCAGCTTGGTCCAATTAATTGGCTTCTGTGCTGAGAAATCTCACAGACTTCTAGTATATGAGTTTATGAGCAATGGATCGCTAGACAAATGGATCTACTCTGGCAATCAAGTAATCGTTCTAGATTGGAAATGCAGGAAGAAGATTATTCATGACATAGCCAAAGGATTAGCCTACCTCCACGACGAATGCAGGCAAAAAATTCTACATTTGGATATTAAGCCTCAAAACATTCTATTAGATGAGAAGTATGATGCTAAGCTCTCTGATTTCGGACTTTCCAAGCTAATTGATCGGACTCAGAGCAAAGTTGTGACTACCATGAGAGGTACTCCTGGCTATCTAGCTCCTGAATGGCTTAGTGCAGTTATAACAGAAAAGGTAGATGTCTATAGCTTTGGCGTTGTACTCTTGGAGATCTTGCGTGGAAGAAAAAATTTCGAGCCGTCTGAGCCCGAGGAGCAAAGGCTATTGTTTAGTCTTCTCAAGAGAAAGGCAGAGGAAGGGCGACTAGTGGATCTGATCGATAAGCGCAGTGAAGATATGCAGCTTTATAAGGAAGTAGTAGTAGATACAATGCAAGTTGCAGCGTGGTGTCTACAACGCGTTTATACCAAGAGACCATCAATGTCAATAGTTGTCATGGTCATCGAGGGCGCGGTGGATGTTGAAAAGAGTCCGGACTATAACTTTCTTATGCCACAAAACGTATCAGATATCAATATAGTAGATTCTGCTCCATTATTTCCCTCAATCCCATCCGGCCCAAGGTGAGTGGGAATTTCTTCTTAAACATTGCTAATTTCTAGCTCTATAAAATGCATCATGCTGGCTGCTGTTTAAATTTCTTCACTGTTATCACAAAGTTGTACTAGTTTGTTTTCTTTGCATAAGTCATGTAAATTTATTCAATATGCATCAAGTGTCATGAAAGTGGTGAGGAAGAAAGATCTAAGCTTTATATTAACACATATATTGACGTGTATATATATGTCACGGGTAAATTTGTTTCCAGTGTGACCTATAAGTCATGGGTTCGAACCGTGGAATCAGTCAGTGATGCTTGCATCAGGGTAGGCTTCCTACATCACACCCCCTTGGGGTGCGGCCCTTCCCGGAACCCTGCGTAAATGTGGGATGCTTCGTGCACCGGATTGCCTTTTTTATATATTGATGTATATATAAAACCTAAGCTTTATGAGCTCCAATGCAAGGACATTAAATAGTTTAATCATAAATGTATTTGTAACTTTAAAGGAAATTTTACACCCTGTAGAAAAGCTTAGTACCCTATTTATTTTAAATAAATACCATTTTAAAATATTACATCCTATAGATACCTTTTATCCTTTATAGCAAAATATCTAATTATAGTTACATCCTACATTTAAGGCACCATATATGCTAAATAATATTTTTCTCTCTCCTTTTGTCTTTTTTCTCACATAATCACCGTATATCTGCTCTAACCACGTTCTCTCTCTCTCTTTTTGCATACACTTTACTCTCTTCTCCCACAAACCCACGATTCATAACTCTTCTCCCACCCAAATTCTCTAGGCCTCCGCCATTATCACTCCCCATTTCGCATCTCTCTAAAATCATTGTTTTAGAGCCGATACAAGTGCTCATGGTAGGTTTAATTCTTAGATTTTGATATCATTATTTTGTTTCTCTAATTTTGATACAGATTTTACTTTGTTTCTGAAACAATAACTATTGGTATTGTTTACTCACCAGGAAGCTTTGGTTTTTCTCTCCAATGTCGGATTCAACGCCACACAAGATGATAACCAGAGGTATACCCACCAAAATTCTCAATTTTGATGGGCCCTCTTTCTCGTTGCAAATAACTCAAGCGGAGTCGAATTTTGCAGGTTTATCAGCAACTATAGTTTCAGAGAGAAGAACTAAACTACACAATGACAAATCGAAAGAAGTCCAAGTTGAGAAATCTTCAAAAGGAACAAAAAATCCAGTTGCTTCAAAGAGGAAAAAACCTATGAATGATTCTTCATGTGTCAATCTTAAGGAAGTTGATGCAAAAAAAACATCAGATACACGGCACAAAAAGATAATTGATATTGTATCAATATGCATTCAAAGAAACTTATATGTATTCATAATTATTCAAGTTATTTTATATGTATGATATTGTATTCGTATGTATCTGGTTGTATTCATAAGTATTAAAACAATCCAGAACTCATTTACACATTCACATTTGTCAATAACTGAGTTGTGCTTACTTGAATATTATATGTTGTATTTAAATCTATTTAGATATATTCAAATTCACATTTTTGTACTATTTTGGTATTAATGTATTCAGTTGTATTTATACGTATGTATATGTATTTTGATGTATTTTTATAGTTGTATTTTTAAGGATTTTCAAGGTTCCCATCACTGTTGTATTATTCAGCTGTATTCTGTTGTACTATTCAGCTGTATTCTGCTGTATTTTTCTTGCTTTTAGCTGTATTCAGTTGTTCTCAACTGTATTATTCATATGTATTTCTCTGTATTTAGCTATAGTCAGTTGAATTCAACTGTGGTGAATACAGCTATAGTCAACTGTATTCAACAGCTTTATTCAGCTTTATTCAGCTGTAGACAGTCATATTCAACTATTTTAATCACCTGTAGTCAGTTGTATTATTCAATATTATTCAGCTTTATTCAGTTGTATTCAACTGTTTTAATCAGATGTAGTCACTTGTATTCAACTATTTTATTCAGTTGTATTAAGCTGTAGTCAGTTGTAGTCAGCTGTTTTATTCACCTATAGACAGTTGTATTCAACTGTATTATTCATATGTATTTCTCTGTATGATCCCTTTGAAGTTTTTTTCATATCAGATCTGCCTCAACAGAAAGCTGGGAGCATGTAAGTATTCAATCATCATTCTTGTATGTTATATACAAATCTAATTGTATGAATTAGATTTAATTGTTTCAATCAATTATTTTTTAGGGATTGTGGGGTGCATGTTTCAGCATACGCAGAGTTTCTGAGCACTCTTGGTGAGATTCCACAAACAACATTTGATTTCAATCTACTCCGTCAAAGATATGGTGCTCTCCTCTGGGACTATGCTATGCGGAAGATAGACGCTGATGCCATAAGCGAGAATGAAGCAACTTCAAAGATTGCTAGCCAAATCACGGAGTCAGATTCAAAGATGCAGATAGTGTTAGAGTAGCTTTAGGTTAATGTAGTTTTGGAATGTAGTTTGAAGAAGAATACTGTTTTGAGTATGAATTTTGGTGAAGATGGTAGTTAATTTGAAAAACTTATCACTTTATCAACAGTGTTCGTGTATGACGATTGCAACTTTTCAATCGTTGTTTCACTGGTGTTCATAAGTATTCATGCTTATTCTTCAGTTTGTATTCATATTTATCTTATATGATTCAAGTATGTATCAATACCAAGTAACTTTGCTTGAACAGGTTTTAGGTATTGAACACGTAAATATCAAAGTCAGAAACTTTATGTATTCTAATGGTAGGTTATATTAAAGAATTCAGATGTATTTTTCTGAATTCAGGTGTATTTAGTTGTATTTAACTGTATTATTCAGCTGCATTCAGTTGTATTCAACAGCATTCATTTATATGTATCTTTCAAGTTCAGTTAATACATATTAAAAAATACAAATTCAGATGTATTAAACATGTTATACGTATTCAGTTGTATTCAACTGTAGTCAGTTGTATTCAACTGTTTTATTCAGCAGTAGTTAGTTGTATTCAAGTGTATTATTCATCTGTATTCATTTGTATTTTGTTATATTCATCTACATTCAGTCTACTCAACTGTATTATTCATAAAAATACTTCAGCTATATTCAGTTGTATTTCTTAGTATTCATCTATACTCAGTTCTACTCAACTGTATAGGTATTCAGTTGTCATTTCTATGTATTCACCTATACTGAATTTAATATGTATCTTTCAAATTCAGTTAATACTTGAAAAAGAATATAAATTCAGATGTATTAAACAGGTTATTCTCTAGTTAGAGAATATAAATCCAGACTTAATAAAATTGTTATATTACAGCTGAGTATATAGATATATTCCGATGAATTCTGACTAGTTATGTATATAACTCAGGCACTGTCTATAATAAACTGTCAAAGTATATGTGGACAAGGTTATATTCGATTGTATCCAACACATTAAGGCAACTATATGTATTCATAATCTATTCACGAAAGTCATTTCAGAATATATTTCTTGACAATGAGAATTTATTACTTGACAATGTCATCATAAGTATTGACAAATCGTTGAAGCACCAATACATGTCAGAGTGTTAACTATTTATTATGTGGAGCATTTCTACACGTTCGCTTGTTATATCCTCCCTGCCCACGTATGCTACATGAATGTTGATTTTTCTGCTGCAACAATTCAGTTAAAGTTTTATCGCGCTTCTTCTTTGGCCTTCCAGGAGGTATTTTCCATTTGGATGGTAGTACAACCTCTTCTGCAACATGTTCTGGTATATTCCAGTCATTTCTGTCCGGTAGCGGGTACATTGGCACATCGTATGTCATTACAATTGTATTTGGTTTGTAATAGTTAGAGAAATATTCTTCTGGCATTAGAAACTGGCTCTTCAATACAGTCCAAGCATGTGGGCATGACAATTCATCAACTTGGAAACCTCCCACAAACACATTTTTTCTCTAACAGGCAGACTGTGTAATTCCTCCCACCATTGTTGACCGTATGTAAGTATTCAGTTGATGGTACTACCTATATTTAAAAATAGAAATATAAGTTTTGAGCACATATAACTGAATTACCAAATGTATAATGCTGAATTACTAACTTACATACAACTGAACTATTAGCATATAGATGAATACATCATATATTTAGACCAGCAGAATATCAACTGTAATTAGTGCAGAACTTATCAAAAGTCTGTTGTACTTTATGCTACAGGAGGCTAACAAAAACATTAGAAGGATACGTCATGACAATACATATTAAAATTACATATAATACAACTTTGTTAGTTGTATTCTGATGTATACGAATAGTTTTTGCAGCATGTTTTTAGTTATATTCAGTTGCATTCATATCAGATCTTCGGAAAAATATGTCTTGTATGTGTTTGAATTTAGTTGTATTCCTATGTATTAATGGTAATTGTATTTAAAAAATGATTGTATTCAGTTGTATTCATGCTCTGGCTATGATGGCTTGAAAGGTCTACCATACTCTGGCAACTAGAAGAAAGAGAAGATCCGCACGATCCTATTCTGACTCTTTCTGGAGTACTTGATCTGGAAGTTGGGCGGCGCCCTTGCTCTTCTTCCTTCCTTGCTAAGGCTGCCTTAAGACCGACAATCTGTACTAGAACTTAAAATCCAAATGCAATTCTTCTGGACTACATCTTTTGAAGAGAAGAATTGTCTTTTTGTTATCTACATTGTAGAAGGGAAAAGCAGTTCATGCCTATAAGTTCACTGATAAACAAAAAATATGGCAATTTTGAAACCTGTTCTTTTAGTTCCTTGACGTCAGAACTCTCCTTGTTGACCCGTGCAGTACCAAGCTCAACTGTAGAAACCTGTGCAGTACCAAGCTCTACTGTAAAAATATGGCAGATTTTGTTCGTTGAGTTAAATTAGGAGAATATCATGTGATTTGATTTCCTTCCGTTTTTAACTAGTTTAACCTTCCACATTTTGCGCAAATACGTTACTGTATTCACATTAATGCCGCTTGAATACAGTTAAATACATATCAAACTTAGCTGAAATTCCCTTTTTAATGCCTATATTTTCTATTGTATTAATGAATACAACAACTTAAATACATAAAATACATTGTATAAAAACATAAAAGGTATCTATAACACGTAATATAACAAAAGATATCTATAAATGACTAATTAGACCTAAAAGATGGTGCTTTATGGTGCTATCATTTATCTCTCTTTAAACGTCTCATTTAATTAACACTCCACCATTAGAACAATAAGGGAAGATTTGGAAATTAATATGAACTTTCACGAGAAGAATTACAAGAAATGAATAAATAACCAGAAAACCCGGACGTTACAATTTGAAAACATAACTCGTGCTTCCTGAAGATCATGGGTAATAAAAAATGCTCATTCAACCAGTTCATTAGTGACAGTACCAGTAAATTTTGAATATATAAAATTCAATTGCAGAATTGCACAATCGAATATGCAGTAGGACCCCTTTTTGCAGAGAGCTGTCCCATTCTCTATTAACAATTTGGAAAGATATATCTTTAGAAAAAAAAATTATGATGACTTGTGACAAGGGAAGTTTTGCCAATCAATTTGAATCCGTGGCAAAATTGCATTGTTAGAATTTGGCCAGGTTCTGACGATTTTTGTGACAAGGGAAGTTTTGCTCATCAATTTGAAATCTTTACTTAATGCTGGCTGCAACCTGCTTGCAAATCTTATCTTAACGGGTCACAACTTAAACGGTCTCCCAAAAGGGTGATCTGCACAAATAGCACATTTATGTGCTGATTTTTTGACCTCACTTGTCTCATGAGTAAAACTTCTAAGTTAACAAGTGTTGCCCCTCGCTTATCCGATGGGCAACACTTTTTGGGGAAAAATTAAAAAATAGTTAGATCTACAAGTGATCATTCAAAAATAGTCATATTTTCAAAGGTAATGGAAATTTAGCCACTTTTCATGTAAAGATAAATTTGAACGAAAACACTGTTCAAAATTCGGAAAAATACTCCAGCATAATATACTAGAGTTCCAATATATGGAGTTCCAGCATAATATACCGGTCCAGCATAATATACCGGTCCAGCATAATATACCGGAGTTTGGAGCATCGGTGCTCTACTCTCCAGTATATTATACTGGAGCCAGCAAAGTATACCGGTCCAGCAAAATATGCTGGAAGTTCATACACAGGTGCACCGAACTCCAGTATATTATGCTGGACCGGTCTCTGTTGCAGCAAAAAAGTGTCTATTTTTCAATGACTTGGCAAACGCTGGCTATTTTTGAATGACCAGTCCAAAAACTGGCAAGACAGTGCTATTTTTACCATTTTTTAACTTTTGGCTATAAAGGTTTGCCCATGGGTCTAGTGGGGATCAAAAAAATTAAGACCATCAATTATTAAGGTCATTAAGTGTAATTTCCTGCTCCCAAAATGTCATCTTCTTATGGTCCAATGCACCTAGGTCCTTTGGGCTTGTAACGACCCGACTGGTCGTTTTGAGCAATTGCGCCCGATTTAGTAGTTTGAGGCCTCGAGCAGCTTCACATTATGTATATCAACTTGTGTGCATGATTGGAATCAGTTTCCGGATGAATCAGAGTTGAACTGGAAGAAGGAACCTAGTTTTGGAAGTTTAAACAGTGAAAATTGGACCGGAATTGGACTTTTGAGTAAACGGCCCCGGAATGGGTCGTGGGTGATCCCAACAGCTTTGTATGGTGATTTTGGACTTAGGCGTGTGTCTGGATTCAGATTTGGAGGTCCGTAGGATAATTTGAGGTGTTTCGGGGAAAGTTGAAAAAGTTGAAATTTAGAAAATGGAGAAGTTTGACCCATAGTTGACTTTGGTGATATCGGGGTCGGAATGCGATTCCAAGAGTTGGAACAACTCCATTAGGTCATTTTGGACTTATCTGCAAAATTTGGCGTCATTCCGGGTTGAATTGATAGGTTTTGGCACGAGTTTTGGAAGTTAGAATGTTTGAAAGTTCCTAAGTTCGATTCTTGGTGTGATTCAATGTTTCGACGTTGTTTGATATGATTTGAGACCTCGAGCGAGTCCGTGCTAGGTTATATTACTTGTTTGTGTGTTTGGACGGGGTCCCGGGGGCCTCGGGTGTGTGTTCGGGTGGGCTACGGGTCATTTTCCCTTGTTTTTGAACTGTTGTTTTCTGCTTCTGGTATCCTCTTTCGCGATTGCGAACAGCCTTTCACGTTCGCGATGATTTGTTGCTAACCAACGGGAAATCCTTCTTCGCATTTAGAGCCTCGCATTCGCGAAGCTCTGCTTTATCCCTCATCGCGTTCGCGTCCCCTCATGCGTTCGCGTCCCCTCATGCGTTCGCGTAGTTATGTTGTTCTACTCTTCGCGTTCGCGTACTAGGTCACGCGTTCGCAAAGAGCAATCTCTGGGTCATAATATTTTCCTTCTTCGCATTCGCATGTGTGCTGTCGCGTTCGCGAAGCACAACTGGGCAGCCTTCATTTTTTTTCTTCGCGAAAACGATACTTCCTCTGCGTTCGCGATGCTTTAAGACCTGGGCAGAATAAATAGTACTCTATTCCGAGGGTTTGCCATTTTCACCATTTTTGGAGTTCTAGAGCTCGATTTTGGGCGATTCTTTGTGGGGTTTTCAAGCAACACGATTGGGTAAGTATTCTTCACCTAGAATTGACTATATTCTATGAAATTGTCTTTGTTTTTATCATTTAATTTGTGATTTGGGTTGAGTAAAATGTTGGTTTTTGAAGAAATTCCTTAAATGAAAAATCGTGATTTGAGGGGCCAAATGGTATCGGAATTTAATAAATTTTGTACGGTTGAAATCATATTGGAATGAGTATTCGGATTTTGTAAAATTTGTCGGGTTCCGAGGCGCGGGCCTAGGGGTCAACTTTTGGACCAATTTTTGGATTTTGTTAAAGATTGAGACTTTATGATGCAGAATAGTTTTTTATGTGTTTTATTTGTGCTTTGAAGTTAATTTGGTTAGATTTGAGCCGTCCAGAGGTCTTTCCACCCGAGAAGTGCATTTTAGAGTATCGGTTTGTCGTCTTTGAGGTAAGTATCTTGCCTAACCTTGTGTGGGGACTTCTCCTTAGGAATTGAATCTTCTATGCTAATTGTAGTCCGTGCATGCGAGGTGACGAGTGTGTGCTCGGACTTATTTGTGGGAAATATGCTCGAGGGTTCTTAGGTCCTTATGTTCAATATGTGGAGAGTATTCCGTTATGATTGGGTTTAATAATTGCTTAAATTGTCTCTATATGCTCCATATGATGTTGCTAGCTTTTCTCGAATTCCTACGTGTTGCATTGACTCTTAATTGCCTTAATTGAAGTGATCTCCTTCCTTATTGTTTTGATACTTCTTGATTGTGAGTTCCTCTATGACTTTGTACAAATAGGTTACATGTCCAATTGTTGTGGTTACCGGTGTAGTTATCACATGCTTGTTATGTCTTGTTGTTTAGTTGAGGTTTCATTGTGAAGTTAATTATCGGCACAAGTTTGGTTATAGCTGATTTCCTTGTCGGGACATATTTAATCCTTACTGTTGGTTCCTTTGCCGGGATGTGTTTATTCTTGTTGTTGACTCCCTTGCTAGGATATGGTTGTTTCCTTATTGTTCCCTTGCCAGGATTCTATTGTGATTAGTGTTGATTTGTATATTGGGATCGGGTTGCATGCCGCAACAATATTATATGGATCGGGTTGCACGCCGCAACAATATTAGATGTATCGGGTTGCACGCCGCAACAATATTAGATGGATCGGGTTGCATGCCGCAACATCATTATATGATTTGGATCGAGTTGCATGCCGTAACAATATTATATGATTTGGATCAGGTTGCACGCCACAACAGTACTATATGATTGGGATCGGGTTGCATGCCACAACAAGAAAGAATAAAAGTGAATATTGACTCTTATGGTGAGAACGAGAGTAAAAGAACGAAGGATGGTGCCGTGCACTCTCTGCTGCTGTGTTTATTTCTTGTTATCAATTCAAGTGTTTAAACTGTTTAAATTCCTTTATTGCTGTGATTCTTTGTGTTAGAACCTACAATGTTTTCAATACCTCATCGTATTTATGTATATATATACTTCAATACTTCAAACACCAATAATTGTTATAGCCTTAATTCAATTAGTTTCTCAATTATGCCCCTTAAACTGTCTGAGGTTCTAATACTTCAAACTTCAATAATTGTTACAACCGTAATTTAATTAGTTTCTCAATTATACCCCCTTAAACCGTCTGGGGTTGTATTTTACTTAAAAAGGAATTTCTTCTAAGTTTTAAGTTATTAAATCTCATGTTAAAAGTAATAATTCATTCAATGTTGTATTTTTAAATTAAAAGGGGTACTTTTTTTACTCAAATAATTTCAAAGAAATAATTTCACCTTTTCTCGTTGGCTTTCCCAATTAGTTTAGAAATTATATTTTTACTTATATTAGGTAAGTGAGACCTCTTGGACATATTGAGTACATTGTACGGACATTATGTATTGTATAGCATGTGGATTCTGTTGTTAAAAGTGAAATGGAAAAGATAGGGGCATAAGGTGCCACATGTGCGGAAGATTCGGAAGTTAAGATTATGATATGAGAAACTGATGATTGAGATGGTCGGGATTGTGTATTAGACATGATGTGATTGATTGAGTGGGCATTTCCTTCTTTAATTGAATACATTCTTGCTTGTCTCTGTTCCTGTTATGTCAGTGTTGATTTACTTGGTTATCTGATTTACTTGGTTATCTGATTTACTACCTGCGTTCTCCTTTATTGTTCTTACTGGTTGTATTTTGATTTCTTTCTGCTGTTGATATTACCTCGTTATCTTTATCGTGATATTTTATTATCATATCCTATTCATTTCATTTGACCAGTAGGTGTCTTGATTGTTCCTCGTCACTACCCCACCGAGGTTAGTCTTGATACTTACTAGGCACTGCCGTGGTGTGCTCATACTACACTTCTATACATTTTTGTGTACAGATCTAAGTATTAATCGATAGTAGCTATGTGGGTTGTCGCGACGAAGACTCACAGTAACCTGTTGCTGCGGTCGCAGGCCTCAGAGTCCCCTTCATTTGTATTTACATTCCATTGATTCCTTCTCGTTCTAGAACAGTGTTGTATTTATTTTGTATAATTACTCTTAGAAAGGCTTATGACTTGTACCATCGATTTTGGAAATTGTGATTTATTGAGAGTTATTTAGGTTGAAGTTAGTAAATATTAATGTTATTTTTGTAAATGTTAGGCTTACTTAGTTTAGAGACTAGGTGCCATAACGACTACTTCAGAGGTATTTTGGGTCGTGACAAGTTGGTATCAGAGCTCTAGGTTCATGGGTGCTACGAGTCATAAGCAGGTTTAGTAGAGTCTTGCGGATCGGTACGGAGATGTTTGTACTTATCTTCGAGAGACTACAGAACTGTTAGGAAATTCCACTTCTTTCATTCCCTATCGTGCGATATTGATTCGGCTCGAAGTATATGACTTATGTCCCTCTAAATCCACTCGTGTATAATATTACGCTCTTAGTGTTCGCTATCACCAGTGGTTCTTGATGCTACAAACATGCTACAATGGAGTCAGGGAGGCTCAGACATTGAGAGACTATTTAGTTGTTTGTATGGAGGCACAACGATTTTCTACACTTGATTGATGAGTGCGAGCTTGGGAAGATTTAATTGGTCGACTAGTCGTCGCGATTGTGGCAAGGCCACGAAGTGGGTGTTGATTGTGAATAGTTGGTGGTATTGGAGTACCTTGTGATTTGTGTTGTACGAGCTTTGAAGGTTAGTTTTGTAGATCATCAGTCTTTGTTTTCTGTGGCTTTGCACCAAGTGGAGGAGTCCAATAGCGGCATTCAGATTGCAAAGTCAGATTTGTATCAATTTTAGCCTGAGGTATGTGTATATGTGGTATTGGTAGATTCCCAGATTTGGGGTATGACTAGGGTCTGAGATCTCGCACGGGATGATGTTGGGGCTTATAGTATTTCTGCGTCAATAATGGATCTACATATCAGCATCAAGGGGAGTCGAAGGAATAACTTCAAATTCATAGGAGGTCTATTCAGCGTGGGTATCGTGGTTGCGGCAGAACGGGGTGCTTCAGAGGTAATGCGGTGGTTTATGAATTTCTTGCTACGTGGTTCATGCTAGAGTGATCTGCATGTGGGGCTTTGATGGGAGTTATTGTATATCGACTATCCGAAGAAATGAGTCAGTTTAGTAGTGTTGGGTTAGTATAGCCATGGAAGTAAATGGTCCTTTTGAATGGGAATTCTCTACTGGCATTTGTGGCAGCACTCTTGGATTGGGCAGTTTGTGTGACTCGGTTGAGTTGGAGAGGTGCAATACTGAGGGTTTGGTTGCGTGCGGGCAGATCTCGGAGGATTCTAGATGGTTTGACTACGGCTTGAGTTGGGTGTCTACTATGGGCATAAGGAATATGTGGTACATTGCGGTTTCTCCTGAATTGGTATCTGAAATTAATAGAGCGTTGTCATTGTTGGCTATTATATGTGAAAAATGTGAATTTTTGGAAAGGACCTTGAGTTTTGGTTTGCAGTGCGTGGCTGGTAGCAGGGTGATTACTGGGTTTTGAGGCTTTCGAGGTTCATATTTTTTTACGCAGTCAAAAACTCTATATGAGTGCTTCAGCAGAATGATAGGGTGTAAGTGATATATATATCGGCCATTTGATTGTGTAGTGGAGTTAGAGTATGGAAATTTTGGTATTCTTGAGGTTTTGGGGCTAGATGCCCTCATATGTGAATTATTTCCTGTTTGCAGATTGTGGAGGAACGTTGAGGATGAGATAGTTAATAGCATGCATGATTGATAGGTCGCTGTGGATTTTTGGAAAGGATATTTACCTATTTAGAGGTAATCAAGATTTGGTTGTGGGCTATTTGGGGGATCAACGAGAATATGTATGTCGTGTTAGAGCAAATTTGTCTGCCTCTGTGAGATTATCATTTTGGTTATGTGATCAAGTAGGGGGGATATTATATGTGCCCCTAGCCTATGATATGTGCTACTCTTGTATGCTGTGTTAGGCGGTGAGGTTGTATGATTATTTCCCCCGTATGTAGTAATTCTGTTTAGGCCTTATGGCGATGCGGGCAAGATAGCCCTCGTGATGTTGATTTGCTTATTGCACCTTAGTCGTGCTTGCTTCTTTCATGTTTTAGCACTTTCATTTATTTTCCCAAAGTTTTATTTGTGCACTCTGTTGTACTTGATATCAGTATTCTTATGTTCTGTGAGCTCAAGCATTTTGGCTTGATGAGTATTTGGGAGCGGGCTGCACGCCGCAACGGATGTTATGTGAGATACCCTTTCCTTGTATTTATTTGGTGTTGTGTTTTCACTCTATGAGATGATTTGATGAAGAACTACACTTTTGTTGTTACACATGTTGTGCTCATTAGATAATTCTTATAACCTGATTTTCTTATAATGTGAGAATCCGTGTGGTCCCGTGATGAGCTGTCAGTTGTGCTGCTTGTATTGGCTGATATGGGGTTCTTAGACCTGAGATTAATACTATGGTATCGGGGGTGAGGAATGTTTGCAAGTATGAGGGTGTTTCTGCTAAGATTTGGGTGATGGCCCTTGGTGGGCGAGAGAGCTTCTTGACTTGTTGTCTTCATGGGCGGCTATGAGTTCCCGCATATTTCTTTATCATAAGCAGTGATGTGGAGATCTGGAACAAGGTTGTATTCAATGTGAAGTATATTGCCGGCATCCAGGATGTTATTTGAGCAGCTATGGTGGTAAGATGTTATTGCTTCGGGCATTTAAGTTGTGTGGAGCAGCGTGCGATTGTACTCTGGATTGGAATTTGGCTTGATTCAGTTTGTTAAGGCTCATGCAGTGTGATGACGTGGAATTCAGATCCGATGATGAATTTCAGATGTTGAGGTTTGGGTTCTGTTCTAAGGTTATGGGTTAAGAAGGAGATGACATCTTCAGTTAAGTTGCATTGCTAGTTCTACTTAGGTTGGGTGATGGGGAATCACCCCCGGGTGTATGTATGGTGAGCTCATGCAGTGGTTCGATGGCTTTGGAACGACTCCGGGCACGTTCGAGGACAAATGTATGTTTAAGTGGAGGATGATGTAACGACCCGACTGGTCGTTTTGAGCAATTGTGCCCGATTCGGTAGTTTGAGGCCTCGAGCAGCTTCACATTATGTATATCGACTTGTGTGCATCGTTGGATTCAGTTTTCGGATGAATGAGAGTTGAACTGGAAGAAGGAACCTAGTTTTGGAAGTTTAAACAATGAAAATTTAACCGAAATTGGAATTTTGAGTAAACGGCCCCGAAATAGGTCGTGGGTGATCCCAACAGCTTTGTATGGTGATTTTGGACTTAGGCGCGCGTCCGGATTCGGATTTGGAGGTCCGTAGGGTAATTTGAGGCGTTTCGACGAAAGTTGGAAAAGTTGAAGTTTGGAAAATGGAGAAGTTTGACCCATAGTTGACTTTTGTGATATCGGGGTCGGAATGCGATTCCAAGAGTTGGAACAACTCCGTTATGTCATTTTGGACTTGTCTGCAAAATTTGGCGTCATTCCGGGTTGAATTGATAGGTTTTGGCACGAGTTTTGAAAGTTAGAAGGTTTGAAAGTTCCTAAGTTAGATTCTTGGTGTGATTCGATGTTTCGGCGTTGTTTGATATGATTTGAGACCTCGAGCGAGTCCCTGCAAGTTTATATGACTTGTTTGTGTGTTTGGACGGGATCCCGGGGACCTCGGGTGTGTTCCGGGTGGGCTACGGGTCATTTTCCCTTGTTTTTGAACTGTTGTTTTTTGCTTCTGGTATCTTTTTTCGCGATCGCGAACAGCCTTTAGCGTTCGCGAAGCTTTGTTGCCGACCACCTAGAAATCCTTCTTCGCGTTCACGTTTAGAGCCTCGCGTTCGCGAAGCTCTGCTTTATCCCTCATCGCGTTCCCGTCCCCCTCACGCGTTCGTGTAGTTATGTTGTTCCACTCTTCGCGTTCGCGAAGAGCTGTCTCTGGGCCATAATATTTTCCTTTTCGCGTTCGCATGCGTGCTGTCGCGTTCGCGAAGCACAACTGGGCAGCCTTCATTTTTCTTCTTCGTGACCGCGATACTTCCTCCGCGTTCGCGATGCTTTAAGACCTGGGAAGAATAAATAGTACTCTATTCCGAGGGTTTTTTATTTTCACCATTTTTGGAGTTCTAGAGCTCGGTAAGTGTTCTTCACCTAGAATTGATTATATTCCATGAAATTGTCTTTATTTTTATCATTTTATTTGTGATTTGGGTTCAGTAAAATGTTGGTTTTTGAAGAAAATTCATAAAATGAAAAATCGTAATTTGAGGGGCCAAATGGTATCAGAATTTAATAAATTTTGTATGGTTGAACTCATATTGGAATGCGTTTGCGGATTTTGTAAAATTTGTCGGGTTCTGAGGCGCGGGCCCGAGGGTCAACCTTTGGACCAATTTTTGGATTTTGTTAAAGATTGAGACTTTATGATCCGGAATAGTTTCTTATGTGTTTTATTTGTGCTTTGAAGTTAATTTTGTTAGATTTGAGCCGTCCGGAGGTCTTTTCACCCGAGAAGTGCATTTTAGAGTATCAGTTTTTCTCTTTGGGATAAGTATCTTGCCTAACCTTGTATGGAGGACTTCCCCTTAGGAATTGAGTCTTCTATGCTAATTGTAGTCCGTGCATGGGAGGTGATGAGTATGTGCTCGGACTTATTTGTGGGAAATATGCTCGAGGGTTCTTAGGTCCTTATGTTCAATATGTGGAGAATATTCCGTTATGATTGTGTTTAATAATTGCTTAAATTGTCTCTCTATATTCTATTATGTATAACCAAAGTTAGACTTTTCAAAACCGTCTCAATCATGTCAGTTTGTCTTCGGTATCGGTATACGGTTCGGTTAATTTTTTGGTATTTTTTAAAATGTCATGTAAAAGTCACTAGTAGAAGTAGAATGCAATAAAATATGTACTTTTATAAGACTTGGCAAAACTCTCCATATATTTTTACTATTTAAAGAGCGATGAATTAAGAACAAGAAATATGGTTAGAGTGTAGATCCATTAACTATTCTACAACAGCGTAAAACAAACTAAGCAAAGACAAAGAAAATATAATTCACACGAGTGAAAAGATATTGACCAAGCTGAGACGCAAGAATAAAGTCTATAGAAGATTAAATATTCAAAAAGATAAATCTAAATCAATTCAATACATTGTAGTTTGCTACTCATAATCGCTAGAATACCTTGTGTCTTGCTAGTGAATATACTGGAAATAATTTAGTTTTAATATGAGTAGCATAATAGGTTGGGAATTAGGATTTTGAGTTTATTTACTTGTTGACTTGTAACTGTATTCATAATTCTAAGACCCACGGAAAAAATTAATGCTTTATTATTTTTAAATTATATAAATATATTTTCCACATATAAATTTATTCGGTACGGTTCGGTATTTTTTCGATTTATTTTCATAAAATAAAAAACCTACCATAATTATCGGTACAGTTATAGATTTATATAAAAACTTATAGTTTTATTAAAAGAAACCTAAAAAATTGGTTCGGTACGATACGATTCGGTTGATTTAATTAGTTTTTAAATATCCATTGACACCCCTAGGGGTAAGGTCATCGTACATTCTAATAATGACAGTAGCAAGTTATCTCCTTCTGTATATGACTCTTTGTTATTCAGTTTTATAATGTCTCTTTTGGTGATCATTTAATTCCTTTTGTTTAGGATGGTTATTCACATAGGTTTCTCCGTATCATGAATTTTCTCTGATTTATTATATATTTCTCAACTTTTATATACTACACTTGGCTATATAAAACCAACCATATAATCAATACAATACAAGTTTTTCTTCTATGTTTAACACTCTTTATGATATCAAGAGCTCTACTGCTTCAACGACCTTGATTCTAATTTCTTTTTTCCTAACCCACCCACCGCACACACAAATGATTTCAAGTTCTCTAACTTTTGTCAATGCCGATAAGGCGATAACACCTCCGGTTCAAAGACTTTTGTCCAGTTCAATCAAGTTGCTCAACTTCCCATCAAACTTACTGGTAGCCATAACTTCTCACTATGGAAGGCTCAGGTATCCATGCTTATGCATGGGCACAATCTCTTTGGTCACCTTAATATATCGAAACCAACCCCTTGTCAGACTATCCCTTCAAATAAACAGGAGGTACGTTTAATTAACTATTTTTAGTTGTATGTGTTATAACACCATATTCCTAGCTAGCTGCTATTAATTAACAGCGAATTAAATGTATTGCATAAATCATCATTGTACTAGAAGAGATCTTTCTTTTCCTTTGTTGCGACCAAAACACTCACGCAAGTGCACGCGATCGACAAGTAATATAGTAGTAAGTAGAGTATCGTTCCCACGAGAAATTGTGATCAACTTATCGACTGATGTAGACTCAAACAATTATCAATTCAAGCTAAATTATCACAAAATATATAAAGAACCAATTTACAACTTACTTAATAATTACACAATAATTCAACACAAAATTACTACACCAATTACACAATATTTTGATAACAATTTTGGTAAAGATATTCCAGGGTCATGGACTTGCTAGAGATCATGCTACTATTTTAGCTTAAGATTGATTTATTGAATTATCCGGGTTATTGATTATAGGGTTAATAATATTCATAAGAATCTTTCGAGTTCTTATGCATCTATTCAAGTTAAACTAATACCTATATGTCTATGGTATTAATATTAGCAAGAATGCATTTACAACTCCTATTTTTCAACCAAACAAGACAATTAAGTATATGTCTATCTTAATTGCAAATCTTTCACCCGATGCCCAGGATCCGGATCTTGCTCTATTTGATTCTATATGCAATCAAGAATTTCCTTTTTCAAGTTTAACTCAAGATTCGTAAATAATATTTCACTGTTAGCTACGCAGTAAAATAATTAAAAGCAGAATCAAATAAACAACCCATAACGATAGATTCAAGATCTTCAATCTAAGCTTCAAACAACAAGATCATCTAACATCCATGACCCAAGAATACTAGAGTTTTTAGCTACTCATAATTATACAAATAACAACAATAAAAATCTTTAAATATAATATACGTAAATACTAAGAGAAGGTTTAGAAAAACTCTTTCAATCTTTGCTCCAAGTTGATGTTCCTATTGATTTTTGATAGTTGAAGATGAGTTTCCTCCTCCTTCTCTCTCTAAAAATCAGATCTTCCACTCTCCATCAGCTTAACTCCAATAATGGAGTTCTTGCTTTATGTAAATTGAGTGGGATTAAGAAGAAATTCCAATTTTACCCCTTTAAACAACCTTTCCCGAAATCCGGACTAGCGCGGCCGCGCACCTGACCGCACACGTCCAGTTGTCCCATATTTTTGATTCTTTTCTTGTTCTTCCACCATAATTAATTCCGAGGGGTTTTTCATTTATTGCTCCAAAATGGTTCCAATCATATTTGATTTACGTAATATACGCTTCTTTACCTGAAATGTATACAATTCACTATTAAAGCCCATAATTCATCAATTAATCACAATATATCATTGGAATATCATCAAGCAGAAGCATAAACAATAGCTAAATCACCCAGATTTCGCTTATTATCAACACCCCACACTTAATCCATTGCTAGTCCTCGAGCAATCAAACTATTATATTAGAACTATCTCTAAAGATCCCTTCACTCAACTATTTCCCTTAACGCATTACACCGAGAACAATGTACATATGTTGCTCCTAGCAGTGAACAATCCTAACTTTAAAGTTGAATCTCAAGTGCCATGCATATTCAAACTTCCTCAACTTGCTCTTCACAGAAGTCCAGATTTTCTTTTCTGTCACAAGTCATATGCCCTCACCATCATGCCAATAAGAAATATTTGGTAATTACTCCGCACATTCCAGTCATATACTTATAATAATCAATTAAAGCACTCACTCTCACAATAAAAGTCACATGCATGCAATTGGTACCATAAGCTTGCCCTTAATGTAAATCTCTACTAATGTAGGCTAGCTCAATCCAAAATCAATTAGGACTGTTTCATGGTTGTAATGAGGGCTAAGGGACGGGTAAGATGTATTTAGGAATAGTGACTCAACCCCTAAGCACTTTAACACATCACACCCACAATTTTTAAGCATAAATTCTTCAACCTACTTCTCATTTATACACAATGTCATCCCACAAATACGTCATTCTTCTTTAAGCACTCTATTAATTCATTCCCACTAACTAGAGCAAAACACAATGTAATTTTTTTTGTCACTCAATTTCTGCTAGTGGTGTATTCATTTACAACATAAGTGCACCTTTCATCCTTTTATTGGTTCCACTCAAAAGCCACCCCACACTTATTTCCTTCTTACTTCTTTTAGCGTTCTTCTCACAATTAAAGTGCTTTAAGAGGTAAAAGGATCAAAACACTGTCAATTAAGAACAAAAGTGTATAGGCTTGTAATGCGGGTGCCAAACAAAAGTCTAAAGGCTCAAAAGGGTTAACTAGGGACAAATTTTATTTGTGATAAGCAATTAAGCTCAAAAAGGTCAAAGAAAGCCTAACATCATTTTTCAAATCGAGCATCACCTAATATTTCGCTTTAATTCACATACCGGGCAAGTTCTAGACACAAATACAATGCATGGACTACACAAATACTCACCACACATGGCATATGACTCATTCCAGATCAGCTCATCAAGACACTCCATTACGAGCATTCAATTCAGTACAAACATACAATTTAAGGCACTTTCTGTGAGATTCAACAATTAAGACTAAGCGTTACACTCTAAGTTCTATTGTGTTCAGGTGTCAACGCTATGAGTTCTCTTCTATATATGCTAACTGAAAAACTACATATGCCCGGTTCGGCATAAACCCTTGGAAAATAACCGTGGCTTAAAGAAAAACCAAGGGAGATTTGTTATACTACCTAAAAATACCAAAAATAAAAATAAAAATCTTTTTGTTGTTTTTAATAAGCTCATTCCCTCAAGAACTCCTATCCAAAAGAATCCGTCATCGGGCCGTGCCAATATTACTACTAAAAAAATAAATATGTTTTAAGAACAATTACTCCAACAATACTAAATCACCAAAACATTTAAAAACAAAAGTGAAATAATCATGCAATCCCAAAACATTATATATTGTACCACACCACCAAAACATTCCAACAATCCAAAACAATTAAAACAACCTAAAAATCCATAATAATTAGTACCATCCTTCCACCCCACACTTAAACATAAGGCATGTCCCCATGACTTTCATTTCTAAAAAGAAAAGAGGCAAAGATACTTCCCCGAAACTTCATTCCTGATCTGAGACAGTGTCAGGATTCACATTACATGCACGCCCCAATGCTCTGAGCCAACCCATAAATTTTTTCTCCGACTTGACTTGCCGGTCAGCTATCTCCTCCACACGGTTGCCCAACCCAGTCATAGTGATGCGAAGATCCTCCACGTCTTTTTCCAATGTGTTTTGACGAGGCAATCTGGTAGATCGGGAAGATGAAGCTGCTCGTGATAATGTTGCTGCTGGTGCTGCTTGTGATGCTGATCTTGACAGTCTCGCAGCTGATGACAGTCTTGCAGCTGATGCACGGGGTGCTTCTGGCTGCGCCTCACTTTCAACATTCATTGCCTCATTTTCCTCCTCCTCCTCATCGTCGTCATCATCATCAGAGCTGCTTGATTCTACCACCTCTACTACCTCCGGCTCTTTCCCCGTTGTCACTTTATCAGCTCGGAACTTGCTTTCCTTTTCAACTAACCCATCAGCAGGTTGATATTCTGGCATACTAGCAGCCCTACATAGTTGAGTAACTAGTGAAGGGAAGAAGAATCCATACCTCTTGATTTTGCAGCGAGTGAACATCTCATTATACATGATTTTAGCTATGTCAAAGTCGTGACCATTAACAAAACACCAGACAAGACAAGCTCGGGGTCCATTGACTTCCGTTTGATTGTGTGATGGGATCAATCGGGCGCATATGAGATGCAACCAGCACTTTGCTTCAAATGTGAGTGCATTAGAATGAAATTTCCTTGCCAGGTGCCAAAATGGTCTCAAAGAATCTTTCCCAAATTTCGTATGTGGGTGCCTTACCATAGTTATAGAAGTCATTATGCTCCTCTGGAGGTGCAGGCAGCTGATAAGCAGTACAAATTGCCTCAAGTGAAGCATTCACTGCTCTTTGGCGCACTGTGACTATTCCATTTGTATGATCTGGAGCATTGGCATAAAATTCTCTTACAACCATGAGATTTGCCTCACCTGGTTCGTTGACGAATATGTGTAAGCCCCTTCTCAGCAACTCATCGTGCATATGAGGGCACAAGCGCTGAAGTTTTCTCATGTCAACACCTCTTTCAGGAATTGGTTTCTTTTCAGCTTTTTCTACAAATCGGTCCTGAGCTTTGGCTGAAACAAATCTTGTATTATCAAATGGGCGTGCAATTGCTGCCTCTCGTGACCTAGCTCTGCCTGCTTGGTTGCTTGAGGAAGGACCTGTGGTACATCTTTTTCTAGAGTTAGTCATTATACCTGCAAGACAATAACATATTAACATAGCCCAATCCAAAATTCGAGGCTCAATGGGGTTACTTAGACTTCACACTCATCATTGGTCACAAACTACATTTTCTTATTCATGGGGGCTTTTTCACAAACACATTGCATGCATTGTATTATCATAACCCCTTTTACACTTGTTAGAACAATAATCACCCTTATTCACCCATAAAACATCACCAATCAAGTGGTTCTCCTCCCCACACTCATCAACCAACAATACCCCCAAGTATTTCACTAATTTATACATACAATTTATGTACAATTAACACAACATATGTATAAACACTTCAACAGAAATTCGAAAAATAGCAATAAAAATAAAACTAAATTATCACTAACATTATTCTCTGTATAAAAGAACTATACGAGAATAGTTCACTATTATTACACAATACCCATCAATACTATCATTATATTTACTTAAAACATAAAAACAAAATTTGGAAAATAACAAGAAAAATAAAAGAAGAGAAGAACTTAGAACTTAAAACTAATTTCTTACTAACATTTCAACTTATAATATCAACACCATTCTTAGAAACCAACTTTAACAACTATAACTACTTTATTTGCTTATAAACAAAAATCTGGAAAAAAATAATAAAAAAATAGAAAAATAAAAGAAAACAAAACAAGAATTCATACCTTTGTTGGAAGAGAATGGTAAAGAAGATGAATGTGAAGATAGAAAAGAAGATTTGATGGGGATTGTTTGGGAGAAAATGGTGAAGCAAAAATGGTGGAAGAAAGGTTTGGAGAAGAGAAGGGTTTTGAAGAGGGGAAATTGGGTTAGAGAGAGAGATAATTTGTTGGAATGGGGGTTTTTGGGGAGAGGGGCGTTCAGATAAGGGTAATTAGGGGGGTAGGATAGTAATTTAATTAACAAATTAAAATAAAAACAAAAACAAAAACAAAAAGAAACTAAAAAAAACGAAAAATTTCACTGAACTAGCGCGGTCAAATGCGCGGCCGCGCTAGTCAGGTGCGCGGCCAAGACAGAGAGCCACTGAACTAGTGCGGTCAAATGCACGGCCGCGCTAGTCAGGTTCGCGGCCAAGCCAGAGAGCACCCCAAAGTAGCGCGGTCAAATGCGCGGTCAGGTGCGCGGCCGCACACCTGAGCGATTTCTGAATTTTTTTTTACCTTAGCGTCAGCCCTCGTTCACCTGTATTTATTAGTACACAATAAACATCATAATCAAAAATACCATGATCGTTAGGTTGCCTCCCAACCAGCGCCTTATTTTACGTCGCGACATGACGCCATATTGCATTATACATCAATTAAATCTACTGAGGTTTTGTGACGTTGAATGTCACCACCCCAATAATGTTTAATTCGTTGCCCATTTACCAAGAAAGTACCACTTGAATTTGTGTCTCGTAATTCAACTGTTCCATGAGGAGTCACGCTTACTACAACGAAAGGGCCTGCCCAACGAGACTTAAGCTTTCCTGGAAAAAGCTTTAACCTTGAATTAAACAGAAGAACTTCTTGACCCGGCACAAACTCACGATGTTGGATGTGCTTATCATGCCACCTCTTGGTTCTTTCTTTATATAACTTGGCATTTTCATAAGCATGCAACCGAAACTCATCAAGTTCATTGAGTTGTAGCAGTCTTTTTTCACCGGCTAAGTCCATATCCATATTTAGCTTTTTGATTGCCCAATAAGCTTTGTGTTCTAGCTCAACAAGCAAATGACATGCCTTTCCATAAACCAACCTGTATGGAGAAGTACCTATTGGAGTCTTGTATGCAGTTCGGTAAGCCCACAATGCATCTTCTAACTTACCAGACCAGCCCTTCCTATTTGCGCTCACAATTTTCTCCAAAATCTATTTTACCTCCCTGTTTGACACTTCAACTTGACCACTCGTTTGAGGGTGATATGCAGTAGCAACCTTGTGTCTCACACCATATTTTGCTAGGACATTTTTCAACAATTTGTTGCAAAAGTGTGTTCCTCCATTACTTATCAACACTCTTGGAGTTCTAAAGCGTGTGAAAATGTGCTTCTTTACGAAACTTACCACTACCTTCGCATCATTAGTAGGAAGAGCAATGGCCTCAACCCACTTAGACACATAATCAACTGCAACCAAAATATATCTGTGCCCATTAGAATATGGAAATGGTCCCATGAAATCTATTCCCCAGACATCAAAGAGTTCTACTGCCAAAATATTTTGTAAAGGCATCTCGTGCTTCTTCGTGATCGTTCCGGTTCTTTGGCACCTGTCACAATTTTTAACAAAAGCATGTGCATCTTTAAATAATTTTGGCCAGTAAAAACCTGATTGCAAAACCTTTTGTGCAGTTCTGTCTCCCCCATGATGACCTCCATAAAGAGAAGAATGACAGTCATGCAATATTGCATTCATCTCCTCCTCAGAGACACACCTTCTTACCAATTGATCTGCGCATTGCTTATATAGAAAAGGCTCATCCCACATGTAAAATCTCACATCATGTAAGAACCTTCTTCTATGGTCAGCTGTGAATTCTGGTGGAGTCACCCCACTTGCAATGAAATTCACATAATCAGCATACCACGGGGTTTCATCCGAAGTGATAGCTAGCAAATGTTCGTCAGGGAATGTTTCTTTGATTGATTCTCCTTCAGTGACATGGCCTCTATTTTCCAGCCTGGATAAATGATCTGCAACCTGATTCTCTGTTCCCTTTCGATCTCGAATCTCCAAATCAAATTCCTGCAAAAGAAGAACCCATCGAATTAACCTTGACTTGGCATCTTTCTTTGCAAATAAATAACTTATAGCGGAGTGATCTGTGTAAAACTATGACTTTTGTCCCCACTAGATAGGATCTAAACTTATCAAATGCCCATACTACTGCGAGCAACTCTTTTTGAGTAACAGTGTAATTCATTTGAGATGAATTAAGAGTTCTACTCGCATAGTGAATGGAACAAAATATTTTCTACTTCCGCTGCCCCAAAACAGCTCCAATGGCTATATCACTTGCATCACACATCAATTCAAATGGAAGTTTCCAATCTGGAGAAATGATAATCGATGCAATAACTAATCTTCGTTTCATCTCATCAAATGCTTTCAGACAAGCATCATCAAACTTGAAAGATGTATCTTTCTCAAGAAGCCTGCACAAAGGAGATGAGATTTTTGAAAAATCCTTGATGAAACGACGGTAAAAGCCCGCATGGCCTAAGAAACTGCGAATGCCTCTAACGGATGTTGGTGGAGGTAATTTTTCGATTACTTCCACCTTTGCTTTATCCACCTGCAATCCATTCTTGGACACTTTATGCCCTAAGACTATGCCTTCACGTACCATGAAATGACATTTTTCCCAATTTAGTACCAAATTTGTTTCTTCACACCTAGCAAGGACCTTATCAAGATTCATTAAACATTCATCAAAAGAACATCCAAATACAGAAAAATCATCCATAAATACTTCCACAAATCTTTCAACCATATCAGTGAAAATAACCATCATACACCTTTGAAAAGTCGCAGGTGCATTGCAAAGACCAAATGACATTCTTTTAAATGCATATGTCCCATAGGGGCATGTAAATGTGGTCTTTTCTTGGTCTTCTGGGGCTATAACAATTTGATTATATCCCGAGTAGCCATCTAAAAAACAGTAGTATTCCTGCCCGGCTAATCTATCAAGCATTTGGTCAATGAAGGGAAGGGGAAAATGGTCTTTCCGGGTGGCATTATTAAATTTTCTATAATCTATGCAAATCCTCCACCCAGTAACAGTTCTAATGGGAATCAAATCATTATTTTTATTTGTTACTACGGTCATTCCTCCTTTCTTTGGAACACATTGGACCGGACTTACCCATTTGCTATCAGATATTGGAAATACAATACTTGCATCAAGCCATTTAATCACTTCTTTTCTTACCACTTCTTTCATGTTCGGATTTAGGCGGCGTTGTTGTTCTATGCTTGGCTTGTGCTCTTCCTCCATGAGAATTTTATGCATGCAAAAAGCTGGACTAATACCTCTTATGTCGGACATTGTCCACCCAATTGCTCTTTTATGCTCACGTAGTACTCTTAACAATTTCTCCTCCTGCAATTCAGACAAGTCAGCCGAAATAATAACAGGTAACGTTTCAGAACTACCCAAATAAGCATAATGAAGATGAGAAGGTAAAGGCTTTAATTCCAATTTGGGAGCTTCTTCAACTGAGGGCTTCAGAGGAGGACCATCTGGCCTGTTCAACGGTTCAAAGGGATTAAAACCTTTTATATATTCACATGTTGCATTCAAATTATGTTTCATCTCCTCAACCTCATCATTAATCTCCAAACTTTCAAACAACACAATTGCTTTTTCTAAAGAATCCTGCAAATATACACTTGAGGTAACAAGTTGTTCATCAATCTCCATGACAGATATCATAGACAATTCTTCATACTGCCGAGGAAGTTGAATTGCTTTATATACATTAAAAATAGCTTCCTCGTTGTCAACTCTCATGATCATTTTTCCTTCTCTTACTTTAATTATAGCATCACCTGTAGCCAAGAGAGGTCTTCCCAATATAATAGGAACTTTTTCATCGGCCTGAAAATCCAAGATAATGAAATCAGCTGGGAAAATAAATTTCCCAATTTTCAGTAGCACATCTTCTATCACCCCTTCCGGGTAAGCTATGGACCTGTCTGCTAGTTGCAACATCACTGTGGTGGGTTTTGGAGCTCCCAAACCCAATTGTTTGTACAAAGACAATGACATCAAATTTATGCTTGCTCCTAAATCACAAAGTGCATGACCTACATCAACATTGCCTATTCTTACAAGGATAGTAAAGCTGCCAGGGTCCTTAAGCTTTTGAGGAAGCTTATTTTGGACCCTTGAAGTGCACTCTTCAGTAAGTGCAACTGTTTTAAATTCAGTCAGTCTCCTCTTGTTAGCCACAATGTCTTTTATGTATTTGACATATTTTGGAATATCACGAATCACATCTACCAACGGAATATTCAATTGAATCTGACTCAACATAGAGAGAAATTTGTTGAACATGCGATCGTCATTTTTTTTCTGCAATCTTTGTGGAAAAGGTGGTGGTGGTCTTGGAATATTTACAGGTGCTGAAATTGTATCATCTTTCCTTACTTCCTGTGTTGCTTTGGGAATTAATTCACCTTCAGGTATTTGCTTGTTCTTTTTCTTTGATGAAACTTCTTCTAACTCTCTTCCTGTTCTAAGTGTAATTGCACTCACTTGAGGATTTTTCTCTGTATCACCAGGAAGTGCCCTTGCAGGTCTAGTATTTTGATTTGCAGCCAGTTGTCCCATTTGCCTTTCAAGATTTCTGAAGTCCGTTCTGAGTTGCTGATTGTCTTGCCACAATTTTTTTAATAAATCATTTGTACTTTCTTCTGCCTGTTGTGGTGACCTTTGAGGTTGATTAAAATTTCCTTGGGGTCTATATTGATTTTGATTTGATTAATTTCCACCCCAAGAGAAATTAGGATGATTCCTCCAATTTGCATTGTAAGTGTTCCCATATTGTGCCTGTTGGTTCATCGGCCCTCTGCTTTGTTGCCCCACATAATAAATAGATTCAGGATTCGTTGGGCACATATCACTTGTGTGATTATCTCCACACATTTCACAACAAACTGACATTTGTTGAACCTGCTGCATTGGTTGTGATGGTCCCATTGTCATTCTGGTCATTTGATTTGCCAATTTTGCTAAATCTGCTCTCATGGCGGAAATGTCATCCAGTTCAAGTAACCCTGCTTTCTGTTTCATTGCTCTCCTTGGTTCTCCTTCACCTTGCCAATTATGATCATTAGCAGTAAAGTTATTTAGCAGAAGTTGTATTTCACTGTATGGTTTTGCCATGCAACTACCTCCACAAGCTGAATCAAGATTCATTTTGGAAGTTTCGTCCAATCCATCAACAAAAGTATGGCCCAGTACTTCATCAGTTTGACAATGATGAGGACAATCCCGAAGTAGTTTCTTGTATCTTTCCCAGGCTTGGCGAAGAGTTTCACCATCCCGTTGTTGAAACCCAAGAATCTGACTCCGCAAAAGCTTTGTCTTTTTGGTGGGAAAAAACTTGATTAGGAATTTCTTTGCTAAATCATCCCAATTGTGGATTGAATTAGCTGGCTCTTTTTGCAACCATTCTCTAGCATCCCCCAATAATGAAAAGGGAAATAAGGTCAGCCTGACATAATCCTTGGAAACATTTGGATAATTGTAAGTATCCGTTATTTCCAAAAAATTTTGAATGTGCCTTTGTGGGTCTTCATGAGATAGACCAACATATTGCCCAGTGGACTGTATCAGCTGCACCATGTACTGTTTAAGCTCAAAGTGACCGGTGATTTCAGGCTTCACAATGGCTTGAGTCATATTAGCAAGGTTTGGCCTTGCTGCTTCTATCACCGCACGTTCTTGATTACCTGCCATCACTGTTGGCTGTGGTTGAACTTGAATGTCCAACTCTCTTTCTGTTTTGTTTCTAGCTTCCCACTCCTTTCTTGTTCTATGAATTGTTCGTTCAATTTCAGGATCAAAAGGGAAGAGGTTGTTTGTGCTTCTACTCCTCCGCATTCAAGAGAAGAGCCTGCGCAACACAAACAAAATAGATGGAAAATTTAGGTTTTTTTATTTTATTTTTTATTTTTTATCAACACCTAATAAAATTTTAAAACAGTCAAGTAGCTAATTTCAACTTCCCCGGCAACGGCGCCAAAAACTTGTTGCCACCAAAACACTCACGCAAGTGCACGCGATCGACAAGTAATATAGTAGTAAGTAGAGTATCGTTCCCACGAGGAATTGTGATCAACTTATCGACTGATGTAGACTCAAACAATTATCAATTCAAGCTAAATTATCACAAAATATATAAAGAACCAATTTACAACTTACTTAATAATTACACAATAATTCAACACAAAATTACTACACCAATTACACAATATTTTGATAACAATTTTGGTAAAGATATTCCAGGGTCATGGACTTGCTAGAGATCATGCTACTATTTTAGCTTAAGATTGATTTATTGAATTATCCGGGCTATTGATTATAGGGTTAATAATATTCATAAGAATCTTTCGAGTTCTTATGCATCTATTCAAGTTAAACTAATACCTATATGTCTATGGTATTAATATTAGCAAGGATACATTTACAACTCCTATTTTTCAACCAAACAAGACAATTAAGTATATGTCTATCTTCATTGCAAATCTTTCACCCGATGCCCAGGATCCGGATCTTGCTCTATTTGATTCTATATGCAATCAAGAATTTCCTTTTTCAAGTTTAACTCAAGATTCGTAAATAATATTTCACTGTTAGCTACGCAGTAAAATAATTAAAAGCAGAATCAAATAAACAACCCATAACGATAGATTCAAGATCTTCAATCTAAGCTTCAAACAACAAGATCATCTAACATCCATGACCCAAGAATACTAGAGTTTTTAGCTACTCATAATTATACAAATAACAACAATAAAAATCTTTAAACATAATATACGTAAATACTAAGAGAAGGTTTAGAAAAACTCTTTCAATCTTTGCTCCAAGTTGATGTTCCTATTGATTTTTGATAGTTGAAGATGAGTTTCCTCCTCCTTCTCTCTCTAAAAATCAGATCTTCCACTCTCCATCAGCTTAACTCCAATAATGGAGTTCTTGCTTTATATAAATTGAGTGGGATTAAGAAGAAATTCTAATTTTACCCCTTTAAACAACCTTTCCCGAAATCTGGACTAGCGCGGCCGCGCACCTGACCGCGCTAGTCCAGTTGTCCCTTATTCTTGATTCTTTTCTTGTTCTTCCACCATAATTAATTCCGAGGGGTTTTTCATTTATTGCTCCAAAATGGTTCCAATCATATTTGATTACGTAATATACACTTCTTTACCTGAAATGTATACAATTCACTAATAAAGCCCATAATTCATCAATTAATCATAATATATCATTGGAATATCATCAAGCAGAAGCATAAACAATAGCTAAATCACCCAGATTTCGCTTATTATCATCCTTGCATCTTGAGTAAAATGTTTATTGGTTGAACTCTGAGATCATAGGCAAAGATGATGATTTAAAGAACTACTAAGTACAGTATGTACTTAATATCGTATTTCTTGACGGTTTGAAACATGTGAGGTATCACTCTAGGAAGAATGATGTAACATATTGAAATAGATAGATGTATGCTGCAACACTGAAAGGTATATTGATGACTATATATAAAAACATCAGGTCAAATTAATATGCTGTCAAACTAGTAGAGGAACTGAATTCCTCGGATAGCTTATTCTCACAGGACTTGATTTGTCATCAAACTACAGCCTGTGCATTATTAGGGGAGCACTATATTTGAGTTTCAAAGTGACCATAGTGTATGGAGAGTGTGTATAAGATGGAGAGAGCTCGAAGGAGAAGCGTTGTAGAATCATAGTTATAGCCATTTTTGCTTCCAAAATCGCGAAGTTTTGCCCAATGCATTTTCGTGGTCCTGCACCAAATGGAAAATATATCATTTGCCCCTTTGTTGCCTTTGCTACCCCTTCGCTAAATCTCTCTGGATTAAACTCCTTTGCATCTTCACCCCAAATTTCTTGTCATGATGCGATAAGATTGCTGGCATAAAGAGCAGTGCACCCTTTGGCAAATCTAGTTCCCCTAATTTTGTCTCTTCCTTAGTCCTTCGAGTACGAGTTGCTATTGGTGGATATAACCTTAAAGACTCGTACAAAATCATCGTCACCTGAGAAATAAAATAAATTGTAAATATTATTATCATGGGTGTTCTTTTCATTGAAGTTCTATCTACATTGTGAACAAACTAAAATGTACTGCAATCTTTCTACAAATCTTGTTGATGGAAGCTAATAGATGTCTTGAATTTAGTCATGAGGTATACTGGTTAAAACATAAAAATGTAGTACAACTGGTTTTTATTGTTGCCATTTTCAATTTTAACTAACAACTGAGATTGTTGAAGTTTGGCAAAATGCCAAAGTCCCACATCGGTTGGGAGAAGAGTTGGGGGGATTTTTCCCCTATAAAAGAAGGCCTAATATTTAGGATTTAAACACACCTCTCATTTGCCTTCTTATCTTCTTAAGACATTTGTATCTTCTCTCTTTAGTATTATTTCACTTGTATTTTTGGAGTGAAATAAAATATTGGTTGTGTCCAAGCAGTAGGCAAAATTAGCCGAACCTCGTAAATTCTGGTGTTCCTTTTATTGTTGCTTTATTGTCTTATTTATTATTTGGTGGCTGTCATAATTTTTTGGTATAGTAGTTGTGACTTATTCACACTATATACATTTGGCTTCCGCAACAATTGGTATCAGAGCCAAGGTACTGTCTAAGTATGCTCTGTGGTTGCAGCATAGTCTGATTTTCCACATAAGAAAAGATTTATCTTGATACTGTGTCAAGGTTCTGTCTTAGTATGCTCTGTGGTTGCAGCTTAGTCTGACCTTCCACACCAGAAAGGAAATAATCTTGAATTGTGTCGTCAGCTATTAAATAATATTTGTGTCAAAGATGGGAGGCAATAAACAAGAAGAATCTACATCAAGTGTCAACAATACGTCATCATTGGCATCTTCGCTTATGACAAGAATTGTGTCAAATGCGAAATTTGCGGTAGAAATATTTGACGGGTCCGGACATTTTGGGATGTGGCAAGGCGAGGTTCTAGATGTCCTTTTTCAACAAGGGCTAAATCTGGCCATTGAAGAAAAGAAACCAGATGTTATTGGAGAAGAAGATTGGAAGATTCTCAACCGTGTTGCTTGCGGTACCATTCGATCCTTCTTTGCTAGAGAGCAGAAATATCCATACATAAAGGAAACTTCTGCAAGTAAATTATGGAAAGCACTGAAGGATAAATTTTTGAAGAAAAATAGTTAAAATAAATTGTACATGAAGAAGAGACTGTTTCACTTCACCTATGTTCCTGGTACCACGATGAATGAACATATCACCAGTTCAATAAGTTGGTCACAGATTTGCAAAATATGGATACAACTTATGATGATGGTGACTTGGCCTTGATGTTGTTGGCGTCACTTCCTGATGAGTACGAGCACCTTGAAACTACTCTACTCCATGGAAATGACGAAGTTTCTCTCAGAGAAGTTTGTTCGGCTTTGTACAACTATGAACAAAGAAAGCGAGAAAAACAGAAGGGCGGAGAAGGAGAAGCACTATTTGTGAGGGGTCGTCCTCAAAATCAAACGAGGACAAAGAAGGGAAGATCCAAGTCAAGATACAGACCCAGCAAAGATGAATGTGCCTTTTGTCGAGAAAAGGGGTACTGGAAGAAAGACTGTCCGAAGTTGAAGAATAAGGCCAAACATAACAATGGAAAGGCCATTATGGATTCAAATGTAGCTGATTGTGATGATTCAGACTTCTCATTAGTTACAACAGAGTCATCAACATCATCAGACATATGGTTGATGGACTCGGCTTGTAGCTATCATATGTGTCCCAACAGGGACTGGTTTGTGGAATTTCAAGAAGGAGAATATGGAGTCATCCACACAGCGGATAACAACCCTCTTACATTATATGGCATTGGTTCAATACGATTAAGGAACCATGATGGAATGATCAGAACATTAACAGATGTTCGATTTGTACCGGATTTGAAGAAGAATCTCATCTCTGTAGGAGCCCTTGAATCAAAAGGGTTCAAAATCATTGCAGAAAATGGAGTGATGAGAGTATGCTCCGGTGCACTAATGGTAATGAAGGCTAATCGGAAGAATAATAATATGTACCGCTATCGTAGCAGTACAGTTATTGGGACAGCGACAGTGACATCCAGTGATGACAAAGAGGCAGAAGCAACCAAGCTATGACACATGCGCTTGGGACATGCTGGAGGAAAATCCTTGAAAACTCTATCAGATCAAGGATTGTTAAAAGGAGTAAAGGCTTGCAACTTGGAGTTTTGTGAGCATTGTGTCAAAGGGAAACAGACAAGGGTTAAATTTGGTACAACGATCCATAATACTAAAGGCATTTTGGATTATGTACACTCTGATGTTTGGGGTCCTTCCAAAACACCTTCATTGGGTGGGAAGCACTATTTTGTAACCTTTGCTGATGATTTTTCCCGAAGAGTGTGGGTGTATACAATGAAAAGCAAAGATGAAGTGCTGGGAATTTTTCTCAAATGGAAGACGATGGTGGAGAATCAAACAGGCAGGAGGATCAAGTGTATTCGTACAGACAATGGAGGTGAATACAAAAATGATCATTTCAATAAGGTCTGTGAAAATGATGGCATCGTCCGACACTTTACTGTTAGACATACATCACAACAGAATGGAGTGGCAGAACGTATGAACCGGACCTTGCTGGAGAAGGTACGGTGTATGTTGTCCAATGCTGGCTTGGGCAAAGAATTTTGGGCTGAGGCAATTACATATGCATGTCACCTCATTAATCGTCTACCATCTGCTGTTATTGATGGCAAGATACCATTTGAAAAATGGTATGGAAAACCTGCTGTAGATTATGACTCTTTGCACGTGTTTGGCTCAACTGCATATTATTATGTGACAGAGTCAAAATTGGATCTAAGGGCAAAAAAGGCTATTTTTATGGGAATTACTTCTGGAGTCAAAGGATATCGTTTATGGTGTCCTATGACAAAGAAAGTAATATTCAGCAGGGATGTTATCTTTGGTGAATCTGCTATGGTAAATAAGGTAACAGAAGATACCAAACAAAATGAAGGTGCTTCTAAGCAGGTGGAGTTTGAGGGAAAATTTATTTTTCCTACACAAGAAGCAGAGGAGGAAACAAATGAAGATTACCCTTTGGAAGGAGAGTTAATAGAGGAGATTCCAACTCAGGAACCTCAACAACAACTTGAATCAATAGCAACCAGCAGACCAAAAAGAACAATAACGAAACCTGTTCGTCTCATAGAGACGGTTGCTTGTGCAACCTCAATTGTAGCTGATGATGTTCCTACCACTTATAAAGATGCTGTCCAAAGTTCAGAAGAAGATAAGTGGAGGATTGCCATGAATGATGAAATACAGTCCCTTCATCAGAATCATACATGGAGATTGGCCAATCTCCCGAAGGGAAAGAAAGCAATTGGGTGCAAATGGGTATTTGCAAAGAAAGAAGGATTTCCTAACCAAGTAGATGTTCGCTACAAAGCAAGATTGGTGGCCAACGTATATGCTCAAAAGGAGGGAATTGATTACAATGAAGTATTTTCTCCAGTTGTAAAACATTCCTCCATTAGAATTATGTTGGCTTTGGTAGCACAATTGGATTTGGAACTAGTTCAGATGGATGTAAAAACTGCATTTTTACATGGAAACTTGGAGGAGGAAATCTACATGACTCAGCCAGAAGGATTCAAAGTTGTTGAAAAAGAAAATATGGTATGCAAACTTGAAAAATCGTTGTACGGATTGAAACAATCTTCTAGACAATGGTACAAGCGATTTGACGAGTTTATGTTGCGGCAAGGGTACAAGAGAAGCAAATACGATCATTGTGTGTATTTGCGCAAGCTTAAAGATGGTTCCTTTGTATATCTTCTCCTATATGTTGATGATATGTTGATAGCTTCCAAGAATTCAGAAGAAATTGATAAGTTGAAGATTCAACTGAAGAAGGAGTTCGAGATGCAGGATCTGGGTGAGGCAAAGAAAATTCTTGGCATGGAGATAATACGAGATAGACGTTCAAAGAAACTCTGTTTATCTCATAAAGAATATTTGAAGAGAGTACTACAACGTTTTGGCATAGATGACAAGACTAAGCCAGGTAGTACTCCACTTGCTCCCCATTTTAAGCTGAGTACTACTATGTCGCCAAAGGATGAAGCTGAACGAGAGTATATGTCAAAGGTACCATACGCAAATGTTGTTGGTAGCTTGATGTATGCAATGGTCTGTACGAGACCTGACATTTCACAAGCTGTTGGAGTTATTAGCAGATATATGCATAATCCAGGAAAGGAGCATTGACAAGCTGTGAAGTGGATTCTACGGTATATTCATAATACTGTAGATGTTGGGTTAGTTTTTGAACAGGAAGACAATCAGTCTGTAGTTGGATATTGTAATTCAGATTTTGCGGGTGATCTGGACAAACGAAGATCAACTACTGGTTATGTGTTTACTTTTGCAAAGGCACCAGTTAGTTGGAAGTCTACTTTGCAGTCAACAGTTGCTTTATCTACAACAGAGGCAGAGTATATGGCTATTATAAAGGCTGTGAATGAGGCAATTTGGCTTCAAGGATTGCTAAAGGAGCTTGGTGTTGAACAAAAAGGTATCACAATTTTTGTGATAGTCAAAGTGTTATTCAATTAGCGAAGAACCAAGTTTATCATGCAAGGACGAAGCACATTGATGTTCGGTATCATTTTGTACGAGAAATCATAGAAGAAGGTGGAGTCACGATGAAGAAAATTCATACTACAGAGAATCCTGCTGATATGCTGACAAAAGTGGTGACTACGATCAAGTTTCAATATTGTTTGGATTTGATCAACATTGTTGAACACTGAAGATTGAAGATGAAGACACAACCAAAATTTGTTATTGAGAGAGAATTGAAGATGTGGAATTTTGCCAAGGTGGAGATTTGTTGAAGTTTGGCAAAATGCCAAAGTCCCACATCGGTTGGGAGAAGAGTTGGGGGGATTTTTTCCTCTATAAAAGAAGGCCTAATGTTTAGGATTTAAACACACCTCTCATTTGCCTTCTTATCTTCTTAAGGCATTTGTATCTTCTCTCTTTAGTATTATTTCACTTGTATTTTTGGAGTGAAATAAAATATTGGTTGTGTCCGAGGAGTAGGCAAAATTAGCCAAACCTCGTAAATTCTGGTGTTCCTTTTATTGTTGTTTTATTGTCTTATTTATTATTTGGTGGCTGTCATAATTTTTTGGTATAGTAGTTATGATTTATTCACACTATATACATTTGGCTTCCGCAACAAATGTACAGTATAACTTATGATTTACCTTCTAGCCGAGATAATGCATCTAAAAAATTAAAATATACAGTATAACTTTGTCTTCTATGTTTTCTTCTCTTAGCATAAGTTACATAGTTCCTCGATCTCATTTTATATGACATTCTTTCCTTTTCAGTTTGTTTATAGAAAAAGATATATTTCTATATTTGGAAACCTTTAAACTTCTTATTTTACACTTAATGATATGTTCTTATAGAACTGTCATGGCATATCGCTAAGATCACAAGTTCTAAGAATATGTTTAGTATGCGATGAACGTCCTTATTTCTTTCTTAAACTCCGTTTCCAGCAAAACACTACCTTATAAAATGAAACTGCGAGAGTAATAGGCAGGAAATCACTTATAATTTTCAGGCGATATAATTCATCAAAAGTTGGTTTACCACTTTCAAAGGCTTGAAAAACTTCCTCCCTAGCACGTTCTTGCCATTCTGGATTTCTCCCTAACAAAATCATTGTCCACACAAGCAATACTGATGTAGTCTCTTGCCCAGCAAAATAGAATAATTTGCACTCTTCAATTACTTCAGGTATACTCATTCCAAACTTTTTATTACTATGTTCTTCAATTTCTATAGAATTTGACTCTAATAATATACCCAATAGGTCATCATTGAGGGCCTTGCCATTGCCTTCTTCTTTTGCCTTTAATCTGTTGTCAATTAGACGCGTAATTGTTTCTCGTACTTCCTTTTCACATTCTTTCATTCTTTTGTTCATTTTACTGGGAAAAGTCTGCAAATTAAAGGAAAAGTAAGTAAATATTAAAGGTGAAACGTCTTGGTGTGCTTCAATAGTTGGAGTTTGTCTTAGAAAAACAGATTTCGGACTGCCATGGCTGAAGGCCATGAAGCTCAGAGAAGATGAGGAAACTTCGAGAGAATTTCAGATTGGGAGAAATATTTCTCATTAGTTAGAAATCAGAAGTAGTGCGCCTATATACAAGATAATGTGTTTGCACAGCTGTCATCTACCACTATTTACCTAAGCTACCACTAGCTAATATCCAGACATCAACTAACATCCTAACTAACTAATTGCAATAATAGACATAGCCAATCCTAACAAATATGGCTACTAGTTAAATAATTACAATGCAACTCTAATCTTAACAGTTCCAAAATATTTAACGTTTTAAATTAAATATTTTTATTGTTCCAATAAGTAAAATATTTAACGAGCGAGATATTTAATAGGTGATAAATGATATATTAAGGACATAATTAAGTAAGTGAAAGTATTTTTTATAACAACCTACGTTTTTAGAGTTGCTTACACAACTCAACATGGTATCAATAGCAAGTAGAGATCCCAGATTGGAATCTCACTACCACTCATTACCACCAAAAAATTCAAGTGCATCTTATCTATTAAAAAATATTAGTCCCACACATGAAAAGGTAAGTCGAAGATACAATAATTAAATAAAAGTGAAATCCCACTATCAGTTTAATGTGATAAATGAAATGATCATCTCATAATTCAATATAATTTAGAAAAATAATTTTATAATTACGATGAATTATTAAAATTCAGCTATGATGCCAGAAAATCTAAGAAACTGCCAACAATGAAATATGATAATATTTAATAAACTGTATATTTATCTCGTTAACTTGTACAACACACATTTCATCTAACCTAAAATATATTTTTTTTAATAAAGAAAAGTTGTCACATATAATATTGGGAGAAATTTAAAAATAGTCAGATTTATAAGTGGTCATTAAAAAATAGCCACAGTTTTAAAAGTAATCGAAATTTAGCAACTTTTCATGTAAAGATAAATCTGAATAAAAACACTGTTCAAAATCCGAAAAATACTCCAGCATAATATAGTGGAGTTCCAATATAATATACCGGTCCAGCAT
Source organism: Nicotiana tabacum (assembly GCF_000715075.1). Taxonomy (NCBI): domain Eukaryota; kingdom Viridiplantae; phylum Streptophyta; class Magnoliopsida; order Solanales; family Solanaceae; genus Nicotiana; species Nicotiana tabacum. The sequence continues at coordinate 183,335,706 of NC_134087.1, read as the reverse complement.
AATATACTGGAGTTTGGAGCACCGGTGCTCCAGTATATTATACTGGAACCAGCAAAGTATACCGATCCAGCATAATATGCTGGAAGTTCATATACAGGTGTACCGAACTCCAGTATATTATGCTGGACAGATCTCTGTTGCAGCAAAATAGTGGCTATTTTTCATTGACTTTGTAAACGCTGACTATTTTTAAATGATCAGTCCGAAAACTGACTAGACCGTGCTATTTTAACTATAATATTGAAATCTTTTTTTCGTTCAAAGGCTAGCACCATTGGAGGGAAGTCCTTATCTCATCCCTACTAGATAAAATTATGACACCATGTGCATTAGTATAAAAGATTTAAGGCTCTATAGTTTAGACTAAATCAAATTAATTTGTCATAGTAAATGATAAGATAAAGTGAAGAATGTACTATTTAACTACTCCCTCCGGTCCATTTAAAGTGATTTTTTGGTTTTTTTGGTGGTACACAATATTTTATTTTTTTAAATATCAAGAAGGAATTAATTTTTGTTCCTGTTGCCCTTGGGGTAAAGAGCCTATGAATAGTTTGTTATATTTTCAATGAGTAAATTAAGGTTAATATAGTCAAATTCATTATTAATTAATGCTAAAAGATAAATTCCTTAGTAGGTGTGAAAAGAGCCCAATTTTTTTTAAAGTGGACCGGATGGAGTAATAAAATTACTCCCTTTGTTCACTTTTACTTGGCATATATACTAAAAATAGATTTTTATTTTTTACTTGTCATTTTACGCATATCAAGAGAAGATAAAATTTTTTTTCCTGTTGTACCCACATTATTTATAACTCATTTTAAATTATTTTCTCAAATTCAATAAAATATATATCAATTAATATGGGTATCAAGGGGCGTGAAAAGTCAAAACGTGCCAAATAAAAGCGAACAGAAATAGTATAAGTAAAGACACGAAAAATTTGGCATGGTCAAAAGTCTCCAATCAAAGCAAGGTTATAGTTGACTTATCTTTAATTTACCTCAAAACTTTCGCTCTAAGAAGAAAAATATGACTGAAATCACTCAAAGCAAAAATCTTTAGACATACCATATTTTTGGATGATTTCAAGATAATAAGGAATAATTCTTGGGGCTACTTCATTTGATAGATTGATGATGGGCTTTGAATTCATTTCCTTGAGACTTTTGGACAATTCTTTCATATCTCCATAGAATAGCCTGTAGGAATTTCCCTTGAGTCCCTGTTGTCTGAGGCAATTCTCCAGTTTCTTTGGCTTAATCCATATCCACTTCAACACTTCCCATGCTTTATATACCAAGAAAATTATCAAACAGATTGCTGCAATTTTACTGTTGTGAGCATTTCCCATTTCTTGCCATATGATGAAAGTAGAATTCATTTGGGCTTTCTTACATCACCTCCGAAATGTATAATTTATGCAAAAAACGAAATGGCCATCTTATTGGACTAAGATCCAGATTTGACCAGACCAAATAAGACAAAGAAAAGGTACTTATGTGACGTAATTTACTTGGCCCGGGTTTAAAAAAAAAAAAAAAAAAGGGGAGCCTTGAACCGTATGGTCCAAAAAATTTAAAGGATAAAAGTTTGTGAGAATATAATATTTCTGTGGTTATAAAATTTTTCCATTAAGATAAAACAAAAAGTTTAAAGTTAAATTATTTTCAAAGGTTTTCTCATTAATCGGCCAAATGAGAAGTGCTTTTTTCAAAAGCGTTTATCAAAAAAGTACTTTTGAAGAAAAACAGTATGTATTTGACTAATCAATTTGAAAAGTACTTTTGACCAATAATTTTTATTTAGCCAAGTTTTGTCAAATTACGAATAAGGACGTAGAAAGATTTGCTTAATAGTAATGTTATATAAATAGATAAATAATCACAAATATTTATTAGTATTAAAGATAATAATTAAAAAATTTATTTTATTTAAGTAAAATATAAAAAAAATTGAAAAGTACTTATTCTTTCAAGATAATTTAAATATATCAAAAAATCATTCAACAAATATGAAAGCTCATCCCAAAAGTCATTATCTAGTACTTAATAGTTTAAACTAAGGTTATTTTGGTATGTATAATATTTTGCTAAGGGTATTATTTGTAGAAAGAAAAGTCAAAACTGCTTCTGCTTTTGGGGAGAAGCTGCATTTCTTTTGGAAGGCCGAATTGAATACAATATATACAGCCGAATTAAATAGAGCGATATACATCCTATTTCTTGATTTTTTGTGTTTGAATACAACTGACTTCAATACAGTGAAATTAAATACAATGTAAACTATATAAACTAATACCTCTGAATTAAATACTGTGTATACAATCGAACTAAATACAACGACAAACATCCCATGACAAGCAATTAGTAGCTACAGAATGCAGTAGCTAAATTATAGCCACGCCCAGCAATATGCCTCCAAACAATACTGATTTCTGAAAGTTCCCCTATTAGAATTGGGATATGCTTTCAAATTGAGAAATTTGGGCAGGCTTAGAATTTACTTCAACTGACCGTAAAAATTGCATGGGGTGCCCCTTTTCAACCTGTAGCCGCTTTGTCTTTCTATTTGCACCCGTACTCGTTTTTTTGTAAAAAGCCTTTTAAAAAGACTATTTTGCCCTTCTTCATTAAAAGACTACTTTCTCTCCAAGTATACGCTAGTTCTCTACTGTCTCTATCTCTCTCTCCCGTTATTCGCGTTTTTTGATTTGTTCATTTCTAAAATCAAACGGTTTTGTGTTGTTTTGATTTTTCAATTGCTAGTCGTCGTTCTCACATTACGATTTAATCACAGGTACACTACATTAACTTTCTGGGTTTTATTTTACGATTTCTGGGGTTTATTTCTGGTTTTGGTTTTAATAGTCATGTATTTATGATTAAATAGTTTCTTAGGGTTTAGTTTGATAAGTGCATTAGTTTTATATTTATGATTGTGTTTTTAGGTTTTTTGAACGAGTTTTTATGTTGTTGATGAAAATTCTATAAATTCTTCAGTGATTAGACGTCTAAATTTTTAAAAATTTTGAGAGTTAAATAGATGATACTATTAAAGTGATGATACCTTAGATAGGAGCTGAAGTTTTTTTTTCATGTTTTGGCATTATTTTTGGATTTGAATTTGTGTTTTGTTTTTTGTAAAAACTACAGCATGTTGCTGGATGTTTTGTGTTTTGTAACTGTTGAACTTCAGCTTTAGGAGCTGAAGTTTTTGTTTTGTAACTGTCGAACTTCAGCTCTAGAGCTGAAGTTTTTGTTTTGTAACTGTCGAACTTCAACTCTATAGCTGAAGTTTTTGTTTTGTAACTGTCAAACTTCAGTTCTATAGTTGAAGTTTTTATTTTGTAACTGTCGAACTTCAGCCTTCTTAGAGATTTGAAGTTTTAACTGATCTTTTTGATAATGTCCTGATGTTATTTTTTGTATGTTTTACTTTTTTTTGAAAAGATGGCACCTAAAGCACCTAAAGATCCTAATGCAGCTAAAGCACGCAAAGCAGCTAATGCCCCTAGAGCACCTAAAACACCTAGACAACCTATAATACCCCCAGGTCCTTATGTCTCTGTTCCTCCACCTACAAGACCAGGGCAAAGATATTTTGAGTTTCGAGATTGGTTTAACTGTAAGGGTTACTGGAAGGGGAACCACGATTTGAAGAATTTAATTGCAACTTTCTTGACTCCTACACAACGGAATAAGCTTAATAATGGTACATTTTGATACATTATGGCTATGGAGAATTTCAAATGCAGCATGGAGTTGGTTCATTGTTTGTGTCTTTCTCGAATATTTACGAATGATCGAGACTCGATTAGTTTCAAGATTTTTGGCCATGATGTTTCATTCACCCTTGAAGACTTTCACATTATGTGTGGTTTGCGGATCACAACACATAATATTGAAAAATCAATTAATCGAGAGAGCAATATTCTGAAGCGCTATTTTGGTAAGTCCAAGGGTGACTTTGAAGGATATTCGAGATTTTATGACTCGGAATGAAATTCCAAAGAATGCTGCGAATCATATACACGTATGCGAGAGCAATGATGATGCTGTGAAGCTTATGGAAATTCTTGTTGTAGAGTCTATTTTGTTTGGGAAAAAGACCGAGTCATCTGTGATGGAGGAGTATGCATCTATTGTTGAAGATGATAAGGTTTGTACTGAATATCCTTGGGGTAATGTGGCTTATGAGAAGCTCATTTACTCACTGAAACATGCATTGGACAAGCAGAACAAATTACATTCAACTGAGTATAAAATTGGTGTATTTCTATATCCGTTATGTTCTTGGTTCTATGAGCGTTTCCCAGATATTCGGGAGAAGTATATAAGAGAGGATGAGTACCTTGATACCCCTCAGGTTCCTAGAATGTTACGTTATGTATGTGTGGGAGAGCCTAAATTTCCCGAACTTTTTGATATGTTCAGTAGTCATGAAGTAAGTTACTTTTTTTTTGTCTTTATGTTAATATGTTGACGTATTAGTTTTTTTCTTCTCATAATATACTTTTTTGTATTAAACAGATATATCGTAGCTTTAGGGTATTGGATATAATTCCTATAGAAGAGGAATTGAATTCAATGCCTTTAATTGGACAATTACCATGCAGCCAGATTCGTTCAAAGGTACTTAACGTGGTTCCTTCAACTGGTGAATCGCCACGTACTCTGAGTTGATCAAAAGAATCGAATCAAACTCCTGTTATTGGTGAATCACCACCTAGTCGGAGTCGATCAAAAAAAGCGAATCGAACTCCTTTTATTGGCGAATCATCTCGTAACTAGAGTCGTTCTAACCGTTCTACAAGTGACTTTGATGACAATGAATTACTCGACACAATATGTTCTGTAAGTTTTGATCTGAAGTTTTTTGGTTTTGTTTTTGTAAAAGTACAACATGTTTTTGAGCTGAAGTTTTCCTCTATATCTGAATTTTTGTTGTGTGTCTATTCTAGAGGTTAACGATGGAGGTTCAAAGGCATGCAGAAAAAGAAAGAAGCACGATCGTGAAAGAAGTTTTCGATAAGTTTAAAAAGGAGGAGCGATTTGCTATTGTGGATGCGGTTTTTGTAAAAGTGAAGGTAAGCTAATTTATAGAGAAGTCTTTTTATTTCTGCTGATGTTATTCAGATTAATCATTGTTAGTAATTTTTTTTTCTAGGAATATTTCGATGAAAAGTTTGAATAGTTGTTTAAGATTGTCAACAAATCAAATGGAATGGACGATGTCAATTTTGATTTGAGTAACCATCGAAAATATGATGGGGGAACGACTGTTACGAACATCCATCGGATATTAATATTGTTGATGATGCATCAGAAAAAGTCGTAGAGGTAAATGCTACACGTGAGGAAGTGGCTTTTGAAGGCGATCAACATGTTCAAGAACAAGTTGAAGAGGAACGTTCCAGTGCTAATAGATTGAGCAGAGATGGAAATGATGAAGCAGAGTTATCAACTGAGAATATTGGAAGCAAGCAAGGTGCAGATAATCAAGTGAAGAACATACTGCTCATGATGTATTGCATAAAGTCGCAGATGATAATGCTGCACGTAAGGAAGCGGCTGTTGAAGGCGATGAACATGTTCAACAACATGGTGGATAGGAACAATCCAGTGTTTATAGACATAGTAAAGATGGAAATGATGAAGAGTTAACAACTGAGAAAGGTGCAGATGATCAAGTTGTTGGCACTGAAAAACATGCACCGAGTTGTGCTTTGGAAAGTGATATTGCAAAAGGCAAATTGTTTGGCGATGGAGATCAAGCACTTGTTGGTATTTTAGAACTGAAAGCGAGTGATGTGTCTAGCACTATTTGGAAAGGCGATCGGTATGGAGGAGCACTAACTATTTGCAAAGAACTTCTAGGTGGTGATACACAGGAAATTGTTACTACAGGTATAAAGTGTGAAGTTTATAATATTTCAATGATACCTTAGATAGGAGCTGAAGTTTTGTTTTATGTTTTGTGTTTTTTGTAAAAACTACAGCATGTTTTTTTGCTGAATGTTTTGTTTTGTAACTGGTGAGAGCTGAAGTTTTTGTTTTTGTAACTGTCGAGCTGAAGTTTTTTTTTGTAACTGGCAAACTTCAGCCTTTATATAAATTTTTTCTATGTTATATATATAGAAAAAACTAGTTGATCTATTTCCCACTCTTTATGAATATGTAGTGGAAGTTGAAACTAGTTGTGCTTCAATTGACACAACTCAAAAACTCTCTAATGATGGTGAATTGAATGAAGGTAGAGTTGAGAAAAACCTTCCAGAGAATACTCCAATGCTCCTCGACGTTGGTTCACAATTTAATGAAGCTGAAAATGTTGATATCGAGAAAGGCATGCAGCCTGGGAAAACCACAGTGGAAGACAAACGTCAAGGTATTCTATAGATCATGAATTTATTATATTTGATCGAAGTATATTTTTTACAGTTTGAAATTTTACATACTTTATTTTCTTTTTTATGTTTTTGAATGATTTGTCAGAAAGACTCGAGGCAGCTCAAAAAGAATTTGGTGAGCTTATGCAGCTATATGAAAAAGAAAAAAATACATAAATTCACACATGTTGCCTTACAGACAGGTGTGAAGTATGTTGGTATTATTTTATAAAATTTAGTTAGTATTATTTAGTTTTTTTTGCATGAAGATACATGATCTGTTGGAATGCAAACACCATCTGTGTCTCAACACTTAGACCAGGTAGTTATTTTCTACAATTCGATTACAAGCTGTTTTTTTGCCTAATGTGTGTTTTGTATCAGTTTTATTTATGTTTATATTTTCCTTGCTTTTACAGATCTCATCTGATGCATCGCAACTTCTTCCAAATCCTAAGAGAAAGAAGATTTCCAGTTCTCCTATGTGTGACACCAGTGATATCCCCAACTTCAATTTATGTTCATTTTCACTTGGTAGTACACAAGGTACTGATTCAGAAGGTAATTCTGCTGCTGTTGTTGTTCGTGAAGAGAGACACGAACGTCGTGAACAGCAGGGAGTTGGTCAAGCATCTGCCACGATGGCTGTGGGTTTTCCCCTGTTGTTGGTTAGTTGTGACGGAACAGCAGGAAGAGCAAGCAAAAGGAAAACCGGATAAAAAGGGGAAAAAGATTCGTATGGTGAGTATTTGGTTGAGATCTCCTTACGTAGTTCATAAACAAAAGCAAAGGGGGCAAGATTGGAAAGTAGGAAAGAATACACGAAGGTGTCCCTTCCATTATGTTAATCAAGATAGTGGATTGATGCAAAGATTTATAGAGTGGTTGGAGATGGACGCCAGTGAATATGATTCCAATTGATTCAGATTAGGTGGAGTTGATATTGCAAAATCATTCTTTACCGAGCTTATGGATCCTGACTCTGATCTTGTGGATGAAGTAAGTTATTAAGTTTGTTTTTTGAATTGGTTTTCAACTGTATTTCCCAAAAGTTCAGCTTATTTTTTATAGTAAAGTTTTTGTACTATAATTTGGAAAACTTCAGCTTTATTCATAGTAAACCATTGAAGTTGTTATTTTCACATGTTATCATTTGTTGTTGTTCATTTGCAGCATATTGAAGTGGACATATATTAATTGCGCAAAAAATATTGCTATCACCTTCCAAGTTATCCAAAATCAAGATGTGCAGTAACAGATTTACTTTTTGATCAGTATATGACTAAGTTGGATGGTATTCATCCTTCAGTAGAACAGATGGAGATAATTAAAAAAGGAAGCAAAAGAGAATGGAGGATCAAAAAAAGAGCAAATCAAAGAGAAATATGATATCCAAACAACAGACTGAAGAAGAAGAAGAAGAAGAAGAAGAAGAAGAACAACAACAAGAAGAAGAAGCGGTTATTCAGCCACTTACGGACTTTAGTTTGTTTGAGGAAGAATCAACGAATGAAAAGTTGGCCAACTACGTAAAAGGCCTCGACCTTTCCTGTGGTATCTCATGGGCATCTGCCAGAAAAGTATTCTTTCCATTTCGACAAGCCAAGGACAGGCCAGAGATCTACGCACCACTTTTTTGAAATTCTGGACTTTAAAGATAAAATTATATATGTGTATGATTCCATGAGCAGTGTAACATATGAACATGTGCTTGAACATGTCAGAATTTATGCCCAGTTGATCCCACACTGTCTCAAGTGCTTGGATTTTAGTGCAGACAATAAATTTTATGGGGAAAGTCCTATGGAAAATTTTTAAATTAAGTGGATGAAGTCACCGCAACAGACTAACAAGTACGTGTTTCGCATATGTTTTACCATTCATCTTATGTTTATTATTTTTTGCCCGTGTGTTAACTATTCTTCAATTTCTTTTTCATGAGTTTTTGTAGTGTTGATTGTGGTATATTTGCTCTTAAGTTAATTGATATGCGGTTGAAGAAAAAAGATGTCTTCAATTTCGATCAAAGTCAGTCATTGACATTCAAGAGAGAATTGGCTGCCAATCTTTAGGCTCATGGAAAGTGGAAAAAAGATAGAGGCTATGAAACTCCAGAAGAACAAGAAGGACATGATTATGGAGATTCTGAAGAGACTGTGTGAATTTTTTGATTAGAGGATTGGTTGAACATAATTTGGATTTTGTGAATATACATTAATTATTTTTTTAGTTCACTTTTGTTCATACAAATATGTTTGTGTCTTTTATCATGAATTTTAAGTACATTTTTGTTGAAAAAACTTAAGCATGAAGTAAATGACTTATGCTTTTTAAGCTGAAGTTTTGGTTAAAAGTCATAACAAAAGTGTCTATTGTAGGACAAAAAATCAGCTTATGAAGTACTGAAGTTTTTGAAAAAGCTTTACGACAAAAACTATTGAATCCAACATAAAAACTTCAGCTTATCAGGTGCTAAAATTTTTAGAAATACACTAAAAAACTTCAGCACATTGGGCTGAGGTTTTTTGAAAAAGGTTTACAAAAACTATTAAATCCAACACAAAAATTTCAGTTTATCAGGTGCTGAAGCTTTTAGAAATACACTAAAAAACTTCAGCACATTGGGCTGAAGTTTTTTGAAAAAGCTTTACGACAAAAACTATTGACTCCAACACAAAAACTTCAGCTTATCAGGTGCTGAAGTTTTTAAAAATATACTAAAAAACTTCAGCACATTGGGCTGAAGTTTTTTGAAAAAGTTTTACGGCAAAAACTATTAAATCCAACACAAAAACTTCAGCTTATCAGGTGCTGAAGTTATGAGAAATACACTAAAAAAACGTCAGCACATTGGTCCGAAGTTTCTTGAAAAAGCTTTACGACAAAAACTTTAGCATGTTTTGGCATTTTTTTAACTTGATACTTATTTTTTTTGCATTTTCTAGCTACTTTTTGTCATTTATCACCTATATCACCTACTTTTTGTGGCTTTATTTTTTACTATTTTTGTTATTGCATTTATAACTTACTTATTTTGCCAACTACTTATCTTGTTACATTCAATTTCACTGAACAATAAACAGTTAACAATCGCTTCAGCATTTATAGATATTAAATTGATTAGGTGCACTCTTTGGCTATATTAACAATCTCTTCACTTGAAAATTTCATAGTCATCCATAGACTTTTATCATATTTCTTTAAATTTGCATTCAAAGAAAAACAAGAAAATGTTATCCAAAGACATGCTTATTGGGTGTAGCAGGGAGTTCATGGGAAGCAAAGATAATGACGAAAAAGTCGAAATACTTCATATGTGAAGGAAAGTGGCCAGATCAAAAACTCGAGCTCCAGGACAATTTGCTCTTTTTACTAGTTGATAAATCTAATTTTTAGAAAAAGAGCAAATTTTCTGGGGCTCGAGTTTTTGATGTGGCCACTCTCCGTCACATATGAAGTATTTTTGACTTTTCCTTCATTATCTTTGCTTCCCACGAATTCCCAGCTACACACCAGTTAGCAAGTCTTTGACCAATATTTTCTTGTTTTTTTCTTATGAAAGAAGACGGGAGTTGCTAATAAAAATCATAGTACTAAACTTCATCAACCTGTGTCTGACAGAAAATGCTTTGGTGGAATTAAATTTGGTGAAATGGAGCGTGACTGTCTTATAGCTCATGGTGCTGTAGCGAATTTGCATGAACGTCTTTTCTGTGAATCAGTTGAAGACATAGTTTCATGGAATGTGGTTAAGAAACCCAAGAAGAACAACTAGGACATGACTATGGAGAATATGAAAACATTCTATGAATTTTTTGAATAGAGAATAACTTGTAAACAAAAAACGAATTTTTTTTTCCAAAGATGTAAGTGAATACAAAATTGGATTTTGTGAATCATTATTTTGTGTGAATTATGTGGTGTCTTTTAAATTTTTGTTCTATTCGCATTAATTAGTTTTTTAGTTGACTTGGATTGATTCAAATATGTTTGTGTCTTTTTTGGTAAATTTCAAGTATATTTTTGTTGAAATTCAACATGCTAAACTTGAGCATAAAGTAAATAACTTCTATTTTTTAAGCTGAAGTTTTGGTTAAAAGTCATAACAAAAGTATCAAATATATGACAAAAACTTCAGCTCATCACTAAATACACTAAATAACTTCAGCAGTTTCTGCGTAAGTTATTTGAAAAAGCTTAACGACAAAAACTATCGAGTCCAGGACAAAAACTTCAGCTTATCATATGCTGAAGTTTTTAGAAATGAACTAAATAACGTCAGCACATTGGGCTGAAGATTTTGAAAAAGCTTTACGACAAAACTATTGAATCCACGATGAATAACTTCAGCTTATAATGTGCTGAAGTTTTTAGAAATGAACTAAATAACTTCAACACATTGGGCTGAAGATTTTGAAAAAGCTTATGACAAATACTTCAGCATGTTTTGGTATTTTTTTAAGTTGATACTTATCTTTTTTGCATTTACTATCTACTTTTTTAGGCTGAAGTTATTTTTTTAATATAGAAAAACTGTGGGCTTATTAGGGCTGAAGTTACATTTCTTTTTGCATTTACCACATACTTGTTTTACCACATACTTATCTTGTTTCATTCAATTTCTATGAACGTAAAAAAGTAAAACAACTGAAAAGTTACTTTTACATTTATAGATATTAAATTGATTAGGTGAACTCTTTGTCTATATTAACGATCTCTTCACTTGAAAATTTTATAGTCATTTATATACTTCCATCATATTTCTTTAACATCCTTAGTTTTTCCGCTTTTGTTAAAGAAAAAATGTCTGGTGCAAGCGGAAGTAGGAAGCCTAATATGGATGAAATTATGCAGAAGTGGGAGACTTTGAAGTGTGAGTGGTACAATAACAAACTGATGGCTAATCTTATGCTTTTGTGGGATCAAATAAAGGCTGATTGGGAGAGAATTAGGCCACAGTTCTTTGCCAATGAATCATTTCAGAACAGGCTTAACCTAGAACGTAGTTGTGTAGGTTATTCAACCTCGTTCGACAAGGTTGTGCAACAGTTTGATAGTTTTAAGTTTCCCATCGAGGACGACTATTCCAAGCTGCAAAACAACCCAAAGACTCTTCTTTCTCTTATGGATAGAATAATCGTCGAACAAAGTCAGTTGTGTGATGAATTCAACAAGTTGAAGAATGATCTCGTTGGACTCTATGGTCTTTTGCCTGAGTACCCTATAGTTATCTCCGATACTGATGATGATGATGAGATATTTAGAGAAATTGAGGAGTACTGTGATGATGGTGATGATTGTTAGTGTTTGTAATCCTTTTTTATGTTTTAATGCTGTGCTTTTTTGTTTACTTCAGCCCATAGAGCTGAAGTTTTTAAGTTCATTTTGTATAACTTCAGCCCAGAGAGCTGAAATTTTGTTTGTACTTTGTGTGTTGTTCTCATCTTTTTTTATATCAATGTAATTGTCATCCTCTTTCTTCTTAGTTTTCTATTGCATTATCCTTGTTATTTGTTGGTATTTGCTTTATACTTCTTAGTTGGTTTTTATGTTTAGTTTTTGTAATTCTTTTTTATGTTTTTATACTGTACTTTTTTGTTTACTTCAGCATATTCGAGAATATATTAAGTTCTTTTTCTATAACTTCAGCTTAGAGATGCTGAAGCTTTTGTTTGTACATGCATTTCTTTTGTGTGATGTACGCGTATGTGTGTGTGTGTTTGTTTGTTTAAGGATATGTATTTTACATACTGTAACCTGAAGTTTTTTCTCGCAGAAGTCATTGCGTACTTTTTTAAAATACAACCAAACCTGTAAGCCTGCGCAACAAAAATATGTGATTTGTACTTTAGCAGTATATAAAATAGTACAAGAGGTTATTTTTTTATTCGTATGGGGAAAATCACATTTCAATTATGTCATACAATAATGAAAGTCTAAATTCAGACCAAGGATTATTGAAGGTTGGAGTATTTTTCAGTGTGTTTCTTAGAATATGGATGAGGTGCTGGAGAAGACAAGCAAGTTGTTCTGTTATGCCCAACTTGTTTACATCGACTGCATTTGGTAGACTTGAATGGTACTGATTCAGTTGCAGGTAGATGCCTCTTCTTTTGTCTTTTTCCTTGTAAAATCTCTACATCGGGAGGTTTTGTGATCTCAGATTGTACATGTTGTGGTATATCCCATGATATTTGATCTCCCACGGTATTCACATGTCCTTCATATGTTTTCAACCATGTTTCCTTTGAATACCAATTTGAGCAGTAATCAGATTTCTGCAAATATCTCTTATTAATAGCAACAATTGCATGTGGACAGGGTAATTCATCAAGTTGGAATTCCAGGCAGTCAGAAGTTATCTTCTTTAAGTCCACAATGAATTCAATTCCTTCACTATTTATTCTAAAAAACATTGAGTCAAGGTTGAACACCTAACAAGGAATAAAAAATTAAGACAAGCTATATTAGTGTATTGTTGCTTCAAAAAGAAAAAGTATGAATATTTTTAAATGTAAGCAGTAAATCACTGCAATAGATATAAAAAGCTGAAGTTAATAAATATACTCACAAATATTTTGCAAGCCAAGTCCATCTTCTTAGTCATCTCTTCTTCTGCCCATATTGATACTATGTGAAAAGTTTCATTTGCCTTTTTTCTCCGTTCGTAAAACCACTCTCCCAACTTTTCTTGGATAAAATCTGACATTCTTAAAATAGGCATTTCTCTCCTTTTTAGTAAAACGAAATTCATTGATTCTACCATGTTTGTTGTTAGCATATTATAACGTCGTCGTGGGAATCACGATCGAGCATGTAATTGTATGTTTTCTTGTCAATACTTTTAAGTTGGGACATTAACTGATTAAAATCTTTACGTTTGTATGACCTTGCAGCACTTTGAAAAAGATTTATTACCGTGGCTTTTGCATGTCTTTGCTTTAAATCTTTCTTAAAGTGATAGAGGCAGATACCACGGTGAGCTTCAAGAAAAACTTTTCTAATCCCATTTGCAATCGATTGGTTTCTATCTGACAAGAAAACCAGTTCACGACGGACTTGAGTTGCTTTTCTTATTTCCTCGAAGAACCAAATGTATGCCTCATTGTTTTCTGAATCTGCTACACCAAAACATAGAGGAAAAATTTGATTGTTTGCATCCTTTGATACAACAATAAATAGAACACCACGATATTTTGACTTTAAAAACGTTGCATCTACTGCAATAACGGGTCTACAGTAGGACCAACCAGCTACTGATACAGCAGGAGCAAAGAACATGTAAGCAAATCTGTACAGTGAAACACAAAAAAAAAACAAATCATAAAGTGTGAAGTTTTTCAAATAGGAACATTTTTGAAACTTCAGGCTGATGGTTAGTATTATTTTGCTTACCTATTCTGCGCATCTCTTTTTATGCTTGTGTACGTTCCTGGGTTTTTGTCCACTATCATGTGTAGGTATGAAGGAAGAATCTGGTAGTTCTCTTCAGGTGTTCCCCTTATGCAAGCAACAACTTTTTGAATAGCACGCCATGCCTTGTGATAACCAATGTCAATTCCAAATTTCTTTTTCATTTCATTTTCTACAAAGGCTGGTGTAACATCTATTTTTTTGTCTCGAACATGTTCTATAGTTTGTTCACTTATAAAATTTGATGTAACATGCTTCTGATCTGATTTTCTTGCATCAACAGAGCATTCATGGATGTTATGATATTTTATCACCCTGAATAGTGTGGAATTTTTTATTCTGGTAGCACGTACATTCCAACCACATTTGTCGACGATGCATTTCAGCTCGTATCTCTTTGAACATGATCTAACAGCAGCGAATTCAACTTTCTGGTTTATCTCCAAGCTGCAGAAAAATTTAGTCATGTTTTGTTTGTTCTCAAAAATTGATCGAAGTCTTACTTCCTCAGGCAACACATCGTGCCTAAGTATTTTACATGGTGGAGATTCTTTCAGCTTTCTCCTCACTCTTTTTCTTGATTTCTGAGAAACACTAGAAGTTTCAGCAATTTCTTCAATTCTATCTGATGTTATCGGTATAAGCTCCATGTTTACTTCATCTTCGTTGTTGCTTATCATTGAAAAAGGTAACAAAAAACTTTCTTGGATTGTGTGTTGGTTATCAATTTGCATTATTAGTTGTCCTTCTTTTTCTTGGTCATCGACAAGCTGGTATAAATTTATTGGAGGAGCGGGTAATTGTTGCAGCATTATATAGTCTGAAGCAGCTGTAATGTTAGAAGGTTGTTGCTCGTTGTCTACTTCCATTAGTGGCTGTCCTACTTCATATTGATAATCAGCAAAAGGTTCTGAATCTATCGCATATGCAAGAGATTGTTTGAATGTTGCAAATTCGGAAGGTTGTATTTTTTCGATAATGAAATTGCAATTCTTGTAGACTGAATCAGTTGTAAGCAAATGTATACAGGTACTGAGTTCTTCATCTGAAGTTACAAGCATTCCTTTGCTTGTATTTAGTTTGATATCAAACCATACTTTTAGCGCATATCTGGTTGAATCAATATTTGCAACTTCACTAATTTTCTTCCGGAAAGTATTAAATGATATGTGCTTATTAAGTAGAACAAGTTTTGTATCATGATCTAAGTATTTGAAATCAAGAGTCCAACTCCCATTGAAAGTTATAACAACGCAAATCGAACTCATCCTGCATATTCATGTTTAGTGGCACATATTAGGAAAGTGAATAGAAGAATTTTTAGGTTGTTTGTGTTGAAAATTTTACAAATGAACTAAATCACTTAAGCATCTTCTGCTGAATTTTTTTGGGAAAAGATGTATGACATAATTAATGAATCCCGCACAGAAAACTTCAGCTTATTATGTGCTGAATTTTTTAGAAATAAGCTTAATAACTTCAGCATATCAGTTGAAGTTTTTTTGAAAAAGCTGTATGACATGGATTTATGAATGCAAGCAAAAAAACTTTAGCTCATTAAGTGCCGAAGATTTTAGAAATGAACTAAATAACTTCAGCACATTGGGCTGAAGTTTTAGAAAATGAATTCAACAAACTTGAGCATATTTCAACATTAATTGCATAGTATACACAATTAAAATAGTAATTATATTGCGTTGGGGGTATGCGTTAGTGTAATAATTACATTCCTATCACGTTCATGCACGTTTTTCATTAGACAACGTTTGAAATTCCTCTTTGCCTTTTCATATACCATGCAGAAGTTTTTTTCTCCTATATGAGCACGCTATAACTTGTGAGTTTATTCACTCAAACACATATATTTTAGCAGACATAAAATACAAAAAGGAGAAAAATGGATGTTGTCGTTAGGCAAATAGTGGAAGAAATCAAGTAAGGCATTATAGAGGCTTTTGAGCTGAAACTGGATGAGCTCATAGACAAGTACGACAGGGAGCTGGAAGAAATTAACAATAAGCTTGATACGCTTGTGATGTATGCAAGATTTGATAATCTTGCTGATGAAGATGCTCATCCATCTGGTAGTGACGATGATGATGATGATGATAATATGGACGATTAGATTTTTTTTTGTTATTTATGTTATTTTGTTATTTATGTAATTTAATTTGTTTTTTTAATGTTTAATGAAATATTCAGTTTTTGTTTTACGTTTTTTGTGCATTTTTTAATATTAATTCTATTCAAACTCGAAAAAATAGCAGAGGAAATGAACTAAATAACTTCAACAGGAATTAAGAAAAACTAATCCGAAAATACACTGTGCTTGATGAAAACTTCAAGCATGAACTAAAAATTGTTTTTAAACTTAGAAAATAAGAGAGCAATTAACAAAAACTTATCCGAAAATTACATATTGCATGACACAATATTAAGCATTTTTAGCAGATGAACTAAAAAAAATTTAGCATACAAAAAATTATATGAAAAATATTTTACATATTCCTGAAAACATAAGTATTTTTTGGTATGAAGTTTTTCCAAAAAAATGATGATAAAATACATAGTGCAGGAGAAAAACTTCAGCTCCATTTGCTGATGTTTTTACAGATTAACTATGCTGAAGTTTTTGTGCAGTATGAAATTTTAATTTATATTTTATTTTTTACTCCGTGTAGGAGGAAAATGTCAGCTTTTCTTGCTGAAGTTTTTAAAGATTAACTGAAAAACTTCAGCATCTATGCTGAAGTTTTTTGTGCAATATATAATTTTAATTTATGTTTTAGTTTTTTTACCCAGTGTAATAGGAAAACTTCAGCTCCTCCTGCTGAAGTTTTTAAATATTAACTAAAAAACTTCAGCATAGCTGCTGAAGTTTTTTGTGCAATATGTAATTTTAATTTATGTTTTATTTTTTTTACCCAGTGTAGGAGGAAAACTTCAGCTCATATTGCTGAAATTTTTAAAGATTACGTAAAAAACTTCAGCAACTAATACTTAAATTTTTGTGCAATATGAAATTTTGTGCAATATGAAAACTTCAGCTTGTTTTGTTGAATTTTTTTAAATATGAACTAAATAACTTCAGCTTGTTTAGTAAATAAACAATGATAACACTCATATAATGTTTTAATATAATTTTTTCTTCGTTGTATTTTTTGCGAGCTCGTTTTGGTGAATTTTTTAGATATGAACTAAATAATTTCAGCTTGTTTAGCAAATAGACCAAAAATTTCAGCATATTTTTCGGATTAGAATGTTAGAATTCAACGTCAAACAGATTTAGAATGCAAATTCAACATATCAGTGAAGTTCGTCAAACAACTTCAATCAATCAATCAGAAAACATATAATTCAAAAACTATTTTGAACTATGAAGATGAATTTGAATACTTACAATGTATTTTGTAATTTTGAATTTGGAATTTGGAATTTGAATCTGGTTTAAATCGGCTTTGCGAGAGGCGATCTCAGGGGAGACGGAGCGATGGAGAAGATACGGAGGAGATCTGGAATTTGAATCTGGGTATGCTTGATGCATCTTTTATATGTTTTGGAAAGGGTATAAAGGTCATATTATTACAAAAATTTTTGTTAGTTGATTACGAAATCAATAGTTTTTAAAAATAAGGTACATGTTAAAAGGTGGCATAAATATAGGGTACGGCTGTAAATCGCCCCAACTGACCATAGCTTAATGAACTGGGCTCCCACTGTTAGATATGAGACTAGCCCAAAGGACCTAGATGCATTGGACCATAAGAAGACATTTTGAGAGTAGGAAATTACAAAGACCTTAAAAATTGATGATTTTGACTTTTTTTTACTCCCGCTTGCCCCTAGAAAATCTTTACGGTCAAAAGTCAAAACTTTTGCCCATAAAACAAGGGACAGACAATACTTGTTCTACCCATAAGACAAATGTGATCAAAAGATCAAGAGAGGCACCGAAGGGTCGTATTTGCGCAAATCACCCTTTTAAGAGACCATTTAAGTTGTAACCCGTTAAGATAAGTTTTGCAAGCATAGATTTCGGCTAGCAATAATAGTAAAGATTTCAAATTATTGACCAAAACTTGCCTTCTCACAAAAATCCCAGAATATCTGGCCAAATGCTAATCCTAATGAATGCAATTTGGCCACGGATTTCAAATTGGTTTATAAAACTTGCCTTGTCACAAATCTTGAAGGCAAGATTTTGACCAGAAGTTGCCATAACTTGCTATTTTAAAGAGGATAAATGATAGTTTAAAGTTACAAATACATTTTTGATTAAAACTATTACTAGTATTAGTACCCGCGCGATGCGCGGATAATTAAAAAGAACGATATACACCGTAAAATTTAATATGTTAGTGTTAATACCATCTTTACAGCCAAACATTAAAAACATATTAGGACTTCGGTAAAACTTTCATTCCATCTCCTAATAAATGTTCCATAAAAAATAATGATGCTATACAAATTGCTTGATATGAATGTTCCACGAAAAATAATGATGCTATATAATTTGCTTGATATGAAGCATGTGCCTAATGGAACATTATTGTAGCAAATGCTCATGGACATATTGCAGTGCATTTTCTCAAAATAGGATCCATTTGGGTTATCACTACAAAAACGCACGGGTAAAAATTTAAGAATTTCTGGTCCTTGGGCGATAATTTTTGACGGAAATGAGAGACAACATATATTGTATTACTGATGAGATAATGAAGAAGACATGCCAGAATGATCCTTTAGAAGGAAACTTAGTTGGCATCTAAAATTATTGCACACTTTTAGATGTTTTGATTAAGTGTAGAATAAAATATATTGAAATACATCAATAGCTTGGATTCTAGGAAGCCGATAGATCTCATCACGCTAACATCAGAATCTAGATGAGCTTCATGCACTTGGACTGCAGATAACACAGTCACAAGCCACTGTTCCATGTCACTACATGTGACATCTTTTTAGACTTTCTCAATGCATCTAGCTTATATTATGCTCTCTGTAATAAATTATCCTACTTTACATTAAAGTAAAAAAGTTGCATACTACCTCAATATAGAATTCTCCAGTTTCTCGTTCTTTGACACTTTTGCTGTCCACCCAGCAGCAGATGAGGATTGCTAGTATAATCCATTAGCATTCTCCATTTCTCACTAATCTGCAAGCTAACACGACAGTATCACTCAAATATAATAAAAACTTGTGGCAGATTAATCACAACAACACGACAATAAAATACACAAATACGGTAACCAATAATGACACAAAGTAAATTATATATAAATAAAACAGAGAAATACTTAATTGGCTTCAAGATTCTAGGAGTGAGGCGCTGGAAAAAAAGCTAAAATGTCAGCTCTGATGAACTGCCACATAACATAGTTATACCAAATTAAAAATAATAACTAAAGAAAATGATACATAAAACCAAAGGATCATAAGACAATAACAATACTCAATAATTAAATGATAAATCATTCAATAGCAGCTCTTCCAATAGTTGCATGAATTCGATCTCCCTTAAACAAAAAATTTTAAAAAAAAGTTAAGTTAGTAAGGCGCATAACTTGAAAAAAATACATCACAACTCGAAAAAAATAACAACACCTAAAAGAGTATGCACCTTTTATCTTGAATAATTAATTCAATTGAATTAGGATTTTCTGATTTCTCGCGGTCTGGAACGTGCCATAATCTAACAACACGAACCTTCAAATTCCAACTCATTTTGGACGTTGATATTTCGCTGATATAGTTATAGTTTGAAGCCATACTTTGCAGTAGTTTGTGCGTAAGCTAAACCATTATGATGATAGGCTATAATTACGTATTTTAGTCGATTATTACACTCTAATTTACTGCACTTTAGTTGAGTTTGCACTTTAATCGCTAGTGTTTTGCATTAATTGTGTGTTTTATGCCTTGTAGGTGTGATTCCGAGCTATATAGATGTTATGAAATGAATTTGAGTGGTTTGGAGCTTTGAATCTGAGTAAGAGCTCAAGTAACTAAGCCGGGATCGCGTTTGGGGATCAACGGATGATAAAACAATAAAACAAAAACTCGAAGAGGCATATTGCGTACTGTCTAGTAAAATAGACATAACGTTTTTCTTAGAACTCCATTTTGGCTCCATAATATATGGTTAGAAAGATAACTCAAACGGCTACAACTTTCATGTTTTATGTTTTTCCAAATTCTAAACAGAACAGGGTGCAATATCGCGGTTACGGTAGGATCGCGGCAGAAGGCAGTCGCGGACAAATGAAGAACCTGAGAGGGTGTTTGGCCGCGGTTCCGGCGTAACCGCGGCAGGATGTGTAAATTTCAGGGAACAAAGTGCAAAACACGGGATTTTAAGCCCTAAACCCTATATTAAACTAAGGAAGCTGGCCAATAAAAGGAATTGGACATATTTTTGACATAGGTTTGACCTAAGGAGGCAGAGACACAATAGGAGCAAGGCTTGGGAATTCTTCTACAAGTTTTTTCTTTCCTCTTCCTATTTTTCATTGTTGGTTATGACTTTTAGTATTGTAGTTTTACATACTATTATGAATAGCTAATTTGTTATCTAGAGTTTTGATAGAACCTTTTGTAGGATAAATTCTTGTTATGTTTTTATATAATTGAGCCGTAGTATAATCTCTATTTGTTCAACTACGTTCTTATTGTAGTTAATTGAAGAGCTCTCAATTAGCTGTGCCTATTTAGTATGCATAACTCGAGAGAGAGTGCATATTTAGGTAATTGTTGAACAACACCACTCCCAGAGTATATGAGGGATCAATAACCGAGGGCTTAAAAGCGGGATTAGGGATAACGAAGCCTTGGTGTCACGACCCGAATTCCCCACCATCGGGAATCGTGATGGCGCCTACTGTCGGAACTAGGCAAGACAACCTTAACATACCTTTTCAACTAATTTTCAACAAGATAATAAATAAAAACAATAAATTCAAGCAGAAGTCTTAATATAACATTAAATGAACGAAAATGCGGAAAAATTAACATCATCCTCTACCCAAGATTTAGTGTCACAATACTCAAGGACTACTATAAGATACTACAAATAAGAGTTTGAAAGAAAATACATAAGGAGTCTACTTCGATACAATGAAAACAAACAGAAATGAAATAGATGAGACTCAGGGCCCACGCACGCCAGCGAACTACCTAGGAGTCTCTGGACTGAAGGCACGCTCCCAATCTACTGCTACTGTGGTCCGTAAGCTACTCCCGAATCTGTGCACAAAAAGGGCACAGAAGTGTAGCATTAGCACCACCGACCCCATGTGCTGGTAAGTGCCTGGCCTAACCCCGGCGAGGTAGTGACGAGGCTAGACCGGACCTACCACAATTAACCTGTACAAATATATGTGCAACAACAGAAAGATATACAGAATTTAAACAGATATTAGGGAGGGGACATGTTGTGGGGTGTAACAATTTAGATATAAGACCAACGAACAGAGAGATGGAAACTGAATAATTAACATCTATGAAAGAGAGCAAGTGAATCAACAACTGCACGGCACCAACCTTCGTGCTTTTACTCTCAATTCTCACCAAAACTGTCAAATATAGTGCACGGCATCACCCTTCGTGCTTTTCCTCACATAACTCTCACATCAAGGCACAGAATGACCCTTCGTGCTCAAATAATTAGAGACATGGCACGGAAAGACCCTTCGTGCATAATTATCAAAACATGGCACGGAAAGACCCTTCGTGCATAATCGCTCTTCCTCACCCAGTCATCAGTCACAACCAACCGGGGAAGGGAATATACAACAAGATTAAACATCCCGGCAAGGGAGAACAAATCAACAATAAGTCCCGGCAAGGGAAAAATACCACACTTCCTTCTTTAACTCATCTGCTTCTCAACTATCACTTCATAATTATATTAGCAAGTAATTAGCTCAACTGTTTCACATCTTTCGAATTTAAAAGCAACTACGACTCACGGTCATGCTAGACTCCGGTGCATAGATAACCGTCACCATGCCTATACACCGTACTCCACAGTTAGCACGTAGCAAATAACATCCAAATCCTAATCCCTCAAGCCAAAGTTAGAACAAACACTTACCTCGAATGCTCCAAACTCAACTCGCGCTTCTAGTATAGCTTTACCTCTTGATTCCACCACCAATCCGCTCAAATCTAGTCATAAGTTACTTAATCACATTAATAATTACTAAATGAATCACTCCCCATGCATGAAAATAAATTTTACAAGGTTTTTCCCAAAATGGTCAAAAATACCCCCAGACCCACGTGGTCGAAACTCGAGGTTCGGACCAAAACCCGGTTACCCATTGCCCCATGAATCCAAATATATGATTTGTTTTTAAATCGGACCCCAAATTGAGGTCCAACTTCTCAATTTGTAGAAAACCTAGGTTCTACCCAAAACACCCAATTTCACCCCTGAAAATCTTTGATTTGAAGTTGAAATTATGTTAAAAGATGTTAAGGAATAAAGAAATTAAGTTAGAAATCACTTACCAATCGTTTTGGAGAAGAAAAGTTGTTTGGAAAATCGCCTCTTAGGTTTTGGGTTTTTGAAAAGTGAAAAATGACTGAGATTTTCCGAACTTGTATACCTTTCTGAGGACCTGGCGCGGACCGCACAAAAATGTGTTGCGGCCGCGCCGAGTGGGAGAAAAATTGGGGCTTTTCTGAACCCTTCCAGCGCGGACCTCACTGTTTTGGTGCGCGGCCGCGCTGGTTGACCTGAAACCCTAGCCCTCAGACTCAGCCACGCGGACCGCACAGAAAGGCATCGCGGCCGCGCGGCTCCAGCGCGGACCGCGCGGAAATGACCGCGGCCGCGCTGGTGTCTGCAACACCTGAACCTGCATTTTCTTAAGTCCAAGACCTCCCGTGGCACCTATTCAAAACTCACCCGAGCCCTCGGGGCTCCAAACCAAACATTCATATGATCTCGAAAACACCTTACGGACTTACTCGTGCGATCAAATCGCCAAAATAACATCATATACATAGGATCAAGCCTCATAATACATGATTTTCTTTCAACTTTCATAAAAACTCAAATTCCCCATTTTAAGTCCGAAACACATCATATGACGTCCGTTTTTAGCCAAACTTTACAGATAGTGCTTAAAACATATTTAAGACTCGTACGACGTCGGAACCAAAATACGAGCCCGATACCACAGTTTTCTGATCAATTTTCTTCTTCATTTTCCTTAATTAATTTCAGAAAACAATTTCACACAAAAATTCATTTCTCGGGCTTGGGACCTCGGAGTTTAATTCTGGGCACACGCCAAAGTCCCATATTTTTCTACGGACCCTCTGGGACCGTCGAATCACAGGTCCGAGTCCGTTTACCTAAAATATTGACCGAAGTCAATATTATGTGTATTAAATATCAAAATTCATCAAATTTCTCACAAAATTCGCATATTTCAACATAAAAGCTTTCCGGCTTCACGCCCGGACTGCGCACGCAATATCGATGCAACTAAAAGCGAGGTTTTCAAGGCCTCGGAAGCACGTTACAAGGAAGAATTACGGTGATGACCCTTTGGGTCGTCACATTCTCCACCTCTAAAACAACCGTTCGTCCTCGAACGGACAAAGGAAAGAAGTACCTAAGTCGGGAAATAAATGAGGATAACGGCTCTGCATATCGGACTCGGACTCCCAGGTCGATGCCTCAGGAGGCTGACCTCTCCACTGAACACGCACTGAAGGAAAACTCTTCGACCTCAACTGTCGAACCTGCCGATCTAGAATAGCCACCGGCTCCTCTTCGTATGACAGATCTTTGTCCAATTGGACAGTGCTGAAATCTAACACGTGCGATGGATCTCCGCGATACTTCCGGAGCATAGATACATGAAACACGGGATGCACAACTGACAAGCTAGGTGGCAAGGCAAGTCTATAAGCCACCTCTCCCACACGATCAAGAATCTCAAATGGATCGATGAACCTAGGGCTGAGCTTGCCCTTCTTCCCAAATCTCATCACGCCCTTCATAGGCGATACACGGAGCAATACCTGCTCACCAACCATGAAAGCAACATCTCTGACCTTGCGGTCTGCATAACTCTTCTGTCTGGACTGAGCTGTACGAAGTCTATCCTGAATAATCCTGACCTTGTCCAAGGCGTCCTGAACCAGATCCGTACCCAATAATCGAGCCTCTCCCGGCTCAAACCATCCAACTGGAGACCGACATCGCCTACCATACAACACCTCATACAGAGCCATCTGAATGCTGGACTGGTAGCTGTTATTGTAGGCGAACTCTGCTAAAGGCAAAAACTGGTCCCACGAGCCTCCAAAATCAATAACACAAGCTCGGAGCATGTCCTCAAGAATCTGAATAGTCCTCTCGGACTGACCGTCCGTTTGGGGATAAAATGCTGTACTCAACTCAACCTGGGTGCCCAACTCTCGCTGAACCGCTCTCCAAAAATGCGAGGTAAACTGCGTACCCCGATCCGAAATGATAGATAGCGGCACCCCATGAAGGCGAACAATCTCCCTGATATAAATCTCGGCTAACCTTTCGGACGAATAGGTGGCTGCAACAGGAATAAAATGCGCTGACTTGGTCAGCCTATCAACAATGACCCAAACTGCATCGAACTTTTTCCGAGTCATCGGAAGTCCAGTAACGAAATCCATCGTAATACTCTCCCACTTCCACTCGGGAAGTGCAATCCTCTGAAATAGACCACCAGGTCTTTGATGCTCGTACTTAACCTGCTGACAATTCAAACACCGAGCCACATGCACAACGATGTCTTTCTTCATCTTACGCCACCAATAGTGCTGCCTCAGATCCTGATACATCTTCGCGGCGCCCGGGTGAATAGAATACCGAGAACTGTGGGCCTCCGCTAAGATCAACTCTCGAATCCCATCAACATTGGGCACACAAACTCGCCCCTGCAATCTCAATACGCCATCATCATCTAAGGTTACTTTCTTGGCACCTCCACGCTGCACCGTGTCTCTCAAGACACACAAATGGGGATCCTCAAACTGCCGCTCGCGGATACGCTCTAATAGTGAGGAACGAGCAACCGTGCAAGCTAACACTCTGCTAGGCTCAGAAATATCCAACCTCACAAGACAATTGGCCGAGGCCTGAACATCCAAAGCAAGCGATCTCTGACTGACTGGAATATAAGCAAGGCTACCCATGCTGGCGGACTTCCTGCTCAATGCATCAGCCACCACATTGGCCTTCCCCGGGTGGTATAAGATAGTAACATCATAATCCTTTAGCAACTCTAACCACCTCCTCTGCCTCAAATTCAACTCTTTCTTCTTGAACAGATACTGAAGACTCTTGTGATAAGTGTAAACCTCACACGTCACGCCATATAAGTAATGCCTCCAGATCTTCAAGGCATGAACAATGCCTGCCAACTCGAGATCATGAACCGGATAATTCTTCTCGTGGATCTTCAACTGCCTCGAAGCATAGGCAATGACTTTGCCTTCCTGCATCAACACTGCACCAAGCCCAATATGAGACGCATCATAATAGACCGTATATGGCCCTAAACCTGTGGGCAAAACCAATACCGATGCCGTAGTCAGAGCCGTCTTGAGCTTCTGAAAGCTCGCCTCACACTCGTCCGACCACCTGAACTGGGCACCCTTCTGGGTCAATCTGTTCATAGGGGCTGCAATGGATGAAAACCCCTCCACGAACCAATGATAGTAACCTGCTAACCCCAGGAAACTCCGAATCTCCACAGCTGAAGCTGGTCGAGGCCAGTTCTTGACTGCCTCTATCTTCTTCGGGTCTACCTGAATACCTGCTGCTGATACGACATGACCCAGGAATGCGACCGAACTCAACCAAAACTCGCACTTTGAGAACTTAGCATACAACTGACTATCCTTCAGGGTCTGAAGAACCACTCTGAGGTGCTGCTCATGCTCCTCCTGACTGCGGGAGTATATCAGAATATCGTCAATGAAAACAATCACGAACAAATCCAGATAGGGCCTGAACACTCGGTTCATCAATTCCATAAATGCTGCTGGGGCATTGGTCAACCCAAATGACATGACCCAAAACTCATAGTGCCCATACCGAGTGTGAAATGCTGTCTTAGGGACATCAAACGCCCTAATCCTCAGCTGGTTGTAGCCAGATCTCAAATCTATCTTTGAAAACACCCTCGCACCCTGAAGCTGGTCAAACAAATCGTCAATCCGCGGCAGTGGATACTTGTTCTTTATCGTCACCTTGTTCAACTGCCGGTAATCAATGCACATCCTCATCGACCCATCCTTTTTCTTCACGAACAACACTGGTGCACCCCAAGGTGATACACTAGGTCTAATGAAACCCTTATCAAGCAAGTCCTGAAGCTGCTCTTTTAACTCTTTCAACTCTGGCGGGGCCATGCGATATGGCGGAATGGAAATAGGCTGAGTGCCCGAAGCCAGATCAATACATAAATCAATATCCCTGTCGGGCGGCATACCCAGCAGGTCTGAAGGGAAAATCTCGGGGAACTCTCGAACAATAGGAATAGAGTCAATAGATGGAACCTCTGCGCTGGAGTCACGAACATACGCCAGATATGCTAGACACCCCTTCTCGACCATACGTCGAGCCTTGACATACGAAATAACACTGCGGGTGGCATGGCCTGGGGTCCCTCTCCACTCAAGTCGGGGCAAATTTGGCAAGGCCAAGGTCACGGTCTTGGCGTGACAATCCAGAATAGCATGATATGGGGACAACCAGTCCATCCCCAATATAGCGTCAAAGTACACCATATCTAAAAGCAATAAGTCGACACGGGTCTCAAGACCGTCAAATACCACCACACATGAACGATGCACTCGGTCGACCACTATAGATTCACCAACCAGTATGGACACATATACAGGAATACCCAAAGCCTCACTAGGCATGATCAAATAGGGTGCAAAATAGGACGACACATAAGAATATGTAGATCCCGGGTCAAATAACTCAGAAGCACCCCTACCACAGACCAGAATAGTACCTGTAATCACAACATCTGATGACTCGGCCTCTGGCCTGGCCAGCAAAGCATAACAACGGGGCTGACCCCCACCTCCCTGAACTGTATCTTTGGGGCGATCGACTGCTGGCTGACCCCTACCTCTGGCGGTCCGAGCTCCACCTCTACGGTCTCTCCCTCCACCCCTATGATCCCTACCCCCGCCTCTAGCTGGATGGGCGGCCTGTGGATCACCTGCTGCCTGAATCGTAGGGCGAGGACCCTGCTGCTAAGAACTACTCGAGGCTCGGGGACAAAACCTGACAATGTGACTCGGGTCACCACAACCATAACATGCCCTCGGCTGCTGGGACTGCTGGCCCTGTCGACCTGTATGTCCTCCCCTGAAGCTCTGAAGTGGCAGTGCACTGATGGGGGCTGGTGGTGCGCTGAAGGTCTGCTGATCCGAATAATACTGCTGAGGACCACCACCGCCTGGAGTACCATGAGAAACCTGAAGTGCCGACTGGAAGGGCCTCTGAGAGTGGCCTCTGTCATATGAATCCCTGCCTCCAGATGAGGCACCACTGAACCTACCAGAATGGCGAGGCCTCTTATCTGAACCCTGACTACCTCCTCGAACAAGTGCCATCTCTACCCGTCGGGCCGCATTGGCTGCCTCCTGAAAGGAAATATCGCTACCAACTCCCATGGCCATCTGAAGGCGGATCGGCAGAATCAATCCATCAATGAGCCTCCGTACCCTCTCTCGCTCTGTAGGGAGTATCACAACTGCATAGCGTGCCAAGTCAATAAATCTAGTCTCATACTGTGTAACTATCATGGAGCCCTGATGGAGGCGCTCAAACTGTCTACGAAGTGCCTCCCGCTGAGTGACGGGGAGAAACTTCTCCAAGAACAACTCCGCAAACTGATCCCATGTCAAAGCTGGAGACCCTGCTGGCCTAGACAGGCAATAATCTCTCCACCAAGTCTTGGCGGATCCTGCAAGCCTGAAGGTGCAAAAATCGACCCCATTGGTCTCCACTATACCCATAGTCCTGAGGATCTCATGACAACTGAATAGAAAATCCTGGGGATCCTCCGATGAAGTACCGCTGAAAGTGGTGGTGATAATCTTGGAGAACCGATCAAGTCTCCACAAAGCATCCGAAGACATGGCCGCTCCATCCCCGGCCTGTGCTGTAATACCTATGTGAGCTGCCACTGCGGGCTGAACCACTGGAACCTGAGTCCGGGGAGCTACCTGCTCCGGAGTACGCGTAGCAGGAGTTTGAACCCCTCCTCCAGCCTGGGAAGTGGATGGTGCTACTGGCAGCAAACCCGCTCTAGTGACACTGTCCATAAAGCCTGCTATACGGACGAGAGCATCCTGGAGGTTCGGGGAGAACATAACCCATCCTGGGACCTGAGCTGGGCCCATTGAAGTTGTTGGGGCTGGATACTCCTCATCAAAGTCAATATGAGGCTCCACCTCTGGAACTGCTACTTGGGGCTGAGCTCTGCCCCTACCACGGCCTCTGACACGGCCTCGGCCCCTACCCATCGCGGGAGCTACTACTGGGAGCTCGGGCTGCTGCGCGGTAGAAGAAGACGCACATGTTTTCACCATCTAGGAAAGAACAGAGTAGAACGACAATCAATATTTGAGAAACAAAATCGCACGACAAGAATGAACAAAGTGAAATTTTTTTCCTAACTCTGTAGCCTTTGAGGGATAAATACAGACGTCTCTGTACCGATCCCTCAGACTCTACTGAGCTTGTCCGTGAGTTGTGAGACCTAAGTAACCTAGTGCTCTGATACCAACTTGTCACGACCCGAATTCCCCACCATCGGGAGTCGTGATGGCGCCTACTATCGAAGCTAGGCAAGCCAACCTTAACATACCTTTTCAACTAATTTTCAACAAGATAATAAATAAAAATAATAAATTCAAGCGGAAGTCTTAATTTAACATTAAATGAACGAAAATGCGGAAAAATTAACATCATCCTCTATCCAAGATTTAGTGTCACAATACTCACGGACTACTATAAGATACTACAAATAAGAGTTTGAAAGAAAATACATAATGAGTCTGCTTCGATACAATGAAAACAAACAGAAATGAAATAGATGAGACTCAGGGCCCACACATGCCAGCGAACTACCTAGGAGTCTCTGGACTGAAGACACGCTCCCAATCTACTGCTACTGCGGTCCGTAAGCTACTCCCGAATCTGTGCACCAAAAGGGCACAGAAGTGTAGCATCAGCACAACCGACCCCATATGCTGGTAAGTGCCTGGCCTAACCCCGGCGAGGTAGTGACGAGGCTAGACCAGACCTACCACAATTAACCTGTACAGATATATGTGCAACAACGGAAAGATATACATAATTTAAACAGATATTAGGGAGGGGACATGCTGTGGGGTGTAACAATTTAGATATAAGACCAACGAACAGAGAGATGAAAACTGAATAATTAATATCTATGAAAGAGAGCAAGTGAATCAACAACTGCACGACACCAACCTTCGTGCTTTTACTCTCAATTCTCTCCAAAACTATCAAATATAGTGCACGACATTACCCTTCGTGCTTTTCCTCACATAACTCTCACATCAAGGCACAGAATGACCCTTCGTGCTCAAATAATTAATGACATGGCACGGAAAGACCCTTCGTGCATAATTATCAAAACATGGCACGAAAAGACCCTTCGTGCATAATCGCTCTTCCTCAGCCAGTCATCAGTCACAACCAACCGGGGAAGGGAATATACAACAATATTAAACATCCCGGCAAGGGAGAACAAATCAACAATAAGTCCCGGCAAGGGAAAAATACCACACTTCCTTCTTTAACTCATCTGCTTCTCAACTATCACTTCATAATTATATTAGCAAGTAATTAGCTCAACTGTTTCACATCTTTCGAATTTAAAAGCAACTACGACTCACGGTCATGCTAGACTCTGGTGCATAGATAACCGTCACCATGCCTATACACCGTACTCCACAGTTAGCACGTAGCAAATAACATCCAAATCCTAATCCCTCAAGCCAAAGTTAGAACAAACACTTACCTCGAATGCTCCAAACTCAACTCGCGCTTCTAGTATAGCTTTACCTCTTGATTCCACCACCAATCCGCTCAAATCTAGTCATAAGTTACTTAATCACATTAATAATTACTAAATGAATCACTCCCCATGCATGAAAATAAATTTTACAAGGTTTTTCCCAAAATGGTCAAAAATACCCCCGGACCCACGTGGTCGAAACTCGAGGTTCGGACCAAAACTCGATTACCCATTCCCCCATGAATCCAAATATATGATTTGGTTTTAAATCGGACCCCAAATTGAGGTCCAACTTCTCAATTTGTAGAAAACCTAGGTTCTACTCAAAACACCCAATTTCACCCCTGAAAATCTTTGATTTGAAGTTGAAATTATGTTAAAAGATGTTAAGGAAAAAAGAAATTAAGTTAGAAATCATTTACCAATCGTTTTAGAGAAGAAAAGTTGTTTGGAAAATCGCCTCTTAGGTTTTGGGTTTTTGAAAAGTGAAAAATGACTGAGATTTTCCGAACTTGTATACCTTTTTGAGGACCTGGCACGGACCGCACAAAAATGTGTTGCGGCCGCGCCGAGTGGGAGAAAAATTGGGGCTTTTCTGAACCCTTCCATCGCGGACCGCACTGTTTTGGTGCGCGACCGCGCTGGTTAACCTGAAACCCTAGCCCTCAGACTCAGCCACACGGAACGCACAGAAAGGCATCGCAGCCACGCGGCTCCAGCGCGGACCGCGGCCGCGCTGGTGTCTGCAACACCTGAACCTGCATTTTCTTAAGTCCAAGACCTCCCGGGCCCCATTCAAAACTCACCCGAGCCCTCGGGGCTCCAAACCAAACATTCATATGATCTCGAAAACACCTTACGGACTTACTCGTGCGATCAAATCGCCAAAATAACATCATATACATAGGATCAAGCCTCATAATACATGATTTTCTTTCAACTTTCATAAAAACTCAAATTCCCCATTTTAAGTCCGAAACACGTCATATGACGTCTGTTTTTAGCCAAACTTTACAGATAGTGCTTAAAATATATTTAAGACTCGTACCGGGCGTCGGAACCAAAATACGAGTCCGATACCACAGTTTTCTGATCAATTTTCTTCTTCATTTTCCTTAATTAATTTCAGAAAACAATTTCACACAAAAATTCATTTCTCAGGCTTGGGACCTCGGAATTTAATTCCGGGCACACGCCCAAGTCCCATATTTTTCTACGGACCCTCTGGGACTGTCGAATCACAGGTCCGGGTCCGTTTACCCAAAATGTTGACCGAAGTCAATATTATGCGTATTAAATATCAAAATTCATCAAATTTCTCACAAAATTCGCATATTTCAACATAAAAGCTTCCGGCTTCGCTCCCGGACTACGCACGCAATATCGAGGCAACTAAAAGCAAGGTTTTCAAGGCCTCGGAAGCACAGAACAAGGAAGAATTACGGTGATGACCCTTTGGGTCGTCACACTTGGGTGCGATCTGAAGTGAGCTGTATCAAAAGCCAGCTAGTGTAGCTCGGGAGAGTGCGTCTAGTAAATTGTCGTGATTACTCGGGAGAGATTTACGGTAAAGAGTGCTCATGATCGGTAGAGAATACTTAGGCGAAATTATAGAAGACATAGCGGGAATGATTCTGACAATTGGGGAAATCATAACTCTAGACCTCCTTAATCTTGTCTCTAACTCTTTGTATCTTTAGTTGTTAATTTATTATTTTAATTTGTTAATCAATTAGTTAAACACAAGAATCTAAATATCTATAAGTTAGGAATTGTTCAAGCTTGTCTTCTTGGTGATAGTGAACAGCTATAGCTAAGCCTTAGTTCTCTGTGGGCTTCGACTCCGGACTTGTAAACCGGATTATATTTGCAACGACCGCATTGTCCTTTTTATAAGGCATAGTTGGGCGTGATCAAATTTTGGCGCCGTTGCCGGGGAACTAACGGTGTAGCTGTAGGGGTACATATTACTAGGTTTCAAGTTTGAACTTTTATTTTTATTTTTTTGTATTTGATTTTTTTTTCTTTTACTTGTTGATTATAAAAAAACATGGCATCATGGAATTATGAAAGTTTTGATATTGGTAATTCTACTTTTAATCCTCCTTATGCATATTGTGATGAAAACCACCCTTGGCAAAATTATCAAAATATTTTCGAGAGCGAGTTTTGTGCACCAACTCAATCTTATGTGTGGAATGTGTGTGATATGTGTGGTGGTCAAGATGGTCACTTTCATGGTTGTGCCTATATTTCTTATTTTCCCCCAACCCCTTATTATGTTGATTCTATGTTTTCTTGTGAGGATAATAGGAGCAAAGAACCTAGGTATGAGGACCTGAAAGAGATCGAGGATATGTTAAAGTGCCTTACGAAACAATATGATGAGATACAACTGCGGGTACAAAGGCAAGGGGCAACTATTCACAACTTGGAGGCTCAAGCGAATAAATTAATTGAACCTGGTAAAGCGCAACAAGTTGACATTGTGGATAGTAGCCAATATGAGCAAGAACGGGCTGTAGAAATTGCCATATCACTGGAGGATTTAAAAAAATACGAGGATGAGCTAGAGGAGGAGGCTAGAGTAGAACACCAACAATCAATCGAACTAGATTTTGAGGATGCCGATGTCGTAGAGGAGATACTAGAGTCAACCAAGGATATTGAAGATACATATTTAGTTGACTCTATTGTCATTAGTGTTGAGAATGTAGACTATCCCAATGTTCATGTAGTTGAGCGCATTGGTCCTCACTCCAAGCATTTTTCCACATTGTGTTTAGATGATGATATGAAAATAGAGTCGTCCGAGCCACTTGAGGAGTCAAGGAATGAGGAACAAAGTGCTTACATTCTGGAATTCTTCTTTCCAGAAAGTCGGGATTACACACCTCATCTAAAGGCCAAGAAGTGCAGAATACTACATTATTTTATTGGGCCAATCAGATTCGTTCCACCGCCCCATGACCATAATCATAAGCTTGAATCAAAACTTGGGGTTCAATTCATAAGCTCGAGGTGGAGGCAAAAAGTGATCCGCGTCGTGCCGCGACGTTAAATCAAGCGCTTGTTGGGAGGCAACCTAACTTTATTGCTTTCTTTTATTTGTTTTTTATTTTTTTAATTGTATTATTTTTGTAGTGTCAATTTTTTATTTTCTAGGAGCATGGAAAGCAAAGGTATTGGAAGGATGCAACAACAAACCAAATGGTTGGAACTAAGTGTGATGTACCCGCACAAAGGACCAAGCTTGGGAGAAGTCTGAGTACCCCATGAGCTGTTAATGCTTCGGCCTTTGGCCTATTAGGGAGTTTCTTTTACCCTCTTATTAGTATGGTGTGCATTGGGGACAATGCACAATTTTAAGTGTGGGGTGAGGAGATTGTCTGGGTGACTTTCTATGCTATTTTAGTTGTGTTAGTTTAATTGAATAATTTTTTTTAAATAGAAAAGATTGGACTTTTCCCGACGATGGATCTATTAGACAATTTTCTTGAGGGATTTAAGTCTAAAGAAAAAGTACAAAAAGATTTTCTTTTGTTAGGTAGTGTAATAATTCCCCTTTGGTTTTTCTTTAAACCATGGTTCTTTTCCAAGGGTTTTATTTGAACCGGGTGTAGTTAGTTTATTTTTGGGAGTAGGAGCCATTATGTTGTGTTTTGAAGTGAAGCAATATCTCTTGACTTTGTTATGCCTTGAGAATAGTGAGTACTTTGGTTGCGACGCTTAGGCTCAGTTTTTGACTCTTGTAGAAGTACCTTAAATTGTATGATCTTAACTTTGCTTAACTGCTTTGACTAGAGTGTCTTGATGATCCAATCTTGAGTGAGTCATGTGCCATGTGTGTGTAAGAATTTGTTATATTCTGTGCATTGCATTTGATGCCTAGAACTTGTCCCGTGTGTTTGCAAAGCGAAATAGTAGTTTTATTCAGTCTAGGAAGTGATATAGGCATTTCTTTGTTGAGCCAAATATGTATATTTTACCCACCTAATTGTTATGTATCGTAGTTAACCCCTTTGAACCTGTAATCTTGTTTCTTTGGAAACCACATTACAAGCCTTACCCATTTGTTTGAACTAACCATCTATTGAACCATTGTAACCTTTCATGAGCACTTGAATTGTTTATGAACTTTGTAAAAGTTAAAGTGTGGGGTGGTTGGTTTGGCTTTTGAGTGGAATTAATGAAATTAAGAGAAAGGTTACACTGATTTGAAAAGCAAGAGCCACTTGAATTGAAAAAGAAAAAAAAAGTTGTATTGCTGTAAAAAAAATATATTCTTTGATAGTGGTGACTCTTGATATAATTGGGCTTAAATAATTTGGGAGTTGATGTATATTGATGTGAAGGTGGAGTTTGGCTTGACATAAGTATGGGGTTTGAATGTTAAAGTATATGTATTAAAGTGCTTAGGGAGGTGTAGTTACTCTTATATCTAAATGTATCATACCCGTCTCGTAGCCTACATTACAACCAAATAAAGTCCTACTTGATCCTAGACTGAATGAGCTCGATTAGTAGAGTAGTACACTACGGGCAAGCCTATCGTGCATCTTTTGTGGCATATGAATGTTATTTTTGAGAGTGAGTGAATTCTTTCTATCTTGAGTTCCTAAGTGTTCTTAAATTTTATTGTGTGGAACTACTCTCTTTTGTTGTGTGAGGGCACTTGATTCATGAAGGAAAGGTAATGTCAGTGACCTCTATGTTAGAGTAAGTAGGTGAATTGTGAATAATGCGTGGTACTTATGAGTCAAATCTTGAGGTGAAGATGTTACGCTTTTGTGCTTAGCCTATTTTAAATACTCTTGGTGTGGTGAGTTAGGAGAATTTGTTTAAAAAGGTCGTGTCTATAAAAAAAAGTGTAGTTTGATTGCTCGAGGACGAGCAATGGTTTAAGTGTGGGGTATTGATGATAGGCTATAATTACGTATTTTAGTCAATTATTACACTCTAATTTACTGCACTTTAGTTGAGTTTGCGCTTTAATCGCTAGTGTTTTGCACTAATTGTGTGTTTTATGCCTTGTATGTGTGATTCCGAGCTATATAGATGTTATGGAATAAATTTAAGTGGTTTGGAGCTTTGAAGTCTTAGTAAGAGCTCAAGGAATTAAGCCGGGATCACGTTCGGGGATCAACGGATGATAAAACAACAAAACGAAAACTCGAAGAGGCATATTGCGCACTGTCTAGTAAAATAGACATAACTTTTTGCTCAGAACTCCATTTGGGCTCCATAATATATGGTTGGAAAGATAACTAAAGGTCTACAACTTTCATGTTTACGTTTTTCCAAATTCCAAACGGAACAGGGTGAAAAACCGCGGTTACGGTAGGACCGCGGTAGAACCACGGCAGAAGGCAGTCGCGGACAAATGAAGAACCTGAGAGGGTGTTTGGCCGCAGTTCCGGCGTAACCGCGGCAGGATGCGTAAATTTCAGGGACCAAAGTGCAAAACACGGGATTTTAAGCCTTAAACCCTATATTAAACCAAGGAGGCCGGACAAGAAAAGGAATTGGACATATTTTTGACATAGGTTTGACCTAAGGAGGCAGAGACACAATAGGAGCAAGACTTGGGAATTCTTCTACAAATTTTTTCTTTCCTCTTCCTATTTTTCATTGTTGGTTATGACTTTTAGTATTGTAGTTTTACATACTATTATGAATAGCTAATTTGTTATCTAGAGTTTTGATAGAACCTTTTGTAGGATAAATTCTTGTTATGTTTTTATATAATTGAGCCGTAGTATAATCTCTATTTGTTCAACTAAGTTCTTATTGTAGTTAATTGAAGAGCTCTCAATTAGCTGTGCCTATTTAGTATGCATAACTCGAGAGAGAGTGCATATTTAGGTAATTGTTGAACAACACCACTCCCAGAGTATATGAGGGATCAATAACTGAGGGTTTAAAGACGGGATTAGGGATAACGAAGCCTTGGGTGCGATCTGAAGTGAGCTGTATCAAAAGCCAGCTAGCGTAGCTCGGGAGAGTGCGTCTAGTAAATTGTCCTGATTACTCGGGAGAGATTTACGGTAATAAGAGTGCTCATGATCGGTCGAGAATACTTAGGCGAAATTATAGAAGACATAGCGGGAATGATTCCGACAATTGGGGAAATCATAACTCTAGACCTCCTTAATCTTGTTTCTAACTCTTAGTATCTTTAGTTGTTAATTTATTATTTTAATTTGTTAATCAATTAGTTAAACACAAAAATCTAAATATCTATAAGTTAGGAATTGTTCAAGCTTGTCTTCTTGGTGATAGTGAATAGCTGTAGCTAAGCCTTAGTTCTCTGTGGGATTCGACTCCGGACTTGTAAACCGGATTATATTTGCAACGACCGCATTGTCCTTTTTATAAGGCATAGTTGGGCATGATCACTAAGCAATGTAGAGAAGCCAAACCTAAATAAAAGTTGCTTAAATAAAGATTTTTAAGGAAAGACTATCGTAGTA
Organism: Nicotiana tabacum; assembly: GCF_000715075.1. NCBI lineage: Eukaryota > Viridiplantae > Streptophyta > Magnoliopsida > Solanales > Solanaceae > Nicotiana > Nicotiana tabacum. The sequence goes on along the minus strand of NC_134087.1, from coordinate 183,299,353 downwards.
AATCAATTTTAAGGCATCTGAAATCTTAAATTTTAACAAAAGTATGTGTAAATCAATATGTAAGAGCGAGTGCGCTCAAGAAATGACACATATCTTCATTTTTTAGCTTTGGGCTTTTTGAATTTTTAACCTTCGTTTATTTTTTTTATTAACCACCAAGCTTTAATTTTTCTTGTCTTTTTCCTTTGTCCTCTTATTAATAATATTATTCCCTTTAACATAATATAGATGTAAGATACAAAATATTTATTTAATTAATTTTTTCTTAAAAAAGAATACATACCATAACTGAATTATACACAAAATTTAATTAAAAATATCTATTAATGTATATTGTTCACAAATAAGGTCAAATACAAAACTTGTACTAAATAAAAATTATTATTTCAACATAAAATTAATGTATAAGATACAAAATGAAATTAACAAAATTTAATTAATTCTTTCTTAAAAAAGGATACCTACCATAACTGAATTATACACAAAATTTAATTAAAAATACCTATAGTAATGTATATGATACCTATAGTAATGTGTATTGTTCACAAATAAGGTCAGATACAAAGCTTGCACTAAATAAAAAATTATTATTTCAACTTAAAATAAATGTGTAATATACAAAACAAAATTAACGAAATTTTAATTAATTCTTTCTCAAAAAAAGATACTTATCATAACTGAATTATACATAAATTTAATTAAAAATACCTATAGTAATTTATATTGTCCACAAATAAGGTCAAATACAAAGCTTGTACTAAATAAAGAATTATTATTTTAATTTAAAATTAATGTGTAAGATACAATGATTCTTTCTCAAAAAAGGATTCATACCATTACTGAATTATACACAAAATCTATATTATAGATACCTATAGTTATAATATATTGGTTTGCTTAATGAAAATTGCATCCTTTTTTTGGTGTACGTCTTTGGTCATTAAAAAGAGAACATTTTTATTTTTAGTTTAAATCTTAAAATAATTGGCTTTGATTAATTAAAGAATGAAATTCAACTTACAGAAAATCTTGGACTACTATTTCCATTAAATATGTTTCCATTTATTATTTAAATTTTTTATGTTGTTTTTAAATTGCCAAATGGCTTCATTTTAGCTTGCCACTTGGCTTAACCACATGCTTCACTACTCTCCTTTTAATATAATTAGTATTAGTACCCGCGCGATGCGCGGATAAAAAACATGTCAAATTGTGATGTAAGTTGTTTGAATCATGTGCGAATAACCTTAAAATATAAACCTTTAAGATAAAAATTATATAACATTAGATATTAATTATGAAGAAGGATATGAAATTATTGTTTAAATTTCGTAGTGGACAACCTATTTTTTTAATATATATTTGTAGTAGCATAACCCTTATTTTTAGTACTTGCATTTCGTTTTGCTATCAATATTAAAGAATACTAAACATGTCATGTTATGATCTGTCTTGTTTGAGCACATTAGATAATATTATTTTAATAAAATTCTTACTACCATTTTGTTTTTATCTAAAAGTCAAATATGTCTTATTTATCAGATCATTTTTATACAAATTCTTTTTTTTGGTTCTTTCCTTATAGTTATTGTATTATTTATTATTTAATATTATTATACTATTATATAATTTTCTATTAGCTTAATAATTAAATTAATGTGTTGCTTATTATCCTTTAATAGTCTTTAATAAATATAATATTTTATTCTTGAAATTTGATATATTTTTACGCTTGTAACCTCTTATTCAGAATTTAATAAAAACATTTCTCAAAAATTTTAAATTATTTAAAATTTAATAATATTTTAAAGTATTGTATATTTATTTTATTTTATTTTCTAAACTTATGAATTATAAATGTCCTTACATTATCTCTAATTTATTTTGTTCAATTTTTTTAATTTTTGATTTTAACTATTAGACTTGAGTTATGTGGACTTATATTATAACTTTTCTTAGTATAATATAAAAAACTTTCTCATCTCAAATTTAAATAAGTTTTACCCTTATTCCTATGATAAAAAATCTGAATTTTTATTTTTTCTCTATTTATTCTTTATTTTTGATTTTACATTATTCAATACCTAATATTATTACATTGTCATGTGAATTTTTATTAGCCTGTTTGAATTTAGTATCTATTTTTACTACACTCATTCTAATATAATATAGATAAACATTTAAAAACTTTCTCATCTCAAATTCAAATAATTTTTATAATTCTATTTTCTTAATTGGACTATATTTCAAAATATTATGTTATGCTTTCAAATTTAAACTAACTGAACTTAATTCAAATATAATCATAGAAAAATATTTTCTTAATTGTTCGAACACATTATATCTAAATGTTTTAGTAATATTTATGTATAAAATATTCGTTTGCACGAGTTATCAATACTAATATGAATTTATTATTCTTGTTATTAAAATATCTTTTGTTAATTATTTAATTTTTCTCTTACCTTATAAATAATTTGTATACTTTATGTAAGATCTTTTTTTGCTGCTTGAAATTATTTAATTTTTAAACTCAATAAATCCTTAATATCTTAAGTAAATTTTACTTTTATTTTATATTTTAACTTACTCCAAAGTATAAATAGTTATAGGTTATCTCAATTTACGTCTTTATATATTTTTATTTTTTTATTATAGTTTTTAATTAATTTTTCACCTCCATATTTCTAGCTAATATAGAAAAAAATCTATGAGTAGATCAATATATAAATAAAAATATAGATATAGATATAGATACAAATATACATATAAATTTAATTATAGATATATAGATAGATTTGTCTAAGATCTATTTAGATTATGTATAAGATTCATTAAACTACTTCCATAATTATGTTTCTATATATAATTTTTAGTTATTAATGTTGTCCTAAAATTGCCAAGTGACTTTATTTTAGCTTGCCACTTGGCGTAACCGCAATGCATACTACTCTCCTTTTAATATAATATAGATTTATTAATTATTCGAACACATTTTATCTAAATATTTTAGTAATATTTACGTATAAAATATTCGTTTGCATGATTTATCAGTATTAATATGAATTTATTATTCTTTTTATTAAAATATCTTTTGTTAATTATTTAATTTTTCTCTTACCTTAAAAATAATTTGTATAATCTATGTAAGATCTTATTTTGCTGCTTGAAATTATTTAATTTTTAAACTCAATAAATCCTTAATATCTTAAGTAAATTTTAGTTTTATTTTATATTTTAACTTACTCCAAAGTATAAATAGTTATATGTTATCTCAATTTACGTCTTTATATATTTTTATTTTTTTCTATTATAGTTTTTAATTAATTTTTCACCTCCATATTTCTAGCTAATATAGAAAAAAATCTATGAGTAGATCAATATATAAATATAAATATAGATATAGATATATATATAAATATAAATATAGATATAGATATAGATATAGATACAAATATACATATAAATTTAATTATAGATATATAGATTAGATTTGTCTAAGATCTATTTAGATTATGTATAAGATTCATTAAACTACTTCCATTAATTATGTTTCTATATATAATTTTTAGTTATTAATGTTGTACTAAAATTGTCAAGTGGCTTTATTTTAGCTTGCCACTTGGCTTAATCACAACGCATACTACTCTCCTTTTAATATAATATAAATAGATATAGAAAATATGTCCTTGCCTTAGGTCTTTATATATACGTCAATATATGTGTGAATATAAAGGTTAGGTCTTTCTACTTGCATTGCATTGCATTCAATTGAGTTGCGCAATAAAGTGTTTGATTGATTTTATTTTGTAGATGGATGATTCCTGTATTTCAAACTGGAATAATTGTTTGGTGGTGATTAATGCAAGTAGAAAGTCTATGGAAGTACACATTGTAGTTGGTAATGTGTGGGTTAGGCGCACATCAAGTGTTTAAACCTTGCCGCAGACAATCAGTGGCGGGGCCACCTTATCCAAAGGGGTGTCAATTAACACCCCTTCGTTGTATGTAGTTCAATGATTTTTATTTTATATATATATATATATTATTATATGTTGACTTCCCTTGACTTTTTCGTATATTTAGTTATTTATATCTTGACACCCCCTAATAAAAATTCTGGCTCCGCCACTGTAGACAATAGCCTTGGATTTAAGGGGTAAAGTGTAACCATGGTCCACCGAGTTTGAACCATGCGCTACTAGCCCTCGTGGATTTCTGGCTCAGCAAAGAAAATATTTCCTATCATTTTGAGTGAGAGCAGAGAGGAAGTTGCAAGTACAAATATAGTCTTCTTCCTGACACTTGATATATATATTGAATAAATATGCATGACTAGTGCAAGAAAACAAACTAGTACAACTTTATGATATGGCGAAGAAACTTAAACAGCAGCCAGCATGCTGCACTTTATAGTAGAGCTTGAAATTAGCAATGTTTAAGAACAAATTTCCTCTCACCTTGGGCCTGATAGGATTGAGGGAAGTAATGGAGCAGAATCTATCATATTGATATCTGATACGGTTTGTGGCACAAGGAAGTTGTAGTCCAGACTCTTTTCAACATCCACCGCGCCCTCAATGACCATGACAACTGTTGACATTGATGGTCTCTTGGTGTAATCGCGTTGTAGACACCACGCAGCAACTTGCATTGTATCTACTACTTCTTCCTTATAAAGCTGCATATCTTCACTGCGCTTATCAATCAGATCCATTAATCGCCCTTCCTCTGCCTTTCTCTTGAGAAGACTCATCAATAGCCTTTGCTCCTCGGGCTCAGATGGCTCGAAATTTTTCCTTCCACACAAGATCTCCAAGACTACTACGCCAAAGCTATAGACATCTACCTTTTCTGTTATAACTGCACTAAGCCATTCAGGAGCTAGATAGCCAGGAGTACCTCTCATGGTAGTCACAACTTTGCTCTGAGTCCGATCAATTAGCTTGGAAAGTCCGAAGTCAGAGAGCTTAGCATTATACTTCTCATCTAATAGAATGTTTTGAGGCTTAATATCCAAATGTAGAATTTTTTGCCTGCATTCATCGTGGAGGTAGGCTAATCCTTTGTCTATGTCATGAATAATCTTCTTCCTGCATTTCCAATCTAGAACGATTTCTTGATTTCCAGAGTAGATCCATTTGTCTAGCGATCCATTGCTCATAAACTCATATACTAGAAGCCTGTGAGATTTCTGAGCACAGAAGCCAATTAATTGGACCAAGCTGAGATGATGTATGCTGCCAATGGTTTCAACCTCAGCTAGGAATGATTTCTTGGCTTTGCCTATTCCATCAAGGCATTTCACTGCTATCTTTGTGTCGTCTTTTAAGGTCCCTCCGAACACTGATCCAAATCCCCCTTCACCAAGCTTTTTGCTAAAGTTCTCAGCTGCAGACTTTAGATCGTCGTAAGAAAATCTAACAGGCATTCCTGGCATGTTATCTAGATAATGCTCTTCCACTTCATCTTCCTTTCTCTTTTTCCAGAATGTGAAAATTATGCATCCAATTATGATACCAAGAATGGAAATTCCTGTAACAGATCCCACTATAGCACCATTCACGTGCCTCTTCCGTTGAGTTTCATTCTGTACTTTCAGAAACGCATAGGAATTATACCTTGTCTTGTCCTTCTCATTATTCATCAACGAAAAGATCTCGGATGGAAGGTGGCACTCCCCTTTAGAAGAATTTGAAGCATAACCAAAAATAGCAGCTTTACAAGAACAATTCCTCAAACATGCATTTTTACAGGTAGTCATGTCTGTATCAATAATATCTGCACCAAATGCGAAATAATTCATATCATTGAGCTTCAAATATCTATGGTTTTTTGAGTCATTACAAGTCATTTTTGTGATCTCAGAACAACCAAGATTAGGCTGCCTGTCATTTATCTGTCTAAAATAGTTTGTTGAATCAGAACTTGATTTGGGACAACTACACTGTCCATTTGAGCAAATGCCATATCTTCCACATACCATTGGATAACCACATTCACCAATAGAAAAAGTAAAAATGTCATTGACCTCTTTCCACTGGTCTTGCCACTCATACACTTTCAAGTGCCCATCAAATTCCAGTTTCATAAATTGAGCTGAAGATACAGGAGCAACGGAAACCAGTATCTCGGAGTCGTTGGAATTTGTGAATAAAGATAAGCTTCCATTCAAATACATGACATAGTTGGATGCTTTACTATCAGTTAGGTTAGTAATGGATCTCTTAAAATATGTTTGTGGTGGACTCGACTCAACGAGAGCAATCAAACCACTATTTGTGGCAGAGAAAGAATACAAACCTCCTGTTGCGGAAGCCAAATGTATAGAGTGTGAATAAGTCACAACTACTATACCAAAAATTATGACAGCCACCAAATAATAAATAAGACAATAAAGCAATAATAAAGGGAACACCAGAATTTACGAGGTTCGGCTAATTTTGCCTACTCCTCGGACACAACCAATATTTTATTCCACTCCAAAAATACAAGTGAAATAATACTAAAGAGAGAAGATACAAATGCCTTAAACAGATGAGAAGGCAAATGAGAGGTGTGTTTCAATCCTAAACATTAGGCCTTCTTTTATAGGGGAAAAATCCCCCCAAACTTAACTCCCAACCAATGTGGGACTTTGGCATTTTGCCAAACTTCAACAAATCTCCACCTTGGCAAAATTCCACATTTTCAATTCTCTCTCAATAACAAATTTTGGTTGTGTCTTCATCTTCAATCTTCAGTGTTCAACAATGTTGATCAAATCCAAACAATGTTGAAACTTGACCGCAGTCACCACCTTTGTCAGCATATCAGCAGGATTCTCTGTAGTATGAATTTTCTTCACCGTGACTCCACCTTCTTCTATGATTTCTCGTACGAAATGATACCGAACATCAATGTGCTTCGTCCTTGCATGATAAACTTGGTTCTTCGCTAATTGAATAGCACTTTGACTATCACAAAAAATTGTGATACCTTTTTGTTCAACACCAAGCTCCTTTAGCAATCCTTGAAGCCAAATTGCCTCTTTCACAGCATCTGTAATAGCCATGTACTCTGCCTCTGTTGTAGACAAAGCAATTGTTGACTGCAAAGTAGACTTCCAACTAACTGGTGCCTTTGCAAAAGTAAACACATAACCAGTAGTTGATCTTCGTTTGTCCATATCACCCGCAAAATCTGAGTCACAATATCCAACTACAAACTGATTGTCTTCCTGCTCAAAAACTAACCCGACATCTACAGTATTATGAATATACCGTAGAATCCACTTCACAGCTTGCCAATGCTCCTTCCCTGGATTGTGCATATATCTGCTAATAACTCCAACAGCTTGTGAAATGTCAGGCCTTGTGCAAACCATTGCATACATCAAGCTACCAACAGCATTTGCGTATGGTACCTTTGACATATACTCTCGTTCAGCTTCATCCATTGGCGACATAGTAGTACTTAGCTTAAAATGGGAAGCAAGTGGAGTACTAACTGGCTTAGTCTTGTCATCTATGCCAAAACGTTGAAGTACTCTCTTCAAATATTCCTTTTGAGATAAACAGAGTTTCTTTGAACGTCTATCTCTAATTATCTCCATGCCAAGAATTTTCTTTGCCTCACCCAAATCCTTCATCTCGAACTCCTTCTTCAGTTGAATCTTCAACTTATCAATTTCTTCCGAATTCTTGGAAGCTATCAACATATCATCAACATATAGGAGAAGATATACAAAGGAACCATCTTTAAGCTTGTGCAAATACACACAATGATCGTATTTGCTTCTCTTGTACCCTTGCCGCAACATAAACTCGTCAAATCGCTTGTACCATTGTCTAGAAGATTGTTTCAATCCGTACAATGATTTTTCAAGTTTGCACACCATATTTTCTTTTCCAGCAACTTTGAATCCTTCTGGCTGAGTCATGTAGATTTCCTCCTCCAAGTTTCCATGTAAAAACGCAGTTTTTACATCCATCTGAACTAGTTCCAAATCCAATTGTGCTACCAAAGCCAACATAATTCTAATGGAGGAATGTTTTACAACTGGAGAAAACACTTCATTGTAATCAATTCCCTCCTTTTGAGCATATCCTTTGGCCACCAATCTTGCTTTGTAGCGAACATCTACTTGGTTAGGAAATCCTTCCTTCTTTGCAAATACCCATTTGCACCCAATTGCTTTCTTTCCCTTCGGGAGATTGGCCAATCTCCATGTATGATTCTGATGAAGGGACTGTATTTCATCATTCATGGCAATCCTCCACTTATCTTCTTCTGAACTTTGGACAGCGTCTTTATAAGTAGTAGGAACATCATCAGCTACAATTGAGGTTGCACAAGCAACCGTCTCTATGAGACGAACAGGTTTCGTTATTGTTCTTTTTGGCCTGCTGGTTGCTATTGATTCAAGTTGTTGTTGAGATTCCTGAGTTGGAATCTCCTCTACTGGCTCTCCTTCCAGAGGGTAATCTTCATTTGTTTCCTCCGCTGCTTCTTGTGTAGGAAAAATAAATTTTCCCTCAAACTCCACCTGCTTAGAAGCACCTTCATTTTGTTTGGTATCTTCTGTTACCTTATTTACCATAGCAAATTCATCAAAGGTAACATCTCTGCTGAATATTACTTTCTTTGTCATAGGGCACCATAAGCGATATCCTTTGACTCCAGAAGTAATTCCCATAAAAATAGCCTTCTTTGCCCTTGGATCCAATTTTGACTCCGTCACATGATAATATGCAGTTGAGCCAAACACGTGCAAAGAGTTATAATCTACAGCAGGTTTTCCGTACCATTTTTCAAATGGTGTTTTGTCATCAATAGCAGCAGATGGTAGACGATTAATGAGGTGACATGCATATGTAATTGCCTCAGCCCAAAATTCTTTGCCCAAGCCAGCATTGGACAACATACACCGTACCTTCTCCAGCAAGGTCCGGTTCATACGTTCTGCCACTCCATTCTGTTGTGGTGTATGTCTAACAGTGAAGTGTCGGACGATGCCATCATTTTCACAGACCTTATTGAAATGATCATTTTTGTATTCACCTCCATTGTCTGTGCGAATACACTTGATCCTCCTGCCTGTTTGATTCTCCACCATCGTCTTCCATTTGAGAAAAATTCCCAGCACTTCATCTTTGTTTTTCATTGTATACACCCACACTCTTCGAGAAAAATCATCAACAAAGGTTACAAAATAGTGCTTCCCACCCAATGAAGGTGTTTTGGAAGGACCCCAAACATCAGAGTGTACATAATCCAAAATGCCTTTAGTATTATGGATCGCTGTACCAAATTTAACCCTTGTCTGTTTCCCTTTGACACAATGCTCACAAAACTCCAAGTTGCAAGCCTTTACTCCTTTTAACAATCCTTGATCTGATAGAGTTTTCAAGGATTTTCCTCCAGCATGTCCCAAGCGCATGTGCCATAGCTTGGTTGCTTCTGCCTCTTTGTCGTCACTGGATGTTACTGTCGTTGTCCCAATAACTGTACTGCCACGATAGCGGTACATATTATTATTCTTCCGATTAGCCTTCATTACCACTAGTGCACCGGAGCATACTCTCATCACTCCATTTTCTGCAATGATTTTGAACCCTTTTGATTCTAGGGCTCCCACAGAGATGAGATTCTTCTTCAAATCCGGTACATATCGAACATCTATCAATGTTCTGATCATTCCATCATGGTTCCTTAATCGTATTGAACCAATGCCATATGAGGTAAGAGGGCTGTTATCCGCTGTGTGGATGACTCCATATTCTCCTTCTTGAAATTCCATGAACCAGTCCCTGTTGGGACACATATGATAGCTACAAGCCGAGTCCATCAACCATATGTCTGATGATGTTGATGACTCTGTTGTAACTAATGAGAAGTCTGAATCATCACAATCAGCTACATTTGAATCCATAAAGGCCTTTCCATTGTTATGTTTGGCCTTATTCTTCAACTTCGGACAGTCTTTCTTCCAGTGCCCTTTTTCTCGACAAAAGGCACATTCATCTTTGCTGGGTCTGGATCTTGACTTGGATCTTCCCTTCTTTGTCCTCGTTTGATTTTGAGGACGACCCCTCACAAATAGTGCTTCTCCTTCTCCGCCCTTCTGTTTTTCTCGCTTTCTTTGTTCATAGCTGTACAAAGCCGAACAAACTTCTCTGAGAGAAACTTCGTCATTTCCATGGAGTAGAGTAGTTTCAAGGTGCTCGTACTCATCAGGAAGTGACGCCAACAACATCAAGGCCAAGTCACCATCATCATAAGTTGTATCCATATTTTGCAAATCTGTAACCAACTTATTGAAACTGGTGATATGTTCATTCATCGTGGTACCAGGAACATAGGTGAAGTGAAACAGTCTCTTCTTCATGTACAATTTATTTTGACTGTTTTTCTTCAAAAATTTATCCTCCAGTGCTTTCCATAATTTACTTGCAGAAGTTTCCTTTGTGTATGGATATTTCTGCTCTCTAGCAAGGTAGGATCGAATGGTACCGCAAGCAACACGGTTGATAATTCTCCAATCTTCTTCTCCAATAACATCTGGTTTCTTTTCTTTAATGGCCAGATCTAGCCCTTGTTGAAAAAGGACATCTAGAACCTCGCCTTGCCACATCCCAAAATGTCCGGACCCGTCAAATATTTCGACCGCAAATTTCGCATTTGACACAATTCTTGTCATAAGCGAAGATGCCAATGATGACGTATTGTTGACACTTGATGTAGATTCTTCTTGTTTATTGTCTCCCATCTTTGACACAAATATTATTTAATAGCTGACGACACAAATCAAGATTATTTCCTTTCTGGTGTGGAAGATCAGACTAAGCTGCAACCACAGAGCATACTCAGACAGAACCTTGACTCAGTTACCAAGATAAATCTTTTCTGATGTGGAAGATCAGACTATGCTGCAACCACAGAGCATACTTAGACAGTACCTTGGCTCTGATACCAATTGTTGCGGAAGCCAAATGTATAGAGTGTGAATAAGTCACAACTACTATACCAAAAATTATGACAGCCACCAAATAATAAATAAGACAATAAAGCAATAATAAAGGGAACACCAGAATTTACGAGGTTCGGCTAATTTTGCCTACTCCTCGGACACAACCAATATTTTATTCCACTCCAAAAATACAAGTGAAATAATACTAAAGAGAGAAGATACAAATGCCTTAAACAGATGAGAAGGCAAATGAGAGGTGTGTTTCAATCCTAAACATTAGGCCTTCTTTTATAGGGGAAAAATCCCCCCAAACTTAACTCCCAACCAATGTGGGACTTTGGCATTTTGCCAAACTTCAACACCTCCCTCAGTCCAGTTTGTTGCTGAGACACTTGCTGTTAGCTTCTGCCCTGGTATTAACTTCTGTCCTGGTTGATGGATTATTATATGCAGCGGAAGCAATCCCAGTATCAAAATCACATGTAATTTAGACAACTAGCATAAACGGGATTTCACGGGTTACCTCTTGAAGCGTGAACATATCTTTTCTACCACGTGAGCCTTCAGTTCCATAACTTCTCAATGGAATCTCCATCACCCGCACAATCGTGATCCTCGAACGTTTCACGGTCTTCTACTGTGTTACCCAAATAATACCCGAAAATAGCAATTTCGTGTGAGCGAAATTTCTAGGAAAACTTGGCTGAAAATTTCAGCCACCATCTACTCATCCCTCTAGATGGAAAACCTTATGTATTTATAGCACAAATTTTAAGGGTTAAGACCCTTTTCCAAAACCTGTTGGGTTTTCTTTTCCACCAGAAAAATGATTCCTTTATTTCCTATTATTTAGGCACAGTAGGGACCACAGAATTTAATTAACAAGGCTTCAATTATGGAATTAATTTCTAATTTTTGAAATTAATATCTACCATAATTAATTACGAATTATTCCACTAAAAATCCGTAATTGCACTCCTTATCCAATTTCGAAATTCATCCATTAAATCTTATTTAACTCCCCTTATTAAGATTCAGATACTAATCAAGTAAATTAAATTACTGACGATTTAATTTATTGATTATTTCCTTTAGACTTTCGCTTAACTTATTTCATGTGTCGGATACAAAATCCATCGGCCGGGTTTACACGTGCAAACTTATAAGCTTTCATAAAGGTATATCATCAATCTCTAAACCGAGACATGGATTCCATCAACTAACTATTACTTCGCCAATGTATATTATTATTATCCAATTTACCAGGCATATTGACCCACGAAAGAATCTCGCCTTTTAATAAATCAAAACAATAATAATATACACAGCTAATAATAATTATATCAAGATTAAGAGTATAAGTACATTTAATGGCTAGAGAGTTTATTTATTAAGTCAGTATAAAATATTTATCTCTACCTGGTCCGTTCAATACATACAAAATGTACTAGCACAAGAAGTTGGAATTAAACCATTCCCATAATCAAGATTAATTATATTTAATCTTGTGCTACAATCATTCCTGATGGTTTGTCCAATTCCATCATTAGATTGTGAACTCAAACTTTATACTTATAAGAACCGATGATTTAATCTTCCGTGTATAAGCTAAACTCTATACACTAAATCATCTACTATATAAGCAAAGGACACAGACTATTATATGATCTATTTAAAACTTTATTAAATCTGAATAAACAATTATTTCATAATAAATACTATATCTAAACCAAACTCATGGTTAATAGTATATATCCCAACAATCTCCCACTTAGACTTTTAACCATGATAATTATTAGAATATACTATATCCAAATGCATGGTTAATAGTATATGCCCCAACAATCTCCCACTTAGACTCATAACCATGCATCTACAACTTTCTCAGGCATTCTTTTACATGACTATTAAAAGTCTTCACCAAATAAGGTTTTGTTAAAGAATCTTGCCAAGTTATATCTGATGCAATATTTGTCCAGTAGTACTTTGTCGTAATTATCTAGTTTGGTATTAAACTCTTCAGAGATCCTGTTACCGAAACTATCCCAAGAATGAACACCGAACTATAATTTTCTTTAGCTTTCTCCCACTAAGACGAAGTACCACTAATATTACCTTCGTTACCTCACGACATTGAAATATTAGTGACTTCTTACTATAGTGTTCAATGTTCAAACATCACTCCCACTCGATAAAGGCATATTATGTCTATTAACGTTCTCCCACTACTTAAATGCAATGGAACGCCAATTCTGACGTGTGGGTTTTGATGTTCTTGAACATCTAGTTATTTCTTTGCCCAGTTCCTGTAAAAATAGTTTACTTATAGGAACATGTTTTATTAAACAGTCCTTATCTAGAAAAATGCATTTGTTTTAACAATTGCCTTATTTTCTTTAGGACAATAAAATAAAGCTTCATTCGTTTTCTTGGATATTCGATAAACATGCACCTATCCATCCTTAGTTCCAACTTACATATCTGCTTTCCCTTTCAGCACATATGCGGGATAATTCTATATCTGAACATGCCACAAACCAAGCTTACATTCAGTCCACAGTTCTATAGATGTCCCAGGTACTAGCTTAGAAGGAACTAAATTCAGAATGTATTTTGCAGTTTCCAGGAAATATTCCAAAAATAAATAAGGCAAATCTGAATAACACGTCATTAGTCTATCCATATCCAAAAGAGACTTATTTCTTCTTTATACTACACGACTCTATTATGGAGTTTACGGTGTAGTCAATTGAGATGTAATCCCTATTCTGATATGTAACTAAAAAACTCTTTAGAGAGATGCTCGCCAATACAATCAAATTGTAGTAACTTAATATATTTCTTTGGTGCTTCTCTATTTCAAGTCTTAAAAACCTTGAATTACTTAATTCATTAAGACTTACAGTGCATCAAATAAATATATTAATATTTTGAGTAATCATTTATGAACGTCATAAAATACTTAAAATCTATCTCTTACGAGTATGTTCATTTAACCATACAAATCAGAAAGGATTCATTCTAGCTTATCACTAGTTTTATTTCCTTTTAAAGGGAAACATCTTTTAGTCAAATTTCCTTCCAAACAGGATCCACAAGTTGGTAGTGCCTCTACTTTCAATGAACCTTAAGGTCCATACTTGACCAACTTGAAATCCTATCCAGATTAATATGACTTAGATAAAAGTGCACAGATAAGTTTTACTCAATTTTGAATAACATATTCTCTTATGAGGTAGACTAATATTGTTCTGTTCAGGAGAGACATCAATATATAATAACAAGGTCATGCATTCATGTACCACAAGAGATAAAGTGTTTATTAAGCTCAATAACTCAAGGTTATTCGAAAAATAAAACAAATATCCATCTCTTATTTTGCCCAGAAACCGGAATTAAATTTCTTCTAACAAAAGTACATATATTGCATCCTTAAAATTAATGCCTTATCACTAAAAGAAAATTTTAACAAGTAATACGACAAATTGCATAAAATCATTGTGGAGTTGAGATAAAAATATTAAATAGATCATAATAAGTCAAAACACTGAATAGTAAAATTCAGACTGCATTCAATATTTATATACATACATGCATCTGGAATAATAAATTTCGATGGGAAAAGAATTATTCATGCAAAGTATATTATATAATGCAAGAATTATACAATCCAAAAATAAATAGAACCAACTCAGATGGAGAGCATACTATTATTTTCAGTCAATTGTATATAACTTTTTAATACAAAAATTTTAAAACACACTACACATATATGTCATGCATCTTGAATAGCAATTTCGATGGGAAAGAACTACTCATGCAACATACATATGCAATGCCAGATTATTCACTCCAATAATTAAAACAGACCCAACTCAGATGGAGAGTATACTGTTAATTTAAGTCAAGTGAACATCATTTTTAATAGCTCTAGTTTCATTGATCCAACATGTATACTCAGATGGAGAGTAAGTACACGATATCAATTACTAGTATTTCACCTAGTGAGCTTACAATAAATTTATCCGATATGGAGGAAGACCTAAAGTCAACGCATAAATTTATTACTCACTTGAAATTAATAGTGGAAGACCATAGAAATATATTTCTATCACCACTTAATCATGATTGTATTGTAGTTACAAAATTGATTCAACCCTTTAAGCTCAGATGGAGAGTTAATACTGATTATTAATAACTAGTAACTATAGCCAGTGAGTTCATAATAAATTTATCCGATATGGAGGAAGACCTAATGTCAACGCATAAATTTATTATCTCACTATAAATAAAAAAATGAAGACCATAGGGGTTTATTCCCATCACCACTTTATCACAACCACGAACTTTTCTCTGAGGCTTAAGTTCCATATTAAAAAAAATGCTCAATACCCATTTAAACAGTCTTAAAATACTAAAATTAATATTTCACACTGTATAGTGGTGATTATTGTTGACTGGACTATTTCTGATAAATCTGCCAAATTTCATATCAATCAAAAATTGCGACCAAATTTGGAAAATTATCATTTTAAGCATTTTTTTAAGAATTTAAAATATGACCTACATTTTTTTTATCATATACCAATTCATGTCAAATCAACATGTGTTATCATGTTCCAGATTAGACATATAAAATGATAGAAAGAATGACTTTTCGTATGTAAATCACATTTTAATCCGTCAAACCTCCAAAAAACTCACCTAAACGATCCCAAATCGTCAAAATACGATGTGATTCACTGCACAACAGTGAGTTCTTCTTAAATGATCGTTTCCAATGATCCTACCGAATTTCAGGTCATTCGGAGATCGTGAAATTCATGATCGCCAAAAACTAGACCAAATTCGAATAAATTATTATTTTTTTTGGCGTAGTCAGGATTAAATCCATGTGATTTGCATTCTTGCTATATATCATATCAAGTTAAATCATCATGTTTCAGATTTAACACAAATATAACCGATATATAAAGAATAATTTTTCATATTTATAACAAATTCAATTTAATAAACTGCTTGAAAACCCATCTAAACGACCTCAAAATGCCAAAAAAACAACATGATTCACTGCATAGCAAGGAGTTTTTTTTCACTAGATCGTTTTCGATGAACCCACCAAGTTTCAGGTTAATCGGAGTCCGTCAAATTCATGACCACTAGCCCGTAACCAAACTCGGAGAATAACCGTTTTAAGTAGTTTCATGAATTAAAATAAATATGATATTGATTTCCATTCTCCTTATAATTATACTATGAGCTGAAGGCATATATTATTTTCTTCCTATTTCTAGGATATATAATATCTCCTTTTGCAATAAATTATCCTTTTATTAAATACATAAGAACCTGAGATATTATATTTTCTCCCATTCAGTGAAAACCCCAATATCTCTTCTCATGGGTGGAGTTAGTTTCACTAGTACCCAAAGATAAATACTCTTTTTCTAGTTATGAACCTTCACCATTAATGTAGATTTCTCAAGGATAATTTTCACATGGTATATTAAACATATTTCAATGACTCAAATAAATAAACCATTTTGTGGATCCTACTTATTAATCATAATGTTCAATCCATGAATAGATATAATTTCACATGTACAAATTTACTAAGAATTTTTCATGAGTTCAAATAAACAAACCACTTCAGTGGTAACTATTTATTACTTATAAAATTCTCAATTTACAAGTGAATATATATTTAGCTCATAAAATTATTTTATGGTAGACCATAGCTTAAAAGTCATACCAACATTATAAAACTCATACAACATACCGTCATATTTCACTTAATAAGAACCTCCAATCAGAGAACAAAATTCTTCATCGAAAATCCAAACTAGTAATCACGTAGGGCATGAAAATATAAACTTAAATTTGAGAAATGTTTTATGCACAAACATGCCAAACGCTCCAATCATTAGTCATCCAGGATATCAAATAGAGAATTTTACTTTCTTACAAAATAATTATATCATTACACAATATGAATTATACTTTGTAAGACCTAGTCAATAAAATCTTACACCTCTATTATTGAATTTAATACAACAACACGTTTATTTGCTAATAGTCAATGTGTAAACCTATTATATGACTAGTATTTAATCATGGGGACCATGGGGAGTCATCCCCAACACCATTGAATTAAAAAAGAATTAAAAAATAATTTCCAGAAAATAGAAAAACGTCCAAAACACAGTCCAAACGACCTCAAAATGCCGAAAAATACCATGATTCACTGCAAAAGCAGTGAGTTTTTCTCACCACGGCGTTTCCGATGGACCCACCAAATTTCAGCTCAATCGGAGTCCGTCAAGTTCGCTGACCTCCGAAAATTCCGGCTATTCGGTCAAAAACAGGTTTTGCGTTTTTCTAGGGTTTACCCCAAAAAATTCAGATAATCTCAATCAAATATCAATAAGAAAACATATATCTCATGATTATAAGAATAATCCATAAATTATGCACAGTTAATTCACAAAACAGCAGTGCAGTTTTTCAGAAAACCACATATATATGTAATTCAAAAAATGCACATAAACACCATATTCTTGTTTCATGAAAAACTTAGTTATCTAATTAGATGTGAGTGAGCTCTGATACCAATTGATGGATTATTATATGCAGCGGAAGCAATCCCAGTATCAAAATCACATGTAATTTAGACAACTAGCATAAACGGGATTTCACGGGTTACCTCTTGAAGCGTGAACATATCTTTTCTACCACGTGAGCCTTCAGTTCCATAACTTCTCAATGGAATCTCCATCACCCGCACAATCGTGATCCTCGAACGTTTCACGGTCTTCTACTGTGTTACCCAAATAATACCCGAAAATAGCAATTTCGTGTGAGCGAAATTTCTAGGAAAACTTGGCTGAAAATTTCAGCCACCATCTACTCATCCCTCTAGATGGAAAACCTTATGTATTTATAGCACAAATTTTAAGGGTTAAGACCCTTTTCCAAAACCTGTTGGGTTTTCTTTTCCACCAGAAAAATGATTCCTTTATTTCCTATTATTTAGGCACAGTAGGGACCACAGAATTTAATTAACAAGGCTTCAATTATGGAATTAATTTCTAATTTTCAAAATTAATATCTACCATAATTAATTACGAATTATTCCACTAAAAATCCGTAATTGCACTCCTTATCCAATTTCGAAATTCATCCATTAAATCTTATTTAACTCCCCTTATTAAGATTCAGATACTAATCAAGTAAATTAAATTACTGACGATTTAATTTATTGATTATTTCCTTTAGACTTTCGCTTAACTTATTTCATGTGTCGGATACAAAATCCACCGGCCGGGTTTACACATGCAAACTTATATGGTTTCATAAAGGTATATCATCAATCTCTAAACCGAGACATGGATTCCATCAACTAACTATTACTTCGCCAATGTATATTGTTATTATCCAATTTACCAGGCATATTGACCCACGAAAGAATCTCGCCTTTTAATAAATCAAAACAATAATAATATACACAACTAATAATAATTATATCAAGATTAAGAGTATAAGTACATTTAATGGCTAGAGAGTTTATTTTATTAAGTCAGTATAAAATATTTATCTCTACCTGGTCCGTTCAATACATACAAAATGTACTAGCACAAGAAGTTGGAATTAAACCATTCCCATAATCAAGATTAATTATATTTAATCTTGTGCTACAATCATTCTTGATGGTTTGTCCAATTCCATCATTAGATTGTGAACTCAAACTTTATACTTATAAGAACCGATGATTTAATCTTCCGTGTATAAGCTAAACTCTGTACACTAAATCATCTATTATATAAGCAAAGGACACAGACTATTATATGATCTATTTAAAACTTTATTAAAACTGAATAAACAATTATTTCATAATAAATACTATATCTAAACCAAACTCATGGTTAATAGTATATATCCCAACACTGGTACCAAAGAATCAGTTGGATGATCAAAAGATTGCCAAACGGTAACATTGTTGACATTAAAGAGAACAAGATTTCCCAAATGAGTGAACTTTAAGCCAGCAACAGATTTGTCAGTAGTATTTGTTGACCAAACCAAAGTACCATCAGCATCTCTAAGTACCAAGTTTCCTCCTAATGTGAGCTGCAAAGTTGCATTGATTCTAACTGGATTGTTACGATTAGCAGACCAAACAACTGCTGGATCATCATATGTAGACACAATGAAGATGGCAAAGATGTAAGTCTCACAATTGCCATTACAGTAGAATCCACAAGCATAACTTGGACCAAAGCTTTCTTTGACAAGTATAGGCGTTACTATAGAACCATCAGAGAAGTTCACTGAATGTGGTGGTGAATAACTGTTGATCCAAGTTGTAGAAAGATTTGCAGTTGAAAAAAGAGGGAACAAGAAAGGGAAAATCCAGCTTACAGCCATAAAAAAGAAATTTGGATGATAATTGTAAGATTGTGAAGTGGCTTGGTTAAACCAATTTAATTTAATATACATTCATGGACTTAAATTCTCAGAAAGGCGCATTGACCTATCAATAACATCTTGACTTCGGTCAACCGCTACTATTTCATTTTTAACTTACAGGATGGTTTGGAGGAAAAAAAGGGACCTGCTTAACTTATTGCAAACTTGGAAAGACTAATTAAGTGGACTGCCAAAGGAGTCAAATAAAAAACATTGACCTTCCCACTTCATCCAACTTCCTTGCTCCTTCCAAAAAGGCAGTCCGGTACACTATGTTTTGCTATCGGAAAAAGGTTGTATCACATTAGTTTTATATATGCAGTTGTTTACCCGTAAAACGATACAGTTGAATTTATAATATGGTTTATAAATACGTGAATCAAATTGATCCGAAAAAATAAAGTAATGAAAAACAAAATTAAATAAAATAAGAATAATTGAAGAAAAGACAAGCCTAAGCCTTGAATTGAACTATTCCGGAAACAAGAACAATACCAAGAACTAAGTACCAGCAGGATAATGTTTAGCAGAATAAGAGAGTAATATTAGCATTTCTTCATACAAGTTCTTCAGTGAGTACAAATTTTAAGATCCCCGAATCAAACTCCTCTTTAAGGTAAATAAAGACCCATCTTGATAGTTGCATAACGGTTGAGTATAAATGCTAGGATTCTCTGTAAAAGCTGCTCCTTTAATGCTGCCTTCTTCAACCGGTACCTTACTTTCAAATTCTCCTCCTCGGTTTTAATGTCTTTGGAGCTCATACAATACCTGTCTCATGCTTGTACCCTATGTCAGCTATTTGCTGAATCATTTCCTATCAGTCTTTATTGCTATGTGGCAACTCCACGAACGTCCACCTGTCATTCGTTAATTTTACCACATACAACAACCTTACCTTGTATTTCTACTAGAAGTTATTTCTGCGAATTGAACCTATAATCTCCTGGCTACACAACGGTAATTTTTATCATTGCGCCAATACTTCCCTTCAGCTTCTTCCTCAAATTCTTTTTTGTATAATTTTTTGTTTGGATATAGTGAAACTGCATGATTACTTCGTCTAAAAGTTTAAACTGAAATGTCATTTTTTGTTTTATTTTATATATCTTGCGTTTTCAACCCATCTTCATAGAGATTTGATTCTTTCTCTTGGATCATACGCATAAAGATTTGTAGATTTAAAGTGCCAATTCTTGAGCTTAAGTCTTCAAGGAGCGGGGAAGGGAGGGGTAAGAATCACCGAGAGTATAAGAAAACTTGGTACATATTTAATTTTGCATATATCTCTTTTGACATGAAGTGTTTAATTTCTTTTAATACTTTTTTCTCATTGCAGTTAAGTACATAGTATAAAATATTTATACATTCAAGTTAACTAAAAAATAATTACAAATAATTTTATATAATAAACATTGATTCATATCCTGCAATAAATGGTACATAAATTGCTGTAACATATTAAATTACCATAACAATGTAATAATTCTTCGTATTTTTAGTGGATATAACTTAAAACCTTTCCGAATTTAAGTTCAATGCTGACAAATTATAAATCTTTTGTATCATCAAAATAAATTGACCCATAACATGTACTTTTTCATAACAAGCCTAATAAGGTCTTTAGAATAGAATACTAACCTACTATTTGCAATTTAATTGCATTGATAGAGTACAGCAATCAATATGGTCGTATATATCTCCGTAAAATATTTTCCCCTCTGGACGTAAGGATATGAAGGATCAAAATAAACTGCCCTAATACATTAAGGACCACATTTTGATCATTTTTCTCTTCCCTTGAAACAAAAGACATTTGAAAAGATCAGTCATTCGCATGCTAGAATAACAATTGACATGAAATTATAACAACAAACCTAGTGAATTTCCATAAGTGGGGTATGAGGAGGGTAATGTATATGCAGACCTTATTCCTACCTAAAAAGGCAAAGATGTTGTTTCTGATAGACCCTCGGTTAAAAAATAAATGAAAAGAAGCAGTGACAACAAATAGTAACAAAATCAAAGATATTAAGAAAACCGAAGCGAAAGATAGCAACCAAACAGTAAGTAGTAATAGCAATCTAAGAATAAAAAGATATAGTTCTAACTAATACTACAGATATGGGATTGAAATTGGAAAACGCTCGACTAACTACTAACCTTCTACCCTAATCCTCGACCTCCACACCCTCCTATCAATGGTCATGTACTCGGTAAGCTGAAGCTGTGTCATATCCATTGATATGAAATTGATGGAAATAAAAGCAAAGCAATCTGATACTGCAAGTTCAAATTTTACATGCTAAATGACCGAAAGCATGACAAGAAACCTTCAGGAAAATCCCATTACATTACGATAACTAAACAAAGAAACAATTCAAGATGGTCATGGGGACTTTCAGTTCATCTAATTAGAAGCCCATTTAATGAGTTTTAAGTCCAAGAAAGACGCATCCGCGGATGCTTACACTTTAGAGTTTAGTCCCATTTGCAAATATGGCCATTGTTCCTCTTTGAGGAAGATAGTGGTGATAACCTCTAATTGCCCAATTTAGTTATTTCAAGACTTCATCAGAGCATTGTAATTAGAAGCTTGCTACGCTCGTAAATTGCAGATAATATTGTATAGAAATTTCAAGGACGACCATGATCTTGATCTTCCATTTCTTCAAGTATAACATACTTAGCAGCTCCATTTCCTAAGGGTGATCCAGGCATTTCGTCTTCACCTGTGCTACCTCTTTGTAATTTGTCGTACCTGAGGAGCGAAAGTGTAAAACGACTTCATTACATGGCGTACCACCATCTCAACAATTCAAAAGTTCCACGGTATAGCAGAAAGCAAAAAAAAATTCTCTGGCTACCAAAGTACAGATATGTATGCTGTGTTTGGTAGTCTAATTACAACAACAACAACAACAACAACCCAGTGTAATCCCACAAGTGGGGGCTGGGGAGGGTAATATGTACGCAGAACTTACCTCTACCCCGAGGGGCAGAGAGGCTGTTTCCAGGAGACCCTCGGCTCAAAGAGGCAACAAGAGACACTATATTAGTACTATCCATAGACTCATAATAAAACAACATAAAATACCATAAAATTCATAACATAACATAAATACCATAAAAAACAAAGTAACAGCAATATAAGAGATATAAGAAATACGAGAAAGATGTAAGGTATTAATACACGGAAGATAAAGCCCATCATCAGTAGTTGATCAATAGCATCCTAAGACTAATTCCTAACTGGCTAGTCTCACTCTAGTGCGCTGTAAAAAAGACATCACAATTTCCCCTAACCTACAACCTTAATGCTCGATCTCCACAATTCCCTGTTTAGGGCCATGTCCTCAGTAACCCTAAGTCGCGCTATATTCTGCCTGATTACCTCTCCCCAATACTTCTTAGGTCTCCCTCTACCTCTCCTCGTACCCACCACCGCCAGTCGTTCACACCTTCTCACCGGTGCATCAGTGTTCCTCCTCTGAATGTGCCCGAACCATCTGAGTCTTGCTTCCGGCATCTTGTCCTCCATGGGGGCCACACCCACCTTCTCCTTAATTTTGGTAGTCTAATTAGAAAGGACTAAATACTAATCTAACTTTAACGTCAGCGCAAAGCCAGAAATCACGAAATACCTCTTGCTAAAATATGAAGGATTCAGTCACTTACTTGTACCAGTTAAACAAACTGACACCAAACATTATCGTCATGAGACCGAGTCCTTTCATCCAGGTAAACTCATCATGGAAGTAAAATACAGCAACCTGAACAGGCAGCAGACATAATAATCTTAAAAACTACTTATGATTGAAGCAACCCACATTGTATTTCAGTCTAATGTATTCGAAGAGTGCTATCTGCTTGAAAAAGGTATATAAAATACAAGTAAGTTCCATCATCAGTACATTACTTGTAGTCTCTTTTTTCAAAGGTCGGTCAGTTACATTAATTTTATATTCTTGAAAATAACTTAGTTTATAGTTCATACCAAGATAGTGACCGCCTCCTTTACAACTCCTGCTATTGTTACTGTTACTGCACTTGTGATAGAAACAAGAATATATTCTGTCAACACCTGCAGTTAACAAATATTGCCAGGTAAGCAGGAAAAATAGTCCTCGCTGTGTACATCCAAGTTCTTTAAGAACTGATAATCGCTTCTAAATCGTCTAGCCTATTAGAAGGCATCATTTTCTCCAGAAAAAAAGAGGAAAAATGAAACAGGAAATCCGCAATAAATTAAAATGACACCGGTCACCCTAGACAAATACATACCATAAAGAAAGCCAAAGTTCCACCAAAGAGCATCAGCAAACAACTTCTAGCTATATGCCATGAGCTGTCAAAGTATTTGGTGCTTCCGAATTCATACCACGGATCAAAAATAAGGGACAGCACAGCAGTTGAAAGAGCCATTACTGGCGTAACATAGCTCATTAGCGTGAGTGGATTTTTTAAACCTGGAAATAATCAAAGCATGCATGTCATGCACAAATTATTCACAATCTATATATGAAGCAAATAC
Organism: Nicotiana tabacum; assembly: GCF_000715075.1. Taxonomy (NCBI): domain Eukaryota; kingdom Viridiplantae; phylum Streptophyta; class Magnoliopsida; order Solanales; family Solanaceae; genus Nicotiana; species Nicotiana tabacum. Next base: position 183,275,402 of record NC_134087.1, on the reverse strand, counting down.
TGAATCGACAACTATCAATTTATTAAGAATGTTGAAGATTGGTAGAAGTTATTGATTGTTCTTACCATAGACTTCTTTCTTTATGCCAGTTTTATGCCAGCACGACCAGTTGGATATGGGAGATTGGAGAACAAACACAAATTAGACAAAGTAAGCAGACATACAATTGAGGAAACAATGAAAGAGAAATCACTGATAATACTACCTGCAGAAGAATCTGAGTCATAGTCCAGCGAAACCCAGACATAACTGCAGCAAGCATAACAAAGACGAATCCCCAAAACTGAAATTCTGTCTCCTTTGCAACTGCATTGTCAGACAATAAAGGTCAGACTTGTCTATCAAACAGATCCAATTTAACAGACACCACATTATCCACACGGTGATAGAGTTAGTGAAACACTCGTGTAAGAAAATTACCTACGTTGGTAAAAATTGATAATGTTGTCAAAAGAACAATACCTTATGCAATCAGTTGAGTTCAGCTACAACTATTCCTTTTTCTAGATGTAAATATATCTACAGCAATACTCATGGTTAAAACCTTAAGTTGCTACATCTCTTACAATAACCTTGCTCGATCTCAGTTGTCATTGTTCTGTCTACTTTTGACTATAGTATTGCCCCTTCCAATAGGCTGCACCTTTGAGGCATTTTGGAAAGATTGAAAATTGTTTAATCCATTCCTTCCTTGACTGTCTCCGTGTGACCTACAGGTCACGGGTTCGAGCTGTGGAATTAGCCCCTGATGCTTGCATCAGGGTAGGCTGCCTACATCACACCCCCTTGGGGTGCGACCCTTCCTCAGTCCTGCGTAAACTCGGGATGCTTCGTGCACCGAGCTGCCCATCCTTCCTTGACAATCTTCTGTAGGCGGTACTCTCATCACTTCCCTCATCAGCTTTAGTTCCTTTAATTATATTTCTTAGTCCTTTCTTCGTAAATTAAGTATCCATCTTAACTTTCTCATGTCGGCTGTGTCGACATACTTTCATCTAACCTTCTAAATGAAATGAGAATGTACCATGAAAAAAATGAGACTGGACAAACAGAAATAAGAATGACCAACAGTTTTCTTGAGTCTCCAGAGCCCTAGGATACTCTTTTTAAAATAAAGCAATAGTTTACACCGGAAGGGGAGCCTTGGCGTAGCTGGTAAAGTTGCTGTCATGTGACCAGGAGGTCATGAGTTTGAGCCGTAGAAACAACCTCTTGCAGAAATGCAGCGTAAAACTGCGTACAATAAACTCTTGTGGTCCAGCGGACCTCGCGCATAGCGGCAGCTTAGTACACCGGGCTGCCCTTTTTCAACACAACAACAAAAATGTGATCGGTATGGGCTCAAATCGAGAGAGTGTCTTTGAAACAACTAACAGTTCACAGGAGAGCCACAGCATCTTCAATCCATCCTTATTGTATCTAAACAAGAATTTTAGTGGCCTACAAGAAATACTGTACTAAAAAAGTAAATCTTTTTAGCAGTGCACAAGTGAAGGCTATTGATTTTTCATTTAAGAATGACAGATAAAGAATGAAGATCATTAATTTTATATGCAGGTAACGGAATAAATACTACAAAAACATATGCAGACAACTACATGCAAGTAAGTGTCAATGTACCTGTAAATAGTATCCCAACAGAAATGATCAAGATGACCCCCAGCAGCTTTAAACTTGGAGACTCCAACCTTCCAAAAATAGTTGACGTTAAAAGCAAGGGCATCAGACAAAATATATGCAGGTTAGATAAGAGCCCCAGTCAAATGTATCATATTCATCAAAGATAATTGTTGCAAAGATACTTTCAGACTATTATGTTGACGAATAATATGGTTGGATATAGATCTATCACACAGCGTAAAAGATTAACCAGAAATACAGATTCTTCTCTCCCCAACCACCCCCCAAAGAAGCACTATAAAACAACAGAGATCACTGAATAAAGTAGTACCTGAAAGCAAAGGCGAAGAACAGGAGAAAGATGGGAGATGCAGATTTACACTGTAATAAGATAAATTGGCTTTAGGAGTCCAGAATTTTTATTCAGGTAAGGGTAGGAGAAAACAAAAGTAAGAAATGCATTATTCTAATCGATAGTAGACGGTTATTTCGCTGGCCCTTGAAGTCTTTGACAATCGCAATTACTTTAGTGGCAGAGATTCGCGACTGTCAGTAGTGGATTATTAAAATTTCAAGGTACATACATGCAAATTTCTAGAGATCTCAGTGAAAGTTATGGTTGTGAGTTTCACTACCATGCTTTCTGAGAGCTCAATTTTTTGAAGAAATTTGCAGTCTATCGGTATTGACGGAAAAAGTCTGATAAAAACAAATTAAGGAGAAAGAGTTACACACCATGGTGGCAAATGTAACAGAGATGAAAACAAGGGATGCATTGCTGAGGTTGACATCCATTGCCGTTGTGAGAGCTGTCGGTACGACTGCGAAAGGCAAAATCCATCTAGTATTAGTTGTTAGAGAAAGTGACCAAGAGAATTAGCAGGTCAAAAGTGGAACTTTATAGTTGACATTAAGAGATCATGGCAATAGATTCCAAGGTAAAGATTGATTAAAAAAATTCCAAATAAAGGTTAATAAGAGATTACGTCTTAAACTTATGAAGAACTAAAATAACTTTAAGTAGATGTGCAAATTTGAACGAATAGTGAGATTCTAGTACATAGCAGGAACTGCCTCATTTTGTGTACAAACATCAGTTCAATAGAAGCCATTGTCGATATATCAGTTATAACCTTACAAGTGTAGCATATGGCTTAGCTAAGTCACACGCTGTGCCAAGCCGAGATTAGTTTTTAGCTAACTGAAGCTGTGAACTCGTGAGATGCAAAAATTAGACACTGAGAACTGCGGATATCATTCAAGCCCATTAGTAATTCGTAGTCTCGTCTTTGTTACATTTTGTAAATAACCCAACTGGCAAAGTATATAAACAAATTATACCCATATCTCCTACTCTACGATATCATAAACGTTTCAGATACTCGTAACTTCCAACTCTACCCTGTCTTCCTCTTTCTCTCTCCGTGTCTTTTCAATGTCAGAAAAGTCATCGAATACAATATAAGACATTTATAATCGCATCGTAGTACACAGAAAAAATATCGTTAAAAAATCTATACTAATCTATGATAACCCGTGTGATACTCTTCTTCAACAAATCATGCTGTAATATACTTGAAAGAAACAGAATTATAGTCATAAAGTTACCTCTCAAAGAATAGTCTCTCCAGGACATCATTACTGTAGGTTGAAATCTATGGGACCAGAAGCCAGTAATGGCCTTGGACAAGACGGCTTGCATCGCAAAGTGGACAGTGTTCATCAGTAAAGGAGCAGGGAACTTCCCTAGATGATCACCGAGAAGAGTTTTATTGTACCTATCCCACAAGTCAATATATGAGACGAACAAAAACATCCTTGAAGCTTGAATATACAAATTCAACTACAGCTACGCTTCAATCCCAAACAAGTTGGCGTCGGCTATATGAATCCTCACTGATCATGTTCCCTATTTAAATTCATCTCCGGCCACATTTTACAAAATAAAAATAAAAATTATAAGTACTAGAAGTTCTCTATATTTCCTACTAGCATAAGAATTTCTAATAGGGCTAAGAGACTACTAGAGTGCATAGGACCTAAAGTAAATGTATAAACATGACTAAAATATTTGACATTTGAATACACCTCAATGAGAAAAAGACAAGAATACAATGAAATTCAATACTTACAATGTCAAGAACAAACTGACACTATACCACACAAGTATGAAGAAAAATGTCTTCAACATATCAACTTCTGAAATGGCAGCATTGTTTGAAATTGACTGCGGCGTATCATGGTAATCCGAGAACACTGAGTGATCGTCATCATCATCGCCATCATTACCATCACCAACATCGACAGATCCTCGATGACTCGAGGAACCATTCTCTACATCAAATGGAACATACCTATCTTCTCCACTCCCTACAGAGTTACTACCAAAATCACCACCACCCCTCATTCTATGCTTAAAATTACTACTACTTTGGTTTGTCTCAGTGCCTATAGATACAAAATCAAAGTCCTCTACACCAACATTATGTCTATTGACTAATTGAGCTGAATGAAGAGTGCCATTCTCATCAAACCAACCTGAAAAAGAAGGGTCCCTATGACAACTTGAAGCTGAATCTTTACTCCATAAGTTGTCACTTCTACTACTCTCCTCAATATTCTCTTTACTCAAATCACTCTCTGAAAATTTCTTTTGGCCTAATATGAGAAAAGATCTATTTGGCATTATCATGTTAATTCAGTCATAAAGGCAAGGCTATATATTCTTGAAATATCACATTAACGTTTAAAATCTTTTAATAGTATAAATGAGGAATTTAAATTCTTGAAATTGTTAAAAATTGTATAAAATGGAATTTGCAACAGTAAATTCACAACATGATGATGGAATTTCACATTGAATCTAAACGAAGAATTCCCATTTTATGCACAAGATTTGCAGAATGTAAGTCTTATCGATCCAAAAAAAAAAAAAAAGAGATCAAACGTCATGCATGTTAAAGAATGCAATTAAACAAAACGTTAATGAAGATTAAAGGCGAAGAGATGCAAAGAAGATCATAATCAGAAAATAAAGCTTGCGATTTGATCCGTTAATTTCCGTTAGGTGGAAGAGATATATATATATATATGTGGGTCTTGTATTTTAATTTCTCTTAATGATTTTTTTTTTTTTTTTTTTTTTAACATGTATGAGCTACACGCCTAAAACTAAAAGAAAGAGACTTCCAAGTATTTTTTTATATTCCCAACTTTAACATTTATTTCCGACTTCAATCAAATATTATCTAAAGGCCTAATAAATTGAAACGGAGAAAGTAATACTTAAGATTTGTGTCTGAAATTTCAAAAGGCATCTAAACGACATTTGCTACCACTGGTACTTCTGTCTTGTATTTACAAAATGTGGCATCCAAAATTATAGTATAATTTTTACAACTAAACGATTGTTTCTAACCATCAAAATTTCAAATAAAATGTTTAACAATGTTATTTTTGAGTGAAACGACATTTTTCACCTAGAGAATTTTGAAATGCCAGTGTGCAATTGCATGAATTGGAACATCACATGGACATTCTTTAGTATAGAACTCATGCAGCGACTACAATAGTGCCAAAGAAAAATTAATCTTTTATTCTAAAAGTTTTGGTATTCTTATTTCTTTAATTATTAGTTCGTTGTAAAATTGATCTCTTTTCTCAAATAGAAAACAAAATACTTCTCTCAAGCATCCATATTAATATAAACTACTGCTCCCTCTATTTCAAATTAGATGAGGTACTCTCCTTTTTAGTCGGTTCCAAAAGAAATGACACATTTCTAAATTTGGAAATAATTCAACTTTAAACTCTTCATTTTATACTTAATGAGAAGTTTTTATAATCACACAAATACCATGGCCCCACAAAGCTTTTGCCTCTTAAGTTTTTAAGACCACAAGTTTCAAAAGTCTTTTTTTTTTCCATAAACTCTGTGCCAAGTCAAACTACATCATCTAAATTGAAACGAAGAGAGTACAACTTTGATTGACTTAGCTAATGTATTATTTACATGTTCTATTTTATATGGTAGTTTTCTTTTCTAGTTAGTTCCAAAGAAAATATGACACCTTCTTATATTTGAAAATTCGTTTGTTTTAAATTTTTAATTGATATGCTTTTGTAGCAATAGAAATACTATAATATTTATGTTTAACACCACAGATCTCATGGTACATTTTCTCTCTCCTTCTTTCTTTCTTTCTTATCACTATAGAAAGTGAACAAATGGAATAATTAACCTTGAAGTCTACATATATATATGTGAGATAAATAATTTCGACGGATGAGTAAAAGACATAAAAGTGTATACTAATGCATCTTCTTTTTTGTGCAGTCTATAAGTTCAAGACAAGATATTTCGTAATGCTAAAATTAAAGAAGGCTACATTTTTGTGATAAATACTTTCCTTGAAAGAGTAACAAGCATTTTATAAAACGGAGAAATAAAAGTCATATATACTAAAGCATCTGCGGAGCCTATATGTTAATCAAGACAAGATTCTCTCAAGAAAAAATTATCGGCTAATTTATCTCAAGGACCAAATACTCTACACAAAGTTTAGCAAAACAGCAATCCGATTCATCCCAAGGAGTTCTTGGTCATAACTTCGATTTATCGCGACTTCTCTCCATTTTTTCTTTGCAATGTCATATAAGAATATGTCCAAAATCGTACTAGGAGTACTAGTACTGCGTGTAATTAATACAATCTCTCCCTTAGAATTGGTCTTAAATAAAGGCCATATACTTGTCCCTCTTAAATTTGATGGTAGCTTAATTATGTGCTTCACCCATCTCTCAGTTTCATCAATACCCTTGAGAACATACAAACTGACCTTGACATCGCCTTCAAAAAATTTTTGATCTAGAACTGCAATTTGTCCCTTTATTTCTGTTATTTTTTGTGGAAGTATTGATGTCAATGCCTGATCAGGCAATGTGATCCTTCTCATGAACTTTTCATTTCCAGCACTGAATGCAACTATATTATACGGCATTCCAATTAGTCGATTTACAAAATAAAAGACTCCGCCAATACAAACAAAATTGCTTCCAGGAATAGATTTAGCGCAATCAAAAATCTCTCTCCACGATTTGTCCACTCCTATGGTGAAAATCCAGTATCTCGCTTCATAATTCCTAACGTGTGCCTTGAATACTTTAGGTTTCTTGGTGATGGGATCAAAACCAATGGAGCAACAAATCATAGAACCGTAAGGTTTCCCCTTAGGTTTGTTTAACCAGAAATTAAGAATTTTGGTCAAAGCTTACTTTTTAGAAGAACTCGGGTTATTGATATTCAAATATGAAATAAATAAGAAGAATTGACTTAGACAATAACTGAACAAGTAAAAGAAAGCAAAGTAAATCAGTGTTTCCGATAATATTCTGTGTCCTTACAAATGTTATTTCTCTACTTTTATAGCTATTTCTAAGTAATACATTTCTTTCCTCTCATAACAGAGCCATTATGAGCATTTAATGACATTAATGTAACGTTATAATTGACAATCGTAACTATTTCGTGAAGATTCTATAACGTTTTCCATCATTGATGCTCATTAATCACGAATAATATGTCTCTGTACTTTTTGCTATCCAGGTTCACTTCTCCGATGTCTCTTCAAATTATCAAGATGTTCGAATAACCGTTCCTTCTTGTTTTCTTGAATCTTTACCCGCGCCTGTTAAGGTTCGTGCCTCTTCGACTATTCTTTACCAGCTGTCATTCTTTTATTGATCCATGTGTCTTGACGTGTCAGCACTTAATTAATTCCAAATGTTAACTTGGTTTTTCCCAATACAGATAGTCCCCCAATTGCCATTTATTCATCAATTGAATATTTGGGAAGTGGATCTGATTAAAGATGGAATTTTTGCCGCCATTCTTCGTATCATTATAACTTCTCCAAAACTGACGCTTCGCATGTCACTTCCATTTAATGCTCGTTACACGTGGTGGATTTTGATTGGTTCTGCAACCCTTCAGCGCCTTTTGAGGCTTTTTCAGACTTGCATCAATCACGAAGTGACAGTTCTCATTATGACGCTCCCATCATTACCTTTTTTGTTTGACGATTGCTTTTGAGTATAAATATAACCTTTGTCTTTTCTTTTCCATAAAAGTTTTTCATCTTTGAATATTCGTTCTTGTCTTCTTCCTCGTACAACTATGTCTTCTTCGAACCCTAATCCCCGAAGAGTTTCTATTGTTAATGAACATCCCATTGCTCCTGTTAGAAGCAGAAGAGGGGGAAGACTACGCAGTTTAGGATCATCATCTATTCGAGGTGCTTCTTTGCCTCCACTTAGTTCTACCCCTCATTCTTCTTCTAGAACTAGGGGTTCTCTTCCACATAGATCTTCTGCCAGAAGTAGGGATTCCAATGAGCCAATCCGTGAACCTATAGTTGACGAGATTATCCCTTCTGAACTTTCCTTTTATACCGATAGAGAAACAATTAGGAACCAGGTTTCCTCTATGTCCTCTCATGATCGTGCTGATCTTTACCCTTCTCAGATTACTGAAGGTTTAATCTCTATTGTCCGTAGAGATTGTCATTGGAAATTTGACTTCCTAATCATAATTCCTAATGCAAACCATAGAATCACATCCTACATGACTGGATTTTCTTTCGTGTATACATATCTTTTTACACTGAATTTTAGACCCCCCATTGATCCTGTTATCATCGAGTTCTGTCGTTCTTTCAATGTTTGTTTAGGACAAATTGGTCCTATTATGTGGAGGGTTGTTTCTTGTTTAAGGTACTTGGCGAACTTGGCTCAGTTGCCGTTTACCTTTTTTCATGTAATCCACCTCTACTCCCCTAAATTGTTCCGACATGGGATCTTTACTTTGGTGGCGAGGAGTAAGAGGGTTTTAGTCAGCCCTGAGGATGACAAGGACCATGGCTGGTATGCCAGATTTGCTGCTCCTACTATAGGGTTAGTAGGCGAAGAAAATACTCCATTCCCTGAAAAGTGGAATTTTGCACGTAAGTTTTCTTTACAATTTTCTTTTTCCTCTTTTTCCCTTTCCTTTTTTTTAGAAAAGTTTTGTTCTTCCTGTGACTATTTCGCTTTTTCTTTTTCAGCAACCATGTTGAAGAGATTCCCAATTTCCGTGGTTGGGTAGAGAAATTATTGACCATTGCTCCGATAGAAACTAGATCTTGGAAATACCTTTCGAACAGGTTTGGTTGGAAGGTTAAAATTCATGGTAAAAACTTTACTCTTTCCCTTTCTATTTTTGTCTATCTTTTATTAAGAATGTATTTGACCCGTCTTTTTATCAGGGTTTCCTATTCGCTGTGTTAGTGCCGAGTCAATCGTAGCTTCCAAGTTTTTTTTGGCAAGAGCTCAAGAGATAATTTTGAGTTCTTCATCGAAAAGGAAAGCTGATGCATCCTAGGATTCTGAGAAGGAAGAGGAACGAGATGGAAGTTCCTTGATTAGAAGGTCGCGTGCTAGAATACATGTCATTTCGGATGGCGAAGCTACTTCTCTCCGTTTTATTCCTGTGACCGAGCCTATTGAAGCCACCTTAGTGAGTTCTGATGATGATGCTCCTATGGCTGCTCGTGACTCTGATGAACAACTTTTTTCCGTGGGTTTGATAGTGAAAGTTTTGATTTGGTGTCTGATGAAGTACCTCTTGTCTCTTTCCCCGTGTCTGTCCCGGTGGAATGCTCTTTACTAGTTTCTACTGTTGCTGCTTCTGCCCCGTTTCAAGCTATTATGACTTCCTCTACAGTCCCCACTGCTATTGTTCCTCACTTTGAAGTTGGTTCTTCAAGTGGAAGTAGAGTGATGAAGCAGATTACCATTGAAGTCCTTGCTAATGGTAGTCTTTTGAAAAAGTCAGGTCGGGCTGACGTATGGTTGAGACCCTTGATTGGTCCGGTTGAGAAATCCAAACTAGAAAGTCATAGTTCTCTAACTTGGATGAATGATATCGTGCAGTCATTACTGAAGGTATTAATTTCTTTTCATGCTTTATTTTATTCTCCTTTTGCCAAGATTCTTACCCTTTTTTAGATCAATCTCATCGGTACGGAGATGATAAAAAGGGTTTCCCATACAGAGAAGTTAATGCATGATTACCAAATTGAGGCAGACAAATGGAAAGAACAATATGAAAGTCTTCAGCTTGATATGGAAGTTTTAGAAGAAAGCAAATGTACCTTAGAGCAGCAGTTGAAGGTCATGGCTTCGGGATTAGTAGTTGAAAAAGCTTCTTCCAACCAGGCAGGTAAGGATAAAACTCTCCTTGAGTCATCATTTGCCGAACAACTCTCCAAAGCCACCAAGGAGATCAGAGGTTTGAAGGCTTTGTTGAACGAGAAAGAAATATATGCAGGAGAACTTGTTCAAACACTCACCTAGACCCAAGAAGATTTTCGTATATCTTCTGATAAGCTCAAATTTTTGGAGAGTTCGCTTGCCCCTTTACAATCTTCTTATGATGTTGTTTTGGCTGAAGGGAGGAGCTCAAGAGTGAAATTGACCATTGGGAAAGAGACTACGAGGCTCTTGAGGACAAAGCTGCTGTTGAAGTAAGTTGGGCTATACTGAACACACGCCATGATACCCTTACGGAGGTTAGCCAAGAAGGCTTTAACTTGGATGCTGAGTTAGCAAAGATCAAAGAGACTATTGAAAAAAGTCAACAAGGTCAAAGTTTCTCTTCTCCCATGGCTTATACTCCTGAGTACGTTGAAGCTGACTCTAGTTGCGGTGGATGTCCCAACTCCTTCAGATCAAGTCGAGCCTTCAGTTGCTGATGATACTGTCTTGAACCCTTCTCCTGCTCCACAGTGAAAGTTTATTGGTGAAGTTTAACTTTTTTTTTCCTTTTTGGTGGAATATGTGGTGGTTTTACCCCTGGTCCTATTTTGAGGGGTTAAGTTTTTGGTGATAACTAGTCCCCAGGTCCTTTCGGGGATTTTTGTAAAAAAAAACAATCAGTTTATAACTAAGTTCATACTTAGTTTTAACTTAATATTTTAAAGTTTCTGTTTTAACTCAATTCTCTCGAGTTTTTGTTATACTCCTTTTGCCTTGTTTTTTTATATCAGTCCAAGGTCTTGTTTTTAGTTCGCGGATTTTTGGTCTAACCCTTTTTGACTTTTAGCACTTTTAGAAATGCTTTATTAATTTCATGGATCTTTGAATCAAACATAAATTTGTAAAAGAGGGCCCTTTTATATACGATACTTAATGAAGAAGATGTCTCAACTTCATAATGATGTAAACATACGAAAGGAGAAATAGGAACACACATGTTTCTTGAAATAACTTTGATAAAGTTTTCATTCAAACTTTGTCAAGTTTAGATAACATCTTACATGTATTTAAATATCTTCTATTACTCTTCCGTAACTGTTTTCTTTACAATAGATTTGCAAAAAAGAAAATCCAAGGGTTTATTTATGACCCATGGCTAAATACGGGTTTCTTTATGACCCATGGCTAAATACGGGTTTCTTTATGACCCATGGATAAATACTTCCTTTAACTTAAACACTGTAAGATTTTAAAATCTATATCCACGAGTGTACTCTTCACAGGTTTTTTTATCAGGCTTGTGTTATTGGCTCGTGACTTTGCTCTGAACTTGATATTTGATGAGTAGACTTTTATGCTTGACTTGAAATTTAATTGTTTTCAGTCTTCTTTGCCTTCCTTAAACATATATATGTATATTATATAGTCCCCCAAGTGTTTGAGCTTTGATGTATGAAATCTCGAGCACTTGATTATTCCTTCCATGCGGTCCTTTTCCTGAAAAGGAAAAACATACGGGATTCGGAGGTACAATTTTAGATGAAGACTGCTTAACCCGTTTAAATTTCCATCAGAATAGTTGTAACCCTAGACCGGGAATTATGTTCTTTCCACGTGTCTTTTAGGTCGTAATTCATCATTTAGTGTAGGCTAGATTTTTGCCTATCATCTAAAACCATTAGTAAAATTTTAATAATTCAAAAATAAAAATTGTTAGTGAGGATACCTGCCCGTTGGTATTTTCTTCCCTTAGAAGTAGTATCTCTTCAAGTGAACAACATTCCAATTTGAAGGTAGAATCTTGCCATCCAACGTTTCAAGCTCATCTGCTCCTTTCCTACGATACCATGAACCTTATAAGGCCCTTCCCAAGTTGGACTTAACTTTCCTGCATTGGTTGTCCTCGTGGATGGGAAAACTTTCTTGAATACGTAGTCCCCAATCTTGAAGTATCTGAGACGAGCTTTTCGATTGTAATACCGCTCAATAACTTGTTTTTGTGCTGCCATCCTTATTAGTGCATTTTCCCTTCTTTCTTCAAGAAAATCCAGGTTTACCTGCATCTCTTCTTCGTTCGATTCCTCGGTAACTTAAATATATCTCGTACTTGGTTCCCCTATCTCGAATAGAATTAAGGCTTTAGCTCCGTACACAAGCGAAAACCGTGTTTCTCCCGTACTTGTTTTTACTGTTTTTCGGTAAGCTCATAAGACCCCAGGTAGTACCTCTGGCCAATTGCCTTTAGATTCTTCCAGTCTTTTCTTCAAGTTATTTATAATGACTTTATTTGTGGATTCATCTTGTCCATTACCCAACGGATGGTAAGGAGTTGAAGTAATCCTTTTAATTTGCCAACTCTGGAAAAATTCTATGATTTGTGCACCTATAAATTGCGGGCCGTTATCACATATGATTTCCTTTGGTACCCCGAATCGGCATATGATCTTCTGCCGTATGAATTCTCTGGCCTCTTTTTCTCGTACCTGTTTGAAAGCTCCCGATTCTACCCACTTAGTAAAATAGTCAGTGAGCACTAATAAAAATCTTACCTTGCCTTTGGCTTGTGGTAGTGGACCTACGATATCCATCCCCCACTTCATAAAAGGCCATGGTGTAACGACCGGATGTAATAATTCAGCTGGTCGATGCATGTTGTTACCATATCTTTGGCACTTGTCACATTTTGCCACAAAATTTTCCACGTCTTCTTCCATTTTCGGTCAATAATAGCCGGCTCTAATCATGGTTTTTACCAAAGATCTTCCTCCAGTATGATTTCCACAATGTCCCTCGTGTATTTCCCTCATCACGTACTATGTTTGAGAAGGCCCGAGACATCTTGCTAGAGGACCACCGAATATTTTTCGATAAAGATTGCCTTGCTTTAAACAGTAGCGAGCAGTTTTTGCGAAGTGCTTGAGTTTTTTTCTTATCCTTAGGTAAAATTCCATGCTGCAAAAAATTGACAATCTCGTTCCTCTAATCCCAAGTTAGATTATTTTAATTTACCTCATTTTTGTCTTGATCGAGTACTGAATGAAACAAATGAATTACGGAAGCATTCTCTTCATTTGTCACTTCTGCAGCAGATGCAAGATTAGCTAGGGCGTTTGCCTCAACATTTTCTTCCCTTGGTATTTGCATGACTTTCCAAGTTTGAAATTGCCTGACCAAATCCCGTGCCTTTTCCCTGTATTGCTGCATCCTCACCTCTCTGGCTGTATAAGTCCCCTGCATCTGGTTAACAACAAGTTGCGAATCGCTTTTGATTACTATCTGCTCTATTCCAAGCTCTCGTGCCAACTCTAAAACTGCAATCACAACTTCATACTCTGCCTCATTATTAATGATTGGATGGCACTTTATTGCTTGTCTTATGGTTTCACCCGTAGGTTGTACCAGGACAATGCCCAAACCTGCTCCTTTTACATTTGATGAACCGTCAGTAAATAAGGTCCATGTACCTAGATTAGATCCGTTAAATACCTGCAGTTCTTTTTCTGCTTCTAACTGTATCCCTTGGCTAAAATCTGCCACAAAATCTGCTAAAACTTGTGATTTTATTACAGTTCTAGGTTGATATGTAATGTCATATTCACTTAGTTCTATAGACCATTTGGCTAATCTACTAGATAACTCTTGTTTATGCAATATATTACGTAAGAGGTAGGCGGTTACCACTGAAATAGGATGACATTGGAAATAAGGTCTTAATTTCCTAGATGCCATAATTAAAGCTAATGCAAGTTTTTCTAAATGAGGATATTGGGTCTCAACATCTAGAAAAGATTTGCTAACGTAATAGATTAGTGATTGTCTACCTTGATCTTCTCGAACTAATACGACACTTACAGCCACTTCTGAAATTGAAAGGTAGGCAAGCAATTTCTCCCTATCTTTTGGTTTGGCTAGCAATGGTAGATTTGATAGGTACACCTTTAAATTCATAAGCGTTTGTTGACATTCTTTAGACCATTCAAATTGATTTTGCTTTTTTAAAGCTAAAAAGAATTTGAAGCATTTTTCTGATGACTTGGAAATAAACCTGCCTAAGGCTGCTATTATTCCTGTCAGTCTTTGAACTTCTTTTTTACTCGTGAGTATGTCTGGAATCTCTTCGATGGCTTTAATTTGTACAGGATTTACTTCAATGCCACAGTTAGAAAAAAGAAATCCCAAGAACTTACCTAATGAGATGCCAAATGCACATTTCTCAAGATTTAACTTCATATTGAATTTGCGAAGAATCTAAAATATATCAGTCAAGTGTTGAATATGGTCCCCTGTTTGTTGTGATTTAACCAACATATAATCTATATACACTTCCATGGTTTTGCCTAAATGTTCTTGGAACATTTTGGTCACTAGCCTTTGGTATGTGGCCCTAACATTCTTTAAACCGAACGACATAACTTTGTAACAGTAAGTCCCCCTGTACGTGATGAAAGAAGTTTTTTCTTCATCTAGAGGATCCATTTTAATCTGATTATATCCTGAATAGGCATCTAAAAAATTTAACAATTCATGCCCTGCAGTAGCATTAATTAGTTGATCTATATACGGTAATGGAAAAGAATCTTTAGAGCAAGATTTATTCAGATCAGTATAATCTACACAAACTCGCCACTTACCATTATTCTTAGGTACTACCACAGTATTAGCTAACCAATCTGGATACTTTACCTCGTGGATAGACCCAATTTTTAAAAGTTTCTGCACCTCATCTTGAATCACCTGGTTTTTGAAGGAGCCTTGCTTCCTTTTATTTTGTTTGACAGGTGGGTACGATGGATCTTCATTTAATTTGTGGGTCATTACCTCCGGTGGTATACCTGTCATGTCTGAATGGGACCAAGCAAAACAATCTGCATTAGCTTTTAAAAATTCAATCAACTTACGTTTCATTTCCGGGCTGAGGTTGGTTCCAATGTAGACTTTTCTGTCTGGCCAATGTACAAACAACACCACAACTTCTAGTTCCTCGATCGTTTTCTTGATATTTTCATTTTCTTCTGGTTCCTGAATAGTATCGGACCTTGAATCTACATTTGTTTGCCCATCTTCAGTTGAGGTTCGTGTTGATGTATCCTTAACTATATTCTGTGATTGCTATTTTTCATCACTTTTTACGTTTGAATCTGCCATGGAATTAATGCTTCGTGAAGCTTGTCGATCACCATGGATTTGTCGTATACCTCATTATGATGGAAACCTGATAACTTGATATAGAGTAGATGGAACAATGTCCATTTCGTGAATCCATGGTCTACCGAGAATCATATTGTAAGTCATATCCATTTCTACCACTTGAAATTTCGTATCTTTGACGACTCCTTCTGTGAATGTAGTGAGTATTACCTCCCCTTTTGTTATGACGGTCGAGTTTTCAAAACCAGATAAGGTGTGTGCCTTGGGTATCAGCTTATCATCAGCTTGCATCTCGTTTACCACTCTTAACATAATGATATTTACAGAACTACCTGGATATATCAAAACTCATTTTAAATTAGTGTCATGTACAAGTAAAGAGATTACTAGTGCATCATTATGCGGGGTTAGCACGCCATCTGCATCTGCATCATCAAATGTAATACTTTCTTCTTCCAAAACCTGTCAAACTCACTTTCCGTGTGTGACTGTAATTTTTGAAACTTTCTTTGATGTCGTATACGTTACGCCATTAATCTCCTCTCCTCCGCTTATGACATTAACCGTCCTTTTTGGTGAAGGGGGTTTAGGGGGCTCCTGCCTATTCTTCATATATGCTTGCTTCCCCTTTTAACTAAACAATTCGGTTAGATTGCCTTGCAGCAATCTACAATCCACTGTTTTGTGACTGTGATCATTGTAAAACTCGCACCAAAAATTAGGATTTTACCTATTCGGGTTTGATCTCATTTCCTTTGTCCATCGTACCTTGTCTCCCATGCTCCATAAAACAGCCACCAACTCGGATGTACTAACATTAAAACTGTAACCGTCGATCTTTGCCTTTGAACTTCTGTCATCATCTCGCGGCTCTCGTGTGTTTCGTACTTTTCCGAACCTTGATGATGAACCTGACTCCCTATCTCATGATCTATGATCGTACCTCGGGTTTTCTTGTTTTGAACAAGAGTCTCTTTCTGATGGTCCCATGTAAGGCTCGTACCTATCTTTTTTTCAGTTTCAGCTTGTCTTGTACTTACCCTTTCCTCTTTTCGAGACTGAGTGATGGTATCCTCTTATATCTGCAGCTTCGTATTGTATCTATTATAAACATCATTCCAAGTTGTTCCTGGAAATTCTCGTAGACTTTCCTTAAGTCTTCTCGTGGCTTCTGAACTTTTCTTATTTAGATTTCTAGCAAACGCCATAGCTGCCCAGTTATAAGGTACACATGGCAACATCATCCTCTCACGCTGTAATCTGTCTACGAATTCCCTGAGCAGCTCCATATCTCCTTGTTTTATTTTGAAAATGTCCTCATTCATTTTTCAACTTTTTGAGCTCCCGAATGTGCTTCGATAAATGAATCTGCAAGCTCAACAAAAAAATCTATAGAATTTTCAGGTAAAAGAGAGTACCATGTTAATGCTCCCTTAGTGAGTGTTTCACCGAATATTTTGACCAATACTGATTCAATTTCTTGCTTGGTCAAGTTGTTTGCCTTTAAACCAGTTGTGAATGCAGTTACGTGATCTCGTAGATCAGTTGTTCCATCATATTTCAAAATATCAGGCATCTTGAATTTCTTCGGAATTGGTAGAGGAGCAACACTTGGCTTCCAAGGTTGTTGTGAATTTTTGTCCATATCTATTCCCTTGATTACATGTGGCACTCCAGGTATTTTCTCTATGCGGTCGCTCTGCTCCTTGAGCTGTTTCTGCAAAGTTAATACTAAAATTTATAAATCAGAATTAACTGGGTTACCTAGTTCTCCATCACGAGATTCGCTGGGAGTTCCGCCACTGCATGAGTTAACGAGTCTAGGATGTTGTTGTTTGGAGTTGGTATTGGCGGTACAACTGGCAACTGGCTAGTAAAAGCCTGAAGAGCATTGCTGACCTGTTGAGTGATTAATTTCTTCAGAGCTTCATCAATAGCTTGATCATTTGCAAGTCTATCATTTTCATTCGATTCAGATCTGTCAGGAGACCCCTCTCGTGATTGCCGCTGAGAATGTTGTGGCGAAGGAGAGGGAGTTCTGTCACCTTGTTGGTTCAGCTGTTGTGGATCTCCTTAGAGTGGTAAATTTTGTTGGTTATTGTTATTGACATTCGACATGATTGTTTTCGATAAAGAATCGATTTGGAAAGCAGAAGATTATCAGATTCCCGGCAACAGAACCAATTTATTTAACTAGAAAATAGAAATTTTGGTCAAAGCTTACTTTTTAGAAGAACTCGGGTTACTGATAATCAAATATGGAATAAATAAGAAGAATTGACTTAGACAATAACTGAATAAGTAAAAGAAAGCGAAGAAAATCAGTGAATTTTGATAATATTCTTTGTCCTTACAAATGTTATTTCTCTCCTTTTATAGCTAATTCTAAGTAATACATTTATTTCCTCTCATAACAGAGCCATTATGAGCATTTAATGGCATTAATGTAACGTTTTCCATCATTGATGCTCATTAATCACGAATAATACGTATATGTACTTTTCGCTATCCAGGTTCACTCCTCCGATGTCTCTTCAAATTATCAAGAGGTTCGAATAACCGTTCCTTCTTGTTTTCTTGAATCTTTACCCACGCCTGTTAAGGTTCGTGCCTCTTTGACTATTCTTTATCAGCTTTCATTCTGTTAGTGATCCACGTATCTTGACGTGTCTGCACTTAATTAATTCCAAATATTAACTTGATTTTTCCCAATACAAGATTGACAAGGAAGAAAGACATGTTGTTTTATTAAAGGATTGCAAATAACAACAACTCCATCAAAATTCCATAGACAAACTAGACCATTGGTGGAAGCTAGAGAGTGAAGCTTACGGAAACACGATTGATTCAGGTACTGAGTGACATCTTCCCGAGTCGTCAAAGATTAGCAACTTACATGAAATTGACCCACAGAACCATTTTGATGTGCTTCAATGAATAATAAGGGTTCTGATATAAGGGAGAAAAAGAATTTCGAAACGCACTTAAAACACATTAAAGACTTTACAGGAAGACGTTTCAAAATTTCAAAGACAATGTCGCGCTGAATGCATGAATTACCAGCGGCGGCAATCTTCTTTTTCCCCGTGTGAAAAGTGATAGTATAAAGGTGTATTGTATACTATTTAGGTTACTACATTTATATTGGCCGAAGGTGTGTTGTGTACTGTTTAGGTTACTACCTTTGTATTTGCTGGCAGCCATTAGTCTATGCGTAGGGTTCAATATCTATTGGGAACATATGTAAATATGGAAAATATGGAAATTGTATCTTTGTATTGTAGGGTACAGAATATATCACGAATATAACTATAACGTCCAAATCCACTACTAAAAAGTAAATGGACACGGTTGCATGCAATATAATATACCCAACTATGAGTCGTGATCGAATCCCACAGAGAACAATATGTAGGCGATTAGGAATGTAAGAGAATTATCACTTATTATGCAATGCCAAACACTTAGAATTGGTTTTAGAAAATATTTGTACCTAAATGCGGAAATGTAAACTAACCTTGAAAGCAAGTAAAATTATCAATGGCTACAAGGATGGATGCATCAGGAATTACACTCAAGTAACTATCCAATGTATTTCATGATTTTACAAATATGAGCAAGTTTATGTTAATTAGCCACGGGTAATAATTCTATATTAGCTTCTTCCAAAGACTGACAAGGCTTCCTAATTGAATTATCCCTAAAATAATTGAGAGAGTAAGCACACCCGAATATTGCTACAAGTGATTCAATCCTATCCCTAGGTAGAATCTATAAAATGAGGGTTAACGCCTCAAATTCTTGTTAATTAATCTTTCCCAACCCCAAATTATCTTTTTCAAAATTAATTCGGAGTTAATGGGAGAGTCCTAGGGTTAGCTAATCCCTTTGGAAACATTAAAGAACAAGACTAATTAAAGAAACAATAACTCACTTCATAAATAATTGAAAATCATTCAATACATAAACACAACAAGGTATTTAATCCACACTTTAAATATGAATATTTCCATAAACAAGATTCAAATGTTGGAAATAAATACTACACACTTAAATATTCAATACAAAGCAAGAAAATGAAGAAATAAACATAAATGGGTAAGAAATCTTTACCCACAAGCTTGAAATCTTCAAAACCCAAGTGTGTGTGCAAAACCATAGCTTCTACCTTGTTCTCTCTAGTCTTTAGAACTGAAAATATGCCAAAGATCCTCAAAATATCTGCTAGGGTGTGTATTAAATGGCTTGGGGGACGACAGTGTGAAATTCCAAAACTGCCCAGAACTGCCCAGGATTTACTCTATGCGTTAGCAACAGTGCAACCGCGATCGTAGAGAATAAGTTCTCCCATGTATGCGATCACATATGGTCCTCTGCGTTCGCACAAGTCTATTGACCAGCCGCTGACTGGGCTTTCCTTTATGCGTTCGCATGTATTCATACGCGTTCGCATTGGTTCATATGCTTAAGTTTATGCGATTGCATTAAGTAACACGCGATCGCATAGGGTAAAAACTGGCAACCTTCCATTTCTCACAATTTTGACACATTTTGACTTGTTTTTCACACAATTTCTTCACCATCAATTCTAAATCACTTGACACGTCAAATATGCCAATAAACATCAATAAATGCCTTAGTTTCTCAATAAAATTATACAAAAGTCTAAGTATTAAGAGGAGATAAGTTGGTAAAATACCAACTTATCAATCCCCCAAACTTAAACTATTACTTGTCCTTAAGCAATTCAAAAACTAAGTACATCCTTCCATAAAATCATGTCACGACCCTAAACCCGAACCCGGTCGTGATGGTGCCTCTCGTGAAGAAAAGGCCAATAGGCACTTCCCATTTCAGATATTAACAGTTAAACCATAAGAAATAAGTCTAAAGCATAATAAATAAAATCTCAAAGTAGCAGATAATAGCATAATTTGTGAAATACAACCCAGCACAGCCCGATACCGGGGTGTCACTAGTCATGAACATCTATAAGTCCTAAAACAAGTCTGAAAAGTCTATAAGCTATTACAAAATGTCTAATAAAGAGATAGAAATGATAAAGGGGGAGAAACACGGGACTGCAGATGCCAAGCAGCTACCTCGTGGACTCCGAAGTCTACCAGGAGCTCTCAACTCGCATTGGCAGGATCAACAATGCCTGAATCTGCACACGGGGTGCAGGGAGTAAAGTGAGTACTCCAACTCAGTGAGTAATAATCATAAATAAAGACTGAAAGCAAGAAATCACGTAAGGTACATTACAGGCTATAACGAAGCAGTAAAACCAGTAAAAATAATAAATCAGTAAAGATATATGAAAAGTTATTTTAGTTCAACTTAAACTGCATGAAAAGCCTTTTTCAACAATTAAGCAGGTAAAAGGACAAGAGATTAAGAAGAATAAACACATAATGGTTCGCCCCTCGGACAATATCTCAGAACAATACCAACCCCTCGGGCTACATCTCACATCACATGGTACCCGCGCTCACTGGGGGACTGCAGACTCCTGGAGGGACCCCTTACATCCCAAGCGCAATATCAAGCCATCTCGTGGCATCATCACTAGGCTCTCGGATTCATATCAACAAGCAACCTCGTGGTGTACATATCTCAGGCCCTCGGCCTCAAATCATGATTAGTGTTTCCTCACAACATAGGCCCTCGGCCTTACTCAGTCAAAGATCATCACAAGCCACTCGGCAGTAGTAAAACATGATTCTCTACCCAATTATCATTTAAGATGTCAAAACAGAGTAAATATGGCTGATCATGAAAACAGTGAAATATAACATGACTGAGTTCAAGTATAAAGTCAAAACAGTGAGGAAATATCAATAAAAATCACCAAAGGGTTCAAATAGTTGGCACAAAGCCCTAATATGGCATTCAACCCAAATAATGATGATAGCAAATAGATTTCAGTCAAATACACGGTAAAATAGTCATTCTGGACGGACTAAGTCACAATCCCCAATAGTGCACGACCCCACACTCGTCATCAAGCGTGTGTGTCACCTCAATATAGCACAACGATGTGCAATCCGGGGTTTCATACCCTCAGAACATCATTTACAATTATTACTCACCTCAATCAGGTCAAATCTCTAGCCCGCGATGCCATTGCCCCTCGAATCGTCCTCCACTCGCGTCGAATCAATCCAAAATCAGGATCACGGCGTCAAAATATGCTAAGGGAACGAAGCCCAAACAAAAATAATCAATATACTACACAAATCCCGAAATTACCAAAACCTGACCCCTGGGCCCATATCTCGGATTTCGATAAAATTCACATCAATAGGTTCCTTATCTTCCCCCGAGTTCATACATAATAAAAGCATCAAAATCCATCCACAAATGTCCCCTCAAATCCCAAATTTTAGGTCTCCAATTTCAAGCCCTAGTTCCTCAATTTTAGGCTTAGATTCCATGATTTATTAGGTAGATTTCACATTAAAATCGAGTTTTAAGTCCATGAATCTTACCTACAAGTGATTCCCCTTGAATCCCTCTTCAATCCTATTCAGAAATCTCTAAAAACGATCAACAATGGAAGAAATAAACCCCAAAATTGCGGACAAGACGACTATTTAAACCTTCTGCCCAGGCCTGAAATCCTTCTTCGCGAACGCGGTCAAAGCCTCGCGTTCGCGATTCACAAAATAAATTTGACCACTATTCCTCTTTCGCGATCACGACCTTCCCATCGCAAACGCGATGCTTTACTCAGACCACCCTTCACGATCGCGTTACCCCTCTCACGAATGCGATGAATAATATACCTCAAACCCAACTGACCACTTTTCCTCTACGCGAACGCGATCCACCTCACGCGAACGCGATGACCAAATGCCCAGCCCTTCACGAACGCGTAGCCTTCCTCGCGAACACGAAGGCTTAAATCCCAGCTTCATCAACTGACCCTTCGCGAACGCGAGGACCCACTCGCAAACGCGAAGGTCATTTCTCTGCAGCACTGACCTGCAATTTTCTGCAATTCCAAACTTCATGGAATGGTTCGATTGACCACCCGAAATTCACACGAGGCCCCCGGGACCTCAACCAAACATGCCAACATATCCCAAAACCTTATTCAAACTTGTACCAATCTTCAAAACACCTCTAGCAACATCGAATCAACCAAAACATATCGGATTCAAGCCTAAGTTTCCAAAAATCTTTCAAATTCCGCTTTCGATAAAAAATCTAACCAAACCATGTCTGAATGACCTGAAATTTTGCGCACACATCCCAAATGACACAACGGAACTACTACAACTCTCGGAATTCCATTATGACCCCTATATTAAAATCTCACCTACCAACCGGAAATCGCCAAAATATCAACTTCGCCAATTCAAGCCTAAATCTACTCCGAACCTCCAAAACTCATTTCGATCACGCTCCTAAGTCCCAAATCACCTTCTGAAGCTATCCGAACCATCAGAACTCACATCCGATCCCTCTAACACATAAGTCAAAATCCGATTGACTTTTCCAACTTAAGCTTCCTCAAAAGAGACTAAGTGTCTCAAACCTTACCAAATCCTTTCCGAACCCGAGCCAACCAACCCGATCACACATAGAACCAATAGACAAAGAAATAAGAAGCAGAAATGGGGGAAACAGAGTGGTAACTCATGAGATGATTGGTCGGGTTGTCACATCCTCCCCAACTTAAACAAACGTTCGTCCTCGAACGAGTTAAGAAACATTACCTGAAGCCTCAAACAGGTGGGGATATCTGCTCCGCATCTCCTGCTCGGTCTCCTAGGTAGCCTCCTCCATGGGCCGACCTCTCCACTGCACTTTCACTGAAGCTATATCCTTTGACCTCAACTTTCGAACCTGACGACCCAAAATAGCTACTGGCTCCACACATAAGTCAAATCACCACCCAACTGAACCGTGCTGAAATCCAGAACATGAGACAGATCCCCAATATACTTTCGGAGCATAGAAACATGAAATACCGGATGCACACTCGACAAGCTGGGTGGCAAAGCAAGCTCATAAGCCACCTCCCCAATCCTCCGAAGTACCTCAAAAGGCCCAATGAACCGCAAACTCAATTTCCCTTTCTTCCCAGATCTCATAACACCCTTTATGGGCGAAACCTTCAACAAAACCTTCTCACCAACCATGTCGGACACATCTCGAACCTTCCTGTCAGCATAACTCTTCTATCTCGACTGCGCTGTACGAAGCCTCTCCTGAATCACCTTCACCTTTTCTAAGGCATCCTGCACCAAGTCTGTCCCCAATAGCCTAGCCTCACCTGGCTCAAACCAACCATCTGGAGATCTACACCGTCTCCCAAACAAAGCCTCATATGTAGCTATCTGAATACTCGATTGGTAGCTGTTGTTATAAGCAAACTCTACAAATAGTAGAAACTGATCCCATGACCCTCCAAAATCAATGACACAAGCATGCAAAATATCCTCCAATATCTGAATAGTGCGCTCGGACTGCCCGTCCATCTGAGGGTGAAAAGTTGTGCTCAACTCAACCTGAGTACCTAACTCACACTGCACAGATCTCTAATACTGCGAAGTAAACTGAGTGCCCCTATCTGAAATGATAGAAACTGGGATACCATGCTAATGAACAATCTACCGAATATAGATCTCTGCCAACCGCTCTGAAGAATAGGTAGTACACACAGGAATGAAGTGCGCGGACTTGGTCAGCCGATCCACAATCATCCAAATAGCATCAAACTTCTTCAATGTCCGTGGAAGCCCAACTACAAAGTTCATATTGATCCTCTCTCACTTCCACTCTGGAATATTCATCCGCTGAAGCAAGCCACCCGGTCTCTGATGCTCATATTTCACCTGTTGACAGTTGAGACACCGAGCTACAAATCCCACAATGTCTTTCTTCATTCTACTCCACCAATAATGCTGCCTTAAATCCTGATACATCTTCGCGGCACCCGGATGAATGGAATACCGCGAGCTATGGGCCTCCTCCAGAATCAACTCCCGAAGCCCATCCATATTGGGCACACAAATCCGGCCCTACATACTCAACACCCCATCATCACCAATAGTCACATCTCTGGCATCATCATGATGAAGGTCGAAGGCTGAAGTCTACCAAACCTCTCCAACCTATGTCGCTCATCCTCTGGCATGGCAGGAACTACATAGTCCAGAGCAGCTGCAACCGGCTGGGCTGGATGTGTCCCCGATATCTGAAGTCCCTGCACCACCTGCTCAGGTGTGCGAGCGGCGGGAGTCTGATTGCCTCCCCTGGCCTGAGAAGTAGCTGCGGCTGTAGTAGCTGAGACCGCCTGAGCTAGGCCAGTGCAAACTGATAGAATCTGAGCCAAGGCCTCCTGAAGACTCAGAATCACAATGGGCATAGCTGGTGCCTGAGCTGGTGTTACTGGAGCATCCATAACTAGGATTTGATCCTGGACTAGGGCTGTTGGTGGATCTGCAGGTGCTGCCCTAGCTGTTGTGCGGGCCATACCTCTGCCCCTACCGCGACCACGACCGCGTCCTCGGCCTCTCGTGGCCACAACTGGTGGTATTGGTGGTCGTCCATCCTAACCGGTAGCTCGTGTCCTCACCATCTGTGAGAGAATAGAATAATAGAAGTTTAGTACTCGAATCAACAAATTCGCACGACAAGAATTTCAAGAATATGAAGTTTTCCTAAAGGTTTTGCAGCCTCTCGAGGATAAATACAGACGTCTCCGTACCAATCCGCGAAACTCTACTAAACCTACTCATGACTCGTAAGACCTATGTAACCTAGGCTCTGATACCAACTTATCACGACCCCAAACCCGGACCCGGTCGTGATGGCACCTCTCGTGAAGACAAGGCCAGCCGACACTTTCCATTTCAGATTTTAACAGTTAAACCATAAGAAATAAGTCTAAAGCATAATAAATAAAATCACAAAGTAGCAGATAATAGCATAATTTGCGGAATACAACCCAACACAGCCCAATATCGGGGTGTCACTAGTCATAAGCATCTATAAGTCTTAAAACAAGTTTGAAAAGTCTATAAGCTATTACAAAATTTCTAATAAAGAGACAGAAATGATAAAGGGGGAGAAACACGGGACTGCAGATGCCAAGCAGCTACCTCGTGGACTCCGAAGTCTACTGGGAGCTCTCAACTCGCACTGGCAGAATCAACAACGCCTGAATCTGCACATGGGGTGCAGGGAGTAAAGTGAGTACTCCAACTCAGTGAGTAACAATCATAAATAAAGACTGAAAGCAGGAAATCACGTAAGGAAAATTACAGGCTATAACGAAACAGTAAAACCAGTAAAAACAATAAATCAGTAAAGATATGTGAAAAGTCATTTTAGTTCAACATAAACTGCATGAAAAGCCTTTTTCAACAATTAAGCAGGTAAAAGGACAGGAGATTAAGAAGAATAAACAGATAAAGGTTCGCCCCTCGGGCAATATCTCAGAACAATACCAGCCCCTCGGGCTATATCTCACATCACATGGTACCCGCGCTCACTGGGGGAGTGTAGACTCTTGGAGGGACCCCTTACGGCCCAAGCGCAATATCAAGCCATCTCGTGGCATCATCACTAGGCTCTCGGCTTCATATCAACAAGCCACCTCATGGTGTACATATCTCAGGCCCTCGGCCTCAAATCATGATCTGTGTTTCCTCACAACATAGGCCCTCGGCCTTACTCAGTCAAAGATCCTCACAAGCCACTCGACAGTAGTAAAACATGATTCTCTACCCAATTATCATTTAAGATGTCAAAACAGAGTAAATATGGCTAAGTATGAACAATGAAATATACATGACTAAGTTCAAGTATAATGTCAAAATAGTGAGGAAATATCAATAAAAATCCCCGAAGGGTTCAAATAGTTGGCACGAAGCCCTAATGTGGCATTCAACCCAAATAATGATGATAACAAATAGATTTCAGTCAAATACGCGGTAAAATAGTCATCCGGGGCGGACTAAGTCACAATCCCCAATAGTGCACAACCCCACACTCGTCATCAAACGCGTGTCACCTCAATATAGCACAACGATGTGCAATCCGGGGTTTCATACCCTCAGAACATCATTTACAATCATTACTCACCTGAATCCGGTCAAATCTCTAGCCTGCGATGCCATTGCCCCTCGAATTGGCCTCCACTCACGTCAAATCTATCCAAAATCAGAATCACGACATCAAAATATGCTAAGGGAATGAAGCCCAAGAAAAAATAATCAATATACGACTCAAATCCCGACATTACCAAAACCCGACCCATGGGCCCACGTCTCGGATTCCAATAAAATTCACATCAATACGTTCCTTATTTTTCCAGGGGTTTGTACATACCAAAAGCTTCAAAATCCATCCACAAATGACCCCTCAAATCTCAAATTTTAAGTCTCCAATTTCAAGCCCTAGTTCCTCAATTTTAGGCTTAGATTCCATGATTTATTAGGTAGATTTCACATTAGAATCAAGTTTTAAGTCCATGATTCTTACCTCCAAGTGATTCCCCTTGAATCCCTCTTCAAAAAGCTCTAAAAACTATCAACAATGGAAGAAATAAACCCCAAAATCGCGGACAAGACGAGTATTTAAACCTTCTGCCCAGGCCTGAAATCCTTCTTCGCGAACGCGGTCAAAGCCTCGCGTTCGCGAAGCACAAAATAAATTTGACCACTATTCCTCTTTCGTGATCGTGACCTTCCCATCGTGAACGCGATGCTTTACTCAGACCACCCTTCGCGATCGCATTACCCCTCACGCGAATGCGATGAATAATATACTTTAAACCTAGCTGACCATTTTTCCTCTACGCGAGCACGGTCTACCTCACGCGAACGCGATGACCAAATGCCCAGCCCTTCGCGAATGCGTAGCCTTCCGTGAAGGCCTAAATCCCAGCTTCATCAACTGACCCTTCGCGAACGCGAAGGTCATTTCTCTACAGCACTGACCTGCAATTTTCTGCAATTCCAAACTTCATGGAATGGTCCGATTGACCAGTCGAAACTCACTCGAGGCTCCCGGGACCTCAACCAAACATGTCAACATATCCTAAAACCTTATTCAAACTTTGTACAAATCTTCAAAACACCTCAAACAACATCGAATCAACCAAAACATATCAGATTCAACCCTAAGTTTCCAAAAATCTTCCGAATTCTGCTTTTGATCAAACACCCAACCAAACCACGTCCGAATGACCTTAAATTTTGCACACACATACCAAATGACACAACGGAACTACTACAACCCTCAAAATTCCATTCCGACCCCTATGTCAAAATCTCGCCAACCAACCGAAAATCGCCAAAATATCAATTTCGCCAATTCAAGCCTAAATCTACTCTGAACCTCCAAAACTCATTCCGATCATGCTCCTAAGTCCCAAATCACCTCCCGAAGCTATCCAAACCATCAGAACTCACATACGAGCCTTTTAACACATAAGTCAATATCCGGTTGACTTTTTCAACTTAAGTTTCCTCAAAAGAGACTAAGTGTCTCAAACCTTACCAAATCCTTTCCGAACCCAAGCCAACCAACCCGATCACACATAGAGCTGATAGACAAAACAATAAGAAACAGAAATGGGGGAAACAAAGCGGTAACTCATGAAACGACTGGCTGGGTCGTCACAAATCATCACTTAATCTCAATGGCATACCAAACATCATTTCAAGTCAAGAAGGATCAATTTAAGCACAATCTAATGACTTCGGTTGGTACCATCAATTAATACAATGCATATGAATCACCAACTTTTCACACATTTTATTTCAATTCAAAAGCTCAAACACCACATTAACCAAAGTAGCAACCAAGTCATGACACTAAAAATTCAAAATTTGCCTCTCTATCACAATTGCCTTCCCTCACTCATTCCTCCCAATTGAAAATGGGATTAAATTCACAACTCGAATCTCATGTGCCTCACACTTTAAGAGAGAATTCCAAACTCATAAATTGCAATTCAAAACATAAATGGGATGTCAAATGGAAAGACTCAACTCTCCCTCTCACAAAGATATTCAAATGCACACAAGTAGTACCATAGGCTTGCCATTCATGTATTTCTCTACTAATGTAGACATACTTGGTTCAAAATCAATTAGAACTTAAAGGATTGTAGTTTAGGCTTTTGGTTAAAGTAGGACACAATTTTGGGTAAGAGTGACTCAAAACCTCCCTACGCACTACACTTTTTCAACAATCAAAGTCCACTCCCTTTAAGAATGTTTCTACCCTTTATTCTTTTTTTTTTATATATCACCTAGTCTTCCATTTATTCATACTTCCTTATTTTGCTTTTCATTTCATCATTTTTTTTAACACTTTTCACTTTTTGAGAAACCTCCATATCACAACTTTTCCAACCTCCACGCTTTTAGCCTATATTCATACTTTAAATTACTTAGGGAGGTATGGTTCCACAAGAACATCAATAAGATGATAGTTGTAACATGGTTGTAAAAAAAAAGTAAAAAGTAAAAAAAAAGCTCAAAAGGGTTGACTAGGAAAAAAAATTCATGGGTAGGAAATTTAGGCACAATAATGGTACAAGGAAGGCCTAATATCATTTTTCAAACCAAGTTTATCTAGGATTTCACCTTGAAGCACATTCCGGGCAAGTTCTAGACTACAACTGATGCAAAAGAACTTTCACAAATAAAGCTCACCACACATGGCACATGAAAACTCAAATGGAATACAAATCCAAAATCCAATTGAAACCAATGGATCTCAAGGAAGTCATTTGTAGCCTAAGAAGCTATTTAGTGAATCAAAGAGCCAAAATTAGAATCTAAAAGTTACAACAAGGAATCTTACCTTAATCATTCATTTTCATCATATATATATACATATATTTTAAAGATCAAAAACTTCATATGCCAAGGTTTAAATCATATTGGTACCAAACAAGTCACTCATTGGCTGGGCACAAGATTACACCCAATAACTACATTATTCACCCAATATATATTTTTAGTTTAGTAGCTAGTTGTGAATAAAGTGGTTATTGGGTGTAATCTTGTGCCCATAAGCCAATGGGTGACTTGTTTGGTACCAATATGATTTAAACCTTGGCATATGAAGTTTTTGATCTTTAAAATATATGTATATATATATGATGAAAATGAATGATTAAGGTAAGATTCCTTGTTGTAACTTTTAGAAGAAGGTTTAATTTCTCGCTATCAAGCCACTTCGGAAGAATACCTCGAGACCCCGAGGACGTGGAGTTGCGACCGAGTCCCCTCCCTCGGGGCTTGTCGAGGCCCAACTCAAAGAAGACGAAGACCGAGGCTAGAGCAAAGGGGGAAACTCCCAAGGCATGCGGCTCAGTCTGACCAAGCCGGCCTATCCAGAGCCTATGTCAAAGCATCACATCTAGCCGTCCTATCTCCATACTTTACAATTAATGTATGTTGTACTATAACCGGATTTCCCCCTATATAAAGGGAACTCTCAATAGTTTGTAATGGGGCTAACGTTGCTCCAACTACTCTCCACAAGATCAATAATATCTCTCTCTCTTTCTTCTCTCTAATTTACTCGCTCAAGGACACTTTAGCATTTATCATTTTCTTACTTGTTCTTCATTTATTGCTTGGTCTTGGCCATAGAGAGCCTTGTCTGATCATATCTTAACTATTATCCCATTCCCGACTACCCCCGATACCTCGAGATCGAGCCGGATATTGACCCCGAGGCTTCTTCATCGACCAGTTTGAGGCACGGGAGGTAAGCCCCTGGGTTTGATCACTGCCCCATATTAGCTTGTATCTCTTCGTTAAACTGCATATTCTTAGCATCAACTGCTCTAACAACTAGCATAACAATAGATCACGTATTTTTAGAATCCCATTTACAAATCTAATTATTGTTACCATATTCACGGTAAACAGTTTGGCGCCCACCGTGGGGCTAAAAATAATAGTGATTATTTTCTTGCTAGTTCCATTACACAAACACAAGTTATCTTTCACACTTTTTCTAGTCCAAGATCTCTTGACTTCAGGTCAAAATGTCTGGCTTGGTAAACGGGGTTAAGAACGACTACCTTAAAAATCACGGAGAAAATGGTGTGGCAATTCCAGTCATTGGCACGCCACCGCAGAACCCTGATAACGCACCTGGACCGATTCCAGCGGATGCGGGTTCTCAAGACACGTAGCGAGTCTACAAAACCTTGCACACCGATGGAAGCATACAACATGGCAACCAACAGGAAGCCCAAAAGACCCCAGCCCGAGAAGAATAGGAAGTTCGTCTTCATGTTATTTTTGAAATGTTGCAGGAACAACAGTTGGCCATTTCTTAGTTACAAAGCCATCCGAAGACACCCAGCACAGCAGTGACGGAAACAGCTCCCCCCGCCGAACAAGTACCCAAGAGGTCGAGCAATAACGGATCGGTAGTCAACCCTGCCATAGCAATGATGCTTGGGAATCTCACCAAAAGGATTGAATCAGGTGAGAAATTGATAGCAGCCAATGATAAGAAGGTCGAAACCTACAACTTTAGGGTCGACCAAATCCCGGGCTCTCCCCCGATCCTGAAACGTGTAGATTTAAGGAAGTTCATGCAATGGGTTCCCCGAGGAAGCGGCTTCGGAACCCATTTCAAAGAAGTTCAGAATGCCAGAACTCCCTAAGTACAACGGGACCTCAGATCCGAACGGATATCACTGCTCATGCGTGCACGGAAAAAGGCAATGACCCAAAATATGATAATATCGAGTCCATCTTATTGAAAGGGTTCAGGGAAACACTCCCGAAAAGGACCATAATGAGGCGTCATAACCTAGTGCCCAACCCCATAAACCCACTAACCATACCGGTGGATTCCTCTATAAAGGTGCACGCCGATGCCATCGAAGCAACGACGAAAAAACCCGACACATCCAGGGCCGAACAAAGGGAGAATGAAATACCACAGGAATTCACACCTCATTCCCTGATGGAACGAACGGGATTACCCCTTGTCTCAGATGACTGGGCGATACAGGCTTTCACTCAAAGACTAAACAGACCAAGCCCGACGATTTCAGGGCAGTTCAAACAAAACTTGATTGGGTACCCCGCCAAAATTTGGTTAGATGCCCGTACCCGGCATTGGTCGCAAATCAGGGTCATGGATGACCACCCCGGAAGCCCCTCAGGCTCAGTATACCCAAGAAGGCTCCTGGCGGAAAAACCTATGCCTAACAGATAAAGGTATCACCCGTACGCCGGAGATAGGAGGAATGCCCCGAGACACAACCTACCTTGCAACGATTGGAGAATGAATCGAGGAAGATATCCTCGAGGAATCATTAATTGAGATAGATTCAATGGGGACACAGGGCTAGCGAGGGTTCCTCGCCCATCAGAGTACAATTTCAACATCGTTATACCAAACATCATGTTCACCGTAAGCGAAACCAGGGACGTCAAATGGCTCGGACCAATTCAGCAGAATCTCTCTCAGGGGAATCACAACTTGGTGAGGAAAACAGTCGTGCTACCCAATAAAAATCACCACCGAGAATTGTTGAGTGATCAGGCTCGAGTTCAGTTCCGAGTGAGGAAGGCAGCCAGGAAGAGTGAAGCAAATGAGCCACGATGTATTGCCACGATAGTGGAGGAGCGGCGACACCCTCCAAGGACTCATAAAAGGGAGAGTAAAAATGCTCGTCACCAGAGGGAAACAGATCCGGGGATACATTCCCGAGGACTCCCTCACATTCAGTAAAAAAGAAGTCAAAACCTTGTCTCGGCCTCACACTGACGCATTGGTAACCTTCTTCGTCATTTGATCCATTTCAAATAAAATATATGCTCATTAATTCAGGTGGTTCGATCAACATATCAACATTGTTGGACCGAGGTTGATAGGGCGGTTCGGACCGCCGGGTCAATACAACAACCACCTCTCGAATCTTTGGCAAATTCCAAACAGCCATCGCTACGACAAGGAGAAAGACCATTCTCTCAGCACAACGTGGCTATCCCGGTATGGGATGCCAAGTTCCATATCATCAAAGGAGGCACAAGGCACGAACGTCTTATTCAGACGACCACGGGCACACCGTCCGAAGAGAGTGTCGTCCCCATTTCGCCAAAAGAATGAAACCTTCAGCGAAGGATGAGATTGAAACCATCTGTGGGGAGCGACACACAGCAAGGGGAAAGTCCACATCACATAACGCGTCACTGGCACTAATATCTCCACTCTCGAAAGAGCCAAAGGGTAAGCGAACCACATCTTCGACCAAGCCCGATTAAACACAGCGGAGGGCTGTACTAGAGTCCTCACCTCGAAACAGTAGGAACCTATCAAACCTCGGAACATCACTTGCACATCCCGCGGTAAAGAAAAACTACCTGCCTTCTTCGTTATTTTTCACTAACCTGTATGCAGACACCCGACCAGGGCGTTCGGAAGTGCTAACTCTACCCAAAGATCCCGAGGCCTTAACGGAAGTTGCTGCGCTCTTTCCCCTCGGCCAGACTTCCGCCCCGAAGAGGGTCTCACCAGCAATGTTCTTAGTAGAGCAACATACCCCCCTAGGAGGATCTGACAAGATTGCAGGCTTTCTCTTGCAATCAAGCGATGAAGGGCACCCCCCCTCTTGAAGGCGCCATCTGCTCGGAAGGACCGGGGAACGATGGACTGAGTTTCAATAGGGAATCATGTACCAGAACAAATGGTCCAAGGGGCCGCACCTGCACGGGCCAAGCTCGCAACAACGAAACGACATGTATTTACGCCAAGCAATAAAAGAATATCTTTCAGCATCTCGTACTCCAAAAAAATAAAATTTCAGCATGCTCGCGGCAGGGGTCCCTCCGCCGAATGCGTCCCGAAATACTCAGAGACTTAGCGTTAATAATTTGGCACCCGCACGACCCCAGGATCGGAACTCCAGGCTCATAAGGCCCCAACAAGGCAACTCCGAGCTCACAAGTAACGGCCTTCGAGCCTAAGCAAACTCGATGACCTCGAGACTGTCGTCAATCGCCATATACTGGAAAACCCGAGGCCGTAAGACCCCGAGCGGGAAAACTCGGTCTAGCTAGATCTATTTTACATAGCAACAAACAGTGTAAGACCTCAA
Source organism: Nicotiana tabacum (assembly GCF_000715075.1). Taxonomy (NCBI): domain Eukaryota; kingdom Viridiplantae; phylum Streptophyta; class Magnoliopsida; order Solanales; family Solanaceae; genus Nicotiana; species Nicotiana tabacum. Next base: position 183,242,236 of record NC_134087.1, on the reverse strand, counting down.
CAGGCATGACAAACTGTAAGACCACAATATGCATGACAAACTGTAAAACCTCAACAGGCATGACAAACTGTAAGAGCTCAACAGGCATGAAAATTTTGTAAGACCTTATTATAAGCATAAAACTCAATCCCAAAGTTTAGGCTATACGTTGCATTTGTAAGAATCCCGAAAGGGCATACCCTCGGTGTAGATGCCTAAACTATCACTCGGGATCAAAAATGGCTCCGGCCAAACACATATGACTACGGTAAAAATGGCTGCACCAGCCATTAACGCGACTCGGGGACGCCCGACCATCACTAATAAAATCACAGGCCATTACTTCATATCTACTTCAAAAAGAACCGATTAAAATAGGCTTCCCTCAATAGGCAAACGAGCTTCGACAACGTCAGCGCCAAATCACAAGGCTTCGAGCAACTCAACCTATGAGCTAAATCTTCCGAGGTGCTCGAACATCGCCGCTAACAACTTGAAATCGAGGTTCTTCTCGAACCGACGATAGGTCAGGCAAAATTATTTCAAAAAGACCTTAACGAGAGGAAAACAAAGCCTACAATATGCCCACGGGCAAAAGCGTAAGAGCCATTGTTGCCAGCCAAATGAGCCTCCAGACTGCACACTAAAAGACCGCAATGACCAAATAGCGTAAGAGCCACTGTCTCTAGCTTGAAAATTGAAAACTTGAGGATTAAAATGAGCTCGAGTCGTAACCCGATTCGGAGACCGGATCCAAAATAGTTAACTACAATATGTCCACAGGCAAAAGCGTAAGATCAATTATTGCCAGCCAAACGAGCCTCCGGGCCACACACTTAAAAGGTCACTCCGACCTGAGGTGCAAGAGCCATCGTTATCCGCCCATGCAGGCACGAAAAAACTTAAGGGCCAATTAAAGCTTGAGTCATGACACGACTGGGAGACTGAACCCAAAATAGTTAAAATACGAATGCCCAAGGGCGGGGAATAAAAACCATCATCATCCACCCGTGCATGCACAGGAGATTGAAGGTCGGGTAAACTCGATTCAAAGCCTGACTCGAAGACTAAACACAAAATAGTTGGGCAAAGCACGAAATCTCTAACGCCTACCCTCGTCGAAGATTGCACTTGAGAGCCTCCGGGCCTGTCTAGTGAGCTCCGGATCCACAGGGCTCCCGCCAGACACCGAAACCAGCCCGCCTGGTCAAAAGAAATGCGGAAAGAGATAAAGCTTCAAGTTCTCTATTATCACACACAAAAGGTGTGTTCTCCATATACAAACATGCTTCGCGAATGACAAATACAAAATGACAAAATAGCGAAATTAACGCTCTGCTCTAGAAGGTTACGGCATACCAGCCACAGCTTCACTCTTCGTGATGTTGGCAAGAAGTGACCGAGCCTCACGCTCATCCGCCCTTGCACGTACTAACTTCTCCGAGAGAACGAAACCCCTGGCGCCGATATCTACAAGTACCTCTCTTCGGGATCTGCAACGGACATATTCCTCGATCCTCTTCTCACGATCGAGGGCCTGCTTCAACTCGGCTTGGGCATCGACAATGTCTTTTAAATGAATCGCCATCTCTTGATCAGCCTTGGTCTGACTCAATGCTACTTCAGCCCGAGCATCGATTATCTCAGCCCTAATCTTTGAGAGATCGGACTCGAGCTTCGCGATCATATCCGCTTGAACTGAAGCATTGTCACGAGCCAAGAGGAGTTGGGAATTGAAGGCAGGAACCTTGGCCAAAGCGCCCCTCTCCTCTAGAGCTTAAACCTGCACCTGAGCCCTCAGTTCACCACATGCATTCCTGACTCGGTCGGCTTCACCCCCAAGGTACTCCAAAGCCTCCGTCTTTTTCTGTAGCTAAGATAGGCAAAAGGAGTAACTTAAGGGTCAAAAGAGCAAAATGCATACTATGAAAGGTTATCTTCTCCATCAAATATCTCTCGTAATTCGAGATCTGGTATGCCTCATACCGCCAATGCATCAACTCAACCTCCTTCTCCTCGCTAGGGGGCCTAAGGGACTCACCCTCATCCAAAGCTTTCCAAAGTCTAGCTCCATGACGGAGCAGCTCAGATCTGAGCCTATCAAAGGCCTGCAGAAGGAAAACTCGATAAAGAAAGGGAGACGCGAAATACAGAAGGACTAAGGCGAAACTTACCGTGAAGTGAAGCCGGTGGACTCCCTCGAAGTCCAAGCACACTCCTGTTGATCCAGCCCCTTTGAGCCCGGTAGAACCACCCTCGGTCGAGGTATATTCACTCGGAGGAACTACTGTTCCGGATCCAAATGCTTCGGGAACAGCGGGATAGGGCGATGTACTCTCCTCGAAGATACAAGCTCGTTTAGCTGTATTAAAAGCTCCATCGCACTGCGAGTGTAAGTCCCCTTCACCGCCATTGTCCCTTGGCTCAGAGGCCGACAACTCCTCTCCCTCTCCGGAGGAACACCCGATACATGCGGCGGCAAAACTAGTAGAAATGAGAAAATGTCATATACGAAGACTAAGGTGAAAACAGCGTACGCGCGTACCTTGGTATTTCGCTTCCCATCTGCCATGGGACACAACTCGCTACCTACGCTCGTCGCAAGTCGAATGGGTCGCCAACCTCCGGATCCAGTCGGGCAGATCGGTAACTTCAGCCGGCGTCCATGAAGTTGCTGCAGAAGAGGAGGAAACACAATTACTCAACTGGTTTTCGCTATAAGCAAATCTGAGAAAGCACGAGAGACTCCACTCAAGCGCATAATTCTATCCCTCGGGAAATGGCATGAGCTCCCCGGGAATAATGTCAGCTGTCCAAACCCGGACGAATTGACTGACCCACTCTTGATCCTCATCTTTCTCATCATCACAACAAAGGGCGTGGAGGAATGACACCGTAGGGTTAGCAGGCCTCGATGATGAAAGGGCCGGTACAGCCTGACGAGGTGGCTAAGCGTGAATTCAAGCCTAGCCTTCTCCACAAAGAATCTCACCATCAACATCACTCGCCAAAACGACGGATGTATTTGCGCCAAAGTAACCCGATACTTCAAGCAGAAGTCAAGCACGACCCTATCAAGGGGGCCTAATGCAAAAGGGTACATGTATACGTTCAAGAATCCATCAGCAGAGTCTGTAATACTCTCATCCGGGGAAAGCACCTGCAGCGCTATCCCCTCGCCCCATCCGTAGTATCTCCTCACCATCTCCAGATGTTCCCCTCTTTTCAAAGACATAGTCTTTAGAGTGAACTCCCGCGGATCCTGAACACTGGGAGTGGAACTCTCCCCTCCCCGCCGGGTCGGGCCCGAAGTAGCTGCCTTGGCTATGGAAGAATTAACTGGCTAAAGCAGGGACGTACACCAACACTTTTTTGTACCTGAATAAACGAAGGGCCCGATGCCAAGATAGAGGGATAGCTTTCCAAAATAATGAGATCTTCCAAAAGAAGCAAAAGCCACCCCACATATATGTGGGAAACAACAACGATTCACCTTTCCAGAGTAAGCCGTGGGAGGCCAATGGCCTTGGTATAGACCCCGAGGTGCTACCCGACCCTCGAGACCTCCATCGATAAGAAATTAAGCTATAATAAGCCAAATACATCATCTCCAGCCCCGATGTGGCGCCAGATCTCGTGGTTTTCCTTTCTAAAAAGAAAAGTAATCACTTACAGCTCCGCCTATGAAGACTCAAAGAGGGCTCAATGCATATCGTAAATATAGGCAACTCTTTGACGGAAGTCTATCCACTACGCTTTAAAAGGATATCTACATAAAGTTTAGAGTAGACCCCCAGGTACCCGAAGCTGCCATTCGCTCAAGATACCACTCTCAAAAACGTCAAAACTTAGCGTACTATCTCCATGCAACTCGAAGGGCCAGACGACCCGAGTCTATCAGACCGATGCAGGCTTGGTCCGAGTATGACTATGGGCTCGGAAAAGAGCAATGTCAATCGGCAGAGGATCGGAAAGAACGCTCGCATCTGAATTAGATATCAATGGTCAACAACAAAGGAAAACATTTAAAGCATCGAAGCGCACAAGAACATACAATAGTAGGGCAAGCATCAATAACAAAAATCAAGAAAATATCTTCATATTCATAAACATCCATATACAACAGCCCTCGAAGGGTCCCTACATACAATTACAAAAAGCCCGCAAAGGGTTCTTACGCATAAAGGAAGAAACAAAAGGGTGCACACGCGTGATAAAAGCCTAGAGACTGGTCTACCTTCGAAGGTCCGCCTCCTGCAACAAGCACATTCGGGAACACATCCTCAGAAGACTCATCCCAGCCTTCCACACTGATATCCCCAAAGGGAGGGATGAAAAAATGCCTAGCTCTCCAAAGGGAGGGACGATGCTAGAAGGGAGGGATGAAAAAATGCCTAGCTCTCCGAAGGTCGAGGACCCTCGCTGGCCAAGAGAACCTCGGAGAGACGGATGACCGGGCGAGCCTCGGTCCCGCTTGCGTGACTACTTATAGTCCACTTCTTGGAACATCTAGCCGTGCAAGCTACCAGCTCGGGGCAGAGCACCACGTCGAGCCGGGGTATGAAGGTGAGCATTGGTGTATAATCTGAGCCCCCTTTTGAGCAGCGACCTATAATCCGAAGAGATTTTTGCGAGCAAGGAAAGTTGACCCCCGCATGTCATCATCTCGAGCAAACAAGGGCAGCAACAGTAGACGTAACAACAACCACAGTAGCAACAGGATGACATGGTCATGCTCGACAAATGGAAGCTCCGGCAAGAGGCCACAACACAGCCTACGAGAGCTCTGCCAAACGACCTTGAGGCCACGAGCCCCAAACATGATGTTCAAAGATGGAGGAAGATAATAAGAAGAAATGAGAAAATGAGCTAATGAAGGCACTTGGATAGAAAAACAACGCCAAAGCGCCCCTACTTATAGGGTAATGACACAGTCATCGAAGCTTTGGAAGATTGATCGGCAGACGCAATTACTACATTCTTGAAAAATCGAATTAGTGGCGGTGCATTTATCTTGGAGAACGGGATCGATAGTGCATTGAATGATGTCAAATACACAAGTCTATGGGACACCTCGATTTCCACAAAAGCTCGTGCCGCAAGTTGCATCATTGGTATGATGTCACCGTGAGAAGCTCGTGGAGTTCGGTGTCAGAATCATTTTCTATCGCTTTGTTCCAGGAAACGCAAAAACTATCTGTATACAGCAAAATCAAAAGGTTTAATTTCTCGCTATCACGCCACTTCGAAAGAATACCTCGAGACCCCGAGGACGTGGAGTTGCGGCCGAGTCCCCTTCTTCGGGGCTTGTCGAGGGCCGACTCAAAGAAGACGAAGACCGAGGCTAGAGCAAAGGGGGAAACTCCCAAGGCATGCGGCTCAGTCTGACCAAGCCGGCCTATCCAGAGCCTATGTCAAAGCATCACATCTAGCCGTCCTATCTCCATACTTTATAATTAATGTATGTTGTACTATAACCGGATTTCCCCCTATATAAAGGGAACTCTCAATAGTTTGTAATGGGGCTAACGTTGCTCCAACTACTCTCCACAAGATCAATAATATCTCTCTCTCTTTCTTCTCTCTAATTTACTCGCTCAAGGACACTTTAGCATTTATCATTTTCTTACTTGTTCTTCATTTATTGCTTGGTCTTGGCCATAGAGAGCCTTGTCTGATCATATCTTAACTATTATCCCATTCCCGACTACCCCCGATACCTCGAGATCGAGCCGGATATTGACCCCGAGGCTTCTTCATCGACCAGTTTGAGGCACGGGAGGTAAGCCCCTGGGTTTGATCACTGCCCCATATTAGCTTGTATCTCTTCGTTAAACTGCATATTCTTAGTATCAACTTCTCTAACAACTAGAATAAAAATAGATTACGTATTTTTAGAATCCAATTTACAAATCTAATTGTTGTTACCATTTTTACGGTAAACAATACACTTTCTAAAAATAAAGAAAAACTAAACAAGACTAATCCCTTAAGAAAGTTGTCACGCCATCCATCATAGGCAAAAGTCACCCGATTCAACACAAATAAATTCCTTGGAAAATAACCATGGTAGAAAGAAAAACCAAGGAGTTTAATTAATACTACTATAAAAAAATAGAAACCAAAATAAACACAAATAAAAAACAAGAAAAATAACAGAGCCAATAAGAAAATGCTAATTCTACAAAATATTACCAATAAACTAACAATGTTAACCAATCCACATAAGTTCACAGAAAATGTTCATGCTCCACATAATGCTCTACAAATATACATCAAATATGAGCCACCCCCAACCTAAAATATTGCACTGCCCTCAATGCAATTAATCAAAACAAGATAAAATGAAGGAGGTGTTCCCTAAAGCTGCATCACTCGGAGCTGGAGGTGGTGGGAAATTTGAGCTCCAAATCCTCATCATCATCGTCCTCAGAATCATGTGAGCCACAGAATGAACTCAGCTTGTGCATCATCCTTGACAGAAACTTGCTTTTCTTCTTCTCATGCTCCTTGAACTTCATCTGTCGCCTTTCAACTTTTCCTTGTCTCTGGCTCATGTCTTCTAATCTAATTTTGATTGCATTTTGCTCCAGCACTACATCACCCAAGGTCGCTGGCTTCTTACTAGACCCAGTCGAAGTGCCCTCACCAGATGGACCAGAGGGAAGATCTGCAACAAGCTGTCGAATATGAGCATCTACACCATAAATCTCATGGGAAATGTGGCGCATAGTGGGGGGTCCATAAGGAAGTGGAATCATGGGGTCATGTGATCCTGTTGTAGCTGTGGAGGCACCACCAGATCCCTCGGCCGACTCATCAAACTGCCCAAATGAAGGAGATAGCACATCAATCCTTCTCTTCTTCTTCTTGCCAGTTGGCCCTTTTCGAAGCACCTCAGCATCATAGCATAACTAAGTGATCAATGAGGGAAAGAATAGGCTTCTAGACCTTCCATTGCATGCTTCCTCAATTTCACTCACGATGTGCTGGCCCACGTTCACTGGCAAGCCATCCATAATGCCAGCAATCATCAATGCCTTCTCAGGCGTCACTTCAGTCTCATTTCTAGATGGCACAATCCTGGCACAGTAATGGATAGCCAAAGCTTGGCTTCCATAGTGAAATCATAAGAATCAACCCCTTTATATATTCTTTCTCAAGTCGGTTGCACCCCGTCATGAAGCTTTTCCACCAACCACTGTGTTCCTTTGTCTCTTCCTCTATATATCTCATTGTCAGCATTGGGAAGCCCGTAGTGTGCATTTATTACCTTGGGGCCAAAGTCGACCCGCTTGCCCCTGACAAAAGTGAATACATCCCCCTGGAAATTAGTCTTCACGGCGTTGGCATAAAACTCACAAACTATTGTGTAGTTCGCTTTGATTGGTTCAGGAGCAAAGCATATCCATCCATTGTCAGTCAATCTTCGGAAAAAATCCGGCATCTTAGCCTCAACGTTGTCCACACGGATGCCCCATTCTTTGACATGAGTTTGTCATAATTCCTTTCACATTTAGCAGCTATGAATCTGGTCTGATCAAAATATTCTTCTTCCACAGTTTGGGGAGCATGATCTTGTGCAATTTCGACGTTTTTCGAGGCCATTTGATGCTCAAAGTGCCTACATAAAGAGACCACATGTCAAATGCTTTTATGGGTACATAATAAATTGTATTATGATACACTTAGGCCAAAGAAAAAGATCAGAAAGCATCAGGGAAAATTTTTGCAGAGCTACTATTTTTAGACTGCTGAAGCTGAAGCTATGCGATCGCAAAGTGAAAATTTTAGTTCTCAGAATTTAAAGCTCTGCGATCGCAGAACAGTCAACGCGATCGCATAAGGCATTTTATTGACAGTGCATAATTAGACCTATGCGATCGCGGATTAGGAAACACGATCGCGAAGGTCTCCTGCCTCGCCCAGTTGAAGTTCTTTTGGGCATTTTCCCAAACACATGATGAGCATCAGGTTTTCATATCAAATTTAAAGAAATTAAGCACAGATCTAACCCTAAATTTTTCAACAATTAAGAACTCACTCTCTTAACAAACTTTACCCAGCAAGCAGACACACACTCAAATACAATATTCACAGCAAATACTAAAAAATTTCATCCCCATGAAGTAGAGAAGAAGAAGAAGGAAAAATGGCTGTTCATTCACATTTTATACGTGAGAGTACGTCATAAGTCATTGATGTAAGCTCGGAAATGAGATTATATTTGGAAGCAAATAAAGTAAGTTAATCATGTTACCTTGGAGGTTACAAATATTTAAGATCATGAATAACGAGTACCAAGAGGGTTGGAAATCTTAGAAGCTAAACCAATTGAAGAAAATAAGTTTCGTCAAAAGTCGACAAGTTTGGAATGTTATAACATGTACTTTGGGGTAAGCTTAGGGTTCTTAACATGATAAGGAGGTTATTATATGAGTTATTTTAGTCATATGATATTCATTTTCTACATTTTGAAGGCAAGAAAGTTGTGAAACAAGAGTTGGCAAAGGTCATCACAAGTTACATTCATAAATTTTCTGAAATTTAGGTCAAATGTATCTGAGAATTTCTCTAAATATACTTGGAATCATGGGGTGTTCTACCTACCAAATTGAATATATACGAGTCTAGTTTCTAATGCATTAAACCGTTTGTCAATACGACATCAGAGTAGAGAGATATTCGTATTTTCGCGAGACCGCGCAAGCAGCTCCCAATGGGACCCACTTAGGCGGTGGTTGACCTACTTCAATTTATAAACGATTTGGATGCCTATTTTTGCTCATTTTCAACTAATATTCGTCTCCAAACTTCTCCTAACCCTCCTAAACATATACCACAAGGGTTTGAAGTGATTCCAAAGTGATTACACCATATTTCAACATCAAAACTTCGTTCTAGTGAAGAACAACACCTCTTTGAGGTTGTGTTGTCATTGAGAATTGTTGTGGGCTGTATTTGGATGAAATTCCAAATTGTTGCCGCTGTATAAGGTGAGTATAACAGCCTAATAATTGTGCTTAATCTTGCTTGTATGTTGGTTAAGTTGTTAGGATGATAAACTACAAGATAATACTTGGATTAGCTTAAGTCACTTCTATGGTGTTGTATTGCTATTAAGGGTTGTTGTAAACTAAATATAACTTGGATTTTGAATTGAAGTTACTGTATAATGTATTTATATTGTGATCTTACTTGTGTCTAAGGTTATATTGATGTTGATTAAGTTAAATGGATGGGCTAGACATGAACTAGTGAATAAAGTTGCTAATTGAGGATAGTTGAAGTTGTGGATTATTTTCGTTGTTATAAATATATGGTTTAAGGCTGGAATCATTGATTAATGACTTCATTATCATGTTAATGATACTTTTATGTTGAAGTAAGAAGTCTATAAGGATTGATAAGGGGTATACGGATTCCAATCGGAGCTTGCCGCTCGTCATAATGTAGTTGTGACTTGTTGTTGTTATATGGTGTCTTGATATTGATAATTATGTATTGATGGATTGCTCTGGTCATTGTTGTTTGTATATGGTATTGGAGGAGGCCCTTGTTACAAGGGAGATGCTGCCAAAATTTACGTAAACGAGCTACTAGCTTAAGCTATAGACTTAGCCTTTGCTCAACACTAATTTTGAATCTCCTTATACTATGATAGATTGAGTTGACTTGTTTGAAGAGTTGATTGTAAGGGATTAAGGACTCAATGGGTTTAAGGTATGTTAAGGCACTTTCTTCTTTCTTTTGGCATGATCTAAAGTGAAATGAATACGCTACTTCATAACGGATCTACTCCTAGCAACTAAGGTTGTCCATGTTGTTCTTTCCTTATAAAATTATTCTAAGCAAGTGTGTATGATACTTGAATCCTACTAAGGTTCATATTGAGGGTATGGATGTCCATAGTGCTCTTAAGTCACTCCAAAAGGTTTAGAAGGTGATTCCATGAGTTGAACATGCATTATATATATGTATCTATTTTACTCTACCGAGCTGCGCTATAGTCGGCCGGGTACGATACCTATTGTGCAACTACTGATCAGTTGGGTTTACCAAGCTCCATGTGGCCGGGTATGATTCTACCGAGCCTTATGATGGCCGGGTACGTTTTTACCAAGTCCTCTTTGAGGCTGGGTACGATATGATGATGATGATGCCCACAGAGGCGAATGTTTTAAAAAGTTTATGTATATATATGTATTATGCATTCCATATCAGTAACCCCCAGAGGCACTCAGATGTTACAGGTTGTATCTCCTCTATCTCTCTCTTTACATTACTGTTCTTGCTTAAGCTTTCCTACCTAACATACTCGGTACTTTATTCGTACTGACCTCCCTTTTGCTTGGGGACGCTGCATTTCATGCCCGCAGGTCTCGATTGATAGGTTGACAGTCCTCAAGTAGGCTATTAGCTCAGCGAAGGTGTTGGTACACTCCACTTACTCCGGAGTTGCCTATTTGGTCAGTATGCTTTGGACATGTATTGATTGGTATGGCGGGGCCCTGTCCCGACCTTTATGATTTTATGTACTCTTAGAGGCTTGTAGACAGATGTCAGATGTATGGATACTTGTATGGCCTTGTCGGCCTATGTTTCGAGTTTACTAATGGTCATGTCGGCCTTATAGGCCCGTATGTCACATATATTAGTTTGTATATCATGTTGGGTCTTCATATGTTGAGTATTCCCTTATGTTTTATTCTTGTTATCTCATGACGGGTTTTCTGGCTCATTTACTCATGATAACATGTTAAGAAAGATATGTTACGTTGGTACTTGGTTGAGTAAGGAACCGGGTGCCCGTCGCGGCCCTTCGGTTTGGGTCGTGATAGAAGTGGTATCAGAGCAGTTCTGTCCTAGGGAGTCTACAAGCCGTGTCTAGTAGAGTCTTGTTTATGGGTGTGTTGTGCACCACACTTATAAGCAGGAGGCTACATGACATTTAGGTCTGTCACTCTTTCTTCTTACTCTAGATCGTGCAGTAGAGCTCAGTTGTAAGAATTCAAACTCCTAAATTCGACTTTAGTCATAATACAACGATACCTACATCCACAAAGATAGTTGGTAAGAGATTACATATGGATGTGGAAGAGTTGAGTCAGAGGAACTCGATTTCACATCATGCTTATGATGAGTAAATATGAGGTCTTCAACAGATCATGTGTTCTTAATAAGGAGCCTTAAGACACAGATATCTATTCACGAATATGGTGAAAATCTATGAGGAATTCAAAAGATAGATACAAGTTTTAACAAGTAAAAGAAGTAAAGTGAAGGGGTACGAGGCACCCAGATAATGAAGATTATCAATATTTTCAAATCAGGCAGAGAAATATAAGCATTTTGGTACCTTCATCAATGACAGAGGTAAGTACAATTGGCCACACCCATCTCAGTTATGTTCTATGGGAGCTAACAGATATTATTTAAGAGAAAGATGAGATATCAGGATCCAGTTGGAGTTAGAGTAACCCAAAAATTGTGGATGGGTTGTTATCATTAACTAACGTTTCCGAAAGATGGTGCAAATGTGGTAATAGATCTTTTTCTAAGACACCCAGATGGTGAACTCTAGAGTAGTACAATCAGATACGAATACTGGAATATTCAAAAATTTCAGAAGATAGGCAGTGAGATCCTAGAAGGGACAAATATTTACCTTAGTATGACTCTAGCCCCGAGTAAAAAAAAAGAATGTTAGGCATTCCCAAGAGCCAGTGAGATGAAGCTAGGGGAGCTTATAGGGAAAGAACTTTTTGTTGAAGTTTTCAAAATAAAGTGATAGACAAAAGAAATATTATCCGGAGAATAAGAAGAAAATAAATGAAGCATCATGAGTAAGATGTGATATAGGGGTGATAACATTAAATCAAAATATGACACGATGACAGAGTCTATAGTCAAAGTGAAGGAAAATACAAGAGGTGACAAGCCTTAAGGCAATAAAAGAGTATAAGCCATAAAGTCATATTCTTATTTTGAGAAATGAGATAGTGACTTCAACGTGATTACCAGGAGGAAAGGTTAGACCCCAGAGTAATAAAAATCAGTATGGGCTGGTGAACAAGATAAAACCGAACATGAATTAGGGACCAGAGGATTTGATAATGGTCGACATCGTGAGAATTTCAAAGATCGTGCTCCAACAATAATAGAATAGATAACAGACGAATAAACTTTAAAGGTTATTTAGGAAGTTGCTTACCTAAAGCAAGCACTCTGAGCAGAGTTAATCTTAAGGGACTAAGTGTGCTAGTTACCGTAGGTGTCACCTTCGTGCGTAAGGAATTTAGTTATCCCTGGTACAGAAGGTTACCATAAGGTGATTAAGGTTCATTGATAATGTGAAAAGACGCCGAATATGAAAAGGTAAAACAACTATAGGTAGATCGTCGTAGTACTAAATCTTAGTACTCCCCTAAAGGGGGGGAATATGGTGTGATATGATAATAAGTCGGAGTTAAGCGGTTCAGTTAACTATGGAATGGTAAAGAAAGAATGTGGTAAAAAGGAGAAAAGGATGATGTTGTATTTATTCAGTTCCTGCAGATATGTTGCGACTCCAGAACATTATACAAGCACGACACCGGAGAGAGGCAGTAAAAGTTTTTGGCCAGGATGTTATTGACAAATAAGTGTGAATGGACACTTGATACATCAGGAGCTAGTGGCAAGAGATAAGTTAAGACAAAGGATATATCCCAAGAGGGATCATGCAGAATATATATATATATATATATATGAGAATGGACCAACGAGTAATTAGTAGTTGATTCAGGAAGAGCCCAGTTATGGCTAGACAAGAGGTCACAGATAAATCAATAGAGCATGCAAGATAAATGTAATGAATCGCAGCATAGTGAATTCAGTCTCGCAGATACGAGATCACAATCATTTGAAAACAATTTTAGATAGGAGTTGAGGTAGTTAAAGGTACCATTTTTAAGGTTTATGAAAATAAGAGAGAGTGCCACTAAGGAGACAATTAAAATTTGAGCTTAGAAGTAACCCTACGAGCACAAAGGCATAAATTTATGTAACTAAGGATTATTATGGGCGAGTAAGAATAACGAAAATTACCTTCGGGTGTACGATATATCAAGCTCGCAACTTTACAAGAGCCAGAAGGTCTCCCTAAGTACTACAATGAAAGACTAGCTGAGGAAATAAGAAAGAAGGTTTCCACCTAAGCATAGTGAGCTAAAAAGTAAATTATCCTGTAACAACAGTTTCACTACAATATTGTATACACTCCATAAGAAAGTGGCACCTATCATGGCTAATGAATGGTAAAAAATAAAGCCATCAAAGGTGATGTTTGAGATCATATGAGGTACATGAAATTATAGTATTCGTGGGCAAAAAGACAAGCCAAGTATTCATGCAACAAGTGATAGAACGACCAGCAAAAGTAATTGCTTACATTTAAGGACAACTGAGAAGGCACGAAAGGAAATTTATGGTGCTAGCAAGTTAAAGAAAGGTTGCGAGTAGTATAAATAGATCGGTGTAGGTCCTAAGGTAAAGTATTGTAGAGCAACAAGGTTTTAGGTAGATAGGAGTAAGGATATGAAAAGGTGAGTGAGAAGGTGACGAGAATATGTATGTCCTCGGGATTAAACCCATCAAAACAAGGGAGCTGATGATTTCCATATGTAATAAAAAGCTCGGTACAGCCTGAATGAACACAGAGGAGTCTGAGACTAGGTGCATTTAGAAGAGATGGAATGCTGCCCTGGCGGTAGAATAAGGGTGTAATTGTGATATATAAGAGGATGATTCTTAGGCCTTTGATTGAGTAATGATTTAACGAGAAAGGGATTTCATTAATTGCATGGGATTAGAATACCCCCATAAGATGAATTGCATTGGGATGCAATGAAATACGGTTATTGGAGTATAGTATTATCCCTAGGTGGATCAGGAAAATCACTTCATATGTTCCCCGATAAGATGTGAGCCCTAGTGACAGTGTATTACGTAAGAGGTTGCAAGTTATCAGTGATATATTATAGATCAACATTAAGGTGAATAAACAATAGATGGGTACAAGTTCCAAAGTTCGAGATGAGATTTGTTTGTTATTCTTAGATGAATAATAATGAGGAAGCACTAAAGGACTTAGATTTATACATATAGGATAAACAGCGAGAGAGTAACCTGGAGTTGGGTAGCAAACCTCAGTAATACTAAACCGAAATAAGTTTTATGGTACAGTATAACCTACCTAGATGTAGTAAATCCATAAGGATAGATATACAAGGCTATGAAACAAGAGATAGAAATAGTCTTAAGTTCAATAAAGTACCAAGCGAAAGACATCAGTACACCTATAGATGCCTAGAGGGACAGTTTGTCATAATTCTGTATATGTTCATAAAGTGAGGCTTAGAGATTGGCTAAAAGATGGAGGAAAAAGAGAATACGAGTCATTAGGCGCTCATACAATGACACAGTCGTACATACTGCATGACATAAGGTATCAAATGTTACGATGTTGGAAGAATTCCAACCACATGTCATGGTGTGACAAAGAGGCCAAAAGGGGGGAATTCCCAAGCGTTTGGATTTATTCACAAAACAATTGCTTAGATGGAAAGATGAGCATTAAAGTATTCATAAGAGCCATAGTTTATGAAACTGATTAGCGCATCAGTCAACATTCGAGGACGAATGTTCCAAAGGGGGGAATGATGTTACACCCCAAGTTTTCATACGAGAGAGTACGTCGTAAGTCATTGATGTAAGCTCGGAAATGAGATTATATTTGGAAGCAAATAAAGTAAGTTAATCATGTTACCTTGGAGGTTACAATTATTTAAGATCATGAATAAAGAGTACCAAGAGGGTTGGAAATCTTAGAAGCTAAACCAATTGAAGAAAATAAGTTTCGTCAAAAGTCGACAAGTTTGGAATGTTATAACATGTACTTTGGGGTAAGATTAGGGTTCTTAACATGATAAGGAGGTTATTATATGAGTTATTTTAGTCTTATGATATTCATTTTCTACATTTTAAAGTCAAGCAAGTTGTGGAACAAGAGTTGGCAAAGGTCATCACAAGTTACATTCATAAATTTTCTGAAATTTAGGTCAAATGTATCTGAGAATTTCTCTAAATATACTTGGAATCATGGGGTGTTATACCTACGAAATTGAAGATATACGAGTCTAGTTTCTAAATCATTAAACCGTTTGTCAATACGACATCAGAGTAGAGAGATATTCGTATTTTCGCGAGACCGCGCAAGCAGCTCCCAATGGGACCCACTTAGGCGGTGGTTGACCTACTTCAATTTATAAACGATTTGGATGCCTATTTTTGCTCATTTTTCAACTAATATTCGTCTCCAAACTTCTCCTAACCCTCCTAAACATATAGCACAAGGGTTTGAAGTGATTCCAAAGTGATTACACCATATTTTAACATCAAAACTTAGTTCTAGTGAAGAACAACACCTCTTTGAGGTTGTGTTGTCATTGAGGATTGTTGTGGGCTGTATGTGGATGAAATTTCAAGTTGTTGCTGCTGTATAAGGTGATTATAACATCCTACTAATTGTGCTTAATCTTGCTTGTATGTTGGTTAAGTTGTTAGGATGATAAACTACAAGATAATACTTGGATTAGCTTAAGTCACTTATATGCTGTTGTATTGCTATTAAGGGTTGTTGTAAACTGAATATAACTTGGATTTTGACTTGAAGTTACTTTATAATGTATTTATATTGTGATATTGCTTGTGTATAAGGTTATCTTGATGTTGATTAAGTTAAATGGATGGGCTAGACATGAACTAGTGAATAAAGTTGCTAATTGAGGATAGTTGAAGTTGTGGATTATTTTCGTTGTTATAAATATATGATTTATGGCTGGAATCATTGATTAGTGACTTCATTATCATGTTAATTATACTTTTATTTTGAAGTAAGAAGTCTATAAGGATTGATAAGGGGTATACGGATTCCAATCGGAGCTTGCCGCTCGTCTTAATGTAGTTATGACTTGTTGTTGTTATATGGTGTCTTGATATTGATAATTATGTATTGATGGATTGCTCTGGTCATTGTTGTTTGTATATGGTATTGGAGGAGGCCCTTGTTACAAGGGAGATGCTGCCAAAATTTACATAAATGAGCTACTAGCTTAAGTTATAGACTTAGCCTTTGCTCAACACTGATTTTGAATCCTTATACTACGATAGATTGAGTTGTCTTGTTTGAAGAGTTGATTGGAAGGGATTAAGGACTCAACGGGTTTAAGGTATGTTAAGGCACTTTCTTTTTTCTTTTGGCATGATCTAAAGTGAAATGAATATGCTACTTCATAACGGATCTAGTCCTAGCAACTAAGGTTGTCCATGTTGTTCTTTCCTTATAAAATTATTCTAAGCACGTGTGTATGATCCTTGAATCCTACTAAGGTTCATATTGAGGGTATGGATGTCCATAGTGCTCTTAAGTCACTCCAAAAAGTTTAGAAGGTGATTCCATGAGTTGAGCATGCATTATATATATGTATCTATTTTACTCTACCGAGCCGCGCTATAGTCGGCCGGGTACGGCACCTATTGTGCAACTACTGATCAGTTGGGTTTACCGAGCTCCATGTGGACGGGTATGATTCTACCGGGCCTTATGATGGCCGGGTACGTTTTTACCGAGTCCTCTTTGAGACCGGGTACGATATGATGATGATGATGCCCACAGAGGCGAATGTTTTAAAAAGTTTATGTATACATATGTATTATGCATTCCATATCAGTAACCCCCAGAGGCACTCAGATGTTACAGGTTGTATCTCCTCTATCTCTCTCTTTACATTACTGTTCTTGTTTAAGCTTTCCTGCCTAACATACTCGGTACTTTATTCGTACTGATATCCCTTTTGCCTGGGGACGTTGCATTTCATGCCCGCATGTCTCGATTGATAGGTTGACAGTCCTCCAGTAGGCTATCAGCTCAGTGAAGGTGTTGGTACACTCCACTTGCTCCGGAGTTGCCTATTTGGTCAGTATGCTTTGGATATGTATTGATTGGTATGGCGGGGCCATGTCCCGACCTTTATGATTTTATGTACTCTTAGAGGCTTGTAGACAGATGTCAGGTGTATGGATACTTGTATGGCCTTGTCGGCCTATGTTTCGAGTTTACTAAGGGTCATGTCGGCCTTATAGGCCCGTATGTCACATATATTAGTTTGTATATCATGTTGGGTCTTCATATGATGAGTATTCCCTTATGTTTTATTCTTGTTATCTCATGACGGGTTTTCTGGCTCATTTACTCATGATAACATGTTAAGAAAGATATGTTACGTTGGTACTCGGTTGAGTAAGGCACCGGGTGCCCGTCGCGGCCCTTCGGTTTGGGTCGTGACACGAAGCACATACCTTTGAGATTAAACTTGATTATTGAGATGGAATTGAAGAGAGAACACCTTTTTATGATTTTTTAGGGCCAAGGGGTGAGAATTTTCTTTTTTGGGCAGAAGATTGAGTGAAAGAGTCCTTTCCAGTGTTTAATTATTTTTCACTTACCTGGAGGAATGCGATCGCGTGGGTACAATTGCGATCGCATAGTGCAAAAAGTCCTGAAAATTTGTGATGGCTTTGGTAGTTATGCGATTGCATAGTGTAACTGCTACATACTAAAATGCGATTGCATTGTTTTTGCAGTTGTCGCATAGTGCAACAGTGTGCTGCACTGCAATTTTGCACCAGCTATTGGTTTTTGGCTTCCCGGTCACCCCGACCTCCTCAAATCAACTCCAAAATTTTGAAATTGACAGATTGATTAGACACAATATAATAAGATATTCTAAAAAAGAAAATTTCAAAACTGACCAAAATTTTTGGAAACGGTGGGTTGCCTCCCACCAAGCGCCGCATTTAACGTCGTGGCACGACACAACTCAACTTTACCACTTCTCTCGCCACTTGGATGATATGAATTGGGCACCCAACTTGGAATCAAGATTGTGACCACGAGCGGTGGGGGGTGGTAAGTAGATGATCAAGCCAAGATTTAATTTCTCCATTTTGCACTTCTTAGCTTTCATGTGAGGAATGTCATTTTGCCTTCTTGTTCCCCCAAATTGTAAAATGTATGGCTTTTGTCTTTCCTCCTCGCAATCCCTCACTGACTCGTGTATTTCAATTCCCATTTCACCACACAATTCCAATGTTTAAAAATGCTTGGAATGTGACATCAAACCTCCAAATTGCAATTCTTCCCAGATTTTGACATCCTCTTTTCCCCTGGAACTAGAGTCAATCTCAACCAAATTTTTATTTACACCGGATGACTCTAATTTCATATTTTTCTTGGCATCATTAACACTCATGGAGTCGGTTGACGGATGTTCAATTCTTGATTCCTCAAAGTAGAGCTCACTTTCTTCCTCGAAATCGGACTCTTTTTGACTTCCTTCCACACTCTCAAGTTGGTGGGCATAGTGAGCCTCAACCACTATTTTCATCTGCTATTCCAAAGTGTAGATATGTTCATCATTGTGAGCCAAGCCTTGTTTCAAGTCCTCGATTGCAAAGTTGTGCTTCTCCTCATTTTCAAGAATGGTCTCCAACATGAGCATCATCTTCTCATTTTGAGCATTTGAGAGTTCTTCTTGGATTTTGATCAAGCGCCAAGGAAGGATTTTCGGCTTCCACATCTAAGGAAAATTCTTAGCTATCAATAACTTCCGAGGCTTTTTGGACCTCTAAAGCTTCAAGCATTTCTCCCATTTGTGAGTGCAACCTTTCAAGTGCCAAGTTATTTTAAAAACTATTTTCCAAAAGCTCCTCCAAGGTACTTTGTTCTTTGTTTCCTCCTTCAAGTAGGCATTCTAACATGAGCTTGAACTCTCCATTTTGACCATGCTCAACTTCTTCCACTTCCATAGCCCTATCATTTTCATCACAAAAAGTAGAATCATCATAGCGGGGGTTTGGGGAAGGGAAGGACAAATAATCACAATCATCCCAATGACCATTTTGACAACCACACTTATCACAAATACTCAACTCATGAGTTTGAGATTGTGCGCACAATCCACCCCCAGGAGAATTTAAATAATTTTGCCACGAGTGTGGTCCTCCACAATAAGGACAAGGGTCATCAAAGTATGAACAACTACCATCCGGCCAATTTCATTAAATGATGCCATTTTTCAAAAATAAGAAAATAAACAAGAAACAAACAAGAAAAATAGACTAAGGTAAGAAAAATAATTATACAAATATTCATAAGTTTGGACCAAAGCACTTATGCTTATTTCTCAAACAACCTAAATTACTCCAAATTGTTCCCCGGCAATGACCCCAATTTTGATGACGTCCAAATCCACTACTCACGATCGCATGCAATATAATATACCCAACTATGAGTCGGGGTTGAATCCCATAGAGAACAATATGTAGGCGATTAGGAATGTAAGAGAATTATCACTTGTTATGCAATGCCAAACACTTAGAATTGATTTTAGAAAATATTTTTACCTAAATGCGGAAATGTAAACTAACCTAGAAAGCAAGTAAAATGATGAATGGCTACAAGGATGGATGCATCGGGAATTACACTCAAGTAACGATCCAATGTATTTCACGATTTTACAAATATGAACGAGTTTATGTTAATTAGCCATCGGTAATAATTCTATACTAGCTTCTTCCAAAGACTAACAAGACTTCCTAATTGAATTATCCCTAAAACAATTAAGAGATTAAGCACACGCGAATATGGATACAAGTAGTTCAATCCTATCCCTAGGTAGAATCTATAAAATGAGTGTTAACGCATCAAGTTTTTGTTAATTAATCTTTCCCAACCCTAAATTCTCTTTTCCAAAACTAATTCGGAGTTAATGGGCGAGTCCTAGGGTTAGCTAATCCCTTTGGAAACACTAAAGAAACAATAACTCACTTCATAAATAATTGAAAATCATTCAATACATAAGCACAACAAGGTATTTAATTTAACCCACACTTTAAATATGAATATTTTCATAAATAAGATTCAAGTGTTGGAAATAAATACACACTTAAATATTCAATACAAAATAAGAAAATGAAGAAATAAACATAAATGGGTAAGAAATCCTTAACCACAAGCTTGAAATCTTCAAAACCCAAGTGTGTGTGCAAAACATGTTCTCTCTAGTCTTTAGAACTGAAAATATGCCAAAGATCCTCAAAATATCTGCTAGGGTGTGTATTAAATGGCTTGGGGAACGACGGTGTGAAATTCCAAAACTACCCAGAACTGCCCAGGATTTACTCTATGTGTTAGCAACAGTGCAACCGCGATCGCAGAGAATAAATTCTCCCAGGTATGTGATCGCATATGGTCCTCTGCGTTCGCACAAGTTTGTTGACCAGCCGCAGACTGGGCTTTCCTTTATGCGTTCACATGTACTCATACGTGTTTACACTGGTTCATACGCTTAAGCTTATGCGATTGCATTAAGTAACACGCGATCGCATAGGGTAAAAACTGGCAGCCTTCCATTTCTCACAATTTTGACATATTTTGACTTGTTTTTCACACAATTTCTTCACCATCACTTCTAAATCACTTGACACCTGAAATATGCCAATAAACATCAATACATACCTTAGTTTCTCAATAAAATTATACAAAAGATTAAGTATTAAGAGGAGATAAGTTGGTATTTTACCAACTTATCAATAACCTACCAAGAATACAATTACAATTTCCATATTTATCATATTTCCTTCCAATATTTTATCAATATAATTAGGCAATATACATTGTTATACAAACGGAAAATGCCCATGACCTTTTTAAATGCTTATAGTTTATTTTTTTTCTTTTTGTTTAATATTAGAATTTTGATATGGATAGATCGTCATATAACAATGCTGATAGATATCTACTTCGGTATTGATAATTTATATACTACTTTTCTGTAGATGGTGGATGAATTTATGACTTCTACTACTACTTAATTAATGATTAACGACTACTTCTATTAGCGTAGTCGCGTTGTGCGTTTTCCTATATCAATTATTGAATATTAAATTGTAAAAAACATAAATATTATTTAAAATATATTTGAATTGTAAAATAATATTTTAAAAATATAATATTCTAAAAATAATTAATATTAATTATATTTACTCAGCTTATATAAGAAGGAAACCTTATGTGACAGAAGTTCTTAAATACCTTATTGTAATTTTAGAAGCGTAGATGGACTTATATTCTACCATTTGATTTCGGAAAGGAGAGGAAATTGTTTAAAGTATCTTTTTTTTTTTTTTTTGATAAGCACAAAGTTGCGAAAAATGTTTCTCACAGCAAAAGTAGACAATTTTCTTCATACGCAGTTTTGAAGGATTGTGGTTAAATTGAAATTATGAAATATTAGTTTAGTCCTAAATACTAAAGTACTTTTTTTTTTTTATTTATGCACGAAAATCTATAAGACTCAAAGTGGTGTATTTGTAATAAACATCAAAATTCGCATCACATAAAAAGTTAAAAACAAATAGAAGAGAATAATAAAAAAATTAGATTAATTGTAATTACAAATTTACCAATATAGATGCAATTACGAAAGGGTAAAAGTTGATCAACATATTATTGATAGATAAATATAGATATAGATAAATATACTTCGGAGCCTAAGTTCTCTTTTTGCTTAGCTTTAATTGATTTTAATTATCTCATAATGGCAACACACACATCAATCAACTATGTTAATTTGAATACCTTCCGGTATTGAATATAAAAATCCCCGCCTTGAAAACCTATTTTTCTTTATAAGAAGTCCTAGCTAGCTTTAAAATTCTTTCTAATATTTCGTAAAACCAATTATAGCTATGTAAAATATGAGACAAAGAAAAAAAGGTCTCCTAAACCTAAAAAAGAAAGGAAAAGTGCTCGATCAATAATAATTATTTATAGAAATAATGTGATTTTCTTGTGTCATTAATATTGAAATATATTTTCTGTTATATTTACATATAAACAAGAAAAAATTTAATATACAAGATTTTCATTTCGAATTATCAAATACTAGGAACCGTTCTCTACATCAAATGGAACATACCTATCTTCTCCGCTCCATATAGATGGACTAGAATGCTTAAAGATTACCGTTGTATTGGTTTATCTCTGAGTCCGGAATCCAATTGTGATTCTTTTGGAGTCAAAATACCGAAATAGGTAGGAAAAAAAATTGGTGATCAAACTATATAAAATGTTGTTTAAACCGCGCTTTACCTTAACGGCCGTTTCGGACGTTAGGGTAAAGCGGGTTTCAAAACAACGTTTTATATAAAACGCATTTTCAAACCACGCTTTACCTATTTTGTGGGCCCACTAATAACTCTTCTACGCTTAACTGAAATAATAATAATTCAAATGCGTAAAACTTCCTTTTAAAAGCATTCTACCTCCAAAATATTGACCCCCCTCCTCCTCCCGGGATTGGGCATTGCCTTATTTGAAGGCATTAAGGGTTTTGCAAAAATTCATTCAAAAATATTCTCAACTTTTGATAAATTTTTCTTCTTGTTAAATTCTCAAGCGTTTTTTCATAATGTCTGAAGAGCGAAAAGTAAGGGTTTCATTATATTGGAGGGAGGGGGGTTGAGGTTGTGGTGGCGAATAACTCAGTGAGCTATAGTTTATCTCCACAGAGTCATGTTAAGTTGCTACTTACCATGGAGTACGATAGACTGGTATCGTTGTTATGCAATAAAATGAGTGTGAGAAAACGTTCGGTGAATCTTAAAATAACCGGAAGATATCCGTATTCTGTGACTCCGCAAGGGGTTGCTTGTTACGCTAAGTTTAACATCGAAGATGATGAAACTATGAGAGATTTTTTGGGGACTCCGGATGAATACTGGGAATTTATTTTGATAAAAATATTGGAAATGTACGTGAAGGTTGAAGACGTTCGCAATAATGAGGTTGCGCAAAGCAGGGATAACTCTCAATCATCGGGTGGTTATTTTGGAGCAGTTTTAGCTGAACAGGTTCCAGCTGAAAGAATTTGGCTGGATCTAAACTTATCTCCACGGGTGAATGAGGAGCGAGGAGATAATTTCTCTCCTACTTTACATAATCCACAAGACGGCTGGTAAACTTCAATTTTCCTTTGTGTTACGACATTTATTTTTGTTGTATTGAATTTGTATTAACACTCATATATTCCACAGGGGGTACCAACCAGATATGAATTTTACAAGCTATGAACTCGCGCGCAGTTGGAATATGCCTAGTTTTAGTGTGTTGGATCACGGTGGTCCATCCGGGAGTCATCACCAATAGGATAATGTCTATCATGGAATGTCAACACATTACGACTTGTAAGTGAAGTGATATAGCTATATGTAAAGTATTTATCAATTTGAGTAGCATATTATTTTGTTATTTGTGCAGTGAAAACGAGCAATTTGATGGTCTTGTCCTCACTCAGTTGCTTGTAGACGATGTATTTACTTGGAATTTGGCAGATGCGTAGAGTTAGGAAGATAATAGTGATTATGACAACAATACCGATGAGTCTGGAGATGACATACCCTTCCCCGATGAGGGTGATGAGGAGGAGGAAAAGAATGCCGAACCTGATTTGACGAGGGAGCATGCTCCACCTCCCGTTAGACCAAGAGTGTACGAGTCCCACATGCCATTTCATTTAAGGCATATTGCCTACCTTGATCATTTGCCAAGTATGCCGGATATGAATGCCCTCACAAGGGATTTTGACGAAATTCGGACAGCAATGTGGGATGAGTCTAGATCAACGGTGTTGGCAAAGGGCATACTTTTTCCTGATAAAGCGCGGCTAAGCAGGGCGGTGTAAATGTACAATGTAAAAGAGTGTCGTGAGATGATGGTTTGGGAGCCAAGTCCGGATGTATACAAGATTTTTTGCCATAGATGGTTTACGGGTTGTCATTGGATGGTACGTGCGGGCAAAAATAAAACAGGATTGTGGAAAGTAGGTAAATATATTAGCACCCATAATTGTGAAATGGATACAATCAATGGGAATCACTTCAACTTGGATGTTGACTTGATTTCTCTTCAATTGATTCCACACATTGAAGCGCCCATAAGGTACAAGATCAAAGAGTGTATTACATCCGTCCACCAGGAATATGGGGGTGCTATTACCAAAAGAAAGGTATATCTCGGGCGCAAATGTGCATTTAAAATTGTTATGGTGACTGGGATAAGTCATTTACATCTCTACCCAGGTACATGGCCGTATTGCAACACTTTAACCCCTGGACTGTTGTTGAATGGATGCTTGAGCGGAGTGCAGGAATACCGGAATATATGTTCAAATACGTGTTCTGGCATTTAAACCAACAATTGATGGTTTTGTTTGTAAATTAAATAATTAATTTTTATAGTTATACAATATTTGATTATTAAATATTCACATATAGGTTCCAGGCTCGATATTTGAGGCTTAGTAGCACCAAGATATCCCGAATTCTTGTATGTGTTAGTTTTATTATTTTACATGTTAGTTTTTATAATTTTATATGTTTGTTTGTAAATTAAATAATTAATTTTTATATTTAAACAGTATTTAATTATTAAATATTCACATATGGGTTTCAAGCTCGATATTTGGGACCCAGTAGCACCAAGATATCCTGAATTCTTGTATATGTTAGTTTTATTATTGTATATGTTTGTTTGTAAATTAAATAATTAATTTTTATAATTATATAATATTTAATTATTAAATATTCACATATGGGCTCCGGGCTCGATATTTGCGGCCCAGTAGCACCAAGATATTCGGAAAATGTTGTTCTTTTCTCATGTTATTTTCTTACGATCATTGACTATAATTGGACAGAGTTTGTGTTTGATCTATCAATTATTTTGACGTATTTTTGAGTATAAGAGACACTTAAACTACAGGGATACTACGCAAAAAAGCACTTCATTTTATTACGCTAAAAGGCAATACATTCTACTACCCTAAAAGGGCACTATTTTACTAATCTTTAAGCAAATAAATAATATAAATCAGATAAAAATAATAAATATATTTAATCACAAAACATTCACGAAAATACATCTATAACAATAAAAACTTATTTAAATTTTTTTAACAAATAATAATGATTTCTCTGCTTTTACATATTTTTTAGTACATTAATATCTAAGTTCGGATAAAAATAACGTACCATTTTAATCGCAAAAAACACACAAAACAACATAGAACACATGTAAAACAACTAATAT
This sequence comes from Nicotiana tabacum, assembly GCF_000715075.1. NCBI lineage: Eukaryota > Viridiplantae > Streptophyta > Magnoliopsida > Solanales > Solanaceae > Nicotiana > Nicotiana tabacum. Next base: position 183,217,005 of record NC_134087.1, on the reverse strand, counting down.
GCAATTTTATACGAGTTTCGACAAAAACTAAATCGGAATACCTCGATTTATGTTTTTTGGAAAGTTGAAAAATTGAAGATTTGAGTCAGAAATGAACAACCCACAACGAGAGAAGGCCTTAGCTAGGATGTGAGACCAACACTCTTTACTTTTTGTGGGACGGGTGGGGTCCACTCGAGCTTTTTGCGTCGTTAATTGGGGGGAAGGGGGGACCGCTGGAACTATTTTAAAAATGGAGATGAGGGGTTGCTTTCTGGTTTGGGCGTGGGGGAAAGGAAGGGGACGGGTATTTGAATAGGTAAAACGTGGTTTACTAAAGCGTTTTATATAAAGCACTTTATCAAACCACGTTTTACCTAAACGTCTTATCAGCTTCAGTTAAAGCGTGGTTTGAAACTGCATTTTATATAAAACGTGGTTTTGAAGGACATTAAGGTAAAGCATCCCAAACGGCCGTTAAGGTAAAGTGTGTTTTAAAACCGCATTTTATATAGTTTGGTCACTAAGTATTTTTTTTCCCACCTATTTTAATAATTTGAGTCCAAAAGAACCACAATTGGATTCCGAACTCGTTTGTCTCTGTATTTGTAGATACATTTATTCCTATGTACTTCTGTGGCAAATCAATATCAAAGACATTATGTCTACTGACTAATTGAGCCATCAATCTCTATATAACACGTTTTCCCAATATTCTATTTGTCCTTATCAGTCAGAAAGGCCATGGTAAAATTCCTGAAATATCACATTAAAAATCTTTTAATAGTTTGAGGAATTTAAATTCTTGAAAGTGGTAAAAATTGTATATAACGGATTGTGTAACGAACCGATCGGTCGTTCTGAGCTCTAGCACATCATTCAGCAGTTTGAGGCTATAAGTAGCTTCGCTTCAAGTATTATGACTTGTTCGCATGGTCGGAATTGAATTCTGGGGAATTCAGAGTTGATTTGGAAAGAGGATTCTCATTTCGGAAGCTTTAAGTTGAAAGAATTAACTAAGATAGGATTTTTGAGTAAACGACCTCGGAATTGAGATTCGAAGGTTCCAGCAGGTTAGTATGATGATTTCAAACTTGAGCGTATGTCCGGACCAGGTTTTGGAAAACCTGGGAACATTTCGGCACCTATTTTGGAAGTTAGCATTTTGGAAGAATTTCATAAGTTTGGGTTAAAGTGCATTTCAGTGTTATCAATGTCCGTTTGGGATTCCGAGTCTGGGAATAGCTCCGTATGGTGATTTTGGTGTTGGGAGTGTGATCGGAAGTGAATTCGTAGGTCCGTGAGTCATTTGGCTAAAGATAGAAATTTAAAGGTTTTTGAGAAGTTTGACTGGGAGTGGACTTTTTGATATCGGGGTCGGAATCCAATTCCGGAAGTTGGAGTAGGTCTGTAACGTCAAGTATGACTTGTGTGCAAAATTTGAGGTCAATCGGATGTAATTTGATAGGTCTCGTCATCGAATGTTGAAGTTTAAAATTCTAAAGTTCATTAAGCTTGGATTAGAGGTCGATTCATGATTCTAGCATTGTTTGATATAATTTGAGGCCTCGAGCAAGTCCGTAATGTGTTTTGGGACTGGTTGGTATGATTGGTCGGGGTCCCGGGGGCCTCGGGTGGATTCCGGATGGTTAACGGATCAATTTTAGAAGTTGGAAGAGGAAGTGAAGCAGCTGTCTTCTGGTGTAACCGCACCTCCGAGGCTTGGGCCGCAGATGCGATTTTGGGATGGAAGTGTAAGGACTGCAGATGCGGTCATCGCGCCGCAGAAACGGGATGTGATGACCCAAAATGTCATCTTTAAATTAAATAATCATCTCGGTGTTTTAAGACCTTGAAAAGAAGTATCAATAATTTCTCGACTTGCGTGCGCAGTCCGTATAATTTTTCGGAAGGTTTTTATAAGAAAAATGGATTAAATTGTGAACTAGAGCTTTAAAACTCAGCTGAGTTGACTTCGCTCAACATTTTGAGTAAACAAACCCGGATTAAAATTTTGACCATTCTGGTAGTTCCTTATCGTGATTTGGGACTTGGTCATATGCCCGAAATCGAATTCGGAGGCCCCTAGATCAAATTATCGCCATTTAACGGAATCTAGAAATGTAAGGCTAAAGATTTCTTAAGTTTGACTGGAGATTTGACTTTTGATATCGGGGTCGAAATCCAGTTCTGAAAATTTTCATAGCTTCGTTATGTCATTTATGACTTGCGTGCAAAATTTGAAGTCAATCAGATATGATTTGATAGGTTTTTGCATCGAATATAGAAGTTGTATGTTACTAGTTTCATTAGGCTTGAATTGGGGTGTGATTCGCAGTTTTAGCGTTATTTGATGTGATTTGAGGTTTCGAATAACTTCGTATGATGTTTTAGGACTGGTTGATGCATTTTGTCGAGGTTCCGAGGGCCTCGGGTAGATTTCGGAAGGTTAACGGATATAAAAAGGCTGCTGAAATTTTCTGGGCAGTTTCTACATTTTTCGCACGTGTGAACAGTGACCGCACCTGCGTGATCAGTAGCCGTAAATAGTAACCAGGTACAGTATCTGTGAACAGTAGCGTGTACAGTATCCGTGAACAGTCTCGTGAACAGTACGCGTGAATAGAAACCACGGAAATTCTGGACAGAATGTTAAGTTCTGAAAATGGGATTTCGTCCCATTTTCCATTTTTACCAAATTGGAGCTCGGGGAGAAGCGATTTTCGGGAGATTTTCAGAGAAAACAACGGGGTAAGTGCTCTTAACTTAATTTTGGTTAGATTACCCGAATCTATTACTAGTTTTGGCATTAAATCTGTGAATTTAGTTGGAAGAGTTTGAAAACCCTCTCGGATAGATTTGAGGATTTGAGGGCCGAAATATTATCGAAATTTAGTAATTTTGGTATGATTAGACTCGTGGTTGGATGGAGGTTCATATTCCGTAATTTTTGCCGGGTTCCGAGATGTGGGCCCCACGGGAGAATTTTTATTGCAATTTCGAATTTTTAGTGAAAAATGTAGAATTTCATATGGAATTAATTACTACAATTTTTATTGATTGAATCGAATTATTGTGGCTAGATTCGAGGCATTCGAGGTCGATTTGAGAGGAAAGGGCATTGCGGAGTAGGATTTTGCTCGAATTGAGGTAAGTAACGGTTATAAATCTGGTCCTGAGGGTATGAAACCCCTGACATTGTGTCGGATGACTATTTTGGAGGTGACGCACATGCTAGGTGACGGGCGTGTGGGCGTGCACCGTAGGGATTGTGACTTGGTCCGTCCCGTGAGACTGTGGAATTAATTGGCCTACTGTTTAATACATGTTCCCTCTGTTTTCATAGAAATTGACTGTACTTCATGTTAGAAATCATGTTTAGGCCTTATGTGATCACTGTTGAAACCTGCAAGGTCGTGTACTTGTTGAATTAGCTGTTAATTGTTGTTTTGTACTCAGTCATAACTTTTCTTGCTTATTATGCCTCCGTCAGTTATTGTTCATTGTTGATATATGATATTACTTATGTTTGGGCCGTTTAAATGATTTCTGAGAGACCAAGAGACTGGAGAGATTGATGACTGAGTGAGGCCGAGGGCTTAAGTGTGAGGTTATTGATATTATAGCACGTGAGTTGTCCGTGCATATCTAGATATTATATTATAGCACGTGAGTTCTCCGTGCGGATCTAGATATTATTATAGCACGTGAGTTTTCCGTACGGATACAGATATTATATTATAGCATGTGAGTTGTCCGTGCAGCACGTGAGTTGTCCGTGCGGATCCAGATATTATTATAGCACGTGAGTTGTCCGTGCAACACGTGAGTTGTCCTTGCAGTTTATAGCGCTTGGGCTGAAGGAGCCCCTCCGGAGTCTGCACACCCCCAGTGAGCGCAGTCGACTATATATATATATATGAATCGGGCTGCACGCCGCAGCAGTTATTATGAGGTACCTGCTGAGTGTGAGTGCTGCTTGATGAGAGTTGAGTCATGAGGGACTAAGAGGCTTGCCCGAGGGGCTATATATACATACATACGAGTGATGCTTTGCCCGAGGGACTTATTTTGTGAAATTTCTATCTTCACTCATCTTTACACTGAGCCTCTATGAAAAATGATAAACAAATGTTTTGAAAAACTTTCATTGGAACTGGAGTTTTTTTACGAGATGTTTGGAATTAAATTACTGATTTGGTTTTGTTATTTCCACTGAGATTTTTAAGTTATGAGATGAGCTGAGTAACTGTTGCCTTGAGAGGCTATATTTGTTTTCAGTTAATTGCTGCACTTAGTTGCTATTTATCCTTGTAGTACATATTTATGGAATATTTGATATCTAGGTTATTTGAGTACGCACTGATGAGACTTAAACTGTTAAATTGAAAGTATGGCTATTCTTTTTGAAAGTTATTGAGATAACTGTATTTGCATAGCTCGTCACTACTTCTCAGTTCCTTATTTATTTCTGTTACTTACTGAGTTGATGTACTCACGTTACCCCCTGTATCTCGTAAACATATCTAGACACTTCTGGTCACAGTGGTTGCTGATTGAGGAGTCAGACTCAGGAGACTATTGAGGTAGCTGCATGGCGTTCGCTGACCTTGACTCTCCTTTCCTTTCATATTCTACTGTTCTATATGTTCAGACAGTGTTTTATCAGTCAGATGTTGTTATCATTTAGATGCTCATGCATTCAGTGACACCGGGTTTTGGGGATAGATTGTATAGTAATTTTGGAGTTATATTCTACTTTTTTTAAAAAGGATTTCTTTAATATTAACTGCTTCCGCCTTTATTTAAAAGTTTTACTGTGTTAAGATGTCGAGTTGAGGTTTGCCTAGTTCCACAATAGGCACCATCACGACAGGTGAGATTTTGGGTCGTGACACGGGATCACACTTATGGGTGTTGAGGCACAGAAGCGGAAAGGGCAGCCTGCAGAACCGCAGAAGCGGTCGCGTGACCGTAGGTGCGGACGTGATGGAGGCAGTAAGTTCTTTAAAAATCGGGGGGTTGGTCATTTTTCCCACATTTTCATTTGGTGTGGACGATTTTGGAGAGCTTCAAGTGGGGTTTTTCATCATCAACAACAAGGTAAGCTAACCCCACCTATTTTGAGTTAAATACATTGATTATGTGCGCATTTGAGCATGAAAATTTGGTAGAAACTTGGGGTTTGAGGGGAAATCTAGAAAATTCGTATTCTTGAATTTTGACCACGATTTTGGGTATAAAATTAAGAGAAAATCATATATTTGAGTTCGTGAGTTCATTGGTAAACTTTATCTTCGAAAAATTTCGGAATTCGGGCACGTGGGCCCGAGGGAAATTTTATAAACCTTTCGATTGGGGTTAGGAATTGTTATAAATTAGATTGTAATGAGTAAATGAACATATATTAATGGATTTGCATAATTATTGGCTAGTTTTGGAGCATTTAGCATCGATTCGTGTCTTCGGAAGGGCGTGGAATGCCGATTATGGATCTTCGGAGCGATGTGAGTCTCCTTTCTAACCTTGTAAGAGGGAATTGTCTCCATAGATGAATACTTTGTTATGTGCTCCTATTTGTGGGGGCTACGCATGCACGAGGTGACGAGAGTCTGTGAGTAGATACTAATATGTGTAAGTCTGGGTAGTCTAGGACCCAAAAGCATGCTATACTTGGAATATCTGTAATCTTATTGACAGTTGAATTGCTTAAATCCTACCGAATTGGTAAATGAATTTCTGAAAGGATTAAACTTTATTTTCTTAAATCGTTAAAAGAGAATTGGCTTTTATTTGGATAAATGTTCCCCGATAAATTCTTAATTGGCTGTTTGAGCATGTATTTCTATGTGTACCTACGTCGCATGTATGATTCGCGAGCTAAATTTGACCGCGTCCCACGTATGGTTCACGAGCGGGGTAATAGATGCATCTATGGTTCGCGCCGTTCGACCCTCGGCAGTGCACATTTTACATTTATGTTGGATCGGGCCGTACGACCTCGGCAAGATTTGCGCATGCTTGTATTGCTTGCCTTAAGATTTATTGATATTGATATTTTCTCTCCCCGACTTGAGTTAATTGTTAACTAATGGATTATGAATCCAGAGACTTTTAATAAAAAGGAACTTTGACCTATTTCGTGACTAATTTGAATTTACTATGGTTATTAATAAATCCGTGATTCATCGCATTAATAATATTACTATTGGACCACTAGCAAGTGTCGAAGTCGACCTCTCATCTCTACTTCTTCGAGATTAGACGGGATACTCGCTATGTACACATTGTTTTCGTACTCATAGTACACTTGCTGTGCATTTTTGTTGCACATGTTTATGTGGGGCTAGTGGCTTAGTGGCATAGCGACATGGTTGGTACGGAGACTTAGGTGAGTTTCATTTATTGAGACGACCCGTAGGCAGCAGAGTCTCCTTCAGAGTATTGTACTGTATTTTTCATTTCTGTCCACTTTATATTCTGGACAGTTACTGTATTTTATTCCGTTCCCTAGTAAATGCTCATGCACTTGTGCTACCAGGTTCTGGGATAATTATGGGGTATCTTGTATTAACTTCTTAACATTCATATTTGTTTTGAAATGATTATCTCTTACTGGTAAAATTGAAGGAAAATCATAGTTTTCAAAATTATTAAAACGAGAATTTAATTAAGTATCTTGGTTGGCTTGCCAGACAGCGGTGTCTGGCGCCTTCACGACCCTTAGCGGATTTTGGGTCGTGACAACATGGTATCACAGCACTAGGTTCCCTTAGGTCTCACGAGTCATGAGCGAGTCTAGTAGTGTCTTGCACATCGGTACATAGACGTTTTTACTTCTCTTCGAGAGGCTACAAGATTGTTAAGAGCACTTCTCTTCTTGATTCCTCATCGTGCGATTTGATTCCTTGAGGATTATGCCCTTGTTTTCTTCCTACTGAATCTTACGCGGCGCGAACCACTTGTTATAAATCGAGAATTGAACAATTATAATGGTACTATAGATGTGGTGCGGGATGTTTCTCCCGGCATAGTTGATTGGGCTATTATCGTCGCCTTGTGGAAGAATTTTTCTATCGTTTTGGCTTGGTAGTTGTGCTTCTAAGAGCTTGGAGGCTATGCACAGGTTTCTATGATGCTCACGATTGGTTATCACACGGTATTGACTTGATAGCAGGGTATTTGCCTATGTGTTGGGGTAGTGAATGATTTGAAAGGAAGCCTACTCAGTGCACGATTCAGAGATCTGATATTTCATGCGGAGTAAAAACAATTGGCCTATGAATGTCCAGACTTGGAGTGATGGAGCAATGAGACTTGGTGATTTCAAGTGTGATGGGATTTTCGTCTGCGACGTGGTGTCATCATCCGCGATTGAATGTATTAAGTTTGCTGGCGTTATGGTCTTCTACAATTCGCCTTTAGGGTAAGATATTGTGAAATAATATTGGAGAAATGACAGTTAGATATCGCGGGGTGCGGTGGTTCAGGATGGAATCAATGTTTCTAATGTTGATGGCTCGAGAAAAATGATCTCCGGAAAGATTTAAAGTTAGTAGCGATTTGTGGGTTCAAGTGTTACGAAGATAGATTTTATTTAAGGCAACAACTAAGCAGCAAAGGATGAGGAAGGACATGTGGGGAGTGTCAGACTGTGGTTAAATTTTTTAGAAGGCCAGGTATAAGAAGCAAAGGTTGAATAGTCGACTAAAGGGGTGAGTTTTGCCAAAGTGAGAGAGTGGCGGGGTTACATGTAGGCTTGGAGGTGGGATGACCATGCACCTGGGGGAGAGTTTGGAATGATTTGGGAATTGTAGAGATTGGTGATTGGGGCCTATAGATTTAATTTGAAGCATGGGCTATTATGTGTCAAGAGATTTGATATAACGGAAAGGAGCTGCTTGAAACGAAGAAGGATACAACATAACTTTGAATTGGAAGGATGTTGCCGCACATCTAATTGATGTCCACGAGGGGTGAATAGACTTGAGCGGCTAGAGAGTGAGCTCGGACTCAGGATGGGTTATTGATGTCGTAGTGATTGTACCCCGTGCAGCAGCGTTGGAAGATGTCAGAAGGTGATTTCCACAAGTGGGTTATTCCCTGTGGGCAGGTTAGCGGTCGCGTGTTTGGCGAAACTTCTGCGGAGGATTTTACTGGCTATCCTGCTAAGAGGTCAAATATGTGAATGTTGATGGAAATTCAGAGTGTTCATGAAGTGCTAATGGAAGGATTTCAAGGAATCTAGCGGCTTAATTGCGCGAGGTCATGTCAATAAGAGATAAAAAATCTTGGTGAATTCAAGAGGTGTGTAATAGTGGCTTCAAGCTAAGTGGGAGAGTCCCACCGCCTATGATTGGGTTGCATGGTTAACTACTTGTGAGGTTTCTGGTTATTAGCATATTGATGGGTTACTTCAACTATGGGAAAAGAACATAAGTGGTAAATTTGAGAAAAATGTATTGTTAAAGGTGTGCTATGGTTGGCCTTATTAGCTCATATTCAGACTTGGGGAAGTATTCAGGATTTGTGCCTTGTATAGATGCGGGTTTCAAGGAAAGTGATTCTGCCGGGTGCTTAGTCGAGAGGGCATTCATGTGCTAGAAGATTCATGGAGTAGATTATATTCGGGGCCAAGTCAGAGCGGGTGGCTCTCAACAACAGTCCTGGTGGATTCAAAGGGGTAAAGTATGGTGTCTAATGATTTCGAGCCTATAGGTACGGTTAAGGATCAAGCTTTGTAGAAGCTTATGAGAAGAAGCCCAGAATGTTCTATGATGTTTTGACTTACAATGCAGCATTTGTGAGGAAAATGAGAAAAGACTTCGGATTCATAGAGAGATTATCAGAATGCGCATACCAGTTGAGGAGGCGAATGTGCGCACAAGGAGGTATGAAATAGTTCGTGGGATTTGAGACAGCATGGTCTCGTGATTCAAGGTCACTTGGGTTGAGTACAGATGGAGTGAGCTATGTGTTGAATGGTGTTATTACTATTTCATAGGCAATCAAGGATAAATTGGGCGAAGATAGATTGGCTAGCCATAGTTGAATTGGCATATTGGTGGGGGCTACGCACGCACGAGGTGACGAGAGTCTGTGCGTAGCTACTAATATGTATAAGTCCGAGTAGTCTAGGACCCAAAAGCATGTTATACTTGGAATATCTGTAAACTTATTGACAGTTGAATTGCTTAAATCCTGCCGAATTGGTAAATAAATTTCTAAAAGGATTAAACTTCATTTTCTTAAATCATTAAAAGAGAATAGGCTTTTATTTGGATAAATGTTCCTCGATAAATTCCTAATTGGCTGTTTGAGCATGTATTTCTTTGTGTACCTGCGTCGCATGTATGATTCGCGAGCAGGGTGATTGTTTATTTAAATTTGACCGCGTTGCACGTATGATTCGCGAGCGGGGTAATAGATGCATCTATGGTTCGCGCCGTTCGACCCTCGGCAGTATACATTTTACATTTATGTTGGATCGGGCCGTACGACCTCGGCAAGATTTGTGCATGCTTGTATTGCTTGCCTTAAGATTTATTGATATTGATATTTGCTCTTCCCGACTTGAGTTAATTGTTAACTAATGGATTATGAATTCGGAGACTTTTAATAAAAAGGAACTTTTACTTGTTTCGTGACTTATTTGAATTTACTATGGTTCTTTATAAATCCGTGATTCATCGCATTAATAATATTACTATTAGACCATTAGCAAGTGTTGAAGTCGACCTCTCGTCTCTACTTCTTCGAGATTAGACGGGATATTTGCTGGGTACACGTTGTTTTCGTACTCATAATACACTTTCTGTGCATTTTTATTGCACAGGTTTATGTGGGGCTAGTGGCTTAGTGGCATAGCGGCATGGTTGGTACAGAGACTTAGGTGAATTGCATTTATTGAGACGACCCGCAGCTAGCAGAGTCTTCTTCAGAGTATTGTACTGTATTTTTCATTTCTGTCCACTTTGTATTCCGGACAGTTACTGTATTTTATTCCGTTCCCTAGTAAATGCTCATGCACTTCTGACACCGAGTTCTGGGATGATTGTGGGGTATCTTGTATTAACTTCTTAACATTCATATTTAATTTGAAATGATTATTCCTTACTGGTAAAATTTAAGGAAAATCATAGTTTTCAAAATTATTAAAACGAGAATTTAATTAAGTATCTTTGTTGGCTTGCCTGACAGCGGTGTCCAGCGCCATCACGACCCTTAGCGGATTTTGGGTCGTGACAGATTGTGTCAAAACAACATGGAGTGTTTTAAAGAAGGAATAGAAAGAAACAGAAAATATACAAATTGAAATGAAGGGAGTCAGAGAAACAACAAAAATTAGTACTAACTTGATAGGCTGAATTTCATATTTAATCTAAAAGAAGAATTCCCATTTAGGGCTCAAGATTTGCAGAAGCAGAAAGCGATGATATGTTTTCGTTTGTGCTGAAAGTTTTTCGTTCTTTCAGTTTCGTGCTCAGCAAAATTCTTGCTATATAAAGTAAAACAAATGGAGGAATTAAGAAGGCGAAAATCGATGGATACTTTTATATATATATATATATATATACCTTGGAAGACTAAAAATCTTTTAAAACGGAGACATGAAAAATCATAGTAATGCATCTGTTGAAGACAAGATCCACTCAAGAAAAAATTATCATTAATATTTCTTAATACATTTTGAATCATAGATGTTTGACCAAATGATATTGAAACCTTTTTGATTAAATCAATTAATGAAGATGAATAGGTAAATTTTAGTCACACATAGTAAATTTCAGGTCCATAAACAAATCAGAAAATGATGTATACGATAAAATGGGTGCGATCAATCTCATTGATATTTTTCATTTCTTTTCCCACCGATTGATGGAGATAATCCATTTGCATAATGTATGGAAGATGGTTCTCTCTTCCTTTTGCTAAGAAGGTTACAGAGGAGAGGAAAAAGAGAAAAAACCCCTCTTTTCTAGGAAGGTCCCCTCCATATATATTGTCATGGAATCTGTTATGTTCATGGGTTAATGCACCTTCATACCACGTCCGTTTTTGTCGTTATCTAAGTAGTGTTCTTCAACTTAGCAGGTACTGTGAGTACGTAGTTTGGAGCAAATCATGAAGTCTTTCGTTATCCCGTCGCTTGGGCGGGACCACAGTTGGGTCGACCACAGTGGTCAGATTTTGACCAATACAGTTAGTCCATCCGTCTGCTAGGGTCGTCTCTTGTCGGACCTGGTAGACGGATTATGATTTTTACACATCTAAGAAAAATCTGACTATCTACCCTTTGGGTATGATTTTTAGATTCAAGTGATGTAACGACGCTCTTCTGATGCCCTTGGACCGCCGCGGCCATTTCGGAACCGAATCATCGTTTAACTTAAAACGTCATTCATGGTTACCACCATTATGACACATGTTCCCAGGGGATTGAACCATTTCGTGCCCTATCAGCTTCGATTGGCGGCTCTTGGATTTCGCTCTTGGAGAATTTATGTCTCTTATAAATAGAAGGAAGGTACCATTCGATTGACATACTTCTTTGCCTTTACTTGAAAGAAAATTGTGAGTCTTCTTTTCTCCTGATACTTCGGATTTTGATTTTCTCCGGTTAGCCGGGAACTTTCGTCTTAGTCTCTTCTTCTTTCTTCCATCCCTTTGTTTAATGAAATTGATACAAATGGCTGGTAATTCTTCTCGTGCTGATCATGTTGCTACAACTCTGGTGCCGGAAAGCGACGTTCTTACCACTGGAAGGGCATAAGTGGTGGAAGATGAGGGGGTTCCGACGGTGGCTAAGATCTTGTCTTGCCCTAGGAAACCATGGAATGATTTCGACAGCCCCGCCGGGGAGAATCCGGAACCTACTTCTTCTGTTATGAATATGGAGGGGATCACAGAATTGATGGCCAGGTGGGGAATCCCTCGCCACGTCGAAATGCTGCCGGCGGTGGGGGATGCATCGTCCATTTTGACCGCCAAAGGTAGTGCGCGTTCTACGCCTACCCCTTTATTGTTGGGTACACACTCCTTCTCCATCTCTTGGTGGTAGATTTTTGCCGCTTTTACGAGGTGTGCCCTGCTCAACTTTCGTCATACCTAGATAAAGGGTTCCTTATGCTGCTCAAGTTTGCGGAGCTTTCTGGTCGGGAGATCACTTTGAGGCACATGCTCAATATCTTCGCTCCACAACTCATTCATGGCATAATGATTCATATGCGCCACTGAGGGACAAAGAGTCTGGTGGTGAAAATGGATGACAGAGCCGACCGTCGTTTCTACGAGAATTACTTCTATGTGCGGACCGAGCACCTTGTGGCAGACCCTATAGGGTTCCCCGAGAAATGGAATTTTGCACGTAAGTTTCTATACTTTCGGTCGGTATGATGTTTGACCACTTTCCTTTGGGCAGTACTTAAAACTATTTTTTTTTGTTTTTACAGCTGCGAAACTACCCCTGCACCTGTTGACAGTATCCGCAAGTGGGTGAACGGCATCCTTCCTCATACGACAAGGGTCTGCACGTGGTCGTCCTTCTATGATAAATACAGACGCAAGCCCTTTTCTGGTGATTAATAGTGTGTTTGCTTTTCGCTATTCTTCCCCTCCCCCTTTTTTGACTTTGTTGTTTATGTTATGTTCGTCGATGTCAGGGAGAGTGCGGAGAGCAAAGGCTCCTTCACTAGCATTTCGTCAGCCCACATCGTCCGCTCGCCCTGCCTCAGGGTCTACTACTCGACCTTTATCGAGGGCTGCTTCAGTTGAATCTACGGTCGTGGCCGTGTGCACGAAGACTACTACTGGAACTGAGATTCCGACCCCTGTTACCCACCCAAATGAGCGAATCTTCCTTTGCTAAAGATGGGGAGGGGCCATCAAAGAGGCGGCGAATAGAGTCTGAAATGGCTCCTTCAGCCATGGTATGTCCAGAGGATGGCCTCCCCTTGACGGGATCTGAGGCGGGAGTTGATGCCATGCCACCTGTAGAGACAGAGCCAGCCATTGCATCTGCCCCATCGACAAAGATCCCAGCCGCTATGATTGACCAACAACCTGCCGCGACGTAAAGTCAGACTCTTGAGGTCGTGGTTACTGCTTTGGATGGGCCTTCATCTTTAGTGCCTGGTCATGCTTCCTTCTCGGCAGCAGAAAGGGGAAAGGGTGTCGTGGTCGACGACTACGAATCTGAGTCTGATCTTGATCGTGATGATGTCAGGATGTTTGAAGAGGGTCTTACCCGTTTGGTGGTTCATGCGGGAGGCCCGTTCTGTATTCTTGAGATCGTATCAGATATTAACCTTTTGGGAGATACGAAGGACCTGGTGCCGCAATTTGACCTCTTGTGTTCCGCCGCCGAGAGCGAGGCTCTGCAGAACATTCCTGGTATTGATTTGATGCATGAAGTGGCCACTATGGGTTTGAGGGTACGTTTCACTTTTCTTTCATGTTCCTTTTATTTTTCTTGACGATTTGGCCTTAGCCCGTCTTTTCGTTTTTTAGACGTACATGGTGGAGATTGAGAGCACTCGTAGGGCTGATACTCGGGCCAAGATTTTCCTAACGATGTTGGAGAAATATCAGCATTATCGCAATAAATGCTATGAGATGCATGAGCGGCTGAAGGCGAACCCTGGTGATCGATCCCTCGGCAAGAAATTGGAGAAGAGGGATCAGGAGCTGATGTAGGCTATTCGCAGAAATAGCGTACTCGAGGAGCAACTTTGTGCAAAGGACAAAGAGCTTGAGTTGGGCAAAGGGGCTGTTGCAGAGTGCGAATATCTTCAAGGGAAGCTGAGGTCGATGCAATCTGAGATGGATTAGAATATTATCAGGATCAAGGAGATGAGCGCTGAGTGGATGGGAAAGTTGACCGAGTTGAAGAGAAAGGTTTCCGGGTTGGAAAACATCGAGAGTGACTGGTCATCGGCTTTGGCAAGGGCGGTGGCTCTAGAGAACACTATCCGCGTCCTCCAATCCAAGCAGGAATCAGAGAGGGCGACGGGCACGCTAAGGGAAGCGAGGCTCGAGGAGCGTATTGGTGAGATTGACTAGGAGGCGTCGACCTTAAGGGACCAGGTTGCTGTTCCTGAGGCCGAAAAGGCGTAACTATTGGCTCAAGTTGAATCTTCCTCCACCGCTGTTCCCCGCCATTTGCACGAGCTTTGAATTCATGATAAAGCCCAACGGGATATATATATATATATAAGAGTTTGTGGGAGGCGAGCAATGTTTCCGAGGCCGCATATGAAGGAGCACGGGTGAAGGTACGAGAGGCTTGTGTTAACTGTGGATATGACCCTGCGTCGCTAGAGGCCAATGAGGGTGGTGATGATGAAGGAGGACTTCCTGGAGATGGTGGTGACGAGGGTGGCGGTGATGATGCCGAGTGAAAGAATTGTTGTCTTTGTTTGTTTTTTTATTGGTTGTTTATTATTTTTTCTTGGATTTTGTTGGTTTTAGCCGTATGTAATCTGCCGCTATTTGCACAGTGGCTTCGTATAAAGAGGAATTTTTCATTATTGTACTCCTCCTATATTTCTTTCTCTATTTTGCTTTTCATAACTCTGGTGCAAAGAAGTAGATCTCTATGTGGCAAGTTCCCGATTCGTAGGGAATTTAATGCCATAAGAATTGACTGGGATTTTGATGATGGCTTTAGATGTCGGGGCGGTATTTTCGAACTTGTGTCGGAGTACTGTCCTATCACAGTTCGGATGGAGTCAAACTTTTTTTCTAATAGCGACCTTAGCCGCAGGGATGTTACTTTTGAGCTTATATCGAAGTATTATCCCCGTCGCGAGTCCCAATTTTGCTTTCCCCTTTTTTGTTAAAAATGTTCTTTGGCCTCAAGGATGTTTCGAGATTTCATCGAAATACTAATCCGTAATTGTTCGATCGAGGTCGAACTGTACTCTTTGGCAAAGGCTCCTGGCCTTAAGGATGTTATTTTCGACTTTTGTCTAAATACTAACCTGTCGTTGTTCGATCGAGGTCTAACTCTTTTCTTTTGTGAAGGCCCTTGGCCTTAATGGTGTTATTTCGAATTTTTGTCGAAATATTAATCCCTCATCGATCGATCAAGGTCGAACTCTTCTCTTTGGCGAAGGCCCTTGACCTTAAGGGTGTAATTTTAAATTTCCGTCGAAATATTAACCCGTTGTTGTTCGATCGAGGTCGAACTCTTTTCTTTGGCGAAGTCCCTTGGCCTTAAGGGTGTTATTTCGAATTTTTGTCAAAATATTAACCTGTCATTGTTCGATCGAGGTTGAACTCCTTTCTTTTGGCGAAGACCCTTAGTCTTAAGGGTGTTATTTCGAATTTTTGTCGAAATATTAACCCGTCGTTGTTCGATCGAGGTCGAACTCTTCTCTTTGGTAAAGGCCCTTGGTCTTAAGGGTGTTATTTCGAACTTTCATCGAAATATTAACCCGTCGTTGTTCGATCGAGGTTAAACTCTTTTCTTTGGCGAAAGCCCTTGGCCTTAAGGGTGTTATTTCGATTTTCGTCGAAATATTAACCCGTTGTTGTTCGATCGAGGTCGAACTCTCCTCTTTGGCGAAGGCCCTTGGCCTTAAGGGTGTTATTTCGAATTTTCATTGAAATATTAACCCGCTGTTGTTCGATCGAGGTCGAACTCTCCTCTTTGGCGAAGGCCCTTGGCCTTAAGGGTGTTATTTCGAATTTTCGTCAAAATATTAACCCGTCGTCATTCGATCGAGGTCAAAATCTCCTCTTTGGTGAAGGCCCTTGGCCTTAATGGTGTTATTTTGAAATTTCATCGACATATTAACCCGTCGTTGTTTGATCGAGGTTGAACTCTCCTCTTTGGCGAAGGCCCTTGGCTTAAGGGTGTTATTTTGAACTTTCATCAAAATATTAACCCGTCGTTGTTTGATCGAGGTCGAACTCTTTTCTTTGGCAAAGGCCCTTGGCCTTAAGGGTATTATTTCGAACTTTCATCGAAATATTAACCCGTCGTTAGTCCCAGTTTTTTTGGAGAGTTGGGTGTCTTCTGGGGGAGTCCAAGTTTTTCTCAACCTCTGTGCTTCCGGGGTGAGTCCTAGTTCATTTGATCTTATTTGCATCGAAGCGGGTGGTGTCGGGGAGCATAAAACATTGTTGTTTTGCTCACACTCGTATCATGCGCATATTGGAGTTTCCCTGTCTAATCTTTTCGCTTTCCGATCTTGAGATGTCATTGGTGGGTGGGACACTTTGACCTCGAGGATGTCCCCCTCGTCAACCTGGTCCCTAAGTCCCTGGGGAGTACTTTTTCAGAACAATTCCTATGTGAGGGAGAGAGGGTGCATTTTAAGGGGCATCATTTTCTGGAAGTTTGGTTGTCAAGCAGACGATATTTCAGTTGTTTTGTAGTAATTTCCCAATTTTCAGTTGAAATGTTTCTTTGCTCGCTCGCCCGCGCAGCGCTTGTGCTCCTGTTTGAGCGAACAACAGAAGGTGGGCCAACATAATATTCTCCTTATTTCGATCCGAAGAGTTGGTGAATGAGGGTGGATCTATAGCATTGCTCGTTTTGCTTGGCATTTCAATGGCTGATGGGGCGGTGGCTTCTGAATTCGGCAGCCGTATTCAGCTCTCTTTCCCCTCCTTTTTCGTGCCTTGGCCTTGTGCAGTTTTGGGCTTGCTTTGGCTGGTTACTGGGCTGCCCGGCATGCGGGGGAGGATGTTGGTTGCAGCTTCTGCTTGTATATAGCATCATGATCTAGGTTGGCGTGTGAGGTTTACTTACCGCTCTTTTTGGTGGGTGATCATGTTTATGGTTTTTGATCTGGAAGAGACTAGGAAATTTCACTAAGAAATCCTCACAGACGGCGCCAAATTGTTTGACCAAAGATATTGAAACCTTTTTGATTAAATCAATTAATGAAGATGAAGAGGTAAATCTTAGTCACGCATAGTAAATTCCAGATCCATAAAAAAAACAGAAAATGACGTATAAGATAAAATGGGGACAATCAATCTCATTGATATTTTTCATTTCTTTTCCCACTGATTGATGGAGATAATCTGTTTGCATAATGTATGGAAGATTTTTCTCTCTTCATTTTGCTAAGAAGGTTACAACGGAGAGGAAAAAGAGAAAAAAACCCTCTTTTCTAGGAAGGTCCCCTCTATATATATAGTCATGGAATCTGTTATGTTCATGGGTTAATGCACTTTCATACCGCGTCCATTTTCGTCGTTATCTGAGTAGTGTTCTTCAACTTAGCAGGTATTGTGAGTACGTAGTTTGGAACAAATCATGACGTCTTTCATTGTCCCGCCGCTTGGGTGGGACCCCAGTTGAGTCGACCACAGTGATCAAATTTTGAACAATACAATAGAGAGATCTAGTTAGGCTCCTGAACCATCCAACCGTAGTAGTAGTTATTTGAGGGACCAAATATTCTCCACAAGATTTAGCAAAATACCAATCCAACTCATACGTCGTACTCGTTCACAAATTCCATGTATATCAACTTTTCTCCAATCTTTCTTTGCAATGTCATATAAGAACATTTGCAAAATCGTTCTACCCGCGTCCGGAATCAATACAATCTCTCCCTTAGAGTTGGAGTTAAATAAAGGAAACTATTTTGTGTTTATTATCTCTCATGGTGGCAGCGCAATTATATGTTTCACCCATGTCTGAGTTTTACCAGTACCATTCACAACATACAAACTAATGTGGCCATCGCCTCTAATATTTCTGTGATCTACAAGTGCAACTTGACCCTTTGTTTCTACTATCTTTGAATTTTTTGCCAACATCCCATCAGGTAACAAGATCATTCTAATCAACTTTTCTTCTTCAACACTGAATGCAGCTATATTGTAAGGCTTTGAAAGCCTATTTACACAATAAATGACTCCGCCGATATAAACAAAATTGTATATAGGGAAAATGTTGGCGCAGTCAGGAATCTCCCTCCATATTTTGTCCACCCCGATAGTGTAAATCCAGTATCTCACTTCACATGAAGTTCGACCCCCTCGTATCCACTGTGCCTTGATTACTTTATATTTTTTGGTGGTGGGATCAAATCCCAGGGAGCAACGGCCGATTAAAGGTTGTTGACAAGGAAGAAAGATATGTTCTTGTGTAAAAGGATTAAGAACAGCAACATCCCCATAAAAGTTCCATAGACAAACTAAGCCATTGGTCGATGCAAGAGAGTGAAGCTTACTGAAACGTGACTGATTCAAGTACTGAATGGCACCTTCGCTAGTCGTCAAAGATGAGCAACTTACATGAAATTGAGCAGCGGAAAACTTTTGATATGCTTCAATGAATAAGGGTTATGATATAAGGGAGCAAAAGGATTTCGAAACGCACCTAAACCGCATTAAAGACTTGGCAGGAACCTCTTTTAGAATTTCAAAGGTAATCTCGTGAGGAATACATAAATTACGAATGGCAACAATCTTCTTTTTCTCCATGTATACTTGGTTTTGGAAGGCGATCAGGTTTTGTATATTTGTTTTTGCTGGCGGCCAACAAGCTATGTAAGTAGGGTTCAATATCTATTGGAAAAAGATTGTGAGAACGGAAAATACGAAAATTGTTTTTGTATTATATAGGGTGCAGAATATATCACAAATATAACCTACCAAGAATACAAGTACACTTCGACGAAAACTACTCTCATCCATATAACATGCGTGTTTTACCAATGGTCTATTTGGCTTGCAGTATCGTGTTAATTCAGTCATAAAGACAAGGCTAAAATTCTTGAAATATCTCATTAAAGTTTTACAAAACTTTTAATAGTTAAAACTCTTAGTTGAACCTTCTAAAGAATGTCATGAGTTGAGAAACATCAACTTTGAAAATAGCGTCGACCTCTCTCTCTAGCGCACGATAGCGTTGCTAGCTAACTTGCGCCCTCGCCTGCATGGGCAGGGGACGGCCAAGAAACAAAATTCAATTGTCTGAGCGGAAGGTAGTGAAAGCTGTTTGACCCAAAAGTTATTGAAACCTTTTTGATTAAATCAATTAAAGAAGACGAAGAGGTAAATCTTAGCCAAGTATAATAAACTCTAGATTGAAAGATGCAAGGGATAAACAAGATGAATAATGTTTCTTAATATCATGAAACCGAACGATTAAGCATAAATATGACAACTTTGAATGTAGAAAGATATTGTAATGGATGCTCGTAGCCCAAAGTCAGTAGGATATATCGATCCCCTTTTTACAAAGTCTTCCCCTTCTATTTATAAGGAGCAACCCCCTCTTGAACCTTAAAAGATATGACATAGAGAATATTCGAAAGTATATTCCTGCTGTCTCATGTTGCGCCTACACTACTACAAATGTCGTGCGTCTTCTAACCGCTGTCAGTCATCGCCATCTTCAACGACCATAGGATGCTGTGTCGTAAGTGTCTCATCCCTTGTCATATTCGTCAGTGGCCGTGGTCGTCCAAATTTGGACCTATACAGTTAGTCCCTCCGCTTGTCGAGGTTGCGGCTTGATGCGTCCTCGATAAGCAGACATCGCCCACACCTGCGGAGAAATTTGGTTTATGAATTGTAATGGTTTGGCCAACAACAGAAGGTTAGCATGCTCAACGATATCCTGGGTGGTGTGTCTTGTGGGGAAATGATGTCACTTCCATGTGTGTCATCATTATGTGTGTTTTCGAGACAGAGGCTGATGGTTTGTCACTTCAATTTTGGTGTCCTTTGCAGCCTTCCGCTTCGATTTTGGCGCCACCCAATCTTATAAATAGGTGGAGGGTTTGTCCGTACACGTGCAAAATACTCCTGGTGTTGACAAAATACACAGAGTTGGCAGGGTGCGAAGTTACCGTTGACCACCTCCTACACTTGTTTTCTCCTAGCTTTCACAGGGGTACTATGGTGCATATGAGGCACTGTGGGACAAAAGGGATAGTGGTCGGAACTGACGACCGGGCGAGTCACAAATTTTGGTATAAGTACTTCTTCGTCAGAACTGAACACATCATGTTTGATCCCGCTAGATTCTCGGCGCGGTGGAATGAGAATCGTAGGTGTCGTAACTCGTTTACTCTCTTTTTTCTTCGTCCGACTTAGTGTTAATTTGCGGATATCTTTTGAAGCTATGGGGTGTCCACCCCATCCCATTGTAGGTATAAGGGATTGGGTAGCTCGTTTGCTGCTTCATGCAGTGGAAACTCGAGACTGGCCCTTTTTTGTAAAACGCTTTGGGCCGAAAGTTTCATCTGGTAAGTGTCTTCCTCTGTATCACTCTTTGGCTGTTTACCATTGTCTACTGATACAACTCTTTGTGATGACAAGTCATGGAGCTTCAAGGGGAGGGCCCCAGTCCTTGCGTGATAGGTTACACGTACCTTGGGCACAAGTACTTTACTTTATGTTTTGATGATCTAACAAACTTACCATCCAGAACCAGATAAGGAACATGTTACGCATTTACAAGACCCTGAGATCACAAAGTTCCAGGTTGTGATCTAGCCCTTGGGAAAGCAAGGTGAATGCTATTACTGAATAAAAGGACTTGCAGAAGCTGACCATAGAAGAGCTGGTTGGAAATCTGAAGACCTACTAGATGAAGAGGAAGATAGATAGTGAAAGAAGAGAACCAAAGAAAGAAAAGAACTTGGTACTCAAAGCTGATAGCAATAACTCAAGTGAGGAAGAGTGGAAGGAACAGCTGAGGGAACAGGTCCCTACTAGTTCCTGAGGAGACTGTATGAAGTAAACTCTCCAGTAGGAAAGTTGCTACCTGCACACGCTATTGTACATGAACAGTGCATTAGTCAACTTTCTGTGGAAGGCTTCTTACCTACCTTGCTTACATCATTGTAAGTGATGTCACACAAGTATAAATACAATCAAGGAAGGTAAAATAACTTACTTCATGAGAGAACTAGATAAAGGACCTGAAGCATGTCTGGTACAATCATTCAAGTTAATCGACTCAAGATAATCTGGGTAGTGTGCTTTAGATTCATAGGAACCTGATTAGGGACCTGATATCTTGGTGTTCCCCTGACAGAAGTCTAAGTCAACTATACAGCTGGAAAGCAAGTGTAGAAAGTGACTGCCTGCAACTGTACACGCAACAGTTCAGTAGACAGTGCAACAGTCACTTCCCTTTGGGAAAAGACACGTACTAACCAAGATTTGACATCACCATTGTGTTTTCTTTTACATTATAAACCTGGTGCAAGGAACAAAACATCCTCTCCAAAACTTGCAAAATTAGAAACCAAAATCCTCTCTCAAGTGCAAGAACAACCTCTCTCTCAAGAACAAAGCTGCTTCAACCTCAACGACCGGATCCAAGATTGAATATATCTTAAGTCCTTAGGTTTGTTGAGTCTTTGTTATTTGTTCTTCAATTGTAACTCCTATTTTGCTTTCTTACAAGCTATTTTAGGAAAACGAAAATCACAAACCCTCCAAGTTTGTGACTTGGCTAGAGTTAGTCGAGTTGTAAAGCCTTTGTAATAGAGTTATTACAAAGTGGCTACAAGTTAGAGTAATTAAAGTCTTTGTCACTAGAGAGTGAGAAATTGTCTTGTGGTGAGAGTATCACAAGTTAGTCAAAGTCTTTGTAACTAGAGAGTCACAAAGTGGCTTATGGTGAGAGTGTCATAAGTTAGTTGAGTTAAATCCTTTGTAATAGAGGTATTACAAAGTGGCTTGTAATAGGTGTTTACAAGTTAGTGAAGTTGAAAGCCTACAAGTGTAGGTCATGGTTTTTGTCCGCTTGAGTTGGGATTTTTCCACATAAAAATCCTCTGTGTTCTTTACTTACTACCGAGCTACTGTGGGAACAATTAGAGAAACTGATTCTCTGCACTGATTGGTTGCATAGTCTGTTGCTTATAATAGGAACTGCTAGAGAACCTGGTTCTCTATACAGTGAGAACTTATCCTGTGTCTCATCTACATACTGGTTACGCAGTTAGCACTGTACCAAACTGATATAGGACCAGATCGCTATACAGTTTGGTTCATCAGTATCTTTAGTGAAAATTCATAAAGAACCCGGTTCTTTATACAGTCTGGTGGACGCATAGTTTTAACAATTGGTATTAGAGCAGGTTCTTTTTAAAAGGTTAACACCTAGAAAGGATCTACATGGTTGCTCCACCAAACTTCGAGGAAAGTTAATCAACCAATAAACCACAAAGATTTCAGAAGATGGGTGGCAAAAATGGTGGGATCCTAAAGAAAGGAAGTTCTAGCAGGAATTCTAAAGGAAATGATTGCTGTCATAAGTGTGGAAAGCTTGGACACTTCATCAAAGACTGCCTATTTCTGAAACAAGAGCATCACAAACACAACTTTAACAAAGTAGCAAAAAGGAACCTGGTTCCTGACAAACGACTCAGCCAAAAAAGTACAGCTGACAATGTTGTGAAGCAAGCTCTTGCTGCATGGGGAGAATCCTCCAGTGAATTAGAAGAGGAAGCAGATATAGGAAGCAACTTCATGATGGCAATGCAAAATGAAGATGATTCATTGTTTGCATTGATGGCTCAGTCCGATGAGGATGAAGAGGATGACAATGATGAGGTAAATTTCAGGGATGTTCAGAGAAGTCTGAAGTCCTACTCTTCGAAGAAATTGATGTCATTGGCAAATGTTCTAATTGATACATATTATAATTTTGTTAATGATAATGATGCCCTAATCATAGAGTTAGGAAATACCGAACAATCTAGAGATGATTTGATGGTAGTGGTTGTTGACTTGAAGAAAACCATAGAGAACCTTAGCAAAGAGAAGAATACTCTAGTAGAGAAAATTGCAGCCACAGAGCAAGAAGGGGATGATATGGTAGTTTCCTTTAAAGATTTAAGGGAACAAATGGAAGAAGTAACTAGATAACACAACTTGTTGAGAAAACAAACAAAAAAATGGATGGACAACACTGAGGGAGATGAAGTGGTTAGAAAGGCTCAACTTGAGCTTGAGAGTGAGCTTAAGAAAATTAAAACAAGGCTTGTTGTTTAGCTTGAAAAGAATAGACAACTTCAAGAGGATTTAAAAAGGGTTAAAAATGATCTTGATAAGTCACTAAAATAGACGTGGTCCTCTGATATGATAACGTCTATATACAGGAGTAATGGTGGAAACAGGCAAGGAATCGGGTTCCCAAAGGCTAAAACCTCCTATAATCCCCATAGGAAGTTGTAACTACGGCTGATAATAGGTTGTGCACTCACTGTGGTCAAACTAGTCATTACAAGGACTCTTGTAAAGTTAAAAATCAGTCTTTGCAGAAAAACAAAGTTTTTGTTAAAAAAAGTGTACTGATGAGGAACCTGGTTCCCTGAAAAGAAAATATGTGCTGCCTGCATGGACAAAAAGAAGTTTGATCCGCCAGTTCTATCATTATAAGGACCTAAGCTGGCTTGGGTTCCAAAGTCCAATCATTGACTTAAGTGTGCAGGGAACAATGAAAGGGAGCAGTCAACAGTGGCACATGGATAGCGACTGCTCGAAGCTCATAACTGAAGAACAAATGATTTCCTTTCACTGAAAGCCCTGCAAGGAAGGAGTGTATCCTTTGAAAATGGCAAGAAGGGATACATTCTAGGAGTTGGAAGGATCGATAACAGTATGAGTCCATTGAACAGTAGAGTACCTGATCCTCTACGAGATTCTACTGGGTATTTCCCAAATCTGTGACAAGGGGATCTTGGCTATCTGAGTGCTGTTAACGAAAATGCTGAGCTATGACACAGAAGGTTGGGTCATGCAAATTTTACGCTGCTGAATAAATAAGTCAAGAAGGACCTGGTTCATGGTCTTCTCAAATAAAGCTTCAAGGATCACAGGGTGTGTGATGCATGTGTAAAATGAATGCAAGTCAAATCCTCTTTCAAACCCGAAAAGAAAGTTAGTGTCTCAAGGCCACTTGATATACTCCATATAGATCTATGTGGACCTATGAGGATGCCAAGTACAGGAGAAAAGAGGTACATATTCTCGTCAATATGGACGATTATTCTAGATTTACATGGACCTTGTTCCTCAAAACTGAAGATGAGACGCCAACCGACATAGAGGAACCTGGTCCCTCAATCACAATATCTGAAGCAGAAAACAAAGTTGTGGATGTTGTACATAGAACTCCAACTGTTGAGAAACTCAAACCAGATCAAAGACGAGAAACTCACTTGCCTTCTCAGCCTTGCTCTCTCAAATAAAGCCTATGAATATCAAGGAAGCATTGGAAGATGCTGACTGGATTACAGCTATGCAAGAAGAGCTCTGTCAACTTGAGAGGAACAATATGTGGAACCTGGTTCCACGACCTGTTGATAGAACTATTATGGAAGCCAGGCTCTTTGTGCTTAGTATGAAAGAAATCAGGAAGGAACCTAGTTATTGTACAGATCTATGTTGATGGAATCATCTTTGAATCAACAATTGACTCCCAATGTGAAGAATGTGCATAACTCATGGGAAGTGAGTTAGAAATGAGTACGATGGGGGAACTAAATTTCTTCTTAGATGTACAAGTGAAGCAAGAAGCTGCTGAAGAGATTTGACATGGAGACATCAAAATCATTGACACTCCTATCACAACAACTACTTGTCTAGACATGATGAACTTGGTTCCCCTATAAATCAGACCATGTATAGAGGTATCATAGGGTCACTTCTGTAGTAGACCAGATTTTTTAGTGTGGGTATATGTGCCGGGTATCAATCCAATCCAAAGGAATCTCATCTGAAAGCTGCCAAGAGAATGCTAAGATATCTCAAGGGATGCAGGACCTGGTTCTCTACTATCACTCGGTTGATAACTCTGACTTGATTGGTTATGCTGACGCTGATTATGCAGGCTATCCGGTGAACAGGAAAAGCACATCTGGAACGGCTCATTTCCTCGGATCATGTTTTATCTCATGGGGCATAAGGAAACAAAACTCAGTAGCTCTTTCAATAGCTGAAACATAATATGTTGCAGTTTCCTTTCTCAGGGTCAATGTTGAAAAGGTTCTGATTTGTATGAAGTTCTAGAAGACAAAGGATCAGGTAGCAGACATCTTCACCAAGGCGCTGAGCAGGGATCTTTTGAAAGAAATCATCTGGAGTTGGGGTTGATCAAGCTCAACTGAGGACCTGGTCCCTCGATGATTGACTATGTTAAGAAGGAAAGGTACAATGCTAAAAAGTATTTTTCGGCGACATCTAACTGAAATCTATATTGTTACAGGTATACACATATGGCAGTTTCAGGACAAAACAAATAAGAGTGACATTGCACTTCTAGGAGTCTTTGCTTAAAATTTTCAAAAATCGTCAAGGAACCTGGTTCCTGCGACTCAGGTTGGTAGTCTCTCCAATACGTATATGCCTTTTTAAGCTGCTGAAGTGTCATGTCATTAATTTTGACTTTCTCTTGCCTCTCCTCCTACCTTTTGAAATCCAAAATGTTAAACCTTTTCTCAACTGACCCATTACCCCAAAAAGGCACTTCTCTATCTTACACCCAAACAAAACCTATTCTTTTCTTAAAAACCAAAATCAACCTTGTCTCAAAATAATCCTTCTTTCCAAATATGCCAGAAGTGAACCCAACTCTCTCACTTTCCAAAAACCTAAACTCCATTAGAAACAAAACCCCAAGAAGTCTTTGGTAGATTTCGATGGAAGTGTAACTGAAAGGGAACATGGTAGATCTAATATTCTAGAGTGTGAGGCTGAAGTTGCGGTTGGATTCGTAGAATTGTTGAAGAATGGAGAAATTGGTGAATGTAAGGGATGAATGAGGGACCTGATCCCTCAAGTCCTTCTCATGAAGTTAATTTTAAGGATGGTCTTTTTCTCCTTGAGTTCTGTGTATAAACGAACTTTCGATCAGTAAAAATGATTGATGAAAAGTAGGCTGATTGATGGTGAAGTGGCGTGAGCTGTTGATGTGATTGTAGAAGAGAGAATGAAATGAAATCTTTTCCTGTGAGAAAGAATTCAAAAAGGGGGGGGGGTGGCTGAGAAAGATGCAACAAATCATAAGGGTAAATAGATTGAGAAAAAGAAAATGGAGACATGGCTGCTCGGGGATAGAAAGGGTAGTGTAAGCAAGGAACCTGGTTCCTTACAGAACCAAAAGGTTGAGCCATTAGGTTTGGAAGGAGAAGACTTTGAAGTCTCAAAGAGTGCTGTCAGGTAGAGTGATGAGTTCTAAAACTAGAATCACCTCATTGTTCCTCCAAGTCCCAATGTTTCTGAAGAAGAAGTAACAAATTTCTATGTTTTATGTGATACTATAATGCTATATGTGCATGTGAATTCATTTGTTATTGATGAGACAAAGCTTGGGGAGAGTCTTGGTGATCTGATTAATGGTTCAACCTACTCAGTAGGTTGGGAACCTGGTCCTCGAAGACCCCTGCCAGAATAGAATGCTAAGTTGAAGGGTGAGAATGAAAGATTGAGGAAGCAGGTGGAGGAACTGAGGGAGAAGATGATCATTGATCAATGAAGAGTAAATGAACAAATGGACAAGCTCATCAAAGCCTTATCCCCTTACTTTTCCTCCTGCCCAGTGATCCATGTCTTTTACTCCTTCCAAATTCCCTTGAATTCTTATCCTCTTTTGATCCCTATATTTGATGACATTGGTACTTCAATTGTTTAAATTGTCATATTATGTATTGTTGAAGCTACTGTGCTTTTATTATCATTACTTCACTATGGGTAATCACTATATGTTGTGCACTGACATTCACTTGTTGTTCTTGTTATTATTTATGATGTGTTGCCCAAGTGGCCTGAGTTAATGTTGCTGAACTTCTTTTTGGTAGTACTTCTTCTATTATTCTTTTCGATGATGTCAAAAGGGGGAAGTTATATAGGTGTCAACATGGGAGGAACATAATCAAATGTTGTGCATGAAAGATGGATCTGCTTCACAGGGGGAACATTACTGATAATGCAAGGAAACATATGAGGAATCTGGTTCTCTGGTTCTCAAGAGACAGCTCTGCTTCGCATGGGAAATGGTGTTGATAATGCAGGGAAACATATGAGGAATCTGGTTCTCTAGTTCTCAAGAGACAGCTCTGCTTCACAGGGGGAATGATGCTGATACTATGTTGATTATAGGTCTGATCTGCAGGAAACGTGTGAGGAATCTGATTCTCAAGAAGAAAATGAATTTTGGGTTTGTCATCATCAAAAAGGGGGAAATTGATCCAGCCCCTGGGAAAGCAAGGTGAATGCTATTACTGAATCAAAAGAATTGCAGGAGCTGACCATAAAAGGGCTGGTTGGAAATCCGAAGACCTACTAGATGAAGAGGAAGATAGACAGTGAAAGAAGAGAACCAAAGAAAGAAAAGAACTTGGTACTCAAAGCTGATAGCAGTGACTCAAGGGAGGAAGAGTGGAAGGAAAAATTGAAGAAACATGTTGGTGACATCCAAATCACTACTAAAAAGTAAATGGACACGGTCGCATGCAATATAATTTACCCAACTATGTGTCGGGGTCGAATCCCACAGAGAACAACATGTAGGCGATTAGGAATGTAAGAGAATTATCACTTGTTATGCAGTGCCAAACACTTAGAATTGATTTGAGAAAATATCTATACCTAAATGCAGAAATGTAAACTGACCTAGAAAGCAAGTAAAATGATCAATGGCTACAAGTATGGTTTCACCGGTAATTACACTCAAGTAACGATCCGATGTATTTCACGATTTTACAAATATGAGCGAGTTTATGTTAATTAGCCACGGATAATAATTCTTAATTAGCTTCTTCCGAAGACTAACAAGACTTCCTAATTGAATTATTCCTAACCCAATTAAGAGGATAACCACACCCGGATATGGCTACAAGTAGTTCAATACTATCCCTAGGTAGAATCTATAAAATGAGGATTAAAACCTCAAGTTCTTGTTAATTAATCTTTCCCGACCCCAAATTATCTTTTCCAAAATTAATTCGGAGTTAATGGGAGAGTCCTAGGGTTAGCTAATCCATTTGGAAACATTAAAGAACAAGAATAATTAAAGAAACAATAACTCACTTCGTAAATAATTGAAATCATTCAATACATAAGCACAACAAGGTATTTAATCCATACTTTAAATATGAATATTTCCATAAACAAGATTCAAGTGTTGGAAATAAATACTACACACTTAAATATTCAATACAAAGCAAGGAAATGAAGAAATAAACATAAATGGGTAAGAAATCCTTAACCACAAGATTGAATCTTCAAAACCCAAGTGTGTATGCAAAACCCTAGCTCCCACCTTGTTCTCTCTAGTCTTTAGAACCGAAAATATGCCAAAAGATATTTTACAAATGAGCTAGTTTGGGTCTTAAAGGGTTTGGGGCCAAAAAATGTGAAGTTACAAAATTGCCCAGGTCTGATGCTCAATTTTCGCATTTGTGAACATAAGTTCGCAATTGCGAACTATGCCTATACTTCTTACTTTTGCATTTACGAAGAGGCCTTCACATTTGCGAAGGTTGACTGTCCTGGTTGACTTCACATTTGCGAAGTCTTCTTCGCATTTGCGAAGACTGCCTGATTTGTCTTCCTTAGCATTTGCGAAGGTCCACTAGCAATTCCCTTCACTGCTTTGTTCACATTTCCCATAAATATGTCACAATTGCGACAATTGAGACACCTTCCCAAATTTTCTTCTTTTTAGCTTCTTTTTGACTCGTTTCACTTGGTTTCTTCAACGACACTTCTAAATCACATAGAACCTGTAATATAGAAGTAAATGACATTAAACACATGATTTTATCACTCAAACATAGCAAAAATATAGGTTTGAAGACAAGATAAGTTGGTAAAATACCAACTTATCAAACCCCCAAACTTAAACTACTGCTTGTCCTCAAGCAATGAAAGCGACAAAATCTCTTCCCAAGTATTTAACTTAACATTTCATCCTTATCATGCCAAGCCAAAAAGGTCTACTATAAGCACAAACGCATGACTTCGATTGGTACCAACAATTAAGCAAATGCATATGAATTACCGAATGCTTTTCATGAACTTCATTACATTTCAAATGCTCAAGCGCTATGCAAATCAAAGTAGCAAATCAAGTCATGATACTAAAGCTTCAAAATTTGCCTCTCTATCACAATTATATTTCTTTGGTCATTTCTTCCAATTGAAAATGAGATTAAATTCACAACTCAAATTTCATGTGCCCTCACATTTAAGAGAGGCTCCCACACTCATAAATCTTAATTCAAAACAAAAATGGGATATCAAATGGAAAGAATTAACTCTCTCTCAAAAAGATGTTCAAATGCATACAAGTAGTACCATATGCTTGCACTTCATGTATTTCTCCACTAATGTAGACAACTTGGTTCAAAATCAATTAGGACTTAAAGGGTTGTAGTTTAGGCTTTTGGTTAAGGTAGGGCATAATTTTGGTTAGAATGACTGAAAACCTCCCCAAGCACTACAAAATTTACAATCAAAGTTCACTTCCTTCAAAAACATTCTCCATCCTTTCTTCACTTTTCATTCCATACCTAGTCTTCCCTTTATTCACAACTTCTTATTATTTATTTTTGAAACTTTTTTCTTCCTTAATTTTCAAAATCAAGGAAGGTTTCACTTTTTATCATTCATTTTTTTCTACCTTCCACCTTTTAAACAACTTTCATATCACAACTTTTCCAACCTTCACCCCCAAACTTAGGCTTTTAGCCTATGTTTACACTTGCAAAGTACTTAGGGAGGTAGGGTGCCAAAAGCTAGATCACTAAAGAGCGAATGATTAAAGCTTGTAACATAGTTGCCAAAGAACAAGGTTAAAGGCTCAAAATGGGTTGACTAGGGAAAATATTAAAGGGTAGGAAATTTAAGGCACATTGGCGGTCCAAGGAAGGCCTAATATCATTTTTCAAACGAATTTAGTCTATGATTTTGCCTTGAATCACATTCCGGGCAAGTTCTAGACTACAAGTAATGCAAAAAAACTCACAATAAATCTCACCACACATGGCACATGAACACTCAAGTGGAATACAAATCCAAAATCCAATTGAAACCAATGACTCAAAGAGGGTACATATAGCATAGGAAGCTATTTAGTGAATCAAAGAGCCAAGATTTGGGTCTAAAAGTCATGACATCTTTACTTCAATTATTTTTCCTTTTCAACAACCAACAATTCATATGTCGAGGTTTATATCATGTTGGTACCAAGAAAGCCACAACTTGGTCAATGGGCACAAACCCCAACTCAAACCATTTATTTTTCCTAAATTAACATAAGCTATATATAAACTACAAGACTAATTCCCTTAAGAAAGTTACCTAGCTATCTACCATCGGGAAAAGTCAACAAAAGTTTACTAACATTTACCCGGTTCAAGAAGAAAATTGGCATCCTTGGAGAAAGAACCGTGGTATAAAGAAAACCAAGGATATTGCCACTAACATAAAACATACTATATAATTTTTTTTAAGAATCTAATAACCAAAATTAAGAAGCTAATAAATATCAAGTAACTAAAATAAATATATATAAAAACAAGAAATTAAGTAGATACTAAACATAATAATATCACATATCACATGAAAATACACTAACAACAAAATGAAAACAAGCAAAGTACCAATCTACACAGTTATCCACATTTATACAAGAACAACAGTTATACAAGAAGCCACCCCCAACTAAAGATGTTGCAATGTCCCCAATGCAACTAAACATGATAAAGTAAAATGATGGAAAGTGCTCCCTGAATACTGCATCAAGTGCTCTCCTCGCTGTCTGACTCAGAATCATCCTCCTCTCCTTCTTCCTCGGATATAGAGGCTTTCCCGGCTCTATCCAATTGTCCCCCGGAGCTTCTTCCACCCCAGCAAGTTGGCACAACTTAGTGATAAGCAATGGAAATATCAATGATGGACTAATTTGGATTTGATACTCCCTCATTTAATTGATGAAGATTTCACCAACATTTAGCTTAATATCATCAAGGATGCAGGCTATCATTTGAGCTCTTGTAACCAGTACATTCCATATGTTTGACACAGGGGAGACACGACTGCATATGATGTCCAGCCATATCTTTGCTTCGACAGTGAATTCTTTGGATATGATCCCTCTTTTCTCAGCTGCCCATGAAACATCTGCACCCGGGCATAATTTAGATACCAGCCACTCCCCTGAGGCACAGTCTTTTTCATGGAATGGGGTCATGTCTTGGTCTGGCAGGTGATACACTTGATTTACAGCCTCAACCCCAAAGTGCCCCATTTTGCCGCGAATTCTCATCTTGGGCTTCCTTAGCCTGATAATTGGTAGGTTGGCATAAAATTTCCTCCCCCATTGCTCATTTGCTCGGTAAGGTTGAGGGGTAAAATAGTTCCATCCCATGGCCATCAGCCTTTGATAGAACTCGGGAAGATGTTCTTGGACGTTGTCTAGCAGTATACCACTTTCCGGGAGTGGAGTACCTTCTTCAAGATCAGGTCAGTAAAGTACCGTTCTTGGCATTCCAACGACAAGAACCAGTGTTGGTCATAGTTTGGCTTAGCTTCCAAGGGGTTGTCATTTGCGGATCCTTCAGGGTTAGAGCTCATTTTCAATTATAGTACCTTTCAACAAATAATAAGAGTGAAAACATGGTATAGCTATGAAGAATAGTGCAAAATGAATCAAATATGCCAAAGGAATGATCAGACAGTCGAAACTCAGCCTTAGAAAAAATTTGAGGATTTTGAGATTTTGAACTGTCTGCTCTTTGATGTCGCAAATCCCAAAGAATCTTCGCAAATGCGAAGTTATCAGAGGTGCCTAGTTATGGGAATTGCGAAGAAATCTTTGCAATTGCGAAGGACTCAGAGGTGCTCAGTTATGGGAATTGCGATGAATTCTTCGCAATTGCGAAGGTCTCAGATTCAGGCAATTTTCACAATTGCGATGGAATCTTTGCAAATGCGAAGAGGCCATTGCAATTGCGAGCCATCGTCCCCAGCCAAGATTTTCCACAAACAACAGTACCAAGCCCTAAAATTTTGGAATCCAAGCCATTTTTAATGAGCCCAATCATCTTTTAAACATGAATCATGCACTAGGCTTCATAGACAACCATGAATCAACAAAAATATCGATGTTTCGGCCAAGAATCTCATTCGGGCCTTTCATCGATCACATAAAAGCACAAAATATTCGCTTCTATTTGACAAGCCTTGGGTACTCAGACTTCCCCAAATTTTTAGCAAAGAACAAAAAGACACGCTCTCGACCAACCTCACCCAGAAATCAACTTATGATTTGAACCATTTTTAAACAATTTCGGGCAAAGGAAATGATACCTATTTGAAAACCTAAGGTTTAAGAGAAAATAAGAAGAAAAAAAAGACGACGAAGAAGAAGAAGGAGTGATTAAGCTTTCATACCTGGATCCCAGCAATTCAGAGTGAGAGATAGTGGAGTTTTACAGTGGTGAGAGTGAGGGAGACAAAGGTTCCAGAGCCTTAGCATTTTTTTCTTCACTTTTGTTCCAAATGGGTGAACGACCCAGTTTTAATCCTCTGATGTCGCAATTGTGACAATAACTTCGCCATTGTGAAGGCTACTGACCCCTGTACTGTTCGCAATTGCGACAAGAGTCTGGGATTTGCAATAGGCCAGGTTCGCAAATGCGAACCAGAGTTCGCAAATGCGAACCAGAGTTCGCAAATGCAAAAACTGTGCCCCTGCAATTTCACAGGCTACTATTTTGGGCTGCCCGGTCACTCCATCCTACTCAAATCAAATCCAAAAATTATGAAACTTGGCATATTGGTTAGAAACAATATAATAGGCTATTTTAAAAAAACGAAAATTTCAAAAATGACCAAAAATTTTGAAAAATGATGGGTTGCCTCCTACCAAGCGTCGCATTTAACGTCGTGGCACGACGCAACTCAACTTTACCACCTTTCTCTCCACTTGGACGATATGAATTGGGCACCCAACTTGGAATAAAAGCTTGTGACCACGAGCAGTGGGGGTGGTAAGTTGATGATCAAGCCAAACCTCAATTTCTTCATCTTACATTTATTGGCTTTCATATGAGGAATGTCATTTTGCCTTTTTGTTCCCTCAAATTGTAAGATATATGATTTTTGCCTTTCCTCCTCGCAATCCCTCATTGACTCGTGTAGTTCAATTCCCATTTCACCACACAATTCCAATGTTGAAATTTGCTTGGAATGTGACATCAAACCTCCAAATTACAATTCTTCCCAGATTTTGACATCCTCTTTTTCCCCCGAACTAGAGTCAAATTCAACCAAATTTTCATTTACACCGGATGAATTTAATTCCATATTTTTCTCGGCATCATTAACACTCATGGAGTCGGTTGGCGGATGTTCAATACTTGATTCCTCAAAATAGAGCTCACTTTCTTCCTCGAAATCGGACTCTTCTTGACTTCCTTCCACACTCTCAAGTTGGTGGGTATAGTGAGCCTCAACCAATATTTTCATTTGATCTTCCAAAGTGAGGATGTGTTCATCATTGTGAGCCAATCCTTGTTTTAAGTCCTCGAGTGCAAAGTTGTGCTTCCCCTCATTTTCAAGAATGGTCTCCAATATGAGCATCATCTTCTCATTTTGAGAATTTGAGAGTTCTTCTTGGTTTTGATCAAGTGCCAAGGAAGGATTTTCGTCTTCAACGTCCGAGGAATATTTTTGGCTATCATCAACTTCCAAGGCTTTTTGGACCTCTAAAGCTTCAAGCATTTCTTCATTTGCAAGTTCAACCTTTTAAGTGCCAGGTCATTTTGGAGACTATTTTCCAAAAGTTCCTCCGGCACTTTGTTCATTGTTTCCTCCTTCATGTAGGCATTCTAACATGAGCTTGAACTCTCCACTTTGACCATGCTAAACTTCTTCCATTTCCATAGCCCTATCATTTTCATCACAAAAAGTAGAATCATCATAGCGGGGGCTTGGGGAAGGGAAGGACAAATAAGCACAATACTCCCAATGACCATTTTGACAACCACACTTATCACAAATACTCCACTCATGGGTTTGAGATTGTGCGCACAATCCACCCCTGGGAGAATTTAAATAATTTTGCCACGAGTGTGATCCTCCACAATAAGGACAAGGGTCATCAAAGTATGAACAACTACCATCCGACCAATTTTCATTATATGATGCCATTTTTCAATACTAAGAAAATAAACAAGAAAAATAGACCAAGGTAAGAAAAATAATTACACAAATATTCACAAGTTTGGACCAAACCACTTACGCTTATTTCTCAAACAACCTAAATTACACCAAATTGTTCCCCGACAACGGCGCCAATTTTGGTGACGTCCAAATCCACTACTAAAAAGTAAATGGAAACGGTCGCATGCAATATAATTTACCCAATTATGAGTCGGGGTCGAATGCCACAGAGAACAATATGTAGGAGATTAGGAATGTAAGAGAATTATCACTTGTTATGCAGTGCCAAACACTTAGAATTGATTTGAGAAAATATCTATACCTAAATGCAGAAATGTAAACTAACCTAGTAAGCAAGTAAAATGATCAGTGGCTACAAGTACGGTTGCATCAGGAATTACACTTAAGCAACGATCCGATGTATTTCAAGATTTTACAAATTTGAGCGAGTTTATATTAATTAGCCACGGATAATAATTCTTAATTAGCTTCTTCCGAAGACTAACAAGACTTCCTAATTGAATTATTCCTAACCCAATTAAGAGGATAGCCACACCCGGATATGGCTAGAAGTAGTTCAATCCTATCCCTAGATAGAATCTATAAAATGAGGGTTAAAACCTCAAGTTCTTGTTAATTAACCTTTTCCAACCCCAAATTATCTTTTCCAAAATTAATTCGGAGTTAATAGGCGAGTCCTAGGATTAGCTAATCCCTTCGGAAACATTAAAGAACAAAAATAATTAAAGAAACAATAACTCACTTCATAAATAATTGAAAATCATTCAATACATAAGCACAACAAGGTATTTAATCCACACTTTAAATATGAATATTTCCATAAATAAGATTCAAGTATTGGAAATAAATACTACACACTTAAATATTCATTTCAAAGCAAGGAAATAAAGAAAAAATATAAATGGGTAAGAAATCCTTAACCACAAGATTGAAATCTTCAAAACCTTTTGGTTAGGAGTTCTAACTTTGTGTAAAATGGTAGCCTTCATTAAAAAAGGCTTCTTCCAACCATGAATAGTAATTGTGTCACTATTCATCAACCATAATTCCGGCATCCGGCAAGGTAACATCACAAGATTGGTCTCAAAAGAACCTCCTTCTCTAATCAAACAACATTCTTTTGTTTTTATCCTAACATCTATAACTACACGCAATAGATCTTAATTTTAGTGCTCGATTTACTGTAGCACCCAGTCTTTCTTCAGCCTTGCATCGCTGTTGCATTCTATAATTGGAAACTGGGCTACCATCTATGATTTTCTAATTCTATTCTAGGGAATATTGAAGAATCTTTCTTGAGAATTCAGCTTTAATCTTGCTCTTGAATTTCTGTAGCAGACAATCTTGTTACGTGATGTTTTTCTTTCACGTAGCATCGAGTTTTCCTTAGCAAAAGCTATTGCACTTTGTTATAGTGATCTGTTATAACACAATAGAGGGCAGTTGTTCCAGTTCTTACTTTTTTCAAGCATGTTACTGTAGCTTCGAGATCGTATGTAATGATTAAAAATCTCTAGTATTTGGCGACCTGAACGTGCAGGCCTTCTATAGCCTCAACACCAGGTGAACAACCTTCTGTTGGGGCTGCACTACCTCATCATGCGCCACCTACCATCATTATGGATCATGAAACAAGCTCAAAACAACTGGACTACGCTGCTGTACTAAAACCAAACACTATCAGCAATGCAGCACCAAAAACATTTTCCAACATTGAACCAATTCCTATCAGACGTCCAACTTTCTTGCAAGGGCAACCTTTGGTGAAGTTTTCTGAATCTGAAGTTGATCGCATGAATCACTTAGAAGGATTACAATGGGTAGTTGTATGTAAATTCTCATATGTTGGCCAGAAATGCAAGAATTGCGAAAAATACTGCCTATGCAGTGCGAGATCAAAGGGGAATGCAATATTGGCTTTCTTCAAGATAGACACATTTTGATAAGGTTCACATTATGCCAAGATTATATCGAATTCTCGTCGAAGGGTGTACATTATGTGAGGGACAAACTTGGACATGAATATCAACTAAGAACCTTGATATACGATTCAACATTTAAAGCTTGTGAGGAAACATCAAAAGTAATGGCATGGATCTCCTTTCCAAACTTATTGCCTACGTACTTTATAAAGGAATGCCTATTTTCTTTGGCCTCTGCTGTTGGTAAGCCTCTTCAACTTGATGTGGCAACTATTACCAAATCAAGGCCAAGCTGTGCTAAATTCAAGGTACTAGTGGATCTTCTAGCTGACTTACCTAAGAAAATTCGTATGGATATCGAGCATGATGTGACAAAAGTGATAAGAACGGAATGGGTGATAGTTAGATATGATTATCTTCCTAAATACTGTAAAGAGTGTAAACTACAAGGGCATGACATGCTTGAGTGTTGGAGGATTCACCCTGAAATAATGGAGCGCAAAAATGTGGAGCATCAGTTTACTAAGGAAGCTTTGGTTCAGGGTAATAAGGAAACAAAGAAACATGTTGATCCTCTAATGATACTTAGCAGTGGCAAGGTGGATGGAAATGTAGCATCTCAGTGGAAGGAAGTTTAAGACAATAAAGGACAGAACAAAATGAAACAAC
This sequence comes from Nicotiana tabacum, assembly GCF_000715075.1. Classification (NCBI taxonomy): domain Eukaryota; kingdom Viridiplantae; phylum Streptophyta; class Magnoliopsida; order Solanales; family Solanaceae; genus Nicotiana; species Nicotiana tabacum. The sequence goes on along the minus strand of NC_134087.1, from coordinate 183,180,250 downwards.
ATGAAGCTACTGCTGCAGATGGGAAAGAACTTACTTTTGTGACTGATTATGCAGTAAAACAGGTGAAGGAAGCTGTTGGAAAAGAAATGAAGGACAACGCTAATGCACAGGGGAAAGAAAATATCGGGAAAAATTTGGATACTAATGATACTGTCCAAATGAATGATGGAGTGAGAAAAGAATTGATATTGGTACAGAATCAACCTACTGAACTATTGTCTACTGCTAACAAATTTGCACTGTTACAGAATGATAATGACAACAATGAGGAGAATGATTCAGAGGAGCAGGAATTTGATTTTTCAACTAGACAAATGGTACAAAAGGTAACTTCTCCTAGTTCATCTAGGAGACAATCATCTAAGTCAGAACCCAAGAAACTGAATCCCAAGGCCCCAACTTTTAAGCTTCATGAGAATAGAAAACAAAACAATGAAATAGGAGGAGATACAGCTCAATAGGTCAACGAAACTTTCTCTGCTCAAAATCATTCCCATCAAGATAATCCACTTACTACTAATGTCGCAGCTTCTACTAATGGTAACTTTGAAAATACTACTACAAATGGGAATGAGGCTCAGTTGGTGGCTATCCAAGGAGGAACAAATGGAATTATTGTAGCACCAGCATGACAAGATGAATCAAATGCTCAGTGGGCTAATAGGACTATTGTCCAAACAAACTCAGCACCAAACAATGTGGACACTGCCAACAATGTGAATATAAAGCAAAAGGCAGCATATTTGCATCAACTGGTCACAACAAAGCAATCCTACCAAGAAATACCTTCTCAATCATTAGCTACTGGGAATAGTCAATTAGGTCGCTTGTGGGATACTCAAAATGAGAATGAATCAGAAGAGGAAGCGGAATATCACTCTAAGGAAGAACAAATAGATGTAGAGGACATTCGATCATGTAGGGAAGAAATTGAGGATGTGATGCAAATGGTAACTGAAGGAAATCAGAATTATGCAGACAAATCAATACAAAAACAAGTGGATAAAGATGCTGAACATGTCATGGAACCAAGTAAGAAGCCTAGCCCTGACCCTCCAGATAAACCATTTCCTGACATAATTACAACTCCAACTGAAAACATTTCTAACATCAATCCCATTCTGCCAAATCCAGTTACAACAAACTCTAGCTTACAAGCCAAAACTGGTACCAATACAACAGAGATTCCAGCATTTTCTATAGCTCCAGCAAAACAAAAACCCCTAAAGGCCACTCTGAGTTGGTTCCTAAACATGCAAACACTCAACTATCCAAGCAAAACAACAACATTGAAGAGGAGACTAAAGAGGATATTCATGGTCAATATATGGATGAGGAATCTACTGCACAGAACTTCAAGCACATAGCAAGACAAGATGACTTATCTCCCAGAGTGATGGATAAAGTGAAATTAGGCAGAGGAAGAAAGAAAAAGCAAAAGGAAAACACTAGTGTTCTAGGTAATGGAGTTCAAACAAGGAGGGCATGCTCTAAATCAATTGTTTAAAATGAATGCTATCATCTGGAATATTAGATCTGTGAACAAACAACAAGCCTTTGAAAGACTTGTTACAATGCATAGACAGTACCATTTTAGATTTGTTGGACTAATGGAACCAAAGCAATAGTCGAGGAAACTTGAAAGATATAGGAGCAGACTTGGGCTTGCACAGACATATGTCAACATTTCTAATAAAATATGGGCTTTCATAGAAGATGATTTTGAGGTTATGGTGTTATTTGACATGCAACAACAACTCACTTTGAGATTAACTGACACCAATACTATACAAGAAATTATCCTTACTCTAGTATATGCTAAATGTGATCATATCGAGCGTATAGAATTATGGGATACTCTCTATGCTTTGGCAAGTGACATGGTTACTCCATGGATTGTTGGTGGGGATTTCAATGTAATATTGGATGAGGAGGAGAAGTTTGGTGGTCTCCCTGTACCAATAAATGAAGTGGACGACTTTAGACATTGTATAAATACGTCCAACCTCATCGATCTTGGTTTCAAAGGAAGTATATTCACATGGTGGAATGGTAGGGCTGAAGAGGACTACATTTTTAAAAGACTGGATCGTGTAATAGGCAACTTGGAACTTCAGCAACTTTTCCCAAGTGTAGAAGTGACTCACTTATCAAAAATAGGCTCAGACCACTGCCCACTTTTGATTAAATGTGATACAAATCAGATACCAATCAAAAAGCAATTTTGATTCCTGAATTTTTGGACTGATCACAACACATTCCAAGAGGTTGTGAAAGAAAATTGGGTGGATGACTTGTCTGCAAACTCTCAAGTTATCTCTTTCACAATTTCAACAACAAATTGAAGAAACTGAAAAAGGTTTTATCAAGATGGAGTAAGGATAATATGGGGATATTTTCAAAAAAATTGCAAGCCTAGAAGAGGTTGTTCTGGTACATGAAGCTCAGTTCGAACTTAGTCCCACAAGCATGAATAGGGAGAGGCTCAACAAGGTGCAAGCAGAACTTATTAGATATCTAGCTCTAGAAGAACATTTCTGGAAGCAGAAGGCAGACATGACATAGTTTAAAGATGGGGATCACAATACGAATTTTTTTCATGCTCAAGTGAACGGGAGAAGGAAAAGACTATAGTTAAAGAGAATTCAAAACGATGCAGGCACCTGGATAGAAGGAAATGAGCAGATGGCTGAAAAAGCAATCAATTTCTTTCAATATCAGTTCCATAAAGATGTGGTGCCAACCTCATTTGAGATCATAGATCATGTCCCTAATATGATTTCGATGGAACAGAATTAGGAACAACTGAAACAACCTACAAAAGAAGAAGTGCAACAGACTGTATTTTGGTTAAATGCAGATAGTGTTGGGGGTCCTGATGGCTCACAGGGAAATTCTTTATCAGTGCTGGAATATAATAGGAGATGATGTATTTTCTATGGTTAAGGAGTTCTGCAATGGTAAGGAATTACCTAAGTATATCACACATACCAACTTAGTGTTATTGCCAAAGAAGAAGGATGTGATCACTTTCTCAAATATGCGTCCAATAAGCCTTAGCAATTTTATTAATAAGGTGTTCTCGAGAGTCATTCATGAAAGAATTGCACCACTACTACCTTCTTTAATTTCTGATGAGCAAGCAGGTTTCATCAAAGGTAGGAGCATTGTGGAAAATATTTTGTTGACCCAAGAAATAATAATAGACATAAGGCTGAGGACCAAAGTAGGGCCAAATGTTATGCTCAAGTTGGACATGACAAAAGCCTAAGATAGACTATCTTGGCTATTCATGACTAAAGTTTTGAGGAAAATGGGCTTCTCTGAAAGATTCATAGAAATTGTGTTTGGCATTGTTGGCAATAACTGGTATTCTATCTTAATGAATGGACAACCCTATGGTTTTTTTAAATCAACAAGAGGAGTTAAGTAAGGTGATCCGCTGTCACCTACCTTGTTTATTCTATCTGCTGAAGCTTTATCAAGAGGTCTCAATGTTTTACACCAGAACTTGTATTTCTGTGGGTTTGGACTACCAAAATGGAACACCAAGATTAATAATCTTTCATATGCAGATGATACTATCATCTTCTCTTCTTCTGATGCTACTTCATTAAGGTTGATTATGGAGGTGCTAATGGCATATGAGTCTGCTTCTGGACAACTTATCAATAAGGTGAAATCTGCAGTATACATGCATCATTTAACAGATATGGAGGTTGTAAACAAAGTGTAGAGGATAACAGGTATCAACAGGCAGGACTTCCCTTTCACCTACCTTGGGTGCCCCATATTATATGCTAGGAGGAAGATGGAATTTTATAAAGATATTATGAAAAAGGTGTTGGATAAGTTGCAATCATGGCAAGGGAAATTGTTATCAATTGTAGGATGGGCAGTTTTAATTACTTATGTACTTCAAGGCATGCCTATTCATCTACTTTCAGTAGTGAATCCACCAGTTTTTGTCATCAATAAGCTCCACAAAATGTTTGCTCAATTTTTCTGGAGCAATGCTATAGGAGGAAAGACAAGGTATTGGGCATCCTGGGACACCTTGTGCTTACCTAAAGAGGAAAGATGGGCTGGATTTCGATCACTACACGATGTGTCAAGGGCTTTATTTTGCAAGTTGTGGTGGAATTTCAGAACAAAACCAACTATTTGGGGTTCATTCATGTGCCAAAAATATTGTAAAAAGATGAATGCGATGGTGGTGCCATAGAGAAATGGTTCTCATATTTGGAGGAAAATCCTTGAGTGTAGGGATGCTATTGAGCAACAAATCATCTGGCAAACAAGAATGGGGTCATCACTTTTTTGGTTTGACAATTGGACAGGGTTGGGTGGATTGTATTTTGCAACTCCACCAGATTTCTATTGTGACGAGTCAATCCATAATGTTCATGATGTAGTACTGGAAGATGCATGGGATTAAGCCAGATTAATGCATATATTGCCTCAGGACCTAGCCACTCACATTATTGATAATATCAAACCTCTAGCTCTTTCTGATGAATTAAATAAACTTTTCTGGATGATGGAACCAAAAGGCAACTTCACTATAAAATCAGCTTGGGATTATGTGAGAAGGAGAAGGAATCATAATGCTGTGTTCACAAAAATTTGGGTCAAAGGATTGCCTTTTTTATGTGGAAAGTTTGGAAGGGCAGGATTCCTCTAGATGATTTCTTCAAGAGATTGGGTTATTTTTACCCTCCAGATGCTGGTGCTACAGAGAACCTAACAAAGAGACTATGACTCATGTATTTTCCAAATCATTTGCAGCACACACAGTGTGGTATTACTTCATGGCAAACGCAGGAATCTCAATAACTGGTTTGACATTGAAGCAGGCAATAGTCAAATGTTGGACAGTGCAAGTTGTAACTCGACTAAAGCCTATTTTCCATGCTTTGCCTTCGATCATTTTGTGGGAGTTGTGGAAGAGGAGAAACTGTTACAAACATGGAGAAGTGCTAACTATTAGTAGGGTTATATACCAGGTTTCTACAACTCTTCAATCTCTAGTTAAACTCAGAAAACCAAATATAAATCATGTCCCTCATAAGTGGCCTGACCTTCTAAAAATGATGGAATAATATGTGCCCAAACTAAAGGTCACTAGAGTTATGTGGGAGATGCCTGAACAGGATTGGATAAAAGTGAATACAGACGGGGCATCAAGGGGAAATCCAGGTAGAAGCTCCATTGGTTTTGTCCTAAGGGATAGTGAGGGTGATGTGAGATATGCAAGGGGGAAAGAAATTCAAGAGGGGACAAATGTAGAAGCTGAAGATATTGCTATTCTTGAGACAATAAAGGAATGTGTGCAACAAGGATATGTCAATATTCACATCCAAACAGATTCTCTACTAATGATGAATGTGGTAAATGGTATTTGGGATCTACCTTGGACAGTGGAGAATTATGTACTGGAGATTAAAGTGTATATGAGGACATGTAATTGCAGATTGTCACATATCATGAGAGAAGAGAATAAATTGGCTAATTTCCTAGCAAATCATGCACTAGACTATGGAGATCATGAGGCTTACACTTTTCAGCAACTGGAGATACAAGGGAAGGAGATTGTTAATAGTGATAAGCTTCAATGTCCTTACTTATATATAAGAGTAGACAGAATAGGATAAGGGAGTATCTGAGTAACAGAAGAATGAGTAAGGGATCAAGGAAGGAAGGACCAGGAGAAATGTTTCGGGGGAATATGTCACACAACCTTCAGGGTCAAAGTCATTGCGAAGGAGAACTTGATATTTTTTTATGCTAACTATTGCTTCTTTTATGCAGGGATGATTACTGTAACTACGCCTTTCCTATTGTGGATCCTTCAATTGGTGGTATTAGTACATTGTACTCAATCCATTGGGTAGACATAGGCAAAGCAATCAGGACATGTACAATTGTTAATGCCCATATTTGCTGCAATAAAGAACTTTGGTATAAGCAAATTTTGAATGCAGTGAGGGGAGATTTTCTAGTGACTATGTCCTATTCTATGATAGAATTTCAGATGGTGGTATCAGTGCCAACACTCAACCTAATGAAAGGAAGTCACAGATAGGCATATACACAGAGGAGAAGAAGAGTATTCTGTTGTGCAGATTAAACAAATGCAAGATAATTTGGCAAGATACATCAGTAGCATTGGACGACTTTGGACATGCAGTGCAACAGGAGGTCAACAACTCAAATATAGAGCTGCACCAACAACACAAGATAGCAAGCTATACATATGACACCCTCACATGGCAAGGTCACAGGATACTTCAAGATCATGCGCAACTGAAGACAAAAGCAATGCAATTGCTGGACATATGTGTTAAGCAAGTGGAGAGTAACACCCTACACATAAAGGAAAGGATCCAAATAACAACAGACATTGAGAAGCAGGAACAAAAACACTTATGGAAATACAAGTGGGACAACTGCATATACTGGGATAAATATGTAGGACAAAAGAGTCACATTTCGTACAACATAACATTAATTATGCTGTTAACATGAAGTTTTTCATGTGAATGGAGCAGATATGCATGGGAATTAGAATTTGAATATGCTTGGGAAAAGGATACAGCTAGGAACGACCAAATATACTCGAAAGGAGCAAAAAGCAAACAAGCATGGATACAAATGCCAATAAAGGTGGTCAACAATGTAGACATGCACGTCTTTCAGCATGTGCCAGTTGGCAGGATCATACGGGGGATCGGGATTAAAAGCTTCGTCAACAAGTGGTTGATACACTAACAACTGGGTTATTGGTGCAATCGAAAGAACTGGACAATATTTGAACATGAAAGTGGCTACGAATGCAACCAAATGAATGCATTAACTAGCTGGGCCTTGATGCATTTGAAACCCAAAGCAGACATGGACAACTGGACATTGGAAGTAAAAGGAGCGGACAACCTCAGAGGGAAAGTTCATAGGATTAAATGCATTGCTGCATTGATAAAACAAGACAATACATGCAGATGCACACAAGAAATTGGATTAGAAGCAAAAAGGCAAATACAAGGCGGCTATAAAAGAAAAATTTGGGCAGTGGCTACATTTTGAGAGGCTATAATATGCGATACTTGGAATTTGACTTATGAATTAATTCATTGCATGGGCTACTTTATTTTATGAAAGTTTATATTAGTTCATTTGTGATATCAATGTTGAGTTTCCTACTCAATATTGGAAATAGAAGCAATGTAATAGTCATATTTTACTTCTTTCATAGCGTAAGGCCTCCTGACAATGGATTCTGTAATTTGAATTTGTATTTTTTCATTTTTATTAATGAAAACTAGCCCTAGACGCTTGCCAAAAAAAACAATCTTCAAAATCCAAGTGTGTGTGCAAAACCCTAGCTCCCACCTTGTTCTCTCTATTCTTTAGAACTGAAAATATGCCAAAAGATATTTTACAAATGAGTTGGTTTGGCTCTTAAAGGGTTTGGGGCCAAAAAATGTGAAGTTACAAAATTGCCCAAGTCTGATGCTCGATTTTCGCATTTGCGAACTATGCCTATACTGCTTACTTTCGCATTTGCGAAGAGGCCTTCGCATTTGTGAAGGTTGACTGTCCTGGTTGACTTCGCATTTGCGAAGATTGCCTAATTTGTCTTCCTTCGCATTTGTGAAGGCCCACTCGCAATTACTTATCACTGGTCCTACCAGTTCCCGAAGAGACTATATGAAGTCAACTCTCCAGCAGGAAAGTTACTGCCTGCACATGCTATTGTACATGAACAGTGTAACAGTTAACTTTCTGTGGAAGGCTTCTTACCTACCTTACTTACATCATTATAAGTGATGTCACACAAGTATAAATACAATCAAGGAAGGTAAAATAACTTACTTCATGAGAGAACCATATAAAGGACCTGAAGCATGCCTGGTACAATCATTCAAGTTAATCGACTCAAGATAATTTGGGCAATGTGCTTTAGATTCACAGGAACCAGATTAGGGACCTGATACCTTGGTGTTCCCCTGACAAAAGTCTAAGTCAACTATACAGTTGGAAAGTAACTAAAGAAAGTGATTGCCTGCAACTGTACACGCAACAGCTGAGCAGTCACTTCCCTTTGGGAAAAGGCATGCACTAACCAAGATTTGACATTACCATTGTGATGTATTTTGCATTATAAACTTGGTGCAAGGCACAAAACATCCTCTCCAAGACATGAAAAATCACAAACGAAATTCCTCTCTAAAGTGCAAGAACAACCTCTCTCTCAAGAACAAAGCTGCTTCAACCTCAAGGACCAGATTCAAGATTGAAGATATCTTAAGTCCTTAGGTTTGTTGAGTCTTTGTTATTTATTCTTCAATTGTAAATCCTATCTTGCTTTCTTAGAAGCTGTTTTAGGAAACCCAAAATCACAAACCCTCTAAGTTTGTGTCTTGGCTAGAGTTAGTCGAGTTGTAAAGCCTTTGTAATAGAGGTATTACAAAATGGCTTGTAATAGGGTTATTACAAGTTAGAGTGATTAAAGTCTTTGTCATTAGAGAGTGACAAAGTGGCTTGTGGTGAGAGTATCACAAGTTAGTAAAAGTCTTTGTAACTAGAGAGTTACAAAGTGGCTTGTGGTAAGAGTGCCACAAGTTAGTTGAGTTAAATCCTTTGTAATAGAGGTATTACAAAGTGACTTGTAATAGGTGTTTACAAGTTAGTGAAGTTGAATGGCTACAAGTGTAGGTCGTGGTTTTTGTCCACTTGAGTTGGGATTTTTACACGTAAAAATCCTCCGTGTTCTTTACTTACTGCCGAGCTACTGTGGTAACAATTAGAGAACCTGATTCACTGCAGTGATTGGTTGCACATTCTGTTGCTTACAGTAGCAACTGCTAGAGAATCTGGTTCTCTATGCAGTGGGAACTTATCCTCTGTCTCATCTACATACTAGTTCCACAGTTAGCACTGTACCAAATTGATATAGGATCAGATCGCTACATAGTTTAGTTCATCAGAATCTTCAGTGGAAACTCATAGAGAACCCGGTTCTCTGTACAGTTTTGTAGATGCGTAGTTTCTAACACTATGTTTTGACAGGCCGTTGCCTCCGCAGGAATGCAATTCACTTTGGATGAGTCTGCCCCATAGGGTCATGCTCAGGCGGTACAGTCTAGAGTCTCCTCTCAAGATATGGTTGTGAGCGGTGAGATCTCTTTTTTACCGGACCATTACCTTGTGGATGAGTCCTCTAATGAGGACGAATCTTCGTTGACAAAAAAGAGGAGGATAGAGCTCGGGAAGAGCGTGGCCGTTGTATACTGGTAAGAGTGGGATGGGTGCATTGGAGACGGCACCGGTGCCCAAGTTTATGGCTGATGCCATCTTGGCGGGGAGGTCTCTCCAAATATAAAGGGTTTATCAAGGAGGGGGTCTGTGCGCTCCTCCAAGGGTGGCACATCCTCTACTGTCGGAGGGGGCTTACGTGCCGAGTGTGACGGCTCGGGATCGGACGTTGACCTGGGGGATGTTCGCAAGTTTTTGGAGCGTCACACTCTCATAGAGGTTAGAATGGAGAGTTCTGATCGACACATAGTCGTTCTTGGGAACTACGATTTGGTGTCGAACTGTGATCAAGTGGCATCTATTTTTTCTCCTTTGTGTGTTGCCTCTGAGAGCGAGGCACTTAGAGAGATGAGTGATGCGGAGTTGTCTCGGAGCATTTCTGGCATGGCTCTGCGGGTAAATGTCTTTCTTTTCATTTCGTTATTGGATCTGTGTTGCTATTTTTCGCTCATCCTTTTTATTTTAACTTTACTTTTCATGCTAGACCCTCGTCGTAGAGATCAAGCGTGAGCATTGAGAAAGGATGAGGATGACCATCTATGGAAAGATGTCTTCCAAGTATCAAGAATATCGCACCAAGCATAGTGCGATGGTCACATCTACAATCAGGATCGCGAATTCCAACTATTTCGTGAAGGGCTCAAGTAGAGGGAGGATCAATTGGCGCGTAAGGTCTAGGAGTTGAAGGAACGAGATGAGGACCTTATGAAGGCCGTTTCCCGTAGTAGTGAGGTCGAGGAAGCCCTTAAAGCTAGGGAAGATGAGCTTGAGCTAAGTAGGGGAGTAGTGGCCGAAAATGCCGACCTTCAAGCGAAGGTGGCCAGTTTAACTGCCGAACTAGATATGAAGATGGCGAAGATCGATGAGCTTAAGGGTCAATTGAGTGTGAATGCTGATAAATTTTCCCACGCCGAGAGGGAGAGTACGACTGCCATCTCTGAGGCGGCAATTTTAGAAGACGCCCTCCACGTTTTTAGGTTGGAGTGGACTAAGGAGATGAAGGCGTCTGCGCTTAAGATAGTGGGACTTGAGGAGCGTATTCAAGGGTTGGAGGCGATACTGTCCGCGTTAAATGAGCAAGTGGCTTCTTTGAAAACGGAGGACGTATGACGACGGTCACATCCTTCTACATGTCATGCTTCAGCTGACCCTGTCGTGCCTCGACATTTGTATGAGTTGTGGGTTCACGCTAAAGCTCAGCTCGATGTGTACAAGGCTCTTTATGTTGACGGGAGGGCATCTAAAGCAGAGCTTCGGGATGTGCGTGCCAAGGCCCGTGCAGCTCATAAGGCATACAGATACGATCCTCTTACGCCTGACGGAGATGATATTAATTTTGATGATACGAACAGAATTGCCTCCGACTCTTTGTATGAAGACGTGTATGCCACAGGAAATGATGTGTAGTATTTGGTTTGTACTTATTTTTTGCTTCGCAATTTTTGTAAGGGCATCTTAGAGCCCATTGTAAAAACAAATATTTGTAATATATTTGTTGTAATGAAAGTCGTTTTTGTCGTATATCTCTGAGTTGTTTCCTTTCTTTGGTTTTTTTGACGATTAATTTTGCCGCAGTCACTTCACTCCGAAGCTTTGTTGAAATGTTTTAAACTCATTGTGTTGTGAGTTTAGTGGAACTCTTTTTTTTTGCCCAAGTAAAGGTGAAGTTTTGAAGACTAACAAAGGAACTCAGACATGGACCAGGTCTATCTTGTGAAGCAAAGTTGTGATCAACCCAAATATGTGAGATGCATGTGAAGGAGATAAACCTAACTTATTAGAAGTAATATCTACTGATCATGATCGAAAAGGTTGCATATTGTATAAGGATAAAGACTCCTTACACAAAGAGAACATGGTTTAGGAAAAGGAAAGAGTTAGAGTATGAGATCAACTAGAACTCTTCCACCATGGAAGAGTAGCATCTGTATCCTAGTAAATCTCTAATTGCTAACTCCTTAAATATCAATGTTGTTCTCTTTTACAGGTAATGCACATAAGCAGAAGTTAAACGTGAATTGAGAGAAAAATAGCAAGACAATTTTGCAAGCAATTTATGTGTGATTCAAACGTGCAATCCTAAAGCTACTTGAACCAGATAGAAGAACCAGTTCCAAGTGTCTATCTTTTATTCTAGTTCAATTGTAGTAGGTGATTTTACATTGTACCTTTCAGCTTTTATAGAAGCAATTGTATTAGGTACTTAGAGTTTTCAAGTTAGAGTTAACTTGAAGTTGTCGCAACAGTTGAGGTTGTGTGCCACAACGGGATTAGAGTTAATCCTAGGTTTACAAAAGAGTTATTGTAAATGCAGTATTTGGCTCAGTGATTTTAGTGGAGAATTTGGGAAAATCCTACTGGGAGGTAGGTCGTGGTTTTTTCACCTTTTGAGCCAAGTATTTTCCACATAAAATCTCTGTATTCTTTATTTTTTGTATTTATTATTCCGCAAGAGTAGTAGTTGGAACACATAGAAGCACCAGGTCCTTCTATATTCAAGTTAAGCGAAAATTAGGTACCACAATAATCACCCCCCTCTTGTGTGATATTGAAGTATAAAACATCAAGTGGTATCAGAGCGGGTTATCCTTGAAGAGGCTAACACCTTAGGAACAGATCAAGATGAGTGCACCACCTGGAAACTAGGAAGGATAATCCACTGTTAGGCCTCCACTCTTTAATGGCCAGTACTATTCATGGTGGAAGAACATAATGAGAGACCACATCATAGGAGAATACTATGAACTTTGGGACATTGTTACTGATGGTCCCCTAGCTACTATAATGAAGAATGCTGAAGGAGTGGACGTGCCAAGGACAAGAGCTGACTGTACTGCTGAAGATTTGAAGAAATGGGAAAATAATGCCAAGGCCAAGAAATGGCTTGTGTGTGGATTAGGTCCAGACGAGTACAACAGAATTTAAAGCTTTACCACTGCTAGGAGATCTGGGACACTCTACAAGTGGCCCATGAAGGAACTCCTCAAGTAAAGAGATCAAGAGGAGCACTACTATATTCTTAGTATGAGAATTTAACCATGAAGGAAGGAGAAACTGTCACGACCCCAAATCGGACCCGGTCGTGATGACACCTCTCGTGAAGACAAGGCAACCTACACAATTCACAACTAGATTTTTAACAATTTAATAAGTCAATTAAGTCATTTATAAGAATAAATACCCAACAAGTATATATTTAGCAAAATCGAACATGTGCGAAAATAGATACAACCCGATATCGGAGTGTCACAAGTCACGAGCATCTACTAAGGTCTAAATACAACGGAAAGTCAGAAAATGTACGAAATACAGTCTAATAAATCCATAGGGAGAAAAGCAGTGTTGTGAAAGTCGGCAGCTACCTTGCTAAACTCCGATAATTCTGCCTCTGATCAACCAATACCCTCTACCGGATTCAGAAATACCTAAATCTGCACACAAGGTGCAGGGAGTAATGTGAGTACTCCGACTCAGTAAATAATAATAATAAATGAAGACCGAGCGATAAGAAATTATGTAAAGGCACGTCAACAGGCTATAAAGAAGCAGTAAAAACCAGTAAAAATAATGAAACAGTGGAAATATGTAAAGCCACTTTAGTTCAGTTTAATCTTCATTAGAAATGCCTTTTTAATAGTTAAGCAATTAAATGCAAAGCAGCTAAAATAGATAAACACATAAGAATTCGCCCCTCGGGCACAATGTCAATAGAATCCGCCCCTCGGGCAATATCATGGAACAATCAATAGCCCTTCGGGCTATATCTCATATTACAATGGGTACCCGCGCTCACTGGGGGTGTACAGACTCCAGGAGGGGCCCCTTATGGCCCAAGCGCAATATCAAGTCATCTTGTGGAATCATCACTAGGCTCTCGGCCTCATATCAACAAGCCACCTCGTGGCATAAAAATCTTAGGCCCTCGACCTCTTAATCATAATCAGGTGTTTCCTCACAACATAGGCCCTTGGTCTTACTCAGTCAAAATCTCAAAAGCCACTCGGGAATCAGTAAAACATGATGCTCGGCCCAAAATATCATTTGAAATATCATTTTAAGTGTTAAAGCAGAGTAAACATGGCTGAGTTTTTAAAAGAGTAGAATATGACATGACTGAGTTCAAGTATAAAGTCAAAACAGTGAGGAAATATCAATAAAAATCCCCTAAGGGTTCAAATAGTTGGCACGAGGCCCAAATATGGCATTCTGCCCAAAACATGATGATAGCAAATGGTTTTCAATTAAATACGCAGTAAAACAGATATTCGGGATGGACTAAGTCAAAATCCCCAACAATTCACGACCCCACGCTCGTCATCTAGCATGTGTGTCACCTCAATATAGCACAACGATGTGCAATCGGGGTTTCATACTCTCAGGACAATATTTACAATCATTACTCACCTCGATCCGATCCAAACTCTAGCCCGCAATGCCTTTGCCCTCACGCATCGACCTTCGAATGCTCCAAATCTAGCCACAATCAGAACATAACCATTAAAATAATCTAAGGGAACAAAGCCCACTCGAAAATATCCAATTTACATCAAAAATCGCGAAATTGCTCAAACTCGGCCTCCGGGCCCACGTCTCGAAATCTGATAAAAACCACATCAATAGAATCCTCATCCTCTCACGAGTCTACCCATATAAAATTCATCAAAATTTGACCTCAATTGCCCATTCAAATCCCCAAAAGAATTATCAAACTTTTCTTCCATTTTCCCCAATTTCCACTCTAATTTCTCAAATTAAATGATGAAATTCAAGACTCAATCATGGAATTAAACCAAATATGAGTGAAGAATACTTACCCCAATAGCTCCACTAAAAATCCCCTCAAATTTCTCCTTCTCCTGAGCTCTCCAATGGCTTTTATGATATTGGACTTAAACACTCAATTTTAAAATATAAACTATCCGCCCAGACATTCCTTCATCGCGAACGTGGCATATCCCTTGCGTTCGTGAAGCACACTGCTTCACTGATCGGAATTTCTTCTACGCGAACGCGAGAAACCTCTCGCGAATGCGATGTACAACACACTCAACACTTTGCAATCGCAACCCCTACTACGCGAACGCGTAGAACAAATGCATTGGGAACCCAACTATCCTTCTTCATCTATGCGAATGCGACCTGAGCCTCGTGAGCGCGATGACCATAGACCTCACACCTTCGCGATTGCGGAACTATCTTCACGAACGCGAAGGCAAACTCCACAACCTCGCACCTTAACCCTTTGCGAACATAGGACATACATCGCGAACGCGAAGGTCAAAAACCTGCAACACCAACAGCAGTAATTCTGCAATTTATCACAACATGAAATGGTCCGATTGACCACCCGAAACTCACCTGAGGCCCTTGGGACCTCAAACAAACATGCCAACATATCTCATAACATCATTCAAACTTGTCCCAACCTTCAGAACACTCAAAACAACATCTAAACATCAAAATCACATTGGATTCAAGCCTAAAAATCCCAAGACCGTACCTACCAAACCTCGTCCGAATGACCTGAAATTTTGCACACACATCAAAAATGACACAACGGACCTACTCCAACTTCCAGAATTCCATTCTGACCCTTATATCAAAATCTCGCCTATCGACCGGAAAACGCCAAAAATCTCAATCTTGCCAATTCAAGCCTAAACCTTCCGCAGACCTCCAAAACACATTCCGACCACGCTCCTAAGTCCCAAATCATCTAACGGAGCTAACCAAATCCTAAAAATTTCATTTCGAGGTCATCTATTAACAAGTCAAATCTTGGTCAAACCTTTCAAATTTCAAGCTTCAAACTAAGAGTTGTTCTCCCAAATTCACTCTGATTACCCTGAAAACCAAAACCGACGATTTACATAAGTCATAATAAATCACACGGGGCTAGTCATGCCCGAGAACTGGCGAGCAAAGTGCAAAAGCTAAAAACGACCGGTCGGGTCGTTACATCCTCCCCCACTTAAACATACGTTCGTCCTCAAATGTGCCCAGAGTTGTTCCAAAAGCCCACCAATCGCTGAATAACCTTACCATTCACCTACCAGGGGGTGACCCCATGTCACCCTATCTCATATAGACTCGGTAAAATAATGTAACTGAAATTTCACAATCCAACCTTGCCCATAAATCTTAAACCACATTTCCACTTCCGAAATCATCCACAAGATCAGAATCTCACATCTATACTCTGAATAAGCCGGAACAAGCTATAATAATCCATACCTACAGCCTTAGGTACAATTACATGATATAACACATAACTCCACACTTGTAGCGATAACTTCTAATCACAGTAACTGAACACAAAAACCGAATACCGATAGAAAACCTCTTATCAACTAAAGTCTCATTCCAACACTTTCATATACTGCCAATGATAAATGAAACACGTAGTAAGCCATGACCTTTTCTCAGATCAACCATTCACGAAGCCATTTCTCCTTTGGCAATGACCATAGCAAATATTTGAGCCGAACCTCGATATTATCCTTCCGACATGTTGAAATCGAATCTGCTTGTATTCATTAAAGATCCCAACGATCTCAGCTAACCCAGCACAACCACTCTGACGACATGACACCTCAATACAGAGTAAAGCCATAACTTGCGCAACCCGCGCACCAAAAAGCAACAATCCGAACATACTCAAATCATTAAAATGACTCAAATGAAAGAGATGTACCGCCAGCTCACCAGTACCACCACACACAATGCTAAGAACTCGTCACACATCATAGAAACAGAACACACGAATCTAACCTGAAGGATCATACCTCCACATAACCTCGCTGCAATGCGCGACCCTATCCAAACACTGGTCCACATGAAACACCTCAAGTCACTATGCTCAAAATCGACAATCACGCGCAATTTGCTGTCCAAAACCAAAACAAATCCTCATAATCACGGTGAAGCAATTGACATAACATCACACCAACCCGAAGGGACATAACCGATATGCCATCCATAGAGCAATACCTAGTACTCTTCCCCCTCGACTTCCACTATGAAACCCCAATGGAACCGCACCATGTGTGCCTATAACCAACAAATCATAATGCCTCGCAACACAGTAAAGTAACTTATAGATCAACTCAGAACATTAATAGCTCAATAACAACCGAATCTACACATCCCTCAGCCATAGCAACTCGAAGTCAACAAAGCCATCTTGATACAAAACACACATCCATATAGGTCTACTAATGAATCCCTTATTAAGGAGTTCCTGAAGCTGCTCCTTCAACTCCTCTAACTCCGTCGGTGCCACACATTACGGTGCCCAACACAAAATCAATACAGAAATCAACAACCCTATCCGGCAACATGCCCGGCAGCAGAAAACATATCTAAAAAAGTCCCTCACCACTAGAACAGAACCAGTAGTGGGAGTCTCTGCACTATCATTCGTCACGAAGGCTAAATAGGATAGACAACCCTTCCCGACCATATGATGGGTCTTCAAAAATGACACCACCCTATTAGGAACATAATCCGTCGAACCTCGTCGCTCAATCTATGGCATCCCCGACATATCCAACGTCGCCGTCTTGGTGCAATAAACAAGAATAACATGACACGGAGACAACCAGTCTATACCCAATATTACATCAAAATCTAACACACTAAGCAACAAAATATCCACTCGGGTCTCTAAACCCTGATAGATATTATATAGTGCTGATACGTGCGACCTACAACCACGACCTGACATGTCTATGAGAACTCTCAGTCTCCAAATCCATACCGCACGCGAATCACCATATCCGATCCCAATTCTGCCGTCCGAATACACAACACACCTCTAACACTCAATCATTCCTCGAGAGGTACTCGAATATTAGCGGTTGATCCAACAAGAGAGTGCCACAATACTAATGAAGTATCATCAACTCAATCACATAGCCCTTTCTCTGAAACGTATACCCTCATCAAGTCATACCAATTAGTAATACCATTGCCTTAATCATCTGAAATTGCCCGTGCTGTCTAAGAATTTTTATGACCTTCCTTTCGGAACTGAACCGTAACCTTACACTCGCAAATCTCAATCCTCCATAACATACCGCATGTACCATACTATCCTAGGATAAACACGAGAACTTCATATCCCTTTCGAGCCACAAGCAACTATGTACTCAACTAGCCAAGAACTTTCCATTGATCCTATCTAGAAGAAAATCACTACACAACCCATGTTTCTTGTACTCGTAGAAAATATGCATCTCTAACCGTGGTAGAAACCATCAAGAACTCTGCGAATTCCATTTGCTCAAAACTAAACCATCTGGGCTAAATCCTTCTAACTTAACCTAGCTACGCAGGTCGCTAAAACCCAAGAGAATTGCCGCGAAAACATCTGTAGAGACTCATTACCTTGTAGGCATCCAATGAACTAATCATATCCTACCATGCTGATCCGGCCTACTACCAAGCTATCCCATATATCCAAGTTCCTTCTGATTTACCTTCAACTTGATACTTCTTCTTGCTATAACACCACCATTCCTCAACCCAGACTCACCACACGATACCCAAGCATAAAGCCACACTGTCTAAGGCTTATAAGCCGCTGAATACTTTCTTAAATATTCCCAAAAACACCACATCCAAAATACCTACCCCGACGAGACTTCCTGCCAATCCGAAACCATTACCTTCCTAACACTGATATATATAGAATCCCATAATTGATGTAGAATGACACAAGTCTTGACACCCTCCAATGCAAACCTTAGTTCCTAACCAAAATATACACTTGAAATCTCCCATTAACACATATGAAATCTTGAACACATTAGAACCATGCTCTAGAGTCATCCACTCTACTCAAGCTGCAATTAGCCTGATCAAATGAACCGAACAACCTATGCCTCATTAGCACTCTAACACCGCAGAATGTAACCCCACCTTAATGCAACCAAGCAACTTCCTGCCCTATGCACCGAGCATTATTTACCAATAACCACTCAAGACATTCCGTGATTCTCATACACCTATGAAGTAACATAAACTTTGTCAAACTTTCCTTTACTCGAGCCATCTCGGTCTCAATCTCCGTAGGCCATAACCGATTCACCTGTACGCCTCAAACTGGAACCAACATAGCATATAATCGTGCAACCAACTAATCAATAGCAAACTCCCCTACTTGGCTCGAAGCCATAGATCAAAACACACACAATAATGCATAACGCATATACTCTATTGCTGCCATAATACCATAGTGAGGTTAAACTCAATCCTTCATAAGCTCGTGAAACACAGACCATCTGGTACTTTAAATCTTCTACAAATCTCGCATTCACTCTCATAACAGTTAAACCCAATCCCTTAGGTGACCCAAATTTGAATTGCAACAAATATATTTCCCTGGTAACAGAGATGTTCCAATAAATGACATAAAGGATTACGCAAACTTCAGAACAATCTGTAGGAGATAACCCACCTACTTTGCCTCAACTAACATCTCTTTATACCCTTCTAGCAGTCACTTAATGTTCCTGAGTCTAAACTCATATCACAACATGAAATCCACTTCACTCCCCCAACTAGAAAACATGAAAAGATTCTTCACACCCCAATAACTCGGGGCTATACCTCAAATAAATATGGAAATCAAGCACCTAATAGTTCTTCTATCCTTCAGAAGCCCCTTCTCATCACTTCCCAATCATATGAATACATCTCACAGTCATAACATACTCATCACATAGCCATCCAGTCATCACTTCTACTAATAGGGACACTACCAAACATATAAGTTCAGAAACACGTGCTCACACAATCAACACCTTGGTGCTCAAGCTATAGGCAAAAATCTAGCCTCGAGTCCTCCAGACTGGCCCAATTTCAACACACAAAGATCACATCTTGCCCTTAATCAGGGAATCACAAGCTATTGATGCACATCTGATACAAAGCACTCATGCGCGCATGCGAACGCGTGGAAGGAATTCAAAGAGTTACATTTCAAGCTGAATCAAGGATGCATGATAAGAATTCAAGAATGTGAAGTTTTTCCTAAAGGTTCTGCAGCCTCCCGAGGATAAGTACAGATGTCTCTGTACTGATCCACGAGACTCTACTAAACCTGCTCATGACTGGTGAGACCTATGTAACCTAGGCTCTGATACCAACTTGTTACGACCCCAAACCAGACCCGGTCATGATGGCGCCTCTCGTCAAGACAAGGCCAGCCGGCATAATTTCCAACTAGATTTTTACTAATTTAATGAGTCAATTTAAGTCATTTATAAGAATAAAAACCCAACAAGTATAAATTTAGCAAAATAGAACATGTGCGGAAATAAATACAGCCCGACATCGGGGTGTCACAAGTCACGAGCATCTACTAAGGTCTAAATACAACGAAAAGTCTAAAATGTACTAAATACAGTCTAATGAAATCTAGAGGGAGAAAAGCAATGCTGCGAACGTCGGCAACTACCTTGCTAAACTCTGATGACTCTGCCTCTAATCAACCAATACCCACTACCTGGTTCAGAAATACTTGAATCTGCACACAAGGTGCAGGGAGTAATGTGAGTACTCCGACTTAGTGAGTAATAATAATAAATGAAGACTAAGCGATAAGAAATTATGTAAAAGCAAGTCAACAGGCTATAAAGAAGCAGTAAAAACCAGTAAAAACAATGAAATAGTGGAAATATGTAAATCTACTTTAGTTCAGTTTAAGCTTCTTTAGAAATTCCTTTTTAACAGTTAAGCAGTTAAATGCAAAGCAGCTAGAACAGATAAACACATAAGAATCCGCCCCTCGGGCACAATGTCAATAGAATCCGCCCCTCGGGCAATATCATGGAACAATCACTAGCCCCTCGGGCTATATCTCATATAACAATGGGTACCCGCGCTCATTGGAGGTGTGCAGACTCTTGGAGGGGCCCCTTACGGCCCAAGCGCAATATCAAGCCATCTTGTGGCAGCATCACTAAGCTCTCAGCCTCATATCAACAAGCCACCTTGTGGCGTACAAATCTTAGGCCCTCAAGCTCTTAATCATAATCAGGTGTTTCCTCACAACATAGGCCGTTGGCCTTACTCAATCAGAATCTCAAAAGCCATTCGGGCAATACTAAAAATGATGCTCAGCCCAAAATATCATTTGAAATATCATTTTAAGTGTTAAAGCAGAGTAAACATGGCTTCGTTTTGAAAACAGTAGAATATAGAATGACTGAGTTCAAGTGTAAATTCAAAACAGTGAGGAAATATTAATAAAAATCTCCTAAGAGTTCAAATAGTTGGCACGAGGCCCAAATATGGCATTCAGCCCAAAACATGATGATAGCAAATAGTTTTCAATCAAATACACGGTAAAACAGTCATTCGGGATGGACTAAGTCACAATCCCCAATAGTACACGACCCCACGGTCGTCATCTAGCGTGTGCGACACCTCAATATATCACAACGATGTGCAATCCGAGGTTTCATACCCTCATGACAACATTTACAATTATTACTCACCTCGATCCGGTCCAAACTCTAGCCCGCAATGCCTTTGCCCTCATGAATCGACCTCCGTATGCTCCAAATCTAGCCACAATCAGAACATAACTATTAAAATATGCTAAGGGAAAAAAGCCCACTCGAAAATATCCAATTTACATAAAAAATCCCAAAATTAATCAAACTCGACCCCCAGGCCCACGTCTCAGAATCCGATAAAAATCACATCAATAAAATCCTCATCCTCTCACGAGTCTACCCATATCAAATTCATCCAAATCCGACCTCAATTGCCCATTCAAATCCCCAAGAGAATTCTCAAACTTTTCTTCCATTTTCCCCCAATTTCCACTCTAATTTCTCAAATTAAATGATGAAATTCAAGACTAAATCATGGAATTAAACCAAATATGAGTGAAGAATACTTACCCCAATAGCTCCACTGAAAATCCCCTCAAATTTCTCCTTCTCCCGAGCTCTCCAATGGCTTTTATGATATTGGACTTAAACCCTCGATTTTAAAATATAAACGGTCTGCGCAGACATTCCTTCATCGTGAACGTGGCATATCCCTCGCGTTCGCGAATCACATTGCTTTACTGACTGGAATTTCTTCTATGTGAACGTGAGAAACCTCTCACGAATGTGATGCACAACACACTCAACACTACACGAACGCGCCCCCTACTACGCGAACGCGTACAATTAATGCATTGGGGACCCAGCTATCCTTCTTCCTCTATGCGAACGTGACCTGAGCCTCGTGAACGCGATGAACATAGACCCCACACCTTCGCGATCGCAGAACCATCTTCGTGAACGCGAAGGACAACTCCAAATCCTTGCACCTTAACCCTTCGCGAATACGGGACATACATCACAAACGCGAAGGTAAAGAATCTGCAACACCAACAGCAGTAATTCTGCAATTTTTCACAACATGAAATGGTCCGATTGACCACCCGAAACTCACCTGAGGCCCTCGGGACCTCAACCAAACATGCCAACATATCACATAACATCATTCAAACTTGTCCCAACCTTCACAACACTCAAAACAACATCCAAACATCAAAATCACATCGGATTCAAGCCTAAAAATCCCAAGAACTTCCAAATTCCGCTTTCGATCAAAAAGCTTACCAAACCTCATCCGAATGACCTGAAATTTTGAACACATGTCACAAATGACACAACAGACCTACTCCAACTTCTGGAATTCCATTCCGACCCTTCTATCAAAATCTTGCCTACTAACTAGAAAACGCCAAAAATCTCAATTTCGCCAATTCAAGCGTAAACCTTTCGTGGACCTCCAAAACACATTACGACGATGCTCCTAAGTCCCAAATCATCTAACAGAGCTAACCAAATCATAAAAACTCCATTTTGAGGTCATCTATTAATAAGTCTAACAGAGCTAACCAAATTTCAAGCTTCAAACTGAGAACTGTTCTCCCAAATTTACTCTGATTACCCTGAATACCAAAACCGATGATTTACATAAGTCATAATACATCACACGGGTCTAGTCATGCCCGAGAACTAGAGAGAAAAGTGCAAAATCTCAAAACGACCGGTCGGATCGTTACAGAAACTATCCAAGAGATGTACACAAGGTTCTCAACACTAACAAATGAACTTAAGTCTCTTGGAAGAATTATCCTTGAAGAAGACAAGGTCAAGAAAATCTTGACAAGGGTCTTGCTAGTAACTTGGGAAAGCAAAATCACTAATATTCAGGAATCAAAAAACATTGCTACTCTCAAGTTGGATTAGGTGATTTGAAATCTCACTGCCTATGAACTGAGAAGGCAAACCATGAAGATGGATGCACCCCAGAAGGAAAGAAGCATGGCTCTCAGGATAACTGAAGGTGCAAACTTAGAGGATGATGAAGTTGCGATGATCATAAGGGATTTCAAGAAGTACCTAATGAGAGGAAAGGGTTCTTTAAGAGGTGAAACCTTGAACAAACCAAGGGCTCCTGAAAAATAGACCAACGAGGGCGGCTACAAATGTTGTAAGACTGACCACATGATCAAGAATTGTCCGCAGTGGGAAGTTGAATGGAAGAAGGAAAAGGCTGAACGAAGAAATAAGAAGAAAGAACAAGTTCAACCCAAGAAGAACAAAGGATCAACAAAGGCTATGGTTGCTTCTTGGGAAGAAAGCTCAGATGAGGATTCAGAAGATAAAACTAGAGATGAACAAGCACTTATGGCCATTGGAGAATCAGACGATGAATAAGAGGTAAGTGTGATTCATCTCAAAGACAAGATCAATTTTTTATCTAAAGAAATGCTATCTGAATTACTACTAGTCTTCATTGATGAGTCTGAGGTCATAAACACTGAGAAGGAACAGTTGTCTAGGGAATGTGTGATCCTAAAAGCCAAGTGCAAAAATCTGGAACTTAGGGATAGTGAAAGTGATAGTAAAAATACTGAGTTGAAGAACCAGGTTCTTGAACTTGACACCACTGTCTTAGAACTTAGGTTTGAAAATTTAAAACTAAAATTAGGAACATGTAAGAAGAAAGTTGATCACACACATCTCACCGTAGAAACAATTTAGGAAAAATGAATGATGAGGTATACAAGAAAGATGAGTAGATAAGAGTCCTAAAGGAATATCTAGGCAAGGTGAAGCATGAACTAGACAAAATTTGCAAATTGAATAAGTCATCTGATGCACTATCATGGCTACAAGAGCACCACCGTAGCAATAAGAGAGGACTTCTCTATGGGACCCCAACACCTAAGTGGGATCCCAAAAGCAAGTACATCACACTTCCTGAGAACAAAATTTGTACACACTGTGGCAAGACTGGTTATTACAAAAGTGAATGTAATGCAAAAGAAAAGGCCAGTCAAAATAACAAAACCTTTGTTCAAGAGAAAAATAGGCTGCCTGGATGGGCTAAACAGAATTTAATTCACCCCTTTGCCTATAGAAAGGGACCCAAACTAGTTTGGGTTCCTAAGACAGACCCCTAATTTTGTTTTGTAGGTCCAAGTAAAGGGAAGTAGCCAAATATGACACATGGATAGTGGTTGCTCAAAGCATATGACTGGAAATAAGAACTAGTTCCTTTCACTTGAGGACTTAAAAGGAGGTAATGTCTCCTTGGAAATAGAAGAAAGGTGATATCAATGGCGTTGGAAAGGTAGGTAAGACAGAGTCACATTCCATTGAGAATGTCTACTTGATATATGGCTTGAAATATAGCCTAATCAATGTATCACAACTGTGTGACAGAGGTAACCTGCTAGCATTCACCTCTACTAAATGTTTTGTGATTAATCTTACCACTGACAAGATTGTTTTGCAGGGAAAAAGAGTTAACAATATTTACATTGTAGATTTATCCACTCTTTCGGAAAATGAACTCACTTGCTTGAGTGTGTTGGACAATGATCCCCTCTTGTGGCGCAAAAGACTTGGTCATGCAAGTCTAAATCAACTCAACAAATTAGTCTCCAAGGACCTGGTGATAGGGTTACCTAACATCCAGTTCAAGGAAGACAAAGTTTGTAAGGCTTGTGCAAGGGGGAAGCAGGTAAGATCCTCTTTTAAAATCAAGAAAGTGGTAAACATGGCCAGGACGATAGAACTGGTTCATATGGATCTCTGTGGTCCAATGAGAACATTGAACAGAGGTGGTAAGAAATATGTGATGGTATTTGTTGATGATTACTCTAGGTTGACTTAGGCATTGTTTTTAACATCTAAGGATGAACCATTTGACATGTTTACTACCTTTGTTATAAAAACTCAGAAACAACTAGTAAATCAACTCGCATCAATTAGGTCTGATCATGGAACTAAATTGAAAAATGCTAAGTTTGTTGAATTTTGTGACGAGCATGGTATATATCATAATTTCTCTACCCCTAGGACTCCTCAACAAAATGGAGTAGTTGAAAGAAAGAATAAGACTCTTGAAGATATGGCTAGGACTATGCTTCTTTCTAGTAAACCGCCTTACAGCTTCTAGGCAGAGGCTGTAAATACTGCATGTTACATCATTAATAGGTGTATGACTAGACTTCTTGTAGAGAAGACTCCATATGAGTTACTTAAAGGGAGTAAACCAAATATATCCCATCTTAGGGCATTTGGATGCAAGTTTTTTGTGCACAACAATGGAAAGGACTCCCTAGGTACGTTTGATCCCAGAAGTGATGAGGGAGTATTCTTGGATATTCCTTATATAGCAAAGCTTATAAGGTGTACAACAAAATAACTTTATGTGTAGAAGAAAGTGTACATGTAGTTTTTAATGAAACTAACATTCTTTCTGAGAGACACAAATACGAAGATGAAGCTATTGGGCTGGTAAAAGAGTTGAGTGAAGTCACAGCTCAAGCTGAAACTACACCAAAAGAAGGAACATGTGATGGAACACGTACTTCCATCCAGGGCAACCTGACATGGGGAACTGAGCAAAGAAGAACTGAAACTAATCCCCAAATGGAACCTGTCCATGAGCCTGTTCCTCAGCAACAGAACATGGGAGAAACATCAAATAGAAACCAGTTGGTTGTGAAACCTTACAAGTATCAAAGTTCTCATCCCATTGAGAACATAATTACTTATCCAACCTCTAGAGTTAAAACTAGATCACAATTAAAGAATCTGTGTGCTTTTGATGCCTTCTTATCTATTATTGAACCTAAAAATATTGTCGAGGCTTTGCAGGATGCAGATTGGGTAAATGCAATGCAAGGTGAAATCAATCTGTTTGAAGAAAGTCAAGTTTGGCATCTGGTTCCAAGATCCAAGGACATATCAGTAATTGGCACTAAATGGGTCTTCAGAAATAAGCTTGATGAAGATGGAACTGTTACAAGGAACAAGGCAAGATTGGTGGTTCAAGGTTACAGCTAGGAGGAAGGCTTAGACTATGGTGAGACCTTTGCTCCAGTTGCAAGATTGGAAGCAATAAGACTCCTCATAGCCTTTGCAACACACATGAAATTTACTCTTTATCAGATGGATGTCAAAAGTGCCTTCCTAAATGGCTACTTAAAGGAAGAAGTGCTTGTCAAACAACCTCCAGGGTTTGAGAGCAAGGAGTGTCCAGGACATGTGTACAAATTAGACAAGGCTCTCTATGGACTAAAGAAGGCTCCTAGAGCATGGTATGAACGACTGTCCAAATTCCTTCTTGAACATGGCTACAAGAGAGGTAAAATTGACAGTACCCTATTCTTGAGAGAAAAAGGTAAGGACCTTCTTGTAGTACAAATATATGTTGATGACATAATCTTTGGGGCAACCACTGACAAACTGAGTAATAAATTTGCCAAATTAATGGGGAGTGAGTATGATGGGTGAGCCAAACTTTTTCTTAGGCTTACATATCAAATAAAACCCAAATAGAACCATGATCCATCAGCAGAAATATGTAAAAGAGTTGATTAAGAAGTTTAAAATGGATGAATCAAAAGAAATAGACACACCCATTGCAACAACCACAAAATTTGACATAGATGAACCTGGTTCATCCATTGATCAGAAGTTGTATAACGGTATGATTGGTTCACTTTTGTATCTTACTGCTAGCAGACCTGACATAGTTTTCACTGTAGGGCTTTGTGCTCATTTTCCGGGAAATCCTAAGGAATCCCACTTGATTGTTGTCAAGAGGATACTAAGATATTTGAAAGGCACTACTAATCTTTGCCTTTGGTACCCTAAAGGTAGTAACTTTAATCTAGTAGGATATGCTGATGTTGACTATGTAGCTTTCCTTATGGATAGGAAAAGTACGTCAGGAATGGCTCATTTTCTTTGTTCATGTCTGGTATCATGGGCCACTAAAAGTAGAATTCAGTGGCCTTATCCACTGCTGAGGCTGAGTATGTTATTGTTGCCTCTTATTGTGCTCAACTGTTATGGATCAAATAGCAGCTAATGGATTTTGGCATTGAAGTTGGTTGCATCCCTATCTTATGTGATAACACTAGTTCTATTAGTATGACCAAAAACCCATTTCATCATAAGAGGACTAAGCACATAGATGTTAGGCATCACTTCTTAAGGGACAACTATGAGAAAGGATTGATTACTATAGAATTCTGTGCTATTGATAAATAAATTACTGACATCTTTACTAAAGCACTGAGTGGAGAAAGCTTTGAAAGGAACAGGTTAGAATTAGGGATGATTAATATCACCTAATGGGACCAGCTCAGAATGCACAATGAAAAAAAAATGAGTGAAAAAAAATTTGGCTAGGAAATCTGGAACTTGTGTAAATATCTAGATTAATTTTTACTCAGTTTCATACTGTAAATAGTACTCCTGTGACATGTATTGATATGACTCACTGATCTCTAACAAAATTTTCTCTATTTTGGTAAATTGAGGCATGATCAAGAGAATTTTAAATGAAGAACCTTGTTCATCAGTATTGGTCATCTGAATAATGAGGTATGTTTTCTATACTCTGCACAATTAGAAATATAAATATTTAAATAATGAGTAGAGTCCTACCTATGTTCAAAAATATCAGTAAATCCTATCCATTTATTTTTTGAACTAGTTTCATCTCTACTAGAGTTCTAACCACATAAAATGCCTAAAATCTAAGGAAGTTTAACCGTTCATTCAACCTGAAAATTCAGGTTGATTAGACCTCTAATTGACTGCTAAAAGCTGCCGTTAGTCATTAAATAGTTTTCTTTCTTTAAATACCCATCATCACCCATGCCACCCTCATTATTCCAAACCGTCAAAAATCTATTTCACTTTTAATTTTTCTCTCTTCTAAAAGCCTAACTCAAAAACTCTCTCAAGAAATCAGTTACAATGTCGAACCCTCAAGATAATCCAGGAACTCCTCCACCACCCTCCCCTTCTAGTTCCTCCACACCTCCTCCACCCAGCACAACCCCTGAACCTAGGAGAAGGCGAGTAAAAATGCTTGCTCGCAAAACAGTGGCAACTGGTGCTCTTTCAAAGAAGTTGAACGAGAAATTGAAGACAAGCCAAGCCCAAGATTATGAGAACTCAGACGATTCATTCAAATCTGCGAATGAGGGGGAAAGAACTGGGTCTTCTGACTCTAAGAAGTCTCAAAACTCCCCTTCTGAGGTATATTCTGCTTTGGCTGAAAATTTAGAAAATGGGTTTATTTTGGTTGGGTCAGTCAGGAATGTGGAATTGCCTGAATTGGGAAGGAGATGAGGTAACAATCAAAATGAAAAACAAAAAAGAGAGAGAGGGTGTATGTAGTGATGTGAGGGGCAAAGGGAAAGGAGTGGATGCAATTGTGGAAAAAAGTGGCAAGAAATCAAGGGGGAAGTGGTTCAGGGGAGGCTGCTAAAGGGTTGGTTAATCTAAGTTCACAGGCAGATGAACCTGGTTCATCTATTGAGGAGACCCTTGCACACCTTCTGAAGAAAGTAGGTGCTAGTTATGATCTAAAGAAAAGGATAACTCCAATACCAAAATCCCCCAGCACTGCAAAACCTTCCAAGAAAAGAAAGGTTTCTTCCCCAACAACTACTGAAATTCCCTTGCCAAAGGGAAGAGCCACAAGAAGTAAGGTAAAACAGAGTGAGAGTGAATTACAAAAGGCTTTGGCTGCGAGCAAGAAAAAGAGGATGGATAAAGGAAAAGGTAAGGTTGCAGAGTCATCTGAAGCTGTTGTTATTGAGGAGATGGAACAGGTCCATCAAGATGAACATAAAACAATGGAGGTTCAGACCCCCAAGCCCAAAAAGACCAAGACTTCTTCCAAGAAGTTTTCATCTGTGTCTAAGGCTACTGAACCTTCATTGTCCAAGAGGACAAGGTCTGCAGTGAAAAACAAACAAGTTAGAATTATTGAAGATTAGGAATGGAGTGGTGAAGAAGAGAGTGAGTCTGATGGTGAACAAGACAAGCTGGCCAAGTTTGGCAAAAGAAAAATTTTGAAGGGAAGATTTCTGAAAGATTGGTGGAACCAGGAAGAGTTCGTTTGGTTGATGCACTAGCTGTTCAGGGTTGGAAGGACATGGTCCTTCAGATGGATGGAAGGCTAGCCAGGAATGAGATCATTGAATTCATGGCAAATGCAGAAGTCAAGGATGGCAGAGTCACCAGCCAAGTAAAAGAGTTCAAGTGACCTTCGATGCAGAGAAGCTGGGAGAGATTCTTGACATCCCTGCTGAGGGATATGATGACTACACTAGGCAAAGATGGCCAAGTCTGGATTCCCTTCCTCCTGCCCTTGAAATCCCTAGGAGATTCTGTGATGTTGAAGAAGTGAATGAGGCCAAGTTTGTGGAGTGAAATGAAGCCACAACACAAAATCTTCTTTGAGTTTGTCAAAAAGTGCATACTGCCCAGGTAGGAAAGAAGGAACATTTCTAACTATATGGACTTAGTTCTGATGGAGTGCCTTGAAAGTGGAAGGCAAATCAACTGGCTTGCATTCAACGTCAAGCTACTGGACAGGGTTATCAATGGCTCCAAGGCCCATGCCACCCCCTATGGATTTATCCTGACTATTGAAGGTTATTGCCTATAGTAGTGAGCTCGAGGCAGCCCTTAAATCCAGGGATGATGAGCTTGAGCTAAGTAGGGGAGTAGTGGCCGAAAATACCGACCTCCAAGCGAAGGTGGCCAATTTAACTGCCGAACTGGATATGAAGACGGAGGAGGTCAATGAGGTTAAGGGTGAATTGAGTGTGAATGCTGATAGATTGGCCCACGCCGAGAGGGAGAGGGCGATTGATGTCTCTAAGGCGGAGGTTTTAGAAGAAGCCCTCCGTGTTTATAGGTTTGAGTGGACTAAGGTGATGGAGGCGTATGTGCTTAAGATAGAGGGACTTGAGGGACGTATTCAAGGGTTGGAGGTGGAACTATCCATATTAAATGAGCAAGTGGCTTCTTTGAAAATGGAGGACGTACGACGACAGTCGCTACCTTCTACATCTCATGCCTCAACAGATCCTATCGTGCCTTAACATTTGTATCAGTTTTGGGTTCACGCCGAAGCTCAGCTCGATGTGTATAAGGCTCTTTATGTTGACGGGAGGGTGTCTGAAGTAGAGCTTTGGGGTGTGCGTGCCAAAGCCCGTGTAGCTCGTGAGGCATGTAGATACGATCCTCTCACGCCTGACAGAAATGATATTAATTTTGATGATGCGAACAGACTTGCCTCCAACTCTTGGTATGAAGATATGTATGCCACCGAAAATGATATGTAGTATTTGGTTTGTAATTATTTTTTGCTTCACAATTTTTGTAAGGGCGTCTTTGAGCCTTTTGTAAAAACAAATATTTGTAATATATTTGTTGCAATGAAAGTCGTTTTGGTCGTATATCTCTAAGTTGTTTCCTTTCTTCGATTTATTTTACAATGACTTTCGCCGCAGTCACTTCACTTTGAAGCTTTGTTGAAATGTTAAACTCATTGTATTGTGAGTTTAGTTGAACTCTTTTGTTGACCCAAGTAAAGGTGAAGTTTTGAAGGCTGACAAAGGAACTCAGACATGGACCAGGTCCATCTTGTGAAGCACAGTTGTGATCAACCCAAATATGTGAGATGCACGTGAAGGAGATAAACCTAACTTATCAGAAGTAATATCTCCTGATCATGATAGAAAATTTTGCATATTGGATAAGGAGAAAGGCTCCTTACACAAAGAGAACACGGTTTAGGAAAAGGATAAAGTTAGAGTATGAGATCAACTAGAACTCTTCCATCATGGAAGAGTAGCATCTGTATCCTAGTAAATATCTAATTGCTAACTCCTTAAATATCAGTGTTGTTCTCTTTTACAGGTAATGCACATAAGCAGAAGTTAAACATTAATTGAGAGCAAAATAGCAAGGCAATTTTGCAAGAAATTTATGTGTGATTCAAGCGTGCAATCCTGAAGCTACTTGAACAAGATAGAAGAACCAGTTCCAAGTGTCTATCTTTTATTCTAGTTCAATTGTAGTAGGTGATTTTACATTATACCTTTCAGCTTTATATAGAGGCAATTGTAATAGGTACTTAGAGTTTTCAAGTTAGAGTTAACTTGAAGTTGTCGCAATAGTTGAGGCTATATGTCGCAACGGGATTAGAGTTAATCCTAGGTTTACAAAAGTGTTTTTGTAAATGCAGTTTTTGGTTCAGTGATTTTAGTGGAGAGTTTGGGAAAATCCTACTGGAGCTAGGTGTTTTCCACGTAAAATCTCTGTGTTCTTTATTTTCTATAATTATTATTCCGCAACAGTAGTAGTTGGAACACATAGAAGAACCAGGTCCTTCTATAATCAAGTTAAGCAAAAATTGGGTACCACACAAATCACCCCCTCTTATGTGGTATTGAAGTATAAAACATTAGCTTTTCGTTAGCAACGGCCGTAGCCATTGGGATACTACTTTCGAGCCGGTGCCGAAGTAATAGCCCATCATGGTTCGAATGAAGTCGGACTATTTTCTATGATGATGGCCTTGGCCATTGGGATGTTACTTTTGAGTTGGTGCCGAAGTAGTATCCCGTCGTGGGTTCGAATGATATGGATCTCTTTTTTCGTTGATAGCCTTAGCCATTGGGATGTTACTTTCGAGCCGGTGCCGAAGTAGTATCTCGTTGTGTTTCGAGTGATGTTGAACTCATTTTTCGTTGATGGCCTTAGCCATTAGGATGTTACTTTCGAGCTGGTGCTGAAGTAGATCCCGTCGTGGTTCGAGTGATGTCGAACTCATTTTTCGTTGATGCCCTTAGCCATTGGGATGTTACATTCGAGTTGGTGTGAAGTATTATCCTGTCGTGAGGATGGCATTCTATTTGATTTGTTAGAGTATCATAGATGCCAGTTTCATTCATACATTGGAGACGCGTGTTGATTTCATATACATAATGGAGTGATTTTATTCATATGTCGGATATACATGTCGATTTTGTACATATAATGGAGATTCTTTATATCTAGTCCCTTCATTGCTCGGCCTGGAGATGTAATCGGTAGGCGGGGAAATGACCAATACTTCGAACCTCGAGACGTCCCCCTCGTCGCCTCATTAAAAACCTCCCCGAGAAAACTCGACTGGGACAAAACCCGGGCGAGGGAAAAAGAGTACGACTTGGCAGTGTCTCTTTTCAAAAGTGGATGTACTTAAGGTGGGCGACATTCCAGTTATTTTGCAGTAGGTTTGGTCATGCCCCAACCTCGGGAGGCGTGACCAGCGCTCAATCGAGTGATCCCAACTGAGCAAGCCTTATCAAACACTACCTACCCAGCTCAATATAAATAAGGACACCATGCTTCCGTTTATTTAATCAAGGGAAGATAGTGCATCCCACATTACTAGTTCATTTTTAAATCACTACATCAAACCGTAAATGAGTTCCGAGGTTCCATACATTTATACTTTAGAGAAACGAGAATTAGAATTACAATATAGTTAGTACACCCATGCAACACCCGCACATGACCCACACATATGTCTACGAAGCCTCTAAGGATGCAAAAGACAAGTATGACAATGCCGGCAACAAGGCCCCGGCTATACCTCAAAAGTTAAAGTCCACAACACAAAGATATACAATATAGCCCCTTGAAGGAGAAAAGGGCTCACCAAGATCTTGAGAAGAGGGATGCTTCGCTACACACGACCGGCACTATCCACTATGGAGCCACCTACATTCATAAGAAAAATGTAGCGCCCCCGGCAAAAGGGACGTTAGTGCCATCGAATAGCACTAGTATGTATAACTAAACACCATCAAATTAGAAAGAACTTTCATACACAAATAAGGAAATCACAAGTATCACTCCAAAGCTTTAAATGATCACAACGTTATAAACATGAAAGAATTACACAACCTTCATATCATGTTTCCATAGCCATTAGTTGGGCATTTCTCACGGAGACGTTACCAATATTCTATTCACACTTTCCAGTTTCAATCATCAATGCATAACCACCATGTATATATGTCATGGCATCCGATCACGGCCCGATCGACTAGGCTACCTTACTGAGGTGTTACCATTTTCCATTATTCATCTCAATCCAATCTTTGTTTACACATGTATTAGTTTACCGACACTTGGGGCCACAATTTTCACATTCCACAATTCACGTTTCACATTGTTCCCATTTTCAATATTAGGTTTGTAATTCAAGAGAGGATAGTACACAAGAGCAAATAAGGTTGTAGGCGTAGATTAGACTTCATGTAAATGACACAACAACACACTTTAATTTCAATCTAAGATCTAAGCATTTCGATACATGATCCATAGTCCTTTCACCTTTTCAAATTATCAGAATAGCACGTTGATCAATTTTAGACACAGTTTCCACACATATATGGTTGCATCACCAAGTCAAGTGAAATAGCAATCAATACAACAATTCAATTTAATCTTACCGTACTCACACAACCAACAATGAAGCTTAATTTCTAAAAGACGGGGTTTTAGCCATACATACCTCAATAAAGCCTTCCTTATTCCTTACAAAATTCCGAAACTTTTACACTTCGATCTATTGTGTATGAATTACAAATTAAACTGAGAATTAGAGACGAGATTGAGATTCTAGCTTGTTTTAAGCATACTATCAAACAGTAATGGTGCATTGTGATCTTAGGCCCTTTTTGAGAGAAATTTTTAGCATTCTATACGCTAATTGCTTTCTTTTTAGTCACTACCTCCCAACACTATAAGGTTTGATATGCATGCAAGAAATCCACTCTTATACCAATGAATTGCCTCACTAATGACCCCCTTATAGCTATGTATAAAAATAAGAGCTGAGGTGATAAAGCCTTACCTCTTGGGATGAGGGTTTGGGTCCCTTACTTGATTATCTTCAATGATTTACCAAGGATTCATGGAGTAATTTGATGAGAAGCACCTTCCCTCTCTTAGACCCTCTCTCTCACTCTAGAAATATCAGGAAATAGGCTCAAAATGAGCTATTACACCGAATATAATGAAAGGGGGTCAGGTTTAAAATTTAGAAAATTGGAGCCCCGAGTCAGATCTGCGATCGCCTTTTGCGATCGAGAAGTCGACATGCGGTCCGCATAATGGACCGCAAAAACACTCCCCCAAATCTGAACACACTGTCTGGGTATGCGGCAGAAATGCGGTCCGCATACCCGTTCTGCGGTCGCATAATGCACCGCAGAACTGCCCCTTAAAAAATATCAAGGGAATTATGCGAAGACTATGCGGTCCGCATATCGGTTATGCGATAGCATAATCGACCGCATAGTTGACGTCAAATTGACCAACACACTGACTCACTTTGTGGCGACTATGCGGTCCGCATACCTGATATACGACTGCATTCTCGACCGCATAATCGCATTTTTCTAGAAAATATTATTCCTTGACTTTTTAGAGCATAGATCAGTCAAAAAGGCCCGAACCGCGGCGAGATTATGCATCACTAACACATGATCCTAATTGCCACTACGAGCTTTCTGGTTTAGAGTGGAAATTTTCACGGGGTCTCACATCCTCCCCCACTTAAGATCATTCATCCTCGAATGAGGATCAAGGTTCACTTATTAGCAGTCTTTATATAATCTCCTGCTCTTTGCAACCTGAAACATATTTATATAACCCAAATTTAGCTAAATTTCCAAAAATTTTGCCAGAGTTTCCTCTGTATTTAGGCCTATCCACCTATCAGAGAGCCACAGAAACATATCCTAACCACATGTACACATTCCATAGACATAAGACATAACATAACTCGTATAATACTAACCATGGCCGCATGGGCAACATATAACAGAAACAGGACAGTTTTACATAGATCAACCCAGAAGATATGAGTTCATAGGAGCTAAATGCATAAAATCTATTACATGACTATTCAAACAAACGAGGATACTTCCTTTTCATTTCATCCTCGGCTTCCCAAGTGGCTTCCTCAACTTGCTGGTTCCGCCATAATACTTTCGCGGATGCAATTTCCTTATTTCTCAATTTTCGAACCTGCCTATCAAAAATGGCAACTAGAACTTCTTCATATGACAGTTCTTCATTTACCTCCATAGTTTCAACTGGCACAATAGTGGATGGATCTCCCACTACCTTCCTCAACATGGACACATGAAAGACCAGGTGTACTAATGACATTTTAGGTGGCAGCTCGAGCTTGTATGCCACCTGACCAATCCTCTGAACGATTCTGTATGGTCCGACATACCTCGGACTCAATTTTCCCTTATTTCCAAATCGCATGATGCCCTTCATAGGGGAAACCTTCAGAAATACCCAATCATCTTCTTTGAACTCTAAATCTCTGCGACACACATCTAAATAGGATTTTTGGCGACTCTGAGCAGTTTTCAATCTCTCCTTAATAATCTTGACTTTCTCCATGGCCTGATGCACGAGGTCCGGCCCTATCAATTCCGCTTCCCCAACGTCGAACCACCCAATGGGAGACCTACATCTCCTACCATACAGTGCTTCGAATGGTGCCATCTGGATACTAGCGTGGAAGCTGTTGTTGTAAGCAAATTCTATGAGTGGAAAATGGTCATCCCAACTACCCTTGAAATCAAGAGTACAAGCGTGCAACATGTCTTCAAACGCCTGAATAGTCCGCTCTGCTTGACCATCGGTTTGTGGATGAAAAGTTGTGCTATGATTTACCTGCGTACCCAAACCTTGCTGAAACTTCTTCTAAAAGTTGGCCGTGAACTGAGCCCCTCGATCTGAAATGATTGAGACTAGAGTGCCATGTAACCTGACTATTTCTTTAATGTACAACTAAGCATACCGTTCCGCTGTGTCGGTAGATTTGACTGGCAGGAAGTGTGCTGACTTTGTGAGTCGATCAACAATCACCCAAATTGAGTTGAACTTGCGCGGAGTGCGTGGTAACCCTACCACAAAATCCATGTTGATCCTCTCCCATTTTCAAATAGGAATTTCTATGCTTTAAGACAATCCACCGGGCCTTTGGTGTTCGGCCTTTACTTGCTGACAACTCGGACATTTTTCCACAAAGTTTGCCAAATCTTTCTTCATGTTATTCCACCAATAAATTTCCTTGAGATAATGATACATTTTCGTGGAATCTAGGTGCACGGAATACTTGGAAGTGTGAGCTTCTACCATGATCCTTTCCCGAAGACCATCGATATCAGGAACACATAGGCGGTTTTGGTACCGTAGGGTACCATCATTCATGCCCAAGGAAAAAGTTGTGGTTTTGTGTTTAAGTATCCCCCCTTTCAGTTGTGCTAACAACGGATCCACAAATTGCTTCTCTTTCACCTCTGCCACAAGCGATGATTCAGCTCTATTCTGCACAATTACCCCTCCTTCATTAGATTCCCTAAGGCGAACTCCCAAACTAGCCAACTGGTGAACCTCCCTGGCCAACGGCCTTTGATGGGCCTCCAAATGAGCTAAACTTCCCATGGATTTTCGACTAAGTGCATCTGCCACAACATTAGCCTTTCCCGAGTGATAGAAAATATCAATGTCATAGTCCTTGAGTAACTCTAGCCATCTTCTTTGCCTCAAATTCAACTCTTTCTGCTTGAAAATATATTGAAGGATTTTATGATCCGTAAATACATCCACATGGACCCCATACAAATAATGTCGCCAAATCTTTAGCGCAAACACCACTGCTACTAGTTCTAAGTCATGGGTTGGATAGTTCTTCTTATGATTCTTGAGTTGCCTAGAAGCATAGGCTATAACCTTGCCGTGTTGCATTAACACACACCCAAGCCTGACTCTCGAAGCATCGCAATACACTACAAACCCCTTTGTACCCTCTAGCAGGGCTAACACCGGTGTTGTTGTCAATCTTGACTTCAATTCTTGGAAACTCTTTTCACAAACATCGAACCACTGGAATTTAACTGCTTTCTACGTTAATTTAGTCAATGGAGAGGCAAGAGTAGAAAACCCCTCCACAAAGTTCCTGTAGTACCCAGCTAAACCCAAGAAACTACGAATTTTAGTTGGAGTGGTAGGTCTAGGCCAATTCTTCACTGCCGCAATCTGTTGAGGATCAACCATAATTCGTTCCCCGAAAATGACATGACCCAAGAACGCGACAGATTCAAGCCAAAATTCACATTTTGATAATTTCGCATACAATTGATGTTGATGAAGAGTCTGCAAAATTGCCCTGAGATGCCCAGCGTGGTCCTCCCGACTCCAAGAATACACAAGAATATCATCAATAAGCAATATCACAAAGGAGTCTAGAAAGGGCTTGAAGACACGATTCATAAGATCCATGAAAGTTGGCGGGGCATTTGTTAGCCCAAAAGACATTACCATAAATTCAAAGTGCCCATACCGGGTTCAAAAGGCTATTTTTAGAATATCCTGCTCCCTTATCTTCAATTGATGGTACCCCGACCGCAAGTCAATCTTTCAGAAACATGTAGCACCTTGCAGTTGGTCAAATAAGTCATCTATTCTTGGCAGAGGATATTTGTTTTTGATTGTGACTTTGTTGAGTTGTCGGTAGTCAATACACATTCGCAACGACCCATCTTTCTTCCTTACAAACAAGATCGGTGCAATCCATGGTGACACACTCGGCCAGATAAAACCCTTTTGTAGCAAATCCTTCAATTGTTCCTTTAGCTCTTTCAGTTCTGCCGGTGCCATTCTGTAAGGTGGAATTGATGTAGGTTGCGTTCCTGGTATCACATCGATCCCAAAATCAATCTCCCTATCCGGTGGAATCCTAGGGAGTTCATTTGGAAAGACATCCGGAAATTTATTCACAACTGGTACAGACTCAAGGCTAAGCGCCTTGGCATTGGTGTCCGTGACCCGAACTAGATGATAGATACACCCCTTCTTAATTATCTTCACGGCCTTAGGGTAGGAAATAAACCGACCTCTAGGCACTACATTATCTCGCTTTCATTTAATAACGGGCTCATTAGGAAATTCAAGTCTAATAGTTCTAGTCCGACAATCAAGTTTGGCAAAGCATGAATAAAGCCAATCCATTCCCATTATTACATCAAAGTCAACCATCCCTAACTCAATAAGATCGGCCGCGGTATCCCTACCCCATGCCGTAATAACACATCCCCTATAAAC
Source organism: Nicotiana tabacum (assembly GCF_000715075.1). Classification (NCBI taxonomy): domain Eukaryota; kingdom Viridiplantae; phylum Streptophyta; class Magnoliopsida; order Solanales; family Solanaceae; genus Nicotiana; species Nicotiana tabacum. The sequence continues at coordinate 183,142,397 of NC_134087.1, read as the reverse complement.
CCGAGCAGTTGTAATAGACTCACCAACTGGGGTAGACACCAAAAAGGGCTCATGAAGCTGGTCCGGCTCTATCCCGAATCCCATAGCAACAAAAGGGGTAATATAGGAGAAGGTGGAACCAGGGTCAATAAATGCATACACATCATGAGATTGGACAGTCAGAATACCTGTAACAACATCTGGAGAAGCCTCTGTAGTCTGGTGACCACTCATAGCATAAAACCGGTGGGGTCCTCCTGAACTCTGCGCTCCACCCCTAGCTGCACCACGCCCTATGGGTGCTGGGGTACCTCGAGTTGGGGAGGGGGCTGAAGATGTAGCAGCTACATGGCTGGATGACTGAGTTGTGCCCCTACCCGCTCCCTGGCGGTATACACGACAATGTCTCTGAATATGACCCCTCATCCCACATCCATAACATATAGGTAACTCTAGATAGCAAATACCTGAGTGCATCTTCCCGCACCTAGGGCATGGGGACCTCTGTTGCTACTGGAACCTCTCTCCTGACCGACCCCATTGATGGGATCCCCTGCTGCCCTGACCGGGCTTGAAACAACTACACTACTGTTGGTTGGGCCCTGACGGCGGTGCACTGGCTGAAGACTATGCGATAGACTGGGCGTATTTTTGGCATTGCTTACATTTCTTGACGTACTCCGCGGACTCTTTTTTCATAGTGGGCAAGTAGTATCCTGCACGAATAAGACACATAACGAGGGCTTGGTTGCCTGTATGGGCACCACAGTGGCCTTCGTGTACCTCTTTGAGCACACGCCTTGTCTGATTTGGTCCAAGGCATTCGGCTAATGGGCCATTGAACGTCTTTTTGTAAAGGTCATGGTTTATAAGACTGTATCTAGCCGTTTGTATTCAGAGCTTTTTGGCTTTTTTTTATCTTGTGGGAGTGTTCGTGCCTGTAGATATGATATGATGCGATTACACCAGTTCCAAGTTAAATTTATAGAATGTACCTTAACTTGGTCTTTTGATGAGTGGAGGAGGGTGACCACGTTCTCCTTGGTGATGTTTTTAGTCGCTACTGCCATCTTGGCGAGACCATTTGCTCTGATGTTTTGGGCTCGGGGTATTTGGTCAAATTGGCATTCGTCAAATTCTGCCAGCAGTTTGTGGATTTTGGTATGTTATTTTTGCAACCTATGCTCCTTAATCTTGAAAGTCCCGGTAACTTGATTTACAACGAGTTGAGAATCGCAGCGTAGGATGACCCGCCCAGCACCATACTTGAGAGCCAATTTCAGGCCTCATTGTTACTCATTTTAGGGCATCATACAGATTGGTGAATTACTTCGCCCGTTGGGATTTCGAGTACGAGTCCCAGTCCCGATCCCAATACGTTGGATGTGCCATCAGTGTAGAGGATCCAGAGGTTGGGTCGTTCAGATGAAGTGCAAAGTGCTTCTTGCTCGACTTCGGGCAGTATCTCTACACTGAAATCGGCGACGAAATCGGCGAGCACTTGCAACTTTATTGTGGTTCGTGGTTGATATGTTATATCATGCTTGCTCAGTTCTATAGTCCATTTGGCTAGCCGACCCGATAATTTGGGTTTGTGCAGGATACTCCTGAGAGGAAAGGTTGTCACCACCTTTATGGGGTGGCACTAAAAATATGGTCTAAGCTTTCGTGAAGCTACGACTAGCGCTAGAGCCAGTTTTTCAAGGTAGGGGTACCTTATTTCGGCGTCGATTAAGGTTTTGCTGATATAGTAAATTGAAGATTGCGTACCTCTATTTTCTCAGACTAGAACTGCACTTACCATGACTGCGGATACGGCTAGGTAGACTAGGAGGCACTCGCCTGGATCTGCTTTGGCGAGTAAAGGTGGCGAAGACAAGTATGCTCTTCGTTTCCTTAGGGCATCGACACATTCTGAATTCTACTAATGTCCATTGTCTTTCCTTAATACATTAAAGAATTTATCGCATCTATCCGATGACCGTGAGAAAAAGCTCGACAAGGCGGCTATTCGTCACGTCAATTTTTGTACCTGCTTTTTCTGGTCAGTGTTTCTGATATTCCTTCGATGGCCTTAATCTGTTCTGGGTTGACCTCGATGCCTCTTTGTGATACCGGGAAATTGAGAAACTTTCCCGAGCTTATGCCAAACGTTCATTTTTTGTGGTTCAATTTCATGTCGTCCCGTCTTAATATGTCAAAGGCTTTCTTTACATGGTCGATATTGTCTTCTTTCCTTTCCGACTTAACTAGAATTTCATCGATGTAGACTTCCATTATTTTACAGAGTTGGTTTTTGAACATTTTAGTGACCAAACTCTGATACGTCGCCCCTGCATTCTTTAGTCTGAACGGCATAACCTTATAGCAATACGTTCCTTGGTGAGTGATGAAAATGGTTTTCTCCAGGTCTTCTTCTTCTATGAGTATTTGGTTGTAACCCGAGTAGGCATCCAAGAAGATTAGCAACTCGTGTCCTGCTATTGCATCGATGAGTTGGTCGATGTGTGGCAATGGAAAAGAATCTTTTGGAAATGCCTTTCTTAGGTCCATGAAATCTACACACATCTGCCACTTTTCATTTTTTCTTTTTCACCATGACCACATAGGTGACCCACTAAGGGTATTTTGACTCTCAGACGGAGCTATTTGCGAGCAGCTTATCGACTTCTTCGCTGACGGCTTCGTTGATCGCGACATTGAACTTCCTTCTTATTTGTCGTACCGGCGGGTAAAGGGGGTCGACATTTAACTTGTGTTTGGTGATATCCTTTGGGATTCCTAGAATATCTGCATGGAGAAGGCAAATATATTGGCATGGTCAGTCAAGAACTTATGAAACTTACCTGGTTCCGAGAGGTTGTGCCTGATATAAATCTTTTTTGTGCTGTCGTTGGCGTCTAGCGGGACAGGATCAAGATTTTCTATCGTTGACTCGGATGATTACACGTTGTTGGGGTCCTTGATAACATCTGTCTGTATGTCAAGTTTGGCTCCCGACATCGCTCACTGCTATGCTTCCACATTTGCTCCTTAGAGTTGTTGGGTGTGTGCACAATCTTGGGCGATGCGATAGCATTTTTTTGTCGTGCGTTTCTATCCTCGAATGTTGAATATTCTCCATGGGGTAGGAAACTTGATCACTTGATAGAGACTGGAAGGGACCAATCGCATGGTGTGTATCCACGGGCGCCCTATGATGGTATTGTAAGTTGTTTCCTGGTTCATGACGTGAACATCGTTTCTAGGGTGACTCGTCTAGCTAGGATGGGTAGAACTATCTCTCCAGAAGTCCGTTCAACTACATTATTAAAACCTGTTAGCGTTATGCAGTGTGGTATTATTCTGCCTTCGAGTCTCATCTGCACGAGGACTCGAGGATGGATAATACACGTGCGGCTCTTGTCATCTACCATTATTCGTTTTACATCAGTATCTGCAATATGTAAAGTTATAACAAGAGCATTATAGTGAGGGAAAGACAAACTGTCGCATCTGACTTATCGAAGATGATACTATCTTCGAGGTCATCATATCATTCATGGGTGATTGATCATTTGAGTATATGTGTGGTAGTGAACTTGACATGATTGATTGCTACGCCATCGCCCCCGCCGATGATCATCTGTATAGTGCAAGTGGGAGAAGGTGGTTTTGGAGGTCCCTGGGGCTGTTCACGTCCGCAGGCAAAGTTAGCCCATCCTTGATCACTCAATAACTCTTGCAGATGTCCCTGGCTTAACATTCGTACTACTTCTTGTCGTAGTCCTATGCAATCTTCGGTTTTGTTACCCCTTTCTTAGTGAAATTCGTAGAAAGCGCTCGACTTCCGAGTGATGGGGTCTGACCTCATCTTTTGCGGCCATTTCACCTTTGGACAAAGTTTTTCTAGGGCGTACACTATTTCTGAAGGAGAAACATAAAAATTGTGAGCGGATAAGAGTGAAGGAACAACTTTCTCGTGTCGATATGGTGTTGTATGTCGAGGAGGAGCATCTGTGTGCCACGGTGGAGGCGGGGCAAACGTCCTGACTTAGGGCTAATGCCTTTATCGATCGAGGCGGGGCCCCAACTGATCTCTTCGACCATCATTGCGACGATCTTTCCTTGCTTCAGTTTGAAGTGATGTCAACCGTTGGGTCGAACCATTGAGGTCATCCTCGTCGGCTCGTACCTTGGCGCAGTAGGCGTTATGGATTTCTTCCCAAGTAGTTGGAGGGTATTTCATGAGTCTGCTTAGCAATTTTCTGGTCACTCTCGACCCGTTTCTATTTAATCCATTCTGGAAAGCTGCTACTGCCATTCCTTCTGACACATTCGGCAAGCTCATTCTCACCCTGTTGAACCGAGCTAAGAAATCCCTGAGTCCCTCGTCGTGCATCTGTCTTATGGCAAATATATCATTTACCCTAGCTTCTGCTTTTTTGGCTCATGCATGGCGGTGACGAATTTGTCTGCCATTTCCTCAAACGTTGCTATCGAGCGTGCCGGTAGTTGAGAGTACCATGTCAAGTCTCCCCCTGTTAGGGTTTTGCCGAACTTTTTCAATAGTAGCGATAGTACCTGCTCTTTTGAATGATCGTTACCTTTTATAGCTGTAACGTAGTGGATGATATGGTCTTCTGGATTGGTAGTGCCATCATATATCTTTAAGTATGGCGGCATTTTGAAGGTCTTTGGAATGGTGTAGGGGGTTGCTTCTTCACTATATGGTTGCTCGATGAATCGACCAACATCGCGTTTTGGCAGCAACTTTGGAGCGCCTGGTATTTTGTCAACTCTCTCTTGGTGTTCCTTCATTTGGTCACGATTATTCTTATTTTTCATCTCCTTTATTTTATTTAAAACAGCTGCAAGCGTATCATTGCATGCGTCATTAGCAACATAAGTGTTACCTGTACGTAGGGCGTCTTGCTCATTAGCGTTTATCGTGACATTTGCATGTGCAACATTCCTGTCATCCCTTTGGCCAGGTTTATCAAGTATGGTGTTTAGAGTACTTGTTAGCCATTCTTCTAGCAGTCTTCTTACTGTCGGTGGTGCCTCTCCTGTTGCAGATGTGGAGGCTTCCCTCTCGCGTGAAGCAGTCATGCTTTCGTGTGGGGAAGGTGAAGTGTCTCCCCTCAGGTGTGGTGTTTGGTGTTTCATTTTTGTTGTCCTCTCTACTATCTTCATTGATGGTGTCTAGGAGGTTGGTTGTGACGCCTACTATTTCTTTTTGGCTTGCATCTCCTTTCCTTACCATTGTTGGTTAGTACCAAGCTAGGAGAAGGTGATTATCCCTTTCAGGAGTGTAGATGAAACTAAAATCTTAGCTAAAGAAATCCCCACAGACGGGGCCAAATTGTTTGACCCAAAAGATATTGAAACCTTTTTTATTAAATCAATTAAAGAAGATGAAGAGGTAAATCTCAGCCAAGTATAATAAACTTTAGATTGAAAGAGGCAAGGGATGAACAAGATGAATAATGTTTCTAAATATCATGAAACCAAATGATTAAGTGTAAATATGACAGCTTTGAATGTAGAAAGATATTGCAATGGATGCTCTTAGACCAAAGTCAGTAAGATATATCGATCCCCTTTTTACAAAGTCTTCCCCTTCTTTTTATAAGGGGCAACCCCCTCTTGAACCTTAAAAGATGTGACATAGAGAATATTCGAAAGTATATTCGCGTTGCCTCCTGTTGCACCTATACTACTACAAATTTCGTGCATCTTCTAATCGCTATTAGTAGTCGCCACCTTCAACGACCACAGAACGTTGTGTCGTAAGGGTCTCATCATTTTTCGTATTTGTCAGTGGCCGTGGTCGTCCAAATTTGGACCTATATAAAAGCTTAGAGATGTCAATTAGTGATAGAATCAACAGACATTAGCGGAATCTTGGGCGAAGGAGAGCAGACTAGGACTTTTTCATCAGAAGCGGCTAATCGACAAACCGAGCTAAAAATCACGCCTATAATTGTTAATTCGACTGCCGAGAAGATGAAATTTGTCATGCATACCCAAAACACCCAACCGACAATAACCAAAGTGTTGTTGCAAGTGAAGGCACATTGATGTATCCAATAGTTACCACTATCCAGAACATTGGGGTTAAAGGAAACTCTTCGAGTAATCAGAATACTGGTGTTGCTACAACCCTAATCAGTAGTAACCAGATGATTGTTGCAGAAGGTACTTCGAAGCATTTTATTGCGACAACAATTCAAAATACTCGGGCTAAAGGGGGCATTCCAAGAAATTAAATTACTGGAAGTGTAGTCAACAATCAAAGAAATGTTACTGAGAAATATTTTTGATAAAGAACATGCTAATAAGAAAATAGAGCCTCCGATGGGGAAACCAGCTAATAAGGAACTGAGTTGGCCGAGCTTATTGCGGGCAATAGATTAGCATCCAAGGGAATGAGTTTATCATATATAACACCAGTGACTATGGAAGGGGAAAAGATTTCTCAAATTAATCAGAGGAACTATAAAAGGGGACAGCAAATGGAAGCAGGCTATGATCTTGTATGTGGTGGGTGCTACACCATCCATGGGTTCACCAGAAAGGTACATAGGTAAGCAATGGAACTTTACTGCTAAACCAAAGATCTATTTACACAATGATATATATTTTGTTATGAAGTTCAATACCTTGGAAGACAGAAATGAAGTCTTATATTCAAGTCCCCATACAATAAACAACAAGCCAATAATAATTAAGCCATGAGAAGCAGATTTTAACTTCAATAAAGAAGTATTGAGAATGATTCCATTGTGGGTGCAATTCCAAACCTGCCACTAAACTGTTGGGAAATGGTAACACTTAGCAGGATTAGTAGTGTACTGGGAAATCCTATTTATGCTGATGAATGTATGACAAAGGCTGGGAGGATATCATTTGCTAGAGTTTTGATAGAAATAGATGTAATAGTTCATCTCCTTTAATTGATCAAAGTAGAGGATCTGACTGGCAAAGTATTTGAACAAGAAGTTTGGTATGATTATGTAATGACTCGGCCGGTCGTTTCGAGAGGCCATGTTCCCTTATTTTTCTGCTCATATTGTGTTTTATAGTTGTTATATGACTTACCGGGTTAGTCGTTTGGGTTCGGAATGATTTGAGACATTTAGTCTCATAATGGAAAGTCTAGTTGGAATGACTGATCGAATGTTAATTTATGCGTAAACGACTCCGGAATGAAGTTTTGATGGTTTCGTTAGCTCCGTTGGGTGATTTTGGACTTAGGAGTGTGTTTGGATTGTAATTTGGAGGTCCGTAGTGGAATTAGGCTTGAAATGGCGAAATTTGAAATTTTAGGAAGTTTGACCGGGAGTGGACTTTTTGATATCAGGGCCGAATTGGAATTTCGGAAGTCGGAGTAGGTTCGTGGTGTCATTTGTGACTTGTGTGCAAAATTTGAGGTCAATCGAATGTGATTTCAAAGGTTTCGGCATCGTTGGTAGAATTTGAAATTTTCAAACCTCATTAGGCTTGAATCTATGTGTGATTTGTGTTTTTGAAGTTGTTTGAGGTGGTTTGAGGGTTCGACTAAGTTTGTATGAGGTTTTAAGACTTGTTGGTACGTTTGGTTGAGGTCCCGGGGACTTCGGGTTGATTTCGGGTGGTTAACGGACTAAGGTTTGAAGTTGAAGAGCTATTGAAGTTTGAGGACTGCTGGTGTAATCGTACGTGCAGAGTGGGCACCGCAGGTGCGAGTCCGCAAAGGGAGGAAGAGAGCCTTAGAAGCGGGTAAGGAGGAAATGGCAGAGGTCACATGTGCGAGGTTGTTTTCTCACCTGCGAGGTCGTAGATGCAGCGAAGAGGGCGCAGAAGCAGAGTGTGAACGAGTGAGGGGTGTAGGCTGCTTCTGTAGAAGCGGATCATTGTGCCGCAAAGGCGCCTGCACAGGTGCGAGACCTAGAGCATAGGTGGGACCCCGGGTGAGTTAAGTGACTTCCACAAGTGTGGAGTTTTCACCGCAAAAGCGGATTTTGGGACCGCAGGTGCGGTTTGACTGGGCAGAACATATGTCATGACCCAAACTGATGGGCTGCGATGGGAACCTGGTACCTTACTCAACCGAGTACCAACGTAACGTATCTTTCTTATTACATCATCATAAATATGTGACATACGGGCCTAATAGGCCAACATAATCATTTATAAACTCAAAAAATAGGCCGACAAGTCCGTACAATCTTTCACATACATGACATATGTCTACAAGCCTCTAAGAGTACATAAATGTCATAAAGGTTGGGCAGAGTCCCGCCATACCAAACAATACACGTCTAAATCATACTAACCAAACAAGAAACTTCGAAGCAAATGGAGCACACCAACATCTTCCGTTGAGCTGATAGCCTACTTGGAGGGCTCTCGACCTGTCTATCAGAACCTGCGTGCATAAAACGCAGCGTCCCCAGGCAAAAGGGACGTCAGTGCAAAATAATGTACCGAGTATGTAAGGCAATATACTAAAGCTAAAACTGAACTGATAATATAATAACTGAAAATAACTCAGAGTCAAAGAAAATCTGAAGATATGCTCATCTGCTGATACTGACTCAAATCTCTCAATATAGTGAATAAAATAATTGTCCGGCCCTATAAGGCTTGGTGTTTATATATATATAACTGCTATGCCATAGTAGGCTCGCTCATAGGCGCTCGGCTATACTAGGCTCTGTATCTCAACCAACTGGGCTCGCTCATATGCGCTCGTCAACAGTAGGCTCGGTATATATATAACTGCTTTGCCATAGTAGGCTCTCTCATAAGCGTTCGGCCATACTAGGCTCTGTATCTCAACCAACTGGGCTCGCTCATAAGCGCTCAGCCACAAAAGGCTCGGTATATAACCTACCATCTGATCAAAGGTTGCCCAATAAGGGCCTGCCCATCGATTATAGCTCGATAGTAATGGAAATACTTTAATACTGTATATATATAAACTCTCTACTCTCTTGACTGGAAGATGAAAATACTCAATTGAATATAAAGTCCTGATAAGGAGAATATTGTAACTTACAAAACTAGAAAAATATACGTAACTTGCGAGACAACAAAATATACGTAAATTCCGGAATATGAATTTTTCTTTATGCCTCGTTATCAAACTTGTGTAATGACGAGATCATGCCAAAATAAAGGAAAAGCTTAGCCTTAACATAACTGGAGTAGAAACAACTCCGCATAATATTTCGTTGGAAACCTTCGTGGATTGAACATAGAAATTAAAATCAGATTAAGCTTCTAGGCTTTGTAATTGAGGAACGAAATCTGCTTTGATTTGTTGAAGTTTGGGACGAAATTGCTTCTAAGCTTTTGGTTTTGAAAATGGAACGTTTCTGCTTTGATTTAAAATGGAATGCTTCTAAGCTTTTGGTTTTGAAAATGGAATGTTTTTGCTTTGATTTAAAATGGAACTTCTAACGTTTTTGAACAAAAAGGGTTTTCAAACTTTCAAACCAAAATAGGAGTTCCTAACGTTATTTGTTCTTATCCTTGAAAAGAGATAAGACTTTTAAGTCTTATCTTTGTTAACTTTAAGCTTTATTTTAAACCTTAGGTGTAAGACTAAACACCTATACATAAATGGCTTATGAATCATCTTCTTGTTTGGTGGCCTAGTGCCATGTGTAAAATGGGTATATTTTATAAGTTTTTATTCACTTATTAGTTAACTGGGTAATGTTCCGTTACTCGGTAATTAATCAATTACTCACATAATTTAAAAATTACCACACATTATTTTAAATCTTACTTATTTTTAAAATACTTCATATATACTTTATATATTATACTACCGTGGTCATATGGTACCTGGCATGGTACTAGTTCATAATTATTTGTTATTATCGCTCGACTCGTATTTTATTCCAAATAGGTCGCTTTCAACGAACTTGTTTTCTTTAATCCGTGTACCCTCTTATTCTTCGTAACACTTATTTATTGCTTGCTATAAATTGCGTAAGTACGTTAAAGTCAAGATGATCTCTTCCCCGAGTTTTACATAGATTAACTGAAAACAAAATTTTAATGTACAATACTTCAGGGTGCAACATCGTCGTAACTTAATACTGCGAAACGTGACATCTCACTTTCGGGCTCTCATTAATTTATTTATAGCGTATTTTCATGTACAGAAATATAGGGTGTAACATCATTCCCCCCTTTGGAACATTCGTCCTCGAATGTTGATTGATGTGCTTATCGCTCTCATATCCCATAGCTCTTGTGAATACTTTAGTAATCCTCTTGCCATCTAGGCAACTGTTCTATAAATAAGTCCAAAGGCCAGGGTATCCCCCCACCCTTTAGGCCTCTTTCCTATGCCATGACTTGTGATCGAATTCCTTCCAATCTCATAAATGGTGCTACCTCCCATCATACAGCTTCTACGATACTGGCCTTGTAAGTGTGCTTATGCGACTCTCCTCTCCTTTTTCCTCCAGTTTTTAGCCAATCCTGAAGTTCTTCGCTTGTTTTTGTTTTGTCGAACTTACGAATATTGCTATATCTTATTTTATAGACCTGGTTATCCATTTGTATGACTTTACTGCATCTACATAGGTCATACTATACCATAACTCGTACCTCGACTTCTCGTTACTGAGGTTTGCTACCAAATCCTAGGTTACTTTCATTGCTTATCCCATACGTATAAATCTATGCCCTCTAATTCTTCCATTTTACTGTTCATCTTAAGAATGGCGGCCTAATCTCTTCTCATACTTTATAACTTTTATCCATCCAATGTTGATTCACCTCAATTTTGATTCATAATCCACCCCTGATAACTTAACCTTTTATGTAATATTGTTGCTAGGATTCATGTTTTAACGGGGAACATCTGAAATGATTAGATTGTTCCACCTAGGGAGATACCCTGCTTTCATAACTGTATCTCACAACATCCTAATGTGATTTACCATGCGTGGGTATTTTAATCTTGTGCAATTCATGAGATCCCTTTCTTTTATTCGTCAGATCATTACTCAATCAAAGGCCCAAACGTCAATATGTTTTCTATAATAATTACACCTTCATTCTATTAACAGGGCAGCATTCCATCACTTCTGAATGTTATTAGTCTTAGACTCCTTTGAGTTCATTCAGGCTATACTGAACTTTCTATAACTTAGAGAAAACCATTAGCTTTCTTGTTTACATGGGTTTTAATCCCGAGGACTTATCCGTTCTCGTCACCATTTCACTTTCCTTTCCTCATCCTTACTAATGTTTCGTTAAAACTTTGTCGCTCTACTATACTTTAGCTTGGGACCTATACATAGATATTTATTCTATTCGTGGCCTTCCTTCAACTTGCTTGCACTACAGATTTCCTTATGTTGTTATGGAATATCAAGCGAGACATCACATCATCTCTAACTATCCTTTACTCTCAAAATCAGGCTTTTTGATACCTAGACCATAGGCTGGAAGATATGCTACTGACGCCGCTGCTATCATTCCTGGATATTGAATCCCCGCGCTTCTAGCCTTCTATCCCAAGTATGGAATATTCTCAACCTTCTGCTTTTGAGTATCTCGTACATTGTTCACATTTACCTTACTTTCCTTAAAGCCTCACATCACATCTTCTATCTTTTTCATGACCGTTCCTCCACATAGGTATAATTCACATTCATGTCTTGAACTTCTATTATAATACATGCACCTCTTTACATAATCTCGTAAGAGCTCCATACTAATTTCTTATGAGGTTGGGACACTTCTAACTGACTTTATCACAGAGCCGCTATAGAATATGGCTACTGCATTATCTCTCTTGTACCTTTGATAGTAAGAGTGATTCTGCAAGGCTCTCAATCACGATTTCTATAATTTTCAGGGTCCAATAATCAGATTTCTGATTTACTTCGTTGATGTATCTCTTTAGTTTCTTCCTTTTTCTGATCAGCCTTTATGTAGGCGTAAGCACTTCCCGATATGTGGTTCATGGTAGTTATTACTTTAGCTCTTCATGGACGCTATGGAATATTCATGATAAAATCTTCTGACAATTCAATCCTTTGTCTATGATCTAGGCTCAATTCTTTGTTTTAACTTATATCGGAATTTTCTATGACTGTATGATTGTTAACATATATGTTGCTGCATGGATAATACTCTGAAATCGTAAGTGCATTCATCACATAACTAACTATGGATCATTGATCAATAATTCCTTTCGTTGTATCTCAGTTTTCTTTAAATGTAGGCAATTACTTTTCCTGGTATTTTTGTCCCCTTGTTGCATCCGTACTTAGCTTATATTATTTCCTACACGTGGCAGAGTTTTCATACAACTCATATGATCTCGAATATTACTTTTAATTCTTACTTCCCATTCATTAGCCACGGCAGGTGCCATTTTCCTTTGGAATTCTTACAATGTTGTTGCGAAATTGTTGTTACACGATCATTTCTTGTTTAGGTCGTTGTGCTTAGGTTGAAGCCTTCTTTATTATCTCCTCATCTAGTCTTTTGTTGTAGCACTTAGAGAGAACCCTTGACTCTCGTAAAGCTGTGAGCTTACTACGGACCTTTTTGATGTCCTTACTTGCCTATAATCATCCTTAGTTGTTTACTTCCATGCCCTTGTGCTTGTATGGTTGCTTCTGAACTGATATTTTGACTGCTTTCCTAGTGGCACTTTCTTTTATCCTTGTAATACTCATACAGTATCTTTAACTACCCCGACTCTTGTTTTAATATATCTCAAGTATTATAATGATATTCTTTGAGGATGAATTCTCCATGTTGGGTTCTACTATGTTTATCTTACATAATCTGATGACTCATCTGTAACTCCATGTTTAGCGAAAACTAGGATCTTTCTGACCAATTACTAACTACTCGTTGGCCCATTCTCATGTCAATATTCCTCGTAATTTTTCTTGGGTTATTTCTTTTGTCTTAACTTACGTCTCGCACTGGCTCTTTATTTATTAATAACAGCTCGGGCAGGAATCTTTACTTCCTCTCCTTTACATCGTGCTTTCATAATATTCTTGAATCGTAGCGTATCTGTAATATTTGGATAAGTGCCATCTCATTCCTCTTTCATTTATCGCATTCTTCTTTTACCATTCCATAGTCACTAGAACCACTTAATTCTACCTTAATGTCACATCACTTCATATTCCTCCCTTTAGGGGTGTACTAAGAGCTAAAGCCACGAGGATCTACCCATAGATGGTTTACCTCTTCATCTTTGGCATCGTTTCTCGACATCAATGATCCTTACTTGCCTTATGACAATCCTTCTGTACCAAGGATGACAAATTCCCTTACTCACGAGGGTGACACTTAATGTAACTAATACATACAGTCCCTTAAGCTTAACTTTGCTAACATTGCTTGCTTTAGGGAAGCGTCTTCCTAAATGACCATTCTTTGAATTTCTCATGAATCTTCTTCTGTTGTCCATCCTATTATTGCCGGAACATGATCTAAAATTCTCATGATGCTGACTATTATCAAATCACTCAGCCCCTAATTCATATTTAGTTTATCTGATTCACCAGTCCATATTAATTCCTATTACTCTGGGTCTAACTTTTCCTCTTGGTAATCGCGCTAGAGTTGCAAACTTATTTTTCGAAATGAGGTTATGACTTTATGACCTATATTCTTTCATTATCTCAAGGACTATCATCTTTTGTCTTTCCTTCACCTGACTATAAACTCTGTAATACTGTCATCATTTTTTTGACCTACCGTTATCATCTGTGTATCATATCTTACTCATAATGCTTCATTAACTCTCTTCTTATCTTCCGCTAATTATCTATGCTTACTGCTTTATTCTAAAAACTCGAACAAAACATTCTTTTGCCTTTGACTCCCCTTGATCCATCCCTTGGCTCTTTCAATTGCCTAACATTCTTTCTTTACGGGTGCGGGAGCCACACTAAGGTAATATTTATTCCTTTAAGGCTTCCAAGGCTCATATCTAGCTTTAATAATTTAGGGTGCACCACCTAGGTGTCTCACGAGGAGATCTACTACCACACTTGCAATATCTTTTGAAAATGTCAACTAACACAAAAAATCCATTCACCATTTTGGTTTACTCTAAACCCAGCCAGGTCCTGATATTTCGTCCTTTTCTTAAACTACACTTGTTAGCCCCCATTGGGAACTGAGATGGGTACGACCAATTGTACATATCTCTGTTACTATTGAGGGTAACTCTTAATGCTTATATTTTTCTGCCGAAACTGTAATACCGATAATCTTCATTAACTGGGCACCCCGTACCCTTCTTCACATTGCTTCTTTTACTCCTTAAAAGCATTGTCTTTTACCATAAAGGTGGATAAATATTCTTGCCTTAAGGTCCCTTATCAAGAGGCTTACACCTTTCAGTACACCCATGATTTGCTAAAGACCTCACATTTGCTTATTATAAGTAAGATGCAAAATCGAGTTCCTCTAAATCAATAATTCCATAGATATATCTCTTATCGATTGTCTTTCTGAATGTAGGCATCGTCTTATTACGAATAGAAGTTTGGAACTTGAATTCTTATAAGTGAGCTCTACCATACGATCTAGAGTAAGAAGAAAGAGTGAAAGTCCTAAATGCCCTGTAGCCTCCTGCTTATAAGTGTGGTGCACTACACATATATAAACAAGACTCTACTAGACACGACTTGTAGACTTCCTAGAACAGGACTGCTCTGATACCACTTTGTCACGACCCAAACCGATGGGCCACGATGGGCATCTGGTACCGTACTCAACCGAGTACCAACGTAACGTATCTTTCTTATTACATCATAATAAATATGTAACATACAGTACTAATAGGCCAACATAATCATTTATAAACTCAAAACACAGGCCGATAAGGCCGCACAATCTTTCTCGTACACGACATATGTCTGTTACACCTCCTTCTTACCACCCCCGGTAGGGTATAAGGGAGTTTTTTCAATTAAAGTGACAATCGAAACGGGATTATTTATTTAAGAATCAGAGTCGCCACTTGGGATAATTTATGGTGTCCCAAGTCACCGGTTTAAATCCCGAATTGAGGAAAGATTGACTCTGTTTTACAATCCGCAAACACAGAAATCCGGTAAGGAATTCTATTAACCCGAGAGAAGGTGTTAGGCATTCCCGAGTTCCATGGTTCTAGCACGGTCGCTCAACTGTTATTTTTGGCCTATTTATCTGATTTTAAAACATGTTTTAACCTATGGTTCAATTTTAACTTTATAACCGCTTTTATTAAGTTTTTTTAGGAAAGATTCAACATCATCCAAAACACATCTTGAACCGCGTCACATAAATGCACCTCCGATCCACGACACATTTTATCTAACGTTTTTGAGATTTGGATTTGGGTCACATGAAATGCACACCCGAGTTTTGGAAAGTAATTTTTATATAGCGCATCTAAAGCAACTACGCTCTTTCACATTTGCGAGGGCCATGAAAAATTCAACTAAATGGCATGCCTCGATTTCTAAGGATTAAAATTAATTAAGTGAGGGCCATACATTTTGAGATTTTATTTGGCACGACACACCTCAAGTCTATTTTTAAAGGATGTTTGAACTAATTTTTTGAGAGCCATAAATTATAATGATGTTGTTTATATGACTGAACCCAATAAGTCATAGTCATCCATCAAGCAAAATGAGATCAAGTTACATATTTAACAATGTAATAACATTAAAAAAACAAAAATGTTACACTCCAAGTGCATTCAATTTAACAACATTAAAAAAATATTTTCTTGGATATACGATACTACACGGCTGCAAATTTGAAGTACTAAGCAGAAATTATTATAGTTAACAATTTCAAATGTAGCTTTCCATAGTAAAATTAATAACATGCTCATTAAGAATGTGTCATTTTATTCAACTTAAGACCATTCAAAAAAAGAAACATCAACACAGTTTTTTAACGAGGAAGAGTAGTAGAGTGCAAAAATAACCTTTAACAAGAAGGATCTGAATCGGTTTGTTCAAAACCAAAAGCTGACCAAGACCATGATTCCGGAACCTCGACTTCGAAGCTCGCCGGAATTCGAACAACCTCGGACGTACTCGACTAGGCTTGGGCGTTTTTCTCTCTGTTTTCCGGGTCGAATAGTCTTTGTAATTCCAAAAAATTAGTGTAAACAAGTAGAAATTGAACCAGCTTTAAGATCCTTCCTTTTGTGTTTTTATTTTCTATTTCTTAAGTTCTTGACTTTCTAGATCTTCGAATTAAAGAAAATGCAGAATGCTTCCATGATATCTAAATGTGTATGCGTTTATATGTGTGAATTGAGGAAGAAGATGGATCCAAGAATCAAGGGGAAAGGCCGTTTCTCATTCTTTGTGTGGTCAGCTGGGTTGTCGCTAGGTTCAAGTGGGGGTTGCGGCTGATAGCTTGGAGTGATGGCTAGGGAAGATGAAGTCAGGGGGTTCGTTTTTTGTTCAGCGGCCCTTTCTTCTTCAGATTTTCGATTTCTTGTATAGGTTAGTCTCCATCTACAGAAAAACTGCGGATTGGTAAGATTTTTAGGTGTAGGTCACTATTTAGGCATTAGGTACTATTATATAGGGGTAGGGATTAAGTTAGGGGTATGGGTCTAGGAATTATGGGCTAGGTCCAAAATTAGGCCTAAAAATGAGTTGCTCGAACCCAAGATTTATTCTTTCTCCGCAAACGAGACTAAAATACGACCTCATTTATTAATTAGTCCTACTTAAGTAAAATAGTTGTTAAAATAAGAATGACTGTTAAAATAAACTATTTTTTTTGGTATTTTACAAGATTAAAAATGACTACAAAAATATTAATGAAACTATTTTTTTGTAATTTTTATTTTCTTGTAATAAAATAAAGTAAAAGAGTCAAATTAATTAAAATAGATATATTAGGCCTAAATTAAATATTTACATGCTAAAATATAAAAAATATTGGGGAGGGTCAAAAATTACCTGTCTACAGCTGCCCCTCTTTGACTGGAAACACGAAAAGTTTTCAGACAAAGAATGACTAGACATGTTTTTTGACCCGACCCTTATTTAAGGAGACCAAAAACTAAGAGAAAGGAGAATGTGACCGAGCCCTAATATCTGAGCTGCCTACATATCCTTGGCTATAAAGGAATCAGGTCACATGTAGTTCAGAAGTGAATGAGGTGATGAAGTACCGAGGTGGAGAGTCGGTCGAGGTGTTGTTCCGCTGAGGTTCCGGTCCGCGGTCCCGTTATTACATATAAATCAAAAATGAAAGACTAACTAAGTCTATTAGCTACGAGTTACAAGATTCCTATCTATGAGTCTTCTGAAGCTTGATCTTGAGTCTTGGTTGGTTTTTCATGCGGACCCTGATCTGAATCTTGATGCTTGTTAGCCGCAGGTGTTGGTTCAATCTTCTTCAGCTTTTCAAACCAAGATGGGACATGCAAAGCTTGTGATCTCAGCCCTGTCTTGAGCAGCTCACATCTTTCACTAACTTCTGCATTTGGATTCATTTTTTGTCTTTCTTTTTGTTTTTTTTTTCTTTTTATTCTGGATTGTGACTAACTTTTGTTGATCATCTAGGACTGCTGACTCGCATTTTTGATGCGAGCTTCTTTTGTTGCTGACCTGAATTGCATTCTAAATTGAATTCCCTTTTTTTTCCAGGCGGGCGCCTGATTGCTGAACTTAAATTGTCTTCTCTTATTACTTGACATTGTTTTCCCTTGCACCTTGAACTATTTTCCCTTGAAACTTGAACTGTCTTCCTTCGAAACTGTTTTCCCTTGAAACTTGAGTTGTCTTACTTCGACACTGCTTTCCCTAGAAACTTGAGTTGTCTTCCCTTGTTCTCCAGGTGGGCGTCTGATTACAACAAAACAGACAAAACAAAAGAAATTTTCCTGCCCCAGTTTGATATTAGGAACATCTGTGAGCGTTAACAAAACTATAAATCACTTGCGATGCTGATGAAGGATGCAATGATGAGAGTAAAATTAATGACTAGACTAGGATGTGTGTATCCTAAACGTGATTGAGCATGCGGAAAACTATAAACTAAGCTTGACTAAAGTAAAAACTGAACCTATTCTCCAGGCGGGGCCCCTGATTTCAAGAAAACTAGACATTGATAACTAAAAATTGACCCCTCTTCTTTCAAATTCAGACTTCCCTTTTTTTTAAATTATTATCCTAGGAGAAAATTCATCGGACTAGGTTTTCTATCTTAGGAGAAAGATTCATCAGACTAAGATTTTGATCCTAGGAGAAAGTTCATCAGACTAAGTCTCTTTTCTACTTCTTTTTGGTATCTTAGGAGAAAAGTTCATCAGACTAAGATTTCTATCTTAGGAGAAAGATTCATCAGACTAAGATGTTTATCCTAGGAGAAATTCATCAGACTAGGTCCTTTTTCTCTCTTTTTTGATATCTTAGGAGAAAGATTCATCCGACTAAGATTTATATCGTAGGAGAAAATTCATCAGACTAGGTCTCTTTTCTTATTTTAGGATAAAGATTCATCAGACTAAAATTTTGATCCTAGGAGAAAGTTCATCAGACTAGGTCTTCTATCTTAGGAGAAAGATTCATCACACTAAGATTTTGATCCTAGGAGAAAGTTCATCAGACTAAGTATTCTATCTTAGAAGAAAAATTCATCAGACTAAGATTTTGATCCTAGGAGAAAGTTCATCAGACTAGGTCTTCTATCTTAGGAGAAAAATTCATCAGACTAAGATTTCGATCTTAGGAGAAAATTCATCAGACTAGGTTTTCTATCTTAGGAGAAAGATTCATCAGACTAAGATTTTGATCCTAGGAGAAAATCCATCAAACTAGGTCACTTTTTTTTTCTTTTTTTTTGGTATCTTAGGAGAAAGATTCATCAGACTAAGATATTTATCCTAGGAGAAAATTCATCAGACTAGGACTTTTTATCCTAGGAGGAAAAATGTAAAGATCAATGGCAAGATTTTATGCACAATAGCAAGAAAAATAAAGGCAAAGATTTGAGAAACTTCCCTTTGTAGTCTCTTCTCATCTTTTATTTTCCTTCTCTTTTTTTTTTTGTTTTTTTTTTGTTTTTATTCTTTTATTTTATTTCTTTTTTTTGAACCACTTTTCTTGCACTGCTTTGTTCCTGTTTTACACAAAGAAAAATTGGTCAGTTTTGAAAATGGTGGTCGGTTTGTGGCCTTGAGTCTTGGACAGTTTGGCTTCTGCTCAATCAGCTTGAGTCGGTCTCAAAAGACTTTTGTTCTGCACTAACTCTGATTGTTTCACACCAGTACCATTTGTATTTGCAGCTCAAACAGCCGTATCCCAATTGGAGATCATTGCTTATGTGACCTTTTCCAATATCTTGAATGACTTCCTGCTTTTGAGCAATTTGTCTGTCAGAGAGAATCACCAGTTATCTTTGTTTGCGCCAAGTAGGCTGACAAGAGTCTTTTGGGGAAGACTTTGCATGAATCCTCAAGTCATCTCGAAAGTAACAACTGAGTGTGCTGGCCAAATTTACTTTGTGCAACTAAAAAGCTGGTAGTAGATTTTGAAATCTTTTCTTGCTTTTTTTGACAAGGACCGACTTAGAGTGAAGGACACAATGATGTAAAGAAACAAGTATCAACAAGAAATGCCCATGTCGGAAGGACAGAAGGAAGAGTTTTTTTTCTTTTTTTCTTTTTTTCAATAACTAGCCTTAATGATCATGACATGCAATTTGGACTCAACGGCCTGATCTATCAAACTAATCCAATCTTCCCTTTTAACATTCCTATGACCTTTGAAGTCGGGCTTGTTTATGTTTTTGCATCAGCTTCACGACTCGCTTTCGACTAGTGGTGCCCCAGGGATTTTCACCAACAAGTTTCTCTCATTTATTTATCTCTTCTTACCATCGCCTTACAGTGCCCGTAAAGGTTTTCACTAGTAAGACTCTCTCATTTATTTATTTTTCATTTTCTTTTTTTTTCACTTTTCTTGTGCGAACATCTTGACAATGTTCTATGTCGCGTGACAACCGTTGATCATTGCATGCTCCTCTTGGCACTTTTGAAGGCATATCGGGAGGTCTTTATTTGGAAGGTTTTTGGATAGGGTTAGATGAAAGGTCGGCATAAAGCTCAACACAGACTAAAGATGACAGGGTTGTATACTTACAACTTTTGGAATTGACTCTTTTAAAAATGAAATAAATTCTTTGCCCCAGTTTAAACTATTGGGGATTTTTTTTGAATTTTTCTTTTTCTTTTTCTTTGAATTCTTATTTTATTGGACCGAACCGGGAGGCTGCCTACGTATCATTTTTTAAGGAATCAGGTCGAACGTAGTTCTAACATCTGACCTAACTATTTTTTTCATCTTTCTTTCTATATCTTTTTCTCTTTTTCTTTTCTTTTCTTTCTCTTTTTTTTTAAAAACAAGTTGCCCCAGCTTATATTTTTTTAGGGCATGGACCTTTGACAATTCTTTTCTTCTTCTTTTTTTTACTTGAACTTTCTAAAAGCTACCCCAGTTTGTACTCTTGGGGCATGGACTTTTCTTTTCTTTTTTTTTCTTTTTTTTTGGACCCTTGACTCTAAACTTGATTCCAAAAGATGGTGGTTAAAGAAAATAACACAGGTTCAAAAGGAGTAACAAAGAGTATAAAGTGTTTGGATAGCAGAAAAAGGGCCTCCCATCCTCGAGAACGCCAATTAAAATATTTCTTCGCGATCACATCACTGATGAACATGCTTGACTTCTTGGGTCTTTTTCAGTGTAAATCTGTATGAGCAATACTTTCCTCGTTGTGAATGACCCTTGTCAATTTAGGTGACTTTTCTTGGATTTTGTCTTAATGTAGAAGATGCATTTTGCCACTAACTGATCCATTTCAAGTTGTCTGGAATACACCTTCTATTGAAAACACTTTCTATCTCTTAGTGCTAAACAGACTTCAGCCCATCCGATTATCCTTAAGCCCGATCTTCTCAAATGATTCAAAAGGTAGAGATCCTTAACATCCATGAGCATAACTTATTTGGTTCCATGTAAACTTGGCTCATGCTTATTTTCCAAATATTTCTTGTCTTTATTCATCTTCCAAAAGTGTCTCTTTCTCACTTATCCAACTCAAGACTAAGTCAGTTTTCTAAGATCTGGCCAAAAATTCCGCATGCATGTCATGTCACTAAAACTAGCGTGAAAAGAACTATGCACAAAATGGACACAAAATGACTGATATGCTTGTTTTTATTGAATAAAGGATAGCAGGGTCAGATAACAGAAAAGAAAAAGAAAAAATGACAAAATAAGCTACCATGGCTAAAAGAGAAGTGACTTTCGAGTTACTAAGAGACATCTTAGCCACACATTCGCACATCAACATTACCACAACATTTGACCATTTTAATTGCTTTGGATTCAACACCCAAATTTTGACAATTATCCCGAGCAGCCCATGTCCTATTATTCAAAACTGGTAAATTCAACCCCACATTTGCCTCCATTTTTTATTTTTCACCGCCAACTTGCATGCTTACCTTTTTGTGACCTTGGATCAACAATAATGGTGCTTGTTCCATTAGTTGAAAAGATGCATTTATTTTCGAGAGATCTTGGATTGTTTTTGCCATTGCAAACCAACAAACCGACCACCCTTGACTACCTATTATTCCAAAATCACAAGCATGTTAGAATAAACACTCTCTTTTTTTCCTTTTCTTTTTTTTTTCTTTTTTCTTTCTTTTCTCTGTTTTTTTAACCATTCGATCGAACTTGATGTGGGCTGCCTAAGTATCACGTGGGAACATGAATCAGATCTTGCATAGTTCGAGAAGATTAGGAATAAAGTAAATAAACTAACTCTTTTTGGGATTTTGGACTTTTTCCGAAAGAAAGACTTAAAAAGAAGAAACAAAATATATTTTTTGATTTCGATTTTTTGTTTGTTTGTTTTTTTAAAAAAAAAAATTGAAAAGAAAGACTTCTAAAGAAGAAAAAATATTTTTTGAATTTCAACTTTTTTAAAAAAAATTTCGAAAGAAAAACTTCTAAAGAAGAAAGACAAATATTTTTGCATTTATGGATTTTTATTCTGAATTTATGAAAGAAGTACTTCTAAATAAAAAGAAAATATTTTTAAATCTTGAATTTTCTTTTCAATTTTCGAAAGAAGAATGAAAATATTTTTTGTATTTTTTGATTTTGAGAAGAAATTAAAAGGAAATATTTTTGTATTTTTAAAAATTGGGGTCCCAAAGAAAAATTTTGCTAAAGAAGGAAGTAAAAGAAAATATTTTTGGATTTCGGAACCGATGAGGTTTGCCTATGTATCTCATATCCGGTGAGAATTAGACCTGCATAGTTCTGCCCAGTTTTGACGGAACAGGAAAACATGACACTTGAAAATTTTGGCTCATTTTGAAATGACTTTTTTTCCAGAGTTTTGGCAGATTTTCAGAATTTTCTAAATAACTACCTCTCACTTTTTGTTTCTTTTTTCTTCTTTCTCCTCTTTTTTTTTTTAATTTTTTTTTTCTTTCCCTATTCTAGAAGCCAGTCAACTTGCAAGCCGAAACAGACAGATACGCAAGTAACACATAAGATGCATCAAGATGGTCTTTTGATTTTAGGGTACACCTGTCCTAGACGGACCCAACCCCTGTGTTGAGTCCCCAAAGTCAAATGTATATGATGCAAACAGGCATTCCTACTAGGGATCTGGCATGAGGCTGAGTTATTCTAGGTTTAAAACCTGGGTGTATTGTTCTAGACCTGTGCACCCGAGCGGACAACTCGAGCCGGGGAGGGGGCTACGTACCGGGAACCAAAAGGTCAACCGGCTTTGTAACTTGTCCGAGCCTCTTTATTATTTTAAGGTATGACACTAATAGAAGAAGAGTCATGCCAGCGTGCACATCCCCAAAGATGAGAAGAGAAGGGTTTCGTAGCAGTTTATATACAGTTCAGGTAAAATCAAAGCGGTAAAAAGCAATATTTGGCACATTAGACCCAAACAGGTAAATAAAATCAGACAGTAAATAAAGCCAAATATAACAATTACTCTAAGCTCGAA
Source organism: Nicotiana tabacum (assembly GCF_000715075.1). NCBI lineage: Eukaryota > Viridiplantae > Streptophyta > Magnoliopsida > Solanales > Solanaceae > Nicotiana > Nicotiana tabacum. The sequence continues at coordinate 183,119,381 of NC_134087.1, read as the reverse complement.
TTGTGAACCCAGAACCAGAAGTTCTGGGTTCTTATCCCCAGCAGAGTCGCCAGAGCTGTCACACCTCCTTCTTACCACCCCCGGAAGGGTATAAGGAAGTTTTTCCAATTAAAGTGACAATCGAAACGAGATTATTTATTTAATAATCAGATTCGCCACTTGGAATAATTTGTGGTGTCCTAAGTCACGGGTTTAAATCCCGAATCGAGGAAAGATTGACTCTGTTTTACAGTCCGCGAACACAGAAATCCGGGTAAGGAATTTTGTTAACTCGGGAGAAGTTGTTAGGTATTCTCGAGTTCTGTGGTTCTAGCATGGTCGCTCAACTATTATTAATGGCCTATTTATCTGATTTTAAAACATGTTTTAACCTATGGTTCAATTTTAACTTTATAACCACTTTTATTTAGTTATTTTTTAGGAAAGATTCAACATCATCCAAAATACGTCTTGAGCCACGTCGCATAAATGCACCCGCGATCTACGATACATTTTATCTAACGTTGTTGAGATTTGAATTTGGGTCACATGAAATGCACACCCGATTTTAGGAAAGTAATTTTTAAATAGCGCGTCTAAAGCAACTACGCTCTTTCACATTTGCGAGGGCCATGGGAAATTCAACTAAATGGCATGTCTCGATTTCTAAGGATTAAAATTAGTTAAGTGAGGACCATGCATTTTGAGATTTTATTTGGCACGACACACCTCAAGTCTATTTTTTAAAAGATGTTTGACCTAATTTTTTGAGGGCCATAAATTATAATGATGTTGTTTATATGACTGAACCCAATAAGTCATAGTCATCCATCAAGCAAAATGAGATCAAGTTACATATTTAACAATGTAATAACATTCAAAAAAAAATGTTACACTCCAGGTGCATTCAATTTAACCACATTAAAAAAAATATTTTCTTGGATATACGATACTACATGACTGCAAATTTGAAGTACTAAGCAGAAATCTTTATAGTTAACAATTGCAGATGTAGCTTTCCACAGTAAAAACAATAACATGCTCATTAAGAATGTGACATTTTATTCAACTTAAAACCATTCAAAAAAAGAAACATCAACACAGTGTTTTAACGAGGAAGAGTAGTAGAGTGCAAAAATAACCTTTAAAAAGAAGGATCTGAATCGATTTGTTCAAAACCAAAAGTTGACCAAGATCATGATTCCGGAACCTCGACTTCGAAGCTCGCCGAAATTCGAACAACCTCGGACGTACTCAACTAGGCTTGGGTGTTTTTCTCTCTATTTTCCTGGTCGAATAGTCTTTGTAATTCAAAAAAATTAGTTTAAACAAATAGAAATTGAACCAGCTTTAAGATCCTTCCTTTTGTGTTTTTATTTTCTATTTTTTGAGTTCTTGACTTTCTAGATATTTGAATTAAAGAAAATGCAGAATGCTTCCATGATATCTAAATGTGTATGCGTTTATATGTGTGAGTTCAGAAAGAAGATGGATCCAAGAATCAAGGGGAAAGACTATTTCTCATTCTTTGTATGGTCAGCTGGGTTGCGGCTAGGTTCAAGTGGGGGTTGCGGCTGATAGCTTGGAGTGATGGCTGGGGAAGATGAAGTCAGGGGGTTCGTTTTTTGTTCAGCCGCCCTTTCTTCTTCAGATTTTCGATTTCTTGTATAGGTTAGTCTCCATCTGTAGAAGAACGGCGGATTGGTAAGATTTTTAGGTGTAGGCCACTATTTAGGCATTAGGTACTATTATATAGGGGTAGGGATTAGGTTAGGGGTATGGGCCTAAGAATTATGGGTTTGGGAATTATGGGCTAGGTCCAAAATTAAGCCTAAAAATGAGTTGCTTGAGCCCAAATTTTATTCTTTCTTCGCGAACGAGACTAAAATTCGACCTCATTTATTAATTAGTCCTACTTAAGTAAAATAACTGTTAAAATAAGAGTGACTGTTAAAATAAACTATTTTTTTTTGTATTTTTCAAGATTAAAAATGACTAGAAAAATATTAATGAAACTATTGTTTTTCGTAATTTTCATTTTCTTGTAATAAAATAAAGTAAAAGAGTCAAATTAATTAAAATAGCTATATTAGGCCCAAATTAAATATTTAAATGCTAAAATATAAA